>NW_028270141.1:32438683-33688683 GCF_037043375.1 Chiloscyllium plagiosum
CTTTGGGAAAGACAGGAAGGCAATAGGGGCAGTGTAGAAACTATACACAAGAATGAGGTCAAAAGATGGGTTTTTAATTTCGCGCATAGCTTGGAGAGGTTGGGGCAGTTTTCTTGAGAAGACAATGTTGGAAAGAGACTTGACAGCGGTATTTAAAATAATGAATCTGGGCAGAATATCTTCGGAAAAATGGTGTGCATTGCTGGAAGGTGAAGAGTACAAACTTATGCGAATTGGCAAACGAAGGTGACAGGCAGATAAATCCTTTTAGACAGAAAGTGGCTAGGATGTGGAAAATCGTGACTGAGATATGGCGGAAGCAGACTGAGACATTCAAGAGGCAGATTATTGTCTGAAAAGGAAGAACGTGCAGGCTACGGGAGATGAGAGAGTGGCACAATGTGCATTGCTTCTTTGGACAGCCAGCACGGGAATGATGGGCCAAATTCTGTCTTGTAACAATTTATTGACTGAAGCCATCTGGGTTACCTTTCAGCTGAATATGCAGCCATGCTCATGCACACACTATAAAGTACATATTACTACTGTGTGGCCTGTCTTTTCACTGTCTGGCAGATTCCCAGCAGTTGCATGATGGTGTGCATCCCAGTAAGAACATTGCTAAACAGATCAGGCAGCATCTATGAAGAGAAGGACATTGTTAATCTTTCAGAACTGGCAAAGGAGATGTACCAATTTTAAGAAGATAAAGAGGCAATAAAAGGGATATGTGAAGAAAAGGGAAGACAAGGATAATCTGTGATCGGGAGAGACTAATTGACAAAAAGATATATGGTGAAAAGGGGTTGGTAATGTCTTACAGAAAAAGGTAATAAAAGAGTTGCGAGGAGGTGAGCAAGTGAAGTAGGAGAATCATCACCAACACCAGCCAACTGAAAAAAGATGGGAGAACCGATTCTGATCCTAAATTGTTGAACTCAGTGTTGGGTCCAAAAAGTGTAAAATGAGATCTCAGTTCCTTGAATGTATGTTGAGCTTCACTGAAGCAATGTCAGAGACCAGGGAAAGCACAAGAAAAGGATAACTTGAATGTTGTTATCAATGTGATATTTTTGTGCATGTCTACATACAGCCACTTCAAACAAGCTCCTGATTCAGTTAGAATGTACATCCTGATCCACGTTTGTCACCGATTGCTAAGTGTGTCCATATGTTTTAACCTGAAAATAACATGAAGCATAAATTGTAACTCAAGTAAAGGAACATATCAGAATGCTTTTACAATGTCTTTAAAACTTTAGGTCGAAGCCAAAATCATTCGGTTTCTCCTTTATATTATTTTCTTATGCTAGCATTCTTAAAGATAATCTCCTCAAAATCAGTTTTACTAAAGATTATTCAAGCTTAAGCAACTTCTTTAGATTTATTTAATATGTTTGATTACTCTCTTCATGACAGGAGGAAAAAGGCACTTTGGTGGTTGACAAAATGCCTGACAGTGGATGGGTTAGCCATTATAAATCCACATAATTGTCCTCTCCACTGTCTTTAGTAATATCAACCAAAACTTGTATTTATTCAGTAGTTTAAACATAAAATATCTTAAGGCTGTTCACAGGAGCATTAGAAAATAAATCTGAGCCATGTAAGGAGACATTGGGGCAGAGGATTAAAAGTTTAGTTAAACATATATGCATTAAGGAGTATCTCAAAAGATAAAAAGCGTATTATAATATAATAGGAACAAGAGAAAGAGAAGGCTATTTTGCCCCTTCAACAGCTCTGCCATTGAATAAAACCATGACTTTATTTTCCTTCCTGTCCATGCAACCACTTACCCCCTTGTCAATCAAAAATCTGTCTAAATTTGCCTTGAATGTTTGGAAAAAATTAGGTCAGGAGATAGGTGTGTTGCTTCGTAAGACAGCATTTATTTTCCATTTTTAATTACTTCGAGGGCAGTTAAGAATCAAACATGATTTGGAGATGCCGGTGTTGGATTGGGGTGGACAAAGTTAAAAATCACACAACACCAGGTTATAGTCCAACAGGTTTAATTGGAAGCACACTAGCTTTCAGAGTGCCGTTCCCCAAAAGCTAGTGTGCTTCCCATTAAACCTGTTGGACTATAACCTGGTGTTGTGTGATTTTTAAGAACCAAACACGTTGCTATGGCTCTGCAGTCACATATAGGATAGTTCAGGTAATGGTTGCCAATTTTTTTTTCTGAAGAAAGAGAGAGTTTTTGTATGACAACCAACAATGGTCAGCATTAGACCATCTTTTAATTCCAAATGTATCTTGAATTCAAATTTCACCATCTGTTATAGTGAGGTTTGAACCCGTGTTCTTAGAATGATAGTTTGTGACTCTGGATTACTCATCTAATGACATTGTTGTCTTCCGTTATTGATACAATTACAAATAAATAAAGTTCAATAATGTGCTTCAACAAATCGTTCAACAAGGTTCTGCATGGTAGACTGGTTAGTAAGGGTATTTCATGGGATCCGGGAGAGCTAGACAGTTGGATACAAAATTGGCTTGAAGGTAGGACTCAGAGTGTGGTTGTAGAATGTTGCTTTTCAAAAAAAAGCTTGGGAGGCCTGTGACCAGTGGTATGCCATAAGGATCCGCGCTGTGTCCACTGTTTTTTGTCATACATATAAATGATTTGGGTATGAATATAGAAGGCATGGTTAATACGTTTGCAAATGACACCAAAATAGGTGATGTAGTAGACAGTGAGGAAGATTGTCTCAGAGTGAACAGGACCTTGATCAAGTGGGCCAATGGGCTGAGGAGTAGCAGATGGAGTTTAATTTAGATAAATGCAAGGTGTTGTATTTTGGTAATACAAACCAGGGAAGGGTTTCTCCTGTTTGTGATAGGGCCTTGGGGAGTGTTGCCGAATAAAGAGACCTAGGGGTACAGGTGCATAGTTCCTTGAAAATGGAATCACAAGGCACTGAAATCCTTTGGCATGCTCACCTTCATTGGTGAGAACATTGAGTACTGGAGTTGGGATGTCATGTTGTGGCTGTACAGGACATTAGTGAGGCCACTTTTAGAATACTGCATGCATATCTGGTCATCCTTCTAGCAAAAGGATGTTCTTAAACTTGAGAGAGTGCAGAAAAGATTCACAAGAATGTTGCCAGGACTGGAGGGCTTGAGCTATAGGGAGAGGCTGAATAGGCTGGGGCATTTTTTTTCCCTGAAGCATCGGAGGCTGAGGGGTGACCTTGTCGAGGTTTATAAAATCGTGAAGGGAAATGACAGGTGAGTAGCCAAGGTCTTTCCCCAGGGTGGGTGAATCCAAGCCGAGAGGGCATGAGTTTAAGGTGAGAGGGGAAAGATTTAAAAAGGACCTGAGGGGTAACTTTTTCATGCAGGGAGTGATGCATGTATGGAGTGAGCTGCCAGAGGAAGTGATGGAGGCAAATGCAATTACAATATTTATGGGTGTATGAATAGGAAGGGATTAGAGGGATATAAGACAAATCTGGCAAATGAGACTAGGTTAGATTGGGCTGTTTGGTTGGCGTGGATGAGTTGCACCCAAGGTTCTGTTTCCATGCTGTATGCCTCTATGTTCCTAAACAAGTCAATGGCCCAGCCTTCACTGCTCTCTCTGGAAGAGGTAGAGAGCAGATGATTAGGAAGACAAGTTCAGAGATTAGACCTTTGCACATGGAGAAGGGCACTAATAGTGGAGCAATTCAAATAAAGAATGTTCAGGAGAGCAGAATGAGATGTCAGATGCTCACTTGGATGGTTGTGGCCCGGGAGCAGTTTGTAGGAAGGAAAAAGGCCAAGGGAAGATTTGAAAAGCTGAATGAGAGTTTTAACATTGAGGTGTTGCTTAAGCAGGGACTAGTGTGGATCAGTGGGACTAGGAATGAGTTACAATGTGGGCATTCAAACTGCGGGTGACCTCAAGTTGACTGATAGATTGAGAGTGGTTGACCAGGTAATTGATATGTTCTGTCATGAGTTTAAGTGGATGGAGTCAGGCAATGATCCCTAAGGGGTAATAGGCTTGAGTGAAGACATAGGCTTAGTCAGTTGCTGATCTTAGGATAAAATATAACACTAAGATGGTAAACAGTTTGGTTTCGCCTTAGGCAGTTGCCAAGGAGAGGAATGGATTCAGTGATGAGGAGCAGAGTTTATGGAGGACACATGACAATGGTTTCAATCATCTCAATTTTCAATTAGAGGAAATCTCAGCTTATCCAGTACTATATGGGGACTGGATACAATAAAAAGAACATTTCAGGACTTTGAAGCGAAGGGGTGGCATCAGTAGCTCACATTTGGTAACTGACCGCATGTTTCTTAGTTGATGTTACCAGTGTACAACAAAAAGATGAGAAATGGAATGTGAGGTAAAGGTAGATTCTAAAGAGACACTGGACATAACTCTGCTAGAGAGGGAAGAGAAGCCACAGTAAATAATTAGATGGCTATGATTGGATAGATAAGAATGGAACCTGGTGAATTCGTGAAAATAGCTCTGTTGTGTCTGATAGGTGATCAATCTAGCCCCACCCCATGTTGCACGACTGCTGATCTGAAATTTGGCCATCAATATTTCAATGTTCAATATACACGCACATGTTAGTGAATTTGAAATGTTTCCTGTTTTCTTTTCCTTTATGCAACA
Source organism: Chiloscyllium plagiosum (assembly GCF_037043375.1). Taxonomy (NCBI): domain Eukaryota; kingdom Metazoa; phylum Chordata; class Chondrichthyes; order Orectolobiformes; family Hemiscylliidae; genus Chiloscyllium; species Chiloscyllium plagiosum. The sequence goes on from NW_028270141.1 coordinate 32,443,314, forward strand.
TTCATACATTATTCACAGAAACATACTTCCAGCTAGTGTTTATTGTCTATATAATTGGAATACATAAAATTACTATAATTATACACTAATTATTAAAAATATTCATTCTTATTTTATTATCCATAAAACATAATTGTTCCCCAATTAGACCTCCCATGGATTATCCTTGGCAAGTAATGATCATCTTTGGGTCAGCTAATGATCTCTTCATAACTGAGGGCTAAAGAGTTGGCTGACCATCGCTGTAAATTAGCTTCATTCAGGACTTTTAAGAAGGATGAATCATTGCTTGGCTGATTATTTGTGCTCAGAGGTAAAACAAATGTTCTTTGTACTGTGGTCAAATCTCAAATGCCTGTGCTCAGTGTGTATAAATTTCATTCTCTCAGAAACTTCACAGATTAATTTGGACTTTGTTCTTTAGCCACCTGTCATTTTGAATTGATTTTGAAGTTTGAGAATGGGAATGTGAATTGAAGCAGCACAGACTTTAAGTAAATAGTGCAACATGTGTAACTACATTGCCTTGGGATTTAGAGCAGAGTTCAATCTTAATCCTGGTGTTTGTAAATATTTCACAAGCCCCAATGTGACTTCCCGTCATCTGTTTAAACATATACTCAATTCCCCTTGATATCGCGGCTGAACAAAATGACTAATGTATTCTTTGTTTTAAAAAAAGAAGTGTATTGACCTAGCATTTACGAATATATTTAAAGCCCTCGACTGAATGATTTTATCATCTAAATTAGAGACGTGGTTCAGAATGTACATGTCCCAGGACACAGAGATAAAAGTAAAATGTTCAGCTATTTTGAATCTGTTTGGTTGAAATTATAATCTAAAATAATTTATATTTCCTGTGCATTTGTTTATCCTAATTGTGTTGCATGTCCCAAGAGTAGAATAAGCCTAACAGAGTTTCTTCTCAAAACACTTGCCCCCCTGTGGTACAGTATTAGCACAATGCTGTAAGTTTGGGAAGGTCAGAAGTCACGTGATACCAAGTTATAGTCTGTTCTGGTGTCATGTAACTTCTGACCTCATCCACTCCAGTCCAACCTCCACATTGTAAGTTGGGGAGTTTCAGGACTTCTGCTTAACACTGGTGTTTGAATACTGCCTTCCAGTGAATTTTGAATGAATTGAAGGAGATTTTCTGCTCTTGTGGGTGGTATGTAACATGATTTGGGAAATATATATTAAAGAAAATTGAATGAATCATTTATTTTAGATCCACCATTAATATTGGTCCACAACTTTGATTATATCTTATTGTTACCTAAATGGAAAGAAAAGCAGTGTGCTTCAGTGGAGAGGAACATTGTGCATGAATCATAGAAAACTGGTATGCAGGTGTAGCAGATAATGAGGAAGGCAAATGAAATTTTGGCATTTATTGCTAAAGGAATAGAGTAGAAAACTAGGGAAGCATTACTGCAACTGAAAGCATTAGTGAGACTGCTCCTGGAGTATTGCATACAATTTTGGTTCTCATATTTGAACAGGGAAGTTGTTGTATTAGAGGCAGTTCAGAAGAAATAATTGATTCTGAAGATGAGGAGCTTGTCTTATAAGGAGAGGTTGAGTAGTTCATGCCATATTCTCCAGAGTTTAGAAGAAACGCTGGAGTTCTCATTGAGGTACCTCAGTCGCCAAAGGGATTAACAAAGTAGACATGCAGGGCAATCTAGAATAAGAGGTCATAGTTTTAGGATAAGGGGTTAGCAGATTTAAAACAAAGATGAGGAAAAATTGCTTTTCTCAAAGGATCATGAATCTGTGGAATTCACTGCCCCAGAGTGCAGGGGATATTGGGACATTGAGTAAATTTAAAGGTGGAGACAGACAGATTATTAATTAGTAGCGGTCTGAAGAGTTATGGAGATTGGGCGGGGAAGTGAACTTGAGGCCGAGATGAAAGCAGTCATGATTGGTTCAAATTGTGGAGCAGGTTTGAGGGGTTGAATTGCTGACTTCTGCTCCTTATTTTTATGTTATGTTCTTATTTCAGGTCATAAACGAACATAGAAAAGTAAGGCTACTCAACCATTCTTAGTCGAAACGTGTGGTGCTGGAAAAGCACAGCTGGTCAGGCAGCATCCAAGGAGCAGGAGAGTTGACATTTCAAACATAAGCCCTTCATCAGGAATGAGGCTTGTGGGACAACGGGGCTGAGAGATAAATGGGAGGGGGGTGGGGCTAGGGCAAAGATAGCTGGGAAAGTGACAGGTAGATGAACATCGGGCTGAAAGTGATAGGGCAGAGACAAGGTTGGAGCGGATAGGTGGAACGGAAAATAAATAGGTAGGACCATTTAAGAGGGTGGTGCCGAGTTGGAAGATTGGGACTGGGATGAGGTGGACGGAGGGGAAATGGGGAAATTATTGAAATCCACGGTGATCCCATGTGGTTGGAGGGTCCCAAGCAGAAGATGAGGCATTCTTCCTCCAGCGTTGGGTGGTTAGGGTTTGGTGATGAAGGAGGCCCAGGAAATGCCTTGCCAAGGCCTCCTCCACCGCTATGCAGGTCCTGGGCCTTCTCCATCACCAAACCCTAACCACCCGATGCCTGAAAAAGAACACCTCATCCTCCCCCAGCTCCATTCCCTCCCCTTTATCTCTCAGCCCCCTTGGCCCACAAGCCTCATTCCTGAAGGGCTTATGCCCAAAACATTGATTTTCCTGCTCCTCAGATACTGTTTAACTGGCTGTGCTTTTCCAGCACCACGCTCTTCAACTCTGATCTCCAGCATCTGCAGTCCTCTCTTCCTCCTGGTTGATTTCAACCATTCTTAGCTCAATCATTCAAGCTTAGCTACCCATGAAATAATCTTACTGTTGTTGCACTAGCCATTGAGAGGCCTGCCCTCATGCTTCCCCAAGGACCAGTCTTGGGGAAGCTCTCCCAATCTTGAGATATATCCCTAGATGACATTGAAAAGGATTTTGCAGAGTGTAGTGTGCATGATGTGTCTTTATCATTTCTCATGTTTATGGCAATAGTGGATGGTCTATCTAACTTTACTCTTAGCTTTACTGCAGAGGAATCCTAGACCATTTAAAGGAAAGTTGGGAGCTAACTACACTGCTGAGGTAAAAACCACATAAAGTCTGTCAAGGACCAGTCTGACATGGTCAGATTCGTTAAATCAGAACTAAAGCTTATATTTCAGACTCCTCCATAATCTTCCCAGGAAGAGGTGTTGGCACAATGATGTAAAGTAAGAAATGGGTGGTAGTGGCAACTTTGACATTGATTGCAGACATATGCAGTATCATGGAATTATGTGAAGATGCCAGAGAAACCACCGATCACCTACCACAGTCCTTCTGCTAATGAATCATGACTCCTCTCTCTTCAACACCAGATGGAGAAAGGACTGTCAAGGCCGAGAATTAACCTGCATTGAGGGACTTCATTGTCCAACACCAAAGTATAAACTGGGGGAGAATCTTACAACTAAATGGAATCATAACTTGTAAAAAGGAAAACAATTGTGATTTTGAGAATTAACCATCTCAATCCGAGGACCTCATTGTAGAAGCTCCTTAATGGTATCCTGAGCTCAACCATTTTCAGCTGCTTCATCGATGCTACCTCGCCATCATAAGATCAGACATGAGGATCAAAAACAGAAATTCCTGGAGAAACTCAGCAGTTCTGGCAGCATTTTGAGTCCAGTGACCCTTCGACAGAACTGAAAGCTGTTGGGAAGTAGTAATATTTGTGCTGATGGTAGTGGCTATAATGGTGGTGCGAGAATGGGAGGATGGGAGAGTTGTGAGACAGAAAGATGCAGATGGTGCCCAGAGATAGAAGCAGGTAAAGAGATTGCTGATGATAAGCTGGGAGATATACAAAGGCTGAATGGATGCTAATGGGAAACGTGAAGAGTTGAAAATGACTTGGCTGTTCTGGGAGGAACCAGACAAAACAGGGTCTGGAAATGTGGTGGGCGTATGTGGGGTGGGAAATGTTGCGTGTTCACATTCTGAAATCGTTAAACTCAAAGTTGAGCCATTGTTACTTGAGTGGCAGATGAGGTGTTCCTCCAGCTTGCATTAAGTTTTGCTGGAGCACTGCAGCAGACCTGAAGCAGAAATGTTAACATGGGAATAGAGTGGGTGTGGCAGGCAACTGGAAGCTCTGCGTCATTTTTTCGGACGGAACAGAGGGATTGCCAAACAGAGGGTGGCACGGTGGCACAGTAGGACGGCACGGTGGCACAGTGGTTAGCACTGCTGCTTCACAATACCAGAGACCCGGGTTCAATTTCCGCCTCAGGCAACTGTCTGTGTGGAGTTTTCACATTCTCCCTGTGTCTGCGTGGGTTTCTTCCGGGTGCTCCGGTTTCCTCCCACAGCCCAAAGATGTACAGGTTGGGTGAATTGGCCGTGCTAAATTGCCCGCAGTGTTAGGTGAAGGGGTTAATGTAGGGGAATGGGTCTGGGGGCGGGTTGCTCTTCGGAGGGTCGGTGTGGAATTGTTGGGCCGAAGGGCCTGTTTCCACAGTGTAAGTAATCTAATCAAATGTAGAAGAGAGCAACCAATGCAATGAGCTAGATTTCATAAAGTACAAGGAAATTGTTGCTTCACCTGGAAGCGTTGAGTAGTGAGGAGGGAGGGACAAGATAAATGAGCAAACCTTGCACTTTCTACAATTGCATGGAAAGGTACCATGGGGGTATTGGGAATGGAGGAGGAATGGGCCAGGGTGTCTTGGAGGACACAGTCCCTGCACAATGCTGACAAGGAAGGGGAATAGAATGCATATCTGCTAGTGTCATCCCACTGGAAGCGAGTGTTCACCGATGATTCCACAGTAGTCTGTTCCTACACTTTAGCAAGATGTGAACAACATCCAGACTTGGGCTGACAAGTAATTACTAACATTCCTGTCACAATAGTACCAGGATATAACCATCTCAACTAAAGAGAATTTAACTATCTTTCCTTTAAATCCAATAGCATTATCATTGTTAAATCCCTCATGATCTCCACCTTGGTAGTCACCCTTGATTGAAAACTTGAACTGCACCAGCCACATGACATCCAATCCCTCCAAACCTCCATGTGCTATGACCAGGACCTCCAAGCTCTCCGTTTCTTCCTCTCTTGACATCCCCAACAGTAACCTTCCAGTGACACTCTCATTCATTTGGCCAAACTGGTCCTCACCCTTAACAATTTCTCCTTCGAATCCTGCCACTTCCTCCAGACAAAGGGGTAGCCATGGGCACCCACATGTGCCCCAGCTATGCCTGTCTTTTTCTCGGCTACGTAGAACAGTCCATCTTCCGTAGTTACACCAGCACCACTCCCCACCTCTTTCCCGCTACATTGATGACTGCATCACCGTCACCTCGTGCTCCCGCGAGGAGGTTAAGCAGTTCATCAACTACACCAATACATTCCACCCCGACCTTAAATTCACCTGGACCATCTCTGACACCACCCTCCCTTTCCTGGACCTCTCCAAGTCCATCAATGATGACCGAATTGACACTGACATTTTTTACAAACCCACCAACTCCCACAGCTTCGTGGATTACACCTCTTCCCACCCTAACCCATGCAAAAATGCCATCCTGTATTCCCAATTCCTTCGCCTCCACTGTATCTGCTCCCAGGAGGACCAGTTCCAGCACAGAACACAGCAGATGGCCTCCTTTTTTAAAGACCGCAATTTCCCTTCCCACGTGGTTGAAGATGCCCTCCATTGCATCTCATCCACGTCCTGCACCTCCGCCCTCAAACTCCACCCCTCCAACCGTAACAAGGACAGAACCCCCCTCGTGCTCACCTTCCAACCTACCAACCTTCGCATAAACCACATCATCCGCTGACATTTCCGCCACCTCCAAACGGACCCCACCACCAGGGATCTATTTCTCTTCCCACCCCTTTCCGCTTTCCAAGACTGTTCCCTCTTGACTACCTGGTCAGGTCCATGCCCCCCAACAACCCACCCTCCCCTCCTGGCACCTTCCCCTGTCACCGCAGGAATTGCAAAACCTGCACCCACACCTCCTCCCTCACCTCCATCCAAGATCCCAAAGGAGCCTTCCACATCCATCAAAGTTTCACCTGCACATCCACCTATGTCATTTATTGTATCCGTTGCTCCCAATGCGGTCTCCTTTACATTGGGGAGACTGGACGCCTCCTGGCAGAGCGCTTCAGGGAACATCTCCGAGACACCCGCACCAATCAACCACACTGCCCCGTGGCCCAACATCTTAACTCCCCCTCCCACTCTGCCGAGGAAATGCAGGGCCTGGGCCTCCGCCACCGCCACTCCCTTACCATCCTGGAGGAAGAACGCCTCATCTTCTGCCTCGGAACACTTCAACACCTAGATATCAATGTGGATTTTACCAGTTTCCTCATTTCCCCTCCCACTACCTCACCCCAGTTCCAATCTTCCAGCTCAGCACCATCCTCATGACCTATCCTAACTGCCAATCTTCCTTCCCACCTATCCATTCCACCCTCCTTTCTGACCTATCACCTTCATCCCCAACTCCAACCACCTATTGTACTCTTTGCTACCTTCTTCCCAGCCCCACCCCCCTTCCATTTATCTCTCCACCCTGGAGGCTCCCTGCTTTCATCCCTGATCGGCTTTTGCCCGAAACGTCGATTTTCCTGCTCCTCAGATGCTGCTTGGCCTGCTGTGCTTTTCCAGCACCACTCCAGTCCAGCCACATAAATGCTGTCGTTACATCAGCAGATCAGAGGCTACGAATTCCTGTGCATCAGGATTTGGGGTATCAGGAGTATATTGGAAATCTGCCCACTTGATTGGATGAATGCAATTCCAATGACACTTAAGTTGTTTAACGCCTTCCAGGACAAAGCCACCCACTTCACCATTGCCCCACGTATTTGAAACATTAACTCACTCCATTAGCATTTCGCAATGGTGGTGGTGTGTGCCATCTCCAAGGCATGTGACAGCAACTTGTCCTTTCAACAGTATGTTCCAAACCTCTAAATTTAAACAGTGGGAAGAACAATGGCTACAGAATCATAGATGCAAGACCACCTGTAAAGTTTGTATGAAGTAATGTACCATTCTAATTTGGAATGATGTTGCTTTATAGTCACTTGATCAATATCTCTTAGCTCCCTCCCAACAGCACTGTGGATGCACCTACACCAGTGTTTCAAGAGAATGTCTCACCATCACCTTCTCTACTGGAATTAAATAATACATACTGGCTTTGCTAGTGGTGCTCCCATGTAAAATGCAGGACCAAAAAATGTTCCAACATTATTATTTTGATTCAAATCAAGCCTATGGTCTCCCGACATGACAATTTCTCGACACGTTTCAATTGTTTTGCCTCCATTACCTTGTCCTGGAATGTATTCCAAATGTTGATCATTGTGTACAAAATGTATTTTCAAACATGTACAGTTCTAATCATTCACCAGCAAGTGTTTGGTTCAGAATAACTCCTCAGGGCATTGAAGCATCAAGGAAAATAGAGCTATAGTTCTGGAGCACACTGTTTAGATTCCAATTTAAATTAATAACACATTGGTGAATACATCATTGAGGCTCCGTAGCCAGAAAAGGAAAATTCTTACAATACTCGCTAATGCGTACGCATAACACCTTTTTTCTGGTTCAGTACCAGTTCCAAATTTGCAGCACCCTGGCTGCTGCTTTCACTGCTGCTCCCTACCACACTTACTGATTGTAATTGTTGCCGGTATGGTAATGAATTCAAAAATATGCAAATGGATCACAAGCAGAATGTTTCTGTTTATCTGTTCCTGGTGCACTGGATTCTGAGAAAACTAAGTTTTGAGATCAAGGCTAGCCAGCATATTTTTTAAAAACTCAACAAGAGCTAGTTACTTCACTTTCTGAAATAGCACTGCCATTTGGAAAACAAGATGCAAGGCAAGTAAATTATTTCAATCCATTTTAGGTCTTCTTCACTTCAATGACAGAGGCATAATCATGGAGCACCAGGTCATGTCTCTTAGAAAGCAAAGCCTGTTGAGAGGAGCTAGTTTGTAATTATCACCCTTGGGGCTGTAGATAGCTGATAGTTCAGCTCCATCATGATCTGTTGAAGAGCTAATGGCTCAATTTGGCTTTTATTTATTAGTTTTCTCTCAGTGTGCTGAGGCTTTGTTTCCTGGTCACCTAAAAGCACAGCAATGTGCAATGAACATGATAGTAAAATTTCACACTGCCAATGGGCATTATACTTTGGAGGTGAATAAATAAGCTTATTCTCAAGCTTACACATATGGTTAGAACAATTCCTTCATCATATGTTTGCTGTATTCGGTCGATATCCATTGTGGGCACAAAATGTGAAATTATTCAGTCCAATTTTTCATATTCTATCAAGTTACACTGATTCTCCAGAGTCAACGAGATCTTTATTGATTGTTTTTACCAATTCTGTTCCCTTCCCATCTGAAGATGGGCTGACTATCTGCTACTTGGCTCCCAAGATAGTATCGAAAAATCTGTGGAATGTTAATAAAATCCAGGTGTTCATTTCTTGCTATTGTGTTGCTTCTGAACAGCATAGCCTTTACAGCTTTTTTGGTTGTCTTAATCAAATGTGCAAATGAGTGTCAGTGATACCTACATTCAAAACTCCTTGGGGGGAGTGGGGGGAACTGCTCCCAGAAACTCCTCATGCTCCTGATTCCAAATCTGACTCATCCTCTCCTGAAAAAAACGTGTTCAGGAATACTCAAGCACAAAAATGATTTATTTTTATTACACCCTGGTATTAAAGAAACAGTTGAGTAGATGGAATTAAGATACAGACCAGACATAATCTAATAACAGCACTGCTGATCGAAGTTCTCAGAGTTGTCTTGTAGGAAATAGCCAAGTAATGTAACTTTGGATCATTGTGTAAAACAAGCCATATTGAATCTTCTTGCCATTTTATATCACTTCTGGTTTTATTTCCATTGTAGTCAATTCAAATGAAAGTCAGGAGAGAGGTAAAGTAGGTGCTGATCCAATGTGGCCCATTTTTCATCATCAAAGTAAATGTGACCTACGAGTGTACTTAATAGATACATAGATATTGTTAGAAAATGTCTGATTTTCCTGATCCCTAACTTGACTTTAAATGCTGCTTTCATTTGTGCTTAACAATGTTAGCTGTGTTTAGTGCTGTGCTAGCTGCTGTTTTGGAGCACAGCTTATTTCAAGATGGATGAGAAGAAATGACTACAACCTCCCCCATTCCCACCCACCCACATTCTGATCTTTAAGATCTTGTGTGGCCATTTTCTGAGCCACAAAATAGGGTTTCCCCGAGCTGAGTGTCAAGGAACCCACCTTAACCCCAACACCCAGCCAGTGACCCTACTCCCCAACCCCAAATGTCCTCAACTTGTTTCATTAGGCCTCCTGGATTGGAAAAGCATCTTTCACACAGTGGTCCTTACTTTAATTAACCCTGTAGCAACAGCCTTCAGAATACAATGTAAGAGTTTCCTAATGTTGAATATTACTGCAATTGCACAAGAGCACACAATGCTTTTGCAGGATATAAAACTTTAACCAAACATGTAAGTTACACTTTCTGACAAATACACCCTCTAGATTTTCATTAAGAACTACCCAAATCATGTCTCATTTCCTGTTTAAAACAATCCCCTCTGCGTCTTCAGGAGGTTTTAACTGTAGCAGGCCTTTTAAACGGGAAGCTGCCTTATGGCAGCCAAACTTCCTCCCGGTAGCATAATGTCTGCATGGATCCTAAAGTACACTTGTGACATCTCTCAATGTAGTTGAGGCTAAGATTAATTTTGGCTAAAAAGGCATAAGTGAGGACTGCAGATGCTGGACCTTAGAGTCGACAGTGTGGTGCTGGAAAATCACAGCAGGTCAGGCAGTATCCGAGGAGCAGCAGAATCGATGTTTCAGGCAAAAGCTCTTCATTAGGAATGAGGCTGGGAGCCTCAGGGTGGAGAGATAAATGGGAGGGGAGGTGGGGCTGCAGAGAAGGTAATTTTGGGCATACAGTTTGTCGCACAAGGAAAGCACATTCTGGAGCAGTCCACAATAAATGCTCTGAAATATCACCCTGCCTGGATGCTGTTGATGTAGAATTCTTCAGGACCTGTGAACCCTCCAATGCCTCACTCAATTAGCCATTCTTCAAATTCAAGCTTCGTAAATATTATGTTAAATATGTCATATAGAAATGGACCATTCAGTCCAAGTAGTCTATAAAGCATTTAAATTCCATGCAAATATCCTGCTATCTTTCCTCAGCTCACTGTATCATTTAATTCTCCATCCCTCTTACTCTATTTGTTTATTTAGCATCCAATCAAATGCATCCACTCCTTGTGCTGGGAAATTCTACCTTCTCCCCATTTTCAAGGAGAAGAGCTTTCTCATAAATCCCTGTTTATTTAATTGGTGACCATTTTACATTGATAACTTATGGTTTTGCTCTTTCCCAGCAAGTGGAACCTCTTACTTTGTATTTCTCTAATGAAAAACCTTTCATAATTTTAAAGACTTCTGCTAGGCCACCCATCAGCATCCATCTGCCACAGGAAAAGAGATCCAAATTTAACTCTCTCCTGATAGGTGTACCCTTGCATTTCTGTATCCTCTCCAGTGCCTCTATGCCCTTTCAATAATATGGTACTGAAATCTGTACACAGTGTTTTGTTTGATATAAACAAAGGTTAATATAAATTTAGCATAATTTTCCTGTTTTTCAAATCTATGGCTTTTAAAAGGAATTCTTGTGTTTGGTTTTATTTTATACCCTAGTTAGCCTGTCATTACTTACATTGCTTTGCGTATTTGTAGTCTCACAATCTTATGCTCCTCTATCCTGTTTACTTTCCACATAATGTGCCCTTATTTTTCTTAGCAACACCTCACGTTTACCTGTGAACACATTTACCTTTGTCAATTGTTTGACATTCACTAATAGCCTCCTAGAATTTTTTTGCATCTCGACTCCACATTGACTAGACACCGTCAGCAATTTGGTGCCTTCACAAAATCGGAAATTTTTGCTTTTTTTTATTTCTAATCATAATTTTTAAACAAAGTGTAAATAGCAAGAAGCAGTTGTCCAGCTACAATGCCTGTGGGGCCCATTTTCTTCATTCTGCCACACTGCTTTCTGCTATGATGCCAATAAGCAAATTATTCTGCTACTTGTCACCTGACTCCACATGCTTCAACCTTACTCATTTGTCTCTTCTGTTTCACCTTAGTAAAAGCCCTTAGGAAAATCTATATAAATTATGCAAACTTTTGAATATTGGCAGGCTGATTGATTTTGGAGGGGATCACAACCAAGTCGCTTCCTGTCCTTAGCTGAAAGCAGTAAGTGCCCACTAGTTATCAGTTAGGAATAAGAATCAAGGCTCTCCACATACCATAGATAGAACAGTGAGGAAGGTATTGGTATGCTTTTCTTTGTTAGTCAAAGCATTGGGTTTTCGAGTTGGGTGGTCATGTTGCGGCTGTACAGGACATTGATTAGGCCACTGTTGGAATACTGTGTGCAATTCTAGTCTCCCTCCTATTAGAAGGGATGTTGTGAAATTTGAAAGGGTTCAGATTTACAAGGATGTTGCCATGGTTGGAGGATTTGAGCAATAGGGAGAGGCTGAATAGGTTGGGGCTATTTTCCCTGGAGCGTTGGAGGCTGAGAAGTGACCTTATAGAGTTTTTAAAAATCACGAGGGGTATGGATAGGATAAGTCGACAAGGTCCTTTCCCTGCAGTGGGGGAGTCCAGAACGAGATGATGTAAGTTTAAGGTGAGAGGGGAGAGATTTAAAAGGGATCTAAGGGGCAACTTTATTGCGCAGAGGGTGGTGCATGTATGGAATCAGCTGCCAGAGGAAGTGGTGGCGGCTGGTCCAATTACAACAGTTAAAAGGAAACTAGATGGTTATACGAATAGGAAGAGTTTAGAGGGATATGGGCCAAGTGCTAACAATGGGATTAGATTAATTTAGGTATCTGGTCGGCATGGACAAGTTGGACTGAAGGGTCTGTTTCCATGCTGTACATCTCTATAGATCTATAATTCTGCCTTAACTCGTAGGAATAAAGGCCAATTTCGGACTAAGTGACAAACAGTCTTGGCAAATTAGTCTGCTATCATTTAGTTGAATGACAGCTGTCTGGCAGGGGGTACAAGAGGTCACTGTGTGACCTCGTACTCATACACCAGCATGAGGTTTGACAAAAAGGGAAGAACATTGACTGATGAACAATGGTGGACAGGAGAAGAAAACAATTAAAAAGGTCACCAAAATGGTTAAGGTTAGTTCATGACATCCTGGTGGTAACTCATTGAAACTTAAGAAATTTAGCCTTTGTGACCAGAATATTTGTATTCGCCTGCTCCCCAGCAACTCAAAGAAGAAGATGATTTGTATGACCTGAATGAAGACTTCTCAGAGCATTCTAGCTGTACACGGCAGGAAGTGGCCAGCAAGTTAGCTGACACAAAAGCTTCTTTGACAAAAGACTTGGTAGCTGCTATTGACTCAATATCAGTGGTAGCACTTTGTGCTTTTACGCTGAGAGTGAACACATATATTACAAAAACTGTTTTATTGTGCACACAAATAAGGTATCAGAGGAGATATGGATTTAATTAGGATGATTTCCTTTCAGTGTCATTCTCCTTTTCCAGGTGAAGGTGATGAGAAATAAAGTACACAATCTAATAATGTACTCTGATATCCACATTAACAAAATATTGCTGATATTACAATTCCTGTTTGCTCATCAAGTAATGATTAAGAGTTGTTTTATAAATAGTCGCAGCATGTTGCAGGTCAATATTGGTATACATTTATGCCACTCCACTTCCATTGTTGTTCATCTGGAGGAAGACACTGTTCCCTGTGGAACTGAAGACAGAGTTCAATTTCAATTTCACTGCTGCGACTGGGTTTTCAGTGGATATTGATGACACATTTCACAATTGTCAAATCACATTACCAGAGAAGGGCAGGACTAGATCTGGAACAGCCACACATTTTCAAAAACAACCAAATAACTATTCTAATCCCACTTTCCAGCAATTGGCCCATATGCCTTGGCATCACAAGTGCACAACATTTAATAAACATTTAGATATGAGGGTTTTTGCCTCTACCACCCTTTATAGGCAGTGAGTTCTAGTTTCCAACATCCTCTAAGTAAAAATACTTTTCCTCACACCCCTCTAACCCTTCAGTTCCTTACCTTAAGTCTATGATCCTTCCACAAAAGGGAAAAGTTTCTTCCTGTCTACCCTATGACTTCAATTTTAGACATCTTGAATCATGTTCCCTCTCAATCTCCTCTGCTTGAAGGAAAACAATTGCAGCCTTCTCAATCTCTGTTTGTAAACTCTCCAGTCAGACAACATCCTGGTAAATCTCCTCAGTACCCTCTCACATCCCTGCTATAATGTGAAACCCAGAACTCTTAATGCCAATGGGAGTATTAGCATTACTAGTCGAACTCCACATCTACAGAGTGAAATCCCAGTTTGAGTCACAAGAGAAATGAAAATTGTTGGAAAGGAAACAAGAGTAAATCTGATATCGTTAATTGAAAGAAGAAAGACGGAAGTATCAGATTTTTGAAGCAGCACTGACATGATAGCTGCCAGTCATGGATAGAAACACCACCTGCCGCAGACTGTAGGAAAGGGCAATCTTGCTCTTCCTTTCCTTTCTTTGCTTAAACTCAGATCTGTCGGTTAGCGATACCAAAGATTTCAGCAGCATTACAGATCAATTTGATGAGATATGATCGGACACAGGCCACTCAGCAAAGTGAGATGTAGAATGTTCTATATTGATAGAGAATGCTATATTCATGGAAAAATGTATTTGATTGTAATGTTTTTAACTTTTCTGTAATCACAAAGCTGCTTTCACGTAAATTTTGTTGAGCAGCACTTTGCATTATCTGTGTCTGACTATAATATGCACATCTTCTTTCTTTGTCAAACATATATTCAGGAAGACCATGTCCCCTTAAGGACATGGTTCAGTTTTAACCTGGATAAAAAAAACCAAAAAATGTTACAAGATCCAGAAGTGTTGTTGAGTTCTAACATTGGGATTATTGCAATTTGAAGCACCCACTTCAAGGCAGGGGTAATGTGTGGTTCCTTTAAGCCAAAATATATAGAATATGGGCTGCAAATAGTTCATGTTCCATGCACATCCCTGACTTCTATCACTTCACTACTGGTGGCTGGATCTTAATTGCCTAGAATTTAAATTCTGTAATTTTCACCCTTCACCTCTCCCTCCTCCTCTCTTCTATTCCTTATCATCTATCTCTTTGTCCAAACTTTTGGTCACCTGACTTAATATTTCTCTATTGGCTGTCTCAAAATGTTATTCTGAAGGGGACATTTTTCACTATGTTAATGAAGCTTTATAAATACAAAATTACTGCTGTAAAGAAGTGCTATATAGGGAGATAAAAACATTTTTAATAAACAACCAACATGTTCTCCTGAAATTATTGCTGTTATAGTTTGCTCATTTGTTTTGAATAGAGAATCATCTGTCCCAAAATAGTAGAGCTAGTCTAAACAACCGCAATAAGCAGTTATTTAGCTGCCAAGATCTTACGATATATTTTAAGTGCAGGTTATATACAGGCAATTAAAAATTAACAAAAAGAGCCACAAAACAAAAGCATGAAAGACTCTATTAGAGGCTCCTTTATTCACATCTATTGCACAAGACTTATAAATGAAGGAATTTGTATGACTTAATTTACCTATGTCCTTACAGCAACTAACACTATAGAGTGGATTCCCAACTACCTGTGATAGAGCTAGGAAGCTTTATTTATTAGTCATTGCAATGAACTCGATACTCACTAGCATTTCAACAAACCCATGCAATTCAATTAAGAAGCAATACAATACATGTTAACAGTATTGTTGCATAGCACAGGGTTATCATTAACCTGCATTGTAAATAGTTACACTGCCAAAAGTCTTGGTATCTTCTTCATTCCATTTGTGAACACAGATGCGTTCTGAGAATTGTAGAAGTGTGATGTGGTGATTGATTTCAAAAAGCATGAATGTATCATGACCGTGACATTAAATTCATAGAAAAACATGTCAAATTTATTTTGTATGTGCTCTTAATTACACTTTGGGTTTTCTCACTTTGATATTCATGTGAATAGTATTGCTCTTAATAGTCACAAGGTCTGAACAAGAAATATACAATCATAATGAATGTTGTGAAAAGCAATAACAAGGCTCAAGTCTAATGACTTCTTATATTGAGATCGTTTACAAGAGAAAACTTACACGATGACCATCACATATCTCCTTCCTCTTGGACTGAGTCTGATTTTATCAGACCTTTTTTAATCATACAGTTAAAACTTCAAGCAAATTCATTGTGAGAACTAGATTGCATTGGAGTAATCGATACAAGCAAAAATCTGATGGCATAAATTTTACTAACTGCACAAAGATTATAAATCCATTGGTATGAAAAGTGAAAATCATCTTACAGTTTGTTCTGAGAGAACGATTTGTTTCTAATTTACTTTGGAGTATCATTTTGTGCTAGATAAGCGAAAATTCAATCTGGATTTTCCTCCCACCAACTGTTGGAAATATTGCAGAATTGGCATTGTATTAACACAAGATAAGAATTTGCTTCTGAAAGTAGTGTTTTCACCCAGGAAGTTAAATCATTTTTCACGCAAATATTGGCTAAAATGACGCACAACAAACAGGCCACTGAAGAGATATAAACCGAAGATTCAGATAAATCACTCTACACCATTAAACAAGTTGGATCAGTCAGGTTGATAGGTGGGAAATGGTTTGTGACTATTGAAATGGTGACTGCAGAAAAACAACATAAAGTCATCATACAGTTTCAAATTGACAGCAGTACTTCGTGAAACATCAAAACATTCAGAGACTTAGAGACATAGAGATGTACAGCATGGAAATAGACCCTTCAGGGCAACTCGTCCATGCCGATCAGATATCCCAACCCAATCTAGTCCCACCTGCCAGCACCAGGCCCATATTCCTCCAATACCTTCCTGTTCATATACCCACCCTTTTAAATATTGTAATTGTACTAGCCTTAACCATTTACTCTTGCAGTTCATTCCATATACGTATCACCCTCTGCATGAAATAGTTGCCCCTTAGGTCTCTTATATCTTTCCACTCTCACCCTAAACCTATGACCTCTAGTTCTGGACTCCCCCACCCAAGGAAAGGACTTTGTCTATTTATCCTATCCATGCTCCTCTAATTTTAAAAACCTCTATAAGGTCACCCCTCAGCCTTCATGCTCCATGGAAAACAGCCCCAGCCTATTCAACCTCTCCTTATAGCTCAAATCCTCAAAGCAGTGAAAAATTAAGCCCTGTAACACAAGATAAAGGCTATATGATATCAAAATATTCAAGTTGAAGAGACAATTTTTTCTGAAAGCCCATTGCAATGTCAAGAATGAAGATCTGGCAGATCACAGATGATATGCAAAAGCTACTTATCTCAGCTGGAGGAAGTCCAAACCTTAGACTGGTAACCCTTAATGTGCCAAAAAGACTTCCAGTCATGACACAGTGAGCCATTGACTACAAAACAAACTCCGGAGAACTATAGCAATGTGTTCATAGGTTTACGTTGTCACCCTGGCGAAAATCATCCTGAAATAGCTGAAGAGTGTAAGACTAGTTCAGCATCTGGCAAACAAATTACTTCCAGAAACGACTTACAGATTCAATTAATAGCATGTTTTCTGTGAAACAAACTTGAAAGCTTGAATGCATTGAATCACAATAATAAATAAAACTCTGAAGAAATCTCCTTTTTCTATGCCAACCAAAGGAATTTTGCCACAATCTGCAAAGGCAAAATTCTTCACTGACTTTGTTGCAAATTATGGTAACTGGCTAGTTCAGTTGGATAACAGCAACAGCTTTCCAGCATCATTCTGGTCATTGTTCGATAGATACAGATGGTATTGCATGCCATTTTTGGCATGTCCACTACACCATAGAAATGTCAGCACAGTCAACTTAAAGTAGTGATCTTTTCAAAGCGAAAACAGCAGTGAGTGATCTGCTAATTTATTAATGCGAAAACACAGTGGAAGATGCCATTGCTGACTATGATCAAAATCTAATAAGACTGCTCAGAAGGGCTCACCAGAAGACCCTGAACAAAAAAAAAGCAATTAAAGTAATCAAAGTTAAGTACATAGGTCACCTTCTAACAGCACAAGGTTTCACCAAAAAGTCAAGAACTGTAAGAAATGTATTTCTTATACTACTTATGACCAAGGAGAATGCTTTACTGATCCTGAAGCCATTCTGTTGAAACAAGAGGTGGGGCAGTGGTTTGAAGTGATGGAGTGTTTGTCCCTGATGTCTGGCCATCTTTTTTGGTTATCTTTACTGTTCTCTTAGACTGATGTTAGGAAATTGCTTGTCGTCTCCCAAGAAGATGGTGGTTCATTTCCCTGGATCTTCCCTCTCCAATGTACCTTTGATGTACATCATTTTGGGGGCTAGCAAACTATGCTGTGTCTGTCATCTGTGTACACCCCCTCAGCGAATGACTATGTGCCAGCTACACATGACAGCAGGATGACCATTATTCCCTTGCTCACTTTTGCCTGTGTATTAGTTTTCCATTCTTTTTGTAAAAAAATTCCAAATCAATGTACTTATACTAAAGTACATATAACACAAGATAAATTGATGACACTGATTCAATGGGGCAGCATGACCTCAGTGATTCTTATGATTGTATCCTTCTGTTTCCGTTTGCAAGAAATTTGGAATGGTATTTGCTGCTATAATTTGCTACAGATTAAATTACAGGAAAATTCAGTGATAAATGGACTTTGATTTCCAACATATGCGATGTTGGAATTCATAAATGTGTGAACTTATCACATGTCTGGATCATAGATCAGCCATTGATTAACCATCAATCCCAGAAGTCCACAGTACATCAATTAAAATGGAATAACAATTCTTCTAGCAACAACAAGTGCCAATGAGATGGATACTTTCGGAAGAAGGAACAACATCTAATTAACAATGCATAGACACACATAAACACACACCCACACCCCATTAACAGACCAATAAGATTTGAAGACTATGCATTGATTAATGAGAATATTGAACTGTGAATGCACAATTTCTGTTCTGTGCTCGTTGAGTAACTTGGATAGCTTAGTGTAAGTGATAACATGTGCAATTTGTTTGCTTTTTGAATCAGAAGTTGAATGTTTGGGTAGAAATGCAAAACTACACTGATGTGGCTTATGGTAGTCTTCTGATCCCTAGCCCTGGGTACTCACCGAAGGTATCCATCTTATAGTCGGTTTCATAAAAGCACAGTACAAGTCAGGCTATTGGTTCTGCAGACTCATCTTTTCCTTCCCAAGTGCAAAAGGAAGGAGAACAAAAGTGTATCTTCAGCATTCACCTGACATTTATTCTTCTATTGGCATCATTCAAACCAATTATGTCCCAAATATTAGATTAGATTTTCTACAGTGTGGAAACAGGCCCTTCGGCCCAACCAGCCCACACCGATCCTCCGAAGAGTAATCCATCCAGACCCATTTCCCTCTGACTAATGGGCAATTTAACATGGCCAATTCATCTGATCTGCACATCTTTGGATTGTGGGAGGAAACCCACACAGACACGCGGAGAATGTGCAAACTCCACACAGACGGTCACCTGAGGCTGGAACCAAACATGGGACCCTGGTGTTGTGAGGCAGCAGTGCTAACCACTGTGCCATCATGCCACCCCTATTTCATTGCTGTTTGTGGAACCTGTTTTGCAAATCATCTGCAGCTTTTCCTAACTTACAACTCTGTGATTCCACTTCAGAAGGTACTTAATTGACTACAAAGCACTTTATGTTCTCCTGAGGCAGTAAAAAGGTGTTAAATAAATGCAAGTTATTTCTTTTTATTGAATCTATCTTGAGGCTTCTGCATCAAAACAAGCAAATACAGAATTTCTAAATGTTACAAGATGATTTATGGGTCTCTGGATGTAGGTGAAATTGAAGCACAGCAAATTCACCCCAGTGTCAGTATATTCTTTGCATCTAGATTTTTTTAAACATAAGGTTATAATAAAATCACCCTCTTAATCCAATCAGTTGTTACCCAAGTCATTTTGGATTTGGCAGACTGATTGATTAGTTGTCAGTTCATAGAATCATTGAATCCCCACAGGGTGGAAACACGCTATTTAGCCCACCAAGTCCACACCGACCCTCCGAACAGTAATCTACCCTGACCCATTCCCCTCCCCTATTACTGTACGTTTACCCCTGACTAATACACTTAACCTACACATCCTGAACACTATGGACAATATAGCATGGCCAATTCTCCTACCCTGCACATCTTTGGACTGTGGAAGGAAACTGAAGCACCCGGTAGAAGCCCACACAGACACAGGGAGAATGTGCAAACTCCACACAGACAGTTGCCCAAGGCTGGAATCAAATCCAGATCCCTGGTGCTGTGAGGCAGCAGTGCTAACCAGTGAGCCATTGTGCCCCGCCTGCATGCCTGATAAACTTGTCAAGTTCAGACTTGTACAGATCTTAAGAAAGAGAAGATTATTTTCAATTCAGGGTGTAGAATACCATTTTTAAATGAGTTTTTTTTCCCCATAACAAATAAAGTTTTTAGTTGCAATTAAATTATTCTTGCAATATTTGCGAGAGAAAAATGATGACATTATCCTGACTGTTGATTTCAGTGTACTATTTGATGACCACAAAGTGATTTTTTAAATAAGTCCTGAATTCTCACCAAGAAATGTTTTACCTTCATAGAACTTCAAATGATCAAAGTTCAGCGTTAGCATAATTCAGGGATTGGGAAGACAAAGGGAAATATTTTCCTGCTGGTTTCAGGAATGCCATGCTAAAAACAAATAGGGTTTTGAAACTGACACCTACTTGAGGTAAGAGCTATTTTCCACAGAGGTAGCCCCCTATTTAGCCACTTCTGAGATATTGCAATCTTGTTATGGATGATGGTCAGGTTTCCAATCACGTTGGCCCAACAGCAAGGCTGGCAACACTTGGACCTTGGCAGCCTCCCCAAGTAGAGGTGAACACTACTGAGACAGGAAGAAACCTCAACAGTGCCTTAAAGTGGAGGCACCCTTGTTGCATTACTTGAGGTGTAAATTCAGAAAGGGCCAAGCAGATTGGTCACTCAGAGCAGTTGGGGAAAGCTGTCCAATAGGAATGTTTTGAGCCGTGGGCACAGCATTTGCTGTTGGTAGCTCTCCAAAAGACAATGGAGCCTCCGGTTCAACTGCTCCCATTGCCTTTGTAACAGTGCCTGCCTCGATTAAGCTGGTAGCCCCTCCATGTATTAAAGCAGATATCCGTTTCCATTTCTAGGTACTTTCTAATCAACTAGCTCCAGAGAATTTATTGCACACCTCTTTGGAGCAGGTGGCCCTTGAACCCATGCCTCTAGTCTCAAAGCGTTTGACACTACCACTGCACCACAAAAGCCCACAATTCCACTGGAAGCAGAATGCCTGCAATCCAAAAAGATTTCATCCAAATTCAGGGCTTAATTACTTAAATTGGCTGCTCACTGAAAGAGGGAAACTTCAGTCACAGCCTGAATGCTTAAGGGAGGTATTGTAATACTGCCATTCTTGGTTATCCCACACCAAATCCCCTGCCCCCAGTAAACATCTCCAAGCTTGACACTCAGTGGCTAGTAAAATTCAACTCAAGTTTCTGTCTGACTCAGTTATTGGCATTTTTCGAAAATCCACACTTTTGGCTTTGCAACTGAAGATTGATGTCTCTTTGTAGCAAACAATAAATTTATAGCACGATAAGCAGTTTTTTTTTTAAGTAACTGGCATCATGAATGTGACCCAATTATATTACCATCACTTAGGTTTGTTTACTCCTCTTAGAAACTATTGTTAGACATGAACAAGTGCAGAGGTGGGTGGAAATGTGCCTCAAATCAGCCAGTCTGGAAGTTAATATAAATCAATACGTCTTCTATTTTCATAGATGCCCGTTGTTTAATTTAAACTTCACTAGTCCTTTAATGGAGCATGACATCAGAATATTATTAAATGTGTAGCTTGAGAAGACAGACTTGATGACATTCCGACCCCTATTTAATGTCCTGTCAGATTTAATAAGCTGCCAATGCTGAGCCACAGATTTCACAATTGCCATATATTTCAGCGCAGAGTTAAGTGACCATGATTTATGATTTGTCCTTTGGATAATTTCGTTGACATTTTGGAAATGCATTTTGCCACCCTTCCTGATTCCTCACAATGTTGTGGAGATTTTTTTTAACTCCTTCTTTCACACAATTTAGAGTAATTAACAGTTTTTGATGACTTAATTAATTGTTGTATACTTCACGTACTGCGAGTGCGAAAAGGATTCATCTTGTACCTTCTTAAAAAATGGTTACTTTGTTATCAAACCAATACATAAGAAAGCATATATTGAACAAAAGCTGAGAAAGAATGAGTTAGGTTTTTCGTACATGGTGATTGCGACTTTCAGGTTGACTCTGCACAATCGCCATGAGGAACAAATCAGATAAAGTGTCCAACAATATCAGTTTGTTCTTACCAGGGAGAGTCAGGCTGAAAACAAAAGTCCAGAGAAGTGAATTTGAAATAAGAAATTGAAAGAGACAATATGCATCTGAATTAATGGCATTAAAATAAATGTAAAAGTATTCAAAACAGCTGTCAGAGTGTTAGCAGATTCTTAACAGGCTGGTCAAAGAGAAACTTAAGAGACATATTTTCTTTGTGCAGATAGTGTTTTGACTACGCCAGTCCAAGAGTTGTTTTGCTGAGTGCTAACTATTCCTCCTTTACCTTGTATATGGCCAGGCATGAGTAAATCAATTAACAATTATCATCGGTTTTCAATTCTCAACTTAATTACAATCTATATGGACAGATTTCCCTTTTATAAAACAAGACATACTGTTTTAAATATGAAACAATAGCAAAAAGTAGAAATGGAATGTATTTTCTCATGTTCTATTTCTTGAATTATACAACCTTCCATATTCTCAAGAAAGAAATCTAACATGTTCCAAGTTTTCAGTAATCCAAATAATTTATTTTCGATATTCATATAACAAAAGACATCTTGCTCTGAGGACATATCATAAATTCACAGGGAAACATTTCTCATTGAAAAGCAATATGGCAGTTGTTGAGTTGAGTCAATCCATTTTGCATTAAAATCTCCTCTCCCCTACATTTTCTTCACATTAGCAAGATCAATGCATAGCCCTAAATCTGTATATTGGAGTGGAATTGACTCCAATATTTTCATTACCAAATCTCTCTTTCTAACCTTGAGCCTTTAGCTTGATACATAATGTCTGGAAGTACATGATCTGTGCCTTTCCATCTGTCTAATAAAGCTTGCTGTTTCCTAACTTGCACTAAGCACCAGTTTTTTCCAGCTTTCCAAACCTTTTTGGCTGGCATCCTTTATCAACTTATCTCCTAATTTATTGAATCTTCTGCAGCTTGTCAATCATCAAAGCCAGTACTCCTTTTGGTATTCCTAACTTGTCTATTACCCATGTTCTTGCCAAACTATAACCTCTACTTGGCATCTTATCCAATCTGGATAACTACTATGACAGAGTTCCCTTTGTAAGTCCAAGATCTTTTCTTAGGATCATGTTTACATCCATGTCCACTTTCCAGGTACACATACTGCATTTTCTGGCATTCAGCACCTTCATTTCCTTTTACAAACCCATATGTTTTACCTTCTGTCCCTCAGGTTTCACATTTATCCAATGCTTGTATTTGTTGCTGCTTTCCCCTAATGATAACATCCCTGTATTCACTCGCCCCTCGGGCATTGATGTTACTATCACGGTGAATGATAGCCTTATCATTTGCATCATCATGGATTTGACTGTATTCAGTCGGCCCTTCATTTGCCATTATCTGCACTTTATAATTGCATGATACCTGTGTATGCAAAGAGTATGATGTCACCTCATCATTTTCTATACATTTACAGAGTCTGAACAAGAAATAATCAGTGCCAAATAATATCAAGGAAGGCACTATAATATTGAATTGAACTGTTTTGAATTGAATTGAATTTTTGAATTGAATTGAATCAATCATTGTCACGTGTATCAAGGCACAGTGAAAAGCTTTGTCTCTGTGAGCAATACAGGCATGTCACGTAGTTAAGTAACATTAATAAGTAAATAATAGGTAAACAGTGGCAAAAATGAAAACACAGATACAGGCGAATATAAAGAGTTTGTGAGTCCATTCAGTATTCTAACAACAGTTGGGTAGACATTGTCTCGAAACCGGCTAGTGCGTGTTCAGGCTTCTGTACCTTCTCCCCGATGGTAGAGATTGAAGAAAAACATTGCCAGGGTGGGCCATCTTGGAAATTTTATGTTTTTCCATTGCTACTAATAGCCTTACTCAAACTTTTGCATTCCTTCTGCCCTTATTTGTAAATATAACTGAAAAGGCCAAACTATTGGTTATCCCTTCCAAAGCTGGGAATGATCACCCCTTACTGAAGCAATTTTTGGAGTTTTCCCCAAAAGCCCATTGATATGGACTATAATGAAGAGTTCTTTGCATGGACTGTGCACTCCAGGGAAGATGTTCATGAACAACTTGGCTAACTGTTGAGATTTTAGAAAACACCTTCTCTATTACTTTATTTCACAAATGACTAAAGGGACTTTCTGTTGCTGTATTAACTATGACAGTTAAAATTTTCACAGCATCTTTCAAGCTATTGTTCGCAAATTTCCACCCACTATCACTTAGTAATTTATATCAATTAAACACATGTCCCAGTTCAGTTGCTAACCACTTCTCCATTATTTTGTCCTTTATCACTTTTTTGTACAATGTATTACTGTAGACTGGCTAAATCTAGATGCCATACCTATGAAGTGCAAGATGAAAATGCTTTCATTCGTATCCCATACCTTCAAGTCCATTGTTACAACTTCATTAATGTTTCAAACTAATAGGAAACCTATTACCGGTTGTAATGGTTTCCTTCCATTGTTATTTTATATATATATATATAATTTTTCACTGATCTCACCTACAAGTTCAGTGTCACTTACTCTTGCGTCCTTTTAGTAGGTTTTTTAACCATGTGAAAAGTTGGATGGGCAAACAGTCTATGTATTAATACTTTTGGGTGGCACAGTGGTTAGCACTACTACCTCACGGCGACTGACTGTGTGGAGTTTGCACGTTCTCCCCGTGTCTGCGTGGATTTCCTCCGGGTGTTCCGGTTTCCTCCCACAGTCCAAAGCTTCGGCGGGGCAGTGTGGACTTGTTGGGCCGAAGGGCCTGTTTCCACACGGTAATGTAATCTAATCTAATCTAAAAAAGTCTAAACTTCAATCAACCATTTCCTTTAAAACTCTAGTCCCTGATACTATTAGTTCTTGTTTGGTATTTTGATGAGAGAAATTACATCTCATTAGAATGTTATGTTAAATTACAGATTGTGGAAGCTGTAAATCCACTGTCTTCCCAAAAAATGCTGTCTGGTCATGTTCCATGTCCAGTCTTATTTGAAGCATTCTCATTAACAGTCTTGTCCACAGTAAGAGTATTTAACTTAATACAATATCTATGCTGATCATATGATTTACCCTTGCTAATATACATGGAATTATGATTTTTCTTAGTGACTTTAGTTTTGTAGTCATTAACGAACCTGAAACACTTGTTACTCTCAAATTTTCTACCATCATTTTGTGCTCATTGACCTGGATTGTACATCGGCCAGACAGTCATTATTCCAGAGTGGAAGGGAGTTGCATGTTGGGTCCCGATCCCAATGTAACAGATTCCGAAGGAATTGCCTGGAAATGTACAGATTTTACTGGACAATTCTCCCATTTCTGGAAATTTTAGAAAGTCTCCAGTTAAATATGAGAGCTAGGAGCATGCTGATGCAATTAAGTAGGTACCGAGGAATGATCAGACTATTAAACACATAGTCTTAACTGCTGACGAACTATGAAACTAACCCTGTACCTATCTCAGACTTACCCCATCCCCAACTATACATCCCACAGATTCCTTACCACAGATCCTGACCTGATAACACCCGCCCCTGACCTGACACCATTCAAACCAACCCAGATGCAATATCTACCCTCCCAACACCCACTCTCCCAACACCCTCTCTCCCAACACACTACCCTCCCAAAACTATCTCCTCCCAGTACAGTAGCATCACAGTTACTTTATATGCATGTAATGTGACAGCAGCTTTCTATTCATTAGTCAACTTCAGCCAATAAGAATTTATCATAATGTTTACATTCTAGTGAATAAATTATTGAAGAATCATGATGCATTCAACAATGCAGAACAGGAGAAATGCACTGGAATTGTAAACAACAATGCAATACAACAGGGGTTCAAAATCTTTAAGGTGACCATTCTATGTTACTTCAAAACTTCAATGGCTCTCTGTCACACAAGTTTCTTTTTCAGTATATATATCAGTTTTACAATTCTATACATTTAGTTTTTCATTTGCTTAATATATAATTTCTTACTGCTTTGAGCAGCAATTCTACAAAGTCCTGGAGGAATCTCTAACAATCACAGGTAAATGCCAAAAACAATATTTGACCTAGCTTGCTACTTTGTCATTGCTGATTATCTAGATTCATGTAATTAGGTTGTATTAGATGGGACTAACAATTTTAGGAAAATAGATGAAGCATTGTTGCATTTATTAGAGCATTACAACATTGGATCCTTTACTGTCTTTCATAGAGTCCCCAAGCTCTGCAGGTCCTGGAGAGTTCTCTCTATTCAAACTTCTACATCCTCACACGTTAAAAATTCAAATGAAAGATCAGCACACACCATTCACAATCATTTGAGGTGAACAATGTTGAGTGAGAATAGGTAAAAAAAAGTTTAAACATCACAGTTATAGAGGAATATCTTATTCTTGGAGCCAAATAATTAAAAAAAAAATACACTGAAGATATTGTGAATAGTTTTGTTCTAATTTGAATTTGGTAAATGACTTACTGGCTCATGAGACAGTCAGGTGATATCAGGGCAGGTCTCTTCATTGATGTTGTGCTTACTGTAAGCGCTGGGCCTACCAGGCAGTTTGATTGATGGGGTTGGGTAAGGTCAGGGGGAATCAACAATGACTCCTTGAAACAGTCACATATTGGGGCCCTAAATCTTCAGTTGAGAACCCATGCAATACCGTATATAATCAATTACTCTTTCATAAATTGTCATGAAAAATTTACTCCTTACTGGAGCAGTATGGCATAATAGGTTCCAGGAGTAATGATGGACTGTGGAAATATTTGATCACTGTCTCTGCCTCACACCATATGGAATTAAAATGATTGCCAACCTGAAGAAGCTATTCCCTATTCTGTTGTGTCCTACAGAGTTCCATCTATGATGCTTTTAAACCATTGAATAAATCTTAGTTCAAAGACAAACCAACATTTCATCCAATTGAAGATGGTCAAGCTCTAATGATGTCACTCAGGGGGATTCCTGTGAAATGCATTGAGGAGCGCCATCGATTGCCAGACAGTTATTCTCTTTGCAGGGATCGATCAGGAGCTGTATTTTTTCTGCTTAATACATTCCCAACAGAGTTACATCATCATCAACATAGCAGCTTCACTGATAGATGTGATAAATTGTTTTTAATCCACATACTTTTGGTGTAGCAACTTACAAAGCACAGAGCATTGTGCAAAAAGCTGCAGGATCTAATTTACAGAATAATAGTTTCACAGCCCTGATAAAGACCCTCCTTCACAGTCCTTTTCCTGAAGGTCCAATTCTTCAGTCTTGTTGAAGATTGAGAGCTTAAAATAAAAGCAAAGAAGTCTTGGATTTATACACCCTGTTTCAAGCTCAAAACCAAAAGCTATTTACAACCACTTTTAAATGCAGCTGTCTGTCATGTAATGTGGGATGCTTTCAGACACTGAAATCTCAATCTCCACTGTACTGACTCTGCTATTATGGTCTGCATTTTCCTTGTTTTGATGGGGTGGAATTGCAGATATTGGGAACAACAACTGCAGCAACTGAGTGTGCACATTTGCAACTTTACTACAAGTGTTAATTGGCAATTTTACACTTGAGCAGTTGTTTTCAAGTTATGTTTGCAAAGCTGGGATTTGGTTGTCAGCCTTCCAAGATCTTGCGAGAAGGTCTGCACCAACTAAAAAGCTGATGCAGTCTTCTCCACACTCCAGTCCAGGTTTAGAATGAACACATTGAGGGCCTCAATTCGCTTGAACTTGGAGGGTACTTTTGTGTAGTGACTGGACACTCCATATTAATTGTCCATATTAATTTTGTACATGTTTCCAACTGCCTAGCGGGAGAATCTAAAACTGTAGCCCATAAATATAATAGTCACAATAATTTGAATAAAGAATTTGGGAGAAACATTTCATACACAGGGAATGGTTACAATGTTGAACTTGCACCACAGCAATAAGAATTGTCAAATGCACAGGTTATTTAACAGTTTGCTCACTAAATACATGAAGGAAAAAGCAACAGAAATGAATGCTGATAGTTTTACATGGAGAAAAGTGGAATAAGTTTATGCGGACCATAAATAAATTTGTGCGTCAGCCAGCTTCCCCTTTGTCAATAAGCATCATCATGTTTCCCACTGTAGTTAAAATGCAGCCTTCTGGAACTTTTACTTTTGATAATCCTACTTCCCTGTCCTGCCCTCCGGCACAAGAAGATTACAGCATTGTGCTCAATGTGGCAGCTTTCCTTATTTCATCTAGAGGACAGAAAAGCTATCAAAAGAGATTGCAGGTATTGATCAATGGGAAAGTAGCTCTCATTTCAATTTGCATTTGCTGCTAAACTGCTCTTTTATGACACTCCATTGCCTTGTAGTGTCCATGTTTTGAACAGAAAGCTGGGATTTTGCACTTTTGAAGATTATATGTCCCAGAAGCTTGATAACTGCTTGTTTTCATAGCTCAGCTGTGATTAGTGATAGGTTCAATTAGCCACCATTCAGCCTTGTTTGATTATGAACCCTTAGGCACTTTATTATTTCTGATACATAGCTGGACAGCATACAATGAGCCTCCTATCTGAAAGAGGCTTTTACTGAAATCATATTAGCTGTCACAATCACCAAATCTTGTAATGAAGTGCCACAGGACTCACTCAGGTGGAGATGATTTATACCTCAGCAAGTGCGTCATTTATTAAGACTATCATAACACTGACATTACAGTCCCTTTTCTTTGACATTTATATTGGTGTAAATCTGGCATGTGCATTTAAATATAATGTTCCCATACTCATATTGTACATTACTCTGAAGATTTCTCTCTGAAAATTGGACCATTAATTGTGATTTATAGAAGTCAGTAAATTGTTGTTCCTGGTTACAAATAGATTAAGAATTTTATATATTAAACGGGAGTGTAATAACTACATTTATTAAAACATTGACTTTGTTAGTGTGAGTTAAGTGATGCTTACAAATCATCTTCTTTCAGAAGATGTGGAATTTATAGATTACTGCACTGTCAGAAGCAGCTGAATAAGATAATTATTTGTCCAGGACAGGTCAAAATAAAAGAGGAATTTCCTGTGATTATTTTGTTGGAGGTTATTTCTACCATCAATTACCTTCATGTGGAAGCCCACCATAGGGAATACATTGAGATATTGGAGTGCATTGCTATTTTCTTTGCTGGTGGTCCCAGAAACAAAAGCTCTTTTAATCCCTAAGGATGAGAGAAGATGTAGAGGGGTAAATCCTTTAGGGGTCTAAATGATTTGAATTATGGTAAGAAATCTTGGAGTATTGCAGTCAGGAGAAAATAGTTTCAAATTTCAAACAGAGTTCCAGGCATCAGTACAAACTTCATGCTGGTATGTGGTGAGACGTACCTTTTAACAAGGAACTGTAAATCTTTCCAGATTAAGATGCAATTCCCTATCCTAAGGAAACTAGATGTCAACAATTGCCAACATTGAAATCAGAGCGAGTACCTAGTGACTTCAGCATGCTACTTGCTGAACAGGCATCTTGAACGTTTCAGGGCACACTCCCTCATTCCCAGATGCTCACATCTGATGTGCCAGCCTCCTGACATCATCATGGCACATCTCCAATGCACTTAGAGTATGCTTCTGCACTTCGCGCTACACCTTGGGGGGGGGGGGGGGTGTGTGGGTACTGGCACCAGTTATTGGAATGTTGCTGCAAGACTCATTATGTGCAGGAACAGGGACCCAGCGCTAGCTGCATCTTGGGCTCCTCACCAGTTCTCTCAGCCCTTTCTCACCTTTACACTACCCGGATGCTCACAATGTCCTTGCCTTTCCTTTCTGCACTTTGTCCCCTCAGCCAGAGTGGCCAGGCTCTCATTAATTTAGTCTTGCCTTATCTTTTCGCACAGATACAAAGCAAGGAAGCTTGGCATGGTTAGCAAAAGTTCCTTGGTCAAGTCAAGGAAGACCCTTCAGCAAGTGCTTGCAGGCACACTAAGTAAAGGGCAGCCTCTGATACCAGTCCAAGGGCTTGACACATGCAGTCAGCAGCTTGGGGCAAACAGAGTCAGGATCTTCTCATTGTAACGGGAGAGGAGCCAAATATCAAGAAGACCATGATCTGTCTCGACCCTTACTGCCCTATTACCGTTTAGTTTCTCTCATGGAAGGAAAGAAAGGGAGGTATTAAGGAAGAATGAAGTTTCTACCACACCTGATACTGTTGGTGGGGTTAGGAGAAAGATGGTGAAGTCTTCCAAGGGAGTGAGTAGCCAGCATCGAAGGCATATAGGTGTGGAGATTAGGGGATGGTGAGAGTGGATGCTGTATGCAATAATGGGGGTGGTAGAGCACCAGTGGTCATTGGGTACAGAAGCAGATAGACAGTCAGTGTGAGGAAGCAGAGCGAAGGTGGTGGCACTTAGACTGGAAGAATACAGAAGGTCATTGACCTTCTTCCTAGAGTGCTCAGTATTCCTCTAGATCACTGAAACTAATGACATGAGAGGCAACCTACATCATGCTGCCATTTCCCAATGTTGTGGCCTAATCAGGCAATCCTGTGAGGAGATTATATTTATCCTCTACACCATCAAATCCACTAGGACCTCCATGCAAAGCGAGACACCAATGTCCAGGGTAGATCACACAGTCTGTGCAGGGCAATCCCAGGCTGAGTACATCTGATCAGATGTCATCTTAAAGATGGTACCAGCACAAGGGATCTCTGGATATCTAGGAAGTGGCAAGTTCTTCTGGCTATGACACATGTTAGAATTAAGCCAGCATCAGACCAATATGAGAATGTTAGCAATTGATGAGGCAAGTTTGGGAAGATGGTGAAAGAAAGCTCACTCATTGTCATGGAGATAAACACTCTGTAAAACTCACTGAGACTGACATTTTGCTAAGACATGACGAGATTTAGCCCATGGTTTTTGTCACATTCAGTTTTAATTGCTTATCTTTCTGTCCAGGAACCTGCGTTTGAATCTAACCTAGAAAATGGAAAGCATGCTTCTTTTACAGGTTAGCTGTGTAAGTCAAAATCAGGTTCTCATGAGATTGAACCTAGAGCTTCCCACAATTTGTGCTTAAATGAGACGCAAATCTATCATAGCTCCTAGATATGCTAAGCCGTGGCTTGTTGCGGAAAGCAATGGTACACAGGCAGATAGAAGGCTATGTTATTCAGTCATTGAAGTTAATGGACAGAATGAATATGAGTTTTCCGACTACATCTAACTCATGAATTACTTGATCTCAAAATATTTGATCCTGACTCATGAAAAGTGAAAAATATTCTTGATCCAACAATAACATAAAATATGCTGAAAATAAAAAAAAGGCAAAGATCAAGGCTTGTGACTAAGAACTAAGTCGCATCTCAATAACATAAAGGATGATCTGAGGAAGATAGCTCTTTAAAATGTGTAATTTCAGCAATTCTGAATATAAACATAAGCCATAAATGACCAGTCTTCATGGAAAGGAAATCACGTTATCCTCTTAAGTGAAATCAGCTGCATCTTATTTCAAACTTTCAGCAAAAGGGTCAGAATTTAATTTTGCACAAGTCTGCATTGAATAAAATTGAAACTCATGGCTATTTTCATTTGTGTTGATGGATCCTTCTGTACCTTAGAACAGTAGTTGTGTCTGACGATTCATATCAGTGGAATTTCAGTGGAATTCCAGGCCTTGCAACTTCTTGGTAAACCCATTTGTTTGTAGTTCCCTATTAGATATGGATCAACAAGTTCCATTTCATGTGACAGACTCTCATGGATTTGCTTTGAGAAGCATTGAAAACTCCATGTAGAAATTGTGTACATTTGATCTGGGTTACAGCTCCCTCCTTTTTGAGTAAAGAATTGATAAGGAGTTTGGTGATAGAGAGTAGATGTTAATAGATGTGTACTCCAATTGGCAGGATGCGGCTATGGTGATGTCACCAGGAATTCATATTGGTGCATTAGCTTCTCACTGTATTATTAATAAGTCAGCTATTGGAATAGATAGCTGTGCATCCAAGTTTGCTGATGACACTAAGTTAAATGACACAAAGATTAGTGTAGATGGCAACAGGAAATTAAAAGGCACAATTGATAGTTTGTATGTGGGCAAAGAGTAAAGTGAGTGGAGATCAATGGGGGAAGGATAGGGGTTCCAAGGAAAATAGATTAAAGTAATTCAAATATTTCTTCTGTAAGTAAGAAGCTAGGAATTGCAACAGAATTGACATTGCCCCTCAGTGGCCTAGCTCTGATATTTAGGTTATGCTAAGAGAAAGCGAGGACTGTAGATGCTGGAGATCAAAGTCGAGAATGTGGTGCTGGAAAAGCACAGCAGGTCAGGCTGCATCCAAGGAGCAGGAGAATCGACGTTTCGGGCATAAGCCTATCATTAGGAATAAGGCTTGTGGCCCGGGGGCCAGAGAGATAAATAGGAAGGGGTGGGGCTGGGGGCAAAGTAGCGGAGAATGCGATATGTAAATGAAGATGGGGAGAAGGTGATAGGTCGGTGAGGAGGGTGGAGCGGAGAGATAGGAAAGACGATGGACAGGTCAAGAAGGTAGTGCCAAATTGGAGGCTTGGGACTGGGATAAGGTGTGGGGAGAGGAAATCCACATTAATCCCATGGGGTTGCAGGGTGCAAAGGCAGAGGATGAGGCATTCTTCTTCCACGCATCAGATGGTAAGATTTAGGCGATGGAGGAGGCCCAGGGCCTTCATGTCCTTGGTGGAGTAGGAAGGGGATTTGAAGTGTTCAGCCACCAGGTGGTGGGATTGGTTAGTGTGGGTGTCCCAGAGATGTTCTCTGGAACAATCCGTAAGTTGGTGTCCTGTCTCCCCGCTTTCGAGGAGACTACATCATTTGCAACGGATACAGTAGGTGACATTGGTAGAGGTACAGGTAAATTTCTGTCAGATGTGGGAGGATCCTTTGGGGATCCCAGATAAGGTTGGGAGAAGGTTGACAAGAAATTTGCCAAGTTTCGTTTCCATGAGTCTGAGGCTTTTTGCATATTTCGTTTGCTTCTCTCATGAATGTATCTAATGACGATGCACCGCAAAGCTTGTGCAGACTAAACCAACTGGCATTGTTGAGATGGTTTTATACTCAACACCACAGGAACAGTATAGCACATAGAAAACAAACAATAGTGAATTGCCAGCCCTTTTTACATACCTCCCAACTTCAGGGTAGCTGTAAAGCCTGTTTTGCACAAAGTTAAAATTGTCCCATTTGAGTGGTGAGAAGGACAATTGTGGAACTGTGCATAGATAGATTAGGAATTGCTAATAATTGAATAGTTAATGTTTTTTTAATGCAGGTTCAACTTAAAAAATTAACATTAAAAATGTAATCATTATTAACAAAAATTACTTTGTATTGTGGATCTTCTGCAAATTCTTCTGTAATCCTACCAGTTTGTGCATGCATGATAAGAGAATAATGAATGCCTGGGAATGATTACAAGGCAATAATCTCATCAAAAGGTTCAGATCACATCTTGAGATACAAGGAAGAAGCTTAAACTATTTACAATTTTTATCTGCACCTTGAGGTTGGAATGAGCCTTTTTCTAAGGCATTAGTTGATCTTGCAATACATATTAACACCAAGCTGTTACTTTTACTCCATAACCATCCTGAACATGGATTTGTAAAGAAGCCATGTAGAATGCATTTTGAATTATTTGTGGCTTTGATCTCATTCCCACAATCTTTTGTGTTTTCACGTTATGTTCTAAGCTAATCACTGCACATACACCAGTGCATGACATGTCCCTCAAGAGCTCAAAGATAGTTACCAATTCCATACAAATTTGCAGTTCCCTATTTGAAAAATATTCTTGCAATTATTTTCTCACAAATACACAAGCCTTCACAACATTCCGGCAGTAGGGCTTAAGACTTGTGTCCAGAACTTGAGGCAGCTCTAGCCAAGCTGTTCCAGTATAGCTACAATGCACAAAACTTCCCAGCAATGTGGAAACTTGCCCAGGTATGTTCTGTATGCAGGACAAATAGAACCCAGCCACTTACCATCCCACCAGTCTAATCTTGATTATCAGCGAAATATGCCCTATGGTGAGAGAATAGGAAGATTAGATTTATTAGAAGAATGAAAGGTAACCTTATTGGCACAAGATTCTGAAGGAGCTTAACGGGAGGACAGCTGATTTCCGTTACTGGGAGATCAAGAACATGGGAGTGCACTTTCAGAATAAGTGCGCAATCATGTGGAATGAGATTTGGTGAAATTTCTTTCGTCAGTGTGATGAATCTTGAGAACTCTCTAATCAAGAGGGTTGGGGATATGTCAGCGTTGTGGATAATCAAAGCTGTGATAAACTTTTATTGAATGAGGGGAGATGGGTTGGTAGGCAGAAGAATGGAATCGAGGCAGAATATTAGTTGTGATTGGACAGAATGGTGGCACATGCATAAGGGACCATATGGGTTAATCCTCTTCCTACCAATCCTAAAAAGGAAAAGAATAGAAAGAAACCCAAACAAAATTGTAGTCAATAGAAATCAAGGGGAAAACTCTCCTATGCTATGACTCAAGTGTAGCATAAAGTACAATGGTTGTGGGAGGTCGATCATCTCAGCCCCAGGACACCACTGCAAAAGTTCTTCAGGATAGTGTCCGAAGCCTCACTGCTCCATTAACGATCTCTCTGTCATAAAGTCAGAATTGGGGCTATTTGTTGATGATTGTACAATACGTAGCACTATTCACAACTCCTCTAATATTGAATCAATCCATTTCCAAATAAGGTGAGACGCAAACAATATCTGGGCCTGGGCTGAATAATGGTAAGGAACATTCATGCCACACAAGTGCAAAGCAATGCCCACATCCAACAAGAGAAAATCTTATCATTGCCCTCTTCAATGGCCTTACCATCACTGAATCCCCTCGATCAACGTCCTGGAAATTGACTAGAAACTAAACTGGACCAGCCATATAAATGCAGTAATTATAAGAGCAGGCCAGAAGCTACACATTCTGCAGCAAGCAGCTGGCTTCCTCTTTCGCCAATGCCTATGAGGCACAAGTCAGGGGTGTGACCCTCCATTTGCCTGATGAATCCAGCTATAGTAGGAATCAAGAAGCTTAATGCTATCCAGGACAAAGCAACACATTGATTTGCACCCATCAACCCTCACTTCTTTTGTTGCCACTGTGTGTCAATGATAGAATGTACCCTCTACATGATGCCCTGTGGTAACTCACCAGGCACCTTCAACAGTACATTCTAAACCTACGACCTCTACCATGTAGAAAGACAAGGGTAGCAGATACAGAAGAACAGTACCAGCTATATGTTCTCCAACAAGTTCCACATCATCCTGACTTGGAACTATATCACCATTCCATCTATGGCACTGGTATCTCTAATTCCCTCGGGCGACTGACTGTGTGGAGTTTGCACATTCTCCCCGTGTCTGTGTGGGTTTCTTCCGGGTGCTCCGGTTTCCTCCCACAATCCAAAGATGCGTGGATTGGCCATGCTAAATTGCCTTTAGTGTTAGGTGCATTGGTCAGGGGAAATGGAGAGAAATGAGAAATTGGGTCTGGGTGGGTTACTCTTCGAAGGGTCAGTGTGGACTTGCTGGGCCGAATGGGATTCTAAGTAATAGTTCAAAAAGACAATCATCATCATCTTCTCCAGGGCACTTACTGATGGGCAATAAATGCTGACTGAGCCAATGGCACTCACATCCCATGGACACATTTTACAAAATAAAAATATATTACATCGTTCATGATCCCAGAAATCTCAAAACATTTTATAGCCAATAAATTACTTTCAAAACACTGTCATTATTGTCATTTAGTAAGTTACATTAACTTTCTCTGTTATTATCCTGCGACAAATATTCCAAGCAGCCATAAGAATGCTAGGGATTAAAGAAAGGCAGAATTGCCTCCTAATTTTGATAAAGGCGCAGTGAATGTGGTCCCATTTTGAGCATAGTTACAGGATAAGTTCAAGGAACATCTGGATAGATATAAAATAATTGATACAAGTCAGTATTAGTTAAAGAAACTATGATGTTGCCAATTGTTTTCCTTTGCGATTATGTCAAGGAGAATGATAGAGGTAGACCAACGAATAATCCAATCCTGGATTCCAGCAAGGCCTTGGAGATAACTCCACTGGAAAAGGCTGGTACTGAAAAAGGAAAGAGTCTGTGGAAATATTTTACATTAGTTGGATTGGTATAGGGATCTTCATCAGCTTGGGGTCTCTACCAGAACTCCTACCAATTAATGAATTTGGTAGATCACAGAGGTGAGCTGTGTAAGATACATGACGATTTGAGTGTACTTCAAAATTGTTTCAACAGATGTCAGATGAAATTTAATGAAGGGAAATGCAAAGTAAAAATCTTCGGGAGGAATTATATCATAATTATTAACAAAATATAATGCATCAAAAACAGGCATGATCTGGAAATTCTAATTGATAGCGGGGTGGCATGGTGGCTCAGTGGTTAGTACTGATGCCACACAGCGCCAAGGACCCGGGTTCAATTCCCGCCTTGGGCAACTGTGTGTGGAGTTTGCACTTTCTCCCCGTGTCTGTGTGGGTTTCCTCCAGGTGCTTCTGTTTCCTCCCACAGTCCAAAAATGTGCAGGTTAGGTGAATTGACCATGCTAAATTGCCCATAGTGTTCGGTGCATTAGTCAGGGGTAAAAGTAGGGGAATGGTTCTGGATGGGTTGCTCTTCGGAGGGTTGGTATGGACTTGTTGGGCCAAAGGGCCTGTTTCCACACTGTATGGAATCTAATCTAATCTAAAAGATTAATCTGATGCAATAATCTACGTTAGAAAGCAGGTGGCAGTCCTGCTGCAGGAGTGCCATCAAAATTAAATGGCTGTCAGATGATCTGTTGCCTGCCCTTGGAACACCAGACCTATGAAGATAAAGAACCCAACTCCATGAGGTTCAACCAGATGGCCAGCAGCATTCCAAACCTTTGCCACCATGGAGAGCAGTGATCATTATTCAGACTGCAGGAGCCCTGGGCCAGAATATTGCTGGACAACTGGAAAAGAGACAAATGGAGGAGGATGGTACTTGGTTGACTGGGTAGGGGTGGTTTTTTAATTGGCGTTGCCCTTGCTGCCAGGGACGGGAACATGTGTTGGGCTCAGCATGCCTGTTCAGGAGGATTCCGGACTCAGGAGGACATTGACACGACATGTCAATCCCGTAAACAAAACCAAAAATTGCTGGAAAAGTTCAACAGGTCTGGCAGCATCCGTGGAGAGAAATCAGAGTTAACGTTTCGGGTTGAATGATCCTTCCCCATCAATGCCTTTCCCCATTAGTAGGATGAAATCCTTACATGACAATTAACTGGACACTTAAGAGCTTCAATTGGCCCAGGATCGGGAAGGCTCACTCCAAACCTCCCATCCTGAGTTAAGTAGAGGAGTCAGGAAATTGATGGGCTCTCCACCCTTCACTCTGCACCCTGATAATATACCCACCTCCAAATCCACACCTAGGTGGGCATAAAGTTACACCCTCAGAGTTCTATGTAGAGGTATGGTCAACACGGTGAAGAAATAGACTGCAGCTATTAAAAGGAAATATAAGAGGAGAAACAGAATACTTGATTGGGTGGGCAGTATAGGTCATCAGGAGTAATGACTTAAATTAGGCAGTATTGGAAAAGAGAAGGTTGAGAAATGATAGGATTGTTTTTTTCAGGATTCTAAAGAGTCCAAGGTAAGGTAGACCATAACCAACTGATTCACCAACATGAGAACTAGAAGGATAAGGCCTGTGCATAAATTCAAAGCCAGTCTATGAAAACATCAATGAATGATTGAATAATTTATAGAACAAACACTCGAAGGATGTTATGGTTGAATATAGGATCAAATGTTTCGAATACAGATTAGATTTATTTGTATTAGAAAATAATACGTTGAGATCAAGATGGTGGATCAAAGAGAATTACTGTAACCATACTGCCAACCAAACCAGATTCCTTTTCATGTCACCATTAACTTTCTGTTTATCATGGCAGATTTATATAATTTGAGCATTGACAGCAATATGTGGGAATGCTTCACAGGAGGTGACTTTGGATTGACTGGATTGTCTACTGCTGGAGCTTTCTTTGTTTAATGTCTAGATGTATTGAGTAGAATTGATAGGCATTTATTGCCATGATTACACAACAACTCGTGGCTTCAATCAACTGCACGGATCGTGGAAGTTGAACATTGAAATTGCTAGATAAGAAATGAACAATGTTCCTACTGAAAAACCAAGTGCATGGACTGTGTCAGAGGTCTGTCACTCAGTCTGGAGTGTTTGCCTGGGACATAAGTGACATGATTAGTCTTTGCTGAATTGTTTTATTTTCCTCTGCCAATATGCTGTTCCATTAAATCAATCATTAGATATTCTGTTGCTCATTAGAGCTGATCATTCACAAGTTGTGACTGTCCTTCATACTTATTATCTCTGGCCTTATCTTCCCTGTTCATTGATGGAAAAGCTTTGATGCTTGTGAGAACTTGGGATTCTTTTTGTGTACTAAAGCATAATAAGCCATCTGCGTTGTTTTATGTCCCACAGCAACTCTGTGATATAAATTTGATGGGTATTCTTGTGATGCCATCTCCATATCATGGCATGTGGTATAATGGTCAACAGTCTCAATCTCTGCCTTTTGGAGTCCTCTTGCAATATGACGTTCTGACGGAAGCGAGCTACTGTGTATCCAAATTCCTTAACTTCAGTTGAGATGCCTATCATTGTAATGTACATATGTAGATACTAGCTGCTGTAATGCAAGTTAATCAAAATCTTCAGTAATACATGAGCCACATCTCACTGGTATGTTACATGCAATAACATAATTCTCATATTACGGTAATTGTAAGTCATCAGCTGTCATGTCACTCACAATATTGACCATATGAGATTAATCATACACAAGTATAATGAGGAAGGTACTTGTTATGTGTTTAATATTTACTAAAACATCCATGTGTTGAGTTGCTTATCGGAAATAGATTCCTATTGCTTCCAAGTCAATCTCCTTCTCCTCTGTTAGAAAACACATGTTCTAGTTTAGTTGCTACTCCTCAAAGTCCAGAGCTGGATTTATGCATCTCTGCATTTTTCCTCAATGTGTGCAACTTGATACAGTGCTACTCTATTTGAGTGTACATTTACGTAGCTAACTAATATGCATATTATTAAGCAGAATATTAGTGTTGACAAGAAGAGGAATCAGAACTTGGTTTGAGTTGGCAGCACCTCTACAATGATTCTCTTTGAAGGCCAGTTTCTTGATCATTCATCTATTTTGTACTAATATGATGCTACAGATGTCTACTTCTGAACTGCTATGTGTAATCTCAGATCTTTTGTGTGCCTATAAAAGAGGTAAGAGAGACAATGAAAACATCAGCAAAAGAACGGCATTTGAGTGCCACACCGATATTAGTAAGAAAATAGAGGACAGATATGTAAGATGTAATAAAAGTTTTAATTGAACAGACTGCCAATCACATGGGAGAACTGATATGAGAGAACTGAAAGCAATGTGGTAGGTCTCCAGCTGTGTTTTCATATAACTTGTGTGAAATTCAAGTTGTAAAATATTTAGCATATTAAGCAACTCATCGCTAGGAACAGAAACAAAATGGTGAAATATGAGTCATGTTTCTATCCATTTCACTATCCCTCCTTGGAAAAGGTTTTATACAGAACTGGTGTACCTGACTCCCAATTGAGAAGTGGGAGGTCTCAACGTTATTAGCAGATTTTGTTTTCCATGTGCAAAAAGAAGCATCTTGGCTTGTTACCTTTGACAGGGCACAAAAGAAGTAGCCATGTATTTGACCAGCTAATGGACTGGAACACTATTTGCAATTTGTAAACAGATAGTTACTAAATATTGGATCTGTGGGGCAATCAATAACGTGTGGTAGAATATACATAGATCCATTCATTGAATTGTAATAAAACATGTTTTGGGTTTTGGTCGAAGTCATTGGTCATTCCTTAGGTTCCTTATTATTGTTATAAGCCTTGGTTGCTTTTCTCAAAAAGTACTGTGGAGATGAAGTACAGTAGGTGGAAGCAGAGTTTTATGGTTTGGTGGTGGACTGTCACACTAATCAGCAAAATCGGACATATCATGCGGCTTATTGCATGATTGTGCTGTCATGTTTAGCGTGAATGATGGATTGCTGCTCAGCACAGACCTTCAATACTTATGTACGTTGCATGAATTCAGCTAAATTGTGTGTTACTGCAAGAATTTAGTGATACCCATATCCATAATTACAATTTTCCAGGAACTGCGATGCAGTTTTAAAGTGGTATGGATATTGATCAGCTTCTGAAACACTGTCTCTTGGGATATTCAATGCAATCTGTTCAACTTGTAATTGCTGTCTGATGTAAGGCTAATATAGTAAACAGGGACTTAACAGGATAGTTACTCTTATTGGTGGATTTTGCTGAAAACTAGCAAACAACCTAAATTTCCTATTCAAATTGTTTATAGCCATTGCCAGGAAATTTTGCTATACGGTGCTAATCTTTTTGACAATATGGGACTGCCTGAGCCTTCAGTAAAGTGGGCAGGAATCTCAGATATATCGCAAGCTGAGCTGCACCATCTGCCAAATGGGATAGGCAAAGCAATTGATGTGCAGGGCCCCCTGCCTGTGTTATGATGAATACTAATTTGTTGCCCCAGACTGGATACACCAAAATGTTAAGCCCCCGTATGAGGTGGCTTGATCTGGCTCCACTTTATTCAATTGCTCCCTCAGTTGGTTGCAAGAGGAAGAACTAAAGAGGAGTCCTTTCCTTCTGAATGCCTTTCTCTTAGACTGAATGAGTCTATGTTTTATAAGGATCCC
Organism: Chiloscyllium plagiosum; assembly: GCF_037043375.1. Lineage (NCBI taxonomy): Eukaryota > Metazoa > Chordata > Chondrichthyes > Orectolobiformes > Hemiscylliidae > Chiloscyllium > Chiloscyllium plagiosum. Next base: position 32,483,875 of record NW_028270141.1, read on the forward strand.
ATTATAAGTAGTCTTTCTTGAATTAACAGGTGAGTGAATTATTAGTTATGAAGCATGAGAAAAAAAAGATGCATCCCAAACACATGCAGATCAAGAATAAGAAGTGAGTCCAAAGAAAATTAACAAAAAAAATGTGAGAATCAGCTTCTGAGCCATTGTGAAGAGTAGAATGTGTTAGTTTCAGAGGAGATAGTTTGTATAATGTCTGTTGCGAGCAGACATTATTGACTATGTCTAAGGTGGTGTTGCTGATGCCAGTAATTCATCAACATTAGACTTATTTGCAGAAAGCTGTGCAACCACCCTCTCATTATATAAACTATAAAGTTAAAGGACTTCTCCATATGTTATGTTTGTTCCAACAGCCACTTCAGGAATATCGGATGACTAACCTCTAAACTGCAGGGGGCTCAGGCAGGGTAAACAGCTGTCTGTTTTCTGAGCAACAGAAATAATGGAAAAGAAATACTGTGGATGCTGGAAACCTGAAATAAAACAGGAAGTACTGGAAATACCCAACAAGTCTTGGAATAACATGGTCCCTGATCAATACTTTTCCATGCATTTTCTGTTTTTATTCTGCAACTTCTACAGTGCAAGTTCTGCTATTATGCAGTATTTCCATTCTCATGCAATTCCATGTTATAAGGAAATTGCGTAACAGCAATACTGTTTAAACTAATGGGGCCAGAATTGTGTTATAACTAATACATGCTTTCAAGGTATCTGTTTTAGAAATAGTTTCCCCACAACAAGAAAACACACCCTTTGGTGCAACCAGGGCATGTTGAACATAATCCCTAACTAAACTAGTCACACCTGCCTACTCCTAGCCCATATCTCTCCATATTTACTATTCACAATGACTTATGGGCCAAGAAAGTTGGCAGAGTGCAGATGTAATTGGTTTGAAGGAGAGAGTTTTTTTCCCCAAGGCAGGAACAGAAAAAAATGTGGGTTTGAGACAGAAAAGGGAATTTTGGTTTGTAGGAAAGAATCCAAAATTACCTCACCAGTGACAATAATGATAGGGGTATTACAGCTGCATGTCATGATCAAAAAGGTGGTCATTTATGTGGGAAGGAGATTTCATATCAAAGGAAAGAGTTAGGGAGGAAAGAATAGCAGTAATATTAGCAAAGGGAGAAAAGGTAGACTTGAAAAGGCAATTGAAGTCACTGTAGATGTGTAATCAATCAGATATTGAAAGAGGATATACAAAGAACAAAGAACAAAGAACAAAGAAAATTTACAGCCCCAACAGGCCCTTTGGCCCTCCAAGCCTTAGTCGATCCAAATCCACTGTTTAAACCTGTCGGTCAATTCCTAAGCATCTGTATCCCTCTGCTGTCCACCTACTAATGCATCTGTCCAGATGCACCTTAAATGAATCTACCATGCCTGTCTCTACTACCTCTGCTGGCAACGCATTCTCGGCACCTCTTACCCTCTGTGTAAAATACTTTCCATGTGTATCCCCTTTAAACGTTTCATCTCTTGAATGCGTGACCTCTCGTTATTGAATCCCTCACCCTGGGAAAAAGCTTATCTCTATCTACACTGTCTACACCCTTCATGATTTTGCAGAACTCAATCAGGCTCCTCCTCAATCTCCTTTTTTTGAATGAAAACAATCCTAACCTACTCAACCTCTCTTCATAGCTAGCACCTTCCATATCAGGCAACATCCTCGTAAACCTTCTCTGCACCCTCTCCAAAGTATCCACATCCTTTTGGTAATGTGGCAACCAGAACTGTACACAGTATTCTAAATGCAGCTGAACCAAAGTCTTGTATAATTTTAACCTGACCTGCCACTCTTATACTCAATACCCCGTCCAGTGAAGGCAAGTATACCATATGCCTTCTTGACCACTCTATCCACCTGTGCAGCCACCTTCAGGGTATAATGGATCTGAACTCCCAGATCTCTCTGCTTATTAACTTTTCCCAAGGCTCTTTCGTTGACAGTATATTTTGCTCTAGAATTAGACTTCCCAAAATGCATCACCTCACATTTCTCTGGAATAAACTCCATCTGCCACTTCTCCACCCAACTCTCCAGTCTATCTATATTCTCTTGTAGTCTTTGACCGTCCCCTATGCTTTCTGCTACTCCACCAATCTTGGTGTCATCTGCAAGCTTACTGATCAGATCAACAAGATCATTTATGTATATCACAAACAACGGCCCCAGCACTGATCCCTATAGAACACCACTGGTCACCTTTCTCCATTTTGAGAAACTCCCTTCAACTACTACTCTCTGCCTCCTGTTGCTCAACCAGTTCTTTATCCACCTAGCTAGAACACCCTGAACACCATGTGACTTCACTTTCTCCATTAGTTTACCATGGGGAACCTTATCAAATGCCTTACAAAATCCAAGTATATGATATCTACAATCCTTCCTTCATCTATCAACTTGGTCGCTTCCTCAAAGAACTCTATTAAGTTGGTAAGGCATTATCTCCCCTGCACAAAACCATGTCACCTATCACTGATAAGTCCATTCTTTTCCAGATATAAATAGATTTTATCCCTCAATACCTTTTCCAGCAACTTTCCCATCATTGACATCAGTCTTACTGGTCTGTAGTTATCCGGATTATCCCTACTACCCTTCTTGAACAGGGGGACAACATGAGCAACCCTCCAGTCCTCCGGCACCTCACCTGTGTTTAAGGATGCTTCAAAGATATCTGTCAGAACCCCAGCTATTTCCTCTCTCACCTCCCTCAGCAACCTGGGATAGATCCCATTGAGTCCTGGGGATTTGTCCACCTTAATATCCTTTAGCCTCCCCAACACATCTTCCCTCCTTATGTCAATATGATTCAGAGTAAACAAACTTCTATCTCTAATCTCAACATTCATCATGTTCCTCTCCTCAGTGAACACTGACGTAAATTAATCATTGACAATTTCACCCATTTTCTCAGTTTCGACACACAATCTTCCTTCCTTATCCTTTAGTGGATAAACCCTTTCTCTAGTTACCCTCTTGCTTCTTGTATATGAATAAAAGGCCTTGGGGGTCTCCTTAATTTTGCTCGCTTAAGTTATTTCATGACCCCTTTTAGCCCGCTTGATTCTTGTTTAAGATTGGTCCCCCACTGCAACTTCTACCACCTGGCCTGGTTCATTCCCCAACACCAGGTCCAATATGGCCCCTTCCCTTGTCGGACCATTGACATACTGCTTTGGAAAACTTTCCTAGACGGTCCTTACAAATTCTGCCCCATCCAGATCTCTGACACTAAGTGTATCCCAGTCAATGTTGGGAAATTAAAATCTCCCCATCACTACCACCCTGTTGCTTTTACATCTTTCCATAATCTGTTTACCTAATTGTTCTTCTACCTCACACTCACTGTAGGGAGGCCTGTAACACAGCCCCACCAATGTAACTACACCCTTCTTATTTCTCAGCTCTACCCATAATGCCTAAATGCTCAAGCTCTCCATAGTGTCCTCCTTTAGCACAGTTGTGATATCATCCCTGACCAGCAATGCAACTCCTCCCCCCCCCCCCCCCCCCCACCTTTTACTTCCCTCCCTGCCCTATCTGAAGCATCTATATCCTGGAACATTTAGTTTCCAAACATTCCCTTCCTTCAACCAAGTTTCTGTGATCACAATATCATCATACTCCCAGGCACCAATCCAAGCACTAAGTTCATCTGCCTTAGTCACTATGCTCCTTGCATTTCAGGCCACCAGTTCTTTTGCATTCATCTGTTCTCATCCTACTCTTCCCCTTGGTAATGCTAACTTCATGATCCTTACAGTCACTAGTTTCCAGCTCACTGTCTACGAGTTCTTCTCTTCTGGTTCCCAGCTCCCTGCTACATTAGTTTAAAACCTCCCCAACAGTATTAGTCCTCCAAAGACATTAGTTCCAGTCTGGTTCAGGTGTAGACCATCCAATTTATAATAGTCCCACCCTCCCCTGAACTGGTCCCAATGTCCCACAAATCTGAACCCCTCCCTCCCACATCATCCCTCAAGCCACATGTTCATCCTGCCTATTCTTTCATTTCTACACTGGCTAGCACGTGGCACTGGTAGCAATCCTGCGATCACCAACTTTGAGGTCCTTCTCTTTAACTTCTCTCCTAGCTCCCTGAATTCTGCTTTCAGGACCTCATTTCATTTTTTACTTATATCATTGGTGCCTACATGCTCCACGACAACTGGCCTCCCCTTTCACAATGCTCTGTAGCTGATCGGTGACATCCATGACCCAAGCACCTGAGGTCAGGGGTACCATCTGGGAGTCTCGTTTTCGGCCACAGACTCATTGAAGGGAACAAGTAACTATGTTTATATTTCAGTATCATTCTTTGTGATGACGGTGTGTACAGTTCACTTAGAGTCTGACTTTTTACATGCATATTGTGGCCTGGAGCCTTGGGTGGTGTTAGTAGAGGCTCCAACAGACGTTCCATTCACATGGTTGATCAGGAATCTCTCCCACTTTTACCAACTACCATCGCTGAGTGCTGGAAGGATTTTCAGGTTAATGCTTAACCTGTCCAGCGTGTTTTGAATCCTATCACCCATTACAAAGAGTTTGTTCTCTATGTGTGAAATGACAATAAGACACAGCATAGTTTGCCACAAAAAATGGTGCAATAATGCCCGACCATGCTTTTTTCTTGAAGCCTTGGCGCATGAATCCATAGTAAGATGTTTCTCAAATGACATTAATATTCCCTATTGCTCAGCAGACTCTGCAAGTATTCATTAGGGTTCAATGAATGAAAGAACAAGACTCTCCTCAGATATCAACCTATTACTTTATAGCCCTACTTACTCCTCGGATTTCCAAAACAAACCTGTTCCAGAACTTAATTAGTTAGCAAGTCTCTGTTTGCAAAAGCAAGGTTATGCTTGTCTTAAATTATGTCAAAAAAAGAAATTGAGATCTTTTTTTAAAATCATTTGTGCTCTCTGATTTTCACACTGCACAGCTTCTTCTGAAGCACTGGTGATTAATCAACTTCGTAATAGCTTGGGAAGTTTGACAATGAACAGCAGTGCAGGGATTCGCCATCCACAAGACACAAGTCAAGAGTGTGATGGAATACTCCCCACTTGCCTGACTGAGTGCAGATCCAACACTCAAGCAGCTTGACACACCAACATTCACTGCCTTCACCATGGATATTCAGCAACAATGGTGTATGCCAGCTACAAGATGCAGCACAGTAATTCACTAAGACCTCTGAAACAAATCCTTCCCAATCCATGGCTACCACCATGGGGAGAAACATGGTCAGCAAACACAGGGGAATACCCAATACCTGGAAGTTTCCTTCCATCCTGATCTGGAAATATATCACCATTCCTTCAATGACATTGTGTCAAAACCCTGGAACTCCCTCCTGAATAGTATTGCGGGTCTACCTTAGCAAGTGGACTACATCACTTCAAGAAGGTAACTCACTAGCATCTTCTCCAGGTCAGCAAGGGATAAGCAAGAAATGCCCAGCTAGCAAAATCCAATTCCAATGAATTTTTTTTTCTTGAATTGAATTAGCTTTATTGTCACATGTGACAATATGAATACAGTGAAAAGTTCACAGTCGCCGCTTTAAAGAGCCATCTTAGGTACAAAGGTACCTAGGCACAGATAGTTAAGATCAAATTCTTAGGAAACAAAAATAATTGGAAAAGTAAGGAAATAAAGGCATGAACTTGTAGCAAGCAAAAAGATATTGTTAAATAAAAACTGAAAGAACTGTAGATGCAAGAAATCAAAAGCAAAAACAGAAATTTCTGGAAAAGTTTAGCAAATCTGGCAGCATCTGTGGAGAGAAATCAGAGTTAACATTTTGGATTCAGTGACGCTTCGTCAGAACAATGAGATGGAATTATGAAGGAAACTCCTCCAGTACCTCTGCCAGTTTGATAGAGAAGTGCTGTTGATGAACAGAAATGAGTGAATTTCACCACTTATTTTAAGAGATGTCACTGGCTGGAATATCTCCCTTCAATGTCTGGTTTGCTTTTGTCAATAATCCCCTTACTTACTCAACAGTGCAGTGCAATTGTACACTCTTGAAAAAGATACATTGAAGAGATTTCTTCTCCAATCTCAAAGGATATATCTGATGCCCACTTTTATATAACATCGATGACTGATGGGGTGAATTCAGGCTTGAGAAAAGTGTTTGAAAGGAACAATACTTTGAATAGTTAAATGAACCACCATGAACAACACCTGGGGACAAAAATAATCAGAATGAGCACAAAAATAGTCTTTCAGTGCTTTAAATGCCTATGGTATGTCTCTATGGTGTGCTTTTCCCAGGACATAAAGTTCAACAAATTTTATTGCTTCTGCAAGCCCTATGTTCTGGAATTTATGTGCTGTCTCACATTTCAGCAGTTACCGTGCCTTTCATTCACAAATCCATTCACCATTTTTAACAAAACATTCGTGGATTTTGATGATTGTCCAGGCTAATGTTTTATAAAAGATACTGTTCTAGCTTTAATGTTAGAAGTGCTAAAAGTGTAATAAAGTTAAACGCTTGGGAGGTTTATTTTTCAGCTGAGTGAAACTAATCCCTGTATCATGCTAGAACTTAAATTGCTGGATAACCATAACTTGCAATACTTCAAGTATCTATTTTCCTGATGGTTGGGAACTCCCGTTTTATTAAATAGCAATCACCAATTGGTCTCTGCCTCTTTCGAAGGCTTAGGGACTAATTGAGACTGTCTGGTGACCAATTGAGCTGCACAAGGTAAAGGAATGCCCCGCGTCTGTGCTAACTTAGTTACTGATAGTCCAGCTAGCCAAAGGATTGCTAGAACTGGTTGCAGACTTACCCAGAGGTAATCAAGAGATATACTAGATGTGGATCCCAGACTGGATCGTGCTTGTGGACTTTAGGCCAAAAACAAGTTTGGGGATCAGCTAAATCATCTCACACCAGAAAAGCAGTGTGAATAACTGGAGAGAAAAGGGTCTTACCCAATGTGAGTGAACAATATTTCACTGGGTAAGGAAGAGCAGATGGCGTACACTCAGCTGCCAGTTTCTGCTACAGTGGTCTCAATAACTGTCAGGTAATGTTTTAGGCTGGCTGTGTTTCTTTTATTTATTCTTTTTTTAAAATTCTGGTTTCATATTTTGTATTTGAAGATGGTGCTGGAGAATTGTGACTTTGTACACTTATCATTGTACTTTAGCATTCCTGTGCTTGAGTATATTTGACAATAAAATCTAATTCCAATTCCAATTTTCTGAAAGTGTGAACGGTTTGCTTCATTCTTTACATTCCTTTTATGTGCTAGTCAAGCTTGGTTCTGCTGGTTAAAGTTAATTCTAAACTCTCACCCATATTATGGAGGTGAGGGCCAGGGATTAAGTCTGTAAATCAATTGAACTTATCCAATACCTGTTGCCAGCATGTATAACAGCCTCTTTTTTAACTGCAGTGTGTTTGGACAGGTGTTGTAAAGGGGAAGAGGCTGTCCAAGTACCCTGTCTCTGTAAGGACCATTCTCCATAGTATGTTGATCAGGCATTGCTCCTCTGGATTTAGAAGCTACACTTTAAAGGCTGCAGCCTGTATTGCCCAGGGTTGGGGCAATTACAGGCTTTAGTGGTGAAGGAGGGCATTTAATAATTAGGGATGAAAGGAAAGTTGGCAGTCAGACCAGACAGGAGGCTGATAACTGGTCCTGCATTTTAGAGTAGTGATATTTCACAAATCCAGCCAGGGGAAGCTTTCTTTGAAGGGCCTGGGAAAACATTCTCAGTCCATAGCAACAAACTCTGTGGAGCCAGCAGCTCCCATTTCCCTTTCTCTGCTGGTTTCCCGATCCCTATAAACCTAAGCACCAGCGACCAATTTTAAAACAGGATTGCATTTGCATTGAAAGGGAGCCATTTTATATATGTTAATCATCACCTTCCTACTCTGCACACTGGGGCAACTCAATATCAGCTGCAATACAATTGGCAGTGTGGAATGTTGCTGGTCGCTTTATGTGTATTTCTTTAGCTTTTAAACCCATCTGTCAATTCACTCCTGCATCATGGGGTGGTTGCTGGGAGGAAAGGGAGGTGAAGATATTAATACTGAACTTTATTTCATCAGTTTTCTTAAAGTTTCGAGATTTTGTGAACATTGTCTGACTCAGACACCGTGATCAAACAGAAGCTCTGAGTTGATGTAGTAAACTTCTGCAGTGCCTCAGTATGTTTGACACCAGCTAAATGCCCCAACCTTGAGATAAGGTTTTGGCAAACTACAAACTATTATCCACTATTTTTGATTAATGAAAGTTGCAGTGTTATGTCACAATTCATTTTGTAATGCCACAGCATCTTCCCTGTGACATCATAGTCAAATTTAACATGATGTCAGGAGAAAGGCCAGACAACCTTTCCAATCTATTTAGTCATCCAAATAGGTCAGAGCTAACCTGAACCTCAACTCCACACCTACCAACACTTTGTCCTTATCTGACAAAACTCTCTTGGTTTCAAACTTGGAAATGTTATTCCAGCATTTGGAATCTTTCGGCCAACAACTCCAGATTTCATAAGACCATAAAACCATAAGACATAGGAGCAGAAATTAGGCCATTCAATCTATCAAGTCTGCTTCTCCATTCAATCATGGCTGATAAGTTTCTCAACAATTCCCACAATCAGGTCTTTTGAAAAGTTTCTTCTTGATTTTGTTCTTGAATGGTTAAATCCTTAATTCTCATAACACAGGAAAGAAGTTTCTCTGTACTCACTCTGTCCTTTTCAAATACCTGTGATCAGATCACTGCTCAATCTTCTGTCCAGTAGTCCTAGTGATAGGAGTCAAATCTGACCTTATCATTGAACTTTCCAAGCCCTGTTGGATCTCCACTGTCCTGTCTCAAAGGCAGATCTGTTCTCCCTGTGATCTGGTATTGAATTCAGTGCTGCAAATGCAATCTAATTTTGTCTCTCTATAACTGAACTATCGTGTCCTGCCCATTGTCTTTCAGCCTCCCTTGAGGTAATCGCTAACATTCCATGTGATTTTTTGATTGATGATCTTTGTGTTTCCATGGTAATGGTTGTCATGATCATCCTTTCCGAGTCTTGATGTGTGTTTCTTCAACAGGGAATACACTGACCTTATGATGTCCTGCTTTGTCACGCACCTGGGTGAAAACCCAGTGAGAAAAGGGAGTGTGACCTGTGTTTTTCTTTGTTGAGGAACCTCAGTGAAAGGTTGAATCATATATTGCAGAATGCAAACCAAGCTGAACAGAGTAGGAGTGAAGCATAATACATCAATAATTTGTTGTTGAAGCACCATATTTAAAACCATTTTGCTGAGGGGAAGAGGTTCTTTACTCGTGATGCATTTGTAAAACTAAGAACTGTAGAAGGTGTGGGGATTCTTTTCTTTTAGCACAGGTACAGCAGGAGGAGTGATATTGTTTGACATGTCTTTAACAATGACGCTATGATGGAAGCATTTTTTGAAAAATCAGTGATCGCAAATAAATTTATCACCTCAGCAATTTCGACATACTAGATCTAGTCCATTTTCTCTTACAATGTTTTACTGAGTGCTTTAGAAATTATTTTGGTACAAGTTGGTTATAACAGCTTGCTCTTGCCAATCAGGACATAGTGTTGTTGGGATAGTGCACTGAATAAATCACGATGAAAATGGCAAGTTGCACTAACCTCAAATCAGCTTCTGTAAACTAACACATTAACCTGCTTAATTGAATTGGTATCAATAGAAATAGATGGAGCTGAATATTGTCTGTTTTAATTTTCTGTTTAGCCGCTTACACTTCTGGGAAATCTGATATTTCGTAAAAAAGCTTCTCCTCTCTTCTGACTATGTAAATACATTTCCATTTCTCTTTATGCTAACGATGTGCAACCCACAACATTTGTATTTTCAGATTTCATGCTGTGGGTCATTTGTGCCTTTCACCTTTATTTAATTTCATTTGTACAGGTTTCCAGAGAACATTTGACAGTAGATAATTTGCCTGAAGTAACTTGTTCTGACATGTATGGTAAGATAGTTTGGCATTCTATACACACAACCCTGACAGAAGCAAGTTCTTAGCATGTTTCATTTTACTTCACACAGAATGAATAAAACAGTCAAGTGTTAAAGTCTGACTTTAAGGAAAGCCTATTTATTGTGTACAGCAGGTTTCAGTTTGATGTTGCAAAATGGATAGTGAGTTGAATTTTAATATGCTGGAGCCCATGGATTTGAGAGCTTATGTGTGAGGGCTTGGGGACCCTAGAGCAAGATTCCTTTGATATAATAGAGCTGCATATCTCTGGATATAAATACCATTGTGTGGGCAGTGTTAGGATAGACTAAAAGAAGCATTCTGGAGCACATAGTCTTTGAACGCACGAAGAAGATACATGAGTCATTGCTTAACACAACTATCAGATCAGAGCCTGGTATATGTATGATTACCATGTACAGCAGTGCTGAGTATTAAGGTGCAATAGATCGTGTCACTTTGAAGTCAATGGCTGAAGGCAGTCCAAGACTTTTCCTGCTCCTCAACCAATGTGTAAAGAAAGCAAGGGTGTGGCATCAAACCACATGATAAATAGGGCATATACAACCAAGACAATTGGGGATACATTAGAAAGCCAGCTCCAGCTCTTAATTTTCTCATTTAACTAGATCTCATTTGACGGCATGCACCAACCTCATGGGAAAGGCGAGCTGTCGATTTCAATATGTTAATCAGTAAATTACAGTGATATTAACATGGCTTTTGCAGCTTAACTATGATTCCGTGGGTTTCCCAAGCTTTAATTAGAACTTAACTGTCAGCAAGGTAAGAACATAGCAGCACTTAAGATGCCTGAAGAATATAGAGAAATAAACCAATAACTGAAACCTTTCAGCTGTTGCCTCTCATTGTGAAAGACAATTTTTAACCGAACATCTGCGAGAGGTTACTTACACAATTGGGGATGTTGCTTTGATGTTCATCCACCTGATCTGAACTTAGAAACCCTGATCATCTGGATCACATGGCTGCTGCTCAAGCTATCTTCCTTTGCACATCAGATGAGGAATAAGATAATCAGTAGTTAAAGAGCCTGAACAAGCATCAGGTGAACTAACAGCATGCTCTTCTTGTAAACCTGTTGCTCCACTGAAGACCAGGCAGCATGAGAGAGGTACAGCTTGTGTGTGCCCATACCAGCTCACAAGACCTACAGGTAGGGGATCGGATTCCTCAATATGTTGAATATCAGTATACCAGGAGGCTCCAGGTCTCACCTTAAGCAGTCACGGACATTTGCAACTAGTTGGACCAGGGCCTGTTGTCAACTCTTTCCTCTCTCAGAGGATGTCATTGTCAATATCTATCCAACTGATAGCAGTCAAAAATAATTCCACAATGCAAAAGAATTGGAGCAGCTTTGTTGACCTTATCTATTGTATCTCAGTACAGATGCCAGGTACAGCTGACAAGAGGCAAAATGTTTAATAGCATGTCGGCCACATATCTCACCCAGTTAAGTCAATGAGCTATACCTGTCCATCAGACTGCAGTAGACAGCCACCAGTCCCATTGTTCATTGGAACCAAGCATCTATTCTGCTATCATTGATGCAGCTGTTCAGATTGCCCTCAATGATCACGGTAACATTTGAGCCAAACTCATGCAAATTGCAACGAGTGCATGAACAGCCATCAGCAAATGAGTAGTTTGTTTTGGTTTTCGCAATCTGGCTGTTCAGATCTGTTGGTTGGTTTAAGCTGGTCAAAGAAGCAGCTACATGAAAGAAAGTGTTCCATGCTGAATCTCTCTGCCACTTTGCACTCTCTTTCCTATAAGACCCTGTATTTGATTTTACTGTTTTTTCCAAGGGGTGTATATGGGGATTGTTTCAGGAATTTAGAACAGCATCATCAAGTTGGGATAAGTCTGGTGGGTTTTTAAATAGTTGAGTTATTCTGTAATCTGTTCTCTTGTGTATGTGTTTCAGTCGGTAATCTTGCAACTAAGTTCAGTTTTGTTTAAAAGTAAGTGATTAGGCCAGCTGCATCACTCCTGGAATATCCACTCTTCATCTGCTTAAAACAATGAGAAAAGATAGGGTCTGGGCTACTTTCTTGAAATGTTTTGAGGGGGTCTGACCTAGTCCATAACACTGCCATTAACTGTACAAGTTCGTGTGTCTGGGTGTGTCATTATGGAGTTCTGTCTTACCCAATTTTTTATTGAAGCAAGTAAGCAATAAGTATATATTGAATAAAAAGTGCAATATTTAAGATGCTGGAAATATGAAATAAAAACAGAAAATAGTGGAACCACTCAGTGGGTCATGCAATAACTATGGATCAGAGCTGAGAGATTGTTTCACTCTGGACTTTTTCTCAAAATGCAAAAAGAACTAAGATGATAAAATTCAATAAAGCATAGAAACAGGATTACATTATTCCACTAGCTTTTATATTTTTCTTACTTCTCCTTACTTTGTTTCTATTGTTCTTGGCTCTTGCTTGTTAGAGAGTCATAGACATATCGCATGCAAACAGAACCTTCGGTCCAACTCGTCCATGCCAACCAAGTTTTCCAAAACTAAACTAGCCCCACTTGCCTGCATTGGCCCATAATCTTCCAAATCCTTTCCTATTCATGAATTTATCCAAAATGGTTTTTAAACATTGAAACTGTCCCTGCCTCCACCAGTTCCTCATTCCTCCACTGACCACTCTCTGTGTAAAAATGTTGCCTCTCACGTCCTTTTTAAATCTTTCTCCTCTGACCTTAAAAATATGCTCCCTAATTTTTAACTCCCCCAAATAACCTTTGCTGTTCACCTTATCTATGCCCCTCATGATTTTATAAATCTCTATAAGGTCACTTCTCAACCTCCTATCTTCAGTGAAAAAAGCCCCAGCCTATCCAGCCTATTTTTATAACTTAAATCTTAATTTCTGGTAACATCCTTATAATTTTTTCTGAATCCTCTCCAATTTAGTGATATGCTTCCTGTAGCAGGGCGACCAGAATTGCGCACAATACTCCAAAAGTGGCCTCACTGAAGTCCCCTACCATCAACATGATGTCTGAACTCCTGTACTCAATGATCTGAGCAATGAAGGCAAGCATGCTAAACATCTTTTTAACCACCTTGTCCATCTGTGATGCAACTTTCAATGAACTGTACACTTAAACCCCTACGCCTCTCTGTTCGACAACACTCCCTGGGGCCTTACTGTGATGATGCTGCTGCTTGAACAATGTTAGATTGTCCTTTTTTTTAGAGGGGTCGTAAAGATAGAGTTTCTGCTTTGTCTGTGTTTAACTATTTGAATAAGCTTTTAAGATTAAAAAAAAAATTGTGTAATGAAAAGGGAATGGCCAGTTATCCCAGCTCAGCTTTTCTCTGGTTTGTTTTGGTTTTCGCAGTCTGGCTGTTCAGATCTGTTGGTTGGTTTAAGCTGGTCAAAGAAACAACTACATGGAAGAAGGTGTTCCACGCTGAATCTCTCTGCCATCTCGCACTCTCTTTCCTATAAGACCCTGTATTTGATTTTACCGTTTTTGCCAAGGGGTGTTTATGGGGATTGTTTCAGGAATTTAGAACAGCATCATCAAGTTGGGATAAGTCTGGTGGGTTTTTAAATAGTTGAGTTATTCTGTAATCTGTTCTCTTGTGTATGTGTTTCAGTCGGTAATCTTGCAACTAAGTTCAGTTTTGTTTAAAAGTAAGTGATTAGGCCAGCTGCATCACTCCTGGAATATCCACTCTACACCTGCTTAAAACAATGAGAAAGATAGGGTCTGGGCTACTTTCTTGAAATGTTTTGAGGGGGTCTGACCTAGTCCATAACACTGCCATTAACTGTACAAGTTCTGCTCTTGTTCATCCTTACATTTATCCAAATTAAACTCTACCACTCCTCAGACCATTGGTCCAGTTTATCAAGATCCCTTTGTAATCTTAGATAACCTGCAATACTGTCCTGGACACTACGTTTTGTTTTCTCTAAGTGAGTCTTTGAACTGATGCTGGTAATGAAGCACAACTGCCTCAATATTTCTCATAAATGATGTATTGGTCCTCCATTTGTGATGTCCAATCCTGGAAATCAGCATTGAATTATCATAGCAGGACTTTGGATGAAGAGGGTCTGTTGAATAAATTTTTAATTTTGATTTGGACTTGGTCTTTACAGCTGTGGCCATCATTTTCGTGAGCCATTCCAGACATCCTTAGGCTAATGTCGGGCTGTGCTAATTCTCATTGACAGAAACAAATGCCTTTTACCAATTACATGTACAGTGGATAATTTCACCGCAATAACACATTGCTCATCTCTTCCAAATTTGTGTCCACTGAAACCAATTGAAATGAAAATCAATTATGAGTTAAAATGGGCAACTGATTCAATATTGACATATTGTCCAAAATGCAATCACCCTCAATGTGTGATTTATCTTTTGTTATGTCTCTGGACTATCAACAAGGCATGCTGCTTCTTTGCACTGTTATTTTTCTCTTAAAAGAGTAATCAGATTGACGTTTTATGATATGAATGCATATCAATTAGTATTTTACATTGGTTTGCATAGTTTGATTTGATCTGATTTGATTTGATTTGATTTATTGACACGTGTACCTAAATACGGTGAAAAGCTTTGTTTGTGAGCAGTACAGGCAGATCACAGGGTGCTTAGATAGAGTAAGTCATACAGGTTACTCTGCACAGGACATGCACGAAGCAAGATCAATAATAACGAGTTCAAAATTATTTGAAGTTATGGAGTCCATTCATCAATCTAATAATGGCAGTGAGTAAGTTGTTCTTGAACCTGTTGGTGCATTTGTTCAAGCTTCTGTATCTTCTGCCTGACAGAAGAGGTTGTTGGAGAGCAATAGTGGGGTGGGAGAGGTCTTTGGTGATGTTGGCAGCCTTTTTCTGCATAATGCAGCATCAGTTAAGTTAGTGCTGAAAAGTGAAAGTATTAAAAAGAATTCTAACTACATTTTTAAAGGCATTTGTTTCATTTCCATCTTGTTTGTTTAAATATGGTGACTGGTTCGCCTTCTATAATACCTGCTGTTAAAAGCCTGATGCCCACACAAGTCATTTTCCAAAGATGGCATAAATACATAATCAACATGTGGGATTTTAAAACATGTGTAAAAGCACATAATTGTGTTATTCATTAGAAGTGTTTATTTCACTTTTGCTTTACAAAGTAAGAAATATGTTTGCTTTGAAATAAAATACAAATAATCAACAGAGGGAATATAAGATTCCATTCTCTTGTTGACATGCGGTTTCTGAATTTTAAAGAATCCATAGCCTGGATGTTTTTGTATCTGATGTGATTTTCTGTTTCACCTGTTGCAGAATACATTCAATATGTTACACACGGAGTTACACATTGGCAGATGTGAGTTCTGCCAAATGATTGGAAGCATTTTTAACTTTATTGGGAAACAAAATTGGGCAAGACACATAATGGACAGCAGATCCAATAGCTCCATTTTACACTATCAAAGTTAAAATTACATCCAGTGGTTTAGTAATCTTTCAAACCTTGTCAATATGCATCTCTTCAACACCCCCAAGATATTTTACATCTGTGTTTTGTGCTAAGAAATATAGAAATTGCAGGAGGATAAGTTGTCATTGAGGACTAATATACAATGACATTAAAAACACCCAAATGAAGGACAATTATGAGAACACAGGAGACATCAAGTATTTTTCTTGAATCAACGCAAAGATTCATTTCAAGATGTTGAATGTGTTTTAAATTGCTTGTCTTATCTGACAATAAGAAATCCTTCTTTTCTCTTTAAATACTTGTATCACATGTCACCGATGGATTTGTTACGTTGAATTGTAGGGCTATATTTAGGAGGAGTTATTGCATCAATGGACAGTTTCTGACAAGTTTGAATCTTGGAACTTCAGAAACAGCAAGTGTTGAATTTCTAGCTTCTGTGTCACTCATTTATTACAATAGCACTGATTTGTTGCGAGTTGCTCACTCCCCCACTTACTGACACTGAATTACTATGAATTGCTCACTTAACCTTACTCAATCTAACTCCGGATTATTGCTGCTGTGTTGTTCCTTCCACTGTACTGACACTGGGTTACCACCATTATTCTGTTCATTCATTGAGATGTGGGCATCAGTGGCAAAACCAGCAGCGATTGCCTATCCCCTATTGGCTTTAAGTTTATAGGGAACCAATGTTTGGGACTGCTGCAGTTGATATTGTGATGGTGCATTCTCAGTGCTATTCAATAGGCTAGTGGTGATGTGGGAATAATGATTTATTTCCAAGTTAAGATACTTAGGCTTGGAGCAGAACTTGCATGTTATGCTATTTCTATACACCTAATGCCCTTCCTCTTTTGGCTTTTTTTTTATTATTTCCTGCAGTTTAAGTCAGATATAGTATGCATTCCTACAATAATGATAGAAATAAGGTGAGTTGCTATTTTAACAATGTTTAATTTGATTGTGTGAGTTCTCTTCCTTGGCCTGCAGAAACCACTTGTAACTAACCTAGAGCTTTGTAAACACAATTAAGGAAAAACCATTCCCCTTTTGTCTTGTAGCCAATATATTGAGACATTGTAACTTCAATTCAAATATCTACAGAAATAACATAACGCATCAGGGATTAATAGTGGAAGTGTCAATTTAGACACCTTGTAATTATAGGCTCCAGATCTCCAGCAATTCCATCCCTGACTGCTCACTGCAGCTTGACTACATTTGGCTATCAACAGCCTTGTAGGATTTTTCCATTATTTAGATTCAAGTGCAAGCGTATGTCTGTTGGAGAGATAATTATAACTCCCGGGTACATTTAACAGAATTTGGGAAAGGATGCACTGCAAACAGTTATTACAACAGTAAACTGTAACATCAGCTAGACTGTGGTAGAGCTTGTTGCAATAAAAGAACTCTCATTGAAAATGCAGTTTGTTGCAATATTTTTGTACTTATTACTTTGCTGTTCATTCACTGTGGCTAGGTCAGAAACTTGGAGCTCCCTTCCCCTTAGTAGTGAGTGTAAGAACAGATGGGCTGCAGCAGGTCATAAGGCAGATTGCCACTACCTTTGCAAGGGCAATTAGAGATGGGCAACAAATACTCTATCAGCAATGCTCACTGTCATGAAGAATAAAAAGAATCTGAAAATCCATGTAACTGATGTATATTTAAGCAACATTAAAGCCTGATCACGGACCAGCTGGTTTCGAAACAGTGTCTACCCTACTGTTGTTACTGTACTGAATGAACTCACAAACTCTTAACATTTGCCTGAACCTATGTCTTTTTTTTTGTTTTTGCCGTTGTTTACCTATTATTTACAATCTATGCCACTTAACTCTGTGATCTGCCTGTGTTGCTCGCAAGACAAAGCTTTTCACCGTGCCTCGGGTACTGGTGACAACAAATTCAATTCAATTCAGTTCAGTTTTTGACTGACTCGGTTTGTTATAAAATGAGTCATTGGGATCGGGACCTCATATTACATCTCTGTGATATTTATTTCTATTGTCTTCAATTCGCTATCACATACTTAAAACTTCCAGACAAAGTTATATTCTGCCCAAGTGTCTTTGTGAAAAGATATAATTATACAATGCCGTCCTCTTATCTATTTTAGCATGAAATAAATTATTGTGACATGAGCATGTTATACAAGTACAAAATGAATATTTCAAATGAGACAAAACCTTCCAACTAAGCTCTTCTGCACACCACAGAATCCTGCCAGTGCAGAAAGAGGCAATTCAGTACCAAATCTCTGAGCAGCAACCCACCCTATCTCTACATTTTATAATGGCCAGCTCACCTTAGCTTATACTATACATCCATTGATAATTTAACATGACTAATCCAACTAACCCTGCACGTCTTTGGACTGTGGGAGGAAACCAGAGTACTCAGCAGAAACTCCGTGTAGTTACTGTGCCACCCATTCAACTGATATCTTCAACTGATACCATCAAGGTTGTCAAAAGTAATAGAAAAAGTAAGGATGAAACATGCAAAAGTATACATCTAAAATTCCAAATTAAAAATAAGAACTCATTTCATGTGAACTTAAATGGTAGGATGCTACATCAAGACTATTGCTTTGAAACCAATCATACATAATTAAAACTGTTGAGAATCATCCAAAATGTGTATTTCTTTCATTGCACATGAGCATTATTGGCAAGGCAAACATTTATTGTTCACCTCTTATCTCCCTTGAGAATAGTTAAGAGTCAACCACATTGTTGTGGGTTTGGAGTCACATGTAGACCAGACCAGATAACAGTTTTCATCCCTAAAACATGTTTGTAAACTGGATGGAATTCTACAACAATTGATGATGGTCATCATTACTGAAGCTGGTTTTATTTTCCAGATTTATGAACTGAATTTAAATTTCATCAGGTGTCAAACATGGTTTAAGTTGAGCCATGTCTCCAGACTGTTAAAACGGGCCTTTTGGATTACTACTCCAGTAACATAAACGCATTATCACCACCTTCCCAGAAAGGTGTATAATAACTCAAAGAAAAGTTCAGCAAGATTGCAATTTCATGAAATTTCCCTCAAACGCCTAAAGGCAACCAGTAAAACTTTGGAATAGCGGTCCCACAGCTCATCATTCAACCCTGACTTTAGTTTGCTTAAAGCTAAAGGACCATAGTAATCCACAAAGTATTTGATTATCCATGCCTTTGTTTCTCCTTATAACCTTCAGTCCTCTGCTGAACCAGATGTTCATCCAGCTCTTTATTCCTGGAGTCAATCAACGGGCGATTAATTACTTTTGATGTGATTCTGTTCCACATATCAACGGCTCTGTAGGGGAAACAATCTAATTTCTAATCTAATTTAATGCTTGTTAATCTTGCGCTGTGTCATCTCATACTGCAATCACAGTCCAAGTTAAATAACCTAATTCCATGTACATAATGTGTCTTCAAGTGTTTTACAGATCTGGATCATGTCCTCTCATAATCTTATTTTCCTCAGTGAAAAGTTCAATTCTGTCAACCTTTATTTTATAATTTAGAGCTCTTCATTCAATGCATGAATATCCTTTGAAAGATAGCATGCTCTGAACGATACATAATGGAACATTTTCTCATTTCCTCTCTTGGACGTAAAAGATTGAATTTTAAATGATTTGCAGATTAACATCGGCTTTGGGTTTTCCTCTCTGCACGGACCTAATTCATCCAGTGTGTGCAAAGGAATAGGAATAGGATGAAGAAATACTGCTTCATTATTTCAAATACGGTGTAACTAATGAATTATCCAAAGTTAAAATAGCCAGTTTCAACTTGTAATTCAATGTTTGTATAGTGTACCCAGGTCCTTGATTATTCTTTGTGATAACCTTCTGCTTTAGTATCACAGCCTAATATCTGCTGTGCGCCAACATTTGAGAAATGGTTAATGTTGTGATAACAAACTGATATTTTGTTTTTCAGTGTTAATTAAGCAATAAATATTGGCCAGAATACTAGGGATAACTTCCTAGCTCTTCTTCAAAGATTTGGTTCTTTGTATCTTGGTAAACATGCAGATGGAAACTTAGTTTAACCTCTCATCTGAAAGATGGCAACCGCAACAGAGCAGTGCTGCCTCAGTCCTTCACTGTAGCATCAACTTTGATAGTCAACTGTGCTTCAACCCCAAGCATTGTTTTCAGTGGCAAGAGTACTGCTAACTGAACCACAGCTGACAATTTTTAACACGTAGAGAATTGTAATCCACCTATTCACTTGATATCCATAATTACTGGTTTCTAAATTCATCCAGATTTCTAATCATCATTTCATTTATCCTTGATACACCTTGGTGTGCCTACTTTTTGATCCATTCCAGCTGAATTATGTGTGATCCAATTTTACTGATGCAAATGCATAAATGCGTAAGGTGGGATATTCAATGGACTGTTGCTTGAGCCATTCTATCTAGCTCAGCTCATGAGGAAAATTAAACATTTTGGGTAAAAGTAAATTCTGTCCACGTCGTACTTTTCAATTTTGCTGTCCAAATTTGTCAGTTTTCCTGCAATCTGTTAACATGTTAAGAAGAGCTTTATGATCTCTGTGAAGATCTCTAATTTTTTATTGTAATTTGGAAATCCGAAGCCCCATTGTATGAAAAGAATTCTATTACAGGACAATTAAACAACATGTCTGCTAATAGCTACATTCCATCTTAAATTGTCAACTTTACTTAAAAGTATTATTACTGTGATGAACACAGCTGCAACCTTCTTGATTCAATTCCCCTAAAAACCTTAAACCAGATACTTAACAGCTGTAGGAAGAAGTACTGTTTCAAGGATCTATGCAAGGGTTGAGTTTCTTTGGACCTTCCACTGACTTCAGGCAACATTATCCCTTCTAATCTCCTCCAGCCGTCCCATGGTTGTCAAGTCCACATTCAACACAGTTGTCACTAGCATCTTCAGCGTAATTACTTCAGTTCACAACTATATTACAATGTCTTTCAATTTTGGAGTCAAGCATTTCAAATTTTCTCTCACTGTTCTCAACTCAGTTATTCCAAAAGTCCAGCTTATTGTTCATAACATCCTTTAGTTTTCAAGAGTTTTAGACCTATTAGCCAACATTCAGAATCTCTGCTGAACCATGCAGAAGGAGGTGTTCCCACCAGCCATTTCTTCTCTTCATTAAAGTTAAAGTGCTTGAAACAGAGCCATACCCAGGAATCCACTCCTATTTATAATTCACTTCTGGTGACCCCTTTGCTTTACTATTTTTCAATTTTGCAGATAACATGGCTATCAGTTACTGGAAATATGTTGCTTCACAGGAAGTCATCTTTAAGAATTCTACTGGTTAAGGAACCATTACCTGAACATAAAGTAACATTTTTCCATTGCAAAGCCATTACAAAAGGAAGAAAGCATTTGAACTTTTGTGGCCTCAGGTCATTCCAAAGCATTCCAAAGCCAAAGAAGTAATTCTGAAATGTAGTTACTTCTGTGACAGATAATTTGTGCACAGCAAGGTCACATAAAAGTCAATGTGATAATGACCCACATTGTTCTGTGATTGCTGCTCTTGAAGAAAACTCCTTCAAAGATGTAGCCTTCTCTGTGGCATGCATTTCCCCTTTACTGATGCGGATTTAAATCAAGTTCAGGTCAAAAGGAATTGATGATTTAGTGGTGAAAAGCTTGGGGCATGCACATAGAATTAAGATGGAATCTGACTGATCAAAAACAGACTTATTAAAAAGAATATTATTCAAAAAGTGTGAAAGGTTGTAATTTACTGGAGAAATTTGACATTTGTTCAATGTGAAATTAATTTGCTGGGCCTTTGGGGATATTTGTCAATAATTAGTACAACATTTAAAAATCCAGTTCAATCTCATTCAGTAAGGTATAATGTTTTCAAGATTCTTCCAGAAGAGTAGCAGTAACAGTAAAGTTTTTTTTGTGACTTTGTTGATTGTTTAAGAATTATGCTCTGGGGATCACTGACAGTGCAACTTGCAGAGTTATGTAGAATCACATACTCTGGGTTTCCACATTTAATTACGTACGTGCAGTCTCTACAGATTGCTGTCAGCTTTTGAGAAATAACACTGGTGTACACTGACAGATTTTCTGTCATCACTACTTCAAAATCCAAGCTCATGTTATTAATTAGAACTTAAATAAACTAAAATAAAAGCCGAATGCTGAGATGCTGGAGATCTGAGTAGAGTAGATCTGGAATTAGAATGGAAAATGCCAGAAAAGCATCCATTCAAGTGACATCTCCACCTCCAACTCCATTTATAGGTTTGCTGATGACACCACCATCGTAGGTCAGATCTCAAATAACAACAGAACACAGGAAAGAGTTGAGTACTTAGCAGTATGGTGTAAAAACAACAATTTTTCCATTAACATCAGCAAAACAAAGGAACTGGTTATTGACTTCAGGAAGCAGAGTGGAGGGCATGTCCCTGTCTGCATCAATGGTGCTGAGGTAGAGATGGTCAAGAGTGTCAAGTTCCTGGGAGTGATAATCACCAACAATGTGTCCTGTTGACGCAATGATCAAGAAAGCACAACAACATGTCTACTTTCTCAGAAGGCTAAGGAAATTGGGCATGTCTGCAAGAACTGTTACCAATTTTTATAGATGCACCATTGTAAGCATCCTATCAGGATGCATCACAGTGTGATTTGGCAACTGGTCTTCCCAAGATTTCAGGAAACTACAGAGAGTCATGAACACAGCCCAGTCCATCATGTAAATCAGCCTTCCATCCAACCAATGCATCCAAACTTCCTACTACCTCTGGAGAGCAACCAACATGAACAAAGACCCTTCCCAACCCCAGTTATATGCTCTTCCACTCTCTTTTGTTGGACAAAAGATATAAAAATTTGAATACATATATGAATAGATTCAAGAACAGCTTCTTCTTTGCTGTTATTAAACATTTGAACGGACCTCCGAATGTTAAATCTGACCTCTCTCTCTGCACCTTCTCTGCGACTGTAACACTGTATTCTGCACTCTGTTCTGCTACCCTGATGCACTTTGTATGGTACTATCTGACTGTATAGCATGCAAAACAGCACTTTTCACTATATCTTGATACATGTGACGACAATAACAATAGATTAATCAATCTGTGGAGAGAACAAAATAGAGTTTATGTTTCGAGTCCAATGTGACCTTTCAGAACAGAGCCATATTGGTCTAGAAATATTATCTGTTTCTCTGTCCACAGATTTTGCCAAACCTGTTGTCTCCTGTATGTACTGATTATATTAACAATAAATTACTTGTTGTCAATAGGCGAGAGGGTTCTATGCAACTTGATAATGGGATAACAACCATCATCAAGATGGTCTCATAACTATTTCAGATATGGCCTTTGCTGTTAACCAACATGAAGTGTGGTAAACCTATATTTATTGGGTGCATACATGCATCCCCTTATTAACACAGATGCTATGAATAATCTCCTTCAGTGTTCTGGGAATGGACATTTCGGCTTCAGTAAAAATTAATAAGATTCTCAATGCTTTTTGGAATGTTTAATATGAATGACATTTATAATGGTTTCAAAAGTAGCTATTAAAAAATAAAGTATGCTTATTTTCCATTTATATTTAGCGAGGAATTCAAAAAAAATGAGTCTGCTGAGAGAATAATTGCTTACATTAAAACGTCAGGTCGAGCACATTTTCCTGGTTTAGAGGCTTTTGTTGTTTACAGTCTCAAAGTTAAAACTTCTTTAGTCCATTTAATGCTAGGAAGTTGTGTGCCAGTGGCATGTTAGCCTTTAAGGAGGAGCAAAGTCATGATATTTTCTGACTGTTAATGACTCTAAATCAAAATGATGGGTGGTCTTGACTTTGTTGCATATCACACAGACTTCATTCTGCAACAGAACAAATTGACTAATGCATTCATATTTCTACAGTAATGGGTCTAACTGATTAAACTTCAAGAACATTGCCTGCAGTCAATGTCAAACTGCCTGACCTATTACACCAACTTTCCTGCTGTTTAAAATTATCGACACAACTTCGACCTCTGTAGTCCATGGAAACAACTCTGGACTTCAGCAGGCTGGGCAATTCAATGGATTTAGTTCTAACATCACCTCGATGCTTTTTTGGCATCGCCATTGAGAAACCCATGAGCCACATGGTATTCTAGCCATTCGGTCATATTGATACCAACCATCTCTGGGAAAATCACTTAGGGTTGACTGAGGCTGAGTTGAGAGACACCTGGCTTTGGAGAAAGTATTGTGGATGCCCTAAGTTTAATTCTCAGGTTGGGAATGAATTGGAATCACATCTGGAAATTTTGCCAAGGCACCCACATGGTATTTGCAATGGGAAACGTCAGTCTTGGTTCTTTAGGTATTGTCAGAAACATCAATAAAACAAAATACAAAATACAGCAAAGTACAAAGCCCTAATACTCAGCCTTCCAAACCACATACTCCTTACACATACCCTCCCCATGGCTCCTCCATGCCAACTGATGCCATCTCATGCCCCCACTCACCAACCATGCCTCCTGAGCTCAATGCCAGCCCCACATCTACCTGCCATAGCTTTTCTAAGTCATACCAATTTATGCCCTTCTACCCACCTATCCATAAATCCATATCTCCATGCCAAATTAGTACTAACTCATATTAACCCATGTCCCCACCAACCCTCTTTCACTTTTATATCCTCCTTGCCAACTCACCAGTATCCACCATTAACTTCAGTAGCCATGAGTTCACAATTTAGAATAAAATGTTCTCATTCATAAAATTCCTTTCACAGAATTTAAATTCTTTGAAGTATTTAATCCCTTATAAAGTTGAGCATTTCATTCAAGTACATAATCATGAATAAAATTAAGCATTTCTATTTCTAGGCATCATAAACATTATGAGCTATGGATCAAACTGAGTACCACTGCAAAATTGATAGACTTTGAAATCAATTATGCATCACAAATCCTGTACTGATGGTTATCAGTTTTATGTCAATTGTGTGAAGGAGGAAGCATCCATTTTAGACTTTTAAAAAATGTAAAGCAGATTTAAATGATTGGCAGCTGGACAGTTCAATGGATATATCCGGTTCTTTGCACGTATGCATTGGAACATTCAGCACTCCCAAAGGGCAACATACTTCTGGCAAAGGTATCCCTGATCAATCCAAAATAGTCCCTTATGGCTCTAGAAGGTTACCCTGCCTTTCTAAAGAACTCTGGGAAGTTTAGAACTCTTGAAAAGTAAAATATTGACAAGTCATACTTCAGAACTTTTGCCCATGCAAATCACATCTGACTAAAGACATTTGGACTTTTACATGTGCAGATGCCTCCGTGAAGCATGGATGTATAAACTACAATCTGCCCTCATTCTCACCATTAGCCCTTCCTGGGCAAAAGTAGTTGCTGCTAGCTGTAAAGCCTGTGTGAAAATTCAGGCCTCAGCCACATTACCTGGTCTTTGATTACTTCCTGCCTCTTAACTGAAAAATACCTTGCTGTTGTGATGTACCTATCCAGTCAGATGAATACAGGTAGCAACAAAACAGGGACAAGGGACAACATTAATGGCCGGGAAAAAAAAACTGCCCTAATTCAGTTGAATTGCTCTGAGTAAATTTACACATGCACTGTTGTGATTTTACGTTGAAGACATAACAACAAATGGGGTGAAATTGACCTGGCTACTAAACTAAGGCAGGCAGTAGTAAATCAGGCTCTTTTAAATGCCCAAGGTCCTTTTACCATTGAATTAATAGATTGGTCTTCATTATGACACCTTTTGTGTTGCCATTGCTAGTCAATTTCATCCCCAAAATGTATTATCGGATTCAGAGCTGATACTCAGCACTGCTCAGAGACAGAAAAAAACTGAGTATCTCTTCCTGTAGTTCTTTGTTTCCATTTTTTTTATCATCCTTCTCTAATTCTTTACTATTGTATTAGATATCTCTCTGTTTTCTTTACCAAAAAGAAAGAAAATCTTTAATTCAATAAATTGTATGCTTGCTCCTTCTGCTTTCTTATAGATAGGCATGCATTCTGAAAGTGTGCTTTCTTCACTTAGTGAAGGACAAGCATTCAGCGATTTTTCAAAGCATTTGCATCTCTACTGTTGTCGGAGTATTGATTTTTTTTCCCTGAAATGCAATTTGCAGCTAACCAGAGCTTTTAGCACATTGGGGGTGGCATGGTCAGCTCAGTGGTTAGCACTTCTGCCTCACAGCACCAGGGACCCAGGTTTGATTCCAGGCTTGGGTGACTGCCTGTGTGGAGTTTGCACGTTCTCTACGTGGGTTTTCTCCAGGTGCTCTGGTTTCCTCCCACAGTCCAAAGATGTGCAGGTCAGGTGAATTGGCCATTCTAAATTGCCCATAGCGTTAGTTAAAAGGAAATAGGTCTCGGTGGGTTACTCTTTGGAGGGTCGGCATGGACTGGTTGGGCCTGTTTCCACACTGTAGGTAATCTAATCTATTTTTGAGCAAATGGTACACTTGAAGAAAATAAGTACATGGCCACCCATGGCAAAGTCGAGGCTTCTTTTTTTTTTGATTAGTTCACCAGATATGGACATCGTTGCCTGGACATCATTTACTGTTTATCCTTAGGTGCCCTTGAGAAGGTGTTAGGTGGTGAGCTGCCTTTTTAAACTGCTGTAGTCCATATTCTTAACATATGTTCAGAAATATTATTAATGCGTTTTTAAAGTGTTTTAAATTTTCTTCTGGGAAAAAATAAATGTGAGATAATACATTTTTGTAGAAGAAACACTAGAAAACAGTACAGGCTCAAAGGTACAACTCTGAGGATAGTACAGGAGCACAGAGACCTCAGAGTTCACGAGTATGATTCATTAGTGGTGGCCAGAGAATATGAACCATGTTCTTAAGAAGGAGTATAGGATCCTTGGGTTTGTAAATAAAGGCAAGGAAGTCATGCTGCACCTCTACAAATTATTGGTCAGACCACAGTTTGATTATTGTGTTCAGTACTAGTCACCTTATTTAAGGAAGGACATTAAAGCCCTGGAGAGAGTGCAAAGGAAATTTACTGGAATGTCACTTGGAATGAAGAATTTTAGGTGCAAGAAAAGATGAGAGAAATTGGGCTCGTTCTGCTTGGAGCAGAGAAGATTAAGCAGTGACCTAAGTGAGATGTTCAAGATTATGAACAATTTTGACAGAATAAATATTTTCACTAGTTGGTATGTCAGATTGGTCAGTAAAAGAGTTAGGAGTGAAATGAGAAGAAATTGTTTACTCAGAGTTGTTAAGATTCGGAATGCATTTCCTGGGAGAGTGGTGGCGGTGAATTCCAGATGAGGTTTCAAAAGAGAGATGGGTATATATTTGAAATGGATTAATTTAAAGAGTTACAGAGATTGCAAAAGGGGAATGGGATTTGCTGGATAGCTTGTTTGGGAGCCAATACAGACACGATGGATCGAATGGCCTCCTTCTGTTCTGTGAAATTGTATAATTCCAGAACAAACAGCCTAGAACAAGCAATATTTTCCTGGCAATCTTCAATAAACTACTAATCAGTATATGAATTGAGAAAATAAATAACTTTTAAATTTGTTCAGTTTATTACCATCTCGTTTGAAAAAACTATGATACTTAGTTACTTGCAAGCTTTGTCACTTAGATTGTTGTTTGATTTTTAAATAATCGACTTCTGGAGACTGAGTGTAGGTTTTTATGAACATTTTATTTAAGAAATGTAAGAAAAGATTCATGTCGGTTATTAACTGAAGCAAAGGTCTAAAAAATACAAAGAAGTCAAGTATTGTATACTATTAACATTTTCTTACCCATATTCCAAACTCTTTCCATACCCAATAAATAAAGTTAATGTTTCTCTGTGTTACAGACTTGATGTGTTAAGGTCTCCTCCACCCAGACAGGGTATTAGCAATCAACCTTGTCCTGGATGTTGCTGTGTTGATCAGTGTTTGCCCTTCACTGTCTTTTCACAAGCCGTTCTTAGAATGTTTTCACAAACACGGTCTCCTATTTACACAAAACTATGGACACTAAGCTTAATAAGGTTCACTCCACACAAAGCTAAAACCTACCTTTTACTCCTTGTGTACTTAAATTATCATTAGAGTCGAACAATCTAAATTTTCTCCAACATATTCATAAGTGAGCCGTTAGGATGCATGTTTTACCACAATGATGCATGGTACTAACTCATCAAAATAGATCTGCATTGAGCATTCATTATTGTAGCTCTTTGGGCAGCATTTTAACATGGATGGCTGCACGTATTACATATTCACCATTACCTTTCATAAGGAAAAAGTAAGGACTGCAGATGCTGGAGATCAGAGTCGAAAAATGTGGTGCTGGAAAAACGCAGCAGGTCAGACAGGATCCAAAGAGCAGAAAAGTCAATGTTACAGGCATAAGCCCTTCAACAGGAATGTGGGCAGGGGAAAGGGACTTGAGAGATAAATAGGAAGGGGAGTGGGGCTGGGGGGAAGGTAGCTGGGAAGGTGTGATAGGTCAGAGTGGAGGGTGGACTGGATTGGTGGGAAGGAAGATGGACAGGTGGGCAGTTCAAGAAGGTGGTGCTGAGATGGAGGGTTAGATCTGGGATGGGGTGGAGGGAGGGGAGATGAGGAAACTGGTGATATTGATGTTGAAACCATGTGGTTGGAGGGTCCCCAGGTGCAAGATGATGTCTTCTTCCTTCAGTTATCGGGTGGCTTGGATTTGGCTGTGGAGGAGGCCCAGGACTTGCATGTCCCTGGCAGAGTGGGAGGGGGAGTTGAAGTGGTCGGCCACAGGGTGGTGGAGTTGTTTGGTGCGTGTGTCCCAGAGATGTTCTCTGAAATGTTCTGCAAGTTGCCGTCCTGTCTTCCAGTGTAGAGGAGACCACATCAAGGGCAACAGACACAGAAGATGAGGTGTTCAGATATGCAGGAAAATCTCGGTCAGATGTGGAAGGATCCTTTGGGGCCTTGGATGGAGGTGAGAGAAGCAGTGTGGGCACAGGATCTATACTCCTTGCAGTGGCAAAGGAAGTTGGAGGGTGGGTTGGTATAGGGCATGGACCTCAGGAGGGAGTCACAGAGGGAATGGTCCCTGTGGAATGCTGATAGGGGTAGGGAGGAAATCATATCCCTGGTGATGGGGTCTGACTGTAAGTGGTGGAAATGGCAGTGGATGATGTGCTGTATCTGGAGATTGGTGGGGTGGAATGTGAGGACCGGGGGGGATTTCTATTCTTGTTGCAGTTAGAGGGGTGGGATTCAAGGGCAGAGGTGTGGGATGTGGAGGAGATGTGCTTGAGGGCATCGTTGATCACATGGGAGGGGGAATTGCAGTCCTTGAAGCAGGAGACCATCTGGGATATTCTGCAGTGTAATTGCTCTTCCTGGCAGCAGATACGGTAGAGGCGGAGGAATTGGGAGTAAGGGATAGGGTTTTTACAGGTAGCTTCCCAGCTACCTTCCCTCAGTCCCACCCACCCCTCCTATTTATCTCTCAGCCCCCTTCCCACCCCCCAACATCCATGGTGAATGGCTTATGCTGGAAATGTTGATTCTCCTACTCCTTGGATGCTGCCTGATCTGCTGTGCTTTTCCAGCGCCACACATTTCAACTTATTGCCTTTCATACAAAGAGAATAACATTCTATACAGTACATTTTACTGCAGTTGTCAGAATAAGCATAATCTATCAGTAAGTGAGTGTATGCTTGTTCATGGAAAGTTTGAAAAACTGTTCTGAAAGATGATAACTTGCTAATTTTGAAGCGAATATTCAGTGATTGAACCTAAGATGTTCTTGGTGACTAGAAAAGACCATTGAGTGACAATTGTTATGACTAGGTCAGGAAGGGTGAATCGGTTCCTCTGAGCCGTGGGGCGGCAGATGGATAAATTAAAAGTGCTGTATTTTGGTGAGACAAACAAGGAATGGACTTACATAGATAATGATCAGGCCCTGGGGAGGGTTGTCAAAAAGAGAGACCTGGGGATTCAAGTACATTGTGTTATGGACCAGTCTAAACCCCATCAACATATATTAAGAAGATAGCCTAATTACTTTCTTATGTATAAAAGTAAGTGAGAGGTGTTGCATTCCAGATGCAATTTAATTGGTCAAACTACTTGACTTTAAGCAAAACACTCATTATTTTTACACTACAGTTAAAATACACAAAATACAAATAAAAGTGTTGGTCTGTGAGTCTATCAAAATGCTTAACAATATAATACATATTAACTACTACTAATTAACTGTTCCAGCATAGTAACATCCCGTAAACACACCCTTGGCAAACACTAATTCAGGAAGATAAATTGTCTCACATGCAATTCTAGCAGCAGTAAGAGAACCCTAGCTTTTAGCTATAACAGAGAGAGGAATAAAGGCTCTCACATCCTGCTTCAAGATTCCAGAAACTGCAGAAAGCTGAAACTCAAAACCTGGATCTGTGGGATCCTGATACTTTCCATTCAGGTGGGCGGCACAGTGGCTCAGTGGTTAGCACTGCTACCTCCCAGCATCAGGGTCCCAGGTTCAACTCCAGCCTCGGGTGACTGTGTGGAGCTTGCACGTTCTCCCCATGTCTGTGTGGGTTTCCTTTGGGCGCTCCGGTTTCCTCCCACAGTCCAAAGATGTGCAGGTTAGGTGAATTGGCCATGCTAAATTGCCCATAGTATTAGATGCATTAGTCAGAGGGAATGAGTCTGGGTGGGTTACTCTTCTGAGGGTCGGTGTGGCCTTGCTGGGCCAAAGGGCCTGTTTCCACACTGTAGGGAATCTAATCTAGATTGTTTTATTGTTTCAACTTTAAAACAAAACCCAAGGCCTCATAAGCTGTTTACTTTATTGACCTTAAGCAGACTGCTTTCCATCTCTGTCTCCACTTTTTTTCTTTAAAAAAGTGGGCAAAATATACCTCTTAAAGCCATAGCATCATCATAATAGTCAGGGTGGTAAAGAAGACATTTAGCATGCTTATCCTCATTGCTTAGATCATTGAGTATACGAGTTGGGATGTCATGAAGTGATTGTGCAGGATGTTGGTGAGGCCACTTTGGAATATTGTGTATAATTCTGGTCACCCTGCTAAAGGAAGGATATTATCAAACTGGAGAGAGTGCAGAAAAGATTTACAAGGATGTTCCCGTAAATAAAGAGTTTGAATTACAAACATCGGCAGGGACCTTTTTCACTGGAATGTAGAAGATTGACCAGTGACCTTATAGAAGTTTATAAAATCATGAGAGGCAGAGGTAAGGTGAATAGCAAAAGTCTTTTCTGTACGGTAGAAGAGATTAAAATTCGAGGGTGTAGTTTTGAGGTGAAAGGAGAAAGATTTAAAAGAGACCTGAGGAACAACTTTTTCACACAGATGGTGTTTTGCATGTGAAATGAACTGTCAGAGTAACGTGGTACATACAGTTGCAGTGACAACATTTATTAAACTTAAAACACATGGTCAAGTACAAAATAGAGTTATATATCATGCTTGAGTTTTGTTAATATTTTTAAGTTTGATGAACTTTGGATTATGTTGCTAGTTGCAGACATTCGTCTTGACAGAGTTATGCAGAAATAATTGAAAGTACTTTTTCTCTTCATGCTTTTCATGTTGAGAAAAACACATTATTGTTATCTTCCTCAGTTCTCTGATTCAGACAGACTGGGTAATTGAGACTTATGCACTTGTTCCCATGTGTTGGGCATGTCCCTTGATCCGCAGTAGGTTAAAATCTTATTCATCCTACCATCACTAGATAACTAACCTAATCATTTTCTCACAATTTAATGCTCCATTATTCTCTTTACTTAACCATCTCTGAAACTACTGAATTATGCTGGTTTCTTCACCATCCCATTCCTTTGCTTCCTTTTGTCCAGCTTGCCTTCAAACCTTTGCTCAAGCCTTTCTCTTCTGTGAGCCCAGCAGCTGGTTGGCATCTCACTGCGTGGCCATTCATAGCACTTCTTGACTGCAGGCTTAGCCATTGAGGACAGAAAGAAGGATTCTGAAGAAGGGTTATACCTGAAATGTCAACTTAACCACTTCCTGATACTGCCTGGCTTGTTGCACTTTTCCAACCTCCTACTTGTCTACGTTGGGGATTAGGAAGGCTTTCAGAATAAAGAACAATATTCACACTTGCATGCACTTCAAAGCAATAATTCATTTGAAAGTCAAGGAAGATTAAAAAGACGACTGTTCAGATTCTGAGCTAACTCATTGGTGCTATTAAACTGAACCACAAACAGCCAAAGTCCTGGTCCCTTGGTATTGCTCGTTCCCAATTTTATTGTGATAACACTTTTTAATTACACGTTTCTCAAGTACTAAGCTCCGTACAGCTATTAAGTTGAGAATGATATTGACTGCTTAGTTTTGTGGCTTCTGAGCTTGAAACCAAATTGAAGATCATAGTTACAGTTTGTGACAAAATATTAATAAATCACAGACCATTTTATCTTTTTTCTAAGAAGCCAACCTCAACACTAGTGCCAGCATTCTAGTTAAGAAATATCTCCATGTTTTATATAAAGGATGTGTTTTTGAAGGTGTTTTCAATAAAAGCCTTGGACAGAAAGAAGAACAATTTGTCCCAGAGATGCATTTAAAATTCTGTAAAAAATAATGTTTTCTTTGCAGCTGTACATCATGAAATCCCATGATTAAAGCATTATTGGTTCACTTAAAATAGGTATAATTTATTTCTTTGAAGCTGTCAGCCTGCAAACATTCAACATTGAATTGTATGTGGTGAGGCTGCATTACATTTTATAAATGTGGCTGTCACTTGGAGAATTACTGAGGATTTTTATTAGAAACAGAAACATTCTTCCTTTTGACATTTACCATTAGTGGTTACCATACAATGTAATTTTCTTCTTCAAATACTTTAGAAATGTTCTGAGGAATTTGTTATCTCTTGTGGAGGCTTATAAAATAACATGAACTGTAACATTCACCTTCAAACTACAGCCCATCCCCCAAAACCCAACCCAATATCGTATCTCATTTCCACAGTAGGTTCCTCACCATTTCACTATTGACAGCTGAGATCATTATGTTGACAGCATTCTCGTAAATTAATGTCAAGCAGTTCTGTGAGGCATGTGATGATCTTTTTATCTTCCTTTCAAGGAACGACAGGACCCCTAAAGACAAAAAGTGCAAAGTTGTGAAATTGGGTCCCTGTAATTTGGGTGCTGTGGGTGCTGTTTGTTTGTTTATTTGTTTGCGCACAACTGCTGTGAATTGGACCTGTCCCCACTTTGATAAGGGACAGGTAAAAAATGTTGTATATTCACATCTGTAGCTGTGGTTAGACCACTTGTATCTTCAAATAAGGAATCAAATGCTTACTACAGGTCCCTTCTGTAATCAGTGCGATTGCTAATTGTTGGGGCAAATTAAGTGAATACACCATTTAATTGAAAAGAGGGAATTCTTACTATCATCACTGCTGTTCTGGCCCAGAAATCTCTATCTAATTATTGCTCTGTTTATGGCAAAGTGAAGAATATTTTATGATGACAGCGTGATTTTTAAGACTTGATTGAGAAATATATCATCCTGGACCTTCAACACGCAGAGGAAAATGACTGAAGTGAAAACCAACCAGCTACCAAGCCTCACCGTGTGTAATTGATCCTGTAGCTCTGGTAGAATTCTACACATTGTACCTGCATTCCATCCTGAATGCACCGGATCCAGATAAGAATTAGAAGAATTTGTCAGTCTAAGTGAAGCTGCTGCAAGATCACCCAACCTATCACATCAGTAAAACAAGGAAGAATCAAAGTGGTCAACAGTGCTGCCATTATTTTCAAGCAGCAGCTTATGGCCATCTGAATCAGTGGTCATCAAAGATACTGCAAGCCAAAGCTAAGTTAAGTTCAATGGCCTATATCTTCTGATCAAGACTGGAAACCCTATATCCAACCCCAATCGGACCAAAAATGTATGTACTGAACTTCCTCCAATTTTTTGGGGCAATCTTCAAAGGAGGATACTTTTGAACTGACTCAGTTCAAGAATCTTTGTGGAGTAAACAACAATAGAATCTGCACCGAAGCTACACCCCTTTTTTGGCGCACTAGCTGGCCAATTCCACTAAGTAACGATTCCTAAAGCCTATTTTAAAATCCACAGAGGAAAGGTACATTTGTTAGGTAAGTCTGTACCTGGGGTAGGCTTGTTATTCTGAAGTGGTTGTTACAGATGGGTTCAGTGGCAGTGTGCCAGGTGGTTGGATTGACCTGATAGTAGGTAGATAGAATGGGTAGTGGGGAGGGTAGCTAGTGATGAGGTGGGCAAATGGCTAGTGAGTATGTTAGGTAGGTGAGTGAGTTGGACCCTGGGAGTAGTGAGGTCAGATTGGGAATAGTTAGGTTTAGTTAGAGGTAATAGGAGGGTCAGGGGGGTTGTTTAGGAGATTGGGAAAGAGTAGGGTAGAAGACGTTGTGTGAATGACTTGTATTGCTACCCAGAAGATAGACTAGGTTTTCTCCTGTCTATCCTTTCTGACCTTAACTATTCAGTTAAGTAAAATACTGACTTGTCTGAATCTTTGACACTGACTCAGAACTGGAGACATTTTTTAGAAGATCATAGGGAATAGGAGTTTTGTCTATTGAAAACTTCCAAGGCAATTTCCCATAAAGCACTTGCATTAGGACCTCAGAGGTACCTGTTAATGTATCCTCTCAGTTATGTCTGGTCTCTGACCATCCAGAAACCAGAAGATCCTGGCCAGGAGCATTCCTGTTTCTAAAAAATTGAACAATGTTTCAAATGCTGAATTGGAAGGTAGCACACTCCTAGCTGTGTTTACTTTGATTCCAACAACACATTGATCTGTTTTTTTTCTGGACTTCAATTTTTTGAACCAGTTTGGATACATATGTACCGGCTGAACTGTTCTGTCCAACAACTCTCTTGACTATCCAGAAAAAGTATGGTCAAAACTGGAAGATCAATTCCAAGTGAAGCTCAAAATCAGAAGACACAATCTGGAATTCATGCCCTGAAGGCAACACCCAGAAGAGACCATTAATCAATTCAACAGTAAATTTGGAAATTGGGCTGTAATTACCAACTAAGCCAGCTAACAAGATAAGCTAGCACATGCTGGCAACCACCTCAATAAAAGCATTCCATAAAGACATCTTTGACCAACTCACTGAGGAAGAATTATTGCAAAGTGGACCCAGATATGAAAGCAAACTGATGGATAGACAGAGTCCATAGGTAATACTTAACTTGTCCACCATCATCACAATAGTCAATGCAGGCAAGTTTAGTAAGTAGATATGACTTCATGCTTACCTGAGAAAATATTACTCATCTCCTAATACTGTCACCAAGGAATGTGGCACTAGAGGATATTGGAATCACCAATGCAAAGACCAGAAATGGCCATTCGACATCATTGGAAGTTACAAGACAGGTTTAGCATTCAAAGCAACTAAGAGCACAAGTCAAACAATGTCAAGACAAGATTCATTCAATGCCTAGAGTCAAGATTAGAGCGGTGCTAGAAAAGCACAATAGGTCAGGCAAATTCCGAGGAGCAGGAAAATCAACATGTAGGGCAGGAGCACTTCATCAGGAATCAGGAAACCTTCCAGATGAAGGGCTCCTGCCCAAAACATTGACTTTCCTGATCCTTGGATGCTGCCTGACCTGCTGTGCTTTTGCAGCACCACTCTAATCTTGACTCCAATCTCCAATATCTGCAGTCCTCACTTTCACCCATTCAATATCTGAGTCAAGTTACATGATCAGATGAGGAAGATGATGAACAAAGTGAGCAAGCCAACTATACAGTGAATGTTAAAGAATATATTGGGACAGTGCTCCAAAACAAGTGCTTGCCATCATTCAGATTATGTTCCCACAGATAAACAGTCAGCACAATGTTGATGTAAAACTGAATACAGATGCAGGTACAAACATCCTCCTACTGTTTACACTGAAAGGTATTTACTCACAGATGAAGCAGAAGTTTCAATAAACCTACATCAAATTCAACACATGTAATGGCTCAGACATTCCACCCATCGGATCCATTACATTGAGGACCTGTTGCAACAATGTACCCTGGTTATTCCACTTGTTTTATATTTTGCATATCAATAATCTCAGGACAAATGACATGCAAAACATGTCTTTGGTCACCATCCATTGTATTGTTAATGACTAAGACCAGAGATCACAATGACCACTGTCAGAAACCCTGTGCTTGCTCTGGGAGAAGACCACAAGCTGCAGTGCAGATCAACAGTCAACAGGCTGAGTGGTATAATTTGAACCCAATATGTATATACGTTCTGACCTTGCAAACATCACCTTACTTCAGAACCCGTATGGACTTACAATCTGGCAGACAAGTGCTGACAATATGCCCTAGTTGTCACTTGTGAGTCCATGATGCATTGATTGAGAAACAGGAAAGTGAAAGATGGCCAGGACCAACATGTGGGCAATTCAGAGTCCAAACTGAACATCAGATGGAAAATTTGAGTACAACATCCAACTGTGGGTACCTAGAATCCATGAACAAACCGTATTGCCAGAACAAATATTGTATAAAATCATACAAGCATGATAATGTGATGATACTGATGCCAAGTCAGAACAATGCCACAACCAGAAATATGGATTGCAATCAGAACACAGTCTAAGTTGCATCATGAAGGAAACACCCATAACCAGATTCTAGTACCTGGGAAAGACTCCCTAATCAAATATGGATGGACAACCAAACTGCTGATATGTGTTAAAAACATTTACAATTAGAGCTTTGCTTTATCTTACTTGTCATTTCAACAAAAAATTACTTTGTTTTGCTCTCATGTAAATAATTTAATTCTTTGGGGACAAATCTTAAAAAGTTAGAAAAGTGGAGAATATTGTAAAATGATGGACTTATATTTTCAAGGGAGGCTATCTGAAAGAGCTGTCAATCACTGTCACTTTGACAGGATATGATTTATTCATCCTATCAATGGACTCAGTCTGCAAGCAAAAGCAGTGGAGATTAGATGGACTGTATTTTGTCTGCCAGCGAGCACTACCTGTATATAATCTTATTCTTGTATAAACATTACTTTTTGCTCAACCAATTGTTATGACCCACTGGGGTAATGCACTGCAAATTGATTCTTACTGCTCCTGGAGTTGTACCAAATGTTAACGTTTTTTTTAAGGTATGCACAACACTCTAATTTACCTGACTTTTTTTAGAATTCCTACAGTGAGGAAACAGGCCCTTCGGCCCAATAAGTCCACACCGACCCTCTGAAGAGTAACTCGCCCAGTCCCATTTCCCCTACCCGACATTTAACCCTGATTAATGCACTTAACCTACACATCCCTGAACATTTTGGGTAATTTAGCATGGCCAAATCACCTAACCTACTCATCTTTGGATTGTGGGAGGAAACCGGAGCACCCAGTGGAAACCCACACAGATACGGGGAGAATGTGCAAACTCCACACAGACAGTCACCTGAGGTTGGAATTGAACCTGGGTTCCTGGTCCAGTGAGGCAGCAGTACTAACCACTGAGCTACCGTGCTGCCCAAACCAAGATTCATTAAAATATAAAATGATTAGATCAAAGAAGACAATAGGGTGGCATGGTGGTTCAGTGGTTAGCATTGCTGCCTCACAGTACCAGAGACCCAGGTTTAATCCCAGCCTTGCATGACTGTCTGTGTGGTGTTTGCACATTCTCCCCATGTCTGTGCGGATATCCTCTGGTTGCTACGGTTCCTCCCACAGCTAAAAGATGCGCAGGCTAGGTGGATTGGCCATGCTAAATTGAGCTGTAGTGTCCAGAGATAGGCAGGCTAGGTGGATTAGCCATGGGAAAAGGAGGGTTACAGGCCTGGGTGGGATGCTGTATGGAAGGTTAGTGTGAACTCGGTGGGCTGAATAGTCTGCTTCCATACTGTAGGATTTCTATGATTCTAAGTAAAAGGACATAAATCATTGGCATATAGCATTATTAACTAAAATTTTATAAATGCTACCTTCCACTCATATAGAATGTCAAACAGGGAAAATGCATTGTTAATGAAGGTAGAAAAACTGAAAAGTCAGTTCAGTGCTCTTTGCTTCCTGGTACCAATATTCTGATGATTTGTTTTGGCTAGGAAGGCCTTTTGTTCACTTGTCTTTCTCTGGATACAAGCACTGGTTTCTAAGAAATACATGGTGACAGATCCACTTGGAAAATGCCTTTGTCTTATCTATTTGTAAGTAACAGCGTGCAGCAGGAAAGGTAACTGCATTTCTTCAAGTTTAAACTGAGTTTTATACTGCAGAGAATAGGCAGATTCAGCTGAGGAAAGCAATAGCACAACCTACTGCAGTTTTCCATGTGTGTGCATGTGCATGTGTGTGTGTGTCTATGGTTATGTGACTTGTTTCTACTTCCAACTTGCTCAGTTCACTGAGAACCAAGCAGCTTCACTGTAAACAACTCCTTAGCTCCTGATCATCTGCACATCGTTTTGTGTCTGTGGGTTCCTTCAGTTTCCAATAGGTGTTAAGTTCCTTCCTGTGAAAATATTCTGTCGCTCTGAGAAGCCTGTCGTTTTAAAAAGTTATTTCTTCCTGCAGTCCACAGTTATTCAAGACAAACCAAAACATAGGACTGATACCGTCTCTGTTATATAATTGGAATGTTTATGTGAACAAGAACATGGCAGTAAGGTGCCCAAAACTAGGTGCACCACCATTTGTGGATTAAACTTCCTTCAGAGTATGCATTCACAAATTATTTAAAAAGTGAGACGCAATAAAACACTAACATGTTTAAAGCTTTAGTAAAAATTTGGTAAGGGTGGAGCATCAGATTTTTTTTTAAAGATTAAAACTAACTTTATACTTGAAGCAGCAAAATGCATGGGCAATTGTATCTCAGCGCAGGACAGAAGAAGGCTGGGTAATAAAAATTGAAGTAATAATGTGCTACCTCATTTTAGATTTATTTTATACATTTATAGTAGGATTTTATCTTTCGCGTTTCAGTTATTCAGCTACTTTTCCTTCAATCCTCCCTTTACCTCAGGGCCAAATAGGTTTGAGATATCTAGGTAACTAATAGATGAAGCGCTGTGTGTCTTCTGATGAAACATGCAGTGATCTCTTTAGCTCTGTTTCTTTTGCCAACATGTACTGGTTGATGCAAAGAGGACCTCATCAGGTCCATTCATTAGTCAAATGCATTTGCTCCTTTGCTGTGTTGCACTTGAGCAAAAGCAGTTTTCTCTCGGATACTCAAAAGACAGCGGCAGATGTGCTGAGCCACTGACTGGCAATGGACCTGCACCACAAACTGTGGACAGCTGGCATTTAACAATTATCCCTGGTTATGTTGAAGACAAATCACATAACATCACTGCTGAAGCAGATTTTATGTGTAATTATCCTTAAAGAACAGTTACTTTAAAGCAACAATTGTGCAATAAAGCAATGTTTTTAAAGCACACATAATTAATAAGTGTTATGTTTGTATGGTTCCATTCTCTCAGTCATTGACAATGAGTGCTACTTTTCATAAGTGTTGTGTTGGTTACTCCAATGCCAAACTTGTAAGCTTTAATTTGTTAATTAATGTTCAGCAGTTTTGATTTTTGTCTTTGTGCCATGGTTTTCTCTCACGGACAAAAAGCTAAATCAAACATCCTTGATTCTCGATTGAAGAATCATAATGCAGGGATCAGGGAACACCTAATATTTGGATCCATACCCAATGCTAAGTTTAACATTTCAGAAGAAGAAAACAGCCAGGAAAAGGGAGAAATAACAAAAGTAAAGTGAAACTAAGAGAGCTATCTGCTAGTTGAAAGTATATTCATTTAGAGTTGGATGCCACTTCAGTGAATGCTGTCAATGGGATTTTAATGTGGCCGCAGTGCATTGTCTGAGAACAGAAAACTTTTGGGTTATGGTCATCATCAGTCTATTCTTCATACTTAAATTGTGGATCATGTTGCCTGACTGAGCAGTCATCACGATAGCAACCATTGAGCATGCTGTAAGTTGGATAGAAACAAGGAAAGAGGCATGAAGTCTGAAGCCCTTTCTAACACAAGTGTTACCATCATAAGACAACTTAACTGAGTTAAAACAAAAGAGATGATAGAAATAAAATCCAATGAATAAGCTTTGATATCTGTACAGTCCCCAATAACAATTGAAACTTGAAGGAATTTGAAGAGTTTTTCCTGATTTTGAAAACATAACTTTCAATGTCAATAATAGTTCCTTGCAGCAATTAATAGTTATTAAAAGGGACTTGGTGATGTTTTGACTTCCTAAGGTGGGTTTAGTTTTGACATGTAGGAAATTCACCTGTTCAATACACCTGGATGCTGAGGCAGACAAAAAGATGCTTTTATTTAGTGAAGTATCTGGACAACAATTTCTGGAAACCTATGTTTAACCATTAAGTCTATCTCTACCTAAAGTTGCAGTACTATATGTACATAAATACAGCTCAGTGGGTATACATTAAAAAAACTGGTCAATGCCATTAGCCTCATTGTACATGGAAACCTATTTGCCTCCAATTAATTGTCCATTCAGCTCCTGGAGGAGCTTGTTAACGGGCAGGCAAGGGTCAGAAGATGATTTTCAATATCAGGCATAAATCCAAATCATGCTCGTGAGCGCAATGTGGAGAGCCAGTGATGCATTTTGCTGCTTAACACTTTTTTTCCCAGGAAAAGGGATTATACCTCAGAGTGGGGCCACTACATTTCAACTGACCCTTTAGTTACTTAGTTAAAAAATCACACAATGCCAGGTTATAGTCCAACAGATATATTTTGAGGTACTAGCTTTTGGAGTGCTGCTCCTTCATCAGGAAGAGCTAGTGCTTCCAAATAAACCTCGAGAGTGTGGTGTTGGAAAAGCACAACAGGACAAGCAACATCTGAGGAGCCGGAGAATCGATGCTTTGGGCATAAGCCCTTCATCAGGCATGAGGCTTGTGGGCCAGGGGGCTAAGAGATAAATGGGAGGGTGCTGGGGCTGGGGGAAAGATAGCCGAGAATACAAAAGTTAAATGAAGGTGGGGGAGAAGATGATAGGTCGGAGAGAAGAGTGGAGCTGATAGATGGGAAAGGTGATGGACAGGTCAAGAGGGCGGTGTTGAGTTGGAGGCTTGGGATTGGGATAATTAGGGGAGAATGGAAATGAGGAAACTGGTGAAATCCACATTTATCCTGTGTAGTTGCAGGGTCCCAAGGTGGAATATGAGGTGTTCTTCCTCCAGGCGTTGGGTAGTAAGGATTTGGCGATGGAGGAGGCCCAGGATCTGCATGTCCCTATTGAAGTGGGAGGGGGAGTTAAAGTGTTCAGCCATGGGGTGGTGGGATTGGTTGGTGCAAGTGTCCCAGAGATGGTCTCTGAAATGATCCACAAGT
Source organism: Chiloscyllium plagiosum (assembly GCF_037043375.1). NCBI lineage: Eukaryota > Metazoa > Chordata > Chondrichthyes > Orectolobiformes > Hemiscylliidae > Chiloscyllium > Chiloscyllium plagiosum. Next base: position 32,524,883 of record NW_028270141.1, read on the forward strand.
TGGTGTCCTGTCTCCCCAATGACAAGGAGACAACATCGGGTGCAACAGATACAGTAGTTGACATTTGTAGAGGTACAGTTAAATTTCTGTTGGATCCGGTGGAAGGATCCTTGGGGGCCTTGGATGGAGGTGAGGGGGGAGGTGCGGTGGCTGGGGAAGGTTTCAGGAGTGGGGTGTGGGCTGATGGGAGACATGGATCTGACAAGGGAGTCGCAGAGGGAGTGGTCTCTTCAGAATGCTGATCAGGGATCTCCCATTCACAGCTTCCAAAGTCATCATCCATAAACTCCACATCGCCTGATTCTATCACCTACTGAAGATTTACAAACCTGACTTCCCCAGTTGACCCATTGTCTCAGCCTGCTCCTATCCCACTGAACACACCTCTGCATATCTTGACACCATCCTGTCCTCCTTGGTCCAGGAACTCCCCACCTACATTCAGGACACAACCCACGCCCTTTACCTCTGCCAAGACTTTCATTCCCCTGGCCCCAATGCCTCATCTTCACCATGGACATCCAGTCACTGGAATGTCATCTACTGTTTCCATTGCTCCCGATGTGGCATCCTGTACATTGGGAGACAGGACACCAACTTGCAGACCATTTCAGCAAACATCTCTGCGATGCCCATAGCAACTAACCCCACCGCCCCACGGCTGAACACTTCAACTCCACCTCTCACCCCCACCAAGGCCATGCAGGTCCTGGGCCTTCTCCATCGCCAAACCCTTACCACTCAATGCCTGGAAGAAGAACACCTCCTCTTCCACCTTGGGACCCTGCAACCACATAGAATCACTGTGAATCTCACTAGTTTCCTTAATTCCCCTCCACCAACATTATCCCAGTCCGAAGCTTCCAAATCAGCACAGTCCTCTTGGCCTGTCTGTCACCTTTCCCATCAATAGCTTCACTCTCTTCTCTGACCCATCACCTTCTCCCTCACCTTCATTTACCTCTCACATTCTCAGTTACCTTCCCTCCAGCCCCACCCCCCCCCTCCCATTTATCTCTCAGCCCCCTGGCCCACAAGCCTCATTCCTGATGAAGGGCTTATGCCCAAAACATTGATTCTCCAGCTCCTTGGATGCTGCCTGACCTGCTGTGCTTTTTCAGCACTACACTCTCGACTGATCTCCAGCATCTGCAGCTCTCACTTCCTCCTTCCAGATAAACCTATTGAACTGTAACTTGGTGTGTTATTTTTAACATTGTCCACCGCAGTCCAACCCCGGCACCTCCACATCGTGGCTTTAGTTTCTTGCCTGTGTGGTGAGGCTGATTAACCCTCTGTTCTCCTGCCTGAAACCCAACCATTGGATTTATCTGTCTGAGGATTGTTCTGCATGTGTAAATTTCCCTTGGCAGAATGTATTGCCACTGATTGAATCAGAGACAAGCTCGGTAACCAATGAGAGAATAGATAATGAGATATAACACCATGACATTAACCTGATGAAAATCCAGCCCTTTATTTCAGCACACATCATTCAGGTTTTTGAAAATATATAATAAAATATATTTTATTCATAAAAGATTGTGAAATGACATTCTTTAACATTACACATTGGAAATTACTTGATATCTAATATAGTTCAAGTTCTTTCCGTGCAAAATTTGGCATTCCTATAAAAGGAAGACTTGAACTTTTTATGATATCAGAAATTCCCAAAGCACACCCCAGCCAAGGTAATACTTTGAAAGATGATCAATGTTATAATTGTTTTGAGTGCACAGCACAGCATTGTTTCAACGCAGGTCTTTATTGAAGTGAGTCTAAAATGTCAGCCTGGAGCATAAGCAACATGGGAGAGCTCATATGTCTATGGCAGACTCAGAAGGACATTTGTACATGATTGTATTTCAAACTAATCAGAATATTTCCAGAGAGAAAATACAGATTTTGTGGACCCTAAACATTAATTAAACTTGTAAGTTGCACTACTCAACTGCACACAATGAATATGGCCCAACACCATAAACTAGAAGATTTTTACATGTCTACCAAATTACATGGAAATCACCAATAGTTATAATCATATATTAGATTGTGTAAAGGAGTTCAACTTATGGCTGTAATGGCAATGAATTTTCTAATTTTGCTCAGAAACAGCCTTACCATTCTTCAGATATTCCAGAGATTATTTTAAAATATCAATTCGCTTCCACCCAATGGCAATATGTACTTAGATAAAGTATATATCACATACATTAGTGCAGTATGATTCATATTACCCTGCTAAAAGTCTGGCTATGCCTCAAAGAATCTGTTAGTTTTCTTGTTAATGGAAATAGACAACAGCAAAACACAACTGGATCCTGTCTGGTTGGTGCTGCTCAGTACTCCAGTTAGTGTTCCTGAATTTAACTCTGCTTGCTGATCTATATGTTTCTCAATGGACAGACAGACCTAACCAAGTGCTAAATAACTATTGATGTGGTGGAATGGTATCATTTGCAACCTGAGAAAAAGTTAATCGAAATTGTAACCGCATGACAGGCACATTTCTTCAACTCTGCAGAATTAGTTTTGTCAGTTGTGTCTGAGCTCTGCAAAACGTCTTTTGGTCACAGAGCACAACAGTGACTAATTCAGCAATGTCAATGCTGAGAAGCTCAGGGTCACTATGGGAAGAATGGGAATGTCACTTTTAACTAGTGTAGTGGTGGCAAGGCCACTACCAACCCCATCCCCCCCCCCCACCCCAACTTCTGAGGTTGCTGCTATCAGACTTTAAATCATAAGAGTATTTACAGAATACTAAGAGCTACTGTATACTCACTAGTTGCTGACCTAGATATACCTACTGCAGTGCTTCACCAGGCAAGTGAGACAAGATGTGCAACAAGGAGCTTCTAAAATAAAGAGGCATTGAGTATGCAAGGTAAACCTTCACTTATAAAAATACATTTTCATATAACTGTTTCTTAACAATTTTTTTTCTGTGCTGTAGATCATTCTTTGTAACCTGCCAATTAATGCTGTCATGACATTGGCAAGTCTGATGACCTATCTGAAGATTCTCCCACATATCCTCTGGCCCAGCCCCCATGCTCAGCCAAGATTCAAAGGATTAGATGACTTACAGTGTGGAAACAGGCCCTTCGGCCCAAAAAGTCCACACCGCCCCGCCGAAGCGCAACCCACCCATACCCTTACATGTACCCCTTACCTAAGGCTACGGGCAATTTCGCATGGCCAATTCACCTGACCTGCACATCTTTCGACTGTGGGAGGAAACCGGAGCACCCGGAGGAAACTCACGCAGACACGAGGAGAATGTGCAAACTCCACACAGTCAGTCACCTGAGGCGGGAATTGAACCCGGGTCTCTGGTGCTGTGAGGCAGCAGTGCTAACCACTGTGCCACCCACGGTGGATTATAAGTGCCCAGTGAATTCATGTTGCACGATCCCACCCAGTGGCGATAACTAATGCAAGTCACTTCTAATAAATGAAGCAATTCATCTAACAATAGTTTTTTTTTGAGCAAATTGCTTTTCTCAATTTCTCCCTATTCTTCACCTTGAACTATCAACTCATCAGCTTCTTCTTCAGGTCTAAAATGGATTGTAAACATTAGAAATGTTAAATATCTTTTATATTTGTCAATTGTTTTCCACCTGGAAAAGATGGGGAGATAATATTTAGATGCACTCCATCCTTGAGGTGTGGCAATAGGAAAGAGACAAAAATCATCAATATTTTAATTGATCTATGCTATTCAGCTACGTATTGACTTTAAGGCAGCCCAGCAAAGTCACAGTTGATTTAATACAACATTCTGTGCTAGTCTACATTCGAATTAGCATCTTTTTTGTGGATTCATCCATATGTAACACATGTAACATATTGTCAAACTATGTTAAGGAATGTTGAATAGCAATGTCACCAGTGTCATTGACCCAGTCATTGCATGTACAGTCCCATTTAAAGAGGAACACGTTGACATTGACTTTGGAACCAGCCGAAAGATTTCATTTTACTGCCCAAATTGTTTTTTCTCCCTGATTCATCCACAGACTGCAGCTTTTGCTGGGTCGACCATCATTCGTTTCCTTATCTCTATCCATGAGAAAGTGTTCGTGAACTGTCTTCTTGAAATACTGCAGTCTATGTGGTGTAAGTGCACCTACAAAGTTGTTGAGGAGGAAGTTCCAGGATATTGACCCTGCAACAACAAAGGCACAGTGATTTTGTTCTTTGTCAGGATGTGGCGTGGCTTGGAAAGAAACTTACAAATGGTCATACTTTAATGCCTCTGCTCTCCTTTTAGGTGGTACAGATTGTGGGTTTAGAGGGTACTTTCAAAGGAGCCTTGCCAGTTGTTGCAATGCTTCCTGCAGCCAGTATATACAGTTGCCGCTTTGCATGGTGGAGAGAATGATTGTTTGAGGAGGTGGATGGAGTGAAAAGTCGACTTAGGCAGCTTTGTCTTGGATGCTATGGGACTACTTGAAGATTCTTGCTTGAAGATAAATATGCTCATCTTGGCAGGAAGAATGCATTCCGTCACACTCCTGATTTGTGCCTTTTGAATGGTGGACAAGCTTTGGAAAGTTAGGAGGTAATTTACTTTGCACAAATTCCCCTGCTTCTGAACTGCTTTTGTAGCCACAGTATTTGGAAAGCTGGTATACAGCGATTTGTGATTAATAATATACCCAGGATCTTGATACTGGGGGAATTCATCTATGGTAATGCCACTTAAAGTCAAGGAAAGATCGTTGGACTGTCTCTTGTTGGAGATTGACACTCATGTGTCACAAAAGTTACTTGTCGCTTATCAGTCCAAATTTGAATATTGTCTAGGTCTTGCTTCATTTGGGCAAAGATTGTTTCAATATCTGAAGAATCATGAATAGTGTTAAATATTGTACAATCATCATGTCAGGCAGCATCCGAGGAGCAGGAGAATCAATGTTTCGGGCATAAACCCTTCATCAGGAATATGCCCGAAATGTCAATTCTCCTGCTCCTCAGATGCTGCCTGACCTGCTGTGCTTTTCCAGCACCACACTCTTGACTCTGATCACCAGCATCTGCAGTCCTCACTTTCTCCCCATTGTGTAATCATCAGCAAACATCCCCACTTCTAACCCCAGAGTGACAGAAAGGTAATTGATGAAGCAGGCAAGTAGGGTGGACCTGGAAAACTGCCCAAAAGAAATCATGCAGTGATGTGCTGAGGTTGAGATAATTGACCTTCATCAGTTACAACTATCTACCTTTGTGCTATGTATGACTCCAACCAGCAGAGAGTTCGCCCTCAAATATTATACTAGGTGTAGTCAACCTGCTGTTAGCAGGAACATTCATTCTAATATTGTATCACCAAACTATCAAGGACTGAATATTTGCAACTCTATGGTGATGGGAGTAACAATAGAGACTGGGATAATTGAAGAATGTTGGGACAGTTACCTCTTGCATTCCTACCACAAGAGAATATTGCCAAGGCAACCTGAGAGGGAGATCACCTGCCCACTTCCTGTTGGGGGAATAGACAATTTTTCTCTTTGTTTGAGTCTTAACTATTCAATGACATGACAGCCCTGTCTCTTTGTTGGTGAACATACAAACATAAGAACTAGGAGCAGGACTAGGTAATTTGGCCTTTCAAGCCTTCTCCGATCACAGCTGATCTCATCCTTGCCTCAACTCCACTGTCCTACCCACTCTCCATAATCCTTTCGTCCATGATTAACCATGAGGTAAACAGAATTTGAATTAAAGTTAGCCAGTGTCCTGGCATTCACTGCAATCTTTGATAGTGAATTCCATAGATTCATGACCCTTTGAAATAATTCCGCCTCAATTTAAATCTGCTACCTCTTAATACTAAAACTATGACCTTTCATTCTAGATTGCCCTATAAGTGTCAGCAACCACTCTCGATTTACTTTTTCAATCCCATTTAGCATCTTATATGCCTCAATTCCATCTCCTCTCATTCTTCTAAATTCCAGAGGGTATTGGCCTAAACTGCTCAGTCTTCAAAAGACAAGCCATTCATCTCTTGAATTAATCTAATAAATGTTTTCTGAACTATCTCCAATGCAATTATATCCTTCCTCAAGTAAGGAGACCAAAACTGGCACGCCATGTGTGGTCTGATCAAATCCTTGCACAATTGCAGCAATGCTTCCCTACGTTTGTATTCTATTACCTCAACAATAAATGCCAAAATTCCATTCACCCTTCTTATTAACTGCTGTACCTGCTAATTAGCTTTCTGTGATTGATGCACAAGGACACCTAGGTCCCTCTGCACTGAAGCATTTTGAAGTTTCTGTCAATTTATATAAGAAGTTACATTTCTATCCTGACCAAAATAGTTAACCTCACACTTATCCATGTTGAGCTCCATCTCCAAAATTTTGGTCTATTTGCCAAAAGTATCCATATCCATTTGTAAATTTCTTATTTCTTTGTAGCAACTTAATTTCCCACCTATTGCACTGTCATATGCCTATCGTTCTTTATATCCTTGCACCTAAGTCATTAATGTAAATAGTTGGGGCCAAGGACCAAAGCCTTTGGCACCCCACTAGTTACAGTCTGCAGGTTACAGGTAGCGAGACAGCTACTTGCCATTTGGAGAGGCCAGCAGCTACCTTTTGGTTGATCTCCCTTCTGCAGCCCAGACAGGCACGGTGTTCATCAGAGCCAAAAACTTTGGTCCTCAAAGAATTGGCTGCTGATGAGAAAATGCAACCTCTGAAGATCCCAATAATCAAACTGAGGTGGTTTCCCACTTATCTGAGTGACCGTCACCTCTCCCCTTTAAAATATCTAATTATCTTATATTCAATGTTCAGGCATCTTTACAGTCTCAGGCCTGCCTCAGCAGCACCCACCTCTCTCAGTGGACTTGCTGAGAATCAAGAATGTGCTATCTGGGTTACTTAAGAGGCTACTTTCAGGATATAGGTCTATCAGTCTGGTTCCCCAGCAAGTGCAGACTCAGGGCTACAATTTTGCCCCAAGATAAGAAATTGAGGTTCCTGGAAATGCCTGACCTTAGTGTTCCTTTGAACAATGTGCCATGGAGAGTAAAGCAAATCAATCTCTTCACTGTTGGCCAATTGAAGACAGGAATCTACAAATTGCTACTTTTTAGAAGCTAGAAAATGCATGTCACTTATAGTATGCATTTCTTATTGCAATATCGATTATTTCATGAGACTTCTTCTGAAAGCCTCCTAAAATGTCCCAGAACATGATTTGAGCTGGGAGAGCTTCACAAGAATCAGAGGTAACTAATTAGCCCTCTTAAATGCTAGTTGTTAGGTTTTGAATTTACTGTATATTGCAACATAAACTGTACAAAAGATCAACATTAAATCTTATTAATATACACTAACATCATTCAAAAGATATTGAATTATGAATAATCTGCCACCAAGGATTTTCTTTTGTCTTGCAAACTATTGAATACTAATACATTCTGAACTGGTTCAATGTGAAAGTACAACTCAGTTTGATTTGATTTGATTTATTTATTGCTGTGTACCGAAGTATACTGAAAAGCTTTGTTTGCAAGCAGTACAGGCAGATCATTGTAAGCAAGGACATACAGATTAGAGGGTGAAAAAAGTGTTGACAGAGGCATCCAGGTTATGTTACACCGGAGGTGTGCAAAGCAAAGTCAAAATTACTAAGACCAGCACTAACTGAAGTTAGACAGCCCATTCATCAGTCTCATAACGGTTGAGAAGAGATTGGCCAACAGTGAATAGATTGATTTGCTTTACTCTCCATGGTACCTTGTTCAAAGGAACACGGAGGTCAGGCATTTCCAGGAACCTCAACTTCTTATCTTGGGGCAAAATTGGAGCCCTGAGTCTGCACTTGCTGGGGAACCAGACTGATAGAAGAAGCTGGGAAGAAAGAGGAGAGAAGATGGATTTTATGTTTACAGTTCTGCTGATTTTTAAAACGTCAAAACTATTTTGAACATCAAGGCATGAACAACAGTTACACAAAGTCTTAATTTTATATAAATAACCAGCAAGCCACCTGGGAGTGAGGGAAGGGGGAGGGAAAGCAAGAAATGCATGGTCACACTGTTTATAGTTTGTTCATCACAACAGGTTATGGGATGGAGGTGAAGTGAGTTTTGAGAATTAGACACAAACAGACCATCTTCCTTGATAACCTGAACCATAAAACTGATCAGGACCTCAACAACAGCTTCTTTAATTATTCCAAACATCATCACCTCCACAGGGGTGAGCAGATATTGCCACATCTGCACCCCTGCCATCTATTTTGTACTGCTCTTTTCTATAAGTGGAGTACAATGTGCTCAGGTGATGTGACAGTTGATTAGCTGGAAGTGTACAAAAGCTGTGAGGTGTGAGTGTGAGGCTTCCAGCAGTGCTATGTGTAAGAGGGTGAAGTGATGTATATGGTTTAAGCCCTCATTACTATGATTACTAGTGGATAAGTGATGGTTATATAGCGACTTATTAGGATGTAAAGTTATAGGCAAAAATATAAATGGCTGATGAAACTCAGCAAGTCTGACAACATCTGTGGGAAGAGACCAGAGAGAACATTTTGAGACCAGTGACTCTTCATTAGAACTCTAGAGCTAGAGATTGATTCTGCACATTTGGACTATTGCATTCAGTAAAATAATCAACCTTATTTAAGGAAGGATGTTAAAGCATTGGAGAGACCACAAGGGAGACTTACTAGAATGATACCAGGAATTAAAGATTTTAGATGAAGGGAAAGATTAGAGAAATTGAGCTTGTTCTCTTTGAAGCAGAGAAGATGAAGAGGTAACCTTACTGAGAAGTTCAAAAATATAAACAATTCTGACAAAGTAAAGAAGATATTCTGTTTCCATTAGGTGCTATGTCATAAATGTTACAACAGGGTAGTGAACCCCTCTGTTAATTAAACTAAACACCCAGAAAAGTTCACCTCACTTCATAACCTGTTAAAATATGAATGTCAGAGAACTCCCAAATTCCACTATTTAAATAAAATAATATCAATTTATTCTTTAACTCTAAAAATGAACATTAATCAACAACTATTCACAACTCTAAGTCCCCCTTTCTCTTAACTGCTTATTACCTACTTTCAACTCTATAACAATATACTGTTCCACTTATTAAAATTACACCAACTTAATTTCAAAAACATACAGTGGTTGTCTTCTTCAGTGTCTGTCTTCTTTTGGTTGAAGACCTCCCTGGGTCATCTTCTTTCTTTTTACTGTGAAGATGTTTCATATGAAAAGGTACCTTCGATAGAGAGTGTTCCTAATTTCTTGAATCTGTCTCAATGGCAGTTAGTCTGTCTGATTTTCAAAATGCCTGCCTTTTTTATATCCCCAACATTAAATTGTCTCATTGGTTCGCTATTGGCAAAACAATAAATTGAAACTCGATTGATTTTTTGGCATCCTGCAGTACAATTTAAACTGATTGGTTAAATACAAATCGTTGCCAAAACAACAACCAACTCAGGTATGTATCTGACAGCCAAATGTTACATATTTTCAATACTTCACTGCTCTTGTAGGCTCTCAGTGCAGAACAGCATTCACTCTTCCTTAAAGGTACAGTACATGCCTTCAACTTCATAACAGCAACTAAGGGTCATGATTGTCAACAAGGGAGCTAGGAGTGAAATGAGGACAAATTCTTTAGTCAGAGATTTGTTAGGATTTGGAATGTACTTCCTGGGAGAGTGGTGGAGGCAGATTCCATAGGAGGCTCTAAAAGAAAGCTGCATATATATTTGAAAATGATGAATTCAGAGGGCTACAGAGTTGAGGCTAGAGGATGAGGCTCAGTGGGTAGCTGTTTCAGGAGCAGATATGGACACAATGGGTCAAATGGCCTCCTTCTGTACTGTAAATTCTATGATTCTATAAGTTGTGAGGATATGAAGTGAGGATGCCTTCACTGACCTTGAGCCTCCGAGTGACATCTCTGAATTTCATTTGGTACTGCATTCAGGCCTTTATCGCTACATTTCTGTCATTGTTTTGGTCACCATCTTCATTGGCTTTCATAGGAGTTTTGTCGAGAACCTTCATAAAAGGGAACTCTTTCTTCCTGTCAACCTCCTGTACTATGCTTTGTAGTACACTATGTATTCCGGTATGCTGAGGAAGATCATTGAGCTATGCTTCCTATTCTTTTATCACCATTTCCTTTAGCTTTCTTCTGTTCTTTCATTGGTTTTAAACAGTTTTGATGCCATTTTCGGCAAAGTGCACTGTATCTTTAAGGCAGGCGTTCTGGCTCACTTTGGTGGAGATAAACCTTTTGTGGAGCTCGCAGGGGACCCGCGTTCATGCAAACCAAATTCATTCAGCCACATGTTCAGCTTTGGGATGCACACCATAATCATCAGAATTGGTAGACAGCACGAGACTTGTACGTTGAGCATATCAGCCTCACACCCTGATTTGGGATCAATTCTGGTTTATCTCTAACCCCACAAACCCACTCCATGCTACCTACTGAATGCTATAGAAAGATAACTAATTTCAAGTGAACCTGTCAAGTCTGAAATTATCAAGCACCAATTGTGGTACAACATTGTCTCCTGGTTCCTTGCCTTTAATACAGAGAGTCTCAGATGCTCCATCAAACTTTCCAAATCACTAATTTTCCCTATTTAATGTAAATGATCTAGGATCAAAAAAGCTTTAAAATAACAAGGACAAGCTTGCGATTTTAAAATGGGATTAAATTATATCTTCACACCTTCCAACCATTCCTCATCTTCACTTGAAGACCATACTTGATCTTGATGTTAGGCTATGTCAATTGGACGGAGACTAAAAATGTAAAGTGATGAAAGACAGAGTGAGATAACCACCATTCACCCTTGTTTGTCCAACAATTGTTTTGGTTGTGCATGTAGTCATTTGATGGATATTGGTCATGTAGTTAGTCGGTTCAAATGTAGATGCAGCTATCATGTTTCTATGATATCTATGTTTTCTAAAAAAAATTTGAAAATTAAATGGATGGCCAAGAGGATGAAATCAAATCCAGAGAAAGAACAGGTTGTTAAGATGGCCATCAGGGGATGACAGTCCTGAGAATGGTTCTATGTGCCTTTGGGAGGTGAATGGAATAACAGGGAGTAAGTGAGATACAAAAAACAACTGCTTATGACACATGGCAACATAAGGAGGGGTTTATGCAGAGTAGGTCAGGTAAAAAAGCATATCCCCATAAATGGAACCATTTTAAGATAATTGTTGAAAGAAGCCAAGGAAAATCTTTTGTAAAACTGTGAGTGTTTATGATCTGGAATACATTATTAGAAACTGTGGTGGAGGCATTCAATAGGGAGTTGGATTGCTCTTTTAAAAGGAAGAACACACATTGTTATAGGGACAAAACTGGGGAATGGTACTAGGCAATGCTTGTATGGAGAGCTGGTGCAATTAAAGAGGGCAATTAAACAATTCTTTGATTTACACATCAGGCAACATTTTCAACATAAAAATGAGTGAGCTACATGTAAAATTGAATGTTTGTTATTTTGGACAATAAATTAAAGCACTGTCCAATTTCCAGGGAGAAGATGGTGTATTGTTTCTTGATAAATGCACAATAACAGTACTAGAAATATCAATACTTTAATTCTTCAAGCATTAATGAAATGGAATATAAAAGCAGTCAGTCTCAGTAGCAGCACTGATTGTCATCATTCTGACTCCTAAGGGTGAATTAAAAGAAACTATAATCCTATCTGTCAACATTACAAAAACAATCCCTACAATGAGTTCAAGACAATCTTTGGGTTCAGCTGAAAATGTAATCTTCTTACCTTTCTCAGACTTCTCTTCCTTCTATAATATATAGGCTTTTCATTTCAAGTTTGATGTAATCAAAGACACTACTGAATTCATAGAATGATTCAATGAAAGAGCCATGATTCAGATTCTTTTTTGATACCTCTCTTCTTTTGCCATAATTTTTCAATCTTTCCCTTTCAGGTGTTTATCTAATATGCCTTTGAAATCTACTATTGAATCTGTTTTCATTACCATTTCAAGTAACATATCCTTAATCATAAGAACACAGCATGTACAAACATTTGGTACTGCTTAAGTTGCTCCTGACGCATTTGCCAATTATCTGATTTTCACTCAGACTCTGTTTTAACTTGAGCCTTTGTGTAGCTTTCCAGTCTAAGAGGCTTCATTTCGTCTGCATACATTTCCCAATTTTGTTGCTTTCTTGGTTGAAATATATGTCTACTTGCAGTGATGTGCCATCTAAGTAAGCTCAAAATAATGCCATAGGATTGTTTATTTCATGAAAACTTCACAGTAATCTCATTAAGGGAACAATATTGTATGTTTGCCTTTTAACAAACCAAATTTAGGCTGTGCAAGGTGAACCTTCTGTTGAAAATAAAACAATTTTGAAAATTGTAATCCTACATTCCTGTTTCATGGGCCAGGAGTTTCTCAAATGTAAACCAGACTTTTTCAAAAAAAGGACAATTATTATTATGTTCGATGAAAAGCCAGAATTTATGATATATTCTCATCCTGATCTGTCCATCTCCAATCCTGATCTCTTTTGGAACTGAAATAAGGAAGCTCATTCTCATTGGATCACTTTCCTATTGTTTAGGATATGGGTAGCAGAGAATTGGATTGAAGGAGGAAGGTGGGAGGTCAAGCATCAAAAAAGTTGATTTTAGGGGCAGCAAAAGTTTTTGTAGGCATTTGGGAGAGGTAGGTGTAGTTACTATGATGCTGTAGATGCGGAAGTAGACAGAAGGTAAACTGTGAGATGAATAATTTAATTCCAAATCAGATAGAGCATTGAGGATATGAACAGTGTGGTTCAGCATGACATAGTGCTCAAGGAAGTGATGGGATTAACTAGTATAGCAACATACTCCTGAAGATCTTTGTTTGTTATTCATAAAACAAGGTATCTCAAAGTTATGACATAGATTTCAACACAACATGATCTACAGATAGTGCGGACTCAAGTAAAAACTGATTAGATTTTGGTCAAGATTTTGATCCCCAGTTCTGGGTTTTGGAATTTCTTAAATATTCTGTTAACATTGTGAGTTGCTTTGTTTTGTAGTTAGTTGATTGTATTGGATGATGTTGACTGTCTCAGCTGTAGAATTTATAAGTTCTGTCAATACTGTATATGGGCAGACATTTCAAAGTAGGTTTTTGAAGATGGATTGGCCTGATGCCTCATGAGTGAGATGGAAGCACTTCATAAAACAATTTCATTTTCAAGCTTTCTGGTTGGAAAACATCAACCAGGTGGAGAAATGCCTGAAGGTAGTGCTGCATAATTGTAATAATATTGAATCAACACAATGTGTAGGAGATATACACTCTACCGAAGGTTGTCTTCATTTTTAGTAAAGTGCCAATTTAGAAAACCAGCAAAATTTAACAGGTGCCTTCAGAAAAGAAACCTTAACCTCCCAAAAAATTATAACTGTGAATAAAATGACAAAAGCACCATCACAACTGGCTATGATTGGGGTCAGTATTTATCCTCACAAATAAGGTTTATCATGTTTACATTGGATTCTACAGTTTTAACCAATTAATTAGTCTTTTTCTCTGAATATAAAATACCCACAGCCTTACGTATGAAAAGTGAATGCATGGGAAGAATTTTCCCAGTGTCTGATTGAGATGGGTAATAATGAGTCAACTCGTAAAATATGGTAAGATTGAAAAATTGAGGTCTTGATGCCAAAAAATAAAGTCCAATTTTCCACCAAAGATTTGAAAGACGAGAACGAAAATCTCACTAGTGAGCAGTGAGATGCCTAATTGCATGCACTAATGGTGCATTACTGCCCATTCTTACCTCATTTATGTACAACTTATCTCACACGTTGGAGAGATACCAGACAGCGACAGTTCCCAACATGAAATTCAGAATGGGTACCTCATGCTTCCAGCTCACTGCTTTGGACCTCCAATTTGGCCAACAGTGATCAGTACCTCAGGGCACACTCCGTGGGTAGTAATCACCTGCAACCCCGAGCCAGGGAGATGTTGGCATTGGCTGTGGAAGTATCTCACATGACACATTTCTGACACACTTAGAATGCAGTCCTCTATGTCAGGACTGCACCTTGGCACACACCAGCACCTTACATTGGAATGTTGCTGCCAGCCCTCTTTGTGCACAGAAATGAACAACCATTGCATGGATTGGAGTAAAGTGCATATCAGGACAGTTAGCTTCAGCGATCAGTCAGGCATTTGGTCACTCATCAGCTGCTCAGCTGTGCAGGGGGTTTGGGCTATGGTTGTTCCTGAAAAAATAACAATGCATTGCTCTGCTGGTCATCAGGGCAAGATTGGCACCGGATTCAAACATGGCTGATTGCTGAGGGCCAATAGTCTTTGCAGCTTGATTCTTGAAACTGAAGCTACATTGACAGTGGATCAGACAGGTGAGGATGTAAAGTGGTAACACATTTACAAATATGAGCTTCTATTTCAAGTGAAGTGTCACCTGTGTCACCCACATGTCCCCAGAGGCTTCTCTTTTTAATTTTCCTCCCACTATGTGTACTGTAAAGAGCTTTTCATGGCTGGCATGAACAGCTGGGCTTTAAATATGCTGTCAGTGGTGGAACTCCTGTAGAGCCAGGCAGTGGTAAGTAAGCCTGTCACTGGCAAGCACAAATATGGTGCCATAGGGGTGTGGTGTATTTGCAGCAGCAAATTACGGAGTTGTTTGAGAGATTGATAGCTCTAAATTTTGACAATTTTTATTCCATTGAGGGAAGGGTGTGGAATGGTTTAATACCTTTTGTTGCAAAATCTTTGATTTTAGAAAAGTGTAGCACTCTGAAAATAGTTACGTGACTCGGGACATATAGTGCTCCCCTTAATACAGAATATTTGGAATTATGCTTAATAAGGCACAAAATACTTTTCCAATTGTGGAAGTCTCTATTCTTGTACAGATCATAAGAAGAAATCATGACAACAGTTGTGGACACACTTGGTTCCCTAACTTGGTTGAGTCATTGGAAATTGTGGTGTATGGAATATAGCAGTTCTCACATTTTGGAGAAATAAATGTCATTTTGGAAATGCGAGTGCAATGATTACTTGCATTTACATCATACCTTGAGAACAATAGAATGTCCCAGGACATTTCATAACTGCAGATGCAGGTGAGCAAAAGCGAAGGGAAATTAGAAGTTCCAATAAGCCATTCTGAGAAACAATTTTGATAGCATGTATAGAAGAGATTTGTTGACATAATTCCAGAACACGGTGGAAAAATGGTTAAAGGCTTTGTCATTTGTAGACTGATGGGTATGTGTGTGAATGAATGAAACAGTGTTTGGAAGTGGAAAGTACATAGGAAGCCCCAACCGAATCTGGGGCACTTGTCTCATTTGGACACCTCCATATAAGAACCACAACCAACACTCAGGCCCTTCTGAAAATGAGCTACATCCCACGGTGGGAATAGTCTGAAACAGTGTCCCATCCTGCTCTTCGAAGGACCACAACTCCAACACCTCCCCAACCTAAACTGGCCCCTATGCTGGGAAAACCTCCTGAATGCTGACACAACACCCTTCTGCAAGGTGGGCAAACTGCCCAAACTCATACCCTTCCAAGAAATGCAAGAATGTAGGCACTGCCAGTGATCCAACCTCCAGTAGTGAGGCTTCACTCCAGTCAGAGACACACACATTCTGGGCAGAGAACTTCTGCTGGCCATGTATTACTCCCCTTCACAAGGCACTCCTCATACCAGCCCACATTTTGGGAGACTCACCTAGGTGGAAATTAGGGGGATGACACCCCCCCCCCCCATCTTCATAGAAAATAGCCACAGTCACAAGTTGAAATAAGAAATCAGTAACCAGCCTAATTTCCATTTGATTCCTGATGTCCCCGTGGCTGAAACTTTTCTGAGTGTTGGCTCACTACTGATGCCTACATACGTGGGAGAAAAACACACTCTTCTCAATCTCAAGTCTGGCATGAAGGTGGATAATGTTATAGTCCTACCTTTAATTTCTCCCTATAGACAAAATACAAAAGCTATTTGATCTTATTTGCTTACTCTTCTCAATATGTAAAATACTCAGGTTCCTCTTAGCCCTCTTTGTTATTTATCATTGCAAATAAGTTCAGATTTCCACTGGCCTCATCGTGGAGACATAAGTTCCAGAATCATCTTTGTTGGGCTTTTCCGACTGCTTCTTGAATCATTCCAAATTTTGTTTTATTGCATAAGACTGGAAATATAATTTCTCGATTTCAATGGTAAATCTACAAAATGCTTTGAAGGTAATGATAGCATGATGACATTTAAGACTACTATGTGTAAGAGAATATTAAAACTTACCATCAACACCCAAAATAATTAATAGTACATTTCCATTTATGATTTAATTCTACACAATTTGTGACGATGCTGTTCCTTTAACAAGGTTAAGTTGTCCTTGGGTTTTTGTCAGACACAGACTCCAAAATGTTTGGGGTTGATCTTTTTGACAATGCCTTCAGGTTTTTTCTTTGAAAGAACACCCGTAAACTGAAAGAGGAGTGGCCAGTTCTCCCAGTTCAGCTTTTCTCTGGTTGGCGTTTAGCAGTCTGGCTGTTCACTGAAAACAGTCAATCAAGTCAGTGAGGCTACTGATCTAAGAAACAGCTACATGAAAGAGGGTGTTCCATGCTTCTATCTCTCTCTATCTCTCTCCCCACCCCCCCCCACCTCCCCCCCCTCTCTCTCTCTCTCTCCTGTAAGATCCTGTGTTTGATTTTATCTTTTGGGCCAAGGTATATTTATGGGGATTGCTGCAGGAATTTGGAACAGCATCACCGAGATGGGATAATCTGTTGGGTTTTCAGATAGCTTAAGTTATTTGGTCTTTTGTGTGTATTTCATGCAATAATCTTGTAAATAAATTCTGTTTTATTTAAAACAAAGTGGTTTGACCAGCTGCATCCCTCCTGGAAGGTCTGGGCTACTTTCTTGAAATGTTTTGAGGGGGTCTAACCTGGTCTGCAACAAATTGTAGCCAATTGCATGGATATATTCTCAAGATCTAAACAAAACCTGGAACTATTATATTTCAATGCATCTCCATCCCCCCATCATGAACCTTCAGCCTCTTTCAGAACCAGGAATATTTACAGTTTTTTCCTTGAGCTATCCATGACTTTTTTTTTTTGGTTTTTGTTCAATTTCTTCAGCCACACATTTGAAAATACACACAACTCTCAATTTATTCTCACACTGAAAAATTATTGTAAAGGAGTCATGAGCATTTATTAAGATGTGACTGGTGTCATTTCTAATTTGATCAGTTTGAGTTTGTGCCAGATGTGTGCTAATTCACATTAACACTGAATCTGAACTGAGGAAGATTCTATCTTCCACATACTGTTCAGGATATATGGAGTAATAAATAACAATTAAAGCTAGCTTTCTCCTCTTTAAATCCACACTTGATCCTTCAGCACAGTGTGCACATTTGAAAATGATTTATGTTACTATTAGCTAAATATTGCATCGTATTTTACACCATATAACAAAAAAGGCTCACAAATGTCAAATGGATAAAAAGCACCCCGAACAAACTATTTTGATCTTTAAAAATACAGTCATTAAAGTTAACTGAGAATTTTATTGGTAACATTATATAGTGTCAGTTGGCTATCATGTTGTGTTTGCAGGAGCATGATTGGCATCATGTTCAGTGATGTCTATTTTCCAAATTGGGGATATTTTCTTTGAAGGACAGATGGTAGTCTCATTATCAGATTAAGATGTGAGAATTATGTCTTTCTAAATTTGTGATGACTCTTTTTGTCCATGGCCAGTTATTTTTGTGCTATTTTGTGCAACTTTATGCATTTTCACCACTTAACGTATTATTGTTTAATGTGAGTAGCTTCAAATATCAGCCAAAAATTATAGGGACATGACATAAAATTGATCTATTCATCCTTCACTGACATTCACAAAAAAACCTGTCATGTTAACACCTTGCTTTCTTCAATGGGACACAATTTGGAAACAGCAATGTAAATGATGCATTAGTTATATTTCTTGCACAGACTGAGCATTACCAGGCTTTAAGAAACAGGTTCACCTAGCTCTTCAGGGTAATTCTCTTGAAAAGAAATACATTTGCTGATCAAATGATTTATCTTTGTCTCTGGTTTAGACAACAATTATTTACTTGTAGGATAATTGAGGAGAATTTCAGTTGCACAGACATATATTAAGCAAAACTGTTCCATAAATTAGAAATGAGTTGCATATATTATCTAATTGTGCAATGAAATGTTTCACCTTCATACTCTTTCAAATGTAATAAAGATAATTTTATGGAGCTGTAATAAAAATTGGTTGCTGATTTTGCAAGATTATTACACTGTTCTTCAATTAAATGTTGTTGAGTGGATTGCTGTCAACAAGGATGCTGGGTACTATGAAGGGCAATGGTGTATAGATTTGAATTCTGAATCATATTATATTCAGGGCCATAATGTCATGCATATGAAAATTGCTGCTGAATTTCTCCTGTTATTTTAACCCATCCTTTTGTCCTCCAAACAACTGTGACTGTATTGAAACCGGTGCTATGTAAGTCTACATCCAAATGGGCATCAGGTGCCTGCAATCCTGTAATCCTTATTGATATACAATACATTGAGGTGAGTCAAGTGTGAAATGTATGGGGTTTTAAATCAGAGTCCCTCAATCAGTTGGTGAGTTTATGGGTCCTTTTCAGCAGGTAGGTTTTTTTTAAAAATTCATTCACGGGATGAGGGAGTTGCTGGTTAGCCCAGCATTTATTGCCCATTCCTAATTGCCCGGAAGGCAGTTAGGAGTCAACTACATTGCTGTGGTAAAAACAATGACTGCAGATGCTGGAAACCAGATTCTAGATTAAAGTGGTGCTGGAAGAGCACAGCAGTTCAGGCAGCATCCAAGGAGCAGCGAAACCGACGTTTTGGGATAAAAGCCCTTCATCAGGAATAAAGGCAGAGAGCCTGAAGGGTGGAGAGAAAAGCTAGAGGAGGGTGGGGGTGGGGAGAAAGTAGCATAGAGTACAATAGGTGAGTGGGGGAGGGGATGAAGGTGAAAGGTCGGGGGGGGAGGGGGGAGTGGATAGGTGGAAAAGAAGATAGGCAGGTAGGACAAGTCATGGGGACAGTGCTGAGCTGAAAGTTTGGAACTGGGGTGAGGTGGGGGAAGGGGAAATGGGGAACGGTTGAAGTCCACATTGATGCCCTGGGATTGAAGTGTTCCGAGGCGGAAGATGAGGCGTTCTTCCTCCAGGCGTCTGGTGGTGAGGGAGCGGCGGTGAAGGAGGCCCAGAACCTCCATGTCCTCATCAGAGTGAGGGGTGGGTTGAAATGTTGGGCCACAGGGCGGTGTGGTTGATTAGTGCGGGTGTCCCAGCGATGTTCTCTAAAGCACTCTGCTAGGAGGCGCCCAGTCTCCCCAGTGTAGAGGAGACTGCATCGGGATCAACGGATACAATAAATGATATTGGTGGATGTGCAAGTAAAACTTTGCTGGATGTGGAAGGCTCCTTTAGGGCCTTGGATGGAGGTGAGGGAGGAGGTGTGGGCGCAGGGTTTGCAATTCCTGCGGTGGCATGGGAAGGTGTCAGGATAGGAGGGTGGGTTGTAGGGGGGCATGGACCTGACCAGGTAGTCACGGAGGGAACGGTCTTTCTGGAAAGTGAAAAGGGGTGGGGAGGGAAATATATCCCTGGTGATGGGGTCTGTTTGGATGTGGCGGAAATGTCGGCGGATGATTTGGTTTATGCGAAGGTTGGTAGGGTGGAAGGTGAGCACCAGGGGTGTTCTGTCCTTGTTACGGTTGGAGGGGTGGGGTCTGAGGGCGGAGGTGCGGGATGTGGACGAGATGCGTTGGAGGGCATCTTTAACCATGTGGGAAGGGAAATTGCAGTCTCTAAAGAAGGAGGCCATCTGGTGTGTTCTGTGATGGAACTGGTCCTCCTGGGAGCAGATATGGCGGAGGCGGCGGAATTGGGAATACGAGATGGCATTTTTGCAGGAGGTAGGGTGGGAAGAGGTGTAATCCAGGTAGCTGTGGGAGTCGGTGGGTTTGTAAAAAATGTCAGTGTCAAGTCGGTCGTCATTAATGGAGATGGAGAGGTCCAGGAAGGGGAGGGAGGTGTCAGAGATGGTCCAGGTAAATTTAAGGTCAGGGTGGAATGTGTTGGTGAAGTTGAAGAATTGCTCAACCTCCTCGTGGGAACACGAGGTGGCGCCTATGCAGTCATCAGTGTAGCGGAGGAAGAGGTGGGGAGTGGTGCCGGTGTAATTACGGAAGATCAACTGCTCTACGTAGCCAACAAAGAGACAGGCATAGCTGGGGCCCATACGTGTGCCCATGGCTACCCCTTTGGTCTGGAGGAAGTGGGAGGATTCAAAGGAGAAATTGTTAAGGGTGAGGACCAGTTCGGCCAAACGAATGAGAGTGTCGGTGGAAGGGTACTGTTGGGGACATCGGGAGAGGAAGAAATGGAGGGCTGGGAGGCTCTGGTCATGGCGGATGGAGGTGTAGAGGGATTGGATATCCATGGTGAAGATGAGACGTTGGGGGCCGAGGAAACAAAAGTCTTGGAGGAGGTGGAGGGTGTGGGTGGTGTCTCGAATGTATGTGGGGAGTTCCTGGACAAGGGGGGATAGGACAGTGTTGAGGTAGGTAGAAATGAGTTCAGTGGGGCAGGAGCATGCTGAGACAATGGGTCGGCCAGGGTGGTCAGGCTTGTGGATCTTGGGAAGGAGATAGAACCAGGCAGTGTGGGGTTCCCGGATGATGAGGTTGGAAGCTGTGGATGGGAGATCTCCTGAGGTGATGAGGTTCTGTATGATCTGGGAGATGATGGTTTGGTGATGGGGGGGGTGGGGTTATGGTCGAGGGGGCGGTAGGAAGAGGTGTCCTCGAGTTGGCATTTGGCTTCAGCGGTGTAGAGGTCAGTGCGCCAGACTACCACTGCGCCCCCTTTATCTGCTGGCTTGATGGTGAGGTCAGGATTGGA
This sequence comes from Chiloscyllium plagiosum, assembly GCF_037043375.1. Lineage (NCBI taxonomy): Eukaryota > Metazoa > Chordata > Chondrichthyes > Orectolobiformes > Hemiscylliidae > Chiloscyllium > Chiloscyllium plagiosum. Next base: position 32,545,949 of record NW_028270141.1, read on the forward strand.
TCAGAGGGATTGGAGGGCTGCGCGTTGTGAGGGTGAGAGGTTGGAGTGGAGGAGGGGGGAGACAGGTTGAGGCGGTTAATATCCCGGCGGCAGTTGGAAATGAAGAGGTCGAGGGTGGGTAATAGGTCGGCACGGGGTATCCAGGTGGATGCAGTGTGTTGGAGGTGGGCGAAGGGGTCCTCGGAAGGTGGCGGGAGTCCTGATTGTGAAAGTAAGCTCGGAGGCAGAGGCGGCAGACGACATTTCCACCACCTCCAAACGGACCCCACCACCAGGGATATATTTCCCTCCCCACCCCTTTCCACCTTCCACAAAGACTGTTACCTCTGTGACTACCCCAGGGCATCAATGTGGACTTCAACAGTTTCCTCATTTCCCCTTCTCCCACCTCACCCCAGTTCCAAACTTCCAGCTCTGCACTGTCCCCATGACTTGTCCTACCGGCCTATCTTCTTTTCCACCTATCTACTCCACCCTCCCCCCCCCCCTCCCCCGACCTATCACCTTCATCCCCTCCCCCACTCACCTATTGTACTCTATGCTACTTTCTCCCCACCCCCATCCTCCTCTCATTTATCTCTCCACCCTTCAGGCTCTCTGCCTATATTCCTAATGAAGGGCTTTTGCCCGAATCATCAATTTTGCTGCTCCTCGGATGCTGCCTGAACTACAGTGCTTTTTCCAGCACCACTCTAATCTACATTGCTGTGGGTCTGGAATCACGTGTAGGCCACACCAGGGGAGGATGGCAGATTTCCTTCCCTGAAGTTATTGGTAAATCAGATGGGTTTTTCAACAATCAACAGTGGTTTCCTGGTCATCGGTAGATTCCTAATTTCAGATTTTTATTAATCAAATTCAAATTTCCCCATCTGCTGTGGCAGCATTCAAACCCAGTCTTGCAGAACACTAACTGAGTTTCTGGAGTAACAGTCTCACGATAATGCCACAAGGCAATCACTTACCCCCTTATACATCGGGTATGAGGGCAGTGGATATTAAATTTATATCTGCTACCACCGTTTAAAATTTTAAGTTTAAATTGCATACTCTTTTCCAAAGAGACCCTATTATTATATGTTTCTGTCTTGTTGGAGAAATTGGCCTCAAGGTATTGCAAAATTCCAAGAGCCACATGATATTATGGCACAAAGTTGATCATTACAAAGTGGATGTATTGCACAGTAAGTCCCCATTTAACATTGCACTGCATTACTTCATTTGATTTCAATGTTGTTCAATTAATGGGGCGTGTATTCTCATTGAAAGTTTGATTTAAGTTATTCTGCATGGGAATGATGTCAGGTTGTGTTGCCACATTGGCATTGGTTTGGAAAAGCCTTTCCTGCTCCCTATTGCTCTCTCTCTAGTTTCTTACCTTCTGACTTGGCACCAATGCCATTCTCAGACTCACCATTTCATCATTTCACCAATGTTTCATCTTGACAAACATCCTGCTGTCTGACTCTACTCCTGGACATTTCTTTTTTCTGAACTCTTGCTGTGGGTGAAAGAACTTTGGCGACTTGAGAACCTGGGGATGTGTCTGTAGTGAGGGCATCACTTATAACAGCTCAGCTCAGGATTTCTCCATTGTCAGGACGTGCGCTTGCACAACCTCTTTGAACATTCCTGTTCAAGAAAGATCCAAAGTCCAGATGTGATCAAAAGCCAGTGCACTACTTCAACTGATAGCAGACAAAGTATTAATGTAGTTTTCAGATAAGGGAGGTCTAACAGAACTTAATTACAACTTTTACATTGTTTTTCATGTGAAAATATGACTTGTTTCAAGTTCTTTCACAAAGTCAGGACTTTCAGGAATGCAACCACAATAACTGCTTACCTCCAAAGGCCTTTCTTTAAGCCTTTTCAAATCTCCCACGTTTCTCCTCTTTACTACTTAGGCCATCATTGGTGAAACAATAAAATATTACAAAAAGGATTCACAAGGGTGTTACCCAGACTGGAGGGTTTGAGTTATAAGGAGAGGCTGGATAAACTGGGGCTTCTCTCCCTGGAGCATAGGAGTCTGAGAGGTGACTTCATAGTGGTTTATAAAGTCATGATGAGCATAGGTAAGGTAAATAGCCAAGGTCTTTTCCCTACGGTTAGGGAGTCCAAAGCCAGATGGCATAGGTTTAAAGTGAGAGGGGAAAGATTTAAATAGACCTGAGGGGCAACCTTTTTATGCAGAGGGTGGTGCATGTATGGAATGAGCTGCCAGAGGAAGTCGCAGAGGCGGGTACAATTACAGTATTCAAAAGATACTTGGACAGTAATGGATAGAAAAGGTTTAGAGGGATATGGGCCAAATGCAGACAAATGGGACTAGTTCCATTCAGGAAACCTGGTCAGCAGGCACAAGTTGGGTTGAAGAATGGGTGCTTCTGGGATTGTAAAATTCCAATCATCCTCAGAACATTGCTCTTACTTGGCCTATTAAACATTTCAATATCTTACCCACCATTTCCTACTCTGCTGCTAAATCGATAATACTGGCAATACGCATGCTGCTTGTACATTGTCACCAATTTTTGACCCTTCCTCCCACAGCTTCCTCCTTTGACAGAAAGCCAAAATTCTGCTCCAGGCTTTTGCTCACAGTTTCAAAGTCTGATTTATGACTTTCTATGTCATTGACCATACTGGGCAAAAACAAACTCTAGGCATAACCGATATTCCTGACTACAATACATAAAGCCTATAGTTATTAAGTCCATCTTTAGTAGACGATACTTTTGTAATAGGATTGTGGCTGTTCACCGTAGAATCATAGAGCTGCACAGAAACAGACCCTTTGGTCCGACTTGTCCATGCCAACAGATATCCTAAAGTAATCTTGTCCCATTTGCCAGCATTTGGCCCATATCCTTCTTTTCACATATCCATCCAGATGCCCTATAAATGTTGTAACGGTACCAACCTCCACCACTTCCTCAGGCAGTTCATTTCATACACACACCATCCTCTGTCTCTTTGGTCCCTTTTAAATTTTTACCCTGTCACCTTAAACTTATGCTCTCTAGTTTTGGATTCTCCTACCCTTGGGAAAAGTCATTGACTATTCACTTTATCCATGCCCTTCATGATTTTATAAAACTCTGTAAACATTTAAGTCGTTGATGCCCCAAGGAAAGCAGCCCCAGCCCATTCAGCCTATCCCTATAGCCCAATACCTCCAACCCAGGCAACATCATTACAATCCTTTTCTGAACCCTTTCAAGTTTAACAACATCTTGCCTGTATCAGGGAGACCAGAATTGAACGCAGTATTCCAAAAGTAGCCTAACCAATGCTCTATACAGCCACAATACCATCTCAAGGGCACCTAGTAATGGGCGATAAAATGCTGGTCCAAATAGTTCTGCCCACATCCTGTGACTGAATAAACCAAAACATTCTAAACATATCAGGTACAATCCCATCCTATTATAATCTGATTCAACCTATTCCCTTGCTTGAAGTAAGTTGCAAAATTTAGTTTCCATTGAGAAATGACCTAAAATGCTGACTAGCTGTTTAACCTAGTGATAACACTAACAAAAAAAAGCAAAGAACTGTGGATACGAGAAATCAGAAATTAAACAGAAGTTGCTGGAAAAACTCAGAAGTTCTGTGGAGAGGAAGCAGAGTTAACCTTTCTCGAATAGTGACCCTTCTTCAGATTCAGAACTCTTCTGAAGAAGGGTCACTGGACCCGAAATGTTAACTCTGCTTTCTCTCCACAGATGCTGCAGGACCCACTGAATTTTTACAGCAAATTTTTTCTTTGTTTAACCTGGTCTCCTTCTTCTCTTCTTGACCAGCACACTTCCTTGGAATGATACTTCTAGTTTCCAGAAATTCCACAAGTACTGTGTTTACTGCATTGCAAGAATGACTGCATTGCAAAAGGTTAATTGGTCAAAAAGCATTTTGAGATATAAAGTAGTTGTGAACATTGCTACATATGCCCAAGCCTTATTTCCTTCTTATGCAATCAATCACCTTATGACTTATGACCTATTTCTTATTAATTACTTATCACTTATAACTCAGGTTTCTCCTTTATTCCCGTTGTACAAAATGATTACTAGCCTGTCTTCTTTGTTAAACTATTAGTTGATAAATCATTAACAATTTAAGATAGAAGTCTTGATTGTGTCTCCATGACTTTGTGGGTAGATCAAGTATTAAATTCCTTCTCATCTGACCTTTCTTAAAGCTTTTTGATTTGACTGTATCTGTCAGTTCTATATCAAATAACCGATTGAAATTAATCTGCTCAATGCCTTAAAATAAAGATAATGTTTTCTCTTGGATGAAAGCAAATTCTTGGTAGGAGAAAATACAGATTATGAAGAAAAAATTTTAAAAATACAGTGCTTGTGCATCAGGGCAGAGGAAATTCAATGTTTACTGATGAAGGTATTTTAAAATTGTGAGGGAAGCAGAGTATTTTTGAACTGTTACAACTATGTAAGTCAGATCCCAAAATGAAATCTCGCTTGATAGATAATATTTTGTTTAATGTGACAGCCAGAATGGCTGCAGAATGACACATGGCTGCAGATATGGTTTTAACAATAAAAGTGTAAATTTATTACATAAAAACAATCAAACAAAATAAAACAAACAAAGCTATCTACATGTATCACAACTTGAAAGATTTTGAAACAAACAGCAAAACAAAATCCTATCTACTCCCCAACACCAAAATTTTGTAAATAATCAAAATCATGAGAAACTTTCCTTCTCTATCAAGTGCTTAACACTCTTGCCTTAACCATATCTTCTCAGTTCCATTTCCATGAGCTATGAGGCATTTTCCCTGACCACTCTCACAAGTGAAAGTTGAGACTGCCTCACGATCTGCAGGTTCTAACCAAATACACCTGGCTTGGAAGTTTCACAAACTACTCCTCTTTCATTGACCTAACTCATTTGCTTAACTGCTCTGAAAAATGTCTTTTTTTTTAGGAGAGATGATACTTACATTTGACTTCAGTCAGGTCTTTTTCAATCTGCCCAAAAGCTTTTGAACTTCTTTTGAAACATTTGCTCATCCAAGCTCCTGCGAAGAACAATCTATTCCTGCCAATGAACAGTTTGATATGTGAACAGAGTGAGCATATAGAATGATGAGACCTTGCACGACTGTCACTTTTAGTACTCTACTGAAACATTGTTAATGCTACTTTGAAGATCAAGTATCAAAACTTGAAGCAATATTTCAATTACGGTTTCACAATGCACTAATAAAATTAGTATAATTTATTTTTGTAAAATCTTGACTAATGAAATCCTCAGCAGCTTCTCTATTTCCCACCCATTACTGAAATGAAGTATACGAACTGCTATCCTATTTAGCATACTGTATCAAACCGAAACATTGAAACTCTCATGTTTCTGCTGTCCTTTGCTAGGTAGTAGTTTTAATGGTACATTTCTCCCCAAAGTCATCCAGATCTCTACAAGAGTGCATTGTGACACATACATGCGGTTGATGTAAATATACATCACACTGTACAGCCGTCTTTGAAAGACATGTGAAACACTTGGGCCATTTTAATATGTTAAAGACATTAAATGATGCAAGTTGTTGTGTACAAGCAATGCAGATACATCACTTTCATCCTGTTTGCTGCTTTCTTGATGACTGTTACTTCTAAATTTAACTTTTTTTCTGTTGTTACTGCCATCACGTACATGGTAAATAAGCAATCTGTTACAGGAGCTGAAGTTTGCAGTGATGAATTACACTGTCAAGCACCACAACACCAGGGAGGTAAAACCTCTTAAAACTGTCATTGTCGCAATAACCTTTTCACTTCTGGCAGCTGCTGGATCATGTTTTCTGGAAGAAATATGTCACCCTGAAAACATTAGAGTGCACTTTTTTTTATTTTACTCTATTGCTTGGCCACCCGTTCCATTAGCCTGCAAACAACACCTTAAAGGAAGAACCCTGATGGGCATTGACCTTCATTCTGCTGGGGAAGTTCCCTTGTGCTTAACCAACAGCTGTGATTCAGCATTCCAGAGACGAAATCCGAATTGTACTTACTGTCTAGATTATTGTTGGTACTATTTATGACGTACAAAAAAAAGTGCATTTGCAGTAGCTGATAATAACAATTTGGTGATTCACCACTGGCTCAGTTGGTAGCTACAGTACACAACAAGAAATGCCCCAAATCACTTTCTAACGAATTAACTATTTTTAACAGTAACCACTATATTAATGTATGGAATGTGTTGGATGATTTGAGCACAGTGAGCATTCCCTACAGACAGCATTGAAATAAGTGGAATGATAATTTTTAGATTGGAACAGTCGTTTATTATCCCTTGTACTTTTTGTTAAAAAAATGCAGTCAGAAATGCTTAATTAGCCGTACCATGGCACCTATATGAATAATAGGAAGCATAGATAAGAAGAAAAAATTTTAAAACTAAGGCTAAGTCCATCTTAGTTCAATTCACGTCACCTGGATTTGGGAAAAGACAGCACCGCTGCAAGATCGCCACACCAGGCACTGGAATCCTGGGCCACAAGACTCCATAGCAGCCGCCACAAGGACCAATCGCATTGCCGATCCAGGAAGGAAGACATTGCAAAAGCCACCCAAAGAAATTCCGGGCTATCGGATGCTAGGCCATAACTACTACATCACTGAAGCCACCTCTGACCAAGCTGATGGAATCCCTGGCCATGTCGTCAAAGAAGACCATCACTGCTGTTTGTTAGAAGCAGCTAGTCATACTTGGCTTTGTGATGAGGAAATATTTCATTATCTTGGTCCTTCAAGTATTTGTCCCCAGTCAGTCCCGATACCTGAGTTCTCTCTATATCCAGGCTAACTGGCTGCAAGGAGGCTGCTGTTTTCTTGCTTCCCTGGGCAATGATCTCTCCAATGCATTCTTTTTAAAACAAACACTGAGGAAATGTTTCTCAGGCAGGGGCCCCATGTATGCATTTGATCATTTCATGTTTTTTTAAATGTTGATGGATGGGATAAATTTTAGATAAAGCATTTGGTGAACTCTTCTTCAAATTGTGCTGTGGAATTGTTAATATTCATTTAAGATGTAAATTGTTTCTAGTTTGAACATATTTTATGAAAGAAGGTATCTCTAACAGTGCAGCACTCCCTCAAAACTACATTGAAGTCACCACCGAGACTATGTGCTCAATTTTATTTTGAGTGGAAGTTGGACCAACAACCTTTAAATTCAGTGGCACGCTGTTGGAGTAGTGAAACGAAGGTTCCATAAAGTGGAACCCTCATGTCAAAGGGCAGAATTATGAAGAAACTTCAAACAAAGTTCTCAGCTTTGAAGAGTTTTCAATAAGGAAACCATGGAGAATTCTACAAAGTGCCATATAGGTACTGAATGAAAATATTACTTTGCAATGTCGGGTAATGTTCACCAATTTGTTCTGGTTTCAGGCAGGATTCCTCCTCATGTGAGGAAGGATGTACGGGCTCCCCTTGATTACTCAGCTACCCCCTCTGTTGGTCATAGTAAGGTTAGTTGATAAAGCATAACTTTCTCTCAGACTCAAATTAACCTATGCTTTTAAAGGAGCAAATTTAATGAGACTTTCTTAAATTAAGAAAAATAATTGTCTCATTAATTACTAAACATGAGAAGCACAATGCAATTAAGTGCAAAGTTGAAATAAGGTAAGTCCAAAAGATAACAGGTTCTGAAAAGGATCAGGCTCTAAATTATTCATGAACAGCAGATAAATAATGTTGTGGCCATTTTTGGATGACACTAGTAACATTGGCAGTTGAGTAGCTGGTTTCAGAATTCCTTGATTATCAGGTTGGTGGAAAAACTACTTTTCTGATTCCTTTTAGCAGTGACTGTGTTCTTGTATTCATAGTTTAAAATCACACAACACCAGGTTATAGTCCAACAGGTTTAATTGGTAGCACTAGCTTTCGGGGTGCCGCTCCTTCATCAGGTGAGATGGCTATCACCTGATGAAGGAGCATCGCTCCGAAAGCTAGTGCTTCCAATTAAACCTGTTGGACTATAACCTGGTGTTGTGTGATTTTTAACTTTGTACACCCCAGTCCAACACTGGCATCTCCAAATCATGTATTCAGAGTGAAAGCGCTGTAAGAGTGTTTAAATTGGCTGTCCCCAAATCTGATGCCTTTAGAATAATCTAGTCCACACATTAGGATAGATTAAAGACACACTCAGATGAGTGTCGTACTTTTAAAATTTTTTTTAATATGTTCCTGGAGGCTGAAACAAGAAAATTATGCATAAGGTGATTTCTGCCGTGAAGGGGGATGGTTGGGGGTTGCTGAATATTATATTTTCTTGTTAAGTATTTCTCCGCTTGAATGTTCCCTGACACTTTACAGTTACGATATTACATGGGCTTCTCACGGGACTTCACACAAGAGGTTTGGGGAGGCTGCAGGTGCTACATGGCAACCAGCAGGAGGTTGCTTTGCCCATGTTGATCTGACAGGCTGAGACTTCATGGATTCTGAAATTAATATTGAGGACTCCCATGATGACTACCTCCTGACTGAATATCACTATAGTGCCAATTGATGGTTGAGGAAGACCAATGCAAGGATGTTGATGTCAATATCTGAGATATTATGCATAAGGTATGATTCTGTGAGTCTAACCGTGTCAGGTTGTTGCTTGACTAGTCCGTGAGACAGCTGTCCCAATTCTGGCACTAGCCCCAAGATGTTAATATCGAGGGCTTTGCAGGTTTGACAGGGCTGAGTTTACCTTTGTCATTTCCAGTGCCTGCAGTGATGTCAGTTGGTCTATTTAGTTCTCCTTAAGACTTTTTTTGCTGTTTGATTCAACTGAGTGGCTTGAAAAGCCCTTTCAGCACACAGTGAACGGTCGAACACTTTGCTGAGAGTCATGTAAGCTAGACCAGGTGACGATGGCAGATTTCCTTCTGTGAATGACACTAGTGAGCCAGATGGGTTTTTCCAACAATCGACAATGGTTTCAAAGTCATCGTTCGGCTTTTAATTCTGGATTGTTTACATTTAATTCAGATTCCACCATCTATTGTAGTGGGGTTTGAACCAGGCTCTGAATTACAAAACAACATTTATTTGTAAAGAAAGTCAGGTAGTGTAAGTTTCCTGGGTGATGCTAGAGTCATAGAGTCATAGAGATGTACAGCATGGAAACAGACCCTTCAGTCCAACCCATCCATGCCGACCAGATATCCCAACCCAATCTAGTTTCATCTGCCAGCATCCGGCCCATATCCCTCCAAACCCTTCCTATTTATATATCCATCCAAATGACACTTAAATAGTGTAAATTGTACCAGCCTCCACCACTTCCCCTGGCAGCTCATTCCATACAGAACCACCCTCTGTGTGAAAATGTTGCTCCGTAGGTCTCTTTTATATCTTTCCCCTCTCACCCTAAACCTATGCCCTCTAGTTCTAGACTTCCCGACCCCAGGGAAAAGACTTTGCCTGTTTACCCTATCCATGCCCCTCATAATTTTGTAAACCTCTATAAGGTCACCCCTCAGCCTCCGACACTCCAGGGAAAACAGCCCCAGCCTGTTCAGCCTCTCCCTATAGCTCAAATCCTCCAACCCTGGCAACATTCTTGTAAATCTTTTCTGAACCCTTTCAAGTTTCTCAACATCTTTCCAATAGGAAGGAGACCAGAATTGCATGCAATATTCCAACAGTGGCCTAACCAATGTCCTGTACAGCCGCAACATGACCTCCCAACTCCTGTACTCACTACTCTGACCAATAAAGGAAAGTATACCAAATGCCTTCTTCACTATCAAGGAGCTATGAACCTGCACTCCAAGGTCTCTTTGTTCAGCAACACTCTCTAGGACCTTACCATTAAGTGTATAAGTCCTGCTAAGATTTGCTTTCCCAAAATGCAGCACCACGCATTTATCTGAATTAAACTCCATCTGCCACTTCTCAGCCCATTGGCCCATCTGATCAAGATCCTGTTGTAATCTGAGGTAACCCTTTTCGCTGTCCACTACACCTCCAATTTTGGTGTCATCTGCACACTTACTAACTGTACCTCTTATGTTCGCATCCAAATCATTTATGTAAATGACAAAAAGTAGAGGACACAGCATTGATCCTTGTGGCACTCCACTGGTCACTGGCCTCCAGTCTGGAAAACAGCCCTTAACCACCACCCTCTGTCTTCTACCTTTTAGCCAGTTCTGTATCCAAATGGCTAGTTTTCCCTGTATTCCGTGAGATCTAACCTTGCTAATCAGTCTCCCATGGGAAACCTTGTCGAACACCTTACTGAAGTCAATAGAGATCACATCTACCATTCTGCCCTCATCAATCCTCCTTGTTACTTCCTCAAAAAACTCAATCAAGTTTGTGAGACATGATTTCCCATGCACAAAGCCATGTTGACTATCCCTAATCACTCCTTGCCTTTCCAAATACATGTACATCCTGTCCCTCAGGATTCCCTCCAACAACTTGCCCACCACTGATGTCAGGGTCACTGATCTATAGTTCCCTGGCTTGTCCTTACCACCCTTCTTAAACAGTGGCACCATGTTAGCCAACCTTCAGTCTTCCGGCACCTCACCTGTGACTATCGATGATATAATTTTCAGTTGTTAAAATGAATACTGTGTAGAAATATTTTAATGAAAGTTACTTTAACACAGGGAGTCATAATTTAAAACAAATGGATCACTTGTGGTGTTACAATGACACTGTTCCAAGGCCTAGTCTTATATTAACATTTTACTGCATTACTGACACTGCTGTAATGTGAGGGCTTGTTTGGAATTGTAGTAATGGCGAGAGCAGAGGGAATTGGAGTGATCAGTCCAAAGGCTTTATTGTACAAATGAGTAGGCCTGAATGAGTCAATTGATCAGTCTTATTTGAGTCATTTCAGGAGACTGACAGCACTTGACCAGCACAGACAACTTGCCAAACAGGAAGTGCAGTGGTAATCAGGTCGCTCCTCCACAGAGCCATTCTACAGGGTAATATCGAACCATGGAAGGCACTGGGCATATTGGACTAATTGATAAAGTGAGACAGACTTGATCGGTGAATTCAACCACATGTAGAACTCCAGGAAGCTAGCAATATTTCTCAATAAATCTATTCAGCTTTACTGGAGCTGGGCTCATGTGTTCTTGGGAACTCAAATCTTACATGTTGATGAATTGAAAACCCATATTGTGAGAAGTTGGGTCTGCCCCTTAATACAGTGTAGGCAAAGAATACCTGATGGATGGCTGTCTACAACAACATACAGATATTTACAGAATATGGAAATCATTAATTAGCTATATTCAATGTTTACATTTAAAGAGGAATCTCAACACAATAGAATACATGAATCACACAATCGCTCAATCAGTGGTTAGCACTGCTGACTCACAGTGCCAGAGACCCGGGTTCGATTCCAGCCTTGGGCGAGTGTTTGTGTGGAGTTTGCAAATTCTCCACGTGTCTGCGTGGGTTTCCTCCAGGTGCTCCAGTTTCCTCCCACAATCCAAAGATGTGCAGGTCAGGTGAATTGGCCATGCTAAATTGCCCATAGTGTTAGGTGTATAACCAGGGGTAAATGTAGGGGAATGGGTCTGGTTGGGTTACGCTTCAGAGGGCCAGTGTGGACTTGGTGGGCCGAAGGGCCTGTTTCCGTACTGTAAGGAATCTAATCTCAATCACTGATCATATACAATGTTGAATGGATAGCGAGATGTTTGGATTTTTCTCATACTGTGACCTGGATTAAACTATCCGATACATTTTTAGGAAAACTAAAACAACCCTGAGCTGTATTTTCTGTCACCAGCTTACTGTTCTGATATTGAGCTTCAGCAATTCATGGGAAAACAGAAAAAAAAATCTTGCAATGAAGAGTGCTGTTAAACGTAAAATTTCACACATATGTTACAGATTGGGCATTGTGCCAAGACATCACTGATTATATAAGGCTGCTGGGATTATATGTTTATCATTCATTATTGAAAACAATAATCTTTTCAGTTGTTATTTGGATAATTTACAGACTATCTTTTCAGGATCTGCAAAACAGAAAGTCAGCTACGATGTTAATTATGTTACCTTCATTTGAAAATGACGTAATCTAATTAATTGGTCCCCATCTTGTCCAGGTAGATGACAGACAGGAAGTATTGAGATGTCAAAGGTCATTGTTCAGTTGTACCTTTGCTATGGATCTGTCCAAGTGTCTCCATGTAAGCCTTTGTGTGAAAATACTTCTGAGAATGTTTGAGATTCTTTGAAACATTTTACTATGGGAAAGTTGTTGGAGGGAACCCTGAGGGACAGGATGTACATGTATTTGGAAAGGCAAGGACTGATTCGGGATAGTCAACATGGCTTTGTGCGTGGGAAATCATGTCTCACAAACTTGATTGAGTTTTTTAAATAAGTAACAAAGAAGATTGATGAGGGCAGAGCAGTAGATGTGATCTATATGGACTTCAGTAAGGTATTCGACAAGGTTCACCATGGGAGACTCATTAACAAGGTTAGAACTCATGGAATACAGGGAGAACCAGCCATTTGGATACAGAACTGGTTCAAAGGTAGAAGACAGAGGGTGGTGGTGGAGGGTTGTTTTCCAGACTGGAGGCCTGTGACCAGTGGAGTGCCATAAGATGATTTGGATGCGAGCATAAGAGGTACAGTTAGTAAGTGTGCAGATGACACCAAAATTGGAGGTGTCGTGGACAGAAAAGAGGGTTACCTCAGATTACAACAGGATCTGGACCAGATAGGCCAATAGGCTGAGAAGTGGCAGATGGAGTTTAATTCAGATAAATGCGAGGTGCTGCATTTTGGGAAAGCAAATCTTAGCAGGACTTATACACTTAATGGTAAGGTCCTAGGGAGTGTTGCTGAACAAAGACATCTTGGACTGCAGGTTCATAGCTCCTTGAAAGTGGAGTCGCAGGTAGATAGAACAGTGAAGAAGGCGTTTGGTATGCTTTCCTTTATTGGTCAGAGTATTGAGTACAGGAGTTGGGAGGTCATGTTGCGGCTGTACAGACATTGGTTAGGCCACTGTTGGAATATTGCATGCAAGTCTGGTCTCCTTCCTATCGGAAAGATGTTGTGAAACTTGAAAGAGTTCAGAAAAGATTTCCAAGAATGTTGCCAGGGTTGGAGGATCTGAGCTACAGGGAGAGGCTGAACAGACTGGGGCTGTTTTCCCTGGAGCGTCGGAGGCTGAGGGATGACCTTATAGAGGTTTACAAAATTATGAGAGGCATAGATAGGATAAATAGACAAAGTTTTTTCCCTGGTGTCAGGGAGTCCAGAACTAGAGGGCGTAGGTTTAGGGTGAGAGGGGAAAGATATAAAAGAGACCAGAGGGGCAATGTTTTCACGCAGAGGGTGGTACGTGTATGGAATGAGCTGCCAGGGGATGTGGTGGAGGCTGGTACAATTGCAACATTTCAGAAGCATTTGGATGGGTATATGAATAGGAAGGGTTTGGAGGGATATGGGCCGGGTGCTGGCAGGTGGCACTAGATTGGGTTGGGATATCTGGTTGGCATGGACGGGTTGGACCGAAGGGTCTGTTTCCATGCTGTACATCTCCATGATTCTATGACTCTATGCTAAAGATTCTATAGAAAGGCAAATTGTTGCAACATAAATGAATTTTGAAAAGGACAATTTGCAGATTTTTTTTGCATTTTGTATTGTTATTTGCTGAAGCATCAGTTCAGATCTGACTCTGACATAAGGTGGTGCCAAACTGGGTATAACCCTTATTTGTTGGAGACATTTACTTTGACCAAGAAATTAACCTTAGATGCGGGCTTAATTTTAATGATAGTGGAGCCATTTAGAATCATAGAATTCCCTGCAGTGTCAAAGCAGGCTATTCAACCCATCAAGTTCACACTACCCTCCAAACTGCAGCCCACCCAACCCTACATTTCCCATTGCTAACCCTCCTAAACTGCACATCTCTAACACTATGGGCAATGTAGCATAGCCAATCCACCTAACCTATGCATCTTTGGACTGTGGAAGGACACCTGAGCACCTGCAGAAATGGTGGTGAATATGTAAACTCTACACAGTCAATTGAGGGTGGAATTGAACCTGGGTCCCTGGCGCTCTGAGGTAGGAGTTCTAACCACAGAGCCACCATATCACCCCTTTAAAGTTGAAATTCCTTCAAAGAATTAATTGAAAATAGCTTGATGCCATTCCTTCCTTTTTACTCCTAGCAGTACACAATATATTATTACAGCTGAGACGTATCATAGGAAAACAGTGTAGTTTGTGACTTTGAACACTACAACAGCATATGAAACTCTGTTTCAAGCATGAAAACAAATTCCTTATTTATTTAAGACACAGTATGTTTGCATAATGGTTATGTTACTTGAATAATATTCCATAGAACTAGATTAATGATCCAAACACATAAGGACAAATTCCATCAAGGATGGGAAATAAATACATTTGGAACAAGATGCTTGTATCAGCAGTGGTGACCATGAAGCAATCAGCTGGTTGTAGAAACGCATTTGGTTCACTCACATCCTCAAAGTAAGGAAATCAGCCAAATCTTTACTTGTCACACCTTCAAACTATTCCAAATGTTATTGACTCTTAGCTACCCACCTGCAATGCATTAACAAGCCACTCAGTTGTATTCAAGAAGATGTCTCACTACCACCTTCACAAGGGCAATTAGAAATCAGTAATAAATGCCGACCTCACCAGTGATGTTAACATCCAGTGATGATAAAAAGGCAATAAAAGGATGATCTCATATACGCATGAACATATACATTTTCTAAATTGACAACCAAACATAATCTTTTTTTTTCACTTGCTTATGACTTGCCAACGTTCAGGCTGTACACTCGGTGCCCTCTTTTGTAGAACAAATAATAGACTTTGATTAGCAGCTTTTTCACGATGATAATAACTAGCTTCAAAGAAATGTTAGAAATTACACAATCTGTCATTGTTTCAGATCGCCGAGCCATATGACATATGGCAGCTCCACAGAGGAAATTGCCTCTGTACTTATTTATTTTAAATCCTTGGGTGTGATTATGTTTTCATTCTTTGCTAATGCAACTAGTATTTCAGGAGCTATTTTGAATAGTAACTGGATCTGTTCTGAACTTACTGGTCTCCTTCTTAAAATATTATCGAGCTAAATTTTTATCCTTGGCCTGACAAAAGCTGAAGTCCAAGATGCACAGTCTATTGTGCCTCACAGTGCTATATGGTCAACTGTGTCAAATATACATAAGACATTATGGATACAATTTTACTGCTTTAAATTATACAATTTTATATTTTAAAGTTGCAAATACAATTTTAAGGATGGTTAAGTTTCAGGATTGATGACAGTATATTATTGAACTGGAAAATTAAACATATCATTCACATTGTTGCACTCGTCAATTTGGTCTTGGGATGGGGCCCACTATCATTTAGGTCCAGACAGCACTGCTATGGGCCAGGTCTAGTGATTGCTGTCAACTGGAGAATACATGAATAAAGCAAGTAAAAATAATAAGAAAATAAATACTTGTAGGAAACAAGGATTGATCAGGGCAGGCATAGGGCAGGCATGTTTTTTTTTTGAAGAATTAGTACAGGTTACATGGGCTGAATAGACATTTTCTATGCTGCACTATTCCAGTCAAAATGTGCCGTAATTGTCCATGACAATCATTGTGGAAAGCGAGAGATAAGGACCCAACTAAAGGGGAAACACAAAGGCTCATGATTTATCTCCCTGATCCTGGTACCAGTTATGGACCTAAAGTTTGCAATGTTAGGCCCTTTCTTACTAAAACTGAAGAAGTGACGAGATGACAATCTTGACAAAAATGTTTAAAATTGTAACGGGTTATGTCAGAGAAAAAAGCAATTGGTTGTCAGTGAGGCAGAAATGAGAAAGTCTAAATTCTAAACTATTATTACAACAGATGGAAGGAGATGTGATAAAATATTTCTTTACATGCATAGTGGGCCATATGTGGAATTCTCCAATAGAAACTAAGCAACAGAGGCAATTACATCGCTATTTTGAAAATAAGCATTGTCTTTATTGAGAAGACACGCAAAATTAAATGTGTACTTCCACATGCCTCCTTTGTGATGTGTGGTCTTGCTTGTAAAAATATTCAATACGTTTGATACAATATAGTTATATACATGGTCTTACATTTTGCAATTTGACCTTAGCTTATTCTGTTTATTCTATTATTTGTACACCCCAGTCCAACACCAGCACCTTCAAATCATTAGTTTATTTTATAAACACCAATAGTACTTCAATGTCATCTGATTCTCTACAGGCTTTACCTTGCTGTCTTTAGTTGAAAATAGTGTCAGTTGAAATTACAGTTTTTCATTATGGTCAGGCAATGACCCAAATGATCTAAACTCACATTTCTGGCTCTATGACCTTATTGAATCCTGAATATGTCACAAATTTCAATGAGTATTTAGCCAGCTGAGTTCCTGCATATTAGTCATCAGGAGGAGGTTTTTTTTTTCCTCTGTTTTATTCCCTTCCCAAATATGACCTTGTTGTGTAAAAATGTATATTTACATACACATTGAAGCAAATTGTTCCAACATTGGAACTAAATATGAAGGTGATTTTTGAGATTGTATGGAGCTGAAAATTTAACAAAATTCCCATATCTGAATAATTTTGAGAAATTTGAATACAACAACAGGTTTGAAATCCATATCTACATAAAAGTGCTGCTTGCTTAAGTTTTGACAGAAGTGAAATAAATACAGGTTAATTACTGGCCTGTCTATAAGCTACTGTATTTGATTTTAAATACTTAATGGCTCTTAGTTTGTGCTTTAACTCTGTATTAGAGAGATTATTTTGTTACTGATTAGAATATGGAAATGCTTTCTGACAAAATAGATACAATGTCTCGGTCACCTGAGCAAAGATTTTAGAGACAGTGACAAGCTTTGCCTGTTACTTGTAATCCTGTGTCAGAGCAGTTTCTTTCAGCTCCCAATTTATGTTCCTGGACCTTCTTATGACTTTCTTCTTTAGTTCCAGGTGGATGCAAGTAGATGCCTTATCTTTGACACCGATGTGCTGTCCTCCTCCATAACTGAACATATTTGTGGAGCCATCATTTGGTGGTGGCTACTTAATTGTTCACGACCATTCACAGCTGAATATGGCAGGAATGCAGATGTTAGATCAGAGCAGTAAGCTATGAGTTCGGATAACTGTTCCTCACTTGCTGGAAAATTACAAAAATCCTTTCTGATACTACTGTGGACAATCAGTCTATAACCGGTAGATTGGCGAGGATGAGTTTGAGTCATTTTTTTCCCTGTTCTTGATTCCCCAGCTAGAGTCATAGTCATAGAACTGTACAGCATGGAAAGAGACCCTTTGGTCCAACTCATCCATGCCGGCCAGATATCCTAAATCAATCTAGCCCCATTTGCTAGCATTTGACCCATATTTCTCCAAACCCTTCCTATTCATATACCCATTCAGGAGCCTGTGTAATTGTATTGACTTCCACCACTTCCTCTGGCAGCTCATTCGGTACATGCACCACCCTCTGCATGAAAATATTGCCTTTTAGGATCCTTTTAAGTTTTTCCCTTTACAACTAGGCCCTCTAGGTTCTGGACTCCCCAGCCTTAGGAGAGAGACTTTGGCTATCCACCCTGTCCATGCCCCTCATGTTTTAATAAACTTCTATATGGTCACACCTCAGCCTCTGACACTCCAGGGAAAACAGCCCCAGCCTATTCAGCCTCTCCATACAGCTCAACTCCTCCAACCCTGACAACATCCTTGTAAATCTTTTCTGAAATCTTTCAAGTTTCACAACATCCTTCCTATAGCAGTGAGATCAGAATTGAACACAGTATTTCAAAAGTGGATTAACCAATGTCCTGTACAACTGCAACATGACCTTCTAACTCCTATACTCAATGCATTGACAAATAAAGGCAAACCTCCTTCACTATCCTGTCTACCTGCTATTCCACTACTTGCTGCAGACGCATTGAAGTAGCTGTGTCCTTTAGACTTGAACCCACTCTATCCCTATGTTCCAATCTTATACACCTCTGTCTCGTCTCATTTGCCAACCTCACTGCTCCAAGGAAAATGACTCCAGCCTACGCAATCTTTCCTCACAGCTCAGATTTTCCAGCCAAGGTAGACTCCTGATAAATTTAATCTATAACTTCTCTAGTCAATCATACTCTTCCTATAATGTGATCAGAACTGCAAGCAGTACTCCAGTTGTGGGATAACTAGTATTTGATACAATTTCGGCATAACCTCTTTTCTCTTGTATTCTTTGCTTTGCCTAACAAAGACAAATATACTATATGCCTCATGAGCAACTTTCTTTACCTGCAGTGCTGCCTCCACAATTTGTGAACATATACACCAAATTCCCTCTGATCTTCTGATTTCTTGAGTTCTGAAGAAGGGTCACTGCGGCCAAAACGCAACTCTGCTTTCTCTCCAGAGGTGCTGCTTGGCCTGCTGGGTTTTCCCATCAATTTCTGGTTTTGTTTCTGATTTTCAGTATCTACAGTTGTTCATTTTTTCTATCCCCTGTGACCTTTAATCCTTGTCAGGGTCCCATGATTCATTGTTTAATCCCTTGCCTTGTTAGCTCTCCCCAAATGCATTAATTCACACATTTCCAACTATTTCGAGTCTTCTAAGTAAAAGTAAGTTCTCCAGTTTGTGTTCAGATCCCAAGACTTGATTCTCTCTTTTTGTAACAAATTACTTGTGGGGTCAATGATTGATGTGGATTGGTTTTAAAAAAAAGTTATAATGCAATATAAAACGTGGCGATTCTTCAAGGAGAATGAAGCGAGTATGCGAGTAATTATGTTATAATCTGCCTATACAGTTCGATCTCTTATTTTGCATGTTTCATCAACACAAATTTGCTGTAACGTGATTGATGAATTGGAGACATTGTTTCCAAAGTGTGAACTTTTAAAATGTGCATTGGCTGTAACATGATTACATCGCCAGCACTTTAAATGCTGTTCCTAAAGCACAATTTTTCTATGACACGGATTGCACAAGGACGCAGCCATCGTATTACAGAAGAACTGACTGTACTGCATGTAAAACAAAACTTTTCACTGGACTTAGATATATGAAACAACAATAAATGAAATCGAATGATGAATTAATATATTAAATTAATATCTTAAATTTCTGTGCAGTGGTATCCTCTCTACCTCTGGGCAAGGTTGCAAGTCCCATCTGCTTCAGGATTGTGGAGTAATATTTTTTGAACAGGTGATATTTAAAAACAAAACTGCAAGGTATTATAATTCAATGCAATTTACAGCCTGAGATGATTTTAGAGCCCAGGAGGAATGTCTTGCAGGCAGCATCATAGTGAAGCTGTCCAGGGAGGGTGTCCTGCAGTCAGTTCTTGTTGCAAGGAAACAACTGCAATGGTAATATGGAAAATCTACAAGTTCATTGGCTGATAAATAACTGCTTTGGGACTATCTGTAAATTGCTACAAATTAGAAGAGTATTAATAAGCAATAGAAATAAATGAGAGTGAGGAGCAACATCATAACGTAGCATAAGTAAGCCGAAGATGGGTAAAGGCAGGAGAATAAAGTTCATAACAGGGAAGTAAGTTTGAAACTATACCAAAGTATGGGAGGAGAGCTCAGTCCCAGGTGTTGTATAGCCTGTGGGAAATCTTCTATGCTCCTGGCAGTCTGGATGACCATAAGTGAAGGAAATTAGATCAACATGAGCACTGGGTTTTGGAGTTTGAGTGTCAGCAGAGGCACAGCAGCATGTTTGAGGCTAAGAATTACATGGGATAAAAAGTTTCAGTGCATGGTCACCCTGCAGCTTAAGGAAATGCACTCAGAGTGAGAAATGCTGGCCACCAATCAGAGGAATGGTGAAAGGCAGGTATTCAGGTTAGCCCCACAGTGCGCTGCACTCAAGACATGATTTTCAATATTGGTGAGACTGATGTTTCCTCTGGGGAGTGCAACCAGTGGCTAGCTGCACAAGGGTGGAGCAGAAAGGGAAGGACAATACTATAGGTTGGAGATTCAACTGTGATGGATACCACACACGTGTTTCTGAAGCTGCAGACATGACTCCAGGGTGGTGTGTTACCTTCCTGAAGCCAGGGTCAAAGATGTCACTGAATACTGCAGGGCATTCTGAAAAAAAATTGTGGTTCAACTTGGCACCAACAGCATAGAAAGAAAGAGTGATGAGGTCCCGCAAAAAAGAATTTAAGGAGTTAGGTGAGCAGACTAAAAGCAGGACTGCCGAGGTTCTAATCTCTGGATTAATCACAAAAACATGTGCTCATGAGTATAGGAATGGGTGGATAGAGCAGATAAATGCGTATCTGAAACACTGGGAACAGAACAGAAGGCTTTAGATTCTGGGATCACTGGGTTTGTTTCCGGGGAAGGTGGGACCTGCACAAAACTCCAGAAACTGGTTAGGGCCAATATCATTGTGGGGAAATTTGTGGGGAGGGTGGCACCAACAAGTGCAGAGAACCCTGGATGTCAGGGGATAAACAGGATTGGATAAGAAAGAAAAGCAAGCTTATGGTAGATTCCAAAGGGTTAAAACAGATTTGTTAGAGGAATCAAGAAAGTGCAGGGGGTTGCTTGAAAAAGAAATTTAAGAGCACAAAGAGAGGACATGAGGAAATATTGGTGTGTAACAATAAGGAAAATCCAAATCCATTTTATAAGTATGTTAGGGTCAAGAGAATAAGCAATAGGGAAATAATAGGGCCCACTGGCGATCAAAGTGGCAAACTATACGTTGAGCTGAAAGACACAGCTGAGATAGTCAATGAGTATGTTGCATCTGTATTCACTGTAGGTATAGAAATAAGAGATCAACTGCATCATACTGAAAAGAATTAGTGGGTGGTGAGGAGGAGGTATTAGTGGTTTTAGCAGGCTTGAATGTAGATAAATCTCCAGGCCCAGATCCTGAAGAAAACTGTAACTGTTTGGCCAAGGCTTGGCTTTGTTTTAGAGTTTTGCTGTGAGCTTACGTAAAGTCCTTCCATGGAAGGAATCTACATAAGCTCAAGTGGTGTACTTGAGCTCAAGTGGTGTACCCCAAGCTCAGTCAAACTGCTAAGGCTGTCCACTTCCATTGGAATACCCTGTAACTCATATGCTCCAATTGCTGCATTTTCTAGTGATAAGATCCAGTTGCAGTACCTCTTTGAAGTTCTGCTGGGTTTCATGCGATAAGCGCTTTTGCACGGTTACATCATTAATCCCATATACCAAAAGGTCTCTCAGCATCTCATTAAGGGTTAAACTAAAATCACATGCCTCTGCCAGTCATCTTAACCAAGTCAAAATTCCCAATATGGATTTGCCTGATTTTCAACGTGCCAAGCAAAACTGATAGCATCTCAGAATTAGAGGAGCCTTGGGATCATAATATCCCTTAACTAAATCCGTGAACTGTTGAAAGGTTTTAGTATCTGGTGCCTCAGGGAAAGATAGGCTCAAAATAACTGGAAAAGCTACAGGTGCACACACTGTCAAAAGAATTGCTCAGTGCTTTTCCTCTGATCCAATGTCATTTTCCAGGATCTTTCACACACTGGGCCCAGTGTTCAATGGCAAGATCAATGATTTAAGCTTCCCAAATAACGGCATGCTACTGGAAGTGCTTATGCCAACTCAAAGACAACATTTTTGAGGGAATTTATTCAGGAATGTGCTTTTCTCTTATTGCCACTGAAATAACGCTGCAGAGGCTGGTATCCTGTCACCAAGTCAACCTTTATTTCCACAAGGTGCGTCCTTGACATTGATCCAGCTCCCTCAGAGCCAGCTCTCAGAGTGAACGGAATCTCGCTTACTTGTGCTTTTGTTTGTCAGCCAGGATTCCCTGATTGGACCAGATTAATAGCCCCAGTCAGGGAACTCACATTCTTTGAGGCTCACATGGCTGACCTCATTATAATCACTACAGGAATAGATATTGTCCTCTATTAGTATGATTAAGTGTCCAAAAGGCTTTGGTGTCATCTAGTACCAGGGTCAAGGATGATCTTTGGGGCTGGGGAGGAAATTGGATTGGGAGAGGAGAGGTCCAGATGTCATAAACCATGTTGATACCAATGTCCTGATAGATTTAGAACAGATGTTCTGCTCAAAGAATTTGAACATTATGAGCCAAACTAAAACGCAAACTCTTCAAGGTGGTAAACATTACTACCAGTGCCTGGACAAGCTGGCATGGGGTTAATAAGTAAATGAGTTAAAGATATGGTTTCAAGATAGAGTGGGAGGATAGGATTTCAGTTCCTGGGGTACTGGCACCAATGCTGGGGTAGAAGTAAACTGTTTTGAATTGAATTGAATTGAATTAGCTTTATTGTCACATGTACTCACATGAGTACAGTGAAAAGTGTATAAGTTACCACTTACAGCACCATATTTGTTACAGAATAGGGAAATGAAGAAAACAAAATTACATTACAGCTCTACACAGTAACCATAGGTCAGAAAAACAGAAGCAAAGTTACAAAGACCAACGTCACAGTCTCTCTCCAATGGCTCTCCACAGCAAATCAGCATAAGGGGCCTCCACATGGTCTGACTACTGCCTGCTACCATGCTCTGCATTGGGCTGCTGGTCACTGGTGTCCCTGCTCTGGCCGCTGGTCACCAGTGTCCCCAATATGGCCACTAGTTACCAGTGTCTCTGCTCTGGCTGCTGGTCACCAGTGTCCCCAATATGGCCACTAGTTACCAGTATCTCTGCTCTGGCTGCTGGTCACCAGTGTCCCCAATGAGGCAGCTGGTCACCAGGGTCCCCAGTATGGCTGCTAGTCACCCTGCTCTGACTGCTCATCACCAGTATCCCAATCAGCCACTGGTCACCAGTGTCCCTGCTCTGGCCGCTGGTCACCAATGTCCCTGCTCTGGCTGCTGGTTACCGGTGTCCCCAATACGGCCTCTGGTCCCCAGTGTCCCTGCTCTGGCTGCTGGTTACCATGGTCCCCAATATGGCAGCTGATCACCAGAGTTTTTGATCTGGCCGCTGGGTGCTAGTGTCCCTACTCCAGCCACTGGTCACCAGAGTCTTTGCTCTGCCACTGATTGCCAGTGTCCCTGCTCCGGCTGCTGATTGCCAGTGTACCCACTCCAGCCTTTGGTCATTGGCACCCTTGCTCTTGCTGCTGGCGTTTCTGGCAACCATCCTTCCTGCATCAGAGGCTGGGGGTCCAAGGCCAAGAGAAGGGAGGGAAGGGAAGAGAAAAGGAGAAACAAAGAAGAAAAGGAATGAGTGGAGCAGATGAGCTCTGGCTGGATTGTCCTACTCTGCCGCCATCTTATCAGAAATCTGGAATAGGCTTTACTTTACCTATACTGGGGGTCAGTGTTCAGTTGAACTGAACAGGTCGTGCTGTAGAGAGGGCTTTAAACAATATGATGGGCAGATAGTTTGGGAATGGGGAACTGCAGGCTTAGAAAGTAAAAAATGGTGGCATTGGAGGATAATTGTTTAGATAGTAATACCGAGAGTGGGACAGGAAGGAACAGAATGTAGAAGCATATGAAAACAGCAGCAAGGGTGAAAAAAATTGTTAAAAAAGCAAAGTTGATGACTCTTTGATACACTTAATATTCAGAAGGAAGTAAATGAATTAATGGCACAAATAGAGATTAATGGGTATGATCTAATAGCTATTACAGATGGATTGTTACAGGGAGATCAAAGGTAAGAAGTAAATATTCAGAATATGCCACTTTGCTGATAGACAGGCAAAGGTACTGCAGAAATTTTGTTCGCATGAGGTGGAATAAATACAAAAGCAAGAAATTAAATTGTGTCAGATGATAAAGAATCTACATGGCAGCATAAGAAATAACAAGGGCAAGAAGATATTGGTGGGGACTGTCTATAATCAGCCCACCAATAGTAGCTGTTCCATTGGACAGAAAATAAATCAAATGACAAAGAGGACATGGAAAAATATGCCTTAATTTAATCATGTCTGAATCTAATATTCATGTAGATTAGGAAAATCAGGTTGAGAGAAGTAGCCATGAGAAAGATTTTATGGAATGTATTCAGGACAATTTGTGACCAATCAGTTGTAGATCCAATCAGGGATTCAGCGATGTTGGATATGGTAATAAGTGATGAGGCTCATTTAACAAATGATCTCAAAGTAAGAGATCTATTAGAGAATGATGACCATTACATGACCGAATTTAGCATTCAGCTTGATAGTAAGAAACCTGGGTCTGAAACATTGAAGGCTTTATAAAAGTATGCGAAATTCCCCAACTTACCTGTCCTTTCATACGCAGTTTAACAGAAAATACAAACGAGTTTCTTGTACTTCACTGTTCACAAGAACTGTTAATTTTTACAAATAAATAGATTCTAGTTACAGCTATGACCTGGC
The DNA here is from genome assembly GCF_037043375.1 of Chiloscyllium plagiosum. Lineage (NCBI taxonomy): Eukaryota > Metazoa > Chordata > Chondrichthyes > Orectolobiformes > Hemiscylliidae > Chiloscyllium > Chiloscyllium plagiosum. Next base: position 32,570,421 of record NW_028270141.1, read on the forward strand.
AATATGTAATTCGGATGTTAAAACTTTGATCCACTTATAAAACTCCCCCTTCGCACCAATGCAGATACAAAAGAAAGTGGATATGATGGATGGAGGGAAAAACTGGCACGGTAGTTCAGAAGCCACTATTGACAGGGTTCACTGCAATGATTCTTTTTGAAGACCAGGACTTGCAACTCCTTGATTGCTCATTTCCAGGTACTTTCATTGGCTTGCAGGAGGCATACAGCAATAGGTTTTGCAATTTATCTAATCCCTGATTTATTGGGTAAAGACAACAGCTTGCAGCAACTGGTGAGGGAAAATCAACCGGCTTTCATCAGGCCTTAGACTTCAATTCCCAACTTCAGGCGACTGACTGTGTGGAGTTTGCACGTTCTCCACGTGTCTGCGTGGGTTTCCTCCAAGTGCTCCGGTTTCCTCCCACAGTCCAAAGATGTGCAGGTCAGGTGAATTGGCCACACTAAAATTGCCTGTAGTGTTAGGTAAGAGGTAAATGTAGGGGTAGGGGTATGGGTGGGTTGCGCTTCGGCGGGTCGGTGTGGACTTGTTGGGCCGAAGGGCCTGTTTCCACACTGTAATGTAATCTAATCTAGACATTACCTCCTCATCTAGAGATTCTAAGGTTCCTGGCTATACCATTCACACTCGCAAACTGTTCAGCTACCTGTGAGTCAATCACATGGGTGGTTGCAGCAGTAGGTCTTTTTCATTGAAAACTGGTTACAGCTCCACAGATCAATCAGCTACACAGTGCTGACCAAATCTCACCTTGTGCACATCGCATATTGCCAGGTTGTCCACAAGTGAACCTTCTGTATTGATTGAACAAGCACAGTATAAACAATTCCTTCAATAATTGCTTGTAGCTAGCTTTTAAAAGTTGTGACAATTCCTTGCATAATCCTTGTCTGTAAAAAACAAAACACAGTTCTTTTCCAATGTCAGTCCAAAATCTAAAGTTAAAGTTAAAAAAAACAGTCTTTATAATTGGATGAGAAAGGCCAAAATAAATATGTACCTTAGAGAATGAGGATGAGGAAATAATGGGGAACCAGCAAATGGCAGAGTTATTGAAACAAATACTTGACATCAGTCTTCACAGGAGAGGACACCAATGACATTTGGAACTTATGAAATAAACAAGTGGCCAAAGGAAGGGAATTAAATGATAACAATAACTATCACTAGAGGAGAAAAAGTACTGAGGAACTAAAGGCTCAGAGATTCCTAGACCTGATGGTGGATTTGCCAGGATTTTGAAGGAAGTAGCTATGGACATCATGGATCATCAAATTCTGGAAAAGTCCAGAGAATTGGAAGTGAGCCAACATCATACCTTCATTCAGAAAGGGAAAGAAACAATAAAAAAAAGTAGACCAGTTAGCTTAACATCTGCCATGGGGAGAAAAAAAATCTTACTGTCCTATTTTAAGGATATAATACGATGAAAAGGATGTAAAAGATGCATTTTGAAATACACATAATAATCAAGCAGAGTCAGTGTGGCTTCATGAAGAGAAATCATGCCTGACAAGTTATTTGAGGAGAGACCAGTAAATAAAGGTGAACCAGGAGAGTTAATGAGAGCCCATAGTGTTGGTAATAACATGTTAGCATAGATAGATGATTAGCTAACTAATAAAAGAGAAAGTTAGGGAAAACAGGATATTTTCAGAATGGCTACTTGTAACTAATAGAGTGCCACAGAGATCAATGCTGGGACCACAATTATTTACAGCACATATGCACCTTCCAAACCCACAACCACTTCCATATGGAAGAACAGGAACAGCAGATAAATGGGAAAACAATCACCTCCAAGTGCCCCTTCAAGCGACTCACCATCCTGACTTGGAAATATATTACCATTTCTTCAGTGTTGTTGGGTCCAAATCCTGCAATTCCTCCCTAATGTCATTGTTCATATCCTTACAGCAGATGGACTGCAGCAATTCAAACATGTACCTCACCACCATTTTCTCAAGGGCAATAAGGGAATGGCAGCAAATACTGCTCAGCCATTTATGAACATTTTGTAAAAATGACATGCATGATGGAACTAAGTGAACATTCACCATGTTTGCAGATGACACAAAAATGGATGATCAGGCAATTAGTGAGGAATATGCAAAAAGGGATATTAGTGATATTGGCAGATGTAGTATAATGTGGGAAAATTTTGAGGTTATTCATTTTGGCATGAAGACTTGAAGAGCTGACTATTATTGAGATGGAGGAACACAGTGGAAAACTGCAGGACAGACAGATTCTGGGGTCCTCATGCATGAATCACAAAAAGCTAGGATTCAGGTTCAGCAGGTTATAGGGAAGGCAAATGAACTCTTGAGGGTATAGAATATAAAAATAGGTCAGTCTTGCTAAAACTGTACAAGACACGAGTCAAGACTATACCTGGAATGTTGTGAACAGTTTTGATTCCCCTACCTAACGAAAGATAGATTGGTATTGGAGATAATTCAGAGAAGGTTCTCCTAGACATGGAGAGATTTTCTAATGGAGGTGCTCAGCATGTCAGGCTTGCATCCAGTGACCACACTGAATATAAGATTCCTGATAGGCTAGACAGGTTAGATGCAGAGAAGTAGGTTTTGCTTGTGTGGGAGTCGAGGACTAGAAGGCATAATTCAGAATAAAGGGTTGCCTATTTAAAGCAGAGATGAAGAAGACTTTTCTCAGGTTTGTGGATTTCTTTACTGTAGAGAGCTAAAGGCTGGGTCATTAAATATATTCACGACTGGAATAGACAGATTTTTGATAAGACATTTCAGGGTCATAGGCAAAAGCAGGAAAGTAGAGTTGAGGATTATCAGATTAGCTGTGACCTGCAGATACATTCTAATTTGCTCAAAAAGCACACAACCTGCAGGCAGTCAATCCATGTAACATTTTATAAATTCCTTCTTTGAAAATAGAATCAGTCTGACTCAAGACTGGGATATAGACAGATCTAACCTCACACCTTTAATACATTGCTTGAGCTGAGATGTCATTTTTTTAATAAAATCTAATTTATCTTGAGAATATGACTTCAAAGAAGTTCTGGAATTTACATATTAATGAACCAAAACATACAATCCATTCTAAAAGATTAAAAATCACACAACACCAGGTTATAGTCCAACAGGTTTAATTGGAATTAAACCTGTTGGACTATAACCTGGTGTTGTGTGATTTTTAACTTTGTACACCCCAGTCCAACACCGGCATCTCCAAATCATTCTAAAAGATGAAAGACTTAACAGCAATCTAGGTTTATTCAATACATCATTTTAATTGCATGACACTGTGATCTTTTGCTATAAATTCTGTGTCTTATGATCCTGGTCCACTAGTTACCTGATGAAGGAGCAGCGCTCTGAAAGCTAGTACTTCCAAATAATCCAATTGGACTATAACCTGGTGTTGTGTGATTTTTAACTTTGTCCATCCCAGTCCAACACTGGCATCTCCACATCATTAATTTCAATGAGAGAGAAGAATTAATAGACTGAATGGCCTACTTTTGCCACTATGTCTTATAATACTGAAGGGCATGAATAAACCAGATGGGTTTTTTTATGGCATGGTCACCATTAGACTAGTTTTAATTCCCGATTTTACTGATTTCAAATCAGTACCATCTGCCATGGTGCAACTAATCCTATGTCCCTGGAACATTAGCCTGGGGCTCCAGATTACCCGTTCAGTGACATGACTGCTATATCGTTACTTTCCTTTGACATTTCCATTGGCTATCAAGTAAAATGTATTCAGTAATCATGCATGTAATGAGCCTCAGGAAAATCGAATAATGAGACAAACATTCAGGTAAAGTTTGAGGTTCAGGTAAAAGGCTTGTGTTCTCTGTGGCTGACAGATTAAGGAATGCAAGAACAGTGGTTGACAATCATGCTATAGGTTTGCCAAATTTGAGGAAATCTTAAGAGGCAATCATGTTTCAGCTGCTCCCTGAGTCTCGCATGCCCATGCCTGAAGTGTGATATTGTAATCAATTTGCTTTCACTTCATGGCTGTTAAACAACTTGTCGGAGAACAGTGTAACCTTCTCATCTGAGTCACATGGAACATCTATTTAATATAGGTTGCCATGTTGCTGCTTGTGGATGAGTAGTTTGATAATGTTTCCTGTAATATGATTATAATGAGAGTGCTTGTTTTTATCAGATTGCAAAAAAAAAGACTTCCTTAGTGCAGCATCAGGAGCAACATTACAGATGAAACAACCTTTTATTAATCAAAAGGGATATATAAAACTTAGAAATTACACCAATCCAAATTTACCAGGGCAATAAACAAATATTATTCAAGCTTGAATGCCTTCAAATTAGGCTGTTTGATATTGGTGTGCAAACACTCCATGCACTCACATAGACTGCCTTTCTATTTTAAGGCAGGCACCAGCCCATCAAAGATAAAAGGTGAACATTGTTGTTAAAATAATGAAGAAAGGAGTTTGAAATTTTGTTTTGACAGATTTGCTCCAGATATTTTGCTTCTGCTTGGCGCCAAATACTCTTGTAAACAAATTCCCGCTCTGAAAAAGTTGAAGTGTGACTTGATGCATGCAGTATCTACTAAAACAGAGTTTCCCATGGGTTGAACTGAAATCCTTCCTACTACATTAAACTTCTGACTCAATAAGAGCCCTCTTGCGCATTTTGTATGTCAGAATATCCACCGTTAGACTGTGTTACCAAGACAATGAACTATAATTCAGATTATTTTAATGCAAAAGTTCAAGGACAAAGTCAATGAAGTAGGTCTCCCTCAATTGTGAGCCATTTAAATTGTGGCGCCTAATAGGCAAAAATAAAAATTAAGACTTAAATAACTCTCAGTAATGTCATTGTCTATAACAAAGTTATTTAGTGGGTTTTGTTTTGTTGCCATTAATGTTTATGCATTCATCTCTCACACAATGGCTCCAGAAAATGAGAACAATGAAGGAAAAGATTAGTTAGTATGTATCGTTGTCTGGCTCAAAGCTATCAGTCAGTCCCACTCCCCCCATCCCCACTTTTGTCATGTCACCCTGAAGGCTGACTTTCCTATTATAATCAGGGCTGCTTGAATCCCAATTTCATAAGCCTTTGTCATTGCAACAAAGGCACAATAGTACTTGGCTGGTTGACAGCATGATAACAGATGTCAGATTCAGATCCATGCATTTCTTTACAAATTAAAAAAAAGTCCTACAATAAATAGGTGTGAATAATTTCTGACCAAACACAGTTAACATCTCTGTTCACATAGGAAGCAAATGAATACCTCTGTTAAAATAGCAGGCAAAGACATTTCACGTGCTGCCATTTAAAGGCTAATTTCAAGAACTGAGTTTTGGAAAGTACCCTTTATAGGATAGCCTGTCAGCAAACTGGCATTTTAATTTATCAAGTTTAGTTTACTGCCATATCGAGAAATGTTATTTCAGCTTTCCTGCTGATTGTGATTCTCCAGTTTTACAATTTTAAGATACCTCATGTGGAATCTGCCTGAAGACAAGAACTTTTCTGTTCCATTGCTTTAAATAATCCCATCAAGTTCAACTAGATTTGAATATGAATATTATACACTTCCATGGCTATCATAGCCCCAGGTGATATTTGAACCCAGACCTTCTGTCCCTGGGGTAGGGACACTACCACTGCAACACAAGATCCTCCTTAGTTTTGTTCTTACAGTCAGGTTCAAGGCATTGATCATGTGTCCTGCTCTGACATTGACTGAAACCTAGCAGCCAGCTTCAATTCCTTTCATGAAGTGTCAGACTATGTGAAGTTCTAATCTCAAATATGAAATTGCTTTCATTCTGTGAAACTTGCAACATTCTCGTTACTTGTCTCTATGCATTGCTATGTTCTTTGTTTTTTTGCAGGGCTGTGTTTCAATCTATAATTCAATTTTTTTTACCAGAACACTCAATGCAATGTACAGTATAGAATTTACTTTGAGATGACTGCTCTGCAATGCAATTCACCTTGATATACTTTATGTCTAATTCAACCAAGCTATGGACACTGACATTGTTCTTTTGAATCTTTTCTCTTTTTCATAGTTTTGCCAAGTCACACATGTGGCAATCCGGGTGTCATACAGAAAGGAGTGCTGCACGGTACCAGATTTAACATTGGGGATAAAATTCGCTACACCTGTGTCACAGGTTATATCTTGGAAGGTCACGCAATACTGACCTGCATTGTTAGCCCGGGAAATGGAGCATCATGGGACTTCCCACCACCTTTTTGCAGAGGTAATTTCATAACAATCACACATTGTTTAAGCAAAATCCATAAAGGTGCATAAACACATGCACTGTTAACAGCTGCTGTGTGTTTAAAATGTGCAAAGATCTTGCATTTTGGCTTTCTCTGGCCAATGGGCATTTCAAATATACATTATTGGGTTCTGAGACATTTTGAATGTTTCTTCCGTTTAAATCATTTGCCGATATTACAGCTGAAGTGCTTTTTGCATCTCTGTGAAACAATAGAATTCAGACACCGAGGAACAATGCCTTCCTCTTTGACATTGAGAGTGAAAGGGTTAATTGCTATCCTGGTCTGTTTGATGTAAGTACCAATGAAAGAATTGTAAAACTGTATGCTAATGTACAGAGCTTTATACAGAAAACCCATTTGAAATTTAATCACCTTTAATTCTGAACAAAAAGGTGAAAAATCAAGCCCAGGGTGTTGCAGTTTTGACAAAAAGAGCACATTGTCCTTCTGTTTTGTATCATTCCTTTTATTCATGGTTTTCATCAATTATTTTAGGTTCTGGCTGTTCTTTTATTGATTGGCTATTTTTGATATGGTATAATTCCCTTGTGCTTCACAGCTAGTTGCCGTTTCTCTGTCCCATTCAATGCTTTCTCCACTTCCATGCTGTTCAATCCTGTCCATTTTGATGCTTCTACAGTTTCACTCTTTCTCTGCAGTTGCTTGGATTTTTCACAACCTCCCTGCTGTTGTATCAGGATTAGCAAATCTTGTGGAGACGTTAGCATTGTCTTTAATGGGCATCTAATTTTGACTGTGTCAAAGGAGGTTTCATTATGCTTTTTTTTACTTCCATTTCTATCAAATATATCTCAATTTAATGTACAATCACATATATTGCCACAAAGAAAGACATTGAAACCATATGGAAACAGGTTTTTATTTCAATTATAGTCCAAAACTAGTACAAGTAGGACACAGTGGAGTACAAGAATGAACACAAATCAATTTTAGCCGGTGTCTCTGCATTTGATGTGATTATTTGAAATTCTGACGGAAAATATGATGGGCGCTGGTAACTTCTCCTGAAACCTATCAGGGATTTCAGAATCAAATACAAAAATGGGATGCCTATCCGAATCACTGATAAGTAATTAGAGTTGGTTCAAACGGTAGAATTTTTATTTTCTCGAAAAGTTAAGTTCTATATTGTTTTTGTCTGGTCCTCATGGATCTTTATAATAATTTTCTTCCCCAGAGCTCGATTTTATGTCCTACCCCCGCCCCACCAGTATGTTGGAAGATAGGGTTGGAGAGGGAGGAGAGAGGTGTTGGCAGTATGGGCAATTCATAAATTGCAGTACAAGACCTGCTGCCACTTTCCAGCTCATCCCTGATCTGTTCCTCCCCACTTCTTGTTGGCATGTTACAGTGTTGACCTGTGGAAATGTTGGTACAGAGTTTCATGGGGAGTGAATGGTTACATGGACTAGACACTTGAAATCTGGCTAGTTTTAAGTTGCATTCTGTATTTTACTCCCACATTTGTTACTCTGTTTCCTTTTTAATCTCTCTTTCTTTCAACCTGAGTACAGACATGGGACATCTTCAGTGGAGATGTAAGACGACCCGCCTCCACTTGGGCTATCATGGCCTATCCTGTTATTTTACCCATGAGAAAGGGAGGACCATGCCAAGTGTAAGCTATACCCACCCCCATCCCATGTTCTAAGTGTTATTTACCCACCCCACCTTGAGCTCTCAGTCCTGATCTCCATATCACCTTGTTGGGGGTTTGCCTGTCAAGGTTTGAAATCCACCTCCGTGACCTTTAAAAGGCATCTGGATGTGTACATGAATAGGAAGGGTTTAGAGGGATATGGGCCAAATGCTGGCAAATGGGACTAGGTCAGATTGGGATGTCTTGTCAGTGCAGTCAAGTTGTACCAAAAGGTCTGTTTCTGTGCTGTATGACTTGATGACCTCTTCTTGGTTGGGGACTGCCTGTAGTTCCAATAATGGCCACTATTCAAACCCAGTGCTGCTGGGGCTGGAAATCTGCTGGCCAATCTGACTAACCAGCAACTTTCTAAAGTAGAGCTTGCCCCATCCTCCAAGGGTGGTGGCAGGAGTCCCACCCTGTGCCAACTGACATGTTGCTAAGCATAAAATGGCTGTGAAACAGCTGGCTTTTTAATTGGGGAGGCCTGGGGTCGAATACCGAACCCACTAAAGTAAGGAAATTAGATTAGATTACTTACAGTGTGGAAACAGGCTCGTCGACTCAACAAGTCCACACCGACCATCTGAAGAGCAACCCACCCAGACCCATTCCCTTACATTTACCCCTTCACCTAACACTACGGGCAATTTAGCATGCCCAATTCACCTAACCTGCACATTTTTGGACTGTGGGAGGAAACTGAGCAAATCCACGCAGACACGGAGAGAATGTGCAAAATCCACACAGACAGTTGCCCATGATGGAAATTGAACCCGGGTCTCTGGCCTGTGAGGCAGCAGTGCTAACCACTGTGCCACCGTGCCGCCCATAAAATGTACCTATTTAATGTACTAAGAAGAAGTGGACGTACAGATGAATATCAGATAGATTAAGCTATAAAAATGGCATTTCTACTCAGTAATCAAATAGGCATAAACTTCACTCTGGTGGCTAAAGAAGCTTCTGCTCTGAGAGAAGCCGAACCAATAATCCTGATTGCTTCACCTAGACGTGTGCACACTTAACCAACTGCAAATGTTACCTCAGAGACCCCCTAACATGCCACATGTTCAGCCAGACTGCCTGGGAGTAAGCTTGCCAAATAGATGAACAGCACGCACATTCACCCACCCAGATGCTCCCAACAATATTAGCAGGATCTACCACACCTACTTGAGCTAATCTCTTCACAGATCCTGCCTAAACTTGTAACCATAGTTTTGAGCTAATCAGGGAGACTGTGGCAGACCTTGCAGATGACAGCAGCTACATTTCAACAAGCACAGCCAAAGGAATTAAAAAAGTGTTTAATTCATATAGTACCTTTTGTGACCTCAGTTGTAGTCACAGTTCTAACAGAAAAAGCAGCAGTCAATCTGAACATAGCAAGGTCCCAGAAATACCATTGAAATATATGATCATCATAATCTGTTTTTGCATTGGCCAGGATATCAGAAAGAATCTGTATTATTTTATGAAGATGTGACATTGAAATTTCAATAACTACCTCAGTCGTTGAGGGGCTCAGTTTACTTGACCTGAAAAATAGAACCTCTTACAACATACCCTCAGTGTTGCAGTAATGCACGAGCCTGGATTATATATTTTCATTTCAATAGAATGACTTGAACCCACAACTTCTTATTCAGAAATATGAGTTGAGTCTACAAGCAGAGCTACAGCTCACACATACAGCGAGCTATTTCTTTATTTGAGCTTTCACATCTTGTTCGCATGCAACAGTACTAACCTGTGGAACTGTTGGCATAGAACTACAAATACCATGGGGAGTGAATGATGAGAATGACGAGATACTTGAAATATGGCTAGTTCGAAGTTGCATTCTGTACTGTATATCAACATTTGTTACTTTTTTAAAAACTCTCTCTCTCAGCCTTAGTACAGGTGGAAACTATTCCTATTTGACAATCAAGAGATCTTATTGTGTTAATTGCAAAATCAAAACTGCTGATTTAAAGATCGTGTCAGCAAAATAACTAGAAAGGCCAAACTTGGGCTCAGCTATATAAAAAAATGATATATTGACTTATCCATCAGGATGTAATAGTAAAATTTTAATCCAAAAATTAATAATATTAAGTATAAAACTAACTGATAGCTTTGATTATCATTGACTGTTTATGAAGTGTAAGAGAACAAGAACTTTTGTTTGTGTAACATGTCCAAATGGGAGGTTCCCAACATGGTTTGCTACCTATTATTGAACAATTACATAAAAGTTTCTTCCATTAAGTTTTTCATTTCATATTCTGTCTCAGGTACAGATCAATTATAAGATTTGACTGCCTCAATTGCTGACAACATATTAGAATGCGAGTAATCAGTACCATTTTTTGAATGTGCAGTTTCACTTGTCACATGCTTCAGGATAACCCCACACTTCAGATCCATCAATGAGGAGTCAGGTTTTCCATAGATTGATGATTAAAGCAGAAGTCCAATCTGAAATGAGACTATTTGAAATCTCAGTCATTTCAGAATTGGAGTATTGTGAAAGATTAAGAAAGATATTGAGGCAATAAGAATAGACCATGTTTACTCAGGCATTTTAATAAAAAATATGTTTGAAATACTCAGTAGGTTAGACAGGATCTGTGAAGAGAGAAAGAGAATTAATGTTACAGATCCAGGCCTTTTTAAGATAAAGAGCTGGGCAAAAAATGTAGGTTATAATTTTGGAACTGACAGCATGAGCATTTTTGTTAGTTTATTACTGTACTTATTCAAGGCTCGCTCAATGAAATATAGCCACTTCAAGCAGATTTAGCACTCAGATTGAGATGGTGTTGCTATCAATAACCTGAGTTGGGTAATGGCAAGTCTAGGTAGACAATCGTTCTGCCCTTTCATTTTACACAACATAATGCAGGATTTGCTGATGCGTCCACATTGAAGCAATGTCAATCCACAGTGCATGTTCTCTTCTCATGCATCATTAGTGGATTGGAAGGAAATAATTTGAAATATGCCAGTTTGAGTTTATTTAATCCTCTGAATCATAGAGGGAAATCATTAACACATGAGCTTTGATATCAATCGTCACCTTCTCTAGCACTCATTGTGAGCCAGAATGAGCGGGAGTGATCCCTCCAACTGGTCAAGGACGTATTAATTTTCTATTGTTTCTTTCGCACTCTACACACCAAGTGTTGACCTCCCACTCCTCAGTCTTGATTACCTATCTCTCACTCCAGACCAAATGGCCACTTTCTTCCAAGACTAATCCATGCAGCCTTACTCCTGTTACTAGCATCTGACTCTGAGGGTCCCCAGTTACAAACTCTCACTATGGGTCCACTCCCAAGACTAAACAGGCTCTCAAGTTCCTTAATTAGTATTCAAGGAGCAGAAGGTTGCTACATATAATGTAAGACAACCCTTTTCACTGTACTTTGGTACATGTGATAGTAAGAAATCAAATCAAAATTTTGCGTCTACTGTTAGATGTAGCAGAATCACCTAATTTCATATTTTAGAGGATTGACCATTTCTCGCTTGACCTTTGTATATGTGCCAGAACCAACTAGCACCAGCTAATGGTTGGCTTAGAGTGTTGCCAACAATCTTCCTTTGTGATTAGACACTAAAGTCCTGTTTGGTCTATTGCAATGGAAGATGAACCTCTGGTCAGTCTTATCCAGAAGAGACACTCAACTTAACAAAAAGATGTACCACAAACTTTTTATTAACTGGCACCTTTAGGACCAGGAGTGTACCAGTTGATCAAGAGGTCCACATAATCAATGTAAACACAAATACTAAGTAATAGAAACAAAATGCAGGCGGTCTATACATCACTGTTATAGTTTATTTACAACATAAATCACTTAAATAATAATGCAACTTTGTATTAAATAAAGCTTACCAGCAGAAAGCCCTCTCATTTGCATCCTCAGCTGACCACTCGGACATCACAGAGATTATGATAATAAAGTAAACATCCGATATTTCAGGTATATAATTTTTGCCAGTTTATCAAGAGTGCTGGTTCATAAGTGCCAGTTAAAACAGTTTTCTGTAGTTTATTGCATGATAACAATAATGTTATTATAACATAAATACTAAGAACATGAGGAGCTGGGGTAACTTATCTGACCTTTTTGGGATCTGAAGCTAGGCTACTCACCCAAGAGTGTGTGAAGTCTAATGCAGCCTCCAACATTAACTCTTTTAAAACCATTAACTTATACAACAACTCTCACCCTGCCCATCCATCGATAAATGTCAGATTCCACCTGTTTTATCCAATGACCTATTGGCTGTTCTGGATTTATTGAATGTTTGATTAATTGATTCCATTTGATGGTTAAGACAGCCAGTGACATGAATCATAGCAATATAAGCAAAATTGACACTCTAATTAAAGGTAGTCACTGCACAGTGCAATCTTCAAGCTATTAAAACCCAATCACCGTATCACTTTGTTCCCATTTCTTGGTTTAGCTAATTTCTATTCTACTCCTCACAACCGTAAAATCTTATATGATAGTTAGTGGATGCATCATGAATCCTCAACAGGCAAAAATAATAAGTAACAGGTGAATATTCCTGCTAGTTTGTTTTTGACAGCTGCCTGGGCCTATATGTGCCCTTTGTCCCTTTTGCAAATGTTGCTTGACATCCTAATAGGCATTCTCGTACTTGTTACTTCTGTAGTCAGGACTGCGTTATGGCAACATCTGCAGAGGCAAAGTCAGCTCATTTGTCCCAGTACAGCCATAAAGTGAGTCTGCAATCTTGCCACTGGGATAAGACAGCTGACATTGACAATGCAAACCATGGAGAACTGACAGAAGGAGTAATTTGTTAGTTTGCAAAAAGAAATAAGAAAGTAGTTGTCAGAGTTTGAGGAGTGAATGGTGATTAGTAACCCCGGGTATCACTGCAGTGCTACTCTTGTGGTGGGAATTGTCTTGTATCAATTAATCTTGATCTGAAACTGTTCCAGATCCTGCCAGGTATTGCCAGATATGTGCATCGAGGATAGTGAATATGGTTGTTGCCATATGGCGAATATATTCAGTATAACAATGGTGCCTGCTGATCTCTTGGCACACAATTCATTCACATACTAATGCTCCAAGTATGAAAAACACCAGCTGTGATGTTTTGAAAGCAAACAGAACAGCCATGAAAAGTTCCCCATTTGAAATAAGTGTATGTCTCCATTTAATCCATAATTCCAGGGTATTATTCTTGAGGCCATGGGTTCGTGTTCCACCATGGCAGATTAACTTTGAATTGATTAAACATCAGGAATGAAAAACTAGTCCAATAGTGACCATGTAGACATTCTGAATTGTCGGAAATACCCATCTGCTTCACTAATGTGCTTCTGGGAAGGAAATCTGTTTAAATCTCCATGTGATACCAGACATTCATCAATATAGATGACACAGATCTGCCCTTCAATGCTGCCAGACCTGCTCAGTTTTTGTACGAAATTCTGTTTTTGTTTCTGATTTCCCGCATACACAGTTCTTTGTTTTTGTTTTCTCTTTGCACCCCACTGTCCAACCATCATCCTTGCAAATCAGTAATGGTAAACCACACAATCATGTTTACTCTCAGTCCAACTGACATCATTTCAGCTATGCTAGGTTACTTTGCAAACAAAGGACATTGACAATTTTACACAACATGCATCTTATGAATCTTAGTTTACTTTAATAAGACTCAGTATTATCCAAACTGGAAGCTAGTAGCCACTGTGGTTTGGAATGATTATTAGCAAAGAACAGAGGAAGGCAGCTATTAAGAGTGACAATACTGCACAGACAATACTGGACAGGTCACTCTCCAAACTGTGCTCGATTGGTGTTCACATCCATGGTATGTGCCAGCAGTTTACATGGTAAAAACACTGCATGTGTCCCAAACAGATGGTTACATCTGCAACTCAAAAGGGAGCAGCCTTTACTGTGGTCAAGGAGGTATACAGTCTATCAAAGTACTATCATAGTGTCTCTAGGGGCTTGTCTGATTCTAATCCAGGGATTTCCCATGGTCAATCAGACTAGTGATGATCAGAATGTGCGTCAATCAGACTAGTGATGATCAGAATGTGCCTGCAGTCTGGGGTCTGGCCTGTTTTGCCTGCAATAAGATTAAGCAAAGGTTTGACCATGTTAGAAGTGTAGCTAATGATATTGTAAGAGCTGGAGAGGTTGTGAAGTGGTCGCAGTGAGGGAGTAGAAAGCACAGACAAAGATGTGGTGGGTGAAATGCCTTGAGTGGACATGACGTATGTAATAGTGAGAGTTGTAATCCATGAGCCTTGTTAAGATGTGTTTGCAGTGGCTGAATTAGGGTAAGCAGTGGCTCTGGATTGTAAAGTAGCAAAGAGAAGATGGTGGCAATTATTTTTGCAGAGCACAAAAGATCACTAACCTTCATCTTGTACCGTCATACCTTCCATTTCTACCAGGACACATCACAGACCTGGGCCCCAATCTGCATGCAAGCTCGCTGTGTCTTGCAGTGTGACAGAATTTGTTGATCTGCAATCAAAAAAGATGATCCTTCTCTCTACTTCTCCAATCCTTGGTGACACCAGGTCCTTGTTAGTGAATCAAGAGCCTAAATTGCCTTTCTGCACTTGTCCTTCATGATGAGAATTGAATAGCACAGTGTGTGGGGCAGTTCCTGGCTTGACCTACCTGCTGTGCTGTAGTTAGGGTTTAAATATGGCACCTGTGGTGTTAATGTCACAAAGTTCTAGCAATAATCAATGCTTTGGCTTCTGCTGCCTTGCAACTCCACAAGACGCACGCATACTGTCGAGGCTGCATGCTTAGTTAATGAGGTGAAGAGCAGAAAATCACATCAGAAAAATCATCATGGGCTCTAGTGGACTGGGTGCCAAGAACCTAATTCAAAGAAATATTTTCCCTGATCATGGGAAATTCAGTTCTGGATGACCTATGTCCACAGATTCAGGACACTGTCAAGATGAAATCACCAAGTTCCATGATGCTGGATATTGATCAAAAGGAAGTGTCAGTTTCAACAAGGCAGCCGTTGTCCATGGAGGAACATTACGAGATATTACAATGGAGCATGTGCCAGTTTCAGCAGGAAACAATGTTCTCCATGGAAGAAATCCTATAGCTTAAAGGTCCTCAAACTCTTCAGACCAGATTCATCAACATCTTCGAACCAACAACCTTCTGATCTTCCAAATCAAAATTTTGGGAGAATGGTGAAACCCTCAGAGTGCCTGAATTTGTGAACTCATTGACACTGGGGAGATGGAGTAGTGACGAAAGTATATGCACGTGTAGAAATATTCATAGTGGGGAGATAATGCTTGAGGGAATATGCTGGATAAGGGAGCAAGTGTCTGAAAGAGTTCATGCTGATGAGTTAAGCACAACAGTCTACGATGATGCTGTGGTGGGAGAATAGTCTGTTTCAAATGGTGAGGTCAACCATGTGGATGTGTCTCATAGCATCTGTGATAATGTCAATAATTCATGTAACGTGTACAGAACTACAGTTGGTACCATTCAGTAAACTACACCTTGTTTAAGACAAGAGTTTGTTCTCATTAGGATGTCCAAATGCTTTCATTTAGCCACACGAGACCAAACCTGTCCGTTAGATCCCAACTCAGAAAAAAGATGGTGGCTGCAAACATATCAGAGAGCTCACAGAAAATGATGAGCAGTGCTGGGGATTCATCTTGCAACAATTTTCTCCACATCAGTGAACAGTATTTAGATGAAGCAAATTCTGCCACAGTAGTGCTGAATTTGGTCAATGCCCTAATTAATTATTCTAAACATTTCAGTCTTGTACAGAAAATGATAACTGCAAGAATATATTATAACTGATACTTTAAGCGACAAAGACTATGCCTGAACTAAGAAATTAAACCTCAAGTCATTTTTGCGTGTGTCTTGTAGATCCAGGAATATGTTTGCATCATAGTAACGGCCATGTTTGCATTATTCACTCTGTTGTTATATTTAGCCAGAAAAATAAAAGCTGAAAATGTGTTGCTGGAAAAGCACAGCAGGTCAGGCAGCATCCAAGGAGCAGGAGAATCGATGTTTCGGGCATGAGCCCTTCTTCAGGAATGAGGAGAGTGTGCCAAGCAGGCTAAGATAAAAGGTAGGGAGGAGGGACTTGGGGGAGGGGCATTGGAAACGCGATAGGTGGCAGGAGGTTAAGGTGAGGGTGTTAGGCCGGAGTGGGGGTGGGGTCGGAGAGGTCAGGAAGAAGATTGCAGGTTAGGAAGGTGGTGCTGAGTTCGAGGGTTGGGATTGAGACAAGGTGGGGGGAGGGAAAATGAGGAAACTGGAGAAATCTGAGTCCATCCCTTGTGGTTGGAGGGTTCCTAGATGGAAGATGAGGCGCTCTTCCTCCAGCCATCGTGTTGCTATGGTCTGGCGATGGAGGAGTTCAAGGACCTGCATGTCCTTGGTACCGAACAACCCAGATGGCCTCCTTCTTCAAAGACCGCAATTTCCCCCCCAGACGTGATTGACGATGCTCTCCACCGCATCTCCTCCACTTCCCGCTCCTCTGCCCTTGAGCCCCGCCCCTCCAATCACCACCAGGACAGAACCCCACTGGTCCTCACCTACCACCCCACCAACCTCCATATAATCATATCATCCGTCGTCATTTCCGCCACCTCCAAACGGACCCCACCACCAGGGATATATTTCCCTCCCCTCCCCTCCCCTATCAGCATTCCGAAAAGACGACTCACCCCGTGACTCCCTTGTCAGGTCCACACCCCCCACCAACCCAACCTCCACTCCCGGCACCTTCCCCTGCAACCGCAAGAAATGCAAAACTTGCGCCCACACCTCCCCCCTTACTTCCCTCCAAGGCCCCAAGGGATCCTTCCATATCTGCCACAAATTCACCTGCACCTCCACACACATTATTTACTGCATCCGCTGCACCCGATGTGGCCTCCTCTATATTGGGGAGACAGGCCGCCTACTTGCGGAACGTTTCAGAGAACACCTCTGGGACACCCGGACCAACCAACACAACCACCCCGTGGCTCAACATTTCAACTCCCCCTCCCACTCCACCAAGGACATGCAGGTCCTTGGACTCCTCCACCGCCAGACCATAGCAACACGACGGCTGGAGGAAGAGCGCCTTATCTTCCGCCTAGGAACCCTCCAACCACAAGGGATGAACTCAGATTTCTCCAGTTTCCTCATATCCCCTCCCCCCACCTTGTCTCAATCCCAACCCTCGAACTCAGCACCACCTTCCTAACCTGCCATCTTCTTCCTGACCTCTCCGCCCCCACCCCCACTCCGGCCTATCACCCTCACCTTAACCTCCTTCCACCTATCGCATTCCCAACGCCCCTCCCCCAAGTCCCTCCTCCCTACCTTTTATCTTAGCCTGCTTGGCACACCCTCCTCATTCCCGAAGAAAGGCTCATGCCTGGAATGTCGATTCTCCTGCTCCTTGGATGCTGCCTGACCTGCTGCGCTTTTCCAGCAACACATTTTCAGTTCTGATCTCCAGCATCTGCAGTCCTCACTTTCTCCCAGAAAAATAAAGGTCTGATTCACTGTTACTGTGTAATTTCTTCCCCTTTGTAAATATTAATGGTTAGGACACATGCAATTAATGAGTCACATTCTTTCTTAAAGGTTGCTTTATCTCCTCCATAAAATTAACCTTGCAATGAAAAGTATTGCTGGCTATAAGAAAATAAAATAAGCAGATTAAAAGCCCTGAATTCTTAAAAAAAAAAGCATTAACTTGAAATCTCTTTGGGAATGTCTTTTTTTCAGATAGGTCTGAGTCCATCACTTAGACCGTTTAATGAAACTTAAAATCCTGCATCTGGGGCCAGAACAATTAACTGATGATGTAATTGAATTACACTAAGTATTAATTAGCAAACAAGAAGGTAAGCAAACAAATGGGTTCAGGTGTAGACCATTCAGCCCTTCGAGCCTGCATCACCGTTCAATGTGATCATGGCTGATTATGCGATTTCAGTATCCAACTCTTGCTTTCTCTCCATATCCCTTGATCCCTTTAGCTGCAAGGGCCATGTACAGCTCCTTCTTGAATATATCCAACCAACTGGTCCCAAAAGCTTTCTGTGGGAGAGACTTCTACGGGCTCACAATTCTCTCAAATTCCTCCTCATCTCAATCTGAATGGTTTGCCACTTATTCTTACACTGTGATCCCTAGCTCTGGACTTTCCCAACATCAGAAACATTCTTTCTGCATCCAGCCTGTCCAGTCCCCTCAGGTTTTGTATGTTTCTATGACATCCCCCCTCATTCTTCTAAATTCCAGTGAATACAAGCCCAGTCAATCAAGTCTTTCTTCATATGAGAGTCCTGCCACCCTAGGAATCAGACTGGTGAACCTTTGCTGAACTGCCTCAATAGCAAGAATGTCCTACCTCAGACTAGGAAACCAAAAATGCACACAATACTCAAAGTGTGGCCTAACCAAGGCCCTGCATAACTGCAGTAAGTTTGTCAAGCGGAACATTGCAACTTCTCATGCATTTAGATGAGTGGTAAAGTGCATTTTTATACTTCAACGGCCCAGCCAGGGTCCCCAAATAAAACCATACTGAAGAATGTGCAAAAGTGCTTCATGCAGACAAGCTAAGGCAATATGCACATACTGCCATATTTGCCTTTGGAAGATACAGGTTTCATCCATCTTAAGGAAAATGCATTGATAAAATGTTTTAAAGGTGCATATTTGCTTTGGCTTTTATGAATATGTAAAGAGGGGCATGAAAGATTTGCAGATTCATCCTGCCTTATGCATTAAAGAGAAAACAAAATAGTACATCAACACACCAGCTATGCAAACTGTTGAGCGAGGCAACCGAAAAGGAAGTAAGAAGTATTTTCGGCATTTTAACAAAAGAGAGTAATTGGCAGTGGCCTTAGGAATGGAAGATGGAGTTTAATTTAGATAAATGTGAGGTGTTGCATTTTGGTAAGACAAACCAGGTCAGGACTTACATAGTTAATGGTAAGGCCCTGGGGAGTGTTGTCAAACAGAGACATCTAGGGGTGCAGGTACATAGTTTCTTGAAAGTGGCATCATGAGTAGACAAGGTGGTGAAGAAGAAGGTGTTTGGCACACTTGCCTTCATTGGTCAGAGCACTGAGTACAGGGGTTAGGATATTGTATTGAGGCTTTACAAGACATTGGTAAGACTACATTTAGAGTAATGCCTACAATTCTGGTCACCCTGGTACAGGAAGGCTGTTATCAAACTGGAAAGGGTGCAAAAAAGATTTACAAGGATGTTACCCAGACTAGAGGGTTTGAATTATAAGGGTGGGCTTGATAGGCTGAGACATTTTTCCCTGTAGCGTAGGAGGCTGAAGGGTGATCTTGTAGAGTTTTATAAAATCACGAGGAGCATAGATAAGGTGGATAGCCAAGATCTTTTCCCCAGGGGAGTGGAGTCCAAAACTAGAGAGCATTGGTTTAAGGTGAGATGGAAAGACAAGGTACCTGAGACACAACATTTTCATACAGAGGGGGGCACGTATATAGAATGAGCTGCCAAAGGCAATAGTAGAGATGAGTACAGTTACAAGTTTATGGATAAGAAAGATTTAGAATTACATGGACCAAATGCAGGCAAATGTAAATAGGTCAGTTTAGGAAACATGGTTGGCATGGACAAATTGGAGTGAGGGTTCTGTTTCCATGCTGTGACTTTTTGATTTTATGACTTCCAGGAGGCCGTGATAACCAATAACATATCAACCTCAAAATCCATTTTGGAGTTACTTTAGCCACAGCCAGATGGTCATTCAGCTCCTATTTGAAAGAAAGTGGCAAATTGTCACATACATTGGCAACTTATCTTGTTTCTCCTTATTGCTGTTTCCTCTTCCTTCAATATTTTACATTTTTATTTAATATTGTTGCTGAAAATAATCTCTCCATTAGCTTTATTTTCTTGTTACTTTCTTCCCTTTAGTTTGATAGGTCTGTTTTTTATTTATGTATCCATAATTTTCTGGTCCATTTCGGAGAGAGGTGCAGTGGACGATTAAGCAAAAGCGGATGGTTTTCTTTGACCGCCAAGATATCACCAGGTCCAAAGCATTCTGCCAGCTTTCATTGATTTCTTCCCTATAAAAGAGGAGTGATAGGACTTAACATCTACAAAATAATTAATTGATTAATACAATAAAAATTGAACATGATGTGGGCCACTTGAATTTTTGGAAACTTCTAGCAGCTTCTTATCACAATTTTTACTTATAGGACCAAACCACCAGATATGTTAGGACAATGGTATTCAGTCAGTGCAAAGTGGCTTTGGGACACCTCGATATTGATACTAAATTCCACAAGGTCTCAAGGTACTGGGTCACCCATCAGAAAGGAAATCTGGTCATCACCTACCTTCCTGTTCAAACTGCAGATTCATGTTGCTGCTTCATAGAACAAAGAACAGTACAGCACAGTACAAGCCCTTCAGCCCTCGATGTTATACCGACCTTTTATCCTACTCTAAGATCAAACTAACCTACATACCCTTCATTTTACTATCATCCATGTGCCTATCCAAGAGTCATTTAAGTTTTCCTAAAGTATCCAACTCTACTACCACTGCTGGCAGTGCATTTCATGCACCCACCAACCTCTGTATAAAGAACCTATCTCTGACATCTCCCCTAAAACTTCCTGAAACCACAGAGAAATTATGCCTGCTCATGATAGCCATTTCCATCCTGGGAAAAAGTCTCTGGCTATCCACTCTATCTATGCCTCTCATCATCTTGTACACCTCTAGCAAGTCACCTCTTATCCCTTCTTTGCTCCAATGAGAAAAAACGCAGCTCCCTGAACTTTTCTTTCTCAGATATGCCCTCATATTAAGGCAACGTCCTAGTAAATCTCCTCTGCATCCTCTCTAAAGATTCCACCGCGATCAGAACTGAACACAATATTCCAAGTGTGAAGTCACTAGTGATTTATAGAACTGCAGCATAACCTCATGGCTCTTAAATTCAATCCCTTTGCTAATGAAAGCCAACACAACATACGCCTTCTGAACAACCCTATCAACTTGGGTGGCAACTTTGAATGCTTTGAATGCCATATTGAATGCTTTAAAAATCTACTGAGAATGGCAAGGGTACAGAATGTTCACTGCCAGGGGACATAAATATCTCATGAACAGTGGCTCTGGAGCACCATCACTGTTCAAACTGGCTACGTCCTAAGCAACATCCTTGCTAGACTGAGCCTGTACCAGATGTTGAGAGAAACCATACCTGGCCAGAATCTATTTGAAACTAAAAGTGCCGGAAATCACACCCACTTCATCAGAGCTGACAAGAGTCATCTCGACTCGAAACGTTAGCTTGCTGACTCTTCACTGATGCTGCTTGAGCAGCTGTAATTTTCAGCACTTGTTGTTTTCACTACAGTTTCCAGCATCTGCAGTAATCTGCTCCTACAAAATCTACTTGAAATTGACCTTATCAATCAAATATGGGTCTTTCATACTGTAACATACTGTGCCCTCCCACCAACAGCACTGTCCCTTCATATTATAAACAACTGTCCCCTCACCGGAAACAGCACTGTCCCTTCATCCTGTGACAAACTGTACCCCCATTGTGACGCACTGGCCTTACATTGTTCACTATTAGCCTTTTACACTGTGGTAGCACAGGCTGTTCCCTCTGTTGCACTGTCCTGATGCCATCTGTTTTCGACACTCTTTCTCCCATTCTTCTTGTTTTCTGACTGAGATATCATTCACCTGAACTGCTGCCTGTTGCAGCATGCTTTGTCTCTACTTGCCCTTGATTGTAACATTGTCACTCAGTTATGTGCTCCCTAGAGTTTTACCAATAACATTGGAGCTGGTCCACATATGCCACAGCTCTCTATCAAGCCAGGGCTATTATGAATGTGCTGGAGCATGAGCAGGCCCCAACCTTCCATATCCCTGCAGGCTCCCTGGTGGGTAGTGGCTTAAGCCTGTTAATCACCAGGGATGCACCATATGATTTACATCTCTGAACCTATCGGCATTGGAGCCAGAACTCATATTTGTTTAAAACATCTCTGGGATTTGTCCTATCATGGGTGTAGGAGATTTCACCCCATAAACTGAGGCCACGTCTCATTTCTAAGCATTTTTATAATTCACGAGATGCTGTAGACAAGCAGCAGCAGCTGCAGAATTGTCATTGACTACAATCTGTAACCTGACTGTTAGACATATTCCTTAGTCAAGAGTGCAGTGCTGGAAAAGCAAAGCTGGTCAGGCAGCATTCGAGGAGCAGGAGAGGCGACATTTCGGCATAAGCCCTTCATCAGGAATGAGCTCATTCCTGGTGAAGGTTTTATGCCTGAAACGTCGACGGTCCTGCTCCTTGGATGCTGCCTGACCGGCTGTCCTTTTCCAGCACCACACTCTCGACTCTGATCTCCAGCATCTGCAGTCCTCACTTTTTCCTAGACATATTCCTCACCCTACTGTGAGTTCAATGGAAGGGGTAGGAGAGCATGCCAAGATCAGCACAGGCACACTTAAACATGAGATGCCAACCTGGTGAAACCACAAAACAGGACTACTTCTGTGCCAAGCAGTGAATGCTGCACTCTACAGGCAGAAGTAAGTGATTCTACAATCACTAGATCAGATTAAAGCTCTACAGTCTTGCCTCAGCAATTTGTGAATAGTTGTCAATAACTAATAATTGTCTAGAGGATGAGGATCCGCAAACATTCCCATCAACAATGATTGCATGTGAGTGCGTAAAACAATGCTGAAGTTATACTCATAAATATTTACTCCTTATGATATCAGGATACATTTGAGAGCATTGGATAGTGCAAAGGCTGTGTGGCCTGATAACGTTCGAGCCTGATAACGTTGCAATTCAGAACTAGTTAGGCCCTTGCCAAGCTTTTTCAGTACAGTTACAGTGCTAGCAACAACCTGACAGTGTGAAAGATTTCATAGGTATGTCCTATCCACAAAAAGCGGGACAAATCGAAACTGGTCAATTATTGTGCCGTCTGTCAACTTTTAATCAGCAAAGTGAAAAAAGTGTAACAGGAAGCATTACTCAGCTATAAACTGCCCACTGTTGCTCAGTTTATGTTCCTCCAGAGCCACTCAGCTTCTGACCTCATAAAAACCTTGGGCCTATATCGACTGCTGAGCTAACTTTGACATTTTATCCTCAATTGTCTGAGTGAGACACAAGGGGACCTTTGTGGAATTGAGAATGGGAGGGGTGGAAATGTATCTAATGTAATGGTCAAGGTTGTGGTTAAAGGTGTCTAGTCATCTCTATCCTGGACGTCATCATAAGATTTCCTTCAGGCATTGGTCTAGATTCCCCATTTCAACTGTTCTACTAATGGCCTTCCCATTGTTATGAGGTTAGAAATTATCATTTTCACTGATAATTGCTCAGTATGGTTTAGATTTCAATTGCAATTTGTCAGTTACTAAAGTAATCTGTGAGCACATGCAATAAATCTCAGATAATATTAAGACTTGGGTTAATAGTGGCAAGTAATGTTTATGCTGCACTTAGATAGACAATGATTATCTCCAGCAAGGAAGAATCTGACCATTTCCCTTTGACATTCAATGACATTGCCATCATTGAATCCAGCACCTCCAACTTGTTGATGACCACCATTCACCAGAAACAGAACTGAATCCAACACGTAAATGCTGTCAAAGTAAGAGGTTGGATATCTTCCAGCAAGTGACTCACTTCCTTTTTCCTTAACATTCGTCCACCAGCTACAGGAAAAAAGTCTAGTGGAATATTTCCCACTTGTCTGGATAAGTGCAACTTCAAAAGCAGTTTTAAAGCTCTACATGATCCAGAGGACAGTAAGACTGCATTCTTAAACCTTCACTCCTTCAACACTAGAAGCATGTATTTGCAGGGTGCCTCACCTGCAATATTCAATGCATCAAGACAAAAGATGACTTCAACAGCATTTTCCAAACCCCAAGAAAAAGAGCTGCAGACAAAGGGGAATTCTGTCAACTGCAATTTCATCTCCAAGTCACAGACCATACCGACTATGAACTGTATTACTGTTTCTTCATTGTTGCTGGATCAAAATCTTTGGACATTCTGCCTTCCATCTGGAATACCTTCAGCAGACGGACTACAGAGGTTCAAGAGGATGATTCACCACCTCCTTGATAATTAATCATAAACAGCAAATGTTTCTTTTGTCAGGGAGACCCTCATTTTACATATTAATTCTAAAACGTCTCATTGTGAGTGGGTATCAACTGAATACCTTTACACCTGAGTCAGATGATTGAATTTGCTTAAAGCAAGATTGAATCCTCTTGACAGAGAAAATCTGCTGCATATATTTATTGGTCTGTAAAGCTGAGCTCCTATTTGGTTATAATGCATTCCTTCCTATTCGGAACCTGAACAGTGATGCTTGACCTGAATTTCATTCACCTCTGTGAGCAGATCAGACTGGACTCTTGTTTCAGGGCAGCATGTAGAAATCCCAAACACTTGATTTGACTTAAGTGAATCGGAGAAAATAATTATTTTGGCAACAGTGGTATAGTGGCTAGCACAATAACTATATTGTTGGACTCCAGTATGTTGCAGCCGTTCCACTTTCAGTGAAACAATTAAGACTTAATCGGAACATTTAATGGAGAAACACTCCATTTAACTAACCTGCTCCATTTACCTAATGGGTTCTTCTACTAGCAAGTTACTTGCTTCAGTCCCTCTTTGTTCATTTGTAACAAATGTTTCCAATCTTTTCTTGTACTATGGATGAGATACTTTGCCCTAAGGAGGGAGGAGGCTCCTTTATTGCATATAACTTTATGTTGACTCAGTCTGTGTGGCTCCTTCTATGAGATGGCCTATCAGCTCGTGCACTGCTTTCTATCTAACTCAGATAATCTTCACCAATTGCTCACTTTAATAGCCAATGAAGTTTGCCATGGCTTCTTGTATGTGCTCGGAAGCTTGCAAGGAATTTCCCTAAGTGTTTTTTTTGCTTCCAATGCGAATTAAACATTGGGACTTTGCAGAGATCACCTTATTGTGTTCATGAGTACAAAATCTGAACATTAACCTTCTTGAAAACACTCTTAGAATTCCTAGAGTGTACCTTTGCCGAGTCTGGAATAATGATGCAGTTCCTCTGGCTTCCTAATGTGAGCTTTGCTAACAGTTAATACTCTGTGTTGTAACATTTTACACAAAACAACAGAAATGAATATGCCTTGCAATAAAAGAACACAGCTCCCCCGGCTTGATAAATTGTTTTGTACAGTGTCCTATACCACTGATACATCATGAATCATTATGTAGAGAAGGAAATCAAGTTTAATTTGCATTTTGTGGTACTTTATTTATGAACTAACATTCTAAATATTGGAAACAGTTGTTTACTTGTTATTAGATTCAGCAAGGATGCATGGTAAAATTATTTTAGATTAAGTATTCCCTTTATGGGATAAATTTGATTAAACTTGTCAAAGACACATTGTATTGTGGGTTGTAGGTAATGTGAGGAGTGTTGTTTCCTTTACAATAATAATCGTGCATGCACAATGACGAAGCATGCCACAAAGGCAAAATAAGGAGCAAGAGACTGCTGAGCTATAGAAGGCGATATTTGCAGCAAAGAAGGAGGGGTGGAAAGTTTCAGGCAGGAAATTCCAGTCCATATTCAAGCCAGTAAAAGGTACAGCTGTGAATCATGGGACAAACAAAAGGCGAAGCACAATAGGCCAGAGTCCAAGCAACAAAGAAGGGGTAGGTGCAGAGTTGGCTGAGGAGAGGAGAGTTGTGAAGCTGGTCACAGTTACAGAGAAAAAGAAGGCTGAGACCATTGTCATAATCAGTCAGTGGGTGAGGGTTACCAATTCACTACAATTCCAACTGGCTCTGTTGCATGGGAGAGGGGGAGAAAATGTGGGAATGCAATAGTTATAAGGGATTCAATTGTAAGCAGATTAGTTTGGCATTCTGGGGCCATAAATGAGACTCCAGGATGGTGTGTTGCTTCCTTGGTGCAAGGGTCAAGGGGGTCTTAGAGCACTGTGGAGGGGGAGGGTGAAGACCCAATGGTCATGATACACCTTGGTACCAATGACATAATTTTTTTAACAAAGGCAAGATCATAATAACTAAACGTAGGGCGTTAGGCAGTAAGTTGGAAAGTAGGACCTCAAATGTAGTGATTTCAGGACTACTGCCAGTGCCAGGTGCTGGTCAGAGTGGAAGTAGTAGAATAGAATGGATGAATACGTAGCTGGAAAGATGGTCCAAAGGGGATGGTTTCAGACTCTTGGGACATTGGGATTGGTTCTTGGGAAAGTGAGACCAGTACAAACTGGATGGGTTAACACTTGGGCACCGGTACTGATGCCCTTGGGCGATTATCTGCCAGAATGGTTTAAAATAGAATTGCAGAGGGTTGGGAACTGAAGCATGGTGACAAGGGAAAGAGAAACAAAGACAGCAATAAAGAACAGTAAAATGCAGAAACAGTCAACAGAGCAATCCAGGGCAAAAGGCGAAGAGGGCCAAAAGAAAATAGGATGATTGAACAAAAGAAAAAAAATAGGATGATTGAAAAAGGCAAAAAGGCAAGTCGAATGGCTTTGAGTTCTAATGTACAAAGAATATGGAACACGTTAGACAAACTGACATTGCAAATTGAGGTGAATGAACATGATCTTGTAGCTATTACAGTGACATGGTTACAAGGAGATAAGAACTGTCAACTTAATATTCAGGGATTTTTAACTGTTTGGAAAGACAGGAGGAAAGATAAAGATGGTAAAGTAGCACTTTTAGCAAGAGATGAAATGAGGACAGCTCTGAGAGATGGTCTTGGCTCAGATGATGTAGAATCCATTTGTGGGGTTAAACAAATGATAGCAAGGGAAGAAGACATGCCCCACCCCTTAACAAAAGCCACTCTGCAGGAAACCTGATACATTTGCAATAATTATGGGTGACTTTAGTCTTCATGTTAATTGGATCAATCAAATTGAAAAGAGTAGTTCTGAGCATAAATTCAGAGAGTGCAATAGGGATAGCTTCCTTAAGCAATAAGTCATGGACAAAAAGTGTGGTGCTGGAAAAGCACAGCAGGTCAGGCAGTATCCGAAGAGCAGGAGAGTTGATGTTTTGGGCACAAGCCCTTCATCAGGCATAAGCCCGAAATGTTGACTTTCCTGCTACTCGGATACTGCCTGACCTTCTGTGCTTTTCCAGTGCCACACTTTTTGACTCTGATCTCCAGCACCAACAGTCCTCACTTCCTCCCAATAGGTCATGGAGTCAACCAGGAAGCAGTTTATCCTGAAGCTGGTAATGATAATGAAGCAGGTTTGATAACCGACATCAGAGTAAAAGCTCAGTTAGGAAAAAATTATCATAACGTGATACAATTTAATATACAACTTGTGTGTGAGCAGTTTAGGTTGGAACTAACTGTGTTATCATAAATAAAGGCAATTCTAATCAAACAGGATAAACTTAGCTAACGAGAACTGGGCAGATAGATAAGCAGTAAAAACAGGAAGCAAGCAATGGCAGATAATTAAGGAGATAATTCACGAATCTCAGCAAAAATATATCCCAGTAAGGAGGAAAGATTCTCAGTAAAAGATTAATCAACCATGGCTAACCATGGAACCATGGGTGGCATGGTGGCTCAGTGGTTAACGCTGCTGCCTCACAGCGCCAGAGACCCGGGTTTGATTCCTTCCTCAGGCAGCTGTCTGTGTGGAGGTTGCACATTCTCCCATATCTGCATGGGCTTCCTCTGGGTGCTCTGGCTTCCTTCCATAGTCCAAAGATGTACAAGTTAGATGGATTGACCATGCTAAATTGCTCAGAGTATCCAGGGATATGTTGGCTAGGTAAGTTAGAAATGAGAAATGCAGGATTACAGGGATAGGGTGTATCTGGGTGGAATGCTCTTTGGGAGGTCAATGTGGACTTGATGAGCCAAATGGCCTGCTTCCACACTGTAGGGATTCTATGATTCTAAGGATGTGAAGGAGAGTTGAAATATAAAAAAAGCATAAAAGGAGGCAGAAGTCAGTAATAACCTCAAAGACTAGGCTAAATTCAGAATCTAACAAAGCACAACTGAAAATATAATAAAGTGACAGAAAGTAACCTATAAGTTCAAACTAGTGAGGAATATAAAATCTGACAATGAGAACTTATTTAATCATATGAAAATGAAGAGGGTATTAAAGTGAACATAAACTCCTTAGGAAATGAATCTGGCAAGATAGTTATGGGAAGCAAGATATCTTGCATCAGTCTTTACAGTGGAAGATACTTTGAACATCCCATTAAAACAAGAGAATATTATGGAGGAATTAAGTACCATGACCATTGTGAGAGAAGGAGTTTTAGATAACTGAATGGGATTAAAGACCGCTAAGTTTCCTGGCCCTGATGGCTTTCATCCAAGTATCCTGAACAAAGTAACTACAGAGATAATGGGTACATTGTTTGTACTTTTCCAAAAATCCTTGGATTCTGGAGGAGTACCAGAGGATTGGAAAACTGCTAATGTGACCTCATTAATCAAAAAGAGAGAGAGGCAAAAGTGGGTAACTAAAGGCTGATTAGCCCAACACATATTGTTGGAAAAATTCTGAAATCAATTATTAAAGGAGTAATAGGTGCCCATTTGGAAACATCATTTAACCAAACAGAATCAACATGGCTTTATGAAAGGAAAATCATATCTGACTAACTTGTTTGAGTGTTTCGAAAAAATTGCAAACAGATTGGCGAGAGGGGAACAAATAGATGTGTTTTAAATGAAGCCCCAGAAGATGTTCAACAAGATACCTCACAAAAGATTAAGTCATGAGATAAGAGCCACTGGTATTGGAGGTAATATATTGGCATGGATAGAGCATTGGATAAAGGAAACAGTGAATTTTTCTTGTTGGTGACCTGTGACCAGTAAGGTTCAACAGGGATCAATGCTGGAACCGTAACGGTTTACAATATATTAGATTCCCTACAGTGTGGAAACAAGCCCTTCCAGTCCACACCGACCCTCCGAAGAGTAACCCACCCAGACCATTTCCCTCTGACTAATTGAGATAACACTATGGGCAATTTAGCATGGCCAACTCACCTGGCCTACTCATCTTTAGACTGTGGGAGGAAACCAGAGCACCTGGAGGAAACCCACGCAGACACGGGGAGAATGTGCAAACTCCACACAGACAGTCACCTGAGGCAGGAATCGAGCCTGTGATTCTGGTGCTGTGAGGCAGCAGTGCTAACCACAACTGTCGTGTCACCCCCAAGTTTAGCACTTGGAGAAAGGAAGCAAATAAACTGTAGCCAAATTTGTTGATGACACAAATAGATGGAAAAGCAAGTTGTGAGGGGGAATAGAAACATTTGACAGTGAGATAGTGATAGGATAAGTACTGTAAATACTCATCTATAGGTCAAGTTTTTAAGTTCATTCTTAATTAGGGTGTCAACTTATAAATGAGGTATTGTTTTCAAGGGGATGAAATTCATGTTTGGCTTGAGTCAAACAATGGACAAACAAGATCCAGATCTCTATAAAAAAAATCAATAATATCTTGGATATTAGCAAAGTTAAACAAAATTAAATAGACCCAGCTTGTACAAAGTGCTAAAACAATTATAATACTTTCATACTATATTGGTAATATCTACTGTGGGTGAGTATAGGACAGATGGTGAAGAAAAAGATTTGTACTCAAATCTTGATTGTTATTTGCATTTCATCTTCGAGTTTTTAAGTGCGAGCGAGAGGAAGATGATCACTAACAAGTCAATGCCCAATTGGTCATTTAAAACGGGGAATTTACTTTCCAGACAGCCCCCAGTCCCTGAAAGTACTCTGTAATACGTTTGCGCTGGTAAACCGCGGGTAAATGAAGCTGCGGAAACTGACTCCGCGGAACACAGTAATTGTGAAAACCTTGGAGTGGTTTGTGACGGCTGGCAGACTGGAACACCCGGAGTGGAGCGGTATGGCCAGTGGACTGGAAAGCCGCAGTGAAGTGCAACAGGCAGGCACAGTGACTCATAAATGTTGATCTGCAACTGTGAAGAACTAGGGGGTCAATGTATACATGAGGTGTATGGAAAATACAAGCTTTTCTTGGCCAAAAATAAGGGGTTGACCTATATATGAGGTTGACCTATCCAAGAGTATATACAGTAAATGGGAAAAAATGGCCAATGGAGTTAATGTAGGAAAATGTGAAGTTGTTCATTTTTGAAGGGAGTTTGAAAGAGCAGAATAGTTTTTCAAAGGAGAAAAAATAGCAAAAAACTGCAACACAAAAGAGACTTTGGGCTACTTGTGCATGAAAGACAGAAAGCAATCAGGTGGGTACAGCAGGCAATCCTGAAGAAGGGCTTATGCCCGAAACATTGATTCTCCTGTTCCTTGGATGCTGCCTGACCTGCTGCGCTTTTCCAGCAACACATTTTCAACAGCAGGCAATCTGAAAAGCTAATGGAATGTTGGCCCTTATTTCAAAGGGGTTGAAGTATAAGAGTCAGGAAGTCTTGCTGTGATTATACAGGGTGCCAGTGAGACCACATCTAGGGTACTGTGAGCAGTTTTAGTCCCTGATGGAAGGTAAGATATCATTTCATTGGAGGCCGTTCAGAGAAGGTTCACTAGGATTTTCATTAATATGGAGGGACTATCTTATGAGCAAAAGTTAAACAGGTTTGAACTCTACTCATTGGAGTTTAGCAAAAAAGAAAGACAATTTCATTGATACATATTTGAATTTTTAAAGGATTTGACAGGATATATGCTGAGAGAATTTTTCCCCTCATCGGAGAGTCTAGCAGCAGAGGGCATAGTCTAGAATAAAGGGGTGCCAATTTAAGACTGAAATGAGGGAGAGTTTCTTTCATGAGAGGCTGCAAGTCTTTGGAACTCCTTGCCATAGAGAGCTGTGAGGGCAAGTCCATGTACCTATTTAAGATTGAGATAAATAGATTCTTCATCAGAAAGGGAATCAAGGGTGGCAGGGTAAAGGCTGCCATGAGGAATGTCAGATCAGCCATGATCCATTGAATGGCAGAGCAGGCTCGAGGGGCCAAATGGCCAACTCAAGTCCCTATCTCTTATGGCCTTATAGTGAAATTGTATACTTCCATATGGTATTACTCTCTGCTGAAGAGGTATGAAACTAACTCCCCTTCGTTACTCAACTCCTCCTTTGATTGGTTCATTTGAAAAGGATCCCTTCCCTTGTAGATACACTTTCCAAACTTTAATGTGTTTATATTTTAGAAGGAGCATCTTAAAGAAGCTTTCTTGAGTTGAAGAGTGAGTGAGTTTGTTTGCTAATCAACCATGACAAAAAAATGAACTAAACATGACACGCGTGCATTGATTAGAAATGAGACGTGATTCCAAAAAAATTAAAAGTAAAAAATATTAATGACTCTCTGGCCTGTCCATGACAAATAGATTGTGAAACTTTGTGTCATTAATGGAAGCACAGACTTTTGCAGTTCAGTAGACGGTTAGACATCCTTTGGTTTTGAAGTTAGCTGAAAGGAGTTTGTCCAGTTTCCTTTGAAGTTGACTTTAGTGAAGAACAATTTCTTCAGCAGTCAGGTAGAGGCTGTCTTACTTTTTAACTGTGCACATTTAAGTGTCCAGTGGAAACTCTCTGTTCTGGCCCTTCACAGCACACATTAGCATCGTGCAACATGAATCACAAGCTTGGACAGCAGTGCACACAGACCAGGGGTTGCAGTTGATTTTTAACCCCTCTTACTTGTGTATTCCTGGCTGTATAAAACATTAACACATCTTTCATTCTATTCATCATGTCCATAGTCAAGAACACAATCCATGGGAGATCACAGTTCAATATTTTTGCACTGCATCTCTCTCTTCGAAATATTACTTTCTGAACTTCCTTTGGCTTCTTCAGGTGTAATAGTCCATAATTCCTCTTAGGACTGAGCATATGCCACTCAGATTTTAGACAGACACTGAATTTACATCTTTAGCCATTTTTTTGACTTGTATATTTTAGAATGATAGGATCCCTATAATGCAGAAAGAGGCTATTCAAGTCCATCAAGTCTGCACGAACCCTCTGAAAAGCATCCTACCCAGACCTATCCCCTATCCTATCCCTATAACCCCATATTTACCAGGGCTAATCCACCCAGCCTGCTCATCCTTGGACACTATGGGCAATTTAGCATGGCTAGTCCACCTAACCTGCATTTCTTTGGACTGTGAGAGGAAACTGGCACACCTGGACGAAACACTACGCAGACACGGGGAGAACATGCAAACTTTACACAGACAGTCAACTAATGTTGAAACCGATTCTGGATTAGTGGTGCTGGAAGAGCACAGCAGTTCAGGCAGCATCCGAGGACCAGTAAAATCGACATTTCGGGCAAAGGCCCTTCATCAGGAATAAAGGCAGAGAGCCTGAAGGGTGGAGAGATAAGCTTGAGGAGGGTGGAGGTGGGGAGAAAGTAGCATAGAGTACAATAGGTGAGTGGGGGAGAGGATGAAGGTGATAGGTCAGGGAGGAGGGTGGAGTGGATAGGTGGAAAAGAAGATAGGCAGGTAGGACAAGTCATGGGGACAGTGCTGAGCTGGAAGTTTGGAACTAGGGTGAGGTGGGGGAAGGGGAAATGAGGAAACTGTTGAAGTCCACATTGATGCCCTGGGGTTGAAGTGTTCCGAGGCGGAAGATGAGGCGTTCTTCCTCCAGGTGTCTGGTGGTGAGGGAGCGGCGGTGAAGGAGGCCCAGGACCTCCATGTCCTCGGCAGAGTGGGAGGGGGAGTTGAGATGTTCGGCCTAAGGGCAGTCTGGTTGATTGGTGCGGGTGTCCCGGAGATGTTCCCTAAAGTGCTCTGCTAGGAGGCGCCCAGTCTCCACAATGTAGAGGAGACCGCATCGGGAGCAACGGATATAATAAATGATATTGGTGGATGTGCAGGTAAAACTTTGATGGATGAGGAAGGCTCCTTTAGGGTCTTGGATGGAGGTGGGGGAGGAGGTGTGGGCACAGGTTTTGCAATTCCTGCGGTGGCGGTGGAAGGTGCCAGGATAGGAGGGTGGGTTGTAGGGGAGGCGTGGACCTGACCAGATAGTCACGGAGGGAACGGTCTTTGCAGAAGGCGGAAAGGGGTGGGGACTAAGGTTGAAATCGAACCCAGTTCCTGGTGCTGTAAGGCAGCAGCGCTAACCGCTGATGCATCGTGCCATCTGTCTTTCTGTTAAAAAACACGCTGTACTTAAAACACTTGTCAGTAATTTGGGGTCACAATTCATTCTCATGACACTATAAAAGGAATTAAACTCAATAATTGAATTTTAAATAAAAGGTCTTTGTGATGCAGATAAATAGAATCACGACTAAAAGGAGAGTGGTTCTTGGTATAGTTGAAGCTTTGGATGAGCTCAGTTTTCTAAAGGAGGGAAATCACCCAGAGGAACATTGGAATAGCTGACAGAAGGTTAGAAATGAGACATGATGCACCTTGTCTTGATGAAGAAACAAAATATGTTTTATGAATTGATACAGTTTGAGATGCATTACACATTTGCTTGCAATGAAACAACTGAAGACTTATTTTTATTGGCAAATGAATAAACATATATTTTTGGACTGAAAAGGAAACTTTTATTTCAATTACAGGATTCTATGATCATAGTTTTACTAATAGCGTAAAGGTTACTATTGAAATAAATTTAAAAACGTTTGTATTTATCTCATAGTTTTCCTACTTATTCTGTCAGAAAAGAAAACATAGAGCTGTTGATGGTAATCTGAGGCAAATAGTCATTGTGGTCTGCATCACTAACACTGCTGCTAATCTGCACCATAACCTCAGACATGTCTTGCTTGCAGTTAACACAGAACTGTTGAAAATGCTAATTTGATATTTCCCCAAATTCAATTGGGCGAATTGACTCAAGGTTTATCCTGAAGTCACCTGTTGATATGCCATCAAAGACATAATGAAGAGATGAAAGCTATATAATATAACTGGGCCTCTAGTCAAATTAGACTGATATATCTTCCAACACATTTGGTTGTATGAACATTTAGTCAACTACTTTAAGGATGGCTGGCAAGGCAATTCAAGACATGACAGAAATGGTTGAAGCATGTTTGGTGCAAGCTTTGAGCATTTTAATTCAGCTTTGCAATCAGGGAGCAACAATCAGTGCAGGAACACAATTTAATAAACAACTGGGCCAGATCCCAATTCAGTCCAGAACCCTGCCAAACAAAAGGTTGCCCAATCCAAATGGCAGTCACTAAAACTTGGATACCAGTTGATTATTTGAGATTTCAACTCAAATTTGATGGGTTTTCTTTCATTTTGCACCTCAAAAGCTCGGAAAACTGCTTTCTTGCTCAATATAGTTTTGGTTTCATCATTACCTTGAGAATATTCTGAAGGAGGGCAACTGTCCCAAAATGTTAACTCTGTTTTCTCTCCACAGATGCTGCCAGACCTGCTGAGTTTTCCCAGCAATTTCTGATTTTGTTTCTGATTTTCAGCATCCACAGTTCTTGGGATTTTTGCAATATCAAATGATCTGCTGTGAATTATTCTTGATGTTTGAGCAGGCAATTACCTATCTGCTGTTTGAAATTTGTAGTATTTAACAATGTATGAAGAATTGGTTTGCACTGGGCCATTTTGGAAGCAACACTCATCAAACCACATCACCAGTGCTTAATTCACCCTCTGGGCAATGGAACAGTCGATTGACACATTGTCTTATTTCTTGTGGTTGGAGAATTCTTAGCTTCTTCAGTCAGAAAATCTACCTTATAGTTCTTGGAACTTATTTGAATTGCCAGATAGTGTGTTTTTGCCTTGTAACTGATCTTTTAGTAATTGCAGTAAAAGCCATTGCTATAATTCATTTATAATTCTCCCATCTCTGCCATGAATTACAATATTTACAATGACACTGCTGGGTAGCAGGAGAAGACTGTATGTGGAAGGGTTAATGCTTGGAAGTGGAGTTAGGGGTTAGATGGTAGATAGCAGAATAAGAAAAGGGACAGTTACTAAAGGGAGGTTGCAAAGCCACCAGCAAAGATCTTTGCTTCCTCACTCCACGGGAGTTGTACCGGAGGATTGGAGGGAGACGAATCTTATTCCTCTTTTTAAGAAGGAAAAAAGGGAAATCCCTTGAAATTACAGACCAGTCAGTCTTACATCTGTGGTCAGCAAAATTTTGGAAAGAATTTTGAGGGATAAGATTTATGACTGTTTGGAAAAGCATAGCAATATTAAAGGCAGTCAGCATGGCTTAGTGAGGCAAAAGTGAGGACTGCAGATGCTGGAAACCAGAGTTTAGATCAGAGTGGTGCTGGAAAAGCATAGCAGGTCAGGCAGCATCTGGGGAGCAGGAAAATCGATGTTTCGTGCAAAAGCCATTCTTCAGGAATAGAGGCAGGAAGTGTGGAGGATGGAGAGATAGGATCAGGTCATGCCTCACAAATCTTATTGAGTTCTTTGAGGAGGTGACGAGACAGGTTGACAAAGGTCGAACAGTGGATGTGGTGTCTATGGACTTCAGCAAGGCATTTGATAAGGTTCCCCATAGTAGGCTCATTCATAAAGTCAGGAGGTATGGGATACAAGGAGATTTGACTGTCTGGATTCAGAATTGGTTGGCTGACAGAAGGCAGAGAGTGGTTGTAGATGGAAAGTATTCTGCCTGGAGGTCAGTGGTGAGTGCTGCCCCACAGGGCTCTGTTCTTGGGCCTCTGCTCTTTGTAGTTTTGCTGCAACTATACAAAACGCTGGTCCGGCCACACTTGGAATATTGTGTACAGTTCTGGTCCCCATATTTCGGGAAGGATGTGGAAGCATTGGAAAAGGTGCAGAGGAGATTTACCAGGATGTTGCCTGGACTGGAGGGAAGGTCTTATGAGGAAAGGCTGAGAGACTTGAACCTGTTCTCATTGGCAAGAAGAAGGCCAAGAGGGGATTTGATAGAGACATACAAGATGATCAGAGGATTAGATAGGATAGACAGTGAAAGTCTTTTTCCTAGGATGATGACGTCAGCGTGTACAAAGGGGCATAACTACAAATTGAGGGGTGATAGATTTAAGACAGATGTCAGAAGCAGGTTCTTTACACAGAAAATGGTAAGGGCGTGGAATGCACGACCTGCTAATGTAGTCAACTCAGCCACATTAGGGAGATTTAAACAATTCTCAGATAAGCACATGGATGATTTTGGGATAGTGTAGGGGGACAAACTTAGAATAGTTCACAAGTCGGCGCAACATTGAGGGCCGAAGGGCCTGTTCTGCGCTGTATTGTTCTATATTTTTATAAATGAGTTGGATGAGGAGGTTGAAGGGTGGGTTAGTAAATTTGCAGATGCACAAAGGTTGGAGGTAGCATTGCTAGTATCGAGGGCTATTGCATAGACTGGGTGCAGAGCTGGGCTGAGAAATGGCAGATGGAGTTCAAGCTGGATAAATGCGAAGTTATACATTTTGGAAGGTCGAACATGAATGCTGAATATAGGATTAAAGACAGGATTCTTGGCAGTGTGGAGGAACAGAGGGATCTTGGTGATCAAGTGCATAGATCCCGCAAAGTTGCCACTAAAGTGGATAGGGCTGTTAAGAAAGCCTACGGTGTTTTGGCTTTCATTAACAGAGGGACCGAGTTTAAGAGCCACAAGGTTTTGCTACAGCTCTACAAGACCCTGGTGAGACCACACTTCGAATATTGTGTCCTGTTCTGGTTGCCCTATTATAGGAAAGGTATGGAAGCTTTGGAGAGGGATGCTGCTTGGACTGGAGAGCTTGTCTTGCGAAGATAGGTTGTCTAAGCTTGGACTTTTCTCTCTGGAGAGAAGGTGGAAGTAGGGTGATCTGATCTAGGTACACGAGGCAATGAGAGTCATGGGTAGAGTCAATAGCCAGAGACTTTTGCCCAGGGCAGGACTGACTGGCATGTGGGGTCATAGTTTTAAGATATTAGGAGGAAAGTATAGAGGAGATGTCAGAGGAAGGTTCTTCACGCAGAGAGCTGTGAATGCATGGAATGCTTTGCCAATGGCAGTGGTGGAAGCAGTGTTATTAGGGATATTTAAGCGACGGCTGGACATGCACATGGACAGCAGTAAATTGAGGGGTGCATTGTTTAGGTTATTTTATTTTAGCTTAGGAATAATCCTCAGCACAACATTGTGAGCTGACGGGCCTGTTCTGTGCTGTACTTTTCTATATTCCATGTTCTATAATCTGGATCCGTGGGCTTGTAATGATAGCAGCTTCAAAGTTCTATCTATCGTATGGATGACTCCTATTCTTACTGCTTTTCACTGGCATGTTTTGGGAGAATTTTCAGGTTGATGCTCAACATGTCTGACTGTATTATGAATGAATGTTCCATGCTGATGAGTTCAGACATGTGACTTGAACCAGAATGATTGGTTGAGTGGCAGGGATGCAACCAATTACACAACAATGGTCACTGTTCTGCCAAATGCATGGTTAATATATTTGTTTCTGCTGTAGCATACAATAGTGAATGAACAAAATAATCTGAATTTATTTAGTCTTTCATGACGTTCAAGAGCACTTCAAGGTGAATGAGTTGTCGCAGTTGTTATGGATCAGGCCAGACCCCCTCAAAACATTTCAACAAAGTCGTCCAGACTTTAACTTTGCTAGTTGTTTTAAGCAGGTATCATGCAGATATTGCAGGAGGGATGGCAGCTGCTCAAACCACTTCGTTTTAAACAGAACAGAAGTTATTTACAAGATTACCAAATGAAACACAAGCAAAAAGAACAGAATACCGAATAACTTAGCCTATCTGAAAACTCGACAGACTATCCCAACTTAATGATGCTGTTCCAAATAGTTGCAACCATCCCCGTAAATACCTCATTGGCAGAAAATGTAAAATCAATCACAGGGTCTGACAGGAGAGAAGTCAGAGAGAGGTACCAGTTATGGGCCTGGTTCTTTGGGTCCAGTAGTTTTAAACTGCCTGACTACTTTCAGTGAATAGTCAGACTGCCAAAACCAAATCAAACCAGAGTACAACTGAGCTGGGAGAACTGTCCACTTCCCTTTCATTTTACAACTGCTTTTTCAAACTTGAATGCCATTTTTTCTGAGACAGTATCTGTTAGTTATAATCAAATTGGCCCTAAAACCCATCTAAGCCCAGGCCTTTTGATACTGCATTTTTACTACCTCCTGAAAAAAAACCAAGGACACCATAACCTTGTTAATGGAGCAGCATTATCACACAGTATAGTTCCCTGTTTATTGATAGACAATTCTAATCTAGTTCACAGTTTGGTAAGGTCCTACAAAAAACTGAGGCAAGTGGTCAGCTAATGTATTTTTTACAATATTAATTGAGACATGACGGTGTCTGGAATATCAGAAAACTCCTTTATCATTGAGATTGAACAGTGCTCTGGGATGTTTTATGTCCGCAAAAACAGACAGATGGGATCTCTTTTAATGAATCATCCAGAAGAAAACACCTAAGGCACTGAAATATTCCCTCAACGTGGATTTGAATGTCATCCCAGATCATGCACTCAAATCTTGGAATTGATCTTCAATCCACAGCCTTCTGACTCATGAGCATTACACAAAACAAGCTGCCAGGCAGTGTCAGAGTTTTGTGCCTTACCTTTCCACGAGCAGACCATGCCCCAAGGATCAGTACTGGGTCCACTACTTTTTGTCATTTATATAAATGATTTGGATATGAACATAGGAAGTATGGTTAGTGTGCAGATGACACCGAAATTGGAGGTGTCATGGACAGCGAAGAAGATTACCTCAGATTACAACAGGATCTTGATCAGATGGGCCAGTGGGCTTAGGAGTGGCAGATGGAGTTTAATTTAGATAAATGCGAGGTGCTGCATTTGGGAAAGCAAATCTTAGCAGGACTTATACACTTAATGGTAAGGTCCTAGGGAGTGTTGCTAAACAAAGGGACCTTGGAGTGCAGGTTCATAGCTCCTTCAAAGTAGAGTTGCAGGTAGATAGGATAGTGAAGAAGGCGTTTGATATGCTTTTCTTTATTGGTCAGAGTATTGAGTACAGGAGTTGGGAGGTCATGTTACGGCTGTATACAGGACATTGGTTAGGCCACTGTTGGAATATTGCATGCAAGTCTGGTCTCCTTTCTATTGGATGGATGTTGTGAAGCTTGAAAGGGTTCAGAAAAGATTTACAAGGGTGTTGCCAGGATTGGAGGATTTGAGCTACACGGAGAGGCTGAATAGGCTGGGGCTGTTTTCCCTGGAGTGTCGAAGTCTGAGGGGTGACCTTATTGAAGTTTATTAAATCATGAGGGGCATGGATAGAATAAATAGACAAAGTTTTTTCCCTGGGGTGAGGAGTCCAGAACTAAGGGGCATAGGCTTGGGGTGAGAGGGGTAAGATATAAAAGGGACCTAAGGGGCAACTTTTTCACGCAAAGGGTGGTGCATGTATGGAATGAGCTGCCAAAGGAAGTGGTGGAGGCTGGTAGAATTGCAACATTTAAAAGGCAATTGGATGGGTACATGGATAGGAAGGATTGAGAGTGATATGGGCCAAGTACTGGTAAGTGGGACTAGATTAGGTTTGGATATCTGGTCGGCATGGATGAGTTGGACAGAAGGCTCTGTTTCCGTGCTGTACATCTCTATGACTCTATGATATACATAGAACATAGAACAGTACAGCACAGCCCTTCAGCCCGCGATGTTGTGCTGACCATTGATCCTAATGGATGCACCGTCAACTTTCTGTGACCATATGCATGTCCAGCAATCTCTTAAATGTCTCCAATGACCTTGTTTCCACAACTGCTGCTGGCAACACATTCCATGCTCTCACAGCTCTCTGACATCCCCTCTATACTTTCCTCCAACCAGCTTAAAACTATGACCCCTCGTGTTAGCCATTTCTGCCCTGGGAAATAGTCTCTGGCTATCGACTCTATCTATGCCACTCATTATCTTGTATACCTCAATTAGGTCCCCTCTCCTCCTCCTTTTCTCCAATGAAAAAAGTCCGAGCTCAGTCAACCTCTCCTCATAAGATAAGCCCTCCAGTCCAGACAGCATCCTGGTAAACCTCCTCTGAACCCTCTCCAAAGCATCCACATCATTCCTATAATAGGGCGACCAGAACTGGGCGCAGTATTCCAAGTGCGGTCTAACCAAAGTTTTATAGAGCTGCAACAAGATCTCACGACTCTTAAACTCAATACCCCTGTTAATGAAAGCCAAAACACCATATGCTTTCTTAACAACCCTGTCCACTTGGGTGGCCATTTTAAGGGATCTATGTACCTGCACCCCAAGATCCCTCTGTTCCTCCACACTGCCAAGAATCCTATCCTTAATCCTGTACTCAGCTTTCAAATTCGACCTTCCAAAATGCATCACCTCGCATTTATCCAGGTTGAACTCCATCTGCTACCTCTCAGCCCATCTCTGCATCCTGTCAATGTCCCGCTGCAGCCTACAACAGCCCTCTATAATGTCAACGACACCTCCAACCTTTGTGTCGTCTGCAAACTTGCTGACCCATCCTTCAATCCCCTCATCCACGTCATTAATAAAAATTACAAACAGTAGAGGCCCAAGGACAGAGCCCTGTGGAACACCACTCATCACTAACTTCCAGATAGAATATTTTGCTTATACTACCACTCGCTGTCTTCTGTTGGCCAGCCAATTCTGTATCCAGACAGCTAAGTTTCCCCTGTATCCCATTCCTCCTGACCTTCTGAATGAGCCTACCATGGGGAACCTTATCAAATGCCTTGCTGAAGTCCATATACACCACATCCACAGCTCGACCCTCATCAACTTTTCTAGTCACATCCTCAAAGAACTCGATAAGGTTTGTGAGGCATCACCTTTACAAAGCCGTGTTGACTGCATTTAATCAAGCCATGCTCTTCCAGATGGTCATAAATCCTATCCCTCAGAATCCTTTCGAACACCTTGCAGACGACAGACGTGAGATTTACTTGTCTGTAATTGCCGGGGATTTCTCTACTTCCTTTCCTGAAGAGAGGAATTACATTTGCCTCTCTCCAGTCTCAAGTTGTCAAAATGAGTGAGTATTTTGAACAGACTTTTTCAGATTTCTCTCATTTACTCATTGCTTAGATCAAGCTTGCACAACATCATCCCCATCCCTGAATTTCAATGTGCAACATGTAATCTAAGAGGAATAGCTCGACACACCTTCTTAACAAATCCACAGTCACCATGATTGCCCCAAAAGTATATCGACACTTCTGTTGAGAAGCTGTCCAATAATTTCAGTACAATTAACTTCCAGTCTCATTAATTTTGATTGTGTCCAGTGCTCTGAGTCCTTAAGTTAAATAACCTACTGGTTTCCATGCCTCTTAGCATTTTGAAACACTCAATGATTTTACTTGATTGAAAGCATGCAACTTTGTGATTCTTAGATTTCCAAAAATAATCCTAAACTTCTCTTGTCTCAATGAATCAAGGCAATCATTATTATACTTAGATAGTCAAGAGTCCGTATGACAGCTTTTCAACTTGATTGTCCTTGTTGAAGGCTGATTCAAATTGGCTGCAAACTGTCAGAAAATGATTACTAATCACACTCATGTCTCTGTCTTACTCCTACTGCTAGTGCTACGTGTACTTACTCAATGCCCACAAGGGATTAATCTGAACTGGGGACATTTCAGATAATATTGAAAATTACCAAAGCCATGGTATAAAGTGTAATTGGTTCGTATGTCAGAATCAGTACAAACTTGTCTGGAAGTTATAGGGCAATGCACAAGGCTTAACTCAGACCAGTTTGGGATCTGCTTAATTTGATTATCATAACAGCTTGCAGATGACTGGATGTTCTGCAGTGACTTATAAGAACTCTTTAATTTTTACTATTGATCCCTATTGGACATATTGTAATTGTAATTGCAGACCTGTAATTCTTGAAGCAAGTGTAACCTTGTTATGTGACATTAGGAGATGAAACCATCTGTCTTTAATAAAAAAGGAAATAGCTGGAGAAACCTGGCAGGTATGGCAACATTTGTGGAGAGAGAGCAGTGTAAATATTTTAGGTCTTCACTGGACGCGAGACATTGACTCTGCTTTCTCTCCACAGATGCTTCTGGACTTGGTGAGTTTCTTCAGATTTCCAGCATTCACAGTTCTTTATTATTTGTCATGTGTCTTTAGCTCATTTCTGAAGATAATGGCTTCGGACCAGCCTGAATCATTCACAATCTGGATCAAACCCTTGAATCACCAGACTAACTTATATGCAATGTTTTCTTGAAAGCCTCATGTGAATGATTTCAGCCCTCTGATAACTAATATTCTTATTAAATGATTCATCAGTCTGTCATGTTACACACAGAAAGATGAGAACAAGTATTACCCTCAGGCTAACTAGGGTTTATGGAAGAGAGGTAACTAGGCTGAAGGGAAAGAAAAGGAGGAAGACACGTAAATGAG
This sequence comes from Chiloscyllium plagiosum, assembly GCF_037043375.1. Lineage (NCBI taxonomy): Eukaryota > Metazoa > Chordata > Chondrichthyes > Orectolobiformes > Hemiscylliidae > Chiloscyllium > Chiloscyllium plagiosum. The sequence goes on from NW_028270141.1 coordinate 32,612,952, forward strand.
GGAAAGGTTGATGAGGGGTTGAAAAAGGTACATTGAACACCTGGGAGTTTTTAAAAACGGGAATGGAATGTTTTTGATGTTAGGATTGAGTACACACTTTTACTGTTCTTTGTTTAATAGAAAAGGTCTGCTGCTATTTGAGATATCTGCATACGTAGGTATCATGTCAAGAGCAGGCCAATTTTGGCAGATTTAAATGTCCAAGCATTAGCTGCAGTTTGATTGCCATCCTCATTCTCACAGCACATTTTGTGCTCCTGGCATCAAGGATAAGCTGTTCCTAGCATAAATTTCAGTCCAACCTGTGTGTTGCTAAATTGTTGGGCAAGCTGGTGCTCATGTTAGAACTAAGTATCCTCTCAGGGCTGGCCTTGCCAAGGTAGGATTAAAGTGCAATTTGTGGTGGGGGGAAAATCTCTTAATGCCTAAGTATGAATCTAAATGAGTAATGTTCAGTTGGAAACACATGAGATAGTCATGACCTGTCTGTAAGTCAAGATTAGTGTGGTGCTGGAAAAGCACAGCAGGTCAGGCGGCATCCGAGGAACAGGAAAATCGACATTTCGGGTGAAAGCACTTCATCAGGCATAAAGAATGTCATTTCTGTCAGACAATTGAACAATAGAGTCTGCACTTTTTAAAAAGAAAGCAGAATGGAAGCCCTTTCAGAATTACTTCTGGAAAATTAAATGACTTTTGTTTGTTTTCAGTGTCTATACAGAATTGGATGACATTTTATTGTGAACTCGCACTCATTGAGAGTGAAAAATAATTCTGCTAAGTATGTTTACCATTCACGATCTTTGGACAAGGGACTTTTTAAAAATTTTCTCCCTCATTTTTAATGACAATATGGTCACAGGGAGACTTTCATTGTTCCCCTGAGTGACTTCCTTCACAAGTAAACGTTGGCTGGTGGATGAACAAGGGGAAACATTGCAGACCTGAAGAATCAGGGTGACTGAAGAATAACCGGATATGAAACATTTACTTCCCCATTTTACTTTGAGAAATAATTTGTTAGCCAAATCTATTGTACCTGGCACAATTTTATGGATCAGCTAATGTATACTTTTTTATGATTCTGGCTCCATTGTTATCAAAGTATAACAAAGTCTGAACAGCCTTCAGCACAAATGAGAATGACTGCAACTTTGAAATAACCACTTCGGCAACAGATTTACTTTTGCTACTGTCACCTGAAGTGTTTCTGTAACATAAGGGCAGCGTAACTCAACAAGACAGAGAAATCTGTAACCTATTTATTCAGATCTACGCCCCAAAGGTTTAAGGGCTCTTTAAATTGTTCTTGAAATGCAGGTGATGCTGGAAAGAACAAATTTATTGCACATTCCTTGTTGCCCTGTGAAGGAGGAGTTGCACTCTTATGATCTTGTACTGCTGCAGTCCTTGTGCTGATGGTGATCACAGCAATATACAACCAAGTCAGAATGATATGTGACTTGGAGGTGATGGTGTTCAACTGATATTTCTTTCCACGACTCCATCTGTGGTAGTAGGTGCAGGGCTGGGGAATGCTATTTCAGCAGATTTGGTGAGTAGCTGTGGTGTATTTTTTAAATAGTTCAAACTGCTGATACTGTGCTTAGGCACTGGAGTCCAATGGTACAGGAACTAATTAAGGAGACTTCTTTGATCTAGATGTGTTAATCTTCTCAAAGCGTGTTGCAACTATGCCCATTTGTATTTCAATCACAGCCGTTACTTGTTTATTGTAGAAAACTAGAATTAAGGAATGGATAAAACACTGGTGATGCACAATATTTAATTTGTGGCAATATAAATACAAGGCTATCTCATTCCAGTCATCATATCATTTTTAAATCTCTAATTAACTCAGTGACTTTCTTCATCAATCAGCCTCTACTGTACCCTGTCAAGAAATATAGTTTAGGAGGAAACAGTCTGAGCTTGTATAACATAGACAATTGTTTTACGAACACATTCTTTTGAAAGATTATTTTCTTCATCTGAGTTTTAAATTAGCCAGAAGGGGAGGTAGGTAATTAATTGAAGAACTGAAGATGAGATCTTTGTTAAATGGTCGGTGGGAATCAGTCTGTCAGTTGGCACTATGGTGATTGAGTGATTTTTTCAATGGCATAAAATCAGTTGGTGATTGCTTACATTGAATTATAACAAACTAATATCTATTCAACAGTTTATTGTGTTTCTTAGCCAATTTCTGCAAACAAGAGAGGAAATACATAAACAATTTGTTCAAATGAGTAGACACTCAGAGCCACCTGAGAAGGAATTAGTGCTTATACCTATTTAGGTCATTATCTCACACACAGATCTAGCATATTTAATTCCAGTTCATTGTGGCCCTACCTCAAGCTATCCATCTCAAAGTCTGTTCATTTCCTAATGAACTGTTTGTCCCATCATACATGGTGAGGTATCAATGGGGTTCCTGTTGTGCTTATTGAATTGCAACCCAAGAGTTGAAAATGAGACAGTTGCAGTCTAAGTGATTGATAATTCAGAAAGGTCACACCTGATTGTGAGTCTGTGTGGAGCTAACTGATGCATATTGGGTTGGAATAGACATTGTACAATTAGCCTGTATGCCTTTGATTCAGAGTGAGCAGAATTGGTCATTACAAGAACATTTTAAAAAATTAGCTTATTGTCTCATAATTATTCACTATAAATTAATTGTAAGCTAAATAACATAAAACCAACAATGTATGGAGCTGTTTGAGGCAGAGGAATTGATTAACTTAGTGACTCATTGATAAGCAGTGAGGAACTCAATTAACATTAAAAAAAAACCCAGGTGATTGCAATTGGTAATAACCATAGTCAAAATGTAAACGTATTTATCAGCCTTTCTTCAATATCATGTAAAATAATGGAATTAATTATCTGGAATAATTTTGAAGGTTGACTATGAAACAACAAATCAGTTAACAGGAGTCATCAGAACCTCAGGAGGTGAAGATTGTGCTGAAACTTTCTTTAAGGAAGTGACTTCCCAGGTGAATTTTGGCACCAGTGAATATTCATAGTATAATATGCCATCCTGGCCTGCACATCCATTGCTAGTTACATTCTCAAGCTGTGACGAGACAGGCAGCAGGAAGCATCTGTGCCTGTATTCATGACCATGTTTGTGCGCAGTTGTCATCGCTGGCGAGATTTAGTCATGGATGGAACTTTATTTTACATCCAGGCATCTGCTTCTCATCACTAAGAATGGCATCAGTCTTCTTGTTATGCCACTTAAATGTAGCTTTCATAGGATACTGTGCCTGCTTGGATACCTGGAGACACAATGCACAGAGACTTCGAAAAGGCATGTAATCAAGTCAAAGCCAACTAATCTGTTCATAGCTGAGCAATTCAGGATAAAGCTTGAGATAGTTTATGTATTTGGCTGAAAGATGAAAATCAACAGACCCGATGACAGAATTCTTCTTTATTTGTTCATTGGATGTCAGCATCACTGGCAAAGCCAGTGTTGTGTTCAATTGTTTAGCCTTTGATTATATTAATCTATTGACTGTTCACTATGTTGTGTGCTGTGTGTCAAGACTGGATATGGAAAGGGAATTTTTTTAGCTCTTTGACTCCTTAAAGACCAAAAGAGATTTGGGTTTCTTTGTTTAAGTGTTTACTCATGCATCCATGGAAGGTGTGCCCACCAACAATGGTGCACAATCCTCAAATTTGCTACAAAACAATGGTTTTGTTCTCTTTTTACAGATAAGCTTTCCAATAAAAACGTGAGACATTTAAACACATATTGCTAATGAAGTGTTCATTCTATTTGATATCCCAAGTTAGTACACATATATATCTGTATTATCCAATACGAAATTCAACATGTCCACAAAGACTCTTATCAATATTTTATAGAGTCATTATAGAAAACATCCTATTTGGATGCATCACAGCATGGTATGGCAACTGATCTTCCAATTCTGTGAGGAACTACATAAAGTTGTGAACACAGTCCATCCATTTCACAAACCAGCCTTCTATCTATTGACTCAATCTGTACATCGGGCAGAAGAAAAGAAAGTTTGAACACAGATATGAACAAATTCAAGAACAGCTTCTTCCCAGCTATTATTGGACTTTTGAACAGACCTCTCAAATATTAATGTTGATCTCTCTCTCTCTCTGCAACTTGTCTGAGGCTGTAACACTGTATTCTGCACTCTGTTCTGCTATCTTGATGCACTTTGTATGGTATTATGTGCCTGTATAGCATGCAAACAACACTTTTCACTGTATCTCGGCACATGTGACAACAATATATCAAACTGAAACTGAAACTCAATCTTGTTCAAATTTTTACATGTGATTATAAAAGCCAAATTGTTAAAAGTACATTTTTTTGTGATTTTCAAAATGCTTTACTATCCTTTTACACCCTTTCAATGTGGTTATAGAGAAACTGGAAACAAACAGTAAGCATGAGAATACTGACATTTAAAACACATTATGCTAAAGATCCTGTTAACATATAGGACCTGATATGTATTATCCCTGCTCATCTCTGAAATACAAAACAGAATTTCTGGTGATATAAATGGAAAATATTGGAAAATTATCACCTCTAGTCCTTTCCTTTCTATATTGGAAGATCCACAATGCCATTGAATCAATGGATATAGGGATTCAAGTTAGTAGTAATGAAGAAAGAGGGTTATATGAAGCAGTGGCCCTCAAGAAGGAGATACTTGTTCAATGCCATGGACAAAAGACTTGTAATTAGCCAAACAACTCAAAGAAGATGCCTCTATATTTGATATTGTATCGAGTACTCTTGAAAAATACTTTGGGCTAAAGCAAAGTTTGAATGATATAATTTCTACGAGAGGTGCCGGGGAGATGGTCAGCCCATTAAACAGTACATGGACAGTCTTGTGACAGTTGCTTGTAAGTGCCCATGTAAATTTGACACATCAACTAATATACTCATTCATGATCAACTCATTGAGGAAACTTAATTCCATTAGCATTATGGAACACCTACTCATTGAAGTTGATGACTTAACCTGAAAAAAGTCGTGACCTTGACGATTCAATTATGTCTGCCATTTTGGATGCAAATGGCAGTACTAAATGTGCACTCAGGTTAAGGTTGCAGACATGACTTGTCTAATCAGCTCAATTGCAAAGATCACTGACACTGAGACCTCAGCACTGGCTCATCAACGCTTGTCTCATCAGAGTTGGACACCTTTAAAATGTGCCCAAGTTGTGGAGGTAGCCATTGATCCACAACACCATTTTTATCTTGAGGGAAGAAGTATAACCTATGCTTAAGAGCATATCACTTTGTAATGGTGTGCAAGTTGTTAAAGAAAACTTCATCAATTCAAAATGTGGTGAATCTATTCAAGAGAGTGTAATAAGACATGTGTATAGCAGCATAAATGGTAAGGCCAGAGTTCATTGGAAGGAAAACCCAGTTCAGACACATCAGTGTTACTGCTCATCAAGGTTGTCGCTGAGCAACAAATTCCACCATATTGGTCTTTTTTGTAACTTTCCCTCAATCTTGTGACAGATTTGGTTCAAGCATATGATGACTCAGTGACTCCAGTTTTGTGAACAATCACAGTCCAATTCTGCAACAGAAATATCACCCTGGACAAGTTCACATTCTGTTTAGCCAAAGGCAGAAGCTTTATGAAGATAAATACTTTTCATATGCTTAGATTCAAACTTGAAGATCTCACTGGAGCACATACAAACATGATCTGTACATCGCACTATCCTTTCACGTTAACTAGATTTGGGGAATGAACTGAAGTGATACTGTGATATTCCCTGCATCAACGCATTAGTTCTATCAATTTTACAGAAGGTGAGATGATTACTATTTGTGATTCATGTTAAAGTGGCTGAAATGACTTGAAGCAGGTGATATCATTGTGTGAATCAACTCGCTCACATGGATACTGAATGGTGTTATTCGATTACATAAAAATGATAAACTTAGACTATCCTTAAGGCAATCAAATAAGCAATAATTCCAGCAAAGTATCCATTTAGAGTCATAGAGATGTACAGCACGGAAACAGACCCTTTGGTCTAACTCGTCAATGCCAACCAGATAACCTCACCTAATCTAGTCCAATTTGCAAGGACTTGGCCCATTTCCTTTTAAACCCTTCCTATTTATATGCCTTTTAAATATTGCAATTGTAGCAGCCTCTACCACCTCCTTTGGCAGCTCATTCCATAGAAGCACCACCCTCTGCATGAAAAACTCATCCCTTAGGTCCTTTTTAAATCACCTTAAATCTATGCCCTCTAGTTCTGGACTCCCTCACCCCAGGGGAAAAAAAAACTTTTCTATTTATCCTATTCATGCCCCTCATGATTTTATAAACCTCTATAAGGTCACCCCTCACATTCTCCAAGGCCCTATCCTCTCCCTAGTTACCCTCTTGTCTTTTTGGACAAGAATCCCTTTGGATTCTCCTTAATCCAATTTGCCAAAGCTATCTCATGTCCCCTTTTTGCCCTCCTGATTTCCCTCTTAAGTATACTGTGACTGTCTTTATACACTTCTAAGGATTCACTCGATCTATCCTGTCTATACCTTACATATGCTTCCTTCTTTTTCTTAACCAAACCCTCAATTTCTTGAGTCATCCAGAATTCCCTACACCTACCAGCCTTTCCTTTCACCCGAACAGGAATATACTGTCTCTGGACTTCCGTTACCTTATCTTTGAAGGCTTGCCATTTTCCAGCTACCCGTTTACGTGCGAACATCTCCCCCTCCCATCAGCTTTTGAAAGTTCTTGCCTAATACCTTCAAAGTTGGCCTTCCTCCAATTTAGAACTTCAACTTTTAGGTCCGGTTTATCCTTTTCCATCATTATTTTAAAAGTAATAGAACTATGGTCACTGGCCACAAAGTGCTCCCCCACTGACACCTCAGTCACCTGCCCTGCCTTATTTCCCAAGAGTAGGTCAAGTTTTGCACCTTCTCTAGTAGGTACATCCACATACTGAATCAGAAAATTTTCTTGTTACACACTTAACAAATTCCTCTCCATCTAAATCCTTAACACTATGGCAATCCCAGTCTATGTTTTGAAAATTAAAATCACCAACCATAACCACCCTATTATTCAGAGATGCCGGCAATCACCTGATGAAGGAGCGTTGCTCCGAAAGCTAGTGTGCTTCCAATTAAACCTGTTGGACTATAACCTGGTGTTGTGTGATTTTTAACTTTGTACACCCTATTATTGTTATAGATAACTGAAATCTCCTTTCAAATTTGTTTCCAAGTTTCCCACTGACTATTAGGGGATCTACAATACAATAAGGTGATCATCCCTTTCTTATTTCTCAGTTGTATCCAAATAACTTCCCTGAATGTATTTCAGGGAATATCCTCCCTAAGTACAGCTGTAATGCTATCCCTTATCAAAAGCACCACTCCCACTCCTGTCTTGCACACCTCCCCCCCCACCCCACCTCCACCTTTTCTATCCTTCCTATATCATTTGTATCCTGGAACATTAAGCTGTCAGTCCTGCCCATCCCTGAGCCACATTTCTGTAATTGCTATGACATCCCAGTTCCATGTCCCTAACCATGCCCTGAGTTCACTTGCCTTCCCTGTTAGGCCTCTCACATTGAAATAAATGCAGTTTAATTATCAGTCCTGTCTTCTTCTCTGCTTTGATCCTGCCTGCCCTCCCAGTTTGACTCACTCCTTTTCCCAACTGTACCAGCCTCAGATTGATCTCTTTCCTCACTATTTCCCTGGGTCCCACCACCCCCACCTTACTAATTTAAATCCTCCTGAGCAGCTCTAGTAAATCTCCCTGCCAGAATATTAGTCCCCTTCCAATTCAGGTGCAATCCATCCTTCTTGTACCAGTCACTTCCACCCCAGAAGAGATTCCAATGATCCAAAAACGTGAATCCTTTTCCCCTGCACTAGCTCCTCAGCCATGTATTCATCTGCTCTATCCTCCTATTCCTACCCTCAATAGCCCATAGCACCGAGAGGAATCCAGATATTACTACCTTCAAGGACCTCCTTATTAAATTCCTGCCTAACTTTCTATATTCCCCCTTCAGAATCTCATCCTTTTCCCTTCCCATTGTCATTAGTTCAAATGTGTTGCTTTGATCTAAGAGCTATCAAAACCATTTCACAGTATTCATGAAGCTCAATGTGTCTTGTAGTTATCTTCAGTTGTATCTCATACAGGAAAGCTGATATCTTACTATTGTTACTCAGGAAGTTGTGTTTCAGTATCATGGACTGCCCTCTGAACTCCATTCAGCACATCACGCATTCCACAAAGTTGTTTCCTCAGTCCTGTCAAATGTGGACAGCACGCTTAAACTATTTATTTGTGGGATTAGGGGAGTTGTCCTATGATGAGAGGCTGGCCAAATTGGAGTTACATTGTATAGAGTTTCAAAGAATATGACATAATCTCACTGAAACATCGTAAATTCTGAAATGGTCTCACAAAGTGGCTATTGAGTGATTGTTCCCACTAGCTGAGGATCCTAAAGTATGGGGACACAGTCTTGGTGAATGGGACTAATCATGTAGGAATGTGTTAAGGAGAAACTGCTTCAGTCCAAGAGCTGTGAGTCTTTATAATTCTCAACCTTAAAGAGTTGTTGATGATCCATCATTGAGTTTCTTTATGGTTGGAATAGACATGCTTTTGGTCACTGAGGGACGTGGGGAACAGAGGAAAAGGTGGAGTTGAGACATAATTTCAGCCTTGCTCAAATGGGGGAGCTGCCTCACGAGGTTAAGTGGTGGACTTTGCCCATATTTTTTGTGTTCCTGTGTACTTGATGGCGCAGTTATCGTTAAAAGGGATTAAACAGAACACAACCTGCTGTTATCAGTGTTGCTTCCTGGACTCACAGGACAATTTGACTCTCAACAAGGACAAATACACATTCGCAGAATCCAAGATTAACTTCCCAAAGTGCAAAGTGACAGCAGCTGGACTAAAGTCCATACATGACACCATCACAGCCATTCATGTGCTTCTGACCCCATCTAATGGGGAAGAGTTGGCATCGTTCCTCAGTACTGCCAACATTCATTACAGTTAGCTCCTAATTACACAGAGATTGAAGATGCACAGTGATAGTGGATAATCACACAGCAAACAGCACTGATATGTTAAGGACAAAGATACTAGCTCCATAAGGTCTGACGCAATTCATTTGCATGCAGAAATATATATTATATCAGATGCATCAGGATAAACATTTGGAGCTGCAGTCTTAGAGTACAGGAAGGAAGTGAAAGATCAGTCATTATACATAATGTCTGTCAGAAACTAAACTCATATATTCTGTTGAAGAACGGGAAACATCAGTCTGCATCTATTCCTGTGAACATCAGCACATCTGTCTCTAAGGTAGAAAGTTTACCTCCCACACTGATGTGCTGATTACATTGTTCACCATATCAAGATCTGATATTGGCCTTTTTACTCCTTACAGTTGCTGAATCACCTTCATCTGGGCAACTTTGAGATTAGGTATCTTGCAGGTTCACAACACTGAGTAGTAGATATGTTTAGCAATATGACCATTGCAGACAGGGTGAGCAATAGCAGTGACATTGAAGACAGCCAGATCATGGTGATTCAAAAAGTTGGCAAGAATCTGTTACACCAGAGCATTTAAGCCATTCTGTGTTATGCATTGTCTGAGCTGAGATATAAGACCTTTTTAATAAGACCTTAAGATAGCTGAAGAATGTGACTTAAAAAAAGTTCTAGGATTTATACATTAATGAAACCTACAACCAATTGTAAAAGAGGAAAGACTTAACAGCAGTCTAGGTTTGTTCAATATATCATTTCAGTTGTATGACACTGTAATCTTTTGCTATAAATTCTGTGTCTTATGATCCTATTACACAGCTACCTGATAAAGGAGCAGTGCTCCGAAAGCTATTGCTTTCAATTAAACCTGTTGGACTATAACCTGGTGTTGTGTGATCTTTAATTCAGAACATTTAAGGCAGAATTGATGAGAGACTGCACGTAGCATCCAGTATCAAATGGCCTCATGAAATATGGGAAGAACTGGTCATGTACTGCAGAGTACACAATGAAATTGAAATGTTCACTGAAAACTATGTCGCATGTGAACTCAAGTGGTAACTCCAAGAACACAACAGTAACTTACATTGCATCATGACAATTAAGGATATCCTGGTGTTATTAAGATGAAACAATGATTCAGTGAGCAGTTTGGCTGCCAGCATTTGATTATCATATAGAAGAGCTCATTAAAAACATCTCTGGCTTGTACACTCAGTGAACAATCTGTTAAAGCCATGCTCTAAATCTCTACAGTTGATTCTCATGGCCAGCAAAACCATAGCAACAACTCTAAATAGGTAGTTTTGAAACAAACACAGAGAAGCTGGAAAATCTCAGATGGTCTGGCAGCATTTGTGGAGAGCGAAAGAATTAACTTTTACAAGTCCAGTATGTCTCTTAGAGTCATTGAATCATAGAGATGTACAGCATTGAAACAGACCCTTCGGCCCAACTTGTTCATGCCGACCACAGATCCTAAATTAATCTAGTCCCATTTGCCAGCATTTGCCATATATCCCTCTAAACTCTTCCTATTCATATGCCCATTCAGATGCCTTTTAAATATTGTGATTGTGGCAGCCTCTACCACCTCCTCTGGCAGGGTATTCCATGCACACACCACCCTCTGCATGAAAAAGTTGTCCCTTAGGTCCCTTTTAAATCTCAAAGTTTGGGTGAAGATTTGTAGCTCGGGTGCTCGTTGTTGTGGTTCTGTTCGCCAAGCTGGAAATTTTTGTTGCAAACGTTTCGTCCCCTGTCTGGGCGACATCCTCAGTGCTTAGGAGCCTCCTGTGAAGCGCTTCTGTGGTGTTTCCTCCGGCATTTATAGTGGCCTGTCCCTGCCGCTTCCGGTTGTCAGTTTCAGTTGTCCGCTGTAGTGGCCGGTATATTGGGTCCAGGTCGATGTGTTTGTTGATGGAGTTTGTGGATAAGTGCCATGCTTCTAGGAATTCCCTGGCTGTTCTTTGTTTGGCTTGCCCTATAATGGTAGTGTTGTCCCAGTCGAATTCATGTTGCTTGTCGTCTGCATGTCACAAAACGTTTGCAACAAAAATTTCCAGCTCGGCGAACAGAACCACAACCTTTTAAATCTTTCTCTTCTCACCTTAAACCAATGGCCTCTAGTTTTGGACTCTCCTACCCTGGGGAAAAGACCTTGTCTATTCACCCTGTCCATACCCCTCATGATTTTATAAACCTCTATAACATAACCCCTCAGCCTCTGATGCTCCAGGGAAAATGGCCCCAGCCTATTCAGTCTCTCCCTATAGCTCAAATCCTCTAATTCTTGCAACATTCTTGTAATTTTTTTCTGAATCCTTTCAAGTTAAACAACATCCTTCCGATAGGAAGTAGACCAGAATTGTCCTAGATCTTTGGACTGTGAGAGGAAATGGGAGTACCCAGGGAAAACTTCACAGTCACAAGGAGAATGTACAAACTCCACACTGACAGTCATCTGAGGGTGGAATCGAACCCAGGTCCTGGCACTGTGAGGGAGCAGTGATGACTATTGAGCCACCATGCTGCCCACATTCTTTCATTATCATCACTATCCAATGAAAATGTCAGTGCAATAGCAAAGAAAACAAAGAGGGACAAAGTAAAACAAAAGTGTGCTTCAACTAGGGGCATATGCAAGTAAACTACAGTTTGTAAATGGAAATTGGGCTCACACCCAGCTGCTACATCACAGCCAGAAGCTTCCATAAGTCAGTCAGGACTGAAGTAGGTTCGACAGTTGCTCAGTAGCAAGACTCACCCTGTTGGATGAAATGCAAGTGGAATGCAGTTTGTTTGATAATGAGCAATCGAGGATATTCCAAGAACAAAAATTATCAGAAGATATTTTTCTTTCCTGATGAGTACTTGTGATTGTCCGTTTCATCAAGGTGAGCTTGCAGAAACTCAAGTTTTTGATCTCAGCACTACTATCAGCAACTGTTAGCCTTTCATGAAAATAGACACTTGGAACTCAAAGAACTGACTCGATGTACACAGTATTATAGCTTAGGATGGTTTAGTTTGAAATAAGGTTCTTTAGTTTAACAGAGCAGGAAATGTTTGTTTTAAGTTCTTCCATGTACATGTCTGTTTCTATTGATTGCTCATTATTCTATGTGATGTCAGTCAAGTATATGGATGTCATTTGAGAAATTGAAGAAGAGTAAATATTAGAAAGCATAAAAGCTTTGTAATAAAAATCCTTTTCATATATAGAACCTGTGTGTCATTTCTCAGAGGTGCAGTATATAATGCCATCACTTATTGCCCAAAAGCTTTTCCCTTTGAGAAAGTGAGAGTGAGCCACCTTCCTGAATTGTTGTAGTCCACAAGGTACAGGTTCATCTGTTAGAGAAGGCACTCCAAGTTTTTGATATTGTTACACTGAAGGAATAACATTGTAATTCTAAGTCAGGATGGTGTTTAATTGAAAGGGAATAGACAGTGGTGTTCCTATTTGTTGCTGTGGCTCTTGTAGACAACATAGGTACTGAAGGAGACTTGATGAGATGCTTCAGTTCATCCGATGGTGGCATACATGCTGCCACAGTGTGACATTTTGGAGAAAATAATGTTTTAAATGAACAGGGTGTCAGACTGCTTTGTGCTGGATGGTGTGAAGCTTCTTGTGTACTGTTGGAGTTGAATTCCTCTCAGCTAGTTAAGAATATTCTCTCACACATGTGGAAAGGTTTTGAGGAGTCAAGGGATGCTCACCACATTATTCCCAACCTTTGCCCACTTCATATAATCATTGTATCATTCTGGCTGGTCCAATTTCATTTCTGACCAGTGACCCCAGGTTGTTATTGGTATGAGATTCTGTGATGATAATGCTGTTAAATGTTAAGGAAGGTAGTTAGATTTTCTATTGTTGCTGATTGACATTGCATGACATTAGTGTGACTTAAATGTTTATTATATCCAGGAGGAGAAAAGTACTGAATGTGTTGTCTCAGACTTGGTGTTTGGATCTCTACTATTTTGCATATCTGTCATTGACCAGTTCAGAAATAAAATATAAATTTGTGAATATTTCCAAACCTAGAAAGAACAATGGAATCAAAAAGGTTTATCAAGAAATTATAGAATTTGGTATAAAATACAATATGATAACAGATGAGATATGTGACTGCGCCAAATAATTATCGAAGGCATTTACACAAACAGCTGCAAGAAGTGGTACATATGAAGTAAAAAGAGCAACACTGAAATAACTAAGACTGAGACTGAAAGAGACCAATGAGTCTAAGCATGCCTGGGGCTTTGCTCAGCGTAGAGCAGCAATCAATAAAGATGGATAGAATGTTGTTCATCCAGAGACTAACACCGGAGGCATGTGATCATCAATGAATAGACTTTTGGACAAAAAAATAAGACGTCGCTGATACCCAGATATAAAGTGTTTCTGGGAACAACTCACTTACGCTTATTCCTATTGTCTTCAGAATTATTTCATTTGATTTTGGTTAGTCTGCGCTAATTTTTGTGGAAAGTCCATGTCTAAACGTTTTGCCTAATTACAGCTTGTATTGTATTCCTGACTGAATTACACTGGAGAGTCAAAAAGGGCAATTTCACACTGGACTGCTAATACTGAGGCAGTGGAGAACAAGCATTATAAACAGCCATTGTCTAAGATTCATTTGAGGCTGTCAAGAAACAGATTTCACTTTAATTGATATCTCTGGCTTTATGTGACTGGAGATTAAAATATGTCACTTGCTTATGCATCGCAACACTACCTGCCAGGAACTGCTTATTGTCACTGTTCAGAGGTCTTTGATTAGTGGATGAATCTTTACAGTCTGGGCTGAACTATAAATTTTAATTGCATTAACCAAATAAAAGTGGAACTCTCCATTATGGCTCGAATTTCAGCTCAGTGTCCAAAGTGCTTCATCATTGCAATATTTTATAATAGTTTAATATGCAAGCAAACTGATGTCTAATTACTGTGAGCTGAATAAAAATCCCAGTGCAGCCAAAGAGGCTGTCACCCAACAATTGGCCTGCTTCAGCAGTCTACATGTTATGTAGAAGAAAATGATTATAGAGTGCTGTGGTATCATTAAAATTGATTGAAGCATTTAGAGGGAAAAGATGAACAATATTTTTTATTAGGTAAGCATATTTTTTTTCCCTGATTATGTGCTCTCAGTCTATAGCTTTGCTTGCAAGATGCAGGTTGGCCATCATTCTAAGACCAGCCTGAAGTCTCAGTGGATTTTTGATAGATTTCCAAGCCACTGCTGTATGAAGTATTGGAGAAAAATCACATTAACATTTAAAAAAAATCTTTCTCTTTCTGTAGTTTTCTTTGAACTTTTTTCTTTATCTGAATTAAAAAGTGTAAAAAATTGGAGAGAAACCACATTGTTTAGTTATAGTCAAGCATTCTCCAGTCTGTTTGTGTTTCACTTAGTGGAGGAAGGCTATGCATCATAAGGAGGATTGTGTTGAATGACTAACAGCTGAAATGTGAGGGCAAGCCACTTGAGGTGATATCTAGGACTCCATTAAGACACTGTTAGAAATTCTCTCAAACTGCCCATGTAAAGATAGAATGACTTGCAGTAACTTAGAGCATCTTTCACAACCTCCAGATGGCCATCTGAAGACAGCGAGTGGTAGTAGAAGGAAAGTATTCTGCCTGGAAGTCTGTGGTGAGTGGTGTTCCACAGGGCTCTGTCCTTGGGCCTCTATTGTTTGTAATTTTTATTAATGACTTAGAGGGCTGTTGTAGGCTGCAGCGGGACATTGACAGAATGCAGAGATGGGCTGAGAGGTGGCAGATAGAGTTCAACCTGGATAAATGCAAGGTGATGCATTTTGGAAGGTTGAATTTGAAAGCTGAGTACAGGATTAAGGATAGGATTCTTGGCAGTGTGGAGGAACAGAGGGATCTTGGGGTGCAGGTACATAGATCCCTTAAAATGGCCACCCAAGTGGACAGGGTTGTTAAGAAAGCATATGGTATTTTGGCTTTCATTAACAGGGGTATTGTGTTTAAGAGTCATGAGATCTTGTTGCAGCTCTGTAAAACTTTGGTTAGACCGCACTTGGAATACTGTATCCAGTTCTGGTCGCCCTATTATAAAAAAGATGTGGATGCTTTGGAGCGGGTTCAGAGGAGGTTTACCAGGATGCTGCCTGGACTGGAGGGCTTATCTTATGAGGAGAGGTTGACTGAGCTCGGACTTTTTTCATTGGAGAAAAGGAGGAGAAGAGGGGACCTAATTGAGGTATACAAGATAATGAGAGGCATAGATAGAGTCGATAGCCAGAGACTATTTCCCAGGGCAGAAATTACTAACACGAGGGGTCATAGTTTTAAGCTGGTTGGAGGAAAGTATAGAGGGGATGTCAGAGGCGAGTTCTTTACACAGAGAGTTGTGAGAGCATAGAATGCGTTGCCAGCAGCAGTTGTGGAGGCAGGGTCATTGGGGACATTTAAGAGAATCCTGGACATGCATATGGTCACAGAAATTTGAGGGTGCATACATGAGGATCAATGGTCAGCACAACATCGTGGGCTAAAGGGCCTGTTCTGTGCTGTACTGTTCTATTTTCTATGTTCTATATCCTAAAACACTTTACAGCTGAGAGTATTTGAAATGCATTGAGTGTTGTAATGTAGGCAAGTTATGGGTTTGGCTCCCACAATGGTCTGTACATTGCAATGATAAATTTAATATGCAGGACCACAAGTTCTGAAAATGATCACGTTATAGTATAATTGATAAGTATTTGTTTCAACATATACTTAATATTCATAAATATATAATTTTTGATAAAACCACTACATACTTTTAAAAAATAAATTCTGATATGAAACATGGTTTTATACAGAAAAGTAACACTTTCAATTTGATTCTTCATGACAGTCAAACCACTTAATGTCATATAATTTGGATGGATATCAAGAAAGGTCTTTGATTTGATAAATAAACAATGAGAAATTAAGAAAGAATGAGTTCTCACCCTTCTGGAGAGAACTGGTTCCATCATTGACACTTTGCTTGAGGCTTAGTCTTGCTTGAACAATCTGCAGTTTAGCTTATTTTTAGGTACCTTTTGATTGCTGTTTTAATTTATCGTTTTAAACTCAGTAATTCACAACTGACCTAAGGGTTTGTTAATTCAGTTAAATGATTAAGGACCTGAAATTTGGAAAGTGGTTGCACAATAGCCAACAGCAGAGAGAACAATCTACTATTTTCGTGGCTACTTTCCAATACTTGCTTTCTGTCTATCAGTCATGAACACATTGTTTTAGGACAGCACCGACTCACAGTTGTTGAAATCAGTATTCTTACAGGTATTGAATCAGACCTCATAATAGATGTGAATATATGGATTGATAGATATGAATATATGAATAACAACACTCAAGAAGCCTGACACTATCCAGGACAAAGCAGCCTGCTTGATTGACATTACATCTACAAGCATCCACTCCCTCCACCACTGATGTTCAATCACAGCAGTGTGTACTATCTACAAGATGCACTACAGAAAGTCATCAAAGATCCTCATACAGCATCATCCAAACCCACGACCACTTACACTTAGAAGGACAAGGGCAGCAGATGAATGGGAATACCACCACCTTGAAGTTCCCCTCCAAGCCACTCACCATCCTGACTTGGAAATATAGTTTCATCACTGGTATGGGTCAAAATCATGGAATTCCCTTCCAAAGGACATTGTTGATCAACACACAGCACACTGACTGTAGCTGTTCAAGAAGGCAACTCACCACAACCTTCTCAAGGACAACTAGGGATGCGTAATAAATGCTGACTAGCCATAAATGTCCACATCCCACAAATGAATTAAAAATAAAGAAGTATGAGCAGGAGGTCCAAGCTTATTCGGCCATTCAATAAAATTGTGACAGATCTGATTGTGCTCTTAACTCCACATTCCTACTGATCTATGTTGTTGCATTCAATTACCCTCCTCCTCCGTTCATAGGGAAACGAGTTCCACAGGTTCATGATCCTCTGAATGAAAAACAAACTTTCTCCTCATTTCCTTCTGATATGGGAGATCCATTATTTTTAAATGGTGTTGTCCTAATTTTTAGTCACCCTGTGATAGGAAACATTCTTTCAGCATCCACCCTACAAGCTCCCTCAAATTTTTATACATTTCTTGGTCTTCTAAACTCTAATGGCTACTGACCCAATCAGTCCATCCTTTCCTCATGATAACCCTTTTACCTCAGGATAACGTTTCTAATACAACTGTGTCCTTTCTTAAATAAGGAGACAAAAATTATACACTTTTGTTCGATGAAATATACCATTTGATGTATATAGAAGGTTGGCCCTTCAGCCCATCATGTCCACACCAACCCTCCAATGAGCAGCCCACCATACCCACCATGTGACTCTGCATTTACTCTGGCTAACCCACACATCCCTAGACACTATGGGCAATTTAGCATGCCTATTCCATCTAACCTACACATCTTTGTGACTGTAGGAAGGAACTGGATCATCTGGAAGAAACCCACACAGACAATGGGGAGAATGTGCAAACTCCACACAAACAGTTGCCTGAGGGTGAAATCGAATCTAGGTTCCTGGTGCTGTGAGGCAGCAGTGCTGCCTTCATAAATATAATTTGTTTAAAACAGTGCTCTACAATTACAGCAGAGTATATCTACTTATAAACTGCATCCCCTTGCAATAATAAAACTATGGTTGACCAAAACTCACAATGATCAACAGTGGCAAGATGGACAATCCCTCAATCCATAGAAAGGGGTCTGCTTAACATTCTTTACAGGTAGCAAGAAAATATTATTGTCTGCATTACTGTCTCACGGACTAATGCCTTTTGATATGCAATAAAACTGTTCTTTCAACAGAATAAACTATAGTTTTTACAGATCTCCAACAGACACATTTTAATGTACTGACACTTTAAAAGATTTGAAAAAAATTCATAGCAAAATAATTCATGGGTAACACACGGCAATGTCACTCCAAGATTCATGACTATCCATCTATCTTATAAATTCAAGCCATGTTGAGTCACAGAAAAAAGGAGCCTGAAGTTTATAATTAGCAGTGCAAAATCCAAGCCACTAATTGTTTTCACTTCCCTGTAGAATTTCTAGGTAACAGTCCATTCACTTGTCAAATTAACATTGGCCTGGATTTTACAGTCAGTAGCAATGGAATGGTACACGCCATTCATCACACTGACAGCTGCCTACGTAATTTGTACAGACTTTGACATGACAACATATGGTTCCTTTAGGCTGGTTCCAGTAGAGTTCTCCCAAAGTGAGGTCTGTGGCATGTGTGAGCAGGAAAAGCAGTAGCTTTTTCTTTTCAACCAATCAGATTGGAGAATTGTTACTGAGCGCCACAGAGTCTAAGCCATGACATATAAATTAGATTTAAAACATTTTAATATCATATGTAAAAAGCAAAGCAGAACCACGGAAATTAGGGAAAGAAAGATAAAATGAATAGAGAGAGATAAAAGGAATGGCAACAGAATATTAAACAAAACCATTTTATTTCAACCTCCATTTCAAATATAATTAAATTCTGAAGGAACATGATTCTGTATTTGAAAGAAGAAGTATTGGAAGGCATTATGACATCGCATTGTTATAAATTTACTTACATGTACATTTAAACATTTTCTGAATAGTTTAGTGGGGTATGTGCAGCAATTTACATAGATTTAAGAACTGAGAAAAGATATTGCAAGGGTGCATACCACAGTGGAACAGGGTAACTCAAATAAGGTTTAAATGAGCAACGTATGATTACATTTTACGTCCAGGTTGAAAGGGAGAAGATTAAAATCGAGACTAGCATTTTAAAGCTACATAAAGGCAACTATATACACAGGATATCTGAGCAAACTGGCATACTAGGCTTAAGCATAGATTAGGAGAAAGTGAGGACTGCAAATGCTGGAGATCAGACTAAAACTAGAGAAGTCCCCTGGACTGGATGGAATTTGTCCTAGGATTCTCTGGGAAGCCAGGGAGGAGATTGCCGAGCCTTTGGCTTTGATCTTTATGTCATTATTGTCTACAGAAATAGTGCCAGAAGACTGGAGTATAGCAAATGTTGTTCTCTTGGTCGAGAAGGGGAGTAGAAACAACCCTGGAAATTATAGACCAGTAGGCCTTACTTGGGTTGTGGGTAAAGTGTTGGAAAGGGTTATGAGAGATAGGATTTATAATCATCTAGAAAGAATATGTTGATTAGGGGTAGTCAACATGGTTTTGTAGGTGGTCATGCCTCAAAAACTTGATTGAGTTATTTAAGAAAGTGACCAAATAAGTGAATGAGGATAAAGCAGTTGATGTGGTGTATATGGATTTCCGTAAGGCATTTGATAAGGTTTTCCATGGTAGGCTCCATGATAAGTCAGAATGTATGTTGTGAAGATGATATCAAGAGATTTAGAAAGAATAGATATGTTGATTGAGTACGCAAGTATTTGATAGATGCATATAATATGGAATTATATGAAGTTGTTCACTTTGATAGGAAGAATGAAAAAGCAGAATCTAAGGTTTAGAATATCCACAATAAAGGTACAGGTTCTTTTTGAATACAAGTCAAGTAATTGATGACCAGACTCTAGTTTTGAATGAGAGGGTGAAAGAAAGAAGCAGAGAGAATAGGTCAACCTAATTACCTGACTGGTGACAAAGTTTGACCATAAATATTATGCTAAATCAGGGGTTTGATCTCCTAAAATCCAATTGCAAATCTTTGGACCATGTGATTACATAATGAAGAGTTGAATTTAAAAAAAAGACCAACTATTTAACAATATATACCTCAGATAAAATTGATTAGCTGTCACTTATATTGCAGCTGAGATTTAATGTTGGATGTATTGCTATTTATTCTGGTGTGCATTAAAATTGCTTTGAGCATGATTTGTATTTAAATAGATAAAGGATTGTATATAATGTAGGAATGGTACATTGTAAAACTCTGATTGCATCAGGAGATCCAACAGGCTCCAGTTTCCTGTAGGTTTATTGGTTTTACACACACAGTAATATAAGATGTACAGAGTTGTTGCTCATCAATTCCTCAGAAATTAAATGTGTCTGAGTACCTGACTTAAGCAGGGGAGTCTTTATTTTCAAAGCTGTAAATCTTGTAGGATATCTGGATTTTGTATGAGTTGCTGTGCTGTATAAATGCAAGTTTTGCTTATTTTTTAGGTCACTAGTTGAATGACATACTGTGATCCAAAAATATTAATGAGAAGATGTGAAGCATATGTATCTAGTTAGTAGCTGGTTAGTCTGTGCTAAATATGAAAACAACTTGTTGTTATCTACTTTTGAAAGTGTTGCATAATCAGTAGAGATCGCTGATGAGTGATGTGAATGGATCAATGTTTCAGAAATTGTAACTATCGTTGGGATTAGTGTCTTGTAATTCCATCTGTATTGCAAGAGTAATCCAAATAATCAAACATTTAAATGTAATAGAACAATTTTATTTGAAAATATACGATGATAATTTTTTGTAGGATTTGCAGTAAGAGGTATAATGATTTATATTTTCAAGAAATTTTAATTAAGAATCTATTGGTAAAACAGAATACAAGCTTCACTAAATAGAGCAGCAGTGATATTATTTGGCTCTTCTTAGGGATGTACAGCAGACTTTCCAGGAGCCTCTGAGGTCAGCTGGCATTAATTCTGCCTTGAAGTGAAAGTTGAGGAACATTTTCTGTTAAATCTTTAGGTAAAATCTTTATGCTTCATATGTGGCTTGTGAGCTTGTTTGAAAATTGTCCTGACAACCAGCTGAGCTACTTTATGCTTCATACTGAAGTTGTTGTTAGGATATAAGTAACTGTACCATAATAGTGTGTTTTGGTTATCAATAGGAATTAATGTAAAATTACAATGACATGAAAAGGTTTTGCAGGTGCAGGTATTTTAAAAAATTACCAAGAGATGAAGTATTATGAGATAGAATTTGCTGGCAAAACAGCAGTTAATTCAAAATACACACCATTACAATTATGTAAGATGTCCATCAGTTTGTCACAAAGAGGGATTCCCCTGTAAGCCATGGGCAGTCATAAGTTGCTCAGCGATTTGCACTGACCCACCATTAGTGTGGAAAAAGTAGAATCCTGTCATTTCGTGAGGTAGCTGAATTTGTGCATTAATTACTTTTAAAAAACCCATCATCATTTAATTCTAATGCTTAATAGCATAGATACCATTTTTGTAACAAAAGGTATTGTTTATGCAATGTAACCCAACCTCATTGGTCAAGAAAGGGAAGGATGGGAATTGTGGAATCTCATTCCTGTAAGCAGTGAAATGCTGTTCGAATTTTATTGTTTAAAACGACATTGGTGTTACAGTTCTTATTTTGTCTTTCAATTCATGTTTTCTTTCCCTCTCTTTATTTCTCCGCAAGATCTCCACTATTATGGTACAGTTACTTACAGCCTAACAACAACTTTATCCCATTCCTTCATCCATCATTCACTCTTCCTTATTTTTCAAACTTTAAGTTTTTCAGTTAAGCAGACAGACTATTGATTCACCACTGTTCACCAAGTCCCCAAATGTGGTATTGTCCGTATCATTATCAACTCACATTCATAGGGTAACTATATTTTTGAGCTGAAGGAGGGGTAAGAAATCTTACAATCCTGGAAATTCTGAGCCAAAATGTTAAAGACGGTGGGCGGCACGGTGGCACAGTGGTTAGCACTGATGCCTCACAGCACCAGAGATCTGGTTTCGATTCCCGCCTCAGGCGACTGTGTGGAGTTTGCACATTCTCACCGTGTCTGCATGGGTTTCCTCTGGGTGCTCCGGTTTCCTCTCACAGTCCAAAAATGTGCAGGTTAGGTGAATTAGCCATGCTTAATTGCCCATAGTGTTAGGTGTAGGGGAATGGGTCTGGATGGGTTGCGCTTCGGTGGGTCGGTGTGGACTTATTGGGCCGAAGGGCCTGTTTCCACACGGAAAGGAATCTAATCAACACATCCTGTGACAGGAATTTTCCTTTCAATTTCCATTGAGAAACAGAAGTGAACTAATTCAAGCAAATGATGAGCTTGAATGAAATATAACTTTATTATAGCCCTGAGCACTGATGGCAGTCGCGTAACCTTTGCTATTCCCAAATACAAGATTATTATTACCTGGGATAATAACCAAAATGCAGGGACCAGAACTTTGAATGGATAACAAAGCTAAATGAATGTATTTATAACCTAAACCATTTGGAGCAAATCTTGTGAACTGCAGAATAAACTCTGATCAGCTGCAGTGAGCGCAACACAAATTCAGCCATGATGAGAAAAAGGCTTGGACAATCCTGGATGTTCACAATCAAGAAAGTGGAGGAAAATAATGAGCTTCAAAGAGATACTGTATTCCTGAAAAGATCTCAGATACCTTCATAAAGAACACTTTGGGCCTTTGCTTAATTCTGGGCTACATGCAGCCATTCACTGTTCCTGTGCCCTGTATTTAAAGGATGAAGGATTCTCTTGGTAACATGTTTTTTCAGCGTCTTTTCCATTTTTCACCATTAGACAGTTCAGTGAGTCAGTTAAATTAATATTGAGCTGGTGCTCATAAAAGTAGTGAAGCCAAAGCTTCATTGCATAACAGAAGTCAATTTTAGGTGAAGCATCAAGTACACAGAGAACACATTGGGCCAGAGTATCTCATTTTTAATTTCAGTGAGTTTCATAGCTAACATTGACTTTGCTCTCATTATTTTCCTTATTGCATTATTCATACAATCAATCTCTTTGGTATCCTTCTCATACAATCACCTGGTAAGAGACATTTCTACCTCAGTAAGATATTCTGGTAAAGGCTGCCAGCACCATAGTTAAAGCCCAACTGCACCCCACTTCAAATGATGAAAACCAGGGAAATTTGCACCCTGTTTTCTTAATAGTGACCTGGAGGTCATAGTGGATGGAGTGGCTGGGAGGAAGCCTATCCTCTAGATGGAAGACCACCAGAGGAGCCCAAAGCATGAAACACAGCTGGATGCAGATCATGGCCTGGGTCAGTGCTATCTCCAGAGTCAGACGGTATACACAACAGTGCAGGAGAATGGTCAGTGATACTTTTCCTCTACAAATATTTTACTATTTTCTCTCTGTAACCTCACACTCATTACAGACCTACATTTGCACAGAAATGCCCATGAAGAATCATCATCTTTACTCAACAGCACAAGCCACCTCATCAGTATTTCTGCCCTCTGGCTAAAATGTAATGCAATCCACAAAGGTTGGCACAGTAAGTACAGAATCAGTGAATACCAAGATGTGAAACTAGCCACTATCGATGTAGGTGGATGATAAGACTGTACATCCCTATGTGCAAGGCAATCTGGCAGTAACATGCAACTCAAATGTCTCCCTGGGCTCCGAGTGAAGAGCGAAAGTGGATTCTGAATTTAGCCAAGATCAGGCACGATGATGCGGTGAGGCTGGTGGCTTATCAATGCCAGCTTTGGTGAAGGAAGGGTGGAGGAGAATACTATCCACAGAGAGTTCAGGATAGTGTTGGTGAAGGGACATTAACATGGAGACCTGAAGAAGCAGATAGACAGCTGTATTCACCACGTAACTACTCTGATGTTCAAGTCAGAATTGGGATCATCAAGTTTCGTAGAAGAGGAAACAAGAATTGCAAGCTGCATATAAATGAAATGAATTGAGGTAGTAATGAAATACAAATGTAAGGAAGTAAGATAATCATCCCAGATCGGTGAGATCTACTTTCAACATTGAAACCTTCAGGGAAAATCTGAATTGGTTTTCGTGATGCTGGCGATCAGATGTTTTGATTCTTGATGTAATTTCCCCCCTTGTTGCCCATTGTCCACATCATTTGAGGAGTTTGAAAATCTGTCCTCATCCTTATTTACCTGGATTACTGTGATATTGCCAGATATTGGAGAGAGGAAGGTTTGAAGCAAGCATAGTTTCAGCAAAGAAATACCTGTTCTGGCATCAATTGATTTTGAAAATGCAATTTATCAGGCTGCCTTTCTCATTTTCTCATTTAATACCATTTGGACATGACTTCCATTCAGAAATGTACTGCAGTTTTTTTTTGCCATTGCTTTCTCTAGGATGGCTGACTAGAACACAGTCCCACACTTAGCATGTGTCATTCAGTGTTTTAGAAGGGTAAACAAAGTCTCTATCAATACAATTGAGGAAATTATGAACACAGATTATATAGCTAAAATCCTTGCTGAGGAACCTGAACCTGGATATTGTGCTTCAGCAGCATTGACTAACACTGCATCATGAGACCCAGTAACATGCAATATGCTGTCCATTTAATGAATGGTGTTGGATAAAGGCAACACTCATTGTGCTTGTATATTAACTTATTCAGTAAGCTGTGTAGTCAATGGCTTCCCTCCAACAAAAATACTAAATCTCCAGTCTTTGACCAGTCTGTTCAACACTGAACACTGAACCAACTTCAGTTTCTTGTTATATTAATACTGACATTAATTCTGCTGAGGAAATGCAAATTGGCATTTCAAAGGAGAAGGCAATGTGGTTATATGTGAGAGTTAAAAAACAAATTAATTTAAGCGGAAAATGAGATTGCTTCAGAAAGCTTTTGCAATACCTACAGATCACTGTGCAGGCAGTTTAACATTCTGATTTGTCTTCTTATATTTAAGGAGCTAAAATTCCAAATTTGAATGATAATGTTGTATTATTCTTTGATATAAGCCATGAGTTGCTAATTTCCTGGGCGTGATCTGTGTGTCATAAAATAGTTTTCACCCAAGACTGTTTTCTCAGATGAAAATGTCCATTTTGACTATTATAAAGAAAAGATATTGAGTTGGCAAAAGTTTTTTTACTCATCAGCATGCTCAGAATGGCAGTGGTAGAGTTTTCATTCTTATGGTTTATAGGAATGGACAAAGAATTATTGAAAAATCTCCCGTCAGCTTTGGAATCCTCTTCCTCAATCTTCTCACATGTCTACCTCCTTTGAAATGCTCTTTTTATGACCTACCTCCTTAATCAAACCTCAAATAACACTCTTAATGTATCCTGATATGGTTCTGCATTAGTGTTATTGTTTGATTATACTGCTGTGAAAAGTTTTGAGTATCCAAGCATGTTCAAGACTTCAAAGCAAGTTGTTATAAATCATCTCAATCTGTAGGAAATAAGAACATCAAATCCCATTCAGTATGGGAGAACTGCTGCAGTAAATATGCAACCTTCTTCTGAAATAAGTCACCTGTTATTATGGGCAGATTGAAAACTTATCACATTGTTGCAAATCTTATTCATAATCTATGACACCAGCATCCCATGATTGGAAGACTAAGTTGGGGCCTACTACTGGGTTACAGTTAAACCAGCAACTTTCAAAGATCTTTATTCATCTCTCAATGTTTTTTTTTCTCTGATAGTTCGTAATGCATACAGTTTGTCCTTATTTACTTTAGCAGGACAATAAAGTGAAGTCAACATATAATGACTCATAAAGAAAATTGATTCAGCCACATATACAATTTTCATTGGTGGCAACTGATTAAACAAACAGGTTGAAAACTGCAATGAGTATATTTTTATTATTTTAAAATTGCCAGTTACTTCATTTGGGATAATCTTTTTGTTATTTAAATAAAACTGGGCACGCAGCAACGTGTTGACTACTCTTTTCCCCATGATCCCACTAAGGTCTGACTAAAGCAGACCCAGCTGAAGCTGATATAAGAATATTATTATCTGCGTCTGACTGTAGCAGAATGAGAACACCTCATGACTTAAAATAATTAATTCCAAACTATGACAAACCTTTGATTTAAGAATTGTAAGTTCTTACAAACCTTTCATCATTTGGTTCAGACCTGTCGTACTCCATTAGCACTAGAAGCAAAATGTCAAAGTTTTCTTAAGAGTTAAGAAAGAAAAGAACTGGAGACATTATGAGGTTGGAAATCTATATTTTTATTTCTAGAACCCAGGCTTGATCAGAATAAGCAAGTTGAATATCTCCTTCCTTCTTGGTAGCCATTTTTTAATGATTCTATTTTGTCAAATGTATGGCGTAAGTGTAGATGTGACACAAGTCACACCACCTTCAACAATATTTGCGCAATTGACTATCAATAGAATAATACTGTGCAATGTTGAAATTTGATAATACTCTCAGATTCAATATTCATAATGCCATTATTTATAATGCCATTATCACACTGCATCTTATCACAAAGTCACACGACATCAGGTTATAGTCCAACAGATTTATATGAAATCACAAGTTTTCAGAGCACTGCCTCTTCACCAGGTGGAGTGAGAGAGAAGCACGCAGGCACAGAATTTATAGGCAGAGGGATCAAAAGATCGAACAAATGGTGTGAGTAGGGGGTTGACAGGCTGAATAATAAGTCTCTGCAGGTGATCAAAAGTGTCAGAACGTGAGTGACGTGTCAACAACTGAATAGCAAGTGAAGGGATGACTTATGATCTGAGTAATTAAGGCAGAGAGCTAATTACAAAAAAAAATAAAATGATGTTAGAAACAAACCAAATGACTGAACTAACATAATAGGTATCAGAGTCATGTGCCGAGGGTCTAACCAAAGTAACAAGTAATCCAAGACTTACAAACTAATTAAGGTAGAGAGATCATAAAAAGTTATCAAGGTGATGGTGTCAAAACAGGACAGTAAAGAAGATTTTACAGATACAGAACAGTTTGGTTGGGTTACATGTAGCGCAATATGATTCCAAGATCTCAGTTGAGGCTGTCTTTGAGGATATGGAACTTGGCTATCTGTTTCTGCTAGGCAATTTTGCATTGTTGTGTATCTCGAAGGCTGCCGTGGAGGAAGCTTACCTGAAGATCAGAAGCTGAATGTCCTTGAACACTGAAGTGTTCCCAGACTGGGAGAGAACATTCCGGTCTGGCGATTGTTGTACAGTGTCCATTCATCTGTTGTTGTAGCGTCTGCATGGTCTCGTCAATATGTCATGCATCGGGGCATCCTTGCCTGCCGCATATGAGGTAGACAACATTGGCCATGTCACATGAGTAGCTGTCGTGTACGTGGTGGGTGGTGTTCCCACATTGATGGTAGTATCCATGTTGATGATCTGACATGTCTTGCAGAGGTTGCCATGGCAGGGCTGTGTGGTGCTGTGGTTAATGTTGTCATGAAGGCTGGTAAGTTTGCTGCAAATGATGGTCAGTTTAACGTTTGGCAGTTGTTTAGCTTCAAGATGCATAACAATGCAGAATCGCTGAGCAAAAACTGATAGCCAAGTTCCGTACCCATGAAGATGGCCTCAACCGTGATCTTGGATTTATGTCACGCTACATGTACCCCGTCAGACTGTTCTGTATCTGTAAAATCTTCCTTACTGTTCTGTTTTGACACCATCACCTTGATAAGTCGTTCTGGTCTCACCACCTTAATTAGTGTGTGCTGTTTTAGATTACTTGTAACTTGGGTTAGATGCTTGACATGTGACTCTTATACCTATCATGTTATTCTAGCCATTTGGTTTGTTTCCAGCACCACCTTATTTTAAATTTTTTGTAATTATTTCTCTGCCTCAATTAATCAGATTAATTCCTTCACTTGCTATTCAGTTGTTGACACTTTATTCATGCGATCTAACACTTTTGATCACCTGCAGAGACTTATTATTCAGGCTGTTGACACTCTACTCACATAATTTGTGCGATCTTTTGATGCTCTGCCGATAAGTTCTGTGTCTTCACCCTCTCTCCACCTGATGAAGAAGCAGCGCTCCGAAAGCTTGTCATTTCAAATAAACCTGTTGGACTATAACCTGGTGTCATGTGACTTCTGACCATGTCCACCCCAGTCCAACACCGGCACCTCCACATCAAAAATATCATAGTCAAGGAACTACAATTCATCACTTAATCACGTTATATAACAAAGATACAATATTTTAAAATCAAACTACCTTCAGATAATCTCACAGCTGTTGCTAAAGGAAGAAATTCCGTTCACAATGTCACCCATGTTTCGTCACTGATTAATATCCTGCGTGATAGTTTACCCCCACCTGCCTGGTGGAGTCCATAAGACCACAAGAAGCAGGAACGTGATTAAACTGTTCAGCCCATTGAATATGCTCTGCCATTCAATAGGACCATGTCAGGACCAACATTCCTCACGTCCACTCTCTTTCCCTTTCATTGTAACCTGTGCTTTCACTACTAATCAAGAATCTACCCACCTCAACCTTAAACATACACAAGAACTGTGACCCCACAGCTCTCTGTGGCAAGACTGGTTAACCAGAAGAATAGGTATTAGGATCTTGCCATTCTGAACTTGAACCTGCTGGAATTACCAGGCAGTAAAGGCATCAAGCCAAAGTTTTCTTGATTCAACTGTAGCAGTAATTGGTGGATTGAATTGGAAAGTTTTCTTGTATGACTAATGTAGGGCAAAATGGAGTCAGACTAAGAACAAGTCCAGTATTGCACTTGTTTACATTTTCTAGGAGGATTTAGAAGAAGAACAACTGCTCCTTCAAGTCACAGAAAGTGGAGCTGAGGCCATGATCAAATCAACTTTGATCTAAGTGAATGGTGGAACAGGCATGAGGGGTCAAATGACTTATCAATGCTCCTATATGCTTTTGTGTGTTATGGATGAGGTTGGACAAGAACCAGCACACACCAGTAACCAGTTAATTAGCATTTTGTACTGTAAACCAAGCACTATTTAATAGAATTAGATCCTTTCTCACAGAAACTTTGCCGCAGTCTACAATATTATGATTCATTTGAAAGAACCATAGATTGAATTAACTTATTTTTGTTTCAAAAGTGAATGGCAAACAATGTTATTTGTTTGGGTAACTGCTTCACAGAACACCTATGTTTGGTCTGCAAAAAAGATCTGGAGGCTTCAGTTGCCTGCGACATCAACATACCACCCTGCTCCCTGGCCAACATCTCTGTCTCAGACTTGCTGCAGTGCTCCAGCAAAGCTCAGCACAAGCTGGAAGAACATCCTCTCATTTTCCACTTGGAGACCCTGAAGCCCTCTAGACTCAATATTGAGTTCAACAATTTTAGGGTTTGAACTCTCCCATGTCCTTAGCTGCCGACCCTCACACACCAGGCCTTGTTATCACATAGTCTGTTATTACTCATGATCCATTGTTAGCCACTAACAGTCCCCATTCCCAGCTATTCACCATTCTAGTCAGAATGTTACCCACTGCTTTGTCTGTCCAACTGTTCTGCTCTCTCTCTTTGGGCTCTATCCCTGCCTATTGTTTACTCCTTAACCCCTCCCCCCACCCTATCTTCTTAATATAAATTGACATTTTCCTGGCTCCCATCAGTTCTGAAGACGGGCTACTCAACCTCTTAACTCTGATCTCTCTCCACAGATGTTGCCACCTTCTGAGCTTTTCCAGCAATTTCTCTTTTTGATTTCTGATTTACAGCATCCGCCATTCTTTAGGTTTTTATTTACTGTTATTTGTTTGCTATACCTAAATTATTTGCTTAAGTGCTTTCAGTGAAAATATTTATATCCTTTTGCATTCCAGATCTTAATTTGTACTGACTTCTTTTGATGTAGTATGAATCTCAAACATTTACATTTTGAGTCATTTGCAAAGATGAGGTGCCTTTGTTTAATTGGAAATCGAATGATAATAGAAAACTCAATTCAGCTTTACAATATCTGAGCGGATGAATTGTATTGAAGTTGATGCTGCCCAGGAGTTATAGCTCAGTGACAATCTCCTTCTATCAGGCGCACATATGCTTTTAAGGTTTTCCTTCTTCCCGACACGTGCTCTTCTTTCACGAAGGGCTTGCCTCTGACTGGAATACAAGTCAGCACATTTTGACAAATCTGTCTGATAATCATGCAACACTTGAAATTTTACTAGTGTTGTACAAACTGCTGACACTGATTCTTGGCTCGCCTGCTATTCCTATATGTGTACCAGCCCTGGGTCACTCAAGAGGAACAGAATCAGCAAACCTGGTTAAAATTCTTTTCCCCTTCCTATCCACTCACAATGATATATTCCAGACCCACAAACTGTAAGATTAGAAAAAATATGCAATTTCTTTAAAACATCAGTGTGGAGCCTGTGATTCAAACTTTCTCACATTGTGGTCCCCTTACAAAATTTATGAAATTAACATCACTCCTCAGTGAGACTGTGAGCTTGAGGAAGGGGAGTTATGAGAGCATGAGCACACATTTTAACTCATTTGGAGGTTTATGCCTTTCATTGTGGCACCTGAACTTAGGACCCACAATTTTAACTCCTTAGTCCAGACACCACCACCACAACCCCCCCAACCCCCATTTTGGGAAGCTGCACTGTTATTATTTGAAAAGGATTTTTAGTTGTGAAATTCCTGGGTCAGAAGCAGTTAGTTGCTGTGCTAATTGAATTGGCCACTTGCTTTCGTGATAAAGGCCATATGCTCGAAATGTTGATTCTCCTGCTCCTCGGATGCTGCCTGGCCTGCTGTGCTTTACCAATGTCGACTCTGATCTCCAGCATCTGCAGTCTTCACTTTCTCTGCTTTTTGTGGTGGATCTTCCATCCTGATTGTGCAGCCACGGGAGTGAAGTCTCAATCTGAACAAATCAATTCCCAGTCGAGCGTAAAATCACTGGAGATGGGAGTTGGCTCTTCTGTGGTGGAAACCCAGACTGATATTCAGTGGATTGGGCAATGTGAGTGCTAGAAAAATGTGTGCCTTCCATCAAGTCCAGCACACATTGTCATCTGGGAATGTAATGTAATTTGACAAGGTTTCTGCTTGTGCGGCCTTCTCTGAGGCGGTCAATGAACAAGCTACCTATGGAAACCCAGTCTGATTCAGGATGGATGGTGCACTTGGGCAGGTGCAAGGACAGACCGGAGTACCCGGAGCTGTGGGTACCAACAACCCCATTGGTCACTGGGTACTGCCCATGGTGCACTTGGGCAGGTGCATGGACAGACTGGAGTACCTGGAGCTGTGGATACCAACAACCCCATTGGTCACTGGGTACTGCCCATGCTGGTATGAGATTGTGAGGATGCCTCAAGCCAAATGTGGCCTTTGAACATTTCTCAGTGTAGGGAAGAGTTTTTCAGTGTTATGTCATTCCCTATCGGAAAAAACGAGTGCCCCCTTCCCCCTTCTTTCTCTTGCTTTTTGCTGGTTGTCATACAATTTCAATTGATGTTTAAACTGCACAGCAGGACATGTGCAGTCCCTTTCCTGAAGTGTAGAGTTAAGCTTTCCTTTCCATGCCAATGCCACAGTGTGGTGCTCACTGTATCTGATGTGGAACAAGGCTGGACTTTAAAATGAGATGCCAGCAATGGGAATGCCTAGTAGTATTGACCGTGGCAGTCTCGTCTGTATCTCATGCTGCATGATAAGAATAGTATGGAACAGCTCAGTTACATAGTTTATGTGGCGCAGAGCAGAAGGCTGCCTGAGAAAACCTGCTCCAAGCCATGGTGGAGTGAAGGCTGTACAACTCAGTTGGAAAAACAGTTTTACTGGAAAATGGGAAATTTCCACTCCTTGACTGAAATCACTGCCAGTAGGGAGGATGGGAATGTGATAGGTGATCTGAAAGTCCTCTAAACACTTTGTCAGCCATGCCCTGAGATGAATGCACAGTTGGACATTATTGACACCACCTTTGTGCCTCTAATTTTCTAATCTTGAATGAGCATTCCACTCCCACCCCAACCCTCCACTCCCCCCCATTACACACACACATTGAGGCTTTTCTCTCTTCCACTGCATTGTAAGGTCTGCCAACCTTTGTCCATACAATCCTACAGCTCGTTACTTGTCCTTGCTGGTCCTAAGCTTCCACACAAGGCACCAATCTCCTGCTCCCTTCTCTTGTGACACAGGGCTCAACAACGAAAACCATTGACCTCAGACTCAAGTGCATCAAGCTGACTGGCGCATGCCACTTTAAATCAATGCTTACTGGGTCCCACATTATTCTTGTGTTCTGCTGGCTTTATCTTAAATGTAAAGCATAATTTCAGATATGTGTTGTGGAAATGAGCATTCAGTCAGTTAATTTGGTCAACTTGGTTGCATGCCTTATTTCCCAGTCTTGCAGGCTCCATCAAATTACCCCATTCCCCCCACCACACTCCATAAACATGGCCTCAGCTACTGGAGTAGCATCTTCACAGAATGGATACAAGCATAGCTATGAACCTCACAACTTGAAATTGTTACTGTCACATTGTAAGTCCATAAAGCTATTGAAAGGTGAACACTTCCTGCTTAAATACCCGATCTTCAGTTAAGTGTCCTCCAAGGTGGCCTTCGAGATGTACAGCAATGCAGAATCGCTCAGCAGAAACTGATTGCCAAGTTCTCTGGACAGCCTCAACCATGATCTTGGGTTCATGTCGCACGACATGTAACCCCACCAGACTGTTTTGTGTTTATAAAATCTTCCTTACTGTCCTGTTTTGACACAATTACCTTGATAACCTGTTATTATCTCTCTAACTTAATTAGATGGTCCAGTTTTGGATGAGTTGTTACTTTGGTTAGCCCCTCACATTCGGGTCTTATATCTGTAATGTTATTCTAGTCATTTGGTTTGTCTCTAGCACCATCTCATTATGATACATTGTTTTGTAATTATCTTTGAGCTTAATTAGTTGGATCATAGGTTATCCCAACACTTGCTATTCAGCTGTTGACACTTCACTCACACCATCTGACACATTTGCTCCCCTGCAAAGACTTATTATTCAGCCTGTCGATGCTCCACTCACACTTATTGTACTTATCTTTTGATATTCTTAATTAACTGGAATTAACTTTCTGCATATAAATTCTGTGCCTGTGCGCTTCCCTCCACTTCACCTGATGAAGGAGCAAGCTCCAAAAGCTTGTGATTTCAAATAAACCTGCTGGACTATGACCTGGTGTTGTGTGACTTCTGATTTTGCTGAAATAGAAACATGGATTATGGACACTGTAGTTGACAAAATGTACGACAGAGGATTTAAATAATGTCTTTTGTGGTTTTGTATCAAGAGTAGTCTCAGGGAAATAATTAAAGTGTAAATGGCCTTTCCAGGTATTTCTGACCACCTGCTCCATTCCAGTTGAATAGAATGGAATACATTGCGACAATCATCGCATGTCTGAAATTAGCTGAAGTTATATAATAACACTATTCATTCACAAGGGTACCCAATGAATGAGTCTGGAATATGAAGACCAGAGGGAAGCTGTCTGTCACTCAATACAAGTTTGGGCAATATGTGAAAAGATCTACCTTGAGCAGAACACTGGGGATAATCTGTTTTTACAGATGATAGTTCTTTACTAGAGATGCTTAATTACACCTGAAAAAACAGAAAACTGCTTTTATTTTCAGTATTATTGTGAGTTCCTTACCAGAATCCTTTGAGTTTCCCTTTTCCTTCTTCAATAAACTGCATTTTACAGACCTTTGTGGTCAGATGGTAGTCGAGAGAGAGGGATAACTTTAAATGTACAGCTTTGATTGTTGTTTTTCAGTCCAAAGAGTAATTAGCTCCTTACATGACTAAACAATTGCCTCTGATCTTAATATTTGTACCAAAGTCCTTTTTTCAGAAAAGATATCTATGTTTTGCTTGCAAAGTGGACCAATTCCCAGTTTACATCAGCAATTTGACTGCATTGGAGCTCCTACCAAAGGGATTTCTATACATAGCTATATGGAAGAATCTCAACTGTACATTGACTTTAATGAACCCTCTAATTCAAGCGAACTCATTCTGATATCTTTGATCCTAAGTAATTTGTGATATTCCTCCCTTTATTTGTTTGTTTTTGGAAGCACGTGTATATGAATATGTTGATAAAAAAATGTGCCTTGGGCTTTGAATATAATAATATTGTAATCCTAAAGAATTTGGGTTGCACCATTTTAAATTAGACTTCACAAACCACACTTAAAGAAAGACTATTTTTAAAAGGGAAATATAACTTTAAAAAACCTCTGGTCTGGTCAGAGGGGAAAACGTCGGGATAATTACATTCACCTTTTCTTATTTATGACTGAAATTTTGGCCACCTCAGAGAAACAGAGTTATGTTAGTTCTTGGGATGTTAAGCAATATGAATGCCTATCGTAACCTTAGAAATTATCTTTTCATGTGTTTGAGTGCATGAGCAAACAAATTAGGAGATGGTGTTTGTGTTGTAATTTTTAATTATTGTTGCATACAAGTGTTTATACTTCCTTTAACCTTACAAAAATAAGTTTGTTTAGTATCTGGTCTTTAACCTCATCAAAATATTTCCAATGATCAGCCAAGAGGTTAGAGAAGGAAGGTAATTTTTGCATGCTCCCTCTGTGCTTAGCAACAGAAATAATGGTGGTCTCACTGCTCTGCCAGAAAGAGGCAACTCCAGGCAAGTACTGGGCTTTGGCTGCAGCTGGGAAACATTTGTCACTCTGGTGGTGTCTCAAATTTGCCTGATGTGGGTACTTTATTGATAATAATTTACAGCCTGCCACACCAGGTGCCAGACCAATTCCACTTTTGACTGCATTGTTCTGAAATGGAAAACATTGGGGAGCTGCCCCACTGTGCGAATTTCAAAGTTTGCTCCAGTTACACCCCCTCACCCATCTCCAAGGCATAAGGAGGATTACCTTCCCTGGCCTGAGAATGGGAGGAATTGTCTTAGAGGTCAATATGTCCAATCTGCAGTCCTATTGATTTTCCAGTTATTAAAGTCAATCGCTAGAAAACTAGAATGCTATAAATCAGCTGACCTCTACAGCTAATCTTCTGACCTATGTGAGATACTGTGCTGCAGAGTAAATACCAAAGAAAATTGCCCTCTTATTAAAGTGAGCTAGTCAGACACTCACAGAAATTAATTCAGTGCTCTAAACTCATGAACTAGTATTGCAGGTGCATGATCAGCTTAAAAATGAATCAGAATATGAAATCATAGCAACCAGCCAAATCTAAGGATACATTCGCAATCCAAAGGTCAGTACAGTCAATGGGAAGTGACGTTCCTTCTCACTGACGCTGCTTTGGGTTAAAACCTGTGCATGGAAGTTGTCTGGAGTGAGTGATTCCCTCACTGGGTGTGGTAGGATCAAGATTTAGGCCTAATTTCAATTAGATGGAGGAGATGAAGGCACCTTTTATAGACTCTGGGCAGTTGACTGGAAAAGTGAACATCAGTCTGGAAACTATCACCTGCCAAATTTATTTTGACCCATGAACTCAAAATTGCTGCGGCCCTTTCAAAGTGGGAATGTGTAAAAAAGATGAAAGAATTGCGGATGCTGTAAGTCAGAAAAAAATAACAGAAATTTCTGAAGAAGTTCAACAGGTCTGGCAGTGTCTGTGGAGAGAAATCAGAATTAATGTTTTAGGTCCAGTGACCATTCCTCAGAATGTGTATTTGGGTAGAATGATTTCCTGGTCATTTGCCTAAATGTCTTAATCAATCCAATGTGTCCTTGAACAAATAGCACAATGTCAGTTCTCAGTTGTATTGAGTCCAAACATATAGATGAGTGACATAGCCAGAAAGTGATGTTGGAGATTTGAGGTAACAAAGTAAATGTGCATAATTGTTTCTAGCTACTAGACAGTAGTCTGCACTTATTACATTGAAATTTTCTTCAGATTCCCTGCCTTGTTGGAGATTTTCTATAAGCTCTGTATTGGTTCACTCTGACTGGAGGAAAATGAACACACTAATTGATGATCAATCGCTATTACTTGAAACTTTTATTTTATCTTAATAGTTCTTGTGGCAGGTTAAAGAAATTAAAAAGAAAATTAAAAAACTGGGTAGTAATCAAAAGATGAAAAGATATTGCTGTAAGCAACTCCCTATCCTATATTTCTGTATTCACTGAAGCAATTTTAATTATTTGTTTCAAACCCAAATATGAATGTTACTACTCACCACAGACAACTTAATGAGTTTTTAATTTTTCAAACAAATTAGTTCTGTTGCTAAAGTGCTTTGTAATTATGTACATATTTAAATGTTAACTGCTACTTTCATCCAAGCAAAAAAAACTTTCAGGAGTTGTTGACAATATTTTTATCAGTAAAGTGTAGTCAGAAGAACATGATTTTCTTAAAAGTAACTTTGACAAATTATTGATTTTACAGCAGAAACTTATAATTAATGTTAAACAAGAAAGATTTTAGTTTGTAGGGCATCTTTTACAATCTGAAGATTTTCTACAAATACACTGATGTGTTTATAGAAAATTGCATGTGTGCATATGTTTGGCTATAACTATTTTACTGTAAGAAATAAATATTGCATAGTTGTTCACGGACAGCAAGCTGCATAAATAATAATGTGATAGCGCACAGATCATTGGTTTCTGTGCTGTTCATTCTTACAAATAAGTGAATTCCACAAGTCTTATTCAAAATGGCGCCATGGGATTTTTGCTTGCCCCTGGGAGAACAGGTGGTGTCGAAATTTGACATTGAATTCAAAAGCCAGCATTTCCAATAGCATTCAAACATGACAGCTGCATCACAAGGAAAATATCAACAGTTACCAGCAATGATCTGTCTCAATGGTCCATGTCCTAAAAGGGTATTGGCAGCGATTCACTTCTGTGGTGGTCTAGAATTAGACTCAGCAAGGTGTTGACTTGGTCTATTGACAAAGGATTAACCAGGATGTTTTCATCTTCTTAACATTTTCCATTGATGGGGGGGATTTACAAGTTGATACTCAACCTGGTTGGCTGCATTTTGAATGGACCTTCCTTGGCCATCAAGTCCTAGACAGATTTCCTTCCCTAAATGTCATCAGTGAACCAGATTAGTTTTTTTTTATATATGACAACTGACAATGATTGCCATTGCTGTTTCTTTAAGATTTTGTTGAATTCAAATTTCACTATCTACCCTGGTGGGATTCAAACCTACAGCAGCATTCGGGCTCCTGAGCCTGGGGCTCATCAGCATTTCTTTTTCTTTACTTTTTCTTATTTTCATTTCTGTCTTCTTTCTTACCTTTCGTCGGTGGAGGGGTGAGTGTTGGTCCAGTATGAGACCTGGCAGCATCGGTAGAGTCAGCAAGGTGAGCCGAGCAACTAAATGATGGCACCTGAATAATGGCGAATCCAATGTTGGCAGGTCTGGCGCAGGTGGAGCGGAGGCTCTGGTAGAGGGGTATCTGCATCGGTGAGGTGGGCCCAGCGGCGAAGGATGACGCCTGAAGAGCGGCGATTCTGATATCAGTGGTACCAACAAAGCAGTTGGTCAACGACATGAAGCCTTGAACTGGAGCAGTGAATAAGATAAAGAAGAAAGATGATCTCACTTTCAGTTATACCTTTTCATTTTCTTTATTTTTAAGTTATTTTAAGTTATTCAAAATGGTGCCAGTGTGGTCACAGTTGAAGCTTTTCACTGTATTTTCCCTTAAATACAAGTGGCAATAAATCATTCATTTATTTATTCATTCATTCATTATTCTCAGTTTCTTGGTGGCTAGTCCAGTAACATAACCACTGTGCCACTGCCTTCCTCAAACACCTATGCCTTTTAGTCTTCATGAACAGAATTCTACAGTAAACTGATCGTAGATTGTTCAGTTTATTTTACTGTGCAAAATTTCAGGAGTATCAAAATCTGAAGTGCGCTTTTAGAGTCACTAGGTTATTCTACTTGCTTGCCAGTTCTTGTTCTTAACTCTTGAAGCATTTTTTATTCATTCAAATATTTGATGAATTTTAGTACTCATAGTCATATTAACCATAGTGAAAATTAATGGTAACTCTCAGAATTTTGAGAATGAGGGCTTCAGTAATGCCATTGAATGTCAAATGTTGATAGTTAGTTTCTTTCTTGTTTGGAATATTTATTGCTCAGACTTTATGAGGTAAAAATGTCATTTGACACATCAATCAAAACTTGGATGCTGTCCTGGTGTAGCTACATATGAACATAGATTGATTCAGTATCTGAGATGTTGCAAATGGTGCTGAACATTGTGCACTAAGCAGCAAGCATCTCCACTTCTGACTTTGCGATGGAGTGAAGGTCTTGAATAAAATATTTGAACATGGTTGAGTTGTGGTCTTAACCCTGAGAACGCCTGCAGGGATATCCTTGGAATGAAATGATTGGTTTCCAACTATCATCTTCCTTTGTTCCAGCTATAACTCCAATCAGTGGGGACCTCTCCTTCTAATGTCTAGTGACTTCAGTTTTGTTAGGGATTAGTGATGCCACACTTGATCAAATGCTGCCTAAATGGTACACTCCTCTTCCACTCCTGACACCTTCCCACACCCCAGCTTCCCATCCAGTCACAGAAGGTGCAATACTTGCCTGTTTACCGGCTCCCTCTGCACTTTCCAAGGACCAGATACACCTTCCAGGTGAAGCAACAATTTATCTGCGCTTCATTCAATCTAGCCTACTGTCGTTCATGTTCACAATGCGGTCTCTTCTACTCTGGGAAGATGAGAAGCAGACTGAGTGACTGCCTTTCCAAACACCTGCATTCTGTGAATTAAATGACCCTGAGCATCCAGTTGCCTGTCACCTCAACACACACACCACCGGAAGGGGAAACAACACCCCATCTTCCACTTGGGGACCTCGCAGCCTTCAGAGCTCAATGTTAAGGTCAATACTTCTAGAGCCTGATCACCTCCTTCCTCATCATTTATCTACCTCAATACCCTTGATCCTGTCATAACATTGGTTGCTTTCGTCACAACAAGCCCATTTCACCGACTCACAGTCCCCATTAGCATCTATATAGCTTCACTTCTTCTTTGGCTTCCTATCAACAATCCCTTTGCCTGCAAACTTTCTTTTCTCTCTCATGCTCTTTCGCTGTCTTTCTTAGTCACATTCTCTCTCCAAGCTTCATCTCCACCTATCTGCTCACTCCCACCCACTCCCCCATCCTCCCGTCATTAGCATAAATACCACTTTTTCCTAGATATTCACATCTCTGAAGAAGGATCGCTGGAGTCAAGCCATTAACTCTATTTTCTCTCCACAGATGCTGCCAACATGCTGCGTTTCTCCAGCAATTTCTATTTTTGTAGTGGTGAACAATTGTTTTTCAGACTGAAGGAAGGTACACTACATAGCCTCAGAGCTAAGTGAAGGACCCTACTTTTCCTGATATATATTAATAACCATGTTTTGGGATGACAGGATACAGTTTCAAAATTTACAGTTAAAATTTTGAATTTTCTGAATTGAACATTAAAATTAAATGTTCTGACCTGTGAGAGTGATAGTGAAAGTCTTCAAGAGGACACAAATAAACAGGCAAAATGGTCAGACAAAGCAACAAATGAAATTTAATATGGGGGGATATGAAGTGATGCATTCTGGTCAGAAAATGAGAAGACACAAACTAAATTAAAGGATGCAATTCTTATACAGACCTGCGGATACAAGTCATAAGTTGTGGAGAGTGGCAGGACAGGTTGGGAACTTGGTTAATGTGACCCTGGATTTCATAAAGAGAGACATACAGTTCAAAAGCAAGGGCCTTATAATGAAACTTGATCAATTTTGTGGAATATTGTGTCCATTTCTGGGCAGCAAATTTCAGGGTGAGTGTAAAATCTTTACGGAGACTAGAGAAACGATTTATGTGAATACTTCAAAGGATGGGGACTTCAATGACATTGGTAGATTGGAGAACAGGAGTGTGAGAGGAGATTCAGTAGAAGTGCTAGAAATTGATTGAGTAGATTGGCAGAAGGGTTGGGAATCAGACAGCACTTGTATAATAGGCATGACAAAATAAGCAATGGCAAATAAGGGAATAACTCTTTTACATAGTGTTATGAATATGCTTCATATTTAATCACAACTTATGGACTTGAGTTTTGAAGGCCTGTGGAGACATGGATACATTTCCAATTCTTTGGAGCCAGTTGGGTTATTTTAAAGATGTCAATGAAAGGACTTTGGAACATATTCATCAGGTATTTCTTGAAAGCCACACATCTTGTTACAACTACCTACAAACACTCTGTCAGATTGAACCTCTGACAGAAGGAAATGGGCAATCCAGTTCAATTCTCATGTTTTTTAAAAGAAACTATTGTTGTGGATCCAGTATGGTACCTGAAGCCCTAGTCCAGGCTTAAACCTATTTGTCCACCTGAAGAGCATCCAGATGAATTATTGATGCTGTGTTCCCTGAGCAAGCTATGCTGCTAAAGATTGCAGAGATATGTGCTGAAGTTATAGAGTCATAAAGTCATAGAGATCTACAAGACCCTTCAGCCCATTGCATCTATGCCAGTCAAAAACAACTACCTAACTATTCTTATCGCATTTTCCAGCACTTGGCTCAAAGTATTGTATGTCCTGGCATCGCAAGTGTGAATTGCTTCCCCACTGATCTTTCTATCACTTGTCTAGCTTCATTACCTAAATGTGAGACTGCCCTTTTGTCAGGTTTTCAATGTACCAGAGGCATTTTAAAGATTTGTTTCCTCCAAATCTTTCACACAATGGCTACCCCAGTTAATGCTGAGGAGGTTGAAATGCCCAACTATTGCTACCCAATTACTTTTGCACTTGCCTGAAATTTGCCAACATATCTATTTTTCTATTTCACTTAGACTGTTAGTAACCCTATAGTGCATTCCAAGCAATATGATTGATCTTTCTTGATTTTTATGTTGCACCCATATGACTTCATTTGAGAATCATTAGATCTGTTCAGTGCAGATAGAGGCCATTTGGCCCATTGAGTCTGCACCAACCCTTTAGTAAACATCCCACCCAACCCCGTAACCACATAGTTAGCACATCTAGTTTAACACACTGCAGAGCAATTTAGTGTGGGCAATCCACCTAGCCTGCAGATCTTTGGATTGCAGGAGGAAATCAGAGCACTCAGAGGAAACCCACATGGACTCAGGGAGAACATGCAAACTCCACAACAGACAGTCGTCTAAGGCTGGAATCGAACGTGGTTCCCTCGTGCTGTGAGGCAGTAGTGCAAACCACAGTACCATCGTACTGCTGTAAGAGCCTTAAAATGTCATCCATCCTTATTGCTGCTATAGATTCCCAAATCAAAACTGCAACACTCCTCCTCTTCAACCTCCTTTCATGTCTTTCCTGAAGACTGTATATCTTGAAATATTGAGCTGCAGGTCCTACCCCTCTCTCAAACACGTCTCAGTGACAACAATGGCATAATATCCCTTTGTTTTAGTTTGTGCCCTCAGTTCAACTGCCTTTTTCATCAAACTCTGAACATTAAAATCAATAATATCCAACATTACTCTCACATGGATGCTGGTCCCATTTCATGTCAGATACAACCCATCCGGCTTGTAGCATAAGAAATAGGAATGGGAGGAGGCAGTTTGGCTCCTTGAGCCTGCTGTGCCATTCAGTAAGATTATGGCTGACCTGACATTGCTTATGAACCACTTTCTGTGTTTTCCCCATAATCTGACTGATCAAGAATCCACCTTTCCATGAAGGCCATGGGGAATGGATGAGGAAGTGTAATTTACTGTGCTGCTCTTGCAGGGAACCAGCATGGACACAATGAACTAACTTACCCGTTTCTGTGCTATAAATAAAATCAAAAATGATTATTCCAGCTGCAGAGTGTGTAATCATTTCGGAGAATGTCTTGCTGATTTACAGGCCAGTGTGATATTGTTAATAGCTTTTATCAGGGAGCATTGAGAGCAGGTTTTCTGTGGGGGAGGACAACCTCCAACAAGGCAAAGAAGACATACAGTAAATCAGGTAATAAGGTAAAGGCCTGATGCACATCAGACACCCGAAATGACATTGGTGGGGTGGGTGGTGGGGAACAGCATAGCTTGAAGACAAGCACCAAGATAAGAGAAGAATACAGTGCATTGTGCTTGAATTCTACGCAAACAAAAGCCTCAAAAATTATGCACACTTGGTCGCAGAAATTAAAATATCAAGGCTACACAAACTCATTTGCTGAGCAAGTTAATTATAACATTTCAGAGTCCAGTGAAAGGGGGTCTTTGCGTAGGACACAGTATGATACTTATTATTATTTTAGTCCTAATTTTGTTTCCAGTGATGAAATGCCAGAATGAGTAGTACAATGTAAAGCTATCCATTGTGTATTAGTTTTAACTGTACAAGCATTAAGATTAAACAATATTGATGTTGTCTGTTTTAGAAATGATTAATACATGCATCTGACACAGCTCCGTCCATATAAAATGTAAGGGTTATTGACAGTGTTAAGAGGGTGTACACAGGTATGTTAAATGAATAACTGAAACCATCTCCATAATTGTCCCTCGAAACAGCTAATGAAAAATCACCATTCAGAAAGTGCAAAAACCAGTCCCTATAAATCACTGTACCTCACTGAAGCAATTCCACACAAGTTTGATAGCCCATCAGAAAGTTACTCTTCTTTTACACATGAACAGTCCTTGACTTTAGTACTGCCTCAGAGTCAGGCACCAGAGTTTCAGAATCTCTGACACTTACTTTTTTTATCCGTCAGCCAGGCCTCCCTGATTGGACTAGATCAACAGCCCCAGTCTAATGATCCAGCTGACCTTGTTCCAGTCACTGAACTCACAAATGGCTAAGTGTAAAAATAGGGTTGCAAACTGGTAAAAATCAGCTTGACACTCAAAAAAAAACTTGAAATGGTCGTGACCAAAGTTATTTTTTATGCTGAGGAATCTGAGCTATACCAAGGAAATTAAGACATGTATCAAGTTATCTGAGACTTTGCATGTTTTACGTGTCTACCTAATTGCAACATTATTGTATTGGATATCCATAAATGTACTGTTCAGTTAAATTAGCCTTTGGCATAGGATCCATCCAGACTCAATCTCAACTGAAACAGGTCTAAGAAAAGTAAGTGAATGGATCTCTTTCTAAACCAAATCATCACCCATGACAGCATAATACTGCTTATGTTTCCTAAAGTTCAATTATTGTATTTCTCATCTTCTCATTTTTATGATATTACACACAGGATTCATTTCACAGAAATACTGCAATTTGTCAGATCACCTATACTTTGGATCTGCGTATCAATAACAATGCTGGCAGTGACTCTTTTATGCTATTTTGAGTGAACATCTTGGTGTACAATGTTATTGTAAGCCATTCTAACCCACCATTGGTATGCACTGATTGCTATCATTGTGTAATCAGTGCATATCATCATTATGTAGCTCTTGGTGTATGTTGTTACTCTAAGATGTTCTAACCCACCCTTGGACACACTAAGTGTCATCACTGTGTGTTCAGTGAGCGTTGAAAACAGAGTGCATCATTTTAT
Source organism: Chiloscyllium plagiosum (assembly GCF_037043375.1). Taxonomy (NCBI): domain Eukaryota; kingdom Metazoa; phylum Chordata; class Chondrichthyes; order Orectolobiformes; family Hemiscylliidae; genus Chiloscyllium; species Chiloscyllium plagiosum. Next base: position 32,656,431 of record NW_028270141.1, read on the forward strand.
AAGTGGATTATTTTTTCAATCTGCTTTCAATTATGCCTTAGCTGAATCTCATTCCATCGCCTATACTGAGGACTCAACTCATTCAATAGACATTAGCCTTTTATCCTGTTCTACCCAATCCTCATGGAACTTGTTTTCATCTGTTCCTCAGTTCCATTGGAGTTTTGGAATTTATTTCACTTCTTCAATTGTGGATACTTTGTGCATCTTAGTGAATGATAGTAACCAATGAGCACTCAACGAGTTTGTATGGAATTACTTTGATATTTTAACAATGACATTAATCCATATTGTAAGACACACTGTGTGTTCTTATCCAAAGCTGCACCCCTGCAAACAAATACACTTAAGGAAGTAGGATTACGACAATATGAATTGATCCCTTGGTGCTGAATTCCACATAATTAGTGCATGTTAGGAACATATTTGACAATAATATAGTATATTATCCACTATATATGTAAATGTGAAAGCACCCTTCAATTTTTCTTTAGTTCTTTTTTTATAACACAGCTTAGAGTTTTCCTCATAGATTGAGACTTAGTTGTTTCCAAGTCTCAGTGACAATAGTGTCACTTTGAGTTTAGAATTGCAATATTAATACATCACTGTTCACCTATTTCCAGCTCCAGTATTTATTCACATTCAAATTAATATTCATTTGTTAACATCTTCATTGTTTTACTGTTGCTTGTAACAAATTTTGCCAACCTCCCTTTTGTCAATGCAAACTTTCACATCATCCCGTAAATGAAATCACCTCTTCAGTTTTGTAACTCCATGATGGGATATAGATTAACTGACAAAGCTCCATTTATTGTCCATCTTTTGTCACCCTGAGAAACTGGCACTTGGTCAATCACTGTAACCACTGATGGAATCCTACAAAGGTGCCAGGTAGAAAAAAACTCATGAACCAGTCACAGTAAAGAGAACACTGACGTACATCTGAATTAGGATTGTGTGAGATTTGAGGTAGAGGTGGATAGGTCTACCACTTTTTTGTAAAGTGCAATAATCTCTCCCAATTGACTAACTTCCATGCCATGTAATTTACTCAGAGCCAGGAAGATGTTCAGACTTGAAAACTTGGAAATCCTCATGTTCTGTAGAATTTAATGGCTGGGCTTCATTTTTTTTTCAAATCCTTCCCAGTACAGCAGCCAGCCAGATTCATCAGGATGCAGACTGTCAAGCAAGCAAGTGGGTAACAGGTTAGATTGGACAGTAGTTTGATGTAGGTGAAGGTTAGGAAATCAAGAAACAGAGACATGGTCAGCACGAGTGAGTCAGACTTTGTGGTAGATCGTATGAATATTATGAAGTGAGAAGGGGGGATCTGACATTTCAGTTTGGGCACTGGCATTGTGGTACACGGTGGTATGAGTTGAGAAAATGTGTTGCAGATAATATGGATAGACTCAAGGTATTGGATATTGTGGGGACAGAGATCAGACATTTGAGGGAAATCAATTATTCCATATGTGGAGGCTGGCTGTTGGTTGTTCCAGGCCAGTTATCGCAGTGGGGTTAGATACTATAAGGTTTGGGCCAAACTTTGACATTAGACATTGCAGATGAAGAGCTATTGGACATTGGGCTGGGAGAGCCTACAGTGAACTCTGTCCTTTAAAGGTGAAAGCAAGCCAGTTTGAAAATAGTTTGAGGTCATATTTGAGAACTTTAAAAAATTTATCTTCCCATCTAACCCCATGTCAACCATTATTGGGTGTTAAAACTCGATAACTCCCATTCCATTTGTCTCATGTATTTGTGAATGCAAATATTCAAAATGATTTTCTGTTTAAAAGTGTCATCTGTGTCTCAGCAAATTGCAGCTTCAGTTCTGAATCAAATGATTGTAGGTTAAGTCCCATTTCAGAAGCTTGAGCACTTCATCAAGGCTGATCTCTCAGTGCAGTGCCAAGGGAAAATCAGAATGCCATTTTTTGGATGAGATGCTCATTTGAATTTATCCTCTCCAGGGGTAATCATAATGAATCTCATAGCAGGAGTCAAAGAAGAGCTGTGGCATTTTCTTTGGTGTCTTGGCCATTTTTTTTTACCCTCAATCAATACATCACTAATATAAATTATGGCTGATTATTAGCACATTGCTGGTGCTGGGAGCTTGCTGTGTGTGAACTCCCTCGATTTGTTATTGTCAGAGTACAAGAATTAGAATCCAAATAGCCAATTCAGCCCCTTAAGACAATAGACAATAGATGCAGGAGTAGGCCATTCAGCGCCGCCATTCAACATGATCATGGCTGATCATTCCTAATCAGTATCCTGTTTCTGCCTTATCTCCATAATCCTTGATTCCACTATCTTTGAGAGCTCTATCCAACTCTTTCTTAAATGAATCCAGAGACTGGGCCTCTACTGCCCTCTGGGGCAGAGCATTCCACACAGCCACCACTCTCTGGGTGAAGAAGTTTCTCCTGAGCTCTGTCCTAAATGGTCTACCCCGTATTTTTAAGCTGTGTCCTCTGGTTCGGCACTCACCCATCAGTGGAAATATGTTTCCTGCTGCCAGAGTGTCCAATCCTTTCATAATCTTATACGTCTCAATCAGATCCCCTCTCAGTCTTCTAAACTTAAGGGTAGGAGAAAGTGAGGTCTGCAGATGCTGGAGATCAAAGTTGAAACTTTATTGCTGGAGCAGCACAGCAGGTCAGGCAGCATCCAGGGAACAGGAGATTCGACGTTTCGGGCACAGGCCCTTCCTCAGGAATGAGCAGAGAGTGTTCAGCAGGAGAAGATAAAAGGTAGGGAGGAGGGATTTGGAGGAGGGGCGTTGGAAATGTGATAGGTGGAAAGAGGTCAAGGTGAGGGTGATAGGTCGGAGTAGGACGGAGGCGGAGAGGTCAAGAAGAAGACTTAAGGGTATACAAGCCCAGTCGCTTCAGTCTTTCAATGTAAGGTAATCCTGCCATTCCAGGAATTGACCTCGTGAATCTACGCTGCACTCCCTCAATAGCCAGAATGTCTTTCGTCAAATTTGGAGACCAGAACTGCATGCAGTACTCCAGGTGTGGTCTCACCAGGGCCCTGTAAAGCTGCAGAAGCACCTCTTTGCTTCTACACTCAATCCCTCTTGTTATGAAGGCCAGCATGCTATTAGCCTTCTTCACTACCTGCTGTACCTGCATGCTTGCCTTCATTGACTGGTGTACAAGAACACCCAGATCTCTCTGTACTGCCCCTTTACCTAAACTGATTCCATTGAGGTAGTAATCTGCCTTCCTGTTCTTGCCACCAAAGTGGATAACCATGCATTTATCCACATTAACTGCATCTGCCATGCATCTGCCCACTCACCTAACTTGTCCAGGTCACCCCGTAATCTCCTAACATCCTCATCACATTTCACCCTGCCACCCAGCTTTGTATCATCAGCAAATTTGCTAATGTTTTGCTGATACTATCTTCTATATCATTAACATATATTGTAAAAAGCTGCGGTCCCAGTATAGATCCCTGCGGTACCCCACTGGTCACTGCCTGCCATTCCGAAATGGAGCAGTTTATCACTACCCTTTGTTTCCTATCAGCCAACCAATTTTCAATCCAATCTAGTACTTTGCCCCCAATACCATGCGCCCTAATTTTACTCACTAACCTCCTTGTGGGACTTTATCAAAAGCTTTCTGAAGGTCCAGGTACACTACATCTACTGGATCTCCCTCGTCCATCTTCAGAGTTACATCCTCAAAAAATTCAAGAAGATTAGTCAAGCATGACTTCCCCTTCATAAATCCATGCTGACTCTGTCCTATCCTGTTACTACGATCCAGATGTGCTGTAATTTCATCCTTTATAATAGACTCCAGCATCTTTCCCACCACTGAGGTCAGACTAACTGGTCTATAATTTCCTGCTTTCTCTCTCCCACCTTTCTTAAAAAGTGGTATAACATTAGCCACCCTCCAATCCTAAGGAACCGACCCCGAATCTATTGAACTCTGGAAAATAATCACCAACCCATCCACGATTTCCCGAGCCACCTCCTTCAGTACCCTGGGATGCAGACCATCAGGCCCCGGAGACTGATCAACCTTCAGACCTAACAGTCTCTCCAACACCAAATCCTGGCAAATATTAATTCCCTTAAGTTCAGGTCCTTCAGCCACTGTTACCTCAGGGAGATTGCTTGTGTCTTCCCCAGTGAACACAGATCTGAAGTACCCATTTAATTTCTCTGCCATTTCTTTGTTCCCTGTAATATATTCCCCTGTTTCTGTCTTCAAGGGCCCATTTTTAGTCCTAACCATTTTTTTGCCTTGCACATACCTAAAAAAGCTTTTACTATCCTCCTTTATATTATTGGCCAATTTACCTTCTAACCTCATCTTTCCTCTGCGTATTTCCTTCTTAGTAATCCTCTGTTGCTCTTTAAAAGCTTCCCATTCCTCAGTTTTCCCACTTAGCTATGTTATACTTTTTCTCTTTTAACTTTATATGTTTCTTAACTTCCCTCATCAGCCACGGCCGCCCATGCCTCCTCCTGGGATCTTTCTTCCTTTTAGGAATGAACTGATCCTGCAACTTCTGCATTATACACAGAAATATCCGCCATTATTCCTCCACGGTCATCCCTGCTAAGGTATTGCACCATTGAACTTTGGCCAGCTCCTCCCTCATAACTCCATAGTTCCCTTTATTCAACAGAAGTACTGTCACTTCCGACTGTACCCTCTCCCTCTCAAATTGCAGATTGAAGCTTAATGTATTATGGTCACTACTTCCCAATGGCTCCTTCACTTCAAGGTCACTGACCAATTCTGGTTCGTTACACAATACCAGATCCAGAATTGCCTTCTCCCTGGTCGGCTCCAGCACCAGCTGCTCTAAGAATCCATCTCTGAAGCACTCCACAAAGTCTCGTTCTTGAGGTCCAATACCATCCTGATTCTCCCAGTCTACCTGCATGTTAAAATCCCCCATAACAACTGTAGTAACATCTTTACTACAGGCCAATTTCAGCTCCTGATTCAACTTACATCCAACATCCAGACTACTGTTTGGGGGCCTGTAGATGACTCCCAAGAGGGTTTTTTTTACCCTTAGTATTTCGCAGCTCTATCCACACTGACTATGCATCCCCTGACTCTAGGTCCCCCCGCGCAATGGACTGAATATCCTCCCTTACCAACAAGGCCACCCCACCCCCTCTGCCCGTCAGTCTGTCCTTACGATAGCACGTGTAGCCTTGAATATTCATTTCCCAGGTCCTGTCCACTTGAAGCCACGTCTCAGTTATCCCCACAATATCATATCTGCCAATTTCCAAAAGAGCCTGAAGCTCATCCATCTTATTTCTCATGCTTCGTGTATTCACGTATAGTATTTTTAATTTGTTACTGCTCTCACCTTTCCCATCAACCCCTATTTCACTCAACCGTACATCATGATCCCTTTCCGACTTTTCTGCCTCATTGGTACAGTTGTCTTTCTTGACTTCTCTTGTTCTAACTCTCCCTTCAATTTCCTTTTTAAACATCCAGTTTGTCCCCCCACTACTTAGTTTAAATGTAGCGGTGCTGCAGTAGAAAACCTGCCTGCCAGAATGCTGGTCCCTAACCTATTAAGGTCCAAACCGTCTCTCTTGTAGAATTTATGTTTACCACAAAATATACCCCAGTGATCCAAGAACTTAAATCCTTGCTTCCTGCACCAGTTCCCCAACCACACGTTCAAATGCACTATCTCCCTGTTTCTGGCCACAACAGCACAAGGAACTGGAAGCAAACCGGAGATAACCACCTTGGACATCCTGCTTTTCAGCCTTCTTCCTAGTTCTCCGAAGTCTCACTGTAGTATGTTCCTTCTCTTCTTCCCGACATCATTTGTGCCGACATGTACCACCACCTCTGTCTCTTCACCCTCGTCCTTGAGGATTTCCTGCACTCTGTCCGCAATGTCTTTCACCCTGGCACCAGGAAGGCAACGCACCATCCTTAAATCCCGTCTGCTGCCACAGAAACCCCGGTCAGTTCCTCTCACGATGGAGTCCCCTATTACCACGGCTCTGTGCGATGTCCGACTCTTCCGCTCTGCCTCTGTGCCAACTTCTGATTGACAGACCTGGCCACCTTGCGAACTGGCAGTGTCATCAGTCTCTACTGTTTCCAAAAGCTTCAACTTGTTCCTGACAGGTACTTCTCCCGAGGTCTCTTGCACCTGTCTCCTCTCTGCCTTCCTCATCGTCTGCTCTCTTCTGCTCTCTTCTGGTATGGTCGGTGTAATAACCTCACTGAAGGTCTTGTCCAGAAAGATCTCGTTCTCTCGGATGAGCCTAAGGTCCTCGAGTTCTTTCATCAGCGCTACAATATGCTCGGTCAATAGCTGAATGTGCACACACTTTCCACACATATACGAGCCAGACACACCAGAGCCGTTGACCTCCCACATCAAGCACGTAGCACACTGAACCAGCTGGGCAGTCATGTCTTCACCCTCTTCAACTGTGGTGTAATCACTTCACTCAAACTTCTTGTCAAAGATTCCTGAGCTGAAGCCTCACTCTTCGATCCAAACTTCCTTAGACCCTCTTTTTGTGGCAAGTCTGTGGACTCTTCATTTAGGATAGAGGAGGAGGGAGGGAGGGAGACCCTACTTTTTAGGACCTGGGGTCACCCACTCTAATAGCAATCACTTACCTTCCCGACCGGCTTTGCACTCCGCCTGAACTTCCGCCCAGCTCCCGCCGCTCTCTGCTGCGAAAAAGCTTGTCTCTGCTCTACTGTTAATATAATCATGTGGTTCTCATCTTGGCCTCAACTCCACCTTACTACCCACTCTCCATAACCCTTCAACCTATTACTAATTAAAGATCTACCTATTTCTTCTTTAAGCTTAGTCAATGTTCTGGCATCCACCTTAATCCGAGATAATGCATTCCACAGATTCATGACTCTTTGAAAGAAGTAATTCCTCCTCATCACCTTTTTAGATTTGACACCCATTCTCCTAAAATTAAAACTCAGTCTAACTTCTGACTTTATTCAGCATTTCCTGCTTACTTTGAAATTGCAATGCCGAAGTGAGAAAAGAGTCAAACCTAATGATGATGCCCAGAAAATCATTCAACCACTATTGACAGTTGCAACAATTCAATGATTCAAGGTTCACAGCAGTCCAGATCATATAATACTCACCTACATCAACAATTATTCTTTGTTAACAACATAAAGCGAATTGTTTGACTCAACTAGGTACCTGACCATATTATACCTGACAGCTAAATCCTCTGAAGTGTTACTCGAATTCGAATGTCATTGGCACTTCATCAATCCCAGGAGAAAATAAATACATTTGATTGTAAGACTGAGGAATTTAATGTTAGCTATGTTACAAAATTACATTGAAGCAGTCTATGCATTTTCTCTTTCTCTGACAATTGTTCGATAAAAATACTGACACATATAATTTATTTCAGAGTTCAGCGAAACTACAAGAAATTCTTAACCTTTTATCTAATTGTATGTTTTGTTGGGAATATGTATCCTGTGAAGTAACAAATTATTTCAATATTAAGTGCTAACTATGAGGCTTATGCAAACTCTGCTTTATCTGTTTATCCTGTCTATCTGTTGCAGCTGAAGGTGCATGTGGCGGGACATTGCGTGGTACCAGCGGAATGATTTCCAGTCCATACTTCCCGTCAGAATACAATAATAATGCTGACTGCACGTGGACTATCCTGGCCGAGCCTGGAGATACTATTGCACTCATCTTCTCTGATTTCCAACTTGAAGATGGATATGACATCCTCGAGATTAGCGGGACTGATGCACCAACAATATGGCAAGTACAGTGATTGTTGTTGTATTTTTTTTCAAAGGGCCAAGTAATTTATTTCATAACAGTGCACAGTGCAGTTCATTTGGGGTGATGTTTACTTAAAATAAGAATCCACCTTCGAAGTATTTTAAATATTTCCCACCAGATTGAATTGCAGATGGTTTTAGGCCTGTTGAAGATTGCAGATAAATTTATTTGAAGGCATGCATTGTTTTTAAAACATATGCAATGCAGTATTTATTAATTAATTTGATGTAGAAAATCAGTGAGTTAATCAGATTGATTCCTTTCTCCAGTTGTCATTGTGGTTTCAATCTTGCTAGTTGTTGTTGAATTCTGATTGTTGAGAACTGCATAAGCAGTGAAAACTCTTCCTTGTACGCTGACAGATCAAAGTTACAAAAGTTGTCACCAGTAAAATGTGGGCTATTCACCTTGAAAGTCCAATCATATCAATCCTTCAAACTTGGAATCTCCTGTTGCATCTTGTCAGGGACAGCAATCTGTGCCTAAAATCAATTGTTTACTTTTAAGGGTTGGCTGTTGTCACACTGCAAAATCCAAAGCTTTACAAAATCATGTGGATTTAAAATCAGTTTTCCACCTTTTGTATGATGGTGCTGCCGCAGAAGAAAGGCACTCCCACAATCTGTGCTGCAGATAAACTTCAGGTAAAGCTCTGGGCTAAAGCTAAGGTTGTGTTTTGTTATTCTGTGTGTCTTCACAAAGCTCTGTAAAAATAAACCGCCTTAAGGCTGGTTTACACTGGCATTACAGAAATCTGAAATGGAATCAATGCTCTTTCTTGTGTGAGTATATCTGTGATGTGTGATCTGAATTTTGTTGCTGAGTGAAATGAATGCTTGTTTATAATCACATTTTAAGATAATATTGCAGGAGATTGAAAGTACGTTATGGGGCAATCATGCAGATTTCAATTTTCCAGTTGGCCTCAATTAGAAATATTAATGAGAGTAATTGGGAAAATAATGCAGTGAAACCTTCCAACTACTCTTCAGAAAGTCAATTGAAGAGATGTTTTCAAACAGTGATCATTAAGCGGCACTTTGTTCACTGACAGCTCTTTTCATTGAAATTCTTGAAGCCAAGTAATTTGTTTAAATAATGCACGGCTTGTTTGTGCAGGTGTTTTTTTTTACGGAAATAATCTTGGAGGAGATTAATGTAATTATTTGCCACCTACATGATTTGCAGAGGATTTTGGGGGCCTGTTGAAGATTCCAGATAATTTTTTGCGTGCTTGCATACATTTGAAAATAAAATCTCCCGGAAAAAAATGGGCTGTTGATTTGTTAGGCCATGCGGAAAGTGGCTGTTGACATCTGTTCAACATTTTTAATAACAGAAGTGGCTCTATTTCGTGTGGCAGTCGGATGATCGCAACTGCTAAGCTTTTACATATATAGTCTGTTCTGACAATAGTTCCATTGTCATGCGATCTAGCATTATGAGAAAATCGCATAACAGCAGCATCATTTAAACCAATGCTACCGGAATCGCATTATAGCCAAGATAGGTAAGGAAAGTTCACATTCTACAAATAATGGTCTAATTTCTTCAATCACGTGTAGCCAATTGGAGTTGAAGAAATGCACGTTATAACAGAACTGACTGTAATCAGAAAGGTGGCAATGTTAACATCATTGTATGAAATAATGAGTGCCATGTTGCCTGTGAACTAACCTGGTTTACCTAATAAAACAAATCATGCTAATTAAAGAAATTTATTTTATTTACATCTAGAAGGTGAAACTTCTGGATAGGCTAAGCTTACTTTTCTGTTACTCTTGTGAAAGTGTTAAGCATGTTCCTGAACTTCATAACCGGACATCTCTTCATATTTCCATTTGGATTTTTTTTTTGTTAGGCTCTCCTTTTATAAAACGTGAATTAGGTGACATTTTTCAAAGCACTTTTGAAAGCGGCATGGAGACGTGAAGTTTAAAGATGGCTTCATGTTTAAGGATCAATATCTGTCAGAGGAAGGAATCAGGAGCTGGGTTCAATACCATGTTGCAAAACTGTCTCCAGCTCCACCTTGTAGGAGCAAATTAGTGCAGATGCTGGAATCTGTACTGAAAACAGCAGATGCTGGAGATTGCAGCAAATCAGGCAGTATCCATGAAGAGGGAGCAAGTTAACATTTTGATTCTAGATGACTCTTGCTCACAGCTGAAATGGAGTATGGAAGGGGCAGCACTTATACCATATTTGGGCGAGGGGGTGGGGTGGGGGGAGGTGTGCAATGGCAGTGGTGGCGTGTAGAGTCTGGCAGTTAGACACACCATTATTCTGCCATTCTCACATTCTGATCACTTAATTTGAACTATCAACATCTTTTCTCCACCAGCACTCTACACCTCACCATCGCCACACCTCCCGTCAACTATAGCATAAATGCTACCCCCTCCACACTTCATTCAGCTCTGATAAAAAGCCATCTAACTCAAAGCATTAGCTTGTTCTCTCTCCATGGATGTTGCCTGGCTTGCTGTGATCTCCAGCATTTGTTGTTTTCAGTCCATCTCCACCTTATCTTACAGCACAATCTGCATCTTAATAACTTTAGAGAAGGGACTGGTGCCAGATTAGTGACTAGTAGGGTGTGGAAATGATGAAGGAACATCATGGAAGTGGGCTTGTATCAGCAGCCATTGCTGTGGCTGCTATTTGTGTGAGGGGAGTTTGCCCCTGATTGTCATGTCTCCAGTGTTGCTAGGGCTCCTTGACGATGCACTCAGTTCAGCTCTTTTGTCCAAGTTTGAGCCAAAGATAATAATGAGGTCTGGAACTGAGTGGCGCTAAAGGAACCCAAACTTAATGATAGTAACCTCCTCAATCACTTGGCTGAAGAAATCCTGTGTAATATACTGAAGTCCTTTCAAAACTAAAGGAGAAACCACATCAATGCACAACCTAATTCTGGTGCTTATCTCTCATAGTTATTTGTGAATTGGTTTCCTTTAGTACCCGACCACCTAATTAATACAGGCAGTCACTCTCAATAATGGGATAACTCAAGTTGGAGTGAGGTGGAAACTCTATTTTGCCTTCAAAATGCAATCAATAGGGAGACTTGTGCTGTTTTTATTGTATGCAGGAGGCATATTGCGTGCATGGAGTGCACTACTTTCAGCAGCTCCGCAGTTGGCACACAAGGAGCTTACTGGGGAAACCAATTCTTAGCCGATTATGGCTTCCCAATGAGAGAAAAGGGTTGACGCCTCTGGAGTAAAATGGAACAAGGGTTTTCGAAAGTAGAGAGATGGAAGGAAGTTATTAAAGCTCAAAACACACAGGGGATTGCAGAAAAATGTTGCATGCATGAATGAAGTCCCAGTCTGTTTTTGATCTTTCTGAAATTCAGAATGACTGATCTCTAACTCTATGTGAGTGGAAATTTGTCTTTCAATTTTTCTCTTTCTGTCATTTATTTACTGAGGTGGAGCAATGATGAAAATAGGCCCACTCAGTACATGATTTTTTTTATCAGTTGAATATGCTCAGCCAGAGGCCCTATTGCTTTCGAGACTCAGAGACACGTTAGGAAGTCTCATGTGTTTCTAGATCAATAAGGTTACAAATGGGTTCAGTCTGTCCCTTTGCCTCCTCCTTCCTTTAACAAGGCCCACCCCTTTATCTTTTGTGGTGTTTTGTCTTCTCAGACTTACATGTAAACGTATTAATGATTGCTTTGTTAAATGCTAGGGTCTGGAAGTGGTCAGAAGAAATGGTCTATGTCGGGGGTGTTATTTCAGTTGAGTCGTTTAAGCTGTTGCTAGTGATAGGTAAAAGGCAGATTTTGTTTGTGACATGAAATTGTTATGTGAAAAAGAAAATGAAGGATTGATTATATGCCACAGTGTGATTGTTTCTTGTCCTTTCAGTTATTTGTCTTTTGTGATTGTGTTCTACAGTTGCTAATATTTCTACAGGCATCTGTTTACTTGTTGGATAGATAATTCAGGTAACCAGGGAACGTGAATAGGCCATGTATCTGTACAGAGCCTCACTTTACACTGAATTGTCTATCCCAGCATCATGGCTTTCCCAGATATTGGGAATTCAAATAACTGAGACATATATTTTGTGTGAGCCGTGAGTTAGTTATTCAAAAGGCTGCAGGTTTGGAAACGATGGCAGGTGCACGTTTAAAGCAACAGAGGTTATTTCAGTGTGCCCACCCATCGCAGACAGTTTGCAATTTTTAAAAGGACAAGCAATGGAAGAGGTGGGAAACCCAGTTGCCAGTATTACTGGCCCCAAACTCCAAAAAGAGTTTGTTCAGGCACCTGTCTAGTGTAGAATGGAATTTTAAAACTGTATTTTGTTTAAATTGAACAATTTGATCCACTTAGCGCTCAGCTATTAGGTGAATTGAGTGGCCAAATAAAATATCTATTTGTCATTGTGATTTGATTGCAATACCTACCTTTGCCTGTGTGAATGCTAGACATTCATATTTTCTCCCAGGTCTTTCTCACTCATGTTAATAAGAGAGCTGGAAACGCACAGTAGGTCACACAGCATCCGTGGAGCAGGAAAATCAATGTTTCGGGCAAAAGCTCAAATGAATGGCTTTTGCCCGAAATGTTGATTCGCCTGCTCCTCAATGCTGCCTGACCCCCTGCTGTGCTTTTCCAGCACCACACTCTCGACTTTGATTTCCAGCATCTGCAGTCCTCGCTCTCTCTAAATTGCAGAGCTGCAGAGTCCCTTCAGTAGTGTAGCAACAGGCTCCAATATGGCTGCTGCCTGCTTTTGCTGCTGGTACCAGGCAGGAAGCTCCTGCCTTTCACTGATCTTACATCCCAGTCATTTAGCTTATCAAAAGTTTGCAATAGTGTCACGAACGTGATGTAACCAAAGCCTGGGGTTCGTACCAGGAATTTATCCCACCACAATGATATGACACATGGTGCTTGCTTGAACCTCCTTCCGTGTGGTTATTACGGGTCTTGTGGTGCTTTACTTCACTGAAATATTAATAAAATTAGCAGCAGCTACTTGGTTTTACTGCTTTCTTTACAAATAAAACATATTGACGAAGTTTTGATCATACATGGTGATTTCAAAATCACTGATTTGGAGGGACCATATCACTTGGATGTGGTTAATAAACTGATTTGTAGCAATGTCAGGGGGTTTAAATTAAAACTGACAAAGCATAACATTTGAGAGGATGGTTTTATGGACATTAAATCAGAGGAACCTATAATACTATTTTCCTATTGACCATAGTATAAGGTGGATTGGTGGATTTCTTTATAATGTTAAATGTCTGAAACATTTCTAACAGACCTGATGGAATAAGTATCACAGAGGATGTACAGAACAATATGGAACAAATTAAGAAATCCACTTTATCAGACATGATAGGTAGTGTTCTTGTGTGTAAATTAGGCCTTTCACATACAAATAGAGGACCAAGATGTCATCTAAGTGTCCTTCAAAAAATATTTTCTCCATAAAACTGCTAGAAAGTTGTAGTTCAAAAATCAAATGTTTATATAACATATCAGTCTGCTATGTCTCTGATAACCTTTAAAACAAGCTATCCACCTATTTTCATTATTTGTCTTGATTTAGACAGAACATGGTTGATCCATTTTACCAAAGCATTTTATGGATCCGCTCACAGAAGAGTTTGATTTGCTCCTGATAAAGAAACGAAAGACACTTGTCCAACATGATAAATGGAGGTTAAGTATCCAGTTTTAATCTGGTTCTGTGAGGAAGGGGTGGGTGTTTGCGAAGATGGGTCCAAATGCTGTCTTTTAAATTTTAATGCCTGGACCTCAAACAGCAGGAAAGTTTCAGCTATACAGCAGACAGGGGGTGTAATGTAAACTGCAGACCAAAATCTAACAAGTAGATCATTGTAATCAAGCCTGCCGAGCAGGGTGGTGCTGTTGTCTGGCACATTGACCTCTACATTGCAGAGGCTGAGCGCCAGCTCTCGGACATCTCCTCCCACCTCTCCCAGACTGTGACCTCACCATTGATCACCATACTATTGTGTCCACACAGTCACTAATTTAATTTCATCTGGTGATCTCCTGCCACTGCCTCCACGATCATAGTCTCCCAACCCCTCGCAGCACACTTCTATCTCCTTCCCAAAATCTACAAACAGTTCGACCCAGACAAACGCATTATTTGTTCCCCCCAGAATGCATTTGTTCCTCCTCAACATGAGTTTTTCGCTTCTTATCCCATTCCCTTCTCACTTACATCTGCAATTCTTCTGATGCCATCCAGCGGTTTCGGAATTTCCAGTATGCAGGCTCCAGCCTCCTCTTTACCATGGACCAGCAATCCCTTTTCAGGTCTATCCCCCATCAGGATGGTTTCTGGGCTCTCTGCTTCTTCCTGGAAAATAGACCTGGAAATTCCCATCCACCACCAGCCTCCTCCGCCTGGCTGCGCTCATCCTCACTTTGAACAACTTCACCTTTAACTCCTCCCACCTTCTTCAGGTCTAAGGTGTGGCTATGGGTACCTGCATAAGCCCTTGTTATGCCTGTCGCTTTGTGAGATATTTGGAACATTCCTTATTTCAAACTTACTTGGGTCCCTCCCCACGACTCTTCCTCTGTAAACATCGATGACATCATCTGGGGTCCTTCCCTCTCTCGTCCGCAATTGGAAAAGTTTATCAACTTTGCATCCAATTTCTACTCTGCTCTCCCCTTCACCTGGTCCACGTCTGACTCCTCCCTTCCTTAACCTCAGTTTCCGTTTCTGGGTATAGGCTGGCCACCAACATCCACTACAAATCCACTGAGTTGCACAGTTCCCTGCACTGTACATCATACCTTACTTCCTGTAAAGACTGTTCCAACCTTCTAGTTTCTCTGTTGCATCTGTTCTGATGCTGTAAGGCATACGCTTCTACAAGGGAATATCTGAAATGTCCACCTTTCTCCTCAACCAAGGATTCCCTACCACCGTGGTTGACAGGACTCTCAGCTGTGTCCAATCCATCCCCTGTACTTTGGCCCTCATGCCTTCTCTTTCCTCCCACAGCAACAATAGGGTCCCCAATCCTCACTTACCACCCCATGAGCATCCATGTTTCCATGAGCCACTGTTTTCACCATCTCCAGTGGATGCAATCAACTGACACACATTCCCCATCCGCTTGCTTGGCAGTCTTCTGCAGGATTGGTTCCCTCTCTGGTCCACTCCTTCTTTAGTCACAACGTGTCCTCACAGCCTCATGGCATCTTCTCCTTCAATCGCAGAGTATGTAACACCTGCCTGTTAGCTTGCTCCCTCCTCACCAACCAAGGCCCCAAACACACCTTCCAGATGAAGCAGCACCTCAACAACTTCAATCTAGTTTCTTGTATTTACTGCTCACAATGTGCTCTCCTTTACACTGGGGAGACAAAATGCAAACTGGGCGACTGCTTTAAATTCAAGTTCTCTTTCTCTCTCAGGATGTGACACAAGAGGATCTATGTTGTGTATTTGTCTGTTAAAAGCTTGCACATCCTTGACTGAAGGTTTCTTTCACTTTGGAAGAATGCAGTCAAGGACATTTGTGCAACATTTCTGTCATTATCAGCTCATTTACCAAGATGAACAAGCTGACCCCTGCAATATGATGAGTGCAAACCTCGAATTGTTCTCATGCAATGTCGCATCTGCCTTTGAAAATAAATGTAATAGCCAGATTTCTTCAATTTTGGCAACAACAGCAAAGATACATGGTGAAATAAACAGGGGAGACTGATAAATGGAGCTTGTTGGCCTCTGTTTGAAGATCCCGTCTCTGAGGTCCTTCTATTGAACATAAAAGCACCTGAAGTGGTTTCTATGTAATGATGATGGAACATCTTCCTCTATCTATCAGGCAGCTAAAAGCGAGATAGCAATTTATCATTTTGTTCCATGTTACCTCCTTTGATGCTTTAACTTTTGTGAAAAACAGTCAATGAATAGTTGATCCGATCCTTAATGATGGATAGTGCAACTAGTGACCCAGAGCAATGACCTGTAACTGAGCATTTTTCTGAACACTTACAAGTTGTCTGGTAATGGTTGTAGCACTACTGGAGTTGATTGTATAGTTCCCATCTCTATGAACTGAAATTAGGAAAAAGTGGTTATCCAACCAATTGGATATCAAATTCTCTTCAACAATTTCTTTACAGATTGAAGATAGTAAAGGAAATACAGACATTCTCTCAGTTTTGTTCATAATGTATCCTGTCCAGATGTTGATTCACCTGATAATTAAGTGACACTGAACATAAGGCAACTGTTTCTGATTTAAGTATGAGTCAATGTCAGGTTTCGATTAAATTTAAAAAAAAATATTTTCTGGATAATTGTGGCAGCGAGACCTATTTGACAAGTTACTTTACAGTTGAGCATCATGAAAATAGAATAATTATGGATATAGAGCCACTGACCAAGGCACATTTTGACTGTCAGTAAATATAATGTAATTTGGATTGGACTTGAAAAGTTACTTTGGAAATTTTCCATTTTCACTGTTCCTATTGTGCGTAAATAATTAATCCATCCTTCAATTCTAAGCAGAGGAAATGTTTTCTATTCTTTAATAGCATTGCATGACTTTTGTCACCATATAATTCAACCATTCCTGACTAGTTATAACCACGACCTTTGAAAATTCTAATCAGAATATTTATTTCTTTGAGTTAGTTAAAGCTGTCACAGAATCTTTATTCAGTCTGATAGTTCGAAAGCTGCATTTGCCAGATTTATGGAAGAAAATGAAGTTCTAATGTAGCTGTATAAAATTCCTTTGTCACGCCATTTTAGACAGTCATTTGTAAACAAGTAAATTTGCTTTCACCTGGTACCATTAGAATTCTTGTAACTGCCGATCGCACTTCCCAGCCATTTTTTGAAATGTCATCAATTAATTAATGCTACAAGATAGAAAGGTCCCATGAATAACAAAATGATAAATAACTAGATAATTTTTACTGGTACTGTCTGTTGGGGGATGATTGTTGCCAAGGACTTCACCTGATGAAGGAGCAGCGCTCTGAAAGCTTGGGATTTTAAATAAAACCACACAATACCAGGTTACAGTCCAACAGGTTTATTTGGAAGCATGAGCTTTCGGAGCCCTGCTCTTTCATCAGGAGCAGTACTCCAAAAGCTAGTGCTTCCACATAAAACTGTTGGACTATACCTGATGTTGTGTGATTTTTACGTTTGTCAATCCCAGTCCAACATCGACACCTCCACATCATTGTTACCTCAGACACTGAAACCACTCTGCTATGAAGAGTATCAGGAAAAGCTAGGACTTCTGTTGAATTTCTTTGCTTAAAGATATTGAGCTAGATTTTCCCCTCCTGACGCTGAGCAAATCACCCCCTGCCCACTGCTCCTTGGGAGGCTGGAACATGAGAAGTGTAAGGCTGCAACTTCAAAGTTACTCGGCCATTCCTATCAAATAGGAGAAAGTGACGACTGCAGATGCTGGAGATCAGAGCTGAAAATGTGTTGCTGGAAAAGCGCAGCAGGTCAGGCAGCATCCAAGGAGCAGGAGAATCGACGTTTTGGGCATGATCCCTTCCTCAGGAATGAGGAGAGTGTGCCAAGCAGGCTAAGATAAAAGGTAGGGAGGAGTAACTTGGGGGAGGGGCGTTGGAAATGCGATAGGTGGAAGGAAGTTAAGGTGAGGGTGATAGGCCGGAGTGGGGATGGGGGCGGAGAGGTCAGGAAGAAGATTGCAGATTAGGAAGGTGGTGCTGAGTTCGAGGGTTGGGACTGACACAAGGTGGGGGGAGGGGAAATGAGGAAACTGGAGAAATCTGAGTTCATCCCTTGTGGTTGGAGGGTTCCTAGGCAGAAGATGAGGCGCTTTTCCTCCAGCCGTCGTGTTGCTATGGTCTGGTGATGGAGGAGTCCAAGGACCTGCATGTCCTTGGTGGAGTGGGAGGGGGAGTTGAAGTGTTAAGCCACGGGGTGTATGGGTTGGTTGGTCCGGGTGTCCCAGAGGTGATCTCTGAAACGTTCCGCAAGTAGGCGGCCTGTCTCCCCAATATAGAGGAGGCTACATCGGGTGCAGCAGATGCAGTAAATGATGTGTATGGAGGTGCAGGTGAAATTGAAATAAGTAATTTGAATTTCTGCTGCAAGTTTAAATTTCTTTTCCCAAGGTGTTTACCGAGAGTCAGATGAGTTCCGAAAGGCTGTGGGAACCCAGGCAGGTAAGCTGGTTTGCGAAAGTCTGCTGCAAAGTCAGGAACCGTTTGACAAGTAATTTGAAAAGCTCTTGTTATAGTTTTCTCGCAGTCTTTTGTGTTAGGTTTTTATAGCACTGAAGCCAACTCGTGATGATATCATGGTATTGTACATCACAAAACATAAATAGCACAGTATGGGCAGAGTTGCAACACACTGGAATGAATGTGAGTCTTGAAAGCACATGAACAGACAAATAATATAGATTAGTCCTTCCTTCATGGTAACAATAAATTAGAGCTAAGTTAAAAAAAAGCTTTCACCCTTGCTTCATTCTTCCAGTTTGTCAATATGACTTAGGAGCTATATCGTAGGAATGTTCATCTTTACAGCAAGCCACATTAAAAAACTAGGCTACAGTCAGGAGTAATGCAGTCAGTAGGTGAATCCACATGTAGACTGCTGAGTTATTTCTTCTGCATGTACAAGCTTGACCAATAGATTACACGCAGCTTCACATTTGAATCTTCCTTACTAATGACCATATTCGGGTCAAGTTGAACATCTCTATCATTGCAAGTGTAAGAAAGTCTAAAGCAAGAAGATACCTTATTATCAATTATGCCCAGAAATTTACAGGAAGTCTTAATCTGCGTCGTGAACAGTCAGTATGACCAACCATGGGATAATGAATCTGATCGATTTCTTTAAATGGGGCTGAAATCAACAAAGACAAGACAAAGAAAAAGATGGCTGCATAGAAATAGCAGCACAAGAAGAATAACGAGGTACTACATCAGAATCTGAAGCTCCTTTGAGTTTGAGGAAAGGTATCACAAGGGTTTGCAGGGACTCTGAGCTGCAGTACCTCAGGGAATCTTATAAAACACACTTGAAGAAAAGCAACTTAAAATTGTGATTATTTCAGACTTGTGTACAAATCACAAGACATAACAGTCCTCTTTACATCTCTTTGTCTTGTCAAAATAACTTTATAGGCGTGGAAAACTATTTTGAAGAAAGCTAAACATGTTGCAATTTTGTAAAAGTACCAAAATCTCATGTGAGTTCTCTGATTTTTTGAAATGGGTACTGCAACAGTGGGAAATGTTTCAAATCCTATTTCGTAATTCTCAGGGGAACATCCAGCCCAACCTCTGCAATAATGCACCTCTCACATATTAGAGTGATGTAAGTATGAAAGGTAGCTCGCTGAGCTTGAAGGCTTGTTTTTAGACATTTTGTCACCATACTAGGTAACATTATCAGTGAAGTGCTGGTGGTATGTCCCCCCTCCTTATTTGTGGTCTTGGCTTCTTAAGTGATATGTCTTAGATATTTCTTAGAGTGAAATGTCAGCCTACATTGTCACTTAGGACTTTCAGACTCAGTGGTAAGTGTATTACCGTTGCCTGAAGCCAGAAAATAAATAGACATATACTTTGTTAAATAGTAATTTGGAGAATCACATAACAACACATTGTGTGACCATTAGTAATATTGCATTGTACAATCTCAACAGAATGCAGATATTACTCTTGCCATAATTAGTGGATGTCAATTGAACTAATTTGTGTGATGTTCTTCAATAAGCTATTTTCACAGAAGATTTACCCACTTAAAATGTCTGAAATAAAATGCAAACTTCAGAATACTATGCAAGTGTAATAAATCCAACAGAATTATATAAATTGAATGCAGAGATCACAATTTTTGTTAAGTATTACCAGTTTACATAATTGTTTATGCTTCATAGAAGCAACTTTTTGTTTAACAGGACAGTGTTTAAAATAATGGGCTCACACCTTTGCATAAGTAAAAGTGATGTGGAATAGTTAATGTAGAAGTAAAGAAGTAAGTTTTGAAACAACAAACATAATCAGTATAATTCGATGATATGTTTTCAGTACCTTGTGAGAAATAATGAAAATTGGTAGCACCAAAGTCAATATTAATTTTTGTGTGTTGTAATAATGTAGCTGTGTGATCTAGACTAACAGATGGTTAAGATTATACTGTTAAATTTCTACAGGTCAAAGCTAATTGAGCATAATGTCAATTTTAAATTAGTTAATTAAGTTTTATCTAATTATTTTTGTAGCAAATTATGGCTCCATTGGAAACAACATGTCTGATTTAAATTGATATTATTCAGGTAAGAATGGGATGTTGAAACAATGCAAAATTGTCTTAACTCTCAATGATAAGAAATGGAATGCCACTCATACCTAGTGTGGTGCAACAATGCCACCTACTGGTGGCATGCAGAAAGGTCACATGACAAGAATCTCAGAATTGATAGGTCACAGCAAGTCATCTGATAATTGCTTATAGATGGTATTACCGGGACCAGTATACTATAAATGAGACCAGTTTTAGTAACTCTTTGATATTTGCTCATGTGGATTGTTTTGTCACATGTACAAGTACCTAATGTGGCAGGTACGAATACGTTGGAGGACAGCTTGCGCTCCTGGGGTGGGGAGATTGGAACTGGTAACAGCACATGACATAGTAATGTGGTGCCCTGAACCCCACTGGCCTACCACATCCATTGGAATTAAGTTCTGGGCAGAAAGATTCAGAATCAACCTTCCCATCCCAACTGAAGTCCTTTAATGGCCACTTGAAGACCAGTTAAGGGTATCAGTCCAATGCTGTAAGGTGTTATGATATGCAATATCTCATTGGTAAATCTATGTGTTCATTTCATAAACTGGGCCTGGGTCCCTAAATCAATGGCAATCAGTGCTTGACCAAGGAACTGTCTATAGGACAGGAGTGCCTGCTGTGAGCCAGAGCCCTGCATTTGCTTCTGACTTCCCTTCCCCCTTCTCCCCACAGCACCAATGCCCTACTCCCACAAATCCCTTCACTTGCACTTCTGTGATCCTCAATGTTCTTCTGGGAGAAGCCATGACCTTCTCAATGATGCTAATGAATGCGAGAGCTGCTCTGGTTGACCAATAGCTTCAGAGTCCAAAGGTTGCACTTCCAGGTGAAGTTCCCGTGGTGACCTTGTGAATGCTAGATTGCCATTAGATTCAGTCCTAAGAGGTCAGCATGAGTTTCTCACTGGCTTACATTATGGAGCCTATGCATGTTATGTCTGCCTTTCTGTGGGTCAGGTCTTTGTTCTAGTGCACTTAAGCCATATCCCTCATCTCTTTCTCTGACACTTTGATGACGATCTCAGAGTTGTTTCCTTCAGCAACTTTTGTTTCATTATTCCATACTTTCCTTCCTTTCACATGGTCCTGACTCTTCCCATCTTTTCCTCAATTTATCTATTTCTATTTCTTGGAATAAGTTATTGAACAATATCTTCGAGACGCCCATTGATCCCACAGCTAACTTGACTACAGTTTTTTCCACTCCACTTCCTATTTTGTAGGAGAAAGTGAGGATTACAGATGCTGGAGATCAGAGTCAAGAGTGTTGTGCTGGAAAAGCACAGTAGGTCAGGCAACATCTGAGGAGCAGGAAAATAAGCCTAATTCCTGATGAAGGGCTAATGCCCGAAACTTCAATTCTCCTGCTCCTCAGATGCTGCCTGAACTGCTGTGCTTTTCCAGCACCACAATTCCTATTTTGTGTTCATTTTGATGACGTGGTCTCCTCCAAAAAGGCAGGTGAAATGATTGTTTTGCAGAACCTCTTTGTTTAGTTCCCAGACAGGACTGAGAGTTTCTTGATAACCTGTATTTTAATTCCCAGCTCCACTTCCCATCTTACCTCATTGTAATTGGCCTTTTGCAGTGTTCAACACAAATTCGAGGAGCAGCACTTCATGTTTTGATTAAACACATAAAAAGAATTTGAACTCAAAATTGTTTTCAATAATTTTGGATCATTCTCTCTGCTCCCACTCTATTTGTCCCTCCCTGTACTTTTGAAAATTATTTTGTTTTTGCACAGCAGCTATTGGTAATGAATATATTCTTTCTATTTATGCATTATTTCTGTCTGTCTTTTCTTTTCTATTCCTGTCCCATTATGTGACAGACAGATCACAAGTTTTAAAATGAATTTCCCCTTCTCTTCTCACCACCTGTCCACAAACAGATTGAGATTTTTTTTCTTTTTTCTTTTTTAAACAGTGGCGGCAGTTTGCTCCACTCCCATTTTCTTATAGAATCTGATTCGGTAAAGACCACAACGTACTTGTGTTGTATTAAAGTAGGATTTATTTTAATACACTCTTAGATACAGGTGTGAGGTTAATCATTGCTACATCGGCAGACTATCAAACAAATAAGGAGAAATTGAGTTCAAAAAGATAGAAATCATTTAATTATTAGCAAGTTAAGGACAAAACAACCAAGGGTTACTCATATAGAAATGTCACTACTGTAGCGATTGTAATAAGGTCAGCCAGGTGGACCTCATGGAATATGAATTACCTGACTGGAGCTGTTTATCTGGTTCAATCAGGGAGTCCTGGCTGACAGGTAAGAACAAGAGTGTCAAACTCCTGTTCATTCTAAGAGCTGGCTCTGAGGGAGCTGTTTCAGTGTTCATGTGTAAGTAAAGGGTGACTTGGTGACAGGATACCAGTTTCAGTGGAGTTATTTCATTTACTTTTAAGACAGAGTTCAAGAGTCCAAAGTTAGAATTTGAGTACGCATTAGTTGTCTGGTTTGCTCCAGAATTATAGGTAAAAATCTCTTCTCTTGAACATTTTTTCACTGTTTTTCTGAGGCATATTGCTGAAATATAACATCTGCTTCATTGGTTTGTTGAAAGAAAATTGATTCCTTACAGAGAGCACAAATATATGTTGTTGACCGCATTTTGCAGGCTCACTGCATCTCCTCTGTAACCAGGATTTCAGGGTTTTGACATTGTTTGTAGTTGCTATTTTGAAGTTTGTATGGTTAAAAAGTGGTTTAGTTCAGTTCTTTCGCAGTCATGCAACCAAGTTTCCTTATGGAGGACACAGGGACTGGAAAGTGATGCAACCAGTTACCATCAAGACAAAATCTTGCATTGCAGGTAAACAATTGTCCATGGCTCACGCCAAAAATTTAAATGGAAAATCATTAGCACATCTCTTTACACAAAAAGTATAACTTGTAATTCTGTTGTGTTGAGTTTTTTTTAAAAATGGAGCATTTGATAATACAATAGTCAGCATTACAATCCTATCAGAAGGTATAATCAACGAGGCAAAGTGAGGACTGCAGATGCTGGAGATCAGACTTGAAGAGTGTGGTGCTTGAAAAGCACAGCCAGTCAGGCAGCATCAGAGGAACAGGAGAATTGATGTATAAGCCCTTCATCAGGAATTCCCAAAATGTCGATTCTCCTGCTCCTTGGATGCTGCCTAAGTGGCTGTGCTTTCCCAGCACCACACTCTTCAACCCAACGGAAGATATGTGAAACATTAATTTTTTTTTCACTTCAGACAAGCTTCTGGAATGTTACTTCTTTGACTATTCAAATGGCTTTAGTATTCTTTATTGGCTGGTTAATATGTTCTTTATCGGTTACTAAATGCATGTGTGTATTTTTAATCCATTGGTAACACATCACCATCCTCTTTGACTTTGTATTTTCTTTCCTTTTGTTGTTTCATTTCTCCTGGTTCCACCGTATCTCAAACCTCCCCTTTAGCTTTCTTCCAGTACTCTCCTTTCTGACCTGTACTTGCTTAAAAGCTATTACGTTTCTTCCTTGCTTCAATTTTGCGAAATGCCATTTACCTGAACTGTTAACTTATTTCTCTCTCTTTCCCCTCAGTTGTTGCCTGGCATTCTGAGTATTTCCAATGTTTTCTCTTTTCCATTGAAGGATTTCAGCATCGGCAGTATTTTGCTTTTGCCTCACTTTGTTTTATTTCCCAGTGAAAGCTGTCCCAATGTTGCAACATTAGTTTTGAATGTTCTTTGGAGAAAGGAGTTGCAAGGTTGGAAGGAGCACATAAAACTGAAATGATCATAAGTCACATTGACTTAGCTTAAAGAATACTGGTAACTTGTCCCATTTAGACTCACTGGGAAGCATGGCAGATGGGAAGTGAGATGTGCCATGTGAATGATAGATAATGAATTCACGAGCCTGCACATTTTAGTTGATACTTTATTCTTAAATCCAAATAGTTCAGTAACTGTAAGTTTACGGTGCAGTTACGGTGCTTTTATTCAGTATCACTGAACGCAACAAATGCTATCTTATTGGCTTAGTTGTGTCCTTCAAAATGTCATGTAAGCACATCTGCTGGCATTTGAATGCTGTATCATGCAATCTGTGATATTGAGAAATGTTGAAGACAGTTGAACGCTTAGTCTGGATTTAATCTTGATTGCCTAGATATTAACTGGCACTTGAGCAATGTAAAGAAAGGGGGATCTGCCAAGAAGGTTTTGAATGTGCCTTCAGAACCCCTCAGGTTTACTTGATGCAAATCTCTCATGTTCTCCTGTTGCAATCTCCTTGTTTTACACTAAGTTTATAGCACGATGATTAAATCTTAGAGCAAAATCTGGAGCATGAAGTGCACATTGATATCATTAAGTATCAAACAGGTTCAAAAGAGGCTACACACGTATATGCTTGCATTCTAAGTACAAAATTGAGCATTTTCATTGCAGTATACCATTGCTGCTGTTGAACTGTGATGTCTCCACTTAGCCATGTTCACTTACTTCTTTAATATGTCATCTAAGGTATCCAAATAGTTGTTCCCCAAAAAAAGGACAAGTTATTTTACCCTTCAGGGCACAGATACTGTTGAGACCCTTAACTTCGGTATGTAGCCTTGTTGATCACGTAATATTTGTTGTCATTTTCTTTTAGCCTTTGTGCGTTAACTTGGCATGTGAGTAAAATCTATTCAATTGTCTTTTGTTTTTAAAATAACAGCAAGCATTGCATTTTCTGCTCACTTTGTTTTTGCTTGAAAACTGTCAATGTTCTTTGAAAATAATTGAAGTATTTATGTGTGCAGTGCCACACTGGGTTTGATGTTGAGTTAGATAACCCTGCAAGCTGCTATTGACAATTGAAATATATACAGCAAAACATAAAAGTGGAACCTGCTTTTTAAAACTGCTGCTCCTAATAAAACTGTTAACTTGCCTCATAAATCTAATACAGTGATAAAATGTTTATTTACTCACAAAATGGTTAGAATGTGGAACTCAGTACCAACAGAAGCAATTGAAACAAGCAGCATGTATTCCTTCAGTAAGGAAGCTGGCATATGTGAGGATAAGGAGTCAGAAGAAAGGCTGAAATGTTGATGAGGCAACATGTTACATCCAAATCCCAAGCAAGGTTCCCCGATTTGTTTTGCTTCTAAATGAGATACCCCAAACTGAAAGAGGAGGGCTGTGCATTGGGGTGGCACAGTGGCTCAGTGGTTAGCACTGCTGCCTCACAGCGCCAGAGACCCGGGTTCAATTCTTGCCTTGGGTGACCGTCTGTGTGGAATTTGTATGTTCTCCCTGTGTCTGTGTGGGTTTCCTCCAGGTGTTCTGGTTTCCTCCCACAGTCCAAAGATATGCAACTCAGGTTAATTGGCCATGTTAGGTGTATTAATTGGGGGTAAATATAGGGTTGGGGAATGGGTCTGGGTGGGTTACTCTTTGGAGGGTTGGTGTTGACTTGTTGAGCTGAAGGACCTGTTTCCACACTGTAGGGATTCTAATTCTAACTAACTCTCCTTCACTCACCCATCCCCTTGAGTGATTAATCCTTTCCCTTATGGATACCTTTTTCCCAGATGAACTGGAGCTTGCATCAACAAAGTGTGAGTTTAGTCATTAATAAATGCGAAAATAATTGGTGATGTACCATCCCTACACACAGATTATAAATAAGAGGTGGCTCCAAAAAGAAAAAAAAAGTTTCAAAATCCGAGATATATGGATCAGTCTCTGAATTATTCACAATGTGTGTATTGTTAAAATTATGTCCATTGCAGTGACAAAGTTAAAAATTACACAACATCAGGTTATAGCACCAATGAAACATGGTGTTGTGTGATTTTTAACTTTGTTCATCCCAGTCCAACACCGACACCTCCACATCGTGACAGACAAAGGCAGTGCCGATTTTGTTATTTGAACACTCAATTTCCAGTTTTGCAGGTTGGTTGAAATTCTTTCAACTAATTCCTTTTTAAATTATATTACATTCATTTCTAAATTATATTTTACGTCTCCCAGCTCTGAAATTGTGTGAGTTTAACTCCTTAACAGATATGTCTAACAGTTGTACTTTTATCAGCAATCACATCTAGTGCCTCCTACACCAGAACAGAAACTCACAAGCTGTGTTGGGAGCATTAGTTTTACAAGGTACAGCCAGGTCGGAATTAAAAAAGATAAGTTGCTACTTAACCAAATTGCTCAAATCCTTTATAAAGATATTGCGAATTTTTTAGAAAGCCTTTGATATGGTCCCTTATACTAGGCTGGTAGTAAAATCTTGAGCTGACGCAGTCCTGGATACAAAGGTGCATAGCAAACGAGGAGTGTGCAAGGTTGTATGTCAGACTTGGAAGGAAGTGATGTACTGCAGGGGAATCTGTGCTTTGATGCCTGTTAAACTTTCAGTTGGAAACTTGTTTAATTTACAGCCAGAACTTAGAAGGTGCACCAAGTATTTCAAACTGCTATTTTTTTGGGCTGGTGACTGCCAAACCCAATTTGGTACTATCAATGTGAAGTCTTTACAATTGCATGGAAATGTAAGATGCAAACTTTACAATGAGGTGAATAAATTAAGCACTTGGAAATTTTGATAGGAGCTTGGGTGCAGTAGCAGGCTAGGCAAAAGTGAGGACTGCAGAGGGCTTTCAATGATGACACAATGCAAAGAAATAATTAATTATGCAAATAGCACATTGGGAGTTGGTCTAACCAGGCAAGTGGCGTAAAACCTACAGAGGTTTGTTTCTAGGATTCCAAATACAGGTTCGTTCATCTTGCTTTAAAAGTTGCATTCACATAATGGAGACTGTCAGAGGAAAGTTTTAAGAATCATGTAGAACTCTAATAAGAAGTTAAAAATCACACAACACCAGGTTATATAGTCCAACAGGTTTCAGTGCTCCGAAAGCTAGTGCTTCCAATTAAACCTGTTGGACTATAACCTGGTGTTGTGTGATTTTTAACTTTGTACACCCCAGTCCAACACCAGCATCTCCAAATCATGACAAATGAGAAGAGTTGAGAGAAAAGTTGTAAATTTGTCTTATGGAGTTTAAAGAGAAGGAGGTTGGATCCTCCAAAGTCCATAATAAATTAAATGATGCAGTTAAGATCACCAGACTTGATATCAAGGTCAGGCATGACTTTAGGATAATAGGATATCAGTTTAACTAAAGGGATGTATATTGTACAAAACTATGTTGAAGGAAAATAAATTACTTAAAAGGTGACTCAAGAAGTTTGGCAGAAATGGTAATGGATGGTTTTGCAGGAACATGAACAGAGTACTTAAAAGGATGAGCTGCAAATGAGCCAGATGACCTTTCGCCATTTTTGACTTCCTCTTATGTTTTTGAAATGTTATCCAAGTTGAGTGGCAGACTGCCAAACTTCAGCATGAGTGAGAAGCTGAATGAAGAACAGCCGCACAAAAACAACTCCTGTTGCCTTTGAATTGCTGCTGCATTACACTAAAAAGATAGAACACAGTGCAGTCAATTTTACTGTGTTTCAGATAGAAGAAGGATAACACTGAGAATTAGACAATGATTTTACATAGACACCTCGAAAAAAATAAAACTCAGTCCAATCCCACATATTCCTTTTAATATTATTAAACATTTATATTACTGATTATTGGAAGTGGCTTTGTAAAATGCAATGGCTCATATTGTGCTGAGTGAATGGTGAAGAGAAGTGACTGGAATTGGAAATCTACATTCATATGCTTTAAGCCTTCACTTCATTGTGTACTCAGTTTTAATACTGTTGCCAGCTTTGTACCTTTAACAGTTGGCCACAGACCATCCCTGGTGATAAGTGAAAAGATGCCTTTAAAACTGAAACCACACCACATTGCATTGCTGTGCAAATGATAGGTGGCTCTTCCACAATTGGACAGAAGCCAGTAAAGAACCAGCATGCGCTGATCATATTCACACCAAGCAAGAATGTGTTATCACTGCATCTGGGGATAAGAGCATTGATTGGTTCATAATACACTGTTCCACTCTTGGTACCAAAGGAAGCTTGGCAGCACAGAACTGAGATACCCATGTTTCAGGTTGAAAAATCAGGACCTTTCTATTCAAGGGGTGAATGGCTGGGTTTAAATAGTCAGCTTTTATTGCTACTTTCTGCCTAGTTTAGCTTCAGAACTCCAAGCACTTCCAGCTGTGCTTATTCCTTAATTTCCAAAGCATCTGCTCATCAGTCATTCTTTCACCTTTTCTAAAGGCAATCAAAACAAAATTATTGCCACTGCTGAGTCAAAAATGAATGAATTCCTTCACTTTGCGGCATGCAATGCTGAGATGTGAATAGACTGTTGTGTTTGAGAGCTTACTCAGTGTGACATTGGGATAGAGACTTGAGGAAACACTTACGAAGTGTTTGTTGATATTGGCTTCCCTTTCTGCATTGTAATACTGAGAACTAGTCTAGCGTGTGATTCCTATAGCTT
Source organism: Chiloscyllium plagiosum (assembly GCF_037043375.1). Taxonomy (NCBI): domain Eukaryota; kingdom Metazoa; phylum Chordata; class Chondrichthyes; order Orectolobiformes; family Hemiscylliidae; genus Chiloscyllium; species Chiloscyllium plagiosum. Next base: position 32,685,060 of record NW_028270141.1, read on the forward strand.
CCCAGATTAAAAAGTGAAGTAGTTTTGTGTTTGGATTACTGCAATCAGAGTGGGGTGTTAACTTCATTTTAAACCAGGGTCAGATTTGGTTGAGGGATGAGTAGGACTGGGGGAGATAGTCACGATAAATAAAAGAATTGTTCTGACTTTTGCAGCGTAAGTCTGGGTAGGACGGGGACGAACAGCATAGGACCTTGAAGATGTAAGATTTTCCTCATTGTTACTGAGACGTTTTTGATTATAGCATTGTATATTGTACCTTATTGTTCTCATGTAATAAATTGCATCTTGCTTAAGACAAAAAGCTGTTTCTCATTAGACTATCAAGTGGCTTTCCTCTACCATACAAGACTATTCAGGGTCCATTAATTCCTATTAGTAAAGAGGATGATGTCAACAAATCTACCAATGGAAGTTACACCAGAATGAACTGGAGCGAGGGTCCACCATACAATAATTATTAATGAGTTTCCACTTTTTGTAACTCTCAGTTTCACACATCTTGGAACCAATGTAAATTAAACAGGAATTAACAAGTGGAGTGATTGTGGCATCGTAATAATGTGAGTAGACTGGTAATCGAGAGAATCAGGTTCACATTCTGAGGGGATGACTTCAAAACCTAGCAAACTGGTGAAATTGAAATTTAGTTAATAAAAACAAAACAATTAATTAGTCTGAAATTGACAGCTAGTCCCAGTCATAGTGAGCATGAAACGATCAGCTTGTTGTGAAACCACATCTGGTTCATTAATGCTGTAAGGGAAGGAAATCTGCCATCTTTATTTGGCTGAGATTTCATGTGTTTCTGAATCCACACTAGTGTGGTTGGCTGTCAACTTCACTCTGAAAGGGCCATTCAATTCGAGCAGTCCAATCGCAAATCACTTTGACTCAGTGGAATGAATGCTGTCATTGAGCCACTTTTTTATGGATAGGAAAGGCTTAATTTAAAGCTGTCAGATTTGGTTAGATTACACCTCATTTATGGGTCGAATAAGGTTTTAATTAATGTGCATTCTGCGTATAAGTACTAATTTCAGAGTAACAGCCCCGGCTACACCAGTGTAATATTTGTATTTTTTAATGTCATCTCTGCATTTTTATTATCAAATCAGAATCCTGGGTGGCCTATGGACATATCAAACTTACAATTCCCATGTGTACTTTTAAAGAGGGCTGCTCTTGCCAAACAAATGATGGTAGCTGTAATTTCACTGGCTCTTTGAAGAGAAAGTGAGAGAAATACTGGAAAGGTACACCTGTCGGTATTAATGAAGCTGCAAAGGAGAAAATGCCCCACACACTGACCTGCAATCCCCTTGGAACAAGAAGGTTAGAAAAGAAAGCAGAAGTCCAATTTGCATTTCCCTCTTTCAAGAATGCACAGAATAAATATCAAAAGCAAGCATCAACCCTGATCTGTATGTGTTAGTGACCTACTGTCATTGTGTATGACCTAGTTTGTTTTAAAGATACAACTTTGAGAACAGTCATTAAACTAAACCCTCCAAAGCTAACTGCTGCCAGCCAACCACTGTTGAATGAAAACAGGACAAATTTCAATCAATCTTCAAAGCCATATATGTCAAAATCAACTCTTCAACCACCAGTGTCAAAGCTACTGCTGGCAACTCTGTAATGGCTACAATGTTCTTCCATTTCCTCATCATGAATGACTCATAGCATCAGCCATATTTGTTTTTCATTTTTATCTTTTTGAGAGTCACTTCTCATTTCCAATCCGTGTGTACGTGAATTGCATTATTATTTATTGTCATGTTTACCTAACTAATAAACTTGTACTGTTGTTAACTCAAGAAAGTTAAATTGGATGCTTTTAAAGCATAAGTTCATTGGCCTGGGGGAAAAAGACATTGGTAATGATGGTACCTTTTGTAAATTAACCTCATTGTGACCAACTGAGGGGCGGGTGAACAGAGAATGAAAGTCAGTTCAACTCCCTTTACCTGGGAGCTTGACAATTTAGAGTGTCCCATCTGAAACTCTAATAATTTGGGGAATCTTGCTCAAGATGTGTTTGTAACAGTATAAAACTGTCATTGTGAGGTGAGATGAAATAGATTTGCATTCCTGAACCCATGTCAGTCTGGAAGACTGTAAAGTAATGAATAAAGAGATAATATGAGCTTAATTAGAAGAGTGCAAGGGGCTAGGGGGTGAGAATGAGTTTGATAGATAGGCATGCTTCACATTTTGTGTTTTTCATTTCAGACTTCAAGTATCAACAAAATTCTCCTTTCTCTATTCCAAAAATGAGATATATTTACAAGCAATCTAAATACTCTTCTGTATTATTAATGCACATCCAGTTTCTGGTGACATGAGCTCCTTATTTGCAATTGAAAAGCCTTTTACAATACTAGGCTGAGAATGGACTTGTAATTCAGTAATACATAAGAAGCTGCCTTTGTTTACAGAGAGACCCATTGCTGTTCTGTTTAGTCCTTTCTGCCTGTGCTCAGCATAATATAATAAATTAATGTGTTACATTTACATCAAACAAGATCAAAATAACCTTTGTTTGGCCAGGTTTGTGGGTTTCTTCTCTATTACAACACTTAAAATGCAGGTTTTTTTCAATAATTTGCAGATAATGAAGCTCGACTAATGTGGAAGTTGAATATTTATTTTGACATCACTTAAAGCAAATCAGCTCATTTGATTTCGATCCTGATCCATGAATGTGGGATATAGGTAAAGCAGTGTTACTTCTGCAATCATAATTACTTATGCAAGGTAAATGAACTCACACCATTGTTTCAGCCAAGAGCTAAGTTAACAAGAATGAAAACTATGTGAAAGAAACATATAATTGTTTTTGCATTAGCTAAAATGTGCATACAAGAATGAAATGTGCCTGCAAACAATGGTAGATGTTACAGACAAATAGATAAGGTGCTGTGAGGGGAGGGAGTTAAGCTAGATATGCCTGTACAAACAATAGTTATAAGCATCTGTTTCCCGCTTCTGCAAAAACGAAAACAAAACACAATCAAGAGATCATAAGGCTCAGTATGGGCAAAGAATAAAAGGAAATGTTGCTTTGGAAAGCAAGGGAATCAGATGGCAGTGAAGAAGGATACGTAACAATAAGACCATAGAGGGAGGTGGTCAAACGGCCTTGTGAGGCCAGAGATAAACATTTTGTCACGGACAAGGCCGGATGAGTTCAGAGATAAACAAGAGTAGTGGGAGTCAGGCTTGGAGTAGTGGGATATGTAAACAGTGGAGGAGCAATGGGAGGAGGGAAGAGAAACAAATTTCATAAATATTGTGTACTCGTTAAACTCGGTGTGTGTGTGACTACCTTGTAAATTGTAGACACCACACCCTTTTGCAAGAGCGTAATAAACGATACTACTGCTTCAGATCTTGTCTCAGACTGAAATTATTGAAGTGAGTGAGCTTTGTTTCTCACAATAAAGAAATTTGTAAATGTGTGTGTTCACTGAAGAGTATTTGCAATGGCATAAACTTCTCTACAACCACACTCCTTAAAACCTCTGAATTCCACATTGTCCCCTTATGCTCACTGTCTAATGTGACAATGTTATGGCTTTAAGAGGTGTATTTTGCCCTTTTTTTATGAAGAGAGGTTGTGACAGAGGTACTGAGTGGTGTGTTCCAAGCCAATAAAGTAAACATTTTGTGAGGCCTTAGGCTATCTTTTAAAGTTGGAACAATAGAAGCAGCATGAACAGGTGGGGTCAGGATTTTAATTTAATTTTCAGTAGCTATTGGGGTTTGGATGCTGCTATGTATTTCTCTCAGCCACAGCAGAACACAGGTTCTCTGTCTCTGTCTCTCAGTCTCTCAGAGTTTTCTCTTTATGTTCTTTCCTCCTGGACTGGAGAATTGTATGTGAGACAATCTATTTTACTGAATTTGCCTTATCCAAGTGTGTATTTATGGGATGTGTTTATAACATTTATATTGGAACAGTTGTCAGATAATCTATTATTTTGTTAAGTTTTCCAGTAGAGTCAAGTTATTGCAATTCTTCTTTCTTTGCTTTGGATTTTAACTATACAGTAAGAATAAAGTGTGTTTTGCTTCAAGCCTGATAGTTACACTAATCAAATTGCACCCAGAACACAATGTCTACACTTCCTTTTAAAAATAAGAAAATGTTGGAGTCTAGGGTGCCTTCTTAATATATTTTGAGGGGATTTGGTCTAGTCAATAACACTAACTATATAATGGTTTCTTCTTTTCTTTTGAAATGATGTATAAGGCAGAGAAAGCACTTGCTTACAGCTATGTTTGACGATAGATTTTCCAAATGCAGAAGCTGGAGCTTGAGTGTCACCATTCCATCTCAAACATGTCCGACCAGGAGACTGTTTGGCTACCTTGTAAAAGCACCTTTCCTGACCATCAAACCTTAAAGTGGAATTGAGCAGCTGCTTCTGGCCTAGACGCAGGGACATGAGCACTGTTTCTCAATTGCCTCCCCATTGTATGGAAGCATAATCCATGAAGTTAACAAGGGGAAACTGCTTATAAACTTAATTGATTGTTATAATATAATATATTACCTCATTTGCACTTCTTCAGTCATATTAAAGGTGGATAGAAATGTTGTATGAGATGAAACCAAGGACAGAATGTTCAAAATTACTTTATTAAACAGGAAGTAACTTGATGGGCTGTGTGGTTGTATCATTGAAACTCAAATTCAAAATGCTAACTCTGTTTCTCTCTTCACAAGAGGGACACCGGGCACATCTTTCTTTCTCTGCAAACTACCCCTATTTTAACTTTATGAAGGGACTCTTAACAGTACAGCATGCAGATCCACACTTCTTTCACCTTCAACACTCTGTCCCCTTCCTATAGCACCTTTTTATATAACTGCAGGAAATGTAACACCTGTCTCCTCACTGTCCAAAGCACCAAGTTATCCTTGAAGCACTCATGTACGTACATTTTCCCAATTTAGCATATCATATTCACCACTCATAATATGGTCTCCTATACACTGGGGAGAACAAATGTAAATTAGTTAGCTCCTTATGGAGCTTCCATTCAGGACTGATGTATGACTCTGATCTTCTGTCATTTTAATTTTCCATTTTGCTGCCAGATTAACATCTCTGTCCTTAGCCTTCTGTAGTTTTACATGAAACTCAACACAAGTTGTTCATGAAGTGCTTCGAGGCGCTCGTGATGCCTATTAAGACCCAGCTGCCCCCCTCACTGGACACCCTGCGGTTAGCGTATCGACCAAACTGTTCAACAGATGATGCCATTTCCACCACCCTCCATCTGGCCCTCACCCACCTGGAGAAGAAGGACACCTATGTCGGTCTACAGTTCATAGACTTCAGTTCTACATTTAACATTGTCATTCCTCAGCACCTGATTGGAAAGCTGAGTCTGCTGGGCTTGAATAACTCCCACTGTAACTGGATCCTGGACTTCCTGACTGGGAGACCAAAGTCAGTCCGGATTGGGAACAGCATCTCCAACACCATCACAGTGAGCATGGGGGCCTTCCAGGGATTTGTGCTCAGTCCCTGCTGACACACGACTGTGCAGTGATACACAGGTCGAATCACATCATCAAGTTCGTTGATGATATGACTGTAGTGGGTCTCATCAGCACGAACAATGAGTCAGCATACAGAGAGGAGGTGCAGTGGCTAACGGACTGGTGCAGAGCCAACATCCTATCTCTGAACATGGACAAGATGATTGTTGACTTCAGGAGGGCATGGAGCGACCACTCTCCACTGGACATTGACGGCTCCCCTGTGGAGATCGTGAAGAGCACCAAATTTCTTGGCGTACTTCAGGTGGAGAATTTCACCTGGACCTTCAACATCAGCTCCATAGCCAAGAAAGCCCAGCAGCATCTCAACTTTCTGTGCAGGTTGAGGAAAGCCCACCTCCTACCCCCATCCTCACCACTTTCTTCAGAGGGTTCATTGAGAGTACCCCAAGCTGCTGCATCACTGCCTGTTTGGGAATTGCACTGTCACGGATCATAAGACCTTACCACGGATAGTGAGGACAGCTGAGAGGATCATCGGGGTCTCGCTTCCCTTCATTATAGACATTTACACCACCCACTGAATCCTGAGAGCATTGTGGAAGACCCCACACACCTCTCACTCAAACTCTTCTCCCTCCTGGCATCTGGCAGAAGATACTGGAGCATTTGGTCTCGAATGGGCAGACTGTGCAACAGTTTCTTCCCTCAAGCCATCAGGCTCCTTAACACTGTATGATCACACTCTATTCCATCTGAAACTCTTTGTACGAATTGCTGCTCGAAAAATGTCTCTTATTTGTCATTCTTCTATTACACTGTAACTGGTGTGTTTTGCACTTCTTATGCCCTTTATGCCATGTACAATTGTCTGCTTGTGCTGTTGATATAGCACTCTCAGTCCTGCAGGAATGCTGTCTCATTTTTACTGTATCAGTTGTATATGGTAGAAATGATAAATAAAAAGCTACTCCATTCTAAATGCTGCAGCATCGTTTTGCGTTCTAATCCTATTTTTCCCCTCTCCAAAACCATTTCCCCCGCTAAATAAAAACTGAAAGAAATGCAGATGCTGTAAAGCAGAGACAAAAATAGAAATTGCTGGAAAAGCTCAGCAGGTCTGCCAGCATCTGTGGAGAGAAATCAAAGTTAACATTTTGGGTTTAATGAACCTTCCTCAGAACTGGTTGTAGCTCGGAAAATGTCGGATTATATGAAGAAGATAGGCTAGGGGGAGGGGGTAAGGAATATACAATAAGTGGGGATAGAACCCAAAGAGAGAGAAGAGCTGGTCGACAGACAATAGTGTGGATAACAATCTGTCTAGGAGGGTGAATAACTGTGAATGGAGACGATTATGGTTAACAATGGGTGTGTGTAAAAGCAGACTATGCGATACCAAGGCCTGGTTGTAGTGGTTGAGGTAAAGAATTGGAATAGCTCAGGCCCTAAGATTATTGAACTTGATATTGAGTCTGGAAGGCTGCAGGGTCACCAAGTGGAAAATGAGATGCAGCTCTTCCAGCTTGCTAGAGCATTGTAGCAAGCCCAAGACAGAGATGTGGGCCAGGGAACAGGGTGTTGTGTTAAAGTGGCAGGCAACTGGAAGCTCAGCATCTTTTCTGTGAACCGAACACAAGTGTTCTGCGAAGCGGTCACCCAGTCTACACTTCGTTTCCTCAACGTAGAGGAGACCACGTTGTCAGCAGTGAATGCAGAAGATTGTGTGAAGTGCAGGTAAAGTGCTACTTCACCTGGATACGTTCTAAGAAAGGGTCACTCAACCTGAAATGTTAACTCTGATTTCTCTCCACAGATGCTGTCAGGCCTGCTGAGCTTTACCAGCAATTTCCATTTTTGCCCCTATCTCCCTCTACTTAGTTTATAATCTTCCTCTATTTCTGAAGCCCTGCAGACTTATACACACCTCTTCCTCCCAAACTCTTGACCTCTCCAGCCCTCTGCACTTCCTATTCACTCACTGAGGCAACTCACCACCTCTCCTGCACCTGCATCACTCCTAATTGCTCTTCCATCCACTTCTGTCATACTCTATCCCTCCCTTTGAATCATTGCTGGAAAGGTTGATGCACCATACACAGGGTGCACATGGCTGCACAGCATTCTGACTGATGTACCTGTATTCCCAGACCGGTTACACTTGACCTGGAGAATTGACCATGCCCCAATCCAGAGACTGCAATGGCACAAATTCCTGCACTCTAAGAGGACCAAGCACTTGTCTGACCACAGCCAATCCCCCTGGAATGGGAATAAGAAGAGCCCGTATGTGTGTTTGTCTGGCCTGACTGACTGACTGGGGTCCTCCTTGGCCCCACTAAAGAATGTTTTCCTTTGATTTTAAGATATGGCCATCTTGTAAAAAGAACAGCAATGCATGAGCTCCTGAATACCTGTACATGAGACATTGACAGAGCATGGTGCCATACAGTGACATGCTCACACCCTCAACTGTTCCATCTGTGACAGCTATCTGCCTCTTCCTCTGCAATAAAATGCAATGTGTGCCGCAGGGGCTAAGAGTTTGCAAGTAAATGCAAACTGAGTGAGCACTAACACATTAGCCTAAGAGCCATAAGATGCAATCTGTGTTGCTGCATAATATGTCTCTGTGCAAGATGATCTGGAAAAAGCAGTCAAGATGTAGTTATCCTGAGCTTCTGAGTGAAGACTTGAATGTCTGAAGTAGTGTAAGATTTGAACTGAGAACAGACATGCTGATGTGGTGAACCTGGGGCTTTTCCATGGCAAAGGTGATGGACGATGGCCTCCATATAGCATGCAAGCTGTTTCTTGAAAATAAACTCAAAGCTCAAAATAATACAATACTAGTGTTGAGGAACCCTCAATCGGAGAAGTCAGTTATGCTGACTCCCTTTGAAATTCTTCCTTCTGTCAGCTGTTTCTTTTCAAAGGTTGAATTCTCACACTTTGGTGTCTGCTTGAAAACTCCTAGTATTCCCAGAGTTTCTAGATATGGACATTTTGCTGTAATCCATTTAGAGCTTAGTGGTGTGTCAACAAGTGACTCGCAGCTGCTAAGGTTTTTTTAGGCTCTTGTGATTGGTTGGAATCAGATTCTAATTTTTGAAAATACCTGTAATGTTTCAAATTATATTTATAAGCATGTATTTATTACTTTTGATAATGGCCTGAGGGCAATCCTATAAAACATTCATTCAAGGGAGCCTTCTTTTTGTCAGTAGCTCAGCATTCTGGTGGAGATATTTAAAGTTGTTTCAGACTGTTTATCTGCCACCCAAGTTAAGCCTATAAAATAATTAGGATCACGTAATGATTCACAAATTGTTTTTATAGCTTGAAGCAGTAACCAGTTCACTTTTTAGAAATTTTCTCATTCTAATCTTGAGATATTTTATGTTTAATTCACATGTACAATGCGGGTGTCATTGGCTGGCTAGCATTTATTGCCCATTCCTCGTTGTTCTTGAGAAGGTTGTGCTAAGCTGCCTTCTATACGTGGACCCACAATGCTCTAGGGGAGGAAATTCCAGGATTTCAACCCAGCGACAGTGAAAGAATGGCAATATATTTCCAAGACAGGATGGTGAGTGGCTTGAAGAGAAACTTGCAAGTGGTGGTGTTTCCATGTATCCATTGTCTTTGTCTTTCTGGATAGAAGTGAACATAAGTTTGAAAGATGCTGTCTAAGGATCTTTGGTGAATTTCTGCAGTGTATCTTGTGGAAAGTACACACTGCTGCTACTGAGCGTCAGCGGTGGAAGGAGTGGATGCTTGTGGATGTATTGTCAGTCAAGTGTGCTGCTCTGCTGTGGATGATGTCAAGCTTCTTGAGTACTGTTGGAGCTGCACTCATCCAGTCAAGTGGGGAGTGTTCTATTACACTCCTATCTTTTTCATCGTAGATGGGAGACAGGCTTTCAGGAATCAGGAGATGAGTTACTCGTTGCACCACTCCTGTTTTTACAGCCACCATGTTATGTGGTGAGTCCAGTTGAGTTTCTAGTCAATGGTAATGCCCAGGATGTTGATATTGGAGGATTCAGTGATGGTAACACCATTGAATGAGGGGCAGGGGATAGATTGCCTCTTATTGGGGATGGTCATTGCTTGGCATTGGTGTGGTGCAAATGTGGTATGTAATGTCCAAATAAGATTATTTGCTATTGTGATTTGCTGTCATTTTAAACATATTATGTACAAAAATAAGCAATACACTATTGCAGTTACTCTTGTCTTCTAACTCCATAATTAACATTTTACTTTGCAATGACTCTTGTTTTTGTTATTCTCTGCATGGTATTCGAGCTTATTACAAAATAATAGTGTAGGGCCTTCTTTGTTTCTATTTTGTTGCTTTCTCTCAAAATATTTTTACATCTTTGTTTTCCTCTCCTTCTCCAGAACAGGGCTTTTGGTTGCACTGCCTAATCTCTCCCTTCATGACTCATTATCTATTCTCTGTAATATTTTCATCCTGTCTCCTTCCCATGGCAACCTCTTCTTTCACTCCCCAGTCAAATGAAGCGCTGATTTCATGTTAAATATTCCATATATTCCTGGGTGGCATGGTGACACTGTGCTCAGATTCAATTTCAACTTGTGACGATTGTCTATGTGGAGTTTACACATTCTCCCTATGTCTATGTGGGCTCCCTTCAGATGCAAGGTCCACGGATGTGCAGGTTAGGTGAAGACCTCTCAAAGCACTGTTTTTGGACACTTAGAGAGAAAGAAAAATGCTTTTGAGTCCATTCAGACCAAGCAATGACTTTTTCTCCCCCTAAAGGATCTGAACCAAGTGTGTCTACAGGTTTATTTGTGTCCATTCACATTTGCTTTCAACGGGACCTTGGGGTTTTCCAGCTTTTTAATTTTCAGACACATGGATAAAGGTAAGCCAACCTGTACGTATAAATTCATGCATTGTACTCTGGATGTCAAGTCACATGAATAACTGCTCGTGTGAGCAAAAAGGCTTTACATTTTATTGTAGCAAAGTTGTAACTAACCTTGAACCTTAAAGATTTCCAGTTGGCCTCAAAAAACTCACTGGGAACATTAAAAATTAAGATTTGTTTGAGATTGGAAGAGTTGAACACCCTATCAGATCTCAATTTGGAGATGTCAGCTATAGAGTGGGGTGTACAAGGTTAAAACTTGCACAACACCAGGTTATAGTCCAACAGCTTTATTTGGAAGTGTTAGCTTTCGGAGCACAGCTCCTTCATCATGTGGTTATGGAGTATAAGATCGTAAGTCACAGAAGTTATAGCAAAAGTTTCCAGTGTGATGCAACTGAAATGATACATTGAAAAAGATCTGTTAAGTCTCTCATCTTTTAGAATGACTATGTTGTTTTCAGTTCTTTCATATGTAAATTGCAGAATTTTTTTAAATGTTACATTCTAAAGTGAACTTTAACAATAGATACCATATCAGCTCAGATAATGCATTGAAGGTGTGAGGTTAAAGTCTGTCTATCGGTGCCCCAAAGTTCAGACTGATTCTATTTCTAAAAAAGGGATTTACAGAATCTGACATGGGTTCAGGTGGTTTTTGACCAATCAGATCACAGTTAACATGCCTGTTGGATGCTGCCTGAACTGCTGTGCTCTTCCAGCACCACTGATCCAGAATCTGGTTTCCAGCATCTGCGGTCATTGTTTTCACCCCATTGTAATTTAAATGGATTTTGCAGGAATAGGATTAGAGTCATTCAGCCCTTGAGCCTGTTCAAACATTTGCTTTGATTATTGTTGATTGTAGCTAAAGTCTGTTTCTCCACTTTGGCTAAAAATGCCTTTGATATCAGTCTCTCACATCACCAGAGTAAGGTGATCCTACAGTTTACCTGGTCTCTGTCATATCACCACAAACAGTTGTTTCTTCGATTTTGTTTTGTTATTAGATTTTGTGGTGCATTTGATGATGGCATGATCACATTTATTCTGCATTCTGAGGTACCCTGTGATGGTGCCTATCCCTTGAGTGGCCATTGATTCAAGTCGTGTTGATGTCTCCATCACGGTTGCATGTCAACTTTGGCTGAAAGTTGGAAACTCACCTGATCCAAATGAAAAGCATCCTGAGTTGGTGTAAGGAGGAAACGTGTAAACATCAAAGAATAGATTCTGTACTGCAGAGAGCAGTTGAGACTGGACCATTAAATATATTCAAGGTTGAGACAGGCAGATTTTTAATAGCTAAGAGAAACATGGGTTCTGGGGAAGAGGAAGGAAAATGGAGTTGAAGATCATCGGATTGGCCATGATCTTATTGAATGGTGCTGCAGGCTCAATATCCTACTTCTGCACCTACATCTTATGCTCTTATTGGTCATAGTCTTTCAATCATCATTTGTTAGGGCAGTGGGTCAGACGACAGGAGGAGGTTGGGGAGGATCTTGAGGATAAGAAATCTAGAAAGTTGTTTAAAATTGGGATCTGAGATGCAGCATGATTACTCTTTCTGAAGGCTGACACAACAAGCCGAATGGTCTCATTGTGTGCTGCTGTAAGTTTCTCTAATTCTGCACTGAAATCATAGGAAGTTCAAGAATTCTGACTCAGCAACATGGCTCATGATAAGTTCTGCATGTAAACTGTGTTTATGTAATATTTCCTAGTCACATGGTAACTGCCAGCATATATGTTGGTTTGCTGTCTGAGACACTCGAGGTGAAATTGAACTTTCCATTATAGAAGGAGCAAGTATAATTGATGCCTATTTAAAATGTAGAGTGTATATCGCTTGCATCTGTTGAGGCATTTTTATGTTTTTAATGGGAAGTTTGATATGAACAAGAAAGAAATATAAGGATGTGCAGTTAGGATTAGGATGAAGTAAGATGGAAGGTGGCTTACGTGGAACATAAACACTCGCACAGATCAAGTGGTCCATTATTGTGCTGCACATCTTATGCAATGAGAAAAGATCAGTTATTATTTCTTGTACATACCATCAAACAATTGTCATCATTTAATTAAGGAAACATTATCTTTGTAGGCTGTCTGCTGCAATGTTTTGACTTTTTGCTTAATTAGAATATTTTGAGATCATTTAATGCAACTTATTTTTTACTGCAATCTTGTTCAAGATGATGAACTGAATGGAAAATACCTGTATACTGCTGTAAACTTTCACTCAACGTCAGCTTTCATTACACTACTCATATGGTACCATCTTCACTGCTGTCAAGTTTTTTTTCTTATTCAGAATTAAACTATTTTGACAGCAAACATTACAGGCAGAAAATTAACTTGTTAAAATGTGTTCTTGCAAAGGTGCATCTGTAATTGGCAGAACCATTGTAGCATTATGGTTCCTGTGTGTTTGTACATTTTTTTTTATTGGCATGGTTCTTGTTTGCTTTACGATTATTAATTGGATCAAATTCTGTTTGTACACAGACCCAGCATAAGTGTTTTGTATGTTCAGGTAATTACTTGTGTCAACAATCAATCATTGCAAAGATCTTTTCAAAATCATAGTACACCTTAGAGTAAAGCTGTTTCTCTTCTGTTTTCTCCCTCTGCACCTGCCCCTGAACAGATCAACTGATGGTCTGTCATGCTCCCACAATGGGTAGTCATCCGGCAAATTGCCCAGGCACCTATTCTTCCTACATGAGCATAGCTATTCTTACCAATGCTCAGGAGCAATCATTACAGCAGGAGGAATTGAGAAGCAGCAGCCTTCACGATTTCTGTTTTGTTCTGCTTAAACTGGAGGTACATAGACACCTGACTTCCTTCTTAACCAAAATCGATAGTTCACCACAGGCCAAAGATGAATCCCCGAGATCCCAGGTCCTCATGTTCTACATTTCCCCAATAAGCATTCAGAGTAACTTAACATGACATTTTTATCGACAGGAGTTACCATATGGCAGAAAGTTAAGATTTGAGAGGGTGAAAACACATTTTTCACATGTATACATCTTAAACACAGACTAAATGGCACAGCAGGCTGAGGAGGAAGCAGGTACTGTGACATTTAGGCTGGCAGCAACATTATTTTGACAAGTAAAAACAATAACTGCGCTTCTGACAGAAATACATTCGCAGTATGTCTGAAGTATCTTGTTTTTCCAAACAGCTAAGTTAATCCTGATGTTGGGGAAAGATGAGGAGGACAGAATAAACAAGCAAGTGTGTGTAGAGGTAGCAGCTGCATTTCAATGAATCAATCTCTTTCTGTTGGTAGTAAGTGGCAAGTGAGACAACGAAGTGACACCTTCATTCATGTGATGCTGTTGAAAGCAACTAGATTTGCTTTCCATACTCACTAAAAATTCTGAAAGAGGAATCTTTCCTGTAGGTTATATGTCATTTCTTCCTTCTGTCAAGTTATTCTTTAGCAACATTATGAGATGCAATGGTGTTTTTTATACTATGTCAAAGTAAGTATAACACCAGCTGTCTACAGTACTGAGAATGTTGACAATTCTTGTCTAAATGGAAATAAACTTAGTGCCTAGTAGAAAGGAGAACTTCCACTTATAGCATGTTTTTCATGACCATGAACATCTCAAGGTACTTTGCTGCCAATGAAGTGTTTTGGAAGTGTCGTTACTGTTGTATGAAAGTCAGGTACAGTGGGTGGAATCTTGTCCCAGCGCCAGGGATTTCACCTGCTGGTTGTTCAAGCCAATGAAAGACGTGCATTTCCTCTTTTTGGGAAGATCTATTAAATAACACGTCAATCACCATAGTGGCCAAGCAACTGGTAAGTATTCCCTTGAACTCAAGACCCAGGGATGAAGATCTCCACTAACATGAGCTGATGACCAAAAGAGGTCAGCAGCTCCTGTGCCTAGCAGTGCTGCAGAAAGGGCCAAGGCTGCTACAGGAATCCTAGGATCAGGGAGCAAAGCAACTCACAAATAACTACTAAGGCTGCAAATAATGGAGGGGCGGGGAGGGTGGGGTCCCTTGATTGTGGGTAGAAGAGTACAGGAGGGTGGGCAGCAAGAACAGTGAGGGTGACTCCCTGAGAGTTCACTAGCCATCTGCACATTTTCACACATCTTTAAGGGTGCGTGGTCCACCACCAGATTGATTAAAATGGAGCCATGGTGGGATGGGGTCTTTGACTGGTCATTATTTGGTTAGTTATGACCCTCAATGGCTGTGGAATGTCGACCATGGATTTTCCCAGCCAGAATTTAATTCTGATAATGGTGGTAAAGTAGTGAGGTCCAGATACCCTACCTCCTCACGCACCTTTCCTGCCTTCAAGCTCACCATGAGACAGGTGAAAGACTCTGCCCAGTGAAGTTTTGGTCTCCTTATTTCTGTAAATGTTTAGCAGTTTACTGGGTTGATACATAGAATGAGGTAGGGCATGCTCTTTCTGCACTGGAGTTTGGAAGAGTAAGGCATGAACTGATTGAAGTGTATCAGATTCTGAATCCAATTTACAAGGTGGATGTGGAAAGGATAATGATCTTTTCTGTTTGAGGCCAGAACTTTGAAGCCCCTGGCCTTAGAAGGCTGTGGAAGTGGGGCAATTGGATCATATTAAGGTGGAAGTAGGTTGATTCTTATTAGGTTCAGGAATCAGAGGTCATCAGTGATTGATGTGAATGTAGAATTTGAAACACAAACAGATTAGAATGGATTCCCTACTGTGGAAACAGGCCCTTCGGTCAAACAAGTCCCCACTGACTGTCCAAAGAGTAATCCACCAGACCTATTCCCTGATATTTACCCCTGACTAATGGACCTAACACGATGGGCAATTTAGCATGGCCAATTCACCTGACCTGCACATCTTTGGATTGTTATGATCTTATGCATTGTTGGAACAGGTTTAAGGAGCTTAATGGTCTATTTAGATTAAATTAGATTAGATTCCCTACAGTGTGGAAACAGGCCTTTCGGCCCAACAAGTCCACACTGACCCTCCGAAGAGCAACCCACCCAGACCCATTCCCTTACGTTTACCCCTGACTAATGCACCTAGTACTACGGGGAATTTAGCATGGCCAATTCACCTAATCTGCACATCTTTGGAATGTGGGAGGAAACCAGAGCACCCAGAGGAAACCCACGCAGACACAGGGAGAATGTGCAAACTCCACACAGACAGTTGCCCAAGGTGGGAATTGAACCTGGGTCCCTGGCGCTGTGAGGTAGCAGTGCTAACGTCTGAGCCACCATGCCGCCTGTAAGTTCTGTTTTAGATAACTTCAGCAGTGTTATTATATTAGGTTGGCAGAATGGGCTAGAATTTTAAAGCTAAGCACCACAATTTATAAAGCAGTTTTTGTTTGCAATTTTTATTAATTTAAAATATAAGGGTCTTGGTCATTCATTTGAAAGAGTTATGGTAAACCACTGACTAAATTGCTGGACTCCATAACACAGAAATACAAAGGACTGCTCAATGGAGGAGCCTCAGAACTTGGCTCATTAGTATGATTTTATAATTATGGCAGCAGTGTACTTGTTCAACTGTCACTTGGTTGTAGGATGGTTGACCCTGTCTTGGGGACAGATATTTAAGGGTTATTGGCCTGCATATTATTTTGTATTAATGAACCAGTGCCATTCATTTGTATTCTTATTGCTATTTCAGAGAGTGGTTTGAAACAGCTGAATGGTTTTCTTATTGCCATTTCAGAAGACAGATAAGAACCTATGTTCTGGAGACACATACAGGCCTGACTGTTAAAGGTAGCAGATTTCCTTGTCTCACTGATTTTACTGATCCTGTTGGGATTTTATGACATCTAATGGTATGATTTAATCCAGATTTATTTAAATAACCATAGTTGAATTCATAAATGGCCATGTAGATAAGAAACCTGCTTGGCTTTTCCATTATTCATTAAGTAGGAACATCCATAAGTATAACACCAAAAGATTACATATGTTGAAAGATCAAGGTCCATTTCAGTTCTGGGAATTATTTCACCTCTGCTGGGGTGGTAGTTACACAATACACAAGGCCCCAGTGTCCCAGGCAAACAAAGAGAAAATAAGTAATGGTCTCTGCTCAGATTAGTATTTAGCAAAGGTATATACAGGAAAGAATCAGGAAAAGAACAACAGAACATGAACTTATATCGAAAAAGGAACAGTCAGAATGATCTACAAACAGCAGAACAAAATTTCAAACTGTTTCCCAACGTTCTCCTGTTAGTTGTTCAGCTCCAGAGAATATTCACTTCTATCTCAATCCTTTAAGTTCTTAACTGACTCATCCCAATTTACATCCCTTTCATGCCTCACTCATTGTTAATGGAGGTATATATATATTTAGGTTTACATGACTACATATGGGGTTATGTATTGCAAAAAGTTTCAAGATTGATTTGAAATAGCTGTTACTTTTCTCAGGCAATGCAATGAGAGAGGGGAGAGAAGTATGAAGTCAAACAAAGTAAATGAAACCTAACCTGACACGTGAAATGGAGCTAGGAGCAAGTGAAAAATAGTTTTGGACCCTTGCTAAATAGCTCGCTCATCATGGAATTGCAGATAAGGTTTGTAAGATGGGTCATCATATTTGGCATTCCAAACTATCTTCTTCAAAGCACAGTACTGCACCCTAGCCTATTTGGAGGTGGTGAATAGACTTCATGACTTGTACACTGAATGGAAGCCTTCCATTTACAGGAGTGTAGCCACCCTTATCATGCTTTGCACAGGGAAAGTGGTGAATTCTTTACAGCAATGCCTTACTGTTGGTGCACATGATAACAGGACAACATGAAGCATCACAAGGACCTTTATCTAACTCCTGATAGAAGTTATGCAAAGAACTTGCACTGGCAATCATAAAAAATATATTTTGCTTTAGATTTTGAGACTGACTGGCATTCTTAGTGAAGATTAGAAGTTCTCACTTGGTTCCTCTGATTTCTGACTGATCTCAAGGCCAAACTGGAAAATTTGTCCAAGATTAGACTGCTATTATTTTGATGTAACATGCATGAACAATTTTAACCTACCAGGAAATCCAGCGGTTCAAGTGGAATGTCAGTTTTATATTCCTCCCATTATGGTTGAGGGTAAAATCAGACTAGATTTGAAACCAAATTCTCTCAGATTTCTAGCTGGGAGGTGCTAAGTTTAAA
This sequence comes from Chiloscyllium plagiosum, assembly GCF_037043375.1. Taxonomy (NCBI): domain Eukaryota; kingdom Metazoa; phylum Chordata; class Chondrichthyes; order Orectolobiformes; family Hemiscylliidae; genus Chiloscyllium; species Chiloscyllium plagiosum. The sequence goes on from NW_028270141.1 coordinate 32,702,669, forward strand.
ATATTCCCTAACTGTGCACAATGGTAGCCAACATATAGTTGATGCATAAAAGAGCTGAGCAATCTGAAATAAATACTCATTATAAGAGGAATATAAAACAAGTCATATTCCTTTCAACTTGTGAAAACAAAATCAATTCTGGCTCAAACTGACAACAGATGTATCATGATAAAAGAACATGGCATTCTCTGCTGCCTCCTTTCCTGAGTTGAGATATTTCTAAAAGTTATTTATAAAGTGTGAATGATGCGCACTCAAGTGCGCAATTCCTGATGTGTTGATGCCTCTTTAATTTCCACACTTGGAATCCAGCCTTGCTCTGATGTGATTCCCAATTACTTTGGGCAGCCTTTTGATGTGAACACTGCTGAGATTGCTTGCCTGTTGCTCAAGATGGTTCTGAAAGCCCATCAATGCCAGCAAACCTTCATCACCTTATTATAAAATGAATTTTAACTTTGAACTTTAGATTCGAAACCTGGTTATCAAGACTATTATTTTAGCCAGGTACATCGCTGAGTCCTGGAAAGTTCAAGGTTTTCACAGTATGTCATTTTTAAAAAAAAAAATCAATAATTGAGATGATGGATGCGAGGAATTATTTGCTTCACTTTCTCTCTCATTGTCCAGCTTTGGTGTCCTGTAAATTCCATTTTTCCTCTTTTAATTCCTTTGATTTCATAATATTCAGGAAAGGCCCACTCAGATACTTAATCTGTTAAAGAGCTGCACAGAAACTTCAACTGAAGAAGTAATTGATGTTATTTTTCAACTGTCACAGTGTAATTTTGGAATTCTTACAAAAATAACACAAAGTGAAAAAAAGCAGGGATAGAGGAGAGCAAAATGAAACAAAGATTTCAAAACTATAATGTTGTTGCTCATGAACAGTTTCACAAGATGAACGAAATTAGTAATGGCATAAATATGTATAAGTACTTATAAGCAAAATACAACCTTTAAAATATTTGCATTGTACATTCTAGTAAAAAGGCGTAACTGCATTATGTTGCAGAGTGTCTTATGAATCGGATTGCATATCAGGTGGTTTTATTTATTACAATTTTTTTCTTTCTTTTGTGCAACAGAAGAGGCATACCTAAAGAGAATTAAATGGAGATTGCCTTCATTGTGTTTCCTGCAGTTCGAGTGTGTTGATAAGCATTCAGTGACATTAAGCTGTGGTCAGTTAACATTGAGGAGAGTCTTCAGCTCCGTCTGTTTGAATTTGTTTTCTAAATGCGCAGCCCTGCCAATCCAATAGTACAGATCTGTGGAAGAACAAAACAATTTATTCTCTGTGAAATATTCTCTTCATATTGTACTTAGCTGGATCTGAAGTGAGGTTTTCGTTATTCAAGTAAAATATTTGGAGCTTGAAAGAAAGTCTTGTGTTAGATTGGAAAATAAAGCATCTTAGTGAAATCACTGCTAGTTCACAAAAAAAGATATTCAGAGTTTCTGTATCACAATTCTTTAACTTATATCTAAAGATATTTTATCTGAAACAAGTGAAATTGGACTCAGTCAATCATTAAGATGAACAAGGTGATTATTCTTCCCCTGTCTCAAATTGACTCTGTCAGCGTTCCATTATCACCTTTCAGCACAGGTTACAATGGAGCCGCTTATGTGCAAATTGCATGAGAAGGAAGAGAAATTAAACGTTCCTTTAAATTAAAAGTCAACTTGCATATCTTTCAGTTGTTTAAATGGTAGCTATAAAGCTTAGCGCAGAGTGGGCCCACTCAGAACAGATAGGTCCACAGTTACACTATGATAATATTTGGCTTGATCAACGCTTTGATAAAAGTATTGCAATTGATTTCCATGCCAAGAAGAGAAACAAAAAGGCCCTTTTGCCCATGCCATCCAGAGACTGTGGATGGTCCTGAAAATTATACTTTTACGTGGTGGACTTGGGCATGACATGAATGAACACTCACTGTTTGGATTCAATCATCAAAGATATGCACAGAAATGGTACCAGGGAGGTGTCTCTCCCAGCCTTAATATAATAAATGATGGAGGATTCACAGTCCTCTAGAGTAGAATATTCAAAAGATTTACAATTTTTTGTGTGAAGAAATTTATATTGATCTCCATTGTTAATGATTGACTCCTTTACCTGAAACTGTGCCCCCAGGTTCCAGATTCCCTTGACAGTAGAATCAGTCTCTTTGTGTTCACCCTGTAAAGCCCTTTTAAAATATTGTTTGTTCCAAGTAAATCACAGGTCATTCTTCTGAAATCTAGACATTACAAATCCAACTTGCTCAGCCTCTTTTTATAGGACAATACAATCATCCCAAGGACATGTGTAATGAACCTTTGCTGTAATAACTCCAAAACGAGTATATCCTTTCTTAAATATGGAGAGCACACCTACATTCAGTTCTCCAGGTGTAGTCTCACCAAAGCCTTGTGCAACAGTGATGCAATTTTCACATTCCTACCTTGCAGTCTTCTGCCAATAAAGGCCAACATGCCATTTGCCTTCCTTATTTCTAGCGGTATTTGCATGCTAACTTTTCTATTTTTTTTTCCCTTTTTTAAGCACATTTTATGAATATCCTCAAATTTATCTGAACACCAACTTTACAAGTTTCACAGCTATTTAAAACTATTTTGCTTTTGATTAGATTCCCTACAGTGTAGAAACAGGCCCTTCAGCCTAACAAGTCCACACCAACTCTCCGAAGAGTAACCCACTCAGACCCATTTCCCTCTGACTAATGCACCTAACACTATGGGCAATTTAGCATGGCCAATTCACCTAACCTGCACATCTTTGGACTGTGGGAGGATACCAGAGCACCCAGAGAAAACCCACACATACACGGGGAGAACGGACAAGCTCCACACAGACAGTCGCCCGAAGCTGGAATTGAACCCAGGTCCCTGGCACTATGAGGCTGCAGTGCTAGTCACTGAGCCACCGTGCCGCCCAAGTCTTCTGCCAATAAAGGCCAACATGCCATTTGCCTTCCTTATTTCTTGTGGTATTTGCATGCTAACTTTGTCTATTATTTTTATTTCCTTTTGTAAGCACATTTTTTGAATATCCTCAAATTTATCTGAACATCAACTTTACAAGTTTCACAGCTATTTAAAACTATTTTGCTTTTCAATTCTTACAAGCAAAGTGTACAGGCTCATACTCCCCGATGTTATATTCCCCATGTCAGCTTGTTGCTTTACTCAGAAGGAGGTGGTAACATAATCACGACACTCATAATCCTGGGTCCCAGGTGAATGCTGAGGGTCATGAGATCAAATCTCTTTCCAGCTGTTGGTGAAAGTTAAATTCAGTTCATAAATCTCGATCGAAAGCCAGTTATCTATGAGGGTGGTCATGGCACGCACCATCAACTCATGTAAAATCTCATCTGTTTCACGTCTTTTTGAGAAATAAATTTGTCATCCTTATCCAGTCTGGCCAACAGGTGACTTCGGACCCACAAAATGACACTTAACTGCCGCCTGAAATGGACGAAAGTGAGGACTGCAGATGCTGGAGATCAGAGTCAAGATTAGAGCGGTGCTGGAAAAGCACAGCAGGTCAGGCAGCATCCAAGGAGCAGGAAAATCGACGTTTCAGGCAAAAACCCTTCATCAGGCTCATTCCTGATGAAGGGCTTTTGCCCAAAACGTCGACTTTCCTGCTCCTCGGATGCTGCCTGACCTGCTGTGCTTTTCCAGCACCGCTCTAATCTTGACTCTGCCCTCTGGAATGGGCTAGCAAGCCTCCCAGTTCAAAGGCACTGAGCACTGGGAGGCAAATGCCAGCCTTAACATTGATTGCGCATCACATGAAAGCATAAAGAGTTGAACCTTTCTCTATCTCTTTCATAAATCTCTGTGTCTTCCTCATAAGCTACATTTTCATGCCCTCTAACCTTGTATAGTTTCCAAACTTACATACAGTACTATCTGTCTCTTTGTCCAAGCCTTCAGTATCAACTATAAATCTCCTCCAGAGGTCTCCAGCATCACATATGCCAGTCTTCAGCCTATTCAATTCACTCCATAAGGTATCAAGAAATGGTTGGTCCATTGTAAATATGAAGACTATGGACTCTAACAACAATAATATGAAAGAATAAGAATCATAGAGTCACAAAGTCATGCAGCATGGAAACAGAGCCTTTGGTCCAATTCATCCATGCAGACCATGTTCCCAAACGAAACTAGTCCCACCTGCCTGCATGTGGCCCATGTCCCTCTTATTCATGAACCAATCCAAATGTCTTTTAAATGTTGTGACTGTACCTGATTCCATTACTTTCTCTGGTAGTTCATTCCACACATGGATCACACTCTTAAGAATTTGCCCCTCATGTACTTTTTAAAACTTTCTCCTTTCACCTTAAGAATATTTCCCCTAGTTTTGAACTTCCCCACCCAAGAGAAAAGGCCCTTGATATTCACCTTATCTGTGGCTGTCATAAACCTTGATAAGGCCACCTCTAAACTTTCTACAATCCAGTGAGAAAGGTCCCAGCCTATCCAGCCTATTTTTATAATGCAAACACTGCTTTCCAGGCAATGTCCTGGTAAACCTTGTGCTCCAGAACTTTCTGCACCTCTCACCAAGTTGTTTCATGACAGATACAGCACTGGTGTCCACTTGACTAGGTGAAAATTGCCCAGATATGTTGAATAAACAAAAAGCAGGACAAATTTGACTCAGTCAGATGCCATTCCATCAGTCTGTTCTCAATCATATGTAAAATGACAGAAGGATTCATACCAAACAGCACTTGCTCACAATCACTGGTACACACTTTAGGTTCTACTAGAGCCACACAGCTCCTAAACTCACTATGGTCTCAATTCAAACATTCCATGAGTGAATAAAAAACCCTTGAGGCACATCGCCGATCCTTCGTCTAAACGGTGCCAACACGAAAATGATCGTTTTTTTTCTTATTCTTTGCTTCTTGTTCACTAATCAATCCACTATCAATGTTAATATATTGCCCTCAACTGCATAAAACCTTGTGTAGTAACCTTTTGAGCAGCACTTTATTGAATTCTTTTCAGAATTCCAGGTATATTATCACTACTAGTTCCTGTATATATACCCTGCTAATTATATCATCAGAGAACTCTCACAAATTTGTCAAACATGATTTTCCTTTCATAAAGCTAAGTTGACATTGTCCACTCAACTATAATTTACTAAGTGCACCAACCACCTCAGTAGTAAACTCCAACACAATGAATGATGTCAGACTAATTAGCCTATAATTCATTGTTTTCTTTCTCAATTCTTTATTGAATAGCAGCATCACTTAGATTCTGGATATCTGCTGATTCTGCCCACCATCTTTAATTTCCACCAACCTTCATTCAATTTGTCTGGGACAAAGAAATGACAATCTGGACTAGGTCTGACTGTATTGTTTGAAATGAGTTAGCTATGCCAGCTTGGCAAGACAATTTTTTAATGTCTTCTACCAACCTTTAATACTTGTAATATTTCTAGAAGTTGACATTTCCTAAGTTTTCTTCCACCTCAAAATCAGTCTTTTAATACATCTTTCAAACAGATTTTAAAGTTTTGAAGAAATTAGTCCTTGCCTGAGATATTTTTTCATCAGCATTTTTCTGTAAATGTGGCAGAGGTTGCTTCAAATAAGCACTCAAATTAATTTGAATAGTTATGACTCTATTACCCCTTCACCAGTTATGTCTAGAACTGAGGGAAGTTGCTATGAAATCAGGGAACCACTTAATGTGGGTCAATGAATGGATTAGAACAAAGGAAATGAACTTCTGAATCAAAGACTGTCTTGGTATGGCAGTAAATACCAAAACTGTTGCACTTGCATCAGGGACTGAAGAAGGTCTTCTCCCTAAAGTATGAACCAATCAGTGTTCTTTCCTTATGTTGATACATCTGCTTTTGATTTCTATCATTTTCCTTTTGTTTACTACGTATTTCACCCTGGAACAACATCTTCATCTGGACAATAGCAAGCATCAAATATTAAGCTGCCATTCACCAGTCACTAGAAATTTCATATGAATGGGAGAGTGATTGGATTGTCAGACAATGCAGATATATTGCCTGAATTTGAAGTGGCTTATCGGTGAACAGGATCAAACACAAAGAGGGGCAGGGCAATGTGTGTAACATCAAATTGATTCTTTTTTTGTATTTTTGATGCCATCCTTTAAAGTTACAGAATTATTGGGGAAGCTACTTTGAGATTTTCACATTTGGCTCATGAAGGATGGGCCCTTGTTGCCTTTAAAGGTCAAGGTCAAGAACACACTTGAATCCTGCTGCACAACCTCGCAAGGATAGGCAAGCATCTGCAAGAACCACTTAATGAAGGGCAATGGTTGGAACAGGGTCTTGGCTGCTCCATAAAGAGAGTCTGCAGCATTTATGGGCTGGACCTGGGAGACATTGATTGCAAGGCTAGCTCAAGCTGAAGGTGCCCTTGGAAGAAGTGCTATTTGGTAAAATGTATTCGTGACACACAACAGGCAGTTCATCATTGTGGAGAGAGACCCTGTGCAGACTTGCCACATGGGTGCTGGCGGTCAAGTGAAGGGGATAAGATATTGCTAGCTCCCCCCGCCTACACCTAGTAGGCTGCCTTCAGGGAACTGTCTGGTCTTCCCCCACTGTATAGGGATGATCAGCCGCCATTAAGAATTCATGGGCAGCAGAAGTTTCTACCAATTGGCAACATGTTGCTGCCAGATGGGTAGCCACCTCTGTAGCTTACCTGACTGCAACGTGAACACACAGAAGTGGGAATGCATTCGTCCGCCAACCCATAGGTGACCTTTCAAGTTTCTCCCCTGGTCTTTCACCCTGACCTTCCTCCAAGGATCTCATCAGGTTCCTTCCCCAGGGTGCTGAGTGTTCGTATTCTCGCCGCTGAGATAGAAGGTTCAGGATTAAAATCTCCCTCTGTGATCTTGAGAACATAATGCAACTGACAAATCATCTCATAATTGAGTGTTTGTCACATGATTTATATCATCTTCTCAGGACACTATTTATGTCATTCTTTCACTGAATTCACTGGATTAATTAGACATTGATCTCAGCGACTGCCTTGAGTTTCCTCTTGCTGTTTAGTGTCCTGCTTTATTCCACAATCATGGATTGGCTTAAATATAGGGAGGGAGCCTCTAAATTTCAGGGAGAGCTTAACTGGAAGACAGAAGTTGTGCACTGTCCTGTTTTTTAAAGAATGTGTTATTGTTGTGGAATCTCCCACTCTTACTCGTTCCTGCCCTCTAATCTTGACAACACCACTTCAGCTTGTCCCATTTTTATGGGACCCTTTTATATCGCTTCTTAAGAGTCAGTTACTCTGCACATAATCCACGTTGATCTTTCTGTTCAGTGCTGATGGAGTGCTGCATTGTTAGAAGAGTGAGACCTTTCAGAGAAAGTGATAAACTAAGGTCCCATCTAACCCATGCGATGGATATGAAAATCTTGCAGTGTCCTTTGGAAAAGAAGATGGAGTTCTTTCCAGTGTCTTGTCAATGAACACTCAATTCACAGCTAAAGAAGTTGATCTGGTTATGCCTCTTGCTCTTTATGGTACCTTCTATCTATGTTATGACACATTGCATACTTTGAAAGAATTTGATTATTTAGGTATTCTAAGCTTTTCTAAAAGATCAGAAAGAACCACCCCCTTTTCTCACAAAAAAGTTGGTCTAAAGTACCAAGTTGTTTGGGTGGGAGTTGTCCCTCCTTTCTACTTCTTTATAATTGGAAACAGCGACAATAATATAATGGATTATTCATGTCCAAACAGAGTGACAGTATGATACTCGAGCCACTTGAACATATCAAATTAATGCAAACAGGATTTAGTGCATAGTTAATATGGTCACATTCTTAAATTTATATGAATAGGTAATCTACACCAATTTATTACTGGCTGTGTATAATTAGATACTGAATACAAGAGCTGAATTTCAGAAATGAGAGTGAGTACATTCAATAGCATAACATTTTTTGATTGTGGCACCAGAGAATCGAAGCAAAATTGCAGTTCATAAGCATCAGGGTAAAGCTCTCCTCAAGTGGGATTGATAGTCTGCGCAAAACTGTTGTTGTGATTGTTGGAGGCCAGTTAGCTCAGCCCCAGGACATCACTGTGGGAGGTCTTCAAGACAACATACTTGGCACAGCTGTCTTTAGTTCCTTTTATCAGTAACCTTTTCTCTATCATAAGGTCAGCAAAAGGTCTATTCTCTGATGACAACAGAGCATTCTATTCCATTCACAATTCCTCACATAATGAAACTGCATACTTTGACTGGGTCTGGGTAATAAGTGTTGAACATATAGTGACACCCATAGCCTGAGAATTGATTAAAATAAAAATGACCATTCAAAGCAGATAAGAATTTTGAACTCAAAATGATAAAGAATTATGGTTGTCCTGTTTCTTTATAGGTTAATTTACCAGTTCTACTCTTATTAACTAATGCTACCATTAAATTACAATTTAGGATTGAGATCCATTATTTCCAGAGATGACGTTTATAAATTGATCAGTTACAAAGAAGCATGATGAATTTCAAGATTTGCTTACTTTCCTTTTTAGATCTGATATTTTTTGTCCTTGGAGTATTGCATGCAGTTCTGATCACTGCATTATAGAAAGGATGTGGAAGATTTCAAAAGGGTTCAGAGGAGATTTACTAGGATGTTGCTGGTATGGAGGGAAAGTCTTACGAGGAAAGGTTGAGGCACTTGAGGCTGTAATCATTAGAGAGAAAAAGTTGAGAGGTGACTTAATTGAGACATATAAGATAATCAGAGGGTTAGATCGGGTAGACAGTGAGAGCGTTTTTCCTTGGATCATGATGGCTAGCACAAGCGGACATAGCTTCAAATTGAGGGGTGATAGGTTTAGGGCAGGTGTCAGAGGTAGTTTCTTGACTCAGAGGGTAGTAGGGGCATGGAATTCACTGCCTGCGACACTCGCCAACTTTAAGGGCATTTAAATAGTCATTGGATAGACATATGGACGAGAATGGAATAGTGAAGGTTAGATGGGCTTCAGGTTGGTTTCACAGGGCGGCGCAACATTGAGTGCTGCAGGGCCTGTACAGCACTGTGATGTTCTATGTTCTAAATACCTTATTGTTGAAACAGCAATCCATTTTACATTGCAGAACACTATTATTAACCAGAATGCTTTATCATCAATTTGGCTTCATTCAGTTCTTTATACCTTTGCATTCACTCATTCCTTGAATTGTAATGGTCTGATACTATCATTAGTAGTTCCTGTATAAGGTCACAGTTCTGTAGGATTAATGTTGAAGCTGTATTAAGCTTCACACAATCTGATAATGTCACACAATTTGTCAAGCTGTCTAGCACATGGTCTCAATGGAAACAGACATGTCAGCTCAGGCTACTGATGACATTGTAATTAGGCTCAACAAGACAACATAACATGCACCAAATGCTATCTTGTATTAAACAACATCTTCTGATTAAGATTCAGCCATGATTAATCCTCTTTCAGTAATCATCAGGTAGACCCTTAGACTGAGTATAGGGAAGGCCTGAGTTTGTGTTTTTGTAATTTTATTCATTCATGGGACGAGGCTGCTGCTGGCTAGGCCAGCATTTATTGCCCATCCCTAATTGCCCAGAGGTAGTTAGGGGGTCAAACACATTATTGTTGGTCTGGTGTAACATGTAGGTCAAACCACTTAAGGATAGCAGTTTCATTCCCTCAATGACATCAGTGAATCAGATGGGTTTTTCCAATGATTGGCAATGGATTCCTGGTCATCATGGACTCTTCATTCCACCATCTGCCATGATGGCATTCGAGCCAGGGTCCACATTACCTGGGTCTCTGGGTTAAGAGACCAGCAATAATACCACTAGGCCATTGCCTTGGTGTTGTTAGTGTCTCCATTTCTGAACCAGGAAATCCAAATTCAAGTTCTCTTGCTCCAGAGGAATGTAATTACACCTCTGCAGAGTTGATTTGAAAATATCTACAGGCTTATGCTATTTTACATGTATAAATAGCCTCCATTGACACTGGAGACATCTTTGGCTGGATTGACAGAATTTCAAAGGAGGTTTTGGTGAGCCTTGTACCGTATTGATCATGTCCCTATTCCTGGACAAGGAGATGTTGATTCAAGTCCTACTTGTTGCAGAGAAGTGTCATAATATATCTAAATAGATAGTTTAAAAAATATTCACAGAAGAGGGACTTATATTTCAATGATAATGTCCTCATCTCTGAGCCAGAAGAAATGGTTTTTGGTCCTATCTATCCCAGCGTTGTGTCATAACATGTCTGAACAGATTGATTAAAATAACTGTAAGTTATCTACAGCCCACACAAAGTTATGGGTAGGTGTTTATACTATAGTAATACTGTACCTAACTCTGAACAAGAAAACCCATGTTGAAATCCCACCTGCCACAGAGATGTGTCAAAATGTGCTCAATGAGGGTCATAGGATCATAGAGCATGGAAACAGACCCTTTGGTCCAACCTGTCCATGTCAACCAGATATTCTGTATTAATCTAATCCCACTTGCCAGCATTTGACCCATATCTGTGTAAACCCTTCTTGCTCATATTCTTGACAGCTGAACATGAAAACATGAAACTTCATTCCAGATCAAACCATACTGGAAGGAACCAGTCTTTGCTGCTATCCAGAGAATTGGTACAACCATTGCTTTGCATTATTTTGGAAAAATCCAATGAAATCCCCCTTTATCAATGACTTTGAGGCCTGTAAGCTGACCTGGCAAGAGCTGGCAGCTCTTTTAGACTCAATATTGCCACTAGGGAAGTGGTGGCTGCTACTGGTATTGCACCCACAGGGACCATAGATGTGGAAGGAGTGAGTGCTGGTGGGAAGGGGATCTTGAGGGGTGGGGTCAGCAATACGTGGGGGAGAGGAAGGTATCTCTAGGTGGGCTAGCCCTTCTTAATGCTGGGTTCTTCATTTTTGAGCAACAACAGCACATCCCTCCCCTTCCCAACAACTCTGAGAGATGGTAAGCACATTTGTCAGGGTTTGCACTTAATGATTTCTCTATGTTTAGCACCCAACATGCGGTGGACAGTTGATGCCAGCAGAAGCAGAATTAAACCTTTATTACCCATTCAAGGGCATCAATTAGAGAAAAGGTGAGACTTTCTTCCATGGACTTTATCAGAGTGGGCATGAGAAAGTAGTATGTTCTTCTCAAAGACAGTCCTTCCCAATTAAATGTTCCAACTGTCTAACACACCATGTGGAGGACTCTCTACCTGTGTATTTCATGTTTAATGAAATATAAAAATGATGAAGTAAGTACTGTAGAAGACGTTTCTCTGTGATCACACAAATGTTGTTGCTGGAAGAGATTTGAAAATGGTGCTATAAAATATAGCACAGGTGTGTAGCCAGCAGAGGCGTCATTATCCGTCACCTTGAACACTGAGCAGATTGCAAAGGGTAAGTTACTTGGACATGATGGAATAGCAGAGAGCAACGATACTTAGAGTCATCACTGATATATACTTCCTGATTTACAAAGATCTGAAATTGGCAATTGATCATTTGCATTGATCTAACAATGATAAAAACTTCCTGTTCAATGAAGTTTCCAAGTACTCATTGGAATCACAGCATGATTTTGTCTCCTTATATGGTTGGTTTTCAAAGTCTTTCTTTGCATCACAAGATTAGGATTATTTGTGAGATTTATTGCCAATAAATTAATCATATTCCCTTGTCAGTTATTGCTAATGTACATAAAACAAGATGAGTTTCCAACAATATGTTAACACATCACAAAGTCTGCACACTTTGAACTTGATCACATCAGTTCTTCATCTTTTCCTCATCTGCTACTGAAATTTTCATTTATTTCTTTGTTATCTCTAGATTTGACTACTCCAATGCATTTCTGATCAGCCACCAATTGTTTTGCCCTCTATAAACATGAGATATTTCAAATCTCTGCCATCTCCCTCTCACCCACTCCCAATCACCCATCACTCCTTTGTGTCTACTGACTTATGTTACATTTTAAAACGTCTATCCTTGTTTTCAAATCCCTCGTTTGCCTCACTCTTCCCTTTCACTGTAACTTCTTCCAGCCTATGTCGCACTGACATAATTGGGTTGGTCCAACTCTGGCCTCTTGAGCACAGATGTAAAAGCTCCAGAAGGCTTTCTATCTATAACTGTGACTGATTCTGTACTTTTGATTAACTCTGCCAAATGTATGGATCCCTAATGCTGTCATAATTGTGTGCACAGTGCTTTCGGAGACAGTGCCAAATGTCACTGTTTTGAAGTTTGGTGTAGAATTGTTGTTAAACTGAATTCCTGCTGAAAGATCCTATGGTATTCCAGAGATGCTACTGTAAGAGTAAGCCTCCTCACATTACCAGGATATAACCCGTTCATCCTCAGGTATATTAGTAAGGGCTGTTGAAGCGAGCTAATTTAGTTTTAAATTTGAACCCTGAAGTAATTTGTTCCATAAGCGAGGCTTCATGAATGTTACCATGTGATAAGAGTAGTTGAGAAGTGCAAAGATATGTTTCTTTACATTATTGATGGGGGATTGAAGTGCTCTATAAATACAACTCTCTTACATTTTGACTGTGTATTTGTGATCATGCATTATTTATAAGGGTGATAATTATTTAAGAATGCATTATTATAAATTGAAAGCACAGGGGGTGAATTTTTTTTATCTTTTCACACCCGGGACGTGGGTGTTGCTGACTGGCCAGCATTTATTGCTTGTCCGAATTGCCTTTGAGAAGGTGGTGGTGAGCTGCCTTCTTGAACTAAAGCAGTCCACCCACACTGCCCTTAGGGAGGCAATTCTAGGATTTTGACTCAGCAACAGTGAAGGGATCGTGATATATTTCCAAGTCAGGATGGTGAGTGACTTGGAGGGGAACTTGCAGGTGGTGGAGTTCCCATGTGTCTACTGCCCTTGTCCTTCTAGATGGAAGTGGTTGTGGGTTTGGAAGGTGCTGTCTCAGGATCTTTGGTGAATTTCTGCAGTACATCTTACTGTTTTTCAATACACCCTGCTGCTGCTGAGCATCAGTGACAGAGGGAGTGAAGTATAAGGATTGAAAGGTAGAAGCTGTCAGTCAACATAAAGAGAAGCAAAGTGTTCATGGAAGAAGCCTTATGTCAGAATGGGTAGAATTCTTGTCTTTGAGTTGGAGTACCATGGGTGGTATATTCATCACATGATCAAACTGTTTTGAGTGTCAACTTTGCAAAGCTTTTCAACACCCAATCAACAGCAGGTAGTAAAAGTGGGAGAGATTCCTGAATAGCCACGTGATAGAAAGAATATTGGAGTCATTCCACCACTGTCCGCAAGTTCCAGTCTATTATATGCATGCAAATGTGCAAGGTGCCATAGCAACTCCGATTCCTTGAGCAAACTATTCACGCAAAAGGGATCAATCCTACTCCAGGGAGTGAGGGTGGAATCTCACCAGGTACTTCATAGAAGAAGCTGTAAAACTTAGCTGGAAAACATAAAACGTAGCTAAAAAACTTACCTAGGAGGATGTGGATGAATAAAGACTGAAAAGCGGATTACATTAATTTAAATGTTTAAAATAAAAGTCCCAAGATGCTAATCATATGTATCCAAGAGCAAAAATGATGATTGGGGAGTAAACTGCTGAAGCATCAGTCATCAGTTCCTGTGTTACCCCCAATTAAGAAAGGCCATTAATTGAAGATAGGAAATTATAGGCCAATTAATCTTGCCCTGGTTGAGGTTAACCTTGCAGAAATGAAACAGCACTTAACAGAGGAAAGAGCTAATTGGAGATAGTCAACATAGATTTTTTTCAACAGAAAAACTGAGATTGAAATAACTGAAGGAAGTCCTTGAATATATAGGTTCAAGGGATGTGTTTAATATTATCTGTATGAATTTTCTAAAGGCATGAAACACTATATTTTTGAATATGAGAAAGCAACAGGCTATAGGAGAGCATGGCTGTATCAGAGAAGTGGTCAGAAAAATGTGAAAGATGATATTTTAGGATAAGGGATAATGAAAAGAAGTGGTTTTCAAATGTTAATATTTTTAGCAGGATAAATTTGCTGAGAGATCTGGGAATACAGATTCATAGATTTTAAAGAGGCAATATGAATATGCAAGAGCTTGAATCTATATAATCAACTTCTCAATCTCTGGTTTCCCAAAGATACTTTGCAGTCTACTTTGAAGTGTAGTCATTCTCATGACACAGGGAAATGTAGCAGCCAATGTGTGCACAGCATTGGGTTCAGATCTCATCCAAGTGATTCCAGCTTTTAAAGTTCATGTTCCATTAACCTGGCGTGTCAATCCAGGTTATCTTGTACCTGAAATCTTTGCAGCTGGATTCCTGGACATCCTTCCTTGAATTGATGCCAGATTCAAACTAATAGTTGGAAAAGAGGAAGCCTGCACTACATTGACCACTCGACCTTTGGGGGCTGGTTTCCTCGATTTAAGAATAAGTACACATTCCTATTAAATACATGACCTTAGTCCTGATAAAACTGGAAGAATGTTGATTACAATCTGTTTAGCTCCGGCTGAAAACACTCCGTTATATCTTGATGAGTGGAGCTTATCCCATGATGTCAGGTGTTTTATACCTCAACTATAAGATACAGAGAAATTAAGGGACCTTGATATGTTATTTTTCTACAAATTCCTAAAGGTGGAATGTCAAATAGATTAAATAGTTAAAAAAAACACTGAGGAAATACTTCCCTTCAGTCACCAAGGTATCAATTAAAATGCAGCAAGCTTATCCTTGAAGTGAGTACACTGGTTAAGCCATAGTTAGATCACTTGTATAGCACATAGGATATAATAATCCTCGAGAAGATATAGAGAAGATTTATGATGATGTTGAAAGAACTGGAGAATTTATTCTATGGAGAAAGATTGGATTGGCTAGGGTTATTTTCTTTGGAACAGAGGAAGCTGTGAGGAGATTTTACTGAAGTGTATAACATGACGAAGGACTTTGTGGATTGGAAGGACCTATTTTCCGGGGGAAAGAGGTGACAAATGAGGGGACATGGATAAAAAGGCAGAGGAATTAGAAAGGAGTTGAGGAGAAATTATTCATCTGAGTGCAGGTCTTGAATCCACTGTCTGAAAGAGAAGTAGAAACAGGATCCTGATCACTTTTTAAAAAGAAATCTGATCATGTACTTGAAGTGTGCTTACAGGTCAAAATCTAGAAAGTGGCATTATTGGCTGGATAGTTCTTTTATACCCAGCACAGGCATGGAGAGACAAATGGTCACTTTCTGCACTGTGAATGTTCTACACTTCAATTAGTTTCTGCCGATGTGGGAAGTGATGTCAAATGAGTTATTTTACCTTGTACATGGCACAAGAAGTAAACAGAGAAGAGAAGAATGAAGCTGTCTTTACATTCCATACATTTCCTTCTCAGATCTGATGCTATATCTCAGTTTAATCATGCTCCAATTTGGTTTGACTTTTCCATTTGCTGCACCATGTAGCTTCATGGTCTGTCAGTGCGAGATTACTTAATTACAGCTTAATTCAGAATACGAATCAGACTTGCTTCCACTGCCTGCCCTGACTCATTAAAAGCAAATGGGAAATGTGGCAAGGGTCCCATTTTCTTTTTGCTGCTTGAGATCAGCCACCAATTGTTGAATTTTCTGACAGCATTGCATTGACATTGAATATCAGTTTTGCTAAAGAGACAGCAGGCAGTGACCACATTGAAAATTTTAAAAAATATATTGTTTTTACTGGCATAGCAGATTGTGCAGCACCATTTCCTTTCTCCCTTGCCCCCAGCTGGCTCAGGTGAATAATCTGACATGACAATTGGATGCTGGCAGATAGGGACAGAGTACAACCCTGGAAATGGGTATAAAGCTTCAACTGATGGTCGTCAGGCAAGGCTACTAACAGAAGAATGTTGAAGCCTCTATATTTCCTGGAAAGCAGCACTCAAATACAAAACATAAAAACATAGAAGGTAGTAACAGGAGTAGGCCATTCCACTAGTTCAGCCTGCTCTGCCATTCATCATGATCGTGACTCATCATTCAGTTCAATGCCCTAATCATACCCTCCCTCATACCCCATGAATCCTTTAGTTCCAAGAGATACCATCTCCTGCTTGAAAGCACTTAATGTTATAGTCTCAACCACTTTTTGTGGTAATGAATTACACAGTCTCACACTCTCAGGGTAAGAAATTACTCCTCATCTCAGTCCTAAAAGGCTTACCACTTATCCTTAAATTATGGCCCTGGTTCTGGATTCCCTCAACATTGGGAATGTGCTTCATGCATTTAAATTATATTCTTTGTTAGAATTTTATAGGTTTCTACAAGATTCCTATTCATTATTTTAAACTTAAGTGAATACAGTTCTGCCATCCCAAGAATCAATTTGGTAAACCTTCATTGCACTCCCTCTATAGCAAAAACATCCTTCCTCCAATGAGGGGACCAAAATTGTACACAACATTCCAGGTGTGGCCTCACTAATGCCTCGTATAATTGCAGCATGACATCTTTGTTCCCGTACTCAAATTCTCTCACTGTTGTTACAACATAGGGTAAACCCCTCTGTTAATTTAAACCCAACACACAGAGAAGCTCACTTCGTGGCATAATCTGTGAAATTCTGAGAGGCCACGAGCTTATCCCCAAGGTCACTATTTAAAGTAAAAATTAACAATTTTATTCTTTAAGTCCAACAGAGAATATTAAAACCAACAACTATTTACAACTCCTTTCTGTTAAACCTAGCTTGTACCTTGCCACTCTACAATACTGCTCCAATAAAAACCCAGACTAAGATTTACTTAAAAAATGCAAATTTCAAAACCAGTCAGAATCTCCTCTTTGTATCTTCCTCTGTAGATTTTTTCCTGTCATCTTTCTTCAGTATTCTACTTCATAGGTCTTTCATATGAACAGGTACCCTTCAGAGAGCTATTCAGCTAGCAGTCTACACTTGTTAGTTTTCTTGGCAGTTCTCTAACTTTTCAAAATGGATGATTTTATACCCCAAAACATTGGATCATTTCATTAATTTGGTGTTTTCAAAATGGTAAATTCAAATTTGATTGGACTTTGGTATCTGCGGCATAATTTAAACTGATTGGCTGAATTTGAATATGTTTTTGTATCATGGCAACTCATCTGGACTATTGGTTTCAAAGTCAAATGTTACATTTTAAATTCTTTCCGAACATGCTGTGCCAGCCAGAAATTTCCGCTCCCTTAAAGTTACAGTACACACCTACACCTTATAACACTATGAAGGCCAACAAACAATTTGCTTTCTTCACTGCCTGCTGCAGTTGCGTGTTTACTTTCAGTGACTGGTGCATAAGCATACCACCTAATTGAGCAATCCCCTTCCCAGTTTACAGCCATTCAAATACCAATCTTTCTTCTTATTTTTGCTACCAAAGTGGGTAACTTCACACATACTCACATGATACTGCATTTGCCATGCATGTTCTCACTCACTCAGCCTGTTGAAATCATACTGCAACATCTCGTCATCTTCCTCACAGCTCACCCTTCCACCCAGCTTTGTGTCATCTGTAAATTTTGAGATATTATATTTAGTTCCGTAATCTAAATTATTGACATACATTGTGAATACTGGGATCCTAGTACCAAGGTACCCTATTGGTCATTACCTGCCACAAATGACTCATTGATTCCTACCTTTTGTTTCCTGCCTGCTAACCAGTTTTTTATCCATCTCAACATATTACCCTCAGACCCAAATACTTTACTTTCACATTTTAATCTATTACATGAGACTCTGTCAAAAGTGTTCTGATAATCACATCCACTGGCTCCTTCTGATCAACTGTCCTAATTATACCCTCAAAGAATTTCAACAGATTTGTCAAGCATGATTTCCTCTTTGTACATTCATATTGATTGTGTCTGGTTCTACCACTGTTTTCTAGTTCAAATTAATTTAGTTGATATCAAATCGTCACTGCTATAAATTGTTGTTTCATTTTCAATCTGGTATTCTTGCATCTGTCTTGGTAGTGCAGAATAAAAAGTCAAGACAGATTTTTTAAAAAAAAATTGATATCTTCAATAGCACTCAAACAGAGGTCTCATTTATTACAAAAATGTCCTGCATTTTATGGGCAAATGATTAAACCTGGAACAAATGATTAAGTATTGAAAATAGTTGTCAGTACATGATTAAAATCTGTAAAAAAATCACTTCATCAAAAAATGCAAAATATTATACAAAAGAACTTAATAAATTTCATGGTAGCTTGCATTCCATTTAATTATTTTAATGCTGGCTTCCGACATTTCATTTTTCTTCACCTCAATGGTTGAAAAATTGTGCAGCATTAAAAAAGTCTTTCAAAAAGTGATGGCAAGAACAGTAATGCAATGGTACAAATGTGACATGGCTTACAAGCTGTCAAATGTTGGGTTAAGGTCTTGCATGTGCTCGGAATTGTACAATAGTTGATGGTATTTATTTTACTCTGTGACTCTGCTGTCAGTACAGTGGCACCTACCTTTGTTTGGCAAGATTTGGTTTCCTGTTCTGAAGGCCAAAATGTGAGGTTCTGTGCTGAAGTCTTGTGTTTCATTCACCTCACCTCTTTGTGCTTTATTCATGTGTTGCAGCAATTTTCTTTTCACATAATACTTGGAAACTTTGACAGAACAAATTGTCATCTCTTCTGCTGCCTACATGCTTAAGCACACTAAGTCCTATTATTTATCCCTGTGACCTATGTTGGCACCCAGTCTGACACTATGGAAAAGCTTCAAATTTTCATCCGTGCTTTCAAATTTATCTGTGGTCTTTTCACCCCTCTTTATCTCTGGATATTCCTCCAGTTCTACCAGCCACAAATATCTCTTTGCTCTTCCATTTCTGAGCTCTTGCTCATCCCTGATATTGACTGTAATGCCTAACCCTATGGAATTGCTCCCTTAAACCTCTCTACCTTTTACCTTTCTCATCAAGATGTTCCTTGAAACAAACCTCACTGATTAAGCTGTTAGTCACCTATTATGTTATCTACTTATGTGGTTAAGTATCAAATTGTCTTTGATTAAGTCTCTGTGAGGCAAATTTGTAATGTTAATCATGCTTCATAAAGGCAATTGTTACTTATGTAGTAGTTGTCAGATCTGTAATATTAACCGAAAGGAAGTAGGCTGGTTTTTATTACATAGAATCTAACTTAGTGACTTGCTGACTAGGATACAGAATTACCGCTCATGCTGACTTATATCTACTTGCACTTTATTCTAATTTATATATAATAGTAGATCAACACTTTTTTATTAGAAAGAGATTATTGCAATGTAGAACACACAAGGAATAGAGGAAAGAACTTAGGGGGAAGTGTTGCACCAAATAATTTCAGTTTTGAGTAATTATTGCTCATTTTGCAGAAATATTGAGATAGTTTAGATTTAAAAAGTTTGATTGTGTGAGTCTGTTCACTGAGTAGTTGAATCATAAAGGAATGGCTCAATCAGTTGAATTAAGAATGTATGCTGAATAGACTGTTCAGAGTCAGGATGGTAGCTAAGGCCTCAGTGCGTCTTCAAGATCCAGAGAGGCTGGTACTTTCCAGGAATTCTAGAAGTGTCTGTTTTATAGACAAGATCCAACTTGGCTATGGCAGCCTCCAGAGTTGACCAATTGACAGCATTCACTCGTTATGTATAATTAATGCGCTCTTGGTAGAAATACTAGTGGGATACTCATGCTTGTGTTTAAATCTTTCGCAATTAGTTTGTAGATTCAGGATGCTGGTGGTAATGGTGGGGCAGAAGGATGAGGTGTGGGCTTGGGGGAAGGATTAGGAAATGTTGACACTTGGTCCACAGGAAACTAATCCAAGGTTTGTTGTCTAATTTTTCCTAATTATAGAGATATGCAATAAATGCAAGTGTGTTCGACTCTGTGAAACATCCAGGGTTTGGCTGTTCCTTGTTCCCTACTCCCTCATCACAATGATGTGTGTTTCATGAAAATGTTTCATATATTCAGGAGTTATGAACTTTAGACCAAAAATTCATTTTTACCCATTTCTGACCACATGGCAGTGGGTCAGTGAGGTAGCTGGTGGGGAATGTGCAAACCCTCAAACAGGCTCCTCTCCTTAATGCATTCTTGGGATATGGCCATCTTTATCTGATTTTGCATATATGTCACATATTTAATTATCCTTGTAAAGATGGTGGAGAGCTGCCTTCTTTAGCTGCTGCAGTACGTGTAATGTAGGTATACCCACAGTGCTGTGAGTGAGACTGTTTCAACATTTTGACCCAGTGACACTGAAGGAACAGTAATACATTTCCAAATTATGAAGGTGTGATGGCAAAAAGCCTGTCTTCCTCTGCATCTGCAGCCTTTGGTCTTCCACATGATAAAGATTTGGAAAGTACTGTCTAAGAAAACTGGCAAAACAGTTTTTGCCTCTTTCAGGGATATACATCCGTGGTGCCAATATAATAGGCAGTAGATTTCTAATGCTTAATGCCCAGAAAATGTTGCTCAGTGGCCTGATTCATAGGCAGGAATGTTGCATTTCCCAAAGCAAGTTTCAATTCAGAAACAAAGCTAATGATATGGCTAAAAGTACAATCCTAATGGGGCAGTACCGTCTTTTCCTGATGCTTTTTCTTGTTAAAAACTCAAGCTTCTCCACAGATATGACAGAGGTTTCCATATTTAAAAAGTAACAACTTGAATTACTGATCGCAGAACAACACATAGTTCAAGTTGCTGCTAATTCTAGCCCAAAATGTTCAGATCTTTAAAAAATTTGTTTCCTTTTTGTTTAATTTTTAAGGTTGAATATCAACATTATGCCCTTGTTTCATGAGCTTTCGATTGTAAACACAGAACAGATTCCTTAAGTTTTTAAACTCTTTCCTTTTATACTTTCTAATATTCAGTGTGTTGCTGTTATGATCTTTATTTTGGTTGTTTATCATCTAATTCCACAAGAATAAATCATACCTTTACCCTGCAGTACTTCCTGATTATTGTTTATGAATCCACAATAGTGCCTGTGGCAATATTCTGTTTCATATCTTTGCACTGGTGGTCTCATGATCTGTGTCTTGGTTTAGGTTATGCTCCACACTCTAAGTCAGACACAAAATGAAAAGATCATGAAATTAAATGTTGCAGAGGCTTGATTGACTTGATATAATTTATACTGGCTATGGCACAACACACTTGAAAGTCTGTCAAAATCACTTCTTGGGCATTAAATACATCACCGCATGCCAAATTCTGACTATTCGCTTTCTAATACCCAATACAGATTTGTTGCATTGCAACAGGCGATAAAGCCTCACAAGAGATTTTGTTTTCCAATTATACATTTCATTTTCAGAAAAGATTGCAAATAATGAAGGACATGAAGATGAATATTACTGAAAACATTATTTGAGACTGATTGCTGTGCCTCATTATTTTTTGATATCAACTTCTTGCTTCATTAACTTAAGCCAATGAACATCACAATGTTATTCAGCATGACTCAATAACATTTTCACAAAGGGAAAATCCCAAACCAGTTTCTTTGGTGGCTTATTGCACTTATGGCTTTGCATTAAAGTTCTTAATTTTAGTTTCACTATGGTGATTGGAAAGGCAGATATAGGAGTGAGAGAAAATCTGATAGAAATGATAATCATGACATTTGTCATCAGAGTACATCACACAGGCATGGGAAGGAGTTGCCAATGCATTATATTGTCAGTGAGAGGTCAGAATCATTTTCATGGGCAGTCTTACTTTAATTCATTTGGAAAGATGCATTTACTTGACTCTGACAGGTACATACCCTTTGGAAGGCCAGGTCTGTGGAAATAGGGGCAGACTATAGACCCCTAAAAGTAACTTCAATGTGGGACAAAGTAGGCAAGGCTAACTATTGGGTGCTTCTGTTGAAAGGACAACAATAGTCATGGGTGACTTCACTCTCTCTCTCTCTCTCTCTCTCTCTCTCTATATATATATATATATATATATATATAAACTGGATAAAATAGATTGGTAATCGAAGCCTGGATAAGTAGCTCATGGAATGCTTTCAAGATTGTTTCTTAGAGCAGCACCTTCTGGAACTAACCGCATAGACCGAAAAAGAAAGAATATTCCCAGTAAAAAGAAAAATTTTCAAGTGAAGGCCTGCTACCTACGGTTATCCAAAGTGTTTAAGGAAAGCATCAAACTTAAGGAAAAAACAAGTAAAATGCATGGATTAGTGCCACATCAAATGATTGGTCAGAACAACTGCAGAGATGATTAAACTGCTAATTAGGAGAAAGAAATTCAATATGAAGGAAAGCAAGCTGGGAATGTAATAACAAGCATCCAGAGTTTCAGCAAGTACCTAAATAGGAAAAAGAAAGTAAAATTAGTGTTAGTCCGCTGAAAAGTGAAAATTTGGAGGTTACAGTAGATAGTTAGGTAATGGCAGATGACAAGAATAAATATTTTGCTTCTGTCGTCACTATAGAGCATTGACGACACATTCCAGGAATAGCTGTAAATTAGCCAGTGTAAGAAGAGAGGTTTTAGTGAAATTATGATAACATGGTGAGTGGTATTACGCAAACTGCTAGTGCTGTGGGCTGAACAATTTGCTGTACACTTATAAAAACTCAAGGTCATCATGAAGAGTTAGCTTTGTTTTGTCAAGGAGAGGTTGTGTTTAACCAATTTATCTGAGTCCATTGAAGGAGTAACATGGTGTGGACAAAGGATGCCTTTACTTGGAGTTATATTTTGGAGGAGTGTGGAGCATAACCTACTTGGAATTCCAGAAAGCATTTGATAAGGTCATCTTCATCAATGATTACTATAGAAAACAAAAGTGTTGGTATAGGGAGTATCATATTAGCTTGATAGAAGTTTGGCTGACTGACAGAAAACAGAGAGCAAAAAAAAATGTCTTTTATTTATTGGCAGGATATGATGAGTGGAGTTGTGCAGAGGAAACTG
The DNA here is from genome assembly GCF_037043375.1 of Chiloscyllium plagiosum. Lineage (NCBI taxonomy): Eukaryota > Metazoa > Chordata > Chondrichthyes > Orectolobiformes > Hemiscylliidae > Chiloscyllium > Chiloscyllium plagiosum. The sequence continues at coordinate 32,725,731 of NW_028270141.1, forward strand.
CTGGGGTCTCAACATTTTACAACTTATGTCAAGGCCTTTGATGAGGGGAGCAAAGACATGGTTGCTAAATTCACACAAGAAACCAAGATAAGTAGGAAAGTATGATGTGAAGAAGACATAAGCATTTTGCAGACAGATGTAGATGAGATTGAGTGAGTGGGAAGAATCTTTTGGTTAGTGTATAATGTGGGAAAATGTAAAGTTCTTCACTTTGGCAGGCAGGCCGAAAAGGAAGGTATTATTTAGATGTGGTACAGAATATTCTAGGGCATGAGTTAAAAAGAATTGTGTGCAAGTACAGTACATAATCAAGAAGGCTACAGGGATGCTATCTTTTATTTCAAGAGAAACTGAACCCAAAAGTAAGGATGTTATGCTTCAATTATACAAGGCTTTGGTGACATGACATCTCTAATACTGTGTGTAGTTTTGATCCCCTTATTTAAGTAAATACATTTGAGGCAGTTCAGAGGAGATTTCTAGATTGATACTGAGAATGAGCAGATTGTTTCTTGAGGATAATTTGGACAGGCTAGGTTTGTTCCTCTGGAGTTTAGAAGAGAGAGGAGTGACTTGACTGAAGCATGTAAGAAGCAGAATGTGTTGACAAGTTGGAAAGACGGTTTCCTCTTGTGGGTCAGAGCAGACTGGGGGCATTTTTGCTTATATTAGAGGTCCCCTTTTTAGGATAGAGATAGGGAGAATCCTTTACTCTGTAGGATATGTGACTTTAGACAGAGGTGGAGGTGGGTCATTAGTAGAGTAGAGCACAGAGTAGAGTAGGTTTTATTTGTCATTTCTACTATATACAATCTATACAGTAAAAACGAGACAGTGTTCCTCCAGTACCGAGGGTGCATTAAATTATTTTTAAGAAAAAGACTATCATTAGGCAAGAGAATCAAAGCTTATTGGGACAGGTGGGAATTTGGGATTCAAAATACGAACAGATCAGCCGTTATGATGTTGAACGGCAAAGCAAATTTGAGGGGTCAAATGTCTACCTTTGCTCCTATATCGAACGTTCATGTTTTAAAGGCCTCAGTGGGGATGTGCACAACGATAGGTGGTGCAGAAGTTTGCAATAATGGCTGGTGTGCCGGTGGCCAGTAGTGCCACTTAAAAGCCAATTGTTGGAGATTAATTGGAATTGTTGAGGTCCACAGGGGATCCGGGGATCACTGTAGCTCCGTGGAGGTAGTCTTGCAGCAGAGCAAGGGTTTTTTACTGTAAAGTGCATCACAAAGTCTGGAAGTCATGAAAATAATTATGTAATTGTAAGGAATGTAGGAAATAAAGTGCAAAAGAAATTCTGGTAAAGTTTGACTGTTAAATTATGTTGCTTCCCTTCCTTTGTGGAATCAAACTTATTTCATTAAGTGTCCTTTTTTAGAATTACAAACGTGAGTTCATGTTCTGTTTTAGTTGAAATACTAATAACAACACTAATTCACAATTTCCAAGTTCTGTTCAATATTATTACCAATTGGAAGAACTATTCAATACACGGTCACCCAAATGTACTTTCCTAAGTAGAAGTTGATTAATAAAATTCACTGGGCTCCTTCATCTCAGCCCATGGCACTGTATTTTTTTGTTGTATTTTCACTTGTAACAGGAGAGAGGTCTGGTACCCATACCCATGTTCTAACAGCAGGTCTGTACTACCACCATAGGAGAGATGGGGAAAATCTGAGGCAATGGATTGAACTTGTTCGGGCATTGGGGATCTTGCTTGCTAATTGGTGAACCAATCAGATGCTGCTTGGGGAGTGTCATGGGAAATATGTTACGGAGTCTGGAGAAGCAAAGACATTGTGATGGCCTTCAGCATTCACCTTCTAACCAATGACAAGGTGCCTGTGGGGCAGCTGCTATGGTGGACACCGTATGGGGAAGAATCCTCTTGCAGGTAGATTACTGCTATTGGTGGCAGGTGGAAGCCCTGATGGCAACCTAAGGGACTCAAATAGCAATGGGCTAGAATGTCCCAGAACTTAATTCAAATGGAGGTGAGAAGGTGGCGTGGTTTGGGGGCACCATCATCCCATCTAATTTAAGTGGCTGTCCGCCTCTGAGCTATTTCCCAGAACAAAACATTTCATAGAGTAATAATTGAACAACAACTGAAGCTGGAGGTTAAATACAATAATAACCAACTCAGAAACATGATTTCTGGGAAATTAGATACACATGGGTATGAGAAATACTTTTGTGATATAAAGGTATTGTTAAACTCTATATGTGCTCTTCATATTAACAAGGTCCAATAAAACCTCACTTCATAACACTAATACAAAAGAATTATAACTAGCCCAGGAAGATGGTGCTAAATCATTTTTTTATTTCCTACAAATGCTTGTCTGACATATCAAATTTGTTTTTTCTATTTTGATGCACCAGAAACATCTAGCTACAATTTTTATTAGAGTACAGGAACTAACTATAGATAGTTGGAGTCATAGGTAGAGATATACAGCACAGAAACAGACCCATCGGTTCAACTCGTTCATGCTGACCACATATCCTATTTCCTTCCTTTACAATATCCAATGCTTTGTTGTCATGGAGGGACTGTTTGACTATATGCTCTCCTGGTTTTTACAACAACATTGTGCTTTATTTAATCATAGAAATTATCATACAAGGTTAAATCAGATGAAATATAACTTCAAAGTTTGTGAGAAGATTTGTAGCTCGGGTGCTCGTTGCTGTGGTTCTGTTCGCTGAGCTGGACGTTTTTGTTGCAAACGTTTCGTACCCTGTCTAGGTGACACCCTCAGTGCTTGGGCACCTCCTGTGAAGCGCTTCTGTGGTGTTTCCTCCGGCATTTATAGTGGCCTGTCCCTGCCGCTTCCGGTTGTCAGTTTCAGCTGTCCACTGTAGTGGCCGGTATATTGGGTCCAGGTCGATGTGTTTGTTGATGGAGTTTGTGGATGAGTGCCATGCTTCCAGGAATTCCCTGGCTGTTCTTTGTTTGGCTTGCCATTATAGGGCAAACCAAACAAAGAATTTTGTTTTTCACCTCTTCACTGAGAATTATATTAAGAGCAAGAGGAAAATAATTTGTAACTTACTATTATTGCAACATTAGGTAATAAATTTCTGGAGGAGTTTACCAGGGAAAGCCATTGGCATAAATCATATATTTGGCTTGAAGAAATAGTTAAGAACATATTGTAGCAATTGAAGAATAACATGAACAATCAGGGAATTAGCAAAGATGAAAGTACTGGGGCTGATGATATTTATCTGTTGCTAGGTATCCCCAGTTTATCTGGCAATAGGGCATGATTTAAAAAGTGTCTGAGCAGAACAGAAAGTTGTCTTTCAAGTTGAAAGTTCAAGGCAGGGAAAATTTCAATAGATCATTCCATCTGAAAATTTACGTAACATTGAACATCTTATATTTGATCGAACCTGTTGTTGCATCTGGTTGATTTAGGAAAGAATCAAATATGTGGTGTCTTTTCAATGGAATATTGTTTCCCCAGGGAATCTGTCACAAACATTGTTTCATCTAGCTCTTTATACGTAAGTGTGTTGGTCGAAGCAAATGGAACCAAAAGTTACTATCAAGGCTACTAAGACTAAACTAATCTGATATGTTCATTCTCCTTCCTCACTTCATAGACCAATCAGTATTAAAGTCAAATGGAAAACTGCAGCTGAACATTCACGTAGTAACAGTTTGTATAAAAATAAATCACATTCTTTCTTTCATTAGTAAGCTATGTTTCAGATAACAGCAAATATCTTTATAAATGATACATTATGTGCCCAGTTGCATGCAAGTGTACCAATGAAATGATTTGTTAAATATAATAGCGAGATTTTCGATCCCAAATATAATTTACACTTGAAAGGAAAGGAGTGGGTGCAGAGCTGATAGTGTGTAATTATTCACAGCCTCAAGTATGGTTTTGGATACCTACAGGTGGCCTGAATAGAGGGTGAAAGAATTGTGGTTCCATGGAGATTTAAAGCTGTGGAGCTAGTCTGTTGAAGTTTACTGTCATAAGGGATTCTTATCTCTGTATCCTCAAGAGCCTGTTACCAGGCAGCTGTAATGTAAAAGTTTGATCGGCTGAAGCTGAGTATTGCCATAGTCCCAAAGGAGCTGAGGTTCCTCTCACATTAGAGAGTCGTCAAACCTCAGGCCAGGAGGGATAAGGTTGACAAGGCAGGGCTTTCCTAACAACTTCAGCCAAAACAAGAATTGAACTCTTACTGTTAGTGTCACTCTGCATCACAAACCAGCCATTCAGCTGAATGAGATCCAAATGATGGGTTACGTTACTCATAAACAGGACTGTTAAAGGGACACTACCCATACTGCCCATGGGAAAGTAACACCAGGCAGAAACAGAGAGGAAACCATTGGTCACACTCCTCTGCTGCCATTTTCACTGTGGTCTTCAGTGAGCCCTAAATCTGGAATTGTAAAGAGTGATGGGATTGTATTCTTCAAAGTTTAAAAGGCTAAGGAATAGATTGTATCAACACTATTAAATGGAAGAGATATTAAAGGGAACAGATGGACTAGGGAGAGGTCTTAGGAGGATGTAATCTCAAAATTTAAGGCTGACAATTCAGGAAACCATTAATACATCAGTGTTACACACAAAGGGTGACAGACATTTGGAACTCTCTTGCAAAAAAGATAAGTATAGATACTTTTGCACTATATGTGGGCATTGCTGGTCACACCAGCATTTAATGCCCAGCCATAATTTCCCTAGGGGAAAGTGGTGGTGAGCTGCCTTCTTGAATCACTGCAGTCCTTGGAGCGTAAGTATAGCCACAGTGCTGTTAGAAAGTGAGTTCAAGGATTTTACCGTCATTGCCAAAGTAACCCCAATATTGTTCCAAGTTAGTCACGTGGCTTGGAGTGGAAGATGTAAGTGATGGCACTCACATGCAGCTTCTGCCTTGATCTTTTAGGTGGCACAGGTGAAATGGTTTCAAAAGTCCTGTTGAAGAAGCCTTGATGAATTGTTGCAACTCACCTTTAGGCATACCCATGACAGCCATTCTGTCAGTGGTGGATAAAGTGAATGTTGAAGGTGTTGGATGAGTGTCAATCAAACAGCCTGCTTTGCCCTGGATGGTATTGTGTGTTTTGAATGTTGTTGGAGCTGTGCTAATCTGAGAAAGTGGACAGCATTCCTGACTTGTGCCCTGTGGATGGCGGATAGGCTTTTTGGAGACAGGAAGTGAATTCCTCACAGCAGACTTCCCAGCTTCTGATCTGATCCTATAACCATAGTGCTCTTTTTGCTGCTGCAGTTCAGTTTCTGATCAATGATATTCCTCAGAGTGTTGGTAGTAGAGGATTCAGTAATGTTAATGTCAAGGGGAGATACTTCGATTCCCTCTTACTGGAAATGATCAATGCTGTGTACTTGGCTTGATTGCTACATGTCACTAAACTGCTCAAGCCTGATATTATCTGGGCCTGGCTGCATTTGGACATGGATAGCTTCAGTATCTGTGGAGTTAAAAATGGAGCTGAACATTTTCCAGTAATCAGTGAACAGTCCCACCTCTGACCTTATGATGGAAGGAAGATCATTAATACATTGACTGAAGGTGCTGAGTCCCGGCACATTATCCTGAGGAAATGGAGTCACGCAGTCATAGAGATGTACAACATGTTAACAGACCTTTCAGTCCAATTTGTCCGTGCTGACTAGATATTCTAAATTAATCTAATCCTGTTTGCCAGCATTTGGCCCATACCTCTCTGAACAGTTACTATTCACATACCCACCCAGATACCTTTTAAATGTTGTAACAGAGCAGTAATGTCCTAGTAGTGAGATGATTAACCTCATGACCACCTTCTTTGTATTCAGTATGAATCAAATGAGCCAGAGTTTTCTCTCCCATTCCCATTCACCCAAGTTTTTCTTGGGTTCCTTGATGCCACCCTTGGTCAAATATTGTCTTGATGTGGATAGCGGAGGATTCCTGATGAAGGGCTTTTGCCCGAAACGTCGATTCTCCTGCTCCTTAGATGCTGCCTGACCTGCTGTGCTTTTCCAGCTCCAAACTCTTGACTTTGATGTCAATAGCATCCACTCTCAACTCCCCTCTTGACCTTAACTAATTTGTTTATGTTTAGACTAAGGCTTATTTAGGTCAGAATCTGAGTGGCCCTAGTGGGGCATAAAATGAGTATTAGTGAGCAGGTTGTTCGTGAATAAGTATTGCCTGCTGGCACTGTTGAATGCCACTTCCATCACTTTACTGAGAAATTTAGCTGTGTTGAATTTGTCTTGCTTCTTAGAGACAAGACATACTTGGGCAATTTTTTACCTTGTTAGATAAATAGCAGTGTTGTAGCTGTACTAGAATAGCTTTGTTATAGGCACATTTGGCCGTGGAGCACAATTCTTTAGGACTTTTGCCAAAATATTGTTATGGACTATTTTCTTTTCCATATCCAATTATCCAATGTCTTTGATTATTTTTAAAAAACACGTGAAATGAGTGAAATTAGCTGAAAACTGGCACCTGTGATGCTTGTGACCTCAGGAGGATATACTGAGCTGGAGGTTTCATTTGGCATCTCCGGCTGATGCTCGATTAATTGCCAATTTTAAATCAGAGGTCGATAGATTTCTGTAAGGTAATGAAAAATGTGAGGAATGGTATATGTAATCAGTTCATAGGGTTACCATGAACTCATTGAATTCAAGGGGCTGAATTATCCATTCCATTGCTGTGTTCCTACTCAGAGGTTCACAACAACCTCTCTTCAAGCTACCTAGAGATAACTGTTAAAAATCACACAACACCAGGTTATAGTCCAACAGGTTTAGTTGGAAGCACACTAGCTTTCGGAGCGACGCTCCTTCATCAGGTGATTGTCAATCACCCGATGAAGGAGCGTCGCTCCGAAAGCTAGTGTGCTTCCATTAAACCTGTTGGTCTATAACCTGGTGTTGTGTGATTTTTAATTTTGTACACCCCAGTCCAACACCAGCATCTCCGAATCATAGAGATAACTGATTTGTCAGAACATTTAAAAATTATTATATGGAGGTGCATTTGAAATATATGTTTCAGAAAAAGACACTTGCATTTTTGTAGTGTCTTTCTTACCTTCTTGACATTCTAAAGTGCTTCATGATTAATAAATTGTTTGTCTTTGCCAGCAAATGTGGTAACAAAACCCCACATACCAAAGACGAGATGTGAGATGCATAACTAATTACTCACTTATAGCATGCATGACAAGTCAGAACACCAGAATTTACATTCTTCACTGAACTAAAAGCCGTTGCAAAATTATTAATTTTTAGATTAATTTTCATGAATGGAATATGATTTGGAATATGTATTGATGTTGAGTAATTTCTTTGCATGACCAGGGCTCTCTTACAAATAACTACTTGTATACAGCAGATAATAAGGAAAGCAGATGGAATGTTGTCTTTTATAGCTCAAGGAATAGAATATAAAGTCAAGGATGTATTGCTGCAACTTTACAAGGCATTAGTGAGACTTCACCTGGAGTATTGTACACAGTTTTGGTCCCCTTATTTGAGGAAAGGTATAGTGGCACTGGAGACAGTTTAAAGGAGGTTCACTAGGTTGATCCCAGAGAGGAGGGGTTTGGCATGTGAAGACAGATTGAACCTTCTGGAATTTAGAAGAATGAAAGGAGATCAAATTGAGGTATTCAAGATGATAAATGATATGGATAAGATAGATGTGGAGTGGTTGTTTCCTCTTGTGGAGCATTCTAGGAGGAGAGGTCATAGTCTTAGGATAAAGGATAGCAAATTTAAAACAGAATTGAAGAGACGCTACTTCGCCAAAGGGTTGTGAATCTGGAATTCACTACTCCAAAGTGCGGTGGATGCTGGGACAGTGAGTAAATTTAAGGAGAAGTCAGATAGGTTTTAATTGGTAATTGGTTGAAGGGGTATGGGGAAAATGCAGGAAAATGGGGGTGAAGATCATATCAGCCATGATTAATGGGCCGAATTGCCTAATTCTGCTCCCATATCTTATGAAGTTATAAACTTAGGATTAACATTGAAACGTCTTTGTTCTTATTTTGTGACATTAATATCATTTCTCAGAATCATTATCTTTTGTTTCTTCTGATAATTGAGTGTGTCTTTCAGCTTCCTGCAGCTGAAAAAATAAGTAATGTTTTAGTCATTTTGGTGAACATGTGACCCAGAACATAGGGTGTTCTTATTCACCCTCGTATCTTCACTCCGTTTTTAAAAAAAATTCTCAGTCTCTGGATATTTTGTCAAGTTAATCATTTATTACCCATTTCTGGTTCCCAGGAACAAGGCGTTTGGGGTCCAACTGATGTTGGTAAATAGTGTCTTGATTACTGAAATAAATATGAAATATTCACAAATACAATCTTTCAGATTCTGAGGTTGACATAGCACACACAGTTGTATGCTAAAGGCTAGCCAACTGCAATCATGTAACACACACATCTTCTTTCTTCAACCTTTATTGTACTATGGAACTGAAATTGTCCAGTCCACTAACCAATCACTGAGTTTCAATCAATGCCTCATCATATAATTATAAAAATACCTAATTGGCAGGTTCTCAGTTTGTTTAGATGTCAATTCCATAACATTCCCTTGTCTTTCCCCATCCCACACCTTAAACTGTTTGTTTTTGAGCAACTGGACCTCTTGTCAGCCAGCTGTAGCTATAAGCTAATTAAACATGTCTTCCTATCAACAACTCAGACTTTCGTAGACCCTGATAAATTCCTGTGATTCCACCTCTTGGGAGGCAGTGACTCTTTCTTTGGGTGTTTATCATTTTCCAACTCAGGGACCTAACTTTGATACCTGGTACACCCAGCACATCTCTCCCTCAACCTGTATCTGTGGCTATCCAATCCTGAATTTCTATCAGGTATTCAAGACCCTTTGACAGCCACAATACAGTAATACTACATAATTTCCATTGCTTGCCCAACTCACATATTTCAACACCAATTGAATGAAGAGACCTACCAAGACAATAATCAGATTAAAATCAATCACTCTGCTGTGGAGCTGAAGTCCCACATTTGCTAAGACTGGTGATAAGGCATCTTTTACTGAAGGATTTGTGACAGGTTTTTATGAGGATGCAAGAGGCCTCCATTTTGAATGGTTATTTTCATATTGGACTCTCACTTATGTTTGAATTGGAGTTAATCTTTTCCTTTCTCTGCAATTATTGTGATCGTGCCAAATATCATGATGAAATGCTTAATCAGATTGTGTCTCAGACATGATTTGACTCCTGAGCAATGGGTTCTGTGTTCAGAAGACCATTTTTCATCAGAGAATTAATTAGGACTATATTATTTCAACACAAAAAGGTTTGATTAGCTGTGCATTATTTCTCCTCTTCCTTGTACTTATTGTGTTCTATTTGAATACTGTCTTTTAAAGTTCTGAGAATCTTTTATGCCAAGATGACTATAAAGCATCATAAACCCCAAATTAATATAGTGCATTTTTTTTTCAAAGCAAATCTTTGATTAAAACCAACACTATAGTTTGTGTAATTCATTGAGAAATAAAAGGGCTTCAGAATTAATTCTCTTTCTTTTGTCCTTAATGCATCACTCTTGTGAGAGTTTATGCTAAGTTTCAGATGAAATACAGGTGCAGAGCTTCTCCATTTCTGGAGAAACCTCTTGTATTTTTGCTACAAAAACTAAACAAGTACTTCAGATTGCTTTAAAACAAAACCCACACATTCACCTTGAAATAAAACAGCAATTTGTCTATTTTTTAAATTGAGACATGAGATGGAGGCCATTCTTGGTAGGGTAACTCTTCAGTTGAAACCTTTGTTTTTTTCTGCAGAATATAAATTCAAAGTGTGATCCCAAAGCAAATAGAATTTCTTTTTTGAGGCTTTGGAGTGATTCATTTCAATTTTGGATCCCTTGCTCACAATTTCTACTTGTAGAATTGTAGGTGGTTCAGCTTTTCCCATCAGCTCATTTCATTCAGCACAATAAGGTCTCAGATGTCTTGCTGTTGTGCTCTGTGAAGGAATTATTATTAACCTGAGTGAAGAATAAATCTATTTCTCTCTTGGCTTGGTAACGACAGACCTGATGTGTCTGTCAGCCCTATTCATTTCAACATTACACCATCACATTTTCTGATGGAAATTGCTTTCCAGATTTTCGGTCCCAGAAGATGAGTTGCACCATAATTCCCATCTTGTACTTGTTGCACTTTAAACAGAGAGGTTTCTGAAGAGTGGCTTTAAAAGTACAGATAAATTGAGGTGCAAATTTCTTGATTTCGGTACTTTACTATTTTACAAGTAAAACAAGACAAATTTATGCAAGCAGAAAAGAACAAAATACAAATGCATTTGCTACATTCACGAACAATAAGAAAATTAGACAATTATAGTTACTCAATCATATACTTTTAAGTTAAAGAATTAAAAACATTTAAGATTTTTACAATATAATATTGCCATTTGTCTTTTTTATTTAAACTCGTGAACGTTGATGCAGGAATCGCAGGGTAATATTTGCTTCCAATTAGAAACTATTTTTAAACGTAAAATGTGCAGTGTTGGCAATGTCAGGTGTCTGAGATGTAGAACCACTGAGTTCAAAGGATTTATTCAGTTTCTGTCAGACCTCAGGATATTGCAAAGTAAGTTACATCCATTGAATTGTTCTTCATATGCATTCACCTTTCCAATTGTAGAAACCTAGCTGCCAAATTTCATGCACATCGAGCATGCACACACTGCAATGCAAAGACAGGCAGATAATCTGTTTCTTACGGATGCTTGTTGAGGAGTTTATTTTAATCTTAACTTATCCAAAATCACGTGCAGACTTTACCAAGCAAGAATGGCAAATTTCCTTCCATAAAGGACATTAGCACACCAGATGGGTTTTCACTGCAATTGACAGTGATTACATGGTGGAAATTAGGCTAACGTTATCAACAAACTCCTCCTGTCACACTCATAACATACCTGACAACAATTGCCACATTTCAAAGTAATTGATATTTGAAGCACTTTCAGATGATTCTAGACGGTATGATAAGGCACTTTTTACAAATTTCAAGTCTATTTTGATATTCTCTTGGGTGTACTGTTTATTCCTAGTGAGTAGTCTGACTCCTTCAGGCTCAGCCCTAAACCCATGGTGCTCAGTATTTACTCTTGGGATGCAACAAGAGGACACTTCCCTGATCTTAACTTTATCAGCTTGGCTCAGTACCTGCAAGTTCAGTTCAAGCCGCACTCCAGAACTTGATTATGTAATCTCCAATGACAATTTGATGCAATTACTGTACATAATGCCATGCCTCACTGGGGTAATCCAATGTTTACCAACCCCTGCTTCTCCTGGAGTCATCACAAAAAGATGAAGATTTTTATCAAAGTATACAGAAGTCCCCAATTTACTTGCCTATCTCGACTCAGGTTATAGTTTTCTGTACTTGAGAGTGTGTTGCTGGAAAAGCACAGTAGGTCAGGCAGCATCCGAGGAGCAGGAAAATCAAAGTTTCAGGCTGGAGCCCTTTACCAGGAATGAGACTTCTGCCCGAAACATCTCTTTTCCTGATCCTTGGATGCTGCCTAACCTGCTAAGCTTTTCCAGCAACACACTGTCAACTCTGCTCTCCAGCATATGCAGACCTCGCTGTCTCCGAATTTTCTGTATTTGACATGAATTACCGTTTACTACACGTAAATAGATCCTAGCGACAGGCAAACATCTATGATCTGTTGACATATGATTCTAGAGTTAAACTCTAATTTTTATCTTACAAACAAGCATACACACACAAAATGGGTGGATGGAGGCAACTGAGAAAGCAGTTCAAGACACCACCTCCTCTTCCAACAGTCCAAAAGAATCGGTCAATGTTGTTCACACCCGCAAGCTGTTCAGCTACCCGGGAGCCAAGCACATTGTTGTTCACAGGCCGATAGCATTTTTATTTCAGCACTGGTCACCATTTCCCAAATCAATCAGCTACGTGCTGCTAGTTGGATCTCACCTTCTGCACACTGATTGATGCCAATCCACCTGGAAACTACCTACCCCACTCATTGAACAAAAATAGCAGTGTAAAATCCGGCTTGCAATTAATTTCAGTAACTTGCTTTTAAGAAGTGTAGCTGACCATTACACAGGATCTATGTTTTAGTCAACCCACTTCAGTCCACCATCAAAAATACTGAGAAATAAAACAACACAGCCTTCATAATAATTGATAGTTAAATCATGATGTTGCTGAAGATAAATTAAGATAAAGGGTTATATGGAGCAGGCAGGAAAGTGGAGTTGAGGCTGAGACGAGATCGGCCATGATTGTACTAAATGCCGCAGCAGGCTTGAAGGGCTGAATGGTTTACTTCTCGTACTGGTTTTTCTGTTCTTATGTTAGTGTCAAACAAGCATTTATCGAGTCAAAGGAAATACAGCGTGGGAATAGACCCTTCGGTACAACTTGTCCATGCTGACCAGATGTACCAAATTAATCTAGTTCGATTTGCCAGCATTTGGCCAATATCCCTCTAAACCATTCCTATTCATGTGCCCATCCAGATGCCTTTTAAATTTTGTAATTGTATCTGCCTCTACCACCTACTTTTGCAGCTCATACTCTACATACACCACATTCTCCATGAAAATGTTTCCCGGTAGGCCCCTTTTAAATCTTTCCTCTCTCACCTTAAACTTATTCCCTTTAGTTTTGGACTCCCTTACCCTGGGAAAAAGACCTTGACAATTCACCTGATCCACTTGGCCAAACCAATAAAGGAATTAAGCAAAACACTTTGATTTTGTTCACATCCCAAATGGTGACAAATGCCCAACTGAAATTTAAAAATTGATTGCATCCTGTACAGTTATTTTCTCCAAAAATTATATTTCATGTTGAGACACCGGCAAGCACAGGTTTTGTTGCTAACACTGTGGTTGGATGTGAAGATGTTTGAACAATATTATGCACATAAACTAGCTTTTTAAACCTTATAAACAAACATAAGACTAGGTTCTTCATGATTCCTGCTATACAATGCCCTCAGTTTATTTAAACTCTGCTATACAGCGTACTCATGACACTCCAACAAGATGTTTATTAGGAGGTAAACCCACGAGTACAAGCTGCAAAATGACATCTGGTATTCATGCAGGCAGGTTCTCCTGTCTATACAATGACTTTGTACAATTCACAAAGAGACTATCAAACAGCAAAGCTTTGGCAGGCCTGCCATGGTTAGGACAGAATTCTCTGCACTGCCTATGATATCACCACAGTTGAATTGTACCAGGTCCATTCCATAGTAATGACGTAGCTGATTATGTTTTGTGACCGATGCTGTGAGCTGAAGTCATCCTTTGCATGATGTCACTCTTGCTTCACGTCATCAAACAATTAATGGATTACAAAATGTTTTACATTTGGAAAATAACAAGAAAACAGTCATGCACTCCAGAACAAAAGTCATTGAACTTCTCACACAATTTCATAGAATCATGCAATCCCAAAAGGAGATCAATTGACCTAGTGTGACTTGCTGGCTCTTTGATGAGTTATCCTTTCAGTCTGACATAACTGCACTTTCCCCAAAAAGGCTTTATTTTCCAGTTAAACTATTTATCCAATTCTCTTTTGAAAGTTCCTATTGAATCTACTTCTACCATCCTTTCAGATCATAGTAATCCCAACATCTACTTCCATCAACGAAATTGGCTCTTTGACCTCAGGTTATTGACACTTCTGCCAATGAAGACAATTTTTCCTCACTTACTGTGTCAGAAAACCCTCACAATTTTGATTTTCTGGGATTTTCATAATTACAGATCTGTTCAGTTGGCGAAATCGGTCCACCAAATGCAAAACCATTAGCATCTCTGAATTAGACAATTTTGAAATCCCAAATGATGCATTTAGTTTAACTGAATGGGTTGTCATTCTCAATGTGCTAATCAAACCCTGTGTCACATCAGTGGCACAGCACTGCAAGGTACAGAATGACATTATTAACTACTCACAATGTCTCCCAGATGGGCCTGGGCTACTGACCAAGAGAAAATCTCCTCCATTGAGAATGAAAATGCAAAAAGCAGTTGGATAAACGTGCTGGAAGTTCACTTAAATAAAACTCTACCAATGTCATTTTCATGTGGCACCAAAAAGACAAAAAAACTATAGCTCACAAAATAGAAAAAAAACCTTACAAATAAAATGCCTGCCTGAGATTTTATTTTCAAGTGAACAAAATATATTGCTTTTATTAACCCAAAGAGCAATGACCCTTTCCGCACCCAAAATTATTCCTGCAGTACAATCAAACAAATAGCACTTTTTAAATCTGAAAGTGATATGGAAACATTTTTGAAAGGGTCAGTCTTTGGGAGGATCACTTCGAGTCGTAGAGTCAAAGAGATGTGCAGCACGGAAACAGCCCCTTCTGTCTAACTCATCCATGCCGACTAGATATCCTAATCTAATCTAGTCCCATTTGCCAGCACTTGGCCCATAATCCCTCTAAACCCTTCCTATTCATATACACATCCAGATGCCTTTTAAATGTTATAATTGTACCAGCCCTCACCACTTCCTCTGGCAACTCATTCCATACACGCATCATTCTCGGTGTGAAAAGTTGCCCCTTAGGTCCCTTTTAAATCTTTCCCCTCTCACCCTAAACCTATGGCCTCTAGTCCTGGAATCCCCCACCCCAGGGATAGATCTTCTCTATTTATCCTATTCATTCCTCTTATGATTTTATAAACCTCTATAAGGTCATAATAAACCATGATGATTTTAATCTTAATAATTCACAATTATTGATTATCACTTAAAGCAATGCTAAATCACAGAATGCAGCTGTGCCTCGCATTTAAAATATTATAACTTGTCTAATTTGGCAAGACTGATGCTAGAAATTGTACCTTTGAATCTAAGTCCTCTGTATTTACTATACTGGAAAAGCACAGCAGGTCAGGCAACATCCGAGGAGCAGGAAAAACAATGTTTCAGGCATAAGCCCTTCATTAGGACTCCTGATGAAGGGCTAATGCCTGAAATGTCAATTCTCCTGCTCCTCGGATGTTGCCTGACCTGCTGTGCTTTTCCAGCACCATACTGTCAACTCTGATCTCCAGTATCTGCAGTTCTCACTTTCTCCCTGTATTTACTCTGTGTCAGCATCTCTGAAGGCTTTAAAGATCTTGTTGTCAATTTCTATAGAGCCTAAGAAGATGTATCTTAAACTAATATGAGAAATTGGATTTGCATACATGTACAAATATTTCATCCAGCGAAAATTTGGTTGGAAATGCTTTGAATCACTTCAGTTGCAGTCTGCCTGTGCATCAACTGTGTTCAAATGAGATATCATTCCAACTGTTCACTCTGTGTAAACTTCACAGAAGTAAAGAACATCTTGGCTTTGAATACAATTATACTTCATAATAAACAATGATGCTTTCAAAACAGGAGATATTTTATTCAGGCAGAAATTAAAAAGCTCAAACGTAAAAGAGAAACACTGACTTGCTTGAATTTTGGTCAATGGATTTATGAGGGATCAGATCACAAGAGAAAAGAAACACACACAAGGCCTCGCTGTGTACAGAAGCTACAAGCTTCCAAACCCCTGCACTGATTTCTGAATAGCGGCACAATTGCACCAGTGATCAATGGGGGGACTGAGTGAGTGAGTGTGCCAATTTTACTGCTAATTAGAATTAGTGTGGAGCATGATTTGCGTGTCGAACTTGGGACTGGATTAAGTACTACTCAAATCTGTTTTCTATTGGACCTCTATAACCCTTTGACAAAGTGAAGATTGCAGTTAAAAGGGAGCTGTACATTTTTAATATTAAAAATGCTGGAAACACATACTACTGAAATGTTCAAGTGTACATCTAGGGATTAAAAGATGTTCATAATTGGACTGTTGCACTCTAAACTTCAATGTGGAAGGCAGAAGTAAAAATGCTGTAGTTCTGTTCGCCGAGCTGGAAGTTTTTGTTGCAAACGTTTCATCCCCTGTCTAGGTGACATCCTGAGTGCTTGGGAGCCTCCTGTGAAGCGCTTCTGTGGTGTTTCCTCCGGCATTTATAGTGGCCTGTCCCTGCCGCTTCTGGTTGTCAGTTTCAGCTGTCCGCTGTAGTGGCCGGCATATTGGGTCCAGGTCTATGTGTTTGTTGATGGAGTTTGTGGATGAGTGCCAAGCTTCTAGGAATTCCCTGGCTGTTCTTTGTTTCGCTTGCCCTATAATGGTAGTGTTGTCCCAGTCAAATTCATGTTGTTTGTCGTCTGCGTGTGTGGCTACTAGGGATAGCTGGTCATGTTGTTTCGTGGCTAGTTGATGTTCGTGGATGCGGATCGTTAGCTGTCTTCCTGTTTGTCCTATATAGTGTTTTGTGCAGTCCTTGCATGGGATTTTGTACACTGCGTTAGTTTTGCTCATACTGGGTATCGGGTCCTTCGTTTTGGTGAGTTGTTGTCTGAGAGTGGCTGTTGGTTTGTGTGCTGTTATAAGTCCTAGTGGTCGCAGTAGTCTGGCTGTCATTTCAGAGATGTTCTTGATGTATGGTAGTGTGGCTAGTCCTTTGGGTTGCGGCATGTCCTCGTTCTGTTGTCTCTCCCTTAGGCATCTGTTGATGAAATTGCGAGGATATCCGTTTTTTGCGAATACCTTGTATAGGTGTTCCTCTTCTTCTTTTTGCAGTTCTGGTGTGCTGCAGTGTGTTGGGGCCCTTTTGAACAGTGTCTTGATGCAACTTCGTTTGTGTGTGTTGGGGTGGTTGCTTTCATAGTTCAGGACTTGGTCTGTGTGTGTGGCTTTCCTGTGTACTTTAGTGGTGAATTCTCCGTTTAGTGTTCTCTGTACCCTCACGTCTAGGAATGGGAGTTGGTTGTCCTTTTCTTCCTCTCTCGTGAATCGGATTCCTGTGAGTGTGGAGTTGAAGATCCGGTGTGTATTCTCTATTTCCGTGTTTTTAATGATTACAAAGGTGTCATCAACGTATCTGACCCAGAGTTTGGGTTGAATTTGTGGTAAGACTGTTTGTTCTAACCTTTGCATTACTGCTTCTGCTATGAGTCCCGAGATCGGTGAGCCCATGGGTGTTCCGTTGATTTGTTCGTATATCTGGTTGTTGAATGTGAAGTGTGTTGTGAGGCACAAGTCCAGTAGTTTAAGTATGCCGTCTTTGTTGATAGGTTCAATGTCCTGTTGTCTGTTATGTCTGTTCAGCAGGTTGGCTATTGTTTCTCTGGCTAGGGCTTTGTCAATAGACGTGAACAGTGCCGTTACATCGAATGAGACCATGGTTTCTTCCTTGTCTATGTGTATATTTCTGATGATGTCCAAGAATTCCTGTGTTGATTGTATAGAGTGTCTGGATCCGCTGATCAAGTGTTTCAGTTTCTGCTGTAGTTCTTTCGCCAGTTTGTGTGATGGTGTCCCTGGTAGTGATACTATGGGTCTGAGTGAGATGTCTAGTTTGTGTACTTTCGGTCGTCCATAGAATCTGGGGGTGTTGTTGCTTTCAGGTTTCATTCTTTGTAGGTCAGCCCTGGTTATCTGTCTGTTTTTTTGTAGGTTCCTCAGTGTGTTGTTTATCCTATTGGTGAGCTGTGGGGTGGGGTCAAACTCCCTCTTTTGGTAGGTGTTGGTATCTGCAAGTAGTTGTTGTGCTTTTTGGATGTACTCTGCTTTGTCCAGGATGACCGTCATTCTGCCTTTGTCTGCTGGTAGTATGATTATGTTCTTATCGTTTCTTAGTGTTTGTCTTTTCCTTGTTATCAGGGGTACGATACTTTGTCTCACTATTTGTTGTGTCTCTTCTGTCAGTCCATTGTTTCTGAGTGTGCATTCTAGTGCTGCTAGGAAGTCTGCTGTCTTGGCGTCCCTGTGGTTGTAGTTGAGTCCCTTGGCCAGTATTGTTCTTTCCGTGTCTGTGAGCTGTCTGTGGGAGAGGTTTTTAACCCAGGTGTGTGTTGTGGTGTCCTCTTTGTTGTGTGTTAGTTTGGCCATTTTTTTCTTTTAGTGCCTTTTTTTTGCGGTGTGTAGTCCTGTTCTGTCCTATGGTGACAGCCTGTTCTATGGTCCGGGTCCATACAAGGTATTCGCAAAAAACGGATATCCTCGCAATTTCATCAACAGATGCCTAAGGGAGAGACAACAGAACGAGGACATGCCGCAACCCAAAGGACTAGCCACACTACCATACATCAAGAACATCTCTGAAATGACAGCCACTAGAACTTATAACAGCACACAAAGCAACAGCCACTTTCAGACAACAACTCACCAAAACGAAGGACCCGATACCCAGTATGAGCAAAACTAACGCAGTGTACAAAATCCCATGCAAGGACTGCACAAAACACTATATAGGACAAACAGGAAGACAGCTAACGATCCGCATCCACGAACATCAACTAGCCACGAAACGACATGACCAGCTATCCCTAGTAGCCACACACGCAGACGACAAACAACATGAATTTGACTGGGACAACACTACCATTATAGGGCAAGCGAAACAAAGAACAGCCAGGGAATTCCTAGAAGCTTGGCACTCATCCACAAACCCCATCAACAAACACATAGACCTGGACCCAATATGCCGGCCACTACAGCGGACAGCTGAAACTGACAACCAGAAGCGGCAGGGACAGGCCACTATAAATGCTGGAGGAAACACCACAGAAGCGCTTCACAGGAGGCTCCCAAGCACTCAGGATGTCACCTAGACAGGGGATGAAATGTTTGCAACAAAAACTTCCAGCTCGGCGAACAGAACCACAGCAACGAGCACCCGAGCTACAAATCTTCTCACAAACTTTGAAGAAGTAAAAATGTTGGAAAGAATCAGCATGTCTGACTCTATTTGTGGAGATGCAGAGTAAAATGGTTGTTGATGATGAACTTTGGTGTTGAGATCTTCCAGATTATGTTTAGGAATAACTAGTTAAACTGTGGCATTTTTATCTTACACTCATTTACATTGTTTATATTTGGTTAACATGATCAATGAAACAAATATCAGAACACATGCTTTTTCAAATTACCAACAGCCTTAACCCAGAAGACCATCAAGAAAATAGCCTTGTCCTCTTTATTCTGCACTATTTTAAGGACAATTCTGTATTCTTTCTCAAAACAGTGAACATTGCTCAATGGAATTCAGTGAGAATGTTCTGTATGGGCAAAGAACAAGCAACAATACAGGACAGAAACAGTCCCTTCAGCCCTCCAAACTTGCGCTAACACATTGTGTCCTTCCATACAAAAATTGTCTTCACATATCCCTTTATTCCCTTCCTGTTCATGTATTCATCTAGATGCTTCTTGAATGCTGCTATTATATCTGCTTTCGCTACGTCCTCTGGCAATGCATTCCAGGCACTCACCACCTTTTATGTGAAAAATGTGCCTCACACATCTCTTTTAAACTTGCCCCTCACACTTTGAAACTGTGTCCCATAGTAATTGACCACACCATCCTGTGAAAACGCCTCATGCTTTCCACTCTATGCCATTCACAATCATATAAACTTCTATCAGTTCGCCCCTCAACCTCCTGCTTTCCTGTGAAAACAAAAGCCAGTCTATCCAACCTTTCTTCATTGCTAAAATCCCCTATACTAGGCAACATCCTGTTAAACCTTTTCAATACTCTCTCCAAAGCATCTACATCCTTTTGGTAATGTGGTGGCCAGGAATTTATGCAGTATTCCAGTTTGGCCTAACTGAAGTTCTATAATGCTCCAGCATAACTTGTCTGTCCTTATACTCAATGCCCCTTTCAATGATGGAACACATGGCATAGGCTATTTTTACTACCTTATCTACCTGCACTGCCATCTTCAGTGATCTTTGGACCTGCCCACCCAGATCCCTCTGTGCATCAATGTTTTCAAGGATTCTACCATTCACTGTATAATTTCCACTATACTTGACCTTCCACCTCACATTTCTCTGGATTAATCTCAATCTGCCATTTTCTGCCCATGCCTACAACAGATCTATATCCTGTTGCATCCTCTGATAATTCTCCTCACTATCTGCAACTCAAGCAATCTTTGTATTGTCTGCAAACTTACTAATTAGACCAGCTACCCTTTCCTCTAAATCATTTTTGTAGGTCATGAACAGCAGAAGTCCCAGCATCCTTGTGTAACACCATTAGTCACAATCCTCCATTCCCAAAAGCATCCTTCCACTGCTACCCTCTGTCTCCTGTAACTAAGCCAGTTCTCTATCCATTTTACCAGCTCATCCCTGAAACCATGTGACTTCATCTTTTGTACCAGTCTGCCATGAGGGACCTTGTCAAAACATTGGTCATATTCCAGTCCATTGGGAGCTCACCTGTGACCAAAGAGGATACCATTTATCTCTCCACACTGGAGGCTCCCTGCCTTCATTCCTAATGATGGGCTTTTGCCCAAAACATCGATTTTCCTGCTCCTTGGATGCTGCCTGACCTGCTGTGCTTTTCCAGCACCACTCTAATCTCCAAAGATGTTTGTCAATGTTCCAGCAATTTGTTTGCTTGCCTCCCTCAATATTCCGACATAGATCCCATCAGGACCTGGGGACTTATCTACTTTAATACTTTTTAAGAGGCACAATGCTAACAGGGCTGGACAGACTGAATGCAGGGAGGACGTTTTCCCTGGTTGGGGAGTCACCATGCTGTGGGCAGCATGGTGGCACAGTGGTTACCACTGCTGCCTCACAGCGCCAGAGACCTGGGTTCAATTCCCGCATCAGGTGGCTGACTGTGTGGAATTTGCACGTTCTCCCCGTGTCTGCGTGGGTTTCCTCCGGGTGCTCCGGTTTCCTCCCACAGTCCAAAGATGTGCAGGTTAGGTGAATTGGCCATGCTAAATTGCCCGTAGTGTTAGGTAAGGGGTAAATGTAGGGGTATGGGTGGGTTGCGCTTCGGCAGGTCGGTGTGGACTTGTTGGGCCGAAGGGCCTGTTTCCACACTGTAATGTAATGTAATCTAATCTAACACCTCTTCCTTTTTAGTAGCAATTTGGCTTAGAAACTCAAAGCTCTCTTCCCTGAGATTATCCTCCACCAATTCCTGCTCTTTGGTGAATACCAACAAAACGTATTCATTTAGGACTTCATGTACCTCTTCAGGATCAACACATAGATTCTCTCCTTTGTCCTTGAATGAGCCAATCCTTTCCCTGGCTACCCTATTGCTTTTTATATATGTGACAATCCCACATTGTCGGTACAAATTACTGCAGATGCTGGAATCTGTACTGAAAACAAAAAATGCTGCAGATCACAGTGGGTCATGCAGCTTCCATGGAGAGAAAACAAGCTAACTTTTTTTAATTTCAAAAATATACTTTATTCATAAAATATTTTGATGATCTGTACAATTGGTCATGCCATACATACGTAAACATTCCATTTCTTGGCATACAGAGACAGAGTAATCCTTCATATATACAGGTCTGTACGATTACTATCCACATATTTAACAGGGGGGTCAGCGGAGCCCCCTTACTGCGTCGGACCCCTGTGCTTAGGCAGGCAGACGTTACTTGGTGGTCTTTCCCCACCGCGCCTTGGTGGCAGCTGCCCCAAGCTTCAGCGTGTCCCTCAACACGTAGTCCTGGACCTTGGAATGTGCCAGTCTGCAACACTCAGTTGGGGTCATCTCCTTCAGCTGAAAGATCAACAGGTTTCGGACTGCTCAGAGAGCGTCCTGCACCGCGTTGATGATCCTCCAGGCACAGTTGATGTTTGTCTCGGTGTGCGTCCCGGGCAACAGACTGTAGAGCACGGAGTCCCGTGCCATGGAGTTGCTCGGGACAAACCTCGACAAACTCCACTGCATTCTTCTCTAGACTTCTTCTGCATAGGCTCATTCCAGAAGGAGGTGTGTGACAGTCTCGTCCTCTCCACAGCCGCTTCGAGGGCAGCGTGCAGTGCGGGAGAGAGTCTGGGCGTGCATAAAGGATCTCACAGGCAGAGCCCTTCTCACCACCAGCCAAGCCATGTCTTGGTGCTTGTTGGAAAGTTCTGGCGATGTTGCATTCTGCCAAATGACTTTGACAGTCTGCACAGGGAACCGCTCGATAGGATCCACCCTCTCCTTTTCCCGAAGGGTCTCAAGGACACTACGTGCTGACCACTTCCTGATGGACTTGTGGTCAAAGGTGTTTTCTTCATAAACTTCCCCCCAAAGGACAGTTGCTATGGAACAGTCCAACTACACGGAGCGTTCCACGGCAGCGAGGCCAGGCCCATCCTTCGCAACACCGGGGACAGGTAGAACCTCAGAATGTAGTGACACTTGGTGTTTGCGTACCGGGGATCCACGCACAGCTTGATGCAGCCACACACAAAGGTGGCCATCAGGGTGAGGGTGGCATTGGGTGTATTTTCTCCCCCGTTGCCTAGGTCTTTATACATCGAGTCCCTTCGGACCCGGTCCATCTTTTATCTCCATATAAATTGGAAGATGGCCCGGGTGACTGCAGCGGCACAGGTTCTGTGAATAGGCCAGACCTGTGCCACTTATAACAGCAATGACAGTGTCTCAAACCAGACGACCAGGTTTTTTCCCGCGATGGAGAGCGACTGTAGCTTCCATCTGCCCAGTTTCTGCCTCACTTTGCTGATACGCTCCTCCCAAGACTAGGCGGACGCCCCAGCCCGCCCGAACCAAATAACCAGCACCTTCAGATGGTCGGTCCTGACGGTGAAGGGGCTCAAGGATTAGTCGTCCCAGTTCCCGAAGAGCATGGCCTCGCTCTTGCCTCAGTTGACCTTGGCCCCCGAGGCCTGTTTGAACTGGTCACATATGCACATGAGTCTGTGCACGGACAGCGGATCTGAGCAGAAAACGGCGATGTCATCCATGTACAGGGAGGCCTTAACAAGCTAACGTTTCTAATGAAGAGTCATCTAGACTCTCCATGAATGCTGCCTGACCTGCAGTGGTCTCTAGCATTGTTTTGTTTTCAACCCACATTGCAGTCACTGTCCTGTAAATTGTAAAGTGAATTGCTTTTGGAATTGCATGTGCAATAAACAGAACCTGAGGGAGAGAGTGCCTATATTGGCCACAATCACCAACCAGGGTACAAAAACCTCTCAAAAATGTGCTAGTTTTGTGACCTGAGTGATGTTGTTGTAATTTGCATATCAGTGAATACCTCCATGAACCAGCTCAGTCTGATAGAGTTTTGTAAGACAATTGTTATTTGTGTTTTTCTTGAACTGGTAAACTGGTGCAGTTTTATCAATATAGCAAAAAAATGGATTTATCTCATATGATCATTTTTCAGCACTGTATCTAATTTACCATTTGAGAGCAATCCAATTGTAAATAACTGAAACAAAAAAGAAATTGCTGTTTCTCAGCAACCTGCCAGCATCTGTGCAGTCCTGTCTGCAGAGCTCTGAAGAAGGGTCTCTGGATTTGAAACATTAACTTTACTTTCCCTCCTCAGACTTGGGGTGACACAGTGGCTCAGTGGTTAACACTGGTGTCTCACAGTACAAGGGACCCAGTATCAATTTCACCCTTGAGTGACAGTCTATATGGAGTTTACACCTTCTCCCTCTGTCTGTGTGGTTTTGTCCTACAGTCCAAAGATGCGCAGGTTAGAAGGATGAGCCATGCTAATTTGCTCAAAGTGTGCAGGCTAGGTGGGGAATGTAGAGTAATGGGAGGGGGCAGTGTGGAGATGCTCTACAAAGGGTTTGTGTGGACTTGATGGGCAAAACTGCCTGTTTCCACACCGTAAGGATTCTTTGAGATGCTGCCAGACCTGCTGAGTATTTTCTAATAATTTCCAGTTTTGTTTCCGATTTCTAATGCCTGCAGTTCTCTTTTTTTGAATAACTGAAAATAACTTTTAAATTTATGCAGCACCATTTACTAGTTCTGGTGTACAACAGTCAGTTTCTTTTTTATTTCATTTTCTTTTTTTAAAAATGTCCCTAATAGGGTACATGCTGCTACACAAAATGCTTAAACTTTACAACTGTTAAAAAAAAAACTGCAAACAGCACCATCTGATCATGGTGATTCAGTAATTCTCAGAACCTTGCCTTGTGGAGGGGGCAAAGGGCAAAATTTCCCACATGATCTCTTTTTAAAGTACAAAACATTGCAGGAAGTCAGTTGGTTCTGGATGTAATATGCCTGAAGCTCGCTGGAACATTTATGCTTCTCTGGCCAATTCTGAGCAGCTAACCAATCTGCTTGTTAGTCTCTGAAGCCAGAAAACTTTGAAGACATGGACACATTTACTCATCTCGATATTGGCAGAAATCATTTATAATTCTGTGTTACCTGCGCACTCCAATCTGCTCTCTTTTCTAACGCTGCATAAGATATCCTTGCATTGCATGTTTCAAGACTTCAGGATATTCGAAAACACTTTACAACTTATCAAATACTCCTGAAGTGTAGTCGCCATTATTCAACAGGAAAAGGCATGACTCAATTTGTGCATATCAAGCTCCCACGTGATATGATAATGATCAGATAAACTATTTTTGTGATGTCACTTGAGGGATAAATATGAGCTGGTGTAAGAAGACCTTCTCTGCTCTTTGAAAAGTTCTGTTTTAATTCTGGATCTGTGGCTTTCTCATTGCATTTCCTGGAATTGAAACAGGTGAGGGACCATATTGTTGAAGAGGAGAGTGTGAAATGGACTGGTAAGCTAGAGGAGATACTTGTTAGGAAGGAAGATGTGTTGGACATTTTGAATAACTTGAGGGTAGACAAGTCCCCCGGGCCTGACAGGATATATCCTAGGATTATGTGGGAAGCAAGAGAGGAAATTGCAGAGCCGTTGGCAATGAACTTTTCGTCTTCACTGTCAACAGGGTTGGTACCAGGGGACTGGAGAGTGGTGAATGTTGTGCCCCTGTTCAAAAAAGGGAATAGGGATAACCCCGGGAATTACAGGCCAGTTCGTCTTACTTCGGTGGTAGGCAAAGTAATGGAAAGGGTACTGAGGGATAGGATTTATGAGTATCTGGAAAGACACTGCTTGAATAGGGACAGCCAGCACGGATTTGAGAAGGGTAGGTCTTGCCTTACAAGTCTTATTGAATTCTTTGAGGAGGTGACCAAGCATGTGGATGAGGGTAGAGCAGTGGATGTAGTATACATGGATTTTAGTAAGGCATTTGATAAGGTTCCCCATGGTAGGCCTATGCGGAAAGTCAGGAGGCATGGGATAGTGGGAAATTTGGCCAGTTGGATAGAAAACTGGCTAACCGGTCGAAGTCAGAGAGTGGTGGTAGATGGTAAATATTCAGCCTGGAGCCAAGTTACAAGTGGAGTTCCACAGGGATCAGTTCTGGGTTCTCTGCTGTTTGTAATTTTTATTAATGACTTGGAAGAGGGAGTCGAAGGGTGGGTCAGTACATTTGCAGATGATACGAAGATTGGTGGAGTTGTGGATAGTGAGGAGGGTTGTTGTCGGCTGCAAAGGGACTTAGATATGATGCAGAGCTGGGCTGAGGAGTGGCAGATGGAGTTCAACCCTGCCAAGTGTGAGGTTGTCCATTTTGGAAGGACAAATAAGAATGCGGAATACAGGGTTAACGGTAGGGTTCTTAGTAAGGTGGAGGAGCAGAGGGATCTTGGGGTCTATGTTCATAGATCTTTGAAAGTTGCCACTCAGGTGGATAGAGCTTGTAAGAAGGCCTATGGTGTATTAGCGTTCATTAGCAGAGGGATTGAATTCAAGAGTCGTGAAGTGATGTTACAGCTGTACAGGACTTTGGTTAGGCCACATTTGGAGTACTGTGTGCAGTTCTGGTCGCCTCACTTTAGGAAAGATGTGGAAGCTTTGGAGAGGGTGCAGAGAAGATTTACCAGAATGTTGCCTGGAATGGAGAATAGGTTGTACGAGGATAGGTTGAGCGTGCTAGGCCTTTTCTCATTGGAACGGAGAAGGATGAGGGGTGACTTGATAGAGATGTATAAGATGATCAGGGGAATAGATAGAGTAGACAATCAGAAACTTTTTCCCCAGGTACAACAGAGTGTTACAAGGGGACATAAATTTAAGGTGAAGGGTGGAAGGTATAGGAGAGATGTCAGGGGTAGGTTCTTTACCCAGAGAGTGGTGGGGGCATGGAATGCACTGCCTGTGGGAGTGGCAGAGTCAGAATCATTGGCGAATTTTAAGTGGCAATTGGATAGGTACATGGATGGGTGCTTAAGCTAGGACAAATGTTCGGCACAACATTGTGGGCTGAAGGGCCTGTTCTGTGCTGTATTGTTCTATGTTCTATGTTCTATGTGAAAAATCAAGGTTGTTACAATTGAAGCTTTCCTCCTGTAAATAATTTGAAGATTGGTTCTATCAACAGCTCAAGTTTAATAAAGAATGAAACCCATATTTTGATTATCTGCCCATTTGAAATTAGTTTACTGTGGTATAAGTCACAAGTGGTGGAAATTGCTTCTTGGAGAAACGTATGAGAATGCTGTTTAAATTTACACAAGCTGGTATGTACAGTCTAAACAGCTGGTGATTGTATGTGATTTATAATTTAACACAAAGAAATAAATGATCATCTGAAGTGCTATAAACTGAAACAGCCTAAAAATTCCTTTCCACGGTGTTATATTCCTACATAACAATGGTTTACAGAACAACCTCGATTATCCAAACATCAATTATCTGAATTCCGGATTATCCAAACAATATCTCAAGCTCCTGTAAGAACGCTACCCATTATCCAAACTCTCAGTTATACGAACAAAATACTCCCCATCTGTCTCGTTCAGATAATCGAGTTTGTTCTGTAATTGCATTGTTCAGATGAGGCTTTTCTTACCTGTAAGTGTACAGTTGTGGAGTAGGATGGCATGGGAGAAGATGGACAGTTAGCACTGAAAGCGTTGTTACCATGTGTGTCTGATGTGACCCTGGGTTTGATTCCAGCCTTGGGTGACTGTCTATATGGAGTTTGCACATTCTCCCCACGTCTGCATGGGCTTCCTTTGAGTCCTCAGATTTCCTCCCACAGTGGAAAAGTGAGGACTGCAGATGCTGGCAATCAGATTCGAAAAGTGTGGTGCTGGAAAAGCACAGCGAGTCAAGCAGCATCCGAGTCAATGTTCCGAGCATAAGCTCTTCATCAGGAATGAGGCTTGTGGCCTAAGGGGGCTGAGAGGTAAATGTTCTTTGGGACACACACACACACTAACACACCTTTTCCTCCTACAGTCCAAAGATGTACAGGTTAAGTGGAATGGACATGGTAAATTGTTCAGCAATGTTTGGCAGGGTGGGTCAGCCATGCTAAATGTGGGCTTATGGATAGTGTGGCAGGCTGGCTGGGATGCTTTTCGGAGGGTCAGTGTTGGTTCAATGGGTCAAATGGCCTCTTTCTATAAGGTCGGGATTCTATGTGATGTGGTGTATTAGCCTTGAAACGTTTAGGCAATTCTGTGACACCCAACTTTCACACTAATTTCCTGAATAACCTTGCAGTTCTTAAATTACTACATTCTCACTCTGGTTTCAAATCTACTTTGGAAGTTTTACTACCCGGGTAAAGACAGGATGGTCCATCTAAGGTTGAGGCTGTTCTTCGCACTTCCAAGATTCCTGCTCCTTGAGCAGATGTTGTCTCTGGAGTGTCAGCCCTCCTGATTCGATTGGCCCCTTTAAATGCAGTTATCTAGGTCATTCCCAAGTAGAGTGGCTTACTATCGCTTACTATATCGACATGGTAACCTACAAGCAAATTCCTCCTCAGAAGTTACAATATTTTGATACACCAATGTAAATAACATAATTCAGTTACTCCATATGAAGTGAGTTTCTATCCCAGGAAGGGGTGTTACAAAAAGCAGTGTTGGATCTTGTAGTTTCCCGAGTGCCTGAGCTGAACCAAGGAACGATGTGAAAGTTCTAATCAAGGTTGGGAGCTAAGAGACAGATAATCATATGACATTGTGATTAAGGAAAGATGAGACCAGAGGAATGTGCTAGAAACATTGAATTTAAAGATGGAGCAACTGGCCAAATGAACATTTGTAACTACATAGATTGATAGCTTAAACATTGTAGAGAAAGTGAGGACTGCAGATGCTGGAGATCAGAGATGGAAATGTGTTGCTGGAGAAGCGCAGCAGGTCAGGCAGCATCTAGGGAACAGGAGAATCGACGTTTCGGGCATTAGCCCTTCTTTCCTGAAGAAGGGCTAATGCCCGAAACGTCGATTCTCCTGTTCCCTAGATGCTGCCTGACCTGCTGCGCTTCTCCAGCAACACATTTCCAGCTTAAACATTGTGTTGGGGGGTGAGTGTGTGTTGGGGGTTGAGTGTGTTGGGGTGAATGTGTGTTGGGGGAGAGTGTGTTAAACATTGTGCTGATCGTACAACAATGATCATTTGTGAGCGTAAGGATTCTCCTTTCATGTTTGTATGTAATAAAGATCAGTCATTTTGAACAAGACATTAACTCTCAAATTGGTTTTGGTTTTGGGAAATAGCCTTGTCCTTTACAAAGTACAAAGGTCCCAGTGGCAACTACCTATGTTTAATGACATCAGTCTTTGTGCATTAGACTGCTGACTGACGTCCATCCTGTCTTAACAATATTGGCCAATGTGGTTTCTCCCCAAAAACTAATTCTGTAGAGTAAGTTCTTTATTTTTTTTTTTAATTGATACACATGTGGCTATTCAGAAGGGAAAATATTTGCACTTCCACATTTTAAGCTGTATTAATCAGCTTTATAACGTTTTGAAAGTCCTGTTTTCACAATAAATCAATAATTTTATTGTTTGTGAAAGAAACCTGGGGTAGTGTTTTAAATTCTAAATCTAATATAGATAATGCTTATAACTGAACACATTGGTAACTGGGTAAAGCATTTCAATTTACTTGTCATCACTGCTGATGGAATTCCTCCAACCTCCATTGTAGCAAGTGTAAAATGGGTGATAGTTTAAAAAAAAGGAGATAATGATTTAACAAGCTATTTAGCATCTCTCCTGACTGACTTCCAAGAAGATTGTTGTTATCACCAATTTTGCAGCATCATATTAGGCACAAATGACCCCCACTGTGTCAGAAATCTATCAGCATCAAGTGTCCACACATGGCAGAGCCTTTGCATCACAGTTGATAATCAGGAGCCATAAGTTGTGCATTTCTTCAAAGCATTTTTTTGATGTAAAAATATTTTTTTCTGAAACAGCCTGGGAAATAAAACTTTGTCAATTTTCATTTAAGTAATGGAATATTACTTGTACATATTACATTTCCTTTCTGGCACTCTCAGTCAAACTCTCTTCACGCATGACAATGATCCTAAAATAAATATCTATCTGTTGAAGCTGCATCCATTAGCATTTTAATCATATTCTCCCCATCAAAGGAAATGTGTTATCAGTCAAAAACATTCTCCATTATAAACTCTAAACGTTTAAACAGTGCAAATGCAAAGACAGAAATACAGCTGTGTGGAAACAGGCCCTTTAGCCCAACAAGTCCACACCGACCTGCCGAAGTGCACCCACCCAGACCCATTCTCCTACGTTTTACCCCTGCACCTAACACTACGGGCAATTTAGCGTGGCCAATTCACCTAACCTGCACATTTTCATTTGGATTGTGGGAGGAAACCGGAGCAAACCCACGCAGACCCAGGGAGAATGTACAAACTCCACACAGTCAGTCGCCTGAGGCGGGAATTGAACCCGGGTCTCTGGCGCTGTGAGGTAGCAGTGCTAACCACTGTGCCACCGTGCCGCACTGTGCCACAAGTGCTGTCAATGTTGTTCTTAAAAGGTTATTGGTAGCAGGAGGAAAGAGTGAAAGCAATTCCATGCATTTGAGAATGTTTATCTTAATACCCCTAATCTTTGAAGCAGCATTGAAAACCTTTTCCCCAATCCTGATGGTTCAGACTGGGCACTCTTTCCTTTGAAGAAGATCTTTCAAAGTCCACACCAGGACCTTTCGCAGATGAAGCACTCCAGGTCATGAATCTATACAGCCACCAGGAGAGCAGAAGGGTACTAAAACCACATCCAGCTTTTGTCACTGGCTATGATTTCTAAGCTTTAATTATCCCAAAACTATTTGACAGCTGCTAAAATTAGGCAAGTGAGTCAGAGGGTAGAAGAGGATATAGTGATAGGTGATTAGCTGGCAGGTTGTTAAGGGTGTAAAATTCCAGATAAGTGAGGCAGTCAGGAGTGAGTAGACTGCCAGGTGGATGGGGCAAGATACTATACGAATGCATAGGTAGAGTGGCAGATAGATGAGAATGTAGGGTTCCAAGTGGGGAAGGAGTTTGGCAGTAAGTGGTTGGGAGGGGTTATAGTGCCACATGGTGGCTGGGGTAGGTTGTAGGGGTGGAGGAATCTTAGCTATTAGGGGTGGGTAGGGAGCCAAGTAGGGTCAATACAGTCAGTCAGAATCAAGGTTTTGGGTGATGAGGGGAGGGGTGTCTATGTGTATTCAAGGGGATGGAGAGGAGGGAGTCTTGGTCAGACACAAGCAGGAAGTGATGTGTGGGAGAGAGCTGGGTCAGGTCCAGGATGAGGGAAGTATGGAAAAGAGAACCAAGCTGGGTATGGAACAGGGGGAGATGTTTGAGTCAGGTCCATGGGTATTTGGTTGGTGTCTAATAGGGAGATTGGGTGTGTGGAATGGCAGGGTAAACTCAGATGCCCATATGTACACCTGGGGTTCAGTTTCACAGTGTAGCCAGGAGTTAGAGCAGGTTTTAATCCTTCTGTCTTTGCTAACTGGCTGATCAAGTGACTGAGTCAAACCCCTCCAAAGGCTCCCACTCAAACTCAGAGTTGGGATTTTCTTGGGGGGTTCTAAATGCGGGAAAATTACCCATTGGAGGTTTACCTTCTCGAACAGTATCCAAGTAGTTAGTGCATTGGGACTTCCTCACTGAGATGAGGATCAGAATTCATTTTAACATGGTGAGGATCACTAGATAAATAAGAACAAATTGGATTTGCCAGTGTATGAGAGACTGGTATCAACGGTCTTCATGAAGAGTGCACAATTTACTCAGCTTTAAATATCTTTGACTTGAACTTGAACTATAATTAAATTGCAGCAGTCAGCTTGTGAACAATCCAAAGAAGTGGTCCTAGGGCACTGTCTGAGCAAACTTGCAAATCACAGTGAAAGGGAGACACTGAGGATTTCTTCCTAGTTTAAACCATAACAGATTTGTGACTGCTGTTCCTGGGATGAACAGTATCAAGTCACCATAGTCCTTCATTCGGATATTTGCGAGTAGGGTAAATGGTTCAGCCCCAATTTACATGACAGTCTGTCCTGCAGATGTCACAATTGACTCATTTGCTTTAAATAGTCCTTGTTCTGCATTACTCCTTGACCTTTAAGACTTTGTCAATCAGCTGTTCAAACAGAAACAAGAGCAGAGATGTGGAACAGATGGAGAAAATGTCTTTTGAATATATTCTACAAACACACAAATAGAGCTGAAAAGTCACAACATCTCATCAAGGACAAGCAACAGTAATCCAGAAATAAAATGAATGCCATGAGTGTGTAATCCCTAAAAGAATGAGTTGTACTTCAGAAATTAAAGAAGTCGACTCAGGAGGCACCTCCAAGGGGGAGCAGAGTATTGCTCTGTGGCTGAGGTGCCACTCGCCACCTGGAACCTGAGTTTGTCTCAAAGAAGAAGACTGAAACGACGCAACAATAATTTTTTTAAAGAAGTCGATTCAGTTTATCAGAGGCCAATCTGTAATCTTGCAATCCCACTGATCTGCATCACATTTAAGTGAATTTCTCTGTATGAGAATTATATAAAGAATTCAATGAACATACTGAGTAGTTAATTGCTGTTAAGTAATTCCTCAGTATATATTATGAATACCATTGTCCACATTCTGGTTTTAATGAATCTGGATAAACATAAAATATTCAAAATATTTTGCCTTCGCACTGCCAAAGAGATCTAATTTGGTCAAGTGTTTACTTGCAGCTCAAATATAATGTTACAGCAAATGTTAACACTGCAATTACAAAGATCCTCAAGCATTGGAAGTATCCATTCTACTCAGCTGATTCAAGGCATCCACAACAAATAGATTTTTTTTAATTTCAAAAATATACTTTATTCATAAAATACTTTGATGATCTATACAACTGGCCATGCCATACATATGTAAACATTCCATTTCTTTTCATACCGAAACATAGTAATCATTCCTATTTACAGGTCTGTATGATTACATTTTTAGCTGAGGCGTCAGCAGAGCCCAAATGACTGCGTGGGCCCCCTGTTCTTCTTAGGTGAAAATGTGTTGCTGGAAAAGCGCAGCAGGTCAGGCAGCATCCAAGGAGCAGGAGAATCGATGTTTCGGGCATAAGCCCTTCCTGAAGAAGGAATGTGTTGCTTTTCCAGCAACACATTTTCAGCCCTGTTCTTCTTAGGCAGGCAGATGTTACACGGTGGTCTTTCCCCACCGCGCCTTGGCAGCAGCTGCCCCAAGCTTCAGCGCGTCCCTCAACACGTAGTCCTGGACTTGGAGTGTGCCAGTCTGCAACACTCAGTCGGGGTCAACTCCTTCAGCTGGAAGATCAATAGGTTTCGGACCGCCCAGAGAGCGTCCTTCACCGAGTTGATGATCCTCCAGGCACAGTTGATGGTCGTCTCGATGTGCGTCCCGGGGAACAGGCCTTAGAGCACGGAGTCCCACGTCACAGCACTGCTCGGGACGAACCTCGACAGACACCACTGCATTCCTCTCCAGACTTCTTCTGCATAGGCACATTCCAGAAGGAGCTGTGTGACAATCTCGTTCCCCCCCCCCACAGCTGCATCGAGGGCAGCGTGTGGTGCGGCTGAAAGTCCGGGCGTGCATAAAGGATCTCACAGGCAGAGCCCTTCTCACCACCAGCCAAGCCATGTCTTGGTGCTTGTTGGAAAGTTCTGGCAATTAGGCATTCTGCCAAATGGTTTTGACAGTCTGCTCAGGGAACCGCTCGATAGGATCCGCCCTCTCCTTTTCCCAAAGGGTCTCAAGGACACTACGTGCTGACCACTTCCTGACGGACTTGTGGTCAAAGGTGTTTTTCTTCATAAACTTCTCCACGAAGGACAGGTGATACGGAACGGTCCAACTACTCGGAGCGTTCCGTGGCAGCGAGGCCAGGCCCATTGGCCCATCCTTCACAACACCGGTGACAGGTAGAACCTCAGTATGTAGTGACACTTGGTGTTTGCGTACCGGGGATCCACGCACAGCTTGATGCAGCCACACACAAAGGTGGCCATCAGGGTGAGGGTGGCATTGGGTGTATTTTATTTTCTTTACTTTAGTTACTTTAGATTGGTGGATTAGATTGGTGTCAACAGTATAGGATTCAAACCCTATTCCTAATGGGATTAGATTCAGGACTACCTCTTCCATGGTGGAAGTGACGGCATTTTGGATAGGTCCTGCCTTTCAGGCAGGGAACCCAAGAAAGAAATGTCATCCTTGATTACATGTTTTAGTTCTGGTTTCCTCTTTAACTAATTTTTATTTATTTATACATCTCCTGTGTGAAGTGTTTATGCGTCCATATCCAATCAATAAAAGTGGATACTAAATGCTAGTGAGATCCCTCAAATTCATGAGTGTCAATGGCCCTTACGTTTTTACATTTTCTTTACAATCAAAACTGAACATATTTCTTGTGACGTTTGCTGGATTGTTTTTCACATCAGACAGATTACAAGCGAAATCCCTGGCTCTGTGTTACCAAAGCACCTTATATCCAGTGAGACACATGAATGCAAGTGTCTGTAGACTCATCTAGTAAATGCAAGCATCTTTTCCTGCCTAAGGGACTGGAAACGCTGCCATGACTAAGGTTGAA
This sequence comes from Chiloscyllium plagiosum, assembly GCF_037043375.1. Taxonomy (NCBI): domain Eukaryota; kingdom Metazoa; phylum Chordata; class Chondrichthyes; order Orectolobiformes; family Hemiscylliidae; genus Chiloscyllium; species Chiloscyllium plagiosum. Next base: position 32,759,647 of record NW_028270141.1, read on the forward strand.
AGATTATGATGGGAAACACACTTCTTGACAATTTTCAATGTGACTGAAAATAAAATGAACAATTTGGGACATGTGCACTGATCTGTTACATAATACTTAGCTCTTGATGTCTCTAACTCATTGAAATACAGATTGAAGAGTTTAACTTTACAAGCACTCTGTTCCAATCGAAAACCTAATAGCTGTCAGCATTCTGAAAGCTAGTTGTAAGAGATCAATTTTCGATGCTTGTTCACCTTCCACTGTGCTTGTGACTGCCAACTTCAGACCTATCTCCAACTATTTCCTTTGTCAGACATCAGAAAGCTTAAGTCCTCCATTTCTCCTTGGGATTTTCTTTATATTGAACCTCAGCTGATCCTCATATGCAGCAAAGATCCATCAAACCAGTGCTTGTCTCTTTTACTGACAATCTGCCATTTTGTTGGACAAGACAGGTCACAACACTCTTCATGAATCACGTTTTATTTTAGTCTTGCAACATATGTATAACGACATTGTTGGTGACTTTAGATTCATACTAATTTTAGAAAATAAAACAATTATCATCCATCAATTGCCAAACTGTCGACAACTTTTGTTGAACAGTCCTTTTGTTATTGTATTCTTTAAAAAAAGTTATAAATTAAATTCCTTTGACTTGTTAAATAACACATATAAGAAATGTAATGTTAATCTTAAAATTTAACTCCGTATGCAAAGTCCTATCCACAATAAACCATTATAAATGAGACTTACAAAATCCAGCTAATTATTGTCAAGTATTGTCATAATATAAGCAATTCTATTATGATTATGTAAAACTTTCACTTTTGTGACCTGCAGCTGTGTACCCAATTCTCCTAGTCAGCAATGTCCATACTAATGAACACATCCAAGCTGTTGGTTAATAGTATCTTCGAGGATATTTCGGGTATATCACTTTATGAAGAAGGTGCTGCGAGACTCTGAGGACTTCTGAAATAATTTTACGTCTGCATGATACCTTGCACAAGGCTCCTCACGTCTCAGTCACTATATCATATGATCATTATGTCATCGTTGATATAGCTGTTAGAATACACACTCAAGAATTAACACTTTACTCCATATTAGCTCTGTAAGAATATAAGTAAAGACCCCCAAATATCAGTTTTTGATGTGAAGGGAGCATAAAATCTCCATCAGAGTAGCAGCACAGAAAAATTACTCCTTGTTTCCTAAAGATAGATGAGCCAACATCATGTCACTGCCATTACAAATGATATGAGACCAAGTTTATTCATCGTTTCGGGCATAAGCCCTTCTTCAGGAATGCTTATGCCCGAAACGTTGATTCTCCTGTTCCCTGGATGCTGCCTGACCTGCTGCGCTTTTCCAGCAACACATTTTCAGCTCTGATCTCCAGCATCTGCAGTCCTCACTTTCTCCTCAAGTTTATTCATTGGATGACAACATCACTGAGGGCATTTTCCTTCCAAATAATTTTGATTCCTTTCTCATATATGCAGATTCTAGTGAAATGAAAAACTGTGCTATGTGGATATGTTGCAATCATAGACAAAAGTTGCTATTGCATTAAATGCAAAGGACAACAATTAGTAAAACCAACTGGAATTCCAAACACTGAGAAAAGTCACTGAACTGGAGGTGACATCAAAGCAAACAATGAAACAAATTGGTGTTTTGCTTCAATCAACTTGGCGTACATAATAATATCGAATGAACTCTTCAAAGGATGGGGTCAAGTAACCAATTCCTCAGAAATGGAGAAAAAAAAAGAAATGTGGATGCTGGAAATTAAGAACAAAATCAGAAAGTGCTGGAAAACCTCAGCAGGTCTGGTAGCATCTGTGGTGAGAAAGCAGAGCTAACACTTTGGGTCCATAGATCTTTCTTCAGATTGTAGCTCAGAAAATGTCTGCAAAGATGACCCAGAGTTTCCTGTTACCTGCCACGTCAACACATCACCATGTTACTTGTTCAATATCTCTACCTCAGGCTTGCTGCAATGCAGGGATCTAATCACAAAATCTCCTTTCCTAAAACAGTGCAACAACAATTGTATACTTCCCTCAATAAAGAACTTCATTAAATATACAAAAAGGAAGAGAAAGGTCAAAGTGATCATCAGCCCCTTAGAAAATAAATCTGGGGATATTATTATTAGAACAAGGAAGTGACAAAGGTGTTCAACAAATACTTTGCATCAGTCTTCATGATGGAAGATATTTTACAGTGGAAGAACAACCAACAAATACTGAAGAATACAGGAGAGGAACTAATCCGGGTGCTCCGGTTTCCTCCCACAGTCCAAAGATGTACAGGTTAGGTGAATTGACTCTGCTAAATTGCCCGTAGTGTTAGGTAAGGGGTAAATGTAGGGGTATGGGTGGGTTGCGCTTCGGCTGGTCGGTGTGGACTTGTTGGGCCGAAGGGCCTGTTTCCACACTGTAAGTAATCTAATCTAATCTAATCTAATCTAATCTAATCTAATCTAATCATCACTTGAGAAGTAATATTAGACAAATTAAAATAAATTAAAAGCAGTTTGGTCCCATGGCCCTGATGGTTGGAATCTGAGAATCCTTAATGAAGTAGTTACAGAAACATTGGATGCATTGGTTGTAATTGTCCAAATATCCTTGGGTTCTGAAGAAATACCAGATGATAGAAAAACCACAAATGTGATACCCCAATTCAAAAAGGGAGGGAGGCAAACAGCAGGTAACTATAGGCCGATTAGCCTCACACATATTGTTGGAATCAATTATTTAGGAAGAAAAGCAGAACATTTGGAAAATCATAATTTAATCAAGCAGAGTCAGTATGGCTTCATGAATGGGAAATTGTGACTGACTACTTTATTAGAATTTTTTGAGGACATCTCAACCAGATTGGATAGTCAGGGACCAATGGATATATTGTATTTGGACTTCCAGAACACATTCAACAAGGTACCTCACAAAAAGTGTGGGTAGAGAATTGGCCAATGGACAGAAAACAGCTAGTGGTGATAAGACATTCCTTTTCAGGTTGGTGACCTGAAACCATTGGGGTTCCACCAAGATAAATGCTGGAACTGCAACTGTTTACATTGTATATAAGGACTTAGAGGAAGGAAGCGAATGTAGTGTAGCCAAATTTGCAGAGAATACAAAAATTGATGGAAAGGCACATTGTGAAGGTTTTACAACAGTTTAAAGAGAGGTATTGATAGGTTACGTAAGTGGGAAAAAAGTTGGTAAATGGAATATAATGTGGGAAAATGTGAAGTTGTTCATTTTGGAAGGGAGAACAAAAGAACAAAGTATTATTGAAGTGGAGAAACTGCAACACAAGGGGACTTGGGGATACTTGTGCAGAAAATAGGGAAAGCAACAACAAAGTGTAGCAAGTAATCAGAAAGGCTCATGGAATGTTGGCCCTTATTTGATTTTCAAGGCAAATGGAGTATAAGAGTCGGGAAGTTGAAAAGCAACTAGACAAGGTGCTGGTGAAGCCACATCTGAAGCATTGTGAGCAGTTTTGGTCACTTACTTGAGGAAAGATATTGATTAATTGAAGGCTGTTCAGAGAATGTTCACAAGGATGATCCTTGATGTCGAGGGATTGTCTTATGAGCAAAGGCTAAACAGGTTGGGACTGTACTCATTAGGGATTAGAAGAATGAGAGATGACCTCATTGAGACATAAAGGATTCTTAATTGGCTTGACAGGGTAAGTTCTGAAAGATATTTCCTCACATGGGATAGTCTAGGACGAGAGGACATAATCTCAGCACAAAAGAATAAGACTGATATGAAGAAGAATTTCTTCTGAGAGATCTCCTTGCTGCAGTGTGCTGTGGAGGCAGAGTCCTTGTGTATATTTAAGGCTGAGATAGATAGATTCTTGATCAGTCGGCGAATCGATGATTATGGAGAAAATGCAGGAAAGTGGAAGTGAAGAGTATTGGTCAGACATGATCCTTTTGAATGGCAGAATAGACTTGAGGGGATGAATAGCCTCCTCCTGTTCATATTTCTTATGATCTTACGTCTGTAGAAGGGTCACTGGACTTGAAAAGTTGACTCTGTTTTCTCTGCACAGATGCAGCCAGACCTGCTGAGTTTCCTAGAAAATTTCTATTGTTGTATTTCAGATCTCCATCATCCGCAGTTCTTTTATTTCAGCAAATACTTAAACTGCAGTTTTATTTGACATTTACATGAAGTGATGACTAAAAGCTGCAGTGACTCATAGACAGCAGTTTCAAAATATAGGGGTTAACCTCCATCAAACATTCTTAAGAAAATTTCATGTTCTCATGGTGCCAACAGGCATTGCATTGACCTGTACCAGAAAGGAAAATAGATTGCTTGTCCAATGCATTGAGACACAAAGATGCTTTGAATAAAATGTGGTTAATAAGTCTTGTTATATTATTAATAAATTCAGACATGCAGATAGTGTGCCGAGAAAGGCACAAGTATAATATTAATGAAGAGGTGAGGAAGCTGACAAGTTGGACACATAAATTGGTTTCGAAGGATGCTTCATATTCTGATTTAATTATAAGGACCCTCCACAGGATGCTCTTCAAAGTGTAATGACTCAGAAGTGACATAACACATCTAAGATTAAACATGATAAGCTGTCCCTTTTTTTTGCTATCCATTCAAGAACACTATTGGGAACGCTCAAGGCGAAGGGAGCTTCTGAGAAACTCTGCAAAGCTTTTCTTAGTCTATTCCTAATTAACAATTGCAAATAGCAACTTTAAAGATCTTCCTAAAGTGTCTGGAATTGAGAACTCTAATGGTACTAAATGAACTGCCACCATGCCAAAAAATGCTCAAAAACAACAAAAACAGTAGTTGATGGAAAAGCTCAGCAGGTGTGGCAGCATCTGCGAAGAGAAATCAGAGGTAACCTTTTGGGTCCGGTGACCCTTCCTCAGAATGCTGATTGCTTCAAGGATTGGCAACCAGCTGCTTAACAGAGAAAGAAATTCTAGAGTAGAACATTCATTTGCAGAATGAGATAGACCTCCTTTACAAAACCACGGGTCAAATCTTGCAGCTGCCAGTGCCCTATCCATTTTAATGTGTTTTATGTCATTTCAGGAACCAGTTTTATTAGTGTTCTGTTTAAGAAGCCAACTGATTTTTTTTTCCCTGTGTGTAGCACACTTCTGTAATCAGAGGCAGGCATGAAATTCAAGGCGGTGCAGATTATCTTTGTGACTGCAGCAAGGGAATGTATACCATCCTCTAAATTATTAATGCACTTCCTTTTCTTTGTCTTTTGAAATAGAGATTCTTGTTTCAATTACAGATTGTGAAGGGTGAAACTTTTTGCTTCTGGTGAGGGTGGGGCGAGAGGAGGAGTGGGAATGGGAAGTGGTAATGATGTACCAAATTCGTGTCACATTCATGCCTCTGCCAGAGCCAATACTCGACCAAGCCATGCCACTGCCAATAAATGCTTCAATTCCCTATGACTCCCAGGGGTGAATCCTCTCCAAACACTTTTCCCTTCTGGTGCTGCTGAATGCAGAAGCTGCCGACTCTGACTAACCAGCAAGTCTTGCTGGGCAGGATCTCTGGCCCTGTGTGAACTAATTCTACAGGGAGGCCCACTGTTGAGTGCACCTTCCCTGACAGAAGCATTCTAGGTCTCTGATTGGCTCTCCCGTTAGCTGAGCCTGAATGCCTCAAGAAATTTCCACCTTGTGTTTCTCCCTCTTCTGCCTTACTGTTGAAGCATTTGTTTGATCTTATGCATTTCTTCATTGCTTTAATGTCTCTCAAACATTTTTTTCTGTAATTTATCTCCAGTACAGTGTGCTAATAGCAACAGTTCAAATTTACGTTCATTTGATACATTCAAACCTGCAGTTTTCATCATAGAATTCCTACAGTGTGAAAGCAAGTCATTCAACAAATTAAGATCTCCAGAACAGCATCCCATCCAGACACACCTGCCTGTAACCCTGCCTTTCCTATGGCTAATCTATTTATCCTGCACATCCCTGGACAGTATGGACAATCCACCTAACTTGCACATCTTTGGACTGGGGGAGCAAATCAGAGCACCTGGACATGCAGTCACAGGGAGAATGTGCAAACTCCACACAGACGGTTGCCTGAGGGTGGAAATGAACCCAGGTCCCTGCTGCCACTGAGACACTGTGCCAGCCCATGAACCATGACGCACCATGTTTTTGGACAGTACTCCCATTTACTCTCTGTAGATCCATTTAAGTTTTTCTGATGGTGAGTGAGTAAATCAATCCTGCACTATTACATTTTAAATAGTAATTGTCATCTTTTGGCACTGTGGTGATGCTACCTTCTGCATGAGACTTTCAGATGTGCCATGTGCCAGTTCAGTCTCATTCTTACCCAGACTGAAATCTACTTTACATTTTGTTCTCCACCAATTTGAAAGTATCAATGTTCCTTTTAACTGCCTTTTTAACTTTGACATTTATTTGCACTTCTGACAATATAGAGCGCCATAACATGATCCTGTATAGTTCCGAGTGCTCAGATTGGTGCTGCATCCATTCAACACCATGATAAGAGCACTGATGACTAATTTGATCAAACATACATGAAATGATAGAATGATTATAACCAAAGAGGCCATTCAGCTCATCATGTCTGTGCTGGCTCTCTGCAAAACTAAATATGACTCTATGACTCGAAGTCCATTCCCCTGGCCTTTCACCATAGTCTTTCGATTTTATTTAATACCCTGAGTTTCCTTTTGAATGCAATGGTCAAATTCATCCAGGAGGGCTCAAAATCAGGGGTTTACTCTGATCCTGGTAAGGAGAAAGTGTGTCACTTACAAACATGTTTGAAAGCATCTCTGAGGTTGCATTCAGAAATTGGACAGAAAACCTAAACCTAAATTGACCAATTCCACTGTAGTCAACACCACCTGAATGTAACCAGCGCAGCAGAATACACAGAAAAATCATTCTTCAAATGGTATAATTTAAAGAAAAAGGGGTCAGAATGATTGGTTAGAAATGCAGAATTTGTTACTAAAGAAAGAAGGTATGAATGCTGTGGTAATCGACTATGATGGCTTCTCCTTGGATTATCTACGCTAGTCATTGGTATTTTCCTCCATGAGCTTTCATGAAGCCCTACACTTACATTTCTCAATACAAAGTAACATTATGTCATAATATCATCTCCAATTAGAAGGCCTACCACAATAAACCAGAAGTTAAATGGCCTTAAGTGATTTCATTTGGAGAAAACCTTTCGATCTGAAGTCAGTGGACTGATATTTTGAAGAGGACAGGGAATGTAACCCTCTTTGTCCTTGGAACAGTAGTTTATATTTCACCGGTCTTTCAGTATTTCAATTTGTCTCTCTTTGTAGAGTGAAGGCATGGCTCAAATAGGTTTGTCAGCTGAACAGCATAAATGTGTTAGTGAACTCTCCATAAATCTCCAGAATGTAAACTCGACTCGTGGAGTTTTGAAACAAAAATACCCCATTTGTGCTTATCTCAAGTGGTAGCCTACATTAGGGATCCAATCAATTAGCTCCAGATCCATTCCAAAACAGACTCTCAGCTCAATTTTCTTTTCATGTGAGATTGTCTGTGTATATAATTGTACTGTGTTCCTTTGCAGTTTGTGGCATCTTTTACACATAAGTAAATTCATCTTCACATTTAATATAAATTCATGACACAGCTCAACAAGTTTCTTATATCAGTAACATAACTGAGTCTTGAAATAGCTGTCATGCCTTAACCAAGTGGTTTTTTTAAGAAAAGATAGTTGTTGAAATTTGTTTGGCAAACACTTTACACTTCTTAAAAGGTATCCTCCAACAATGCCAAAAATTGCATTGAAATATACAATAGCACTGGAAGCACAAATTAAAGTATTCAAAGAAGTGCGCCAATATTTATGAAAAGGAATGAGGAACATAGAACGTAGAAAGGTACAGCAGACAAACAGCCCCTTCAGCCCTTTCGTTTCTGTGCTGACCATTATTCTATTCTAAACTAATTTTGTCTGCTTGCACATTGTCCATATCCCTCATTCCCTGCTTGTTCTTGGGTCTGTCTAAATGCCTCTTAAACATTGCTATTATATCTGCTTCTACCACCTCGCCTGGTACCAGGTTTGAGGCATCTACACACTCTGTGTAAATAAACTTACATTGCATCTTAAGCACCCCAACTCTCACCGTAATCCTAGTATTTGACATTTCCAAACTGGGAAAAATACTCTGACTATCTTTCCTATCCATTGCTTCTCATCATTTTATATATTTCTGTTAAGTAGTGAAGTGTGTTTATGGCTTGGAAACTTGTAAAACTCTGGGGCTAGTGGGACCATTGTCAAATTAAGGGGTGGGATTTATGAGCATATTTATATTCTCATAAATGAAGAACTAAACAGTTTGAGAGAATCTGATCCCTGGCAATTGCAAAAGATTGGTAGAGATGGCATGGTGGAGGTGTTATTGATGTGGATCAGAGTGTAGAGAGAAGCAGGAAGATAAGATTATGGCTGTAAAAGGGATGGAAGCAGAGTGCAACAATGCACTTATTGCATGGACCAGGAGAATATCTCACCTATCCCACAAACAGTGCTCTAGATGACAGCTCCTACTCAGAAGCCGGAGCCTGGATAATCCAACCCAATTGTTAAATTCAAGTGGCTCGCAAAATCTGTCTGGTTACAGGGATCATGGAAATGAGCAGGAGCAGGATTTGTGTTTTGCCTCCATTGCAGTTAATGGGTATGGTTTATTCATTAGTTGCAATCTGACCACCCATTTTTGTGCCTACCCAAAATGTCCCACTGCTTCTTTAGTGAAGGTACATTCACTACAAGTAAGAATATATACTATAGTTTTTCTCCTAGTCTTCACCACTGATAAATCTACTTGGCCATTTCTCCATTCGAAGAGTGTGTGCTCAGGCATCCCAAGCTGTTTACCTGTTGCACCGTAATCAAACCTGCACCCTGCAACATGAAGCGTGAACTTTGAAACACAAATATTAATTAGGCCATGTATCAGAACTCCAAATGCACACTGCACAACTCTGCCACTATTGATATATTGCTTTGTTCACAGATCTTAATCTAACAAGAGACAGGAACCCATGATATCCTGAAAGCAAGAATAATAACAACCAGTTTTACATAAGAAGAGAAAATCCTATTTTGCCCGAAGGAACTCTTTGCTGCTTTAAAAATGTGCCTAGAAATATTTCATCAAAAAAAATTAATAGATCTCCAATGCAAATGCTAATGATAAATGCATTATTTTATGCAGATAGGGGTTTATACAATATTAATGAATTCCCTACATTACAAAAGTTACTACGCAGCAAAAGTACTTAATTAACAGTAAAGTGCTTTGGGATATCCTAAGTTCATATAAGGGTATGAATGCAAGTTTCGTATACTGAACAATATATTATCCTTCTGCTAATTCCCTTTAAGACCATAGCTTTTAACCATTAAATACATACAGCTTCATAATCGAATTTAATTAGTGTTTAGTGAAGGAATTATGCAGGATACAAAATGTAACGTATTTCTGGCTCCAGATTAAAAGTACTGAACATGAAATGGCAGAAATTGTGTGTGCTTACATGAGTATTTTTCTTATGGAATGTGCAACCTGTTTTTGTATTTTTGTGCACACAACCTGCCCACAACTCAAAGCTTGCTTTAAGTTTTAACATTGTCAGCTGATATGCAAAGATGTTTTGAGAGAACCAGGAAACATTGATTCTGTATTTGCTCACTATAGGTGGAACCAGACCTGTTGAGTATTTCCAGCATTTTTCATTTCAGATATCAACATCTGCAGGGTTTTGCTTTTGTAGCAGGGATCAGGACTTTAGTTGCGGAAAACATTTGTTGAGGTTTCCTAAAATGGGGAAATTTAAGTTAGCTGTTGCTTTAACCTGCTATTTGTTTTGATATTTGAGGGTCGGTTAGCTGATTTGACCAAATGGCTGGTTTATGATGCAGAGTGACATCAACAGGCTGGCTGAGGAGAGTCATTGAGCCATACAGCACGGAAACAGACCCTTCTGTCCAACCCAGTCCATGCCAATCATAATCCCAAACTAAACTAGTCCCACCTGCCTGGACTTGGCTTATATCCCTCCAAGCATTTCTTTTTCATGCACTTCTCCAAATGTCATGTAAACATTGTAACTGTGCCCACATCCATCACTTCCTTTGAAAGTTCATTCCACATGTGGACCATTCTCTGCGTAAAAAGGTTGCGTCACAGGGTCTTCTTTAAATCTTTCACCTCTCACCTTGAAAATATGCTTCCTGGTCTTGAAATTCCCCCACCCTATTACCATGCAGGATTCTCCTACTCAAATTCTAACCTTGCCTTAGGGGTTTTGAACCTCAGCATAAACGATCACCAGCTGTCTCTCTGCAATGAGGGAACACCCCTATGTTTTGCTAGAACTATGGCAACATTACGTTCAATTTACTTTTTGATTATCAACCTGGAAAACTTAAAAATGATGTCACTGATAAGGAATCAATTTTCAAACAATATGAGAAGGTAAATAAATTAAAAGCTTTAAGCCAATTTAAAAATCTGAGAGAAATGGAGATTGGATAAACATATGGATGAAAATGGAATGGTGTAGGTTAGATGGGCTTCAGCTTGGTTTCACAGCTCAGCGCAACATTGAGGGCCAAAGGGCCTGTACTACGCTGTAATGTTCTATGTTCTAAATTGCTTGTGAGATTTAGCAGACCATAAAAGTCAAGATTTAGCAGCTCACTAAAGTAGAAATTTGGCAAAGTGGACAAGATATTGTGAAAATGTTTGTAACTCAATTGATTACATTCCTATAAAAAGTTTCTTGTTGCAATAACAGCCCAGTGTAGCCTTGTAAACTAAATAAATAGCCATTATTTTATTGATTTGCCTATCATTTTATCTTTCTCTGCACAAAAGCTGGCTCCATGAGATTAAAGTCAAATTTTAATTCAAATTGTCATTGCAATCTAACGTGCTGACAGCAATGTGTTAGCACTGCTGGTTTCCAATAGAGGTGAATTTACCCTCAAGGTTACATTTACCAATTACAAATGCATTGATTGATCCTGGACATACATTTAAAGAGCTGAGCAGTGATTTGGCATATATATTTGGTTGTGAATGGAAAATCAGTTCGCATTTGACATTTATACTGCTGGTAACCATTCAGTTTTACATGCTGAACGCATAGATCTGAAAAAGAGCATGTCATATTTCTATTCTTTTGGGGGAATGCATACTGTAAGTTTTAGAAGGTTTGAGGTAAAACCAATTTACTTAATAAAGCTAAATTCCAATTTGGTTAACCTACAACAAAACGGTCCTTGGTTGTGCAGGCTAACGAGACAGAAATAATTAGTATTTATCAATCATTAAGAATTTACTAAGCTATATTTTATAAATACTTCACAAAGAAGCAGTGAAAAGAATGCAGAAGTTTCTTGGCCTTCAAGGCCCAAGATTTACATGAATGTTGCCATCACAGGTGTCATGTGGCCACTTCCTTCCATCTCTGAAATATTGTTATGCTGAACCATGTTTTCAAACGTTTCTGAATTGCAAACTCTTAACCCTATTCCCAAAGATTGCTTATTGCTTATCAGGAAATAATTTGAATGTACTCCTTCCATTGATTTAAGATGAGGGTCATTAAATGCTACCCACCTCTGTAACTAGTCACGTAGCCTAAACAACTTCCCATCTCTTATTGCAAGGCCCAAGGAGTTAGCATATCAATGTAGGAACAAATGATGCATTCTTTTAGATGTTGAAAACTTCTACAAACTAATCTTTTATTAATAATGCAAACTGTTTAAAACCATTCACTTGACATTCAAGGGCGTACAAAGTAATTAAGAAAAAAATGTTTCGAGCAGAATATCAGGATGTCCTTTTAAAACTTTAGATTGTTTGTTCTACAGATAGAGTTAATTAACCAATTCAGCTAGCATGCTAGAACCTTTCCAAAGTACATCATTCATATTTACTGATAGGTGTTATGCTTAATTCAAATTTTTACTTATTTCTATAAAGCTGACAAAATAAACCTTACAATACAGCTTGTGTAATGAAAACAAGCATAATTCCTTAATCAATTCCTTAATCAGTAACTTAAGGTAATTTAAACAAAGTCTTACAAGCAGCAGCCTTAATTGTTAATTGCCTCAACAGCAAAATTCAAACCAAACTGGTTAACAAGATAGTGTAGTGCTGGAAAAGCATAGCAGGTCAAGTAGCATCCGAGGAGCAGGAGAATCGATGTTTCAGGCGTAACTATCTTTTCGCGATGAAAGGCTTATGCCCGAAATGTCGATTCTCCTGATCCTTGGATGCTGTCTGACCTGCTGTGCTTTTCCAGCACCATGCTCTCGACTCTGATCTCCAGCATCTGCAGTCCTCACTTTCTCCTGGTTAACAAGATAGTTGAGACCAAATCATAAAATGTTACTTCAAACTAATATAATATCTTAAATATGAACAATATTGTATTTTCCAACTATGTTGCTTGAACTGAAACTAAAAAGGAACAATTTTAACCCTAACCTGCCCATCAGAAATTGAGCAAATTAAATTCAACACTGGCTTTACATTTCACCTATTTGAATTAGACAATTAATTCCCATCTGATCCTTTCTTTTTGTACCAACTAAGTCAGATTAAAAGTACCCCCTTGTTTTAGCAAGTATTTTCAGATACTCACATTTAATGAAGGGGGATATCAAACAAGTTAAAATGCTAAGAACTAGCAAATAGTAGGAGTAGGCAATCCAAACTACTGCACTTGCCAAGAAAAGTAGCTCAAGGTGGAATTTAAAATAACTGCTATAATTTGAAGTATTCAAGGAGAAACATAGTCTGCTTTCAATAGGAAAATGAATTTGTCTGGGTTATTTGTTAGAAACAATTCAAAATTGTCATTCTGAAGCTGTAAGGTGCTTTGTGTGTGAACTGTTGAATTCTTGAAAACAGAGATACCATGGAAGATTTTCCTAGCATGTCACTTAGGCTAAGAGCCTTGTCTGCATACAGGGAATTCTTGTTCTGTTTTTCACATTCTCATTACTTCAGGGAGTTTGGAAATTTGTGTGTAACATTGCCTGAACTTTTGAACAGTTAGCTTAATTGCCCAATGGAGACAGGAAAAAACTTTTATTTTCCTATTTTATGATCCCAGGGTGCCCAAGCACGTTATAACCAAGTTAATATTTTCTGAAGTGCAGTCACTGTTGTAATGTAGAGTAATGTGGCAGTCAGTTTGTGCATCGCAATGAAATAAATGATGAGATAAGCTGCTCTGATAATGTTGTTTAAGTGATAAATGTTGGCCAAAATACCAGACAAACTACCTGCTCTGCTTTGCAATACACCAAGGACCTTTTACTTGAACTCTTCATCATCCAGCTCTTTTGGGCATCATTTAAATGATTCCATTCTAAAAAAAACGAAACACCACTTGTGCATTTTCAAGAATCTTTCACTGTCTTTCAATACTGTGGCTTCCTGAATCCTTTGAAGATCAGTGCCCTGTTTCCTAAAGTATTATCTCTTGGCAGCATCAGCCATAGGAACCAGATCGGCATTCCACGTGTCAGCTGAGAGCACTGAACACTTCCTCCCCATGTCTTCCCTTGTCCCTTTGATGGATTGCATACTGTTGCTCAGCTTTCTGACATCTGATTTTGGACTAGCCACAGCGTCAGAAGATTCTGCCTCCTTGACACTGATCCCTTTATTATCTTTGTCATTCCTTTGGTGATGAACCAGATCATTCATAATTTTAACCCTGAATAGAGACTTTTAAATGACATCACCAAAATTGTTTACATTCACATTTGTGACATTGGCTTTCTCTCCGCTGCTTTACATATTTTTTTTTGCATTTCTTAAGGTCTGTGTTTACTGCAATTAATTTGGTTTTTCAATTAGAGTTGTTAATTAACAAAATGACGAATGAAAGGAGAGCCAGTGTTTTGACTCTGTGAGTGAAATGTTCAGGACAACATCAACATTGCAGATGCAATGATTTGTGAATTTATATTCCCAGTGGGAATGCTAATCCTTAAAGGAAGCAGTCAAGAAAAGCTGAGCCACTGTTGCCCAAATCTTCAGTCCACAATCTTTGTAATTTCTTCCACAACTTTGAATCTGACAACCTGACTGTTTCTCAATTTAGTAGAATTATTTGTTAGTTAAAAGGGAAAGAAAGAACTGCATTTATATAACTGCCTTTTGCAACATCAGAGTGTCCACTGAAGAATAAATGTCAGTTGAATTGTGCACAACAAGTTCCCATAAAAAGCAGTACAACAATGAGCAGGTAATATGTTTTGGTGATATTTATTGAGGGACACACTTTCTTCAACATAATGCCTTGGGATCTTTTATACCCACCTGAGAAGGCAGGAGAGGCGTTGATTGATATTTCATCCAAAAAGTGATACCTCTGAAGCTGCATGCTAGTATGTAATGCTGTGCTGGAGCCCCAGCTTAGATTTCTTTTCTGCTCAAGTCTCTCGAGTGGACCAGCAATTTTCAGACCTAGTGACCTGTGTAACACTAGTTGAACTATAGAGGCAAAATTTACTTCATGTCAATAAACATTCCCTTGAAAAGCTTTTGTTGCTACAACCACAGTGCAACTTAAGCAACACCTTGAGTAATTTCTCAGACATCATGCTTCCAGTTACTGACTTCTAAGTCGATGAGGTTTCCTGGATGTTTTTGCATCAGTCAGCAAAGAACATGCATCTTTCTTGATTAAGTTTTCCCAGTTGCTCTTACAGAAAGCAGCTATTGCACAAATAAACCAAGCCCTGCTGTATTACTGTTACAGTCAACTGTTATCGATTGCTGAGTATAAGGATTTGCTCAGTCCCTGAGGTAAGCCACTGTCACTGGGGCGATCATAAATGTCCTGCTGTGATTGATTTCTATTCAGTTAATGATCTTCAGAAGAGTTCTCCAATTCCTTACTGCGGTGACATGGTATTTGTGCTTTGATGGTGTCACTTGACTATCTGCAGGTCTGTAGGTCCAATTTAATTTATCACTGAGTTGAAATGTCAGACACAACAGTTTGACTTGTTGGATCCAATTCAATTCAACAAAACCTAGCCCAGACCACGATCTGTCATCTTTAACCCTCCTGTTGACTTTGCTGTGAAATTGGTTCCGATGAGACGCTAAATAAGAGGCCAACCTTTCTACTTTTGATTTTAATGGTGCTGTGGAGGCGGGAGACCAAAGATAGCAGCTGCCAGGAAATGGGCTGAACATTTTTGAGTTTGTATGCCTCAGATTTTATTTCTCTTCCTGCTTTAACATTTGTCGTCACAAAAGCTAAAGGGAGGCATAACCCGTGGGGTGTGAATTGGTTTTCCAGCATTGGCTTGTGGCCCAGGAGGAATGGGCAAGCTTTCTTGCTCCACTAAGTCATCTTGTATAGCTCCCTGATTCGATGTCTTCTCCTCCGATGTCTGCACACTCCTTCCACTTGATTTCCTCTGTGTCCCCATCTCCATGAGCCCTCACAATCTCCTCCTGGTCCTCCAGCCCGCACCGGATCTGTCATCTCTCCAACTCTATCCCACCTGGCCCCTCATTTATATTTTTCCTTTCCCTAATGTCATCCTTCATAGTGAGTGAATTTGAGTACAAGATCAGGAATGCCTTGCTACAATTGTACATGGTCTTGGTGAGACCACACCTGGTGTATTGTATGCAATTTTGGTTTCCTTATCTGACTAAGGATATTTCGGCTATGGCCAGAGTGCAACAAAGATTTACCAGACTGATTCCTGGGATGACAGACTGATATGTGAAGAGAGACTGGATTGGTTAGTACCGTATTCACTGGAGTTTAGAAAAATGAGGGGGCTAATCTCATAGATTAATATTCTAACAGGACTAGACAGGGTGAACACAGGAAGGATATTCCTGATGACCAGGGAGTCCAAAACCAGGAGTCACTATTTAAGGGTACAGGGTCTGCCATTTAGTACTAGAAGTGAGGAGAAATGTATTCACCCACAGGATGGTCAGTCTGTCTCTCCCATAGAAAGCAATTAAGGCCAAAATATTGAATGTTTTCAAGAAGGATTAAACATAGTTGTTAGGGCTAAAGGGATTAAAAAGTGTTGTGAAAAGGTGGGAACAGGGTACAGAGTTAGATGCTCAGCCATGATCATGTCAAATGGCGAAGCAGGCAGAAAGGGCCAAATGGCCTTTTTCTCCTTCTATTTTCTATGTTTCCAATCTCTCTGAGCATATCCCACAACTCTTCCTCCTATCAGTATCCCTAATTCCAATGATCTCACAGGGAATGTCCCAACTGAGACTCCTCCTCCTTTACTGATCACTCTGCCTCCCCATTGATGTGCTGTGCTCCCAGATCACTCTGGGTGTTTCCTTCCCCATTTACCACCCCTTCCCCCACTTTCCCCAACCTCATACACAACTGAAGTCATTTGAAATATTCTGGTCCCTCCATCAATGTCCACTGCTTCCCTAACCTCCCCTCTCATTAATATTTCACCACAGCCCCCTTACCTATCCTTCCTTCTCACTCTGGTTTGGGGTCAAACTCCCAACAATTTAGCAGCCTGTCAGTCTGGACAGGTTTATGGGAATATTAGTGTTGGTAGCCAGAAAGATGAGAGGAGGAGGAGGGCACATTGATGGAGGGTACCCATGTTTTTTGGGAGAAGACAATATATCAAGCATTATTGAGGGTGAGCTGAAAGATTGAGGAGGGCATTGATGGTTTAGTTGCAGAAAGGGTGGTATTAATGAATGAGTGCCTGGACATGCAATCTACTGATAAAAATGGAAATGTTGTCATGTTTCAAGCAACTTTCAACATGGAGACAGTTACAAGACAAAAGCTTTACTCTGTCAATGTCCATACAGTTTACAGTTCAAGAAAGCGTTTTTAATATACCTTGGGTTGCAGATACATGGTTCTTTTGAAGTGGAATTGCAGGTAGACAGGAGATTGAAGAAAGCATTTGGCACACTTGACTTTGTTGATCAGAGTATTGAGTACTGAATTGGAACATCATGTTGCAGCTGTACAGGACATCGATGAGGCCACTTTTAGAATACCGTATACAAATCTACTTGTCTTCACTAAGAAGGGTGTTTCTAAAGGGTGCAGAGAAGATTTACAAGGATGTTACTGGGACTGGAGGGTTTGAGTTATGGAGAGATGCAAATAGGTTGGGTTTTTCCCCTGGAGTGTCAGAGGCTTAGGGGGTGACCTTGTTGCGGTTTATAAAATCATGAGGGCATTGATGGGGTGAATAACTAAAGTCTTTTTCCTCGAGTGGGGGAGTCCAAAACTAGAAGGCATAGCTTTAAAGTGAGAGGGGAAAGATTAAAAAGTACCTGAAGGGTTACTTTTGCATGCAGAGGATGGGAAGTGTGTGGTGACTTTGAGTTGCCAGAGGAAGTGGTGGAAGCACTTACAATTATAACATTTAAAAGGCATCTGGATGGGCATATGAAAAGGAAAGGTTTAGAGGGATATTGGTCAAATGCTGGCAAATGAGACTAGATGAGGTTAGGATATCTGGTTGGCATAGAGATCTTGGACTGAAGGGTTTGTTTCCATGCTGTTTGACTATGACTAATTATAGGTTTCTTTACATACTCATACTCTTTACAATTTGCTTGCTACTCAGGCATACAATTTATCACATGACTATAAATAGTAGCAGTCAAAGCAATATTGATGGCTCATTAGAAGGCATGACCCCGACCAGGATCAATGTTTTCAATTGTAAGGCTAATCAAGCTCATGCTGTGCCCATGTACATGACCATTGCCCTTGAAAGTGCAAACAAGTTCTGATTTGCAGCAACTATCTGCCTGTAGCATTAAACCAGTTTCTACTTTACATACATTATCATGGTTATATCACTCATGTCTCCTGTAGGTCT
Source organism: Chiloscyllium plagiosum (assembly GCF_037043375.1). NCBI lineage: Eukaryota > Metazoa > Chordata > Chondrichthyes > Orectolobiformes > Hemiscylliidae > Chiloscyllium > Chiloscyllium plagiosum. The sequence goes on from NW_028270141.1 coordinate 32,777,619, forward strand.
AAGTAGCTCTGAGATAAGCTTACAATTAAGTCACCAAGCTTTCATCTTGCTGTATACATATCTGTCCTTTATATGTCTGTATTGCGTCTAATTATTTTCTGTACCAATGTGTATCCTGATAATCCAACCTTGGTAATATGGTCTTGTTAAATTCAGCAAGACCCAAGAGAAATTTGGTCTTCTAGGTTTCCTGATGATGAAATTGCTTTCTCCCAATCATTGTCTATAAACATTGGACTAATTGTTCCTGAAATAAATGTCAACTACTGTGCTCTAACAGGCAAGTAGCAGAGATATGACACACTTTAAAGTATTTAACTTTCTTCTATATTGTTTCTGAAAGATTTCAACACAAGTTTTTCATTTGAAATCAGAGTTAAAGCCACAGGTTATATTTAGCACATATAATATTCTACTAATATCAGCAGAAATTTGATTTTTCATGCACAATTCATGTACACAATAAAAACATGTTTACCAAGATGTTCTTGTGAAAACAAGGGAGGGATTGTCATAAGATGTTAATGTCATGTTGTTTGCTACTAGTTGAATCACAGGGGATCTTAGAAGCACTGTGTGTTTTTTCAAACTTATGCATAAGATTTGCTGTAATAAAAAAAAACTAATTTTTGCAGAGGATTTTGGAATGTCAAACCAGCTGAATAGTATCAAAATTTGAAGCAATTGCCTGTTTCTTAATGGAAAGAATTAGGTAAGAATTTCATTACCTGCAGCTCATTGTGCCCATAAGATATGAACTCTGGAGAATATAAATGGTGGGCAGAACACTGAGGCCCACATAATGTTGTTGTTATTTAGGAACTTTGTGACACAGTGGTTGGAACAGGGCCACTTTTGAGCCAGAAGTTTCAAGTTCCACCTGCCCAGAGGTGCCCGGTAAAATAGTCACGCAGATTGTTTTAAAATAATATTTTTCACTAATGGATGGTCATTGTAACTGATGACCCATGCAACAAAGTTTCATGATATTAGTAGTTTCCTGAAGATCAAAATACAGCCTCCATTGTAGGTTTCTAACTGAACTTTAGCGATTACGTTATGAGGAGAGTTATATAAACCGTCTGTTTTCTCCAGAATTTATTTTTGATTTGATCTATTTGTTTAATGTCACATGTATTTTGTTACAAATACAGTGAAAAGTGTTGTATAGTGTCACCTGTATCTGGCACCATCTTAAAACACCAAAAAATAAACCAAATTGTCGAATATAAAGGCAGAAAAATAAAGTAGTAAAATGAAACTTTACAGCCTTTTTTGTCAAGTGCTCAGCCATGGGCCCAGAGTCACCAGCCACAAGTGCCATACCTCCACCACTGGAACAAGATTCACCACTCTTCAGTGCCATCTTGTCTCCACCAACACGGCCACCACCAGCAGCCCTTGTTGTACCACCACCCTTGGTGTCGGGTCCCAACCTAGCCCAGACTTGACCGCCACCAAGAGTCTGCTCTGGGTCCACCTCCTCGTTTCAGCCCTGCCTTTGCTGCCTGGTCTCGTACTGGGCCCAAACCCATCTGCATCACCAACTTCATGTGTCTCCGTGGGATGCAGATGCCACGCGAAACCCAAACTCACCTCTGCCCTGAGTCCACGCTAGTCTGGTTCACCTCTCTGCCACTGATGCTGTTGCCATGGTCAAGCTCTTTGAAAGAGGTAAGTAAAAAGAAGATAAACAATAAGAAAAGACAATGTAAAAGGCAAGGAAAGCGGATGGAGCAGACAGGCCCCAGGCTCAGAAGCCATCCTCTACCACCATCTTGAATTAGCGCATGACAAATTAACAAAAGCGCAGGAAAAGAAGTTTAAGGTGTGACATGATCCAAGTCTGCAACATATTAAAAGGAAAAGACAGGGTAGACAAAGATAAATTATTACCACTGGGTGGGCATTCTAGAACTAGGGGGCATAGTCTGTGAATTAAGGCTGGACCTTCAGAGGAGATGTTAGAAAGCATTTCTACACACAAAGGGTCATAGAGGTTGGAAGTCCCTTCTGTGTACAGCAGTGGATGCTAAATCAGTTGTTAGTTTTATATGTGAGATTAGGTTCCTTTTGTTAAGCAGCGGTATTAACAGATATAGCCCAAAGGCACATATGTGGAGTTAGACCACAGATCAGCCATGATTCTCATAAATGGCAGAACAGACTGAATGAGCTGAATGGCCTCCTCTTGATCCAATATTGATCCAGCTTGTTCCTAGCTGTTTAAACCATCCCATATAAAAATGCCAAAAGATGTTTTAATCTCTATATATTTGGCAGCCTGATGGCACATTGGTGCCTCACAGCACCGGACACGGAGGTTCAATGCCAGCCTTACGTGACTGTGTGGAGTTTGCATGCTCTCCCCGTGTCTGCATGGGTTTCCTTCATGTGCTCCTGTCGCATCCCACACTCTAAAGATGCGCAGCTTATGTGGATTGGCCGTGCTAAATGCAAGGCTACAGGGATAGGGTGTTGGACTGGTTGGGACAATCTTCAAAGGGTCAGTGCAGACTCAATGACCTTTTTTTGCACTGTAGGGATTCTGTTTAAGAATCCTGTATATTTTAATTGCATGCTAATCTTAGAACATTGAAAACAGTGATCACAGCCTGTGCCTTTAAGTGGGAATATTTAGAACTAATCTGTACAAATAATGACCCAGCTATTTACTTTGGAGAGTGGGAGGGGGGAGTCAAGGTCAAAAAAGTCCAATTGTGATAGTTTCCTTGCAAGCTATAACTTCATTGTTACTCCAAGTTCTCTGCCCAAGAGGCAGTCTCATTGAGAGATCTGACTGCTCATCAGACAGAGAATTTCTTTGATTCCAGGAACATGAGTTTCAGAGTGGCAAATGGAAAGATTTCAATGCAAAAATAGAGCGTTGTACACAGTATATTGGGAGGTGGGCAAAATCACAGGGTGGAGATGGATTGGGTGTACATATCAGATTCCTGATGAAGGGCTCCGGCCTGAAGCATCAATTTTCCTGCTCCTCGGCTGCTGCCTGACCTGCTGTGCTTTTCCAGCAACACACTCTCAACTCTGATCTCCTGCATCTGCAGACCTCACTGTCTCCCTGTACATATCAAAGGGTGAAGGTGAGAGTATGATTCTGGTTGAAAATTATGAGAGAACCATAAAGTGTTATTGAGAAGAGATCATAGAAAGAGGGACAAAATATTGGAGAAGAGACGTTGAGGATGTGTAGAACAGGGTCAGGGGGAGACACCTTGTGGATAAACAGAGTGTAGTCCCAAGTAATAGTTTTATGGAGGGACAATTTGGGTAGTGGAGGAGAATCAATGAGGTGGGGTATGGTGCATTTATAGTTGAGGTAACTGCGTTGAAGGGATAAATGACTGATTCTCTTGCATCATAAACAATGTGAAAAGGCATCTGAATTTTCCATCCAGCCTTCCTTGCTCTCCTTGTAGTCTAAAGTCCAAAGATGTGCAGTTTCGGTGGATTGTCCCTGCTAATTTTCTGTTGTGCCCATTGTTGTGTAGACTAGGTGGATTAGCCATGGTAACTGCAGGGTTATGGAGATAGAGTGGGTTGGGGTCGGGTAGGTCTGGGTGGGGTGCTCTTCAGAGCATTGGTGCAGACTTGACGTGGCAAATGGTTTCTTTCTGCACTACAGGGATTCTATGATTCTATTCCATGACTTTACTTGTCAGCTGCAGAAACCAATGTTAAAAGTTGAAGTCTTATTAAAATGAAGTTACTTAGATACTTTCAATGGAATTTGGACTGACTAACCTTCTGACCAATCCCCTACCTGTACTTAAAATAGCAATGGACAGGTTTTTGACATTTACAACATTATTATTTAACATCTGATCCAAAACGTAAGAATTTCAGGGTTTACAATTTTCCCTGCTGTTTCATTGAGTGAGCAATTAATCAGTGGAATACAATCCCATCAAACATTATGAGAGCTGTTGATATTAAATAATTCAAATGTAAATTTCATTTGCTTTCAGAAAATAATATTTTAGTATAATTTCAGAATGAAGAAGGTAGCCATTGCAAATACCAAACATGGAAATGCTACATTTATTTGTTAGTCACAAAATTGATAATGTTGTCCTTCTTTGCAATGATTCAGAATGGAGCAATCCAGACAATAGTTTGGAAATTTGCACAGAACATTCATCAGGAAGGACATGATCCCAAAACAAAAGGTTTCTTGTGACAAAGTCAAATGGAGTAGTATTGAAACAAGTAGAGAAACAAAAGATATGTCCAGAAGAGGTATGAATGGCTGGATTTTAGATATTGCTGTCTGAAAATAAAGAAGAGAGAAACAACAAAACAAACCAGCAAAGAACAGGGAAATAAAATATCGCTTTTCTTCAATGGACTCATTACAGCTTTCTGGTCTCTCTTGAGTTTACCAATTTTGGATTGTATCCTCAGCCCCCATTTATTTCCTTCATCTGTTTTGTTTTGTCTCTCTGTTATTTCTTTCTTATTTTCCTTGCTTTCAGGTAGCAGCTATTCAGAAATCTACCAATCACACTTCCTGCAGGTACATTTTCTTTTGATCTTCATCCCATTACCTACCCGTTACCTAAAACTACCCTTTAGTTTTGCACCAACAATGCTTTTACTATTCATTCTCTTCTGCTCTCCATCCAATTACAGACCTTCCCTGATTAACATGGAACAGTATAGCCCTTCAGCCCACTGGATCTGTGCCAAACATGCCATTCAAATGGATCCTATTTGCCTGCATGTGGTCCATATCCCTTTTTACCCTGCCCGCTCATGTGTCTGTCTAAATGTGTCTTAAATGTTGCTGTCGTAACTGCTTCTCCCCAGCAGCATGTTCAAGGCATCCTGTACATAAAAAAACCTTCCTTGCATATGTCCTGTAAACTTTCTCACTGTCTCTTTAAACCAATGCCCCCTCGAATTTAATGCTTCCACCCCAAAATAAAGACTCTGACTATCCATCCAATCCATGCTTCTGATGTACTTTTGTCAGGCCGCAGTTCTCTAGCGAAAACAATTCAAGTTTGTCTAATCTCTCGCTATAGTTAATACATTTCACTTCAGGTGTCATTGTGGTAAACCTCTTTTGCACCCTCTCCAAAGCCTCCACTTACTTCCTATAGAGTGGCGACCAGAACTGCGCATTGTAACTCACTGGTCCTTTTCTCTGACAGTCCCCCTTTCACTTGTTCAAAACCTACTGCATTTCTGATCATCCCCAGGAGCTGTTGAAAGTTCACTGACCTCAAGGTGTTGGTAGACTCACCAACTACTTCAAGCATTTGCCTTTTTTCTTTAGGTTTTCGACATCCACACTAGCGTTTGTACCATCTGTGTGCAGCCTTTGCTCTGGGAACAGGACTCAGAAAATGCTTATCCTTTTGCTGTTTCAATTATTCTACTTTAACATTGTTTCATCCAGGACGTTCCTTATTCCTGGGTCTTGCCAAGATCAAATCTTGCAGAGTGATGTGAGAGGATGTTTAATGCAACTTGAGCAGCTACCTGTACTAGGATGCTTGGAGATTGTTGGGGAAAGTTTGCCATGGAAGTGTTTTGAGAAATCTGCTTCACATTTTAACCAGACTGTGTTGGTAAACAGCTGCATCATCCCTACACAGCAACTCAAACTATGCTCTGCGATTGTGACTGAGGTCTTACTGTTGTCAGTCAGCAGTCAATCATTGCAATATTCTTCAACTGAGCTCCAGGAGTGTCATTGCAAACACCACAGAGATAGTTAATGGTGACTGCCCCTCTGTTTGCCCTTTCAGTGCAGGACATGCCCTTCCAAGAAACCAAGGAACCTTTCAACAATATTGTGCCAGCACTTTCACTTAAAACAGAGAATTCAAGTCACATCAGGGTGGGGGTGGCACGGTGGCCCAGTGGTTAGCACTGCTGCCTCACAGCACCAGGGACCCATGTTCAATTCCAGCCTTGGGCAACTGTGTGAAATTTGTACGTTCTCCCTGTGTCTGCATGGGTTTCCTCTGGGTGATCTGGTTTCCTCGCACAATCCCAAGATGTGCAGGTTAGGCCATGCTAAGTTGCCCATAGCGTTTGGGGATGTGTCAGTTAGGTGCATTAGTCAGGGGTAAATGTAGGGGAAAGCATGTGGGTGGGATACTCTTCGGAGGGGGCTTGTTGAGACGAATGGTCTGTTTCCACACTGTAGGGATTCTGTGATTCATGCCCCCTGCAATCCTTTAAGTCACCTTAGTGTTGTCTTTATCAGCTAAGAGTCATAGAGTCATACAGCATGGAGACAGACCCTTCATCCAACAAGTCCATGCCAACCATTTTCCCAAACTAAACTACTCCCACTTGCCTGCACTTGGCATATATCCCTCTAAACCTTTACTATTCATGTACAAAACCTTTACTATTCATATATTTATGCAAATGTCTGTTAAATATTGTTTCTGTAACTGCATTCACTACTTCCTCTGACAGTTGATTTCAAACACACACCAGAGGTTTATATGATCGTGAGGAGCACAGATAAGGTGAACAGCCAGCATCTTTTCCCGAAGGTGAGGGTGCTCAAAACTAGGGAGCATATGTTTAAAGTGAGAAGAGAAAGTTTTATAAAGGACATGAGGGGCAACTTTTTTAGAGAGTGTACTAAAAGGAGGAAAACATTTTGGCTATCAATGTACAAAGGGACTCACGGGGTTTTTAAAGTCAGCTTGTCCCCATCAGTCTTTGTTTGTGTTTTCGGCCTTGACTAAGCAACACAGTGCATAAGCTAGTGCAGAGATAATCTTCTCACATTTTAAACAGCTGGTGCGATATTATTATGCAGCTACTCACATGATTTCATTTTTACTCACAATTGCCCACATGCTGCATAGCAATTAAAACAGTAGCTGGCCTTCACCAATGTTATTATATTTCTTCTCAATTATGCAGCAAGTTCTGGGACAATTTCATGTTGCAGATCCCCTTTTATTTTAAATGCTAAACTCATCTCTTCATATTGAACGCCTTTGAGGCGCTGAGCCTCATTAGTTTCCATTCTGCTCTTTTAAAGCGTAAACTGCGTTATCATGTGAGATTGTACCAGCTAAACCCTCTCAGCCCATGTAGCTGACCATAACATAATGCTGTGAAATGTCAAATGTACAGCACAGGAACGGGCCCTTAGCCCCATGATGTGCCGAGCATGACATTGAGTTAAACTAATCCCTTCTGCCTGCCCATGGTCTGCATCCCTCCATTCTCTGCAAATTCACGTGCTTATTAAAAAGCGCCTTAAATGCCCCGACCATAGCTGCTTCCACCTACCCCTGGCAGCGCATTCCAAGCATCTACCACTTTGTGTGGAAAACACTTGCCCCTCACATCTCCTTTGAACTTGCCCCCTTTTACCTGAAATGCATGCCCCTTAGTATTAGACATTTCTAATGACTTACCTTACTGGTGACTTTACAGACTCAAATGCTTCCCAAGTTCCAACACACTGTTGATGTGCTGTGTCAGCTCTTTTCAGGCATGTGGGTATACGTATTTGTTCTTCAGTGTTCATAGCAAGAACTGGTGCATGGAGTCTTTGAATGTGAGGAGGCTGTTGAGCTGCATCCTCTGATAATGCAAAGGTATTGGTTGGGCTGAATGGCCTGCTTCTTCATCATCAATGTAAATTATAGTCCTGTCCATTGGTTGTGGTTCACACTTTTAGAATTTGGGACCTTTCTGTGCAAGTTATGAAGCTTGGGGCATCTTATTAGCCAGAGGACAAAGATGAAAATCAAAAAAATATGAGTCAGCAAATGCAACTAGGGTATAGAATATGCTTTAGATGATGAAGAATTGGATGTGAGCCAGTGACTGGGAGCAAAAAAAGCCTGAATACAGGTTAATGAGCTTTGTGTTATAATCACTATAGTTTGGACAGGAAAATGCGATGAGAATCAGAAATGCTGTCAGATCCAAAAAAGAACATTGGTGGTGAACAGTTGAAATGAGTAATGCTCTTCAGTTCTATTCCATGGAAACTTCCGGACTTTGTCGTGAGTTATAGAGCTCACTAAAGTAGTTCTTTTTACATGATACGTTTTATTTGAAATTAAATTATTTTAATTATTAAGTACTTTTCCATATATACTTCAAATTTCAGGTTTTATTCAGGTTTCATGAGACTAAAACAGGCACCTATTCTAGCAATAAATCTTCCACTTTTTTGATGCCCATCTTTTATCGAATAACTGGTTGGGGTTTACTTTGAAATTGCTTCAGTTCAAATGATTTAGTGCTTGTAATGTTTTTAATCACTCCTGAAATGTAGCTTCACTGACTGGGCTGTTATGTACCAACCTGTAGTTACCCTTGAGAATGTGATAGTGGCTTCTTGAACCGCTGCAATACATGGAGAGATGCACCCACAATGCTGTTAGGGAGGGAATTTGACCAAGTGATACTGAAGGAATAACAATGTATTTCCAAGTCAGGATGGTGCGTGATTTGGTATGAAATTTACTGGTGGCGGTGTTCCCATGTATCCCCTTGTCCTTCTAGATGGAAGTGGTCAGAGGTTTAAAAAGTGCTGTTTAAGGTATGTTGGTGAATTTCTGCAATGCATCTTTTGGATGGGTACACACTGCTGTGACTGAGCATCACTGGTGGAGGGAGTGAATGTCCGTGCATGGTGAGCAGGCTGTTTTGTCCAAGGAGGTATCAGGCTTTTTGGATGTTCCTTAGAGCAGCAAACATCCAGGGAAGTGGGGAATAGCTTTTGAAAAAATATAAATGAATTAATCACACAAATAGAAGTAATTATCGATTTTTAATCATGAGAAATACATGGTTGCATGCTTTCATAGATTGGGACTTGAATATTGAACAGTGCAGACATTTAAGAATGATAGGAAAAGATAGAGATGGCTTTGCTAATTGGTGATGCTAACAGCATAATAGAGAGGGGTGTCGTAAGTTCATGAGATGAGGATATGGAAGTGGTTTGGGGAGAAATGATTAATGCAAGAAGTCATTTGTGGGATTGGTGTACAGGCCCTCTTTATATAACCACATGGTAGGATGGAGTAGAAAGGGAGAAGTAATAGGAGCTTGACAAAAAGATAGGGTGATAGTTGTAGGAGACTTTAATCATTTTCCAGTCTAATATACACATTAAACAGTAAAAGGGAGCTTGGATAAAAGATTCACAGATGTTTTTCGGGTAATTTCTTTGAACAACACCTTCTGGAGCCATCTACACGAGACCTGCTATTGTACAGTAAGATGAAATTAATTAATATCTTGCAGTGAAGATGACCCTAGTCACTGAATTTCCTGGTTTGTTTGTAGGAAAGAAGATTTTGATTCAAGAACAGTATTTTTAACTTAAACAATGGCAACTATATGGTCAGTAAATCAGAACTAGCTAACGTGAACTGCCAAAGTAGGAGTAGTTCAGCAATAACTCAGCAGTATTTAAGGGAATATTTCAGAGTATACATAATAAATACATTCCAGAAAGAAAAATTCCAAAGGGAGGACCTACTGTCTGTATTTAACTGAACTAGTTAACATTGAAACATAGGATATAGGTGCAGGAGTAGGCCATTCAACCCCTTGAGCCTGGTCCACCATTCAAGATGGGCAAGGCTGATCATCCAACTCAGCATCATGTTCCTGCTCTCTCTCCATTTTCTTTGATCTCTTTTGTCCTAAGAACTATACCTACTTCTTTGTTGAAGGTCTTTAAAGTTTTGGTCTCAGCACTTTCCTGAGACAAAGAGTCCCACAGGAATACCACACTCTCTCTCCTCCTAAATTTGTCTTAAAAGCCCTTCCCTTTATTCTTAATCTGTGAAACCTGGTTCTGGACTTCCCAGCATTCAAGAATATCCTTCCTGCATCTTCCTTGTTTAGTCCTGTTCAAATTTTATGGGTGTCTATAAGATCCTCTCCCCTCCGCCATTATTCTTCTAAACTCGAGTGACTACAATCATAACAGATTAAGTTTCTCCTCATATGTTAGTCCTGCCATTCCAGGAATCAGTCCAGTAAACTTCTTTGTACTCACTCAATAGACAGAGCATCCATCCCCAGTTAAGGAGACCAAACCAGCACAAATTATTTCAGATATAGTCTTACCAGTGCCGTATATAGTTGCAGCAAGGTATCCCTGCTCCTGTACTCAAATCCTTTCAGTATGTAGGCTGATAAATCATGTAAAAGTAGTGTCACACTTTAGAAAGTATATAATTAATCAATGATAGATCAGAACATTGAACAGAACATAAAAAAAAAACAAGGAATGACAAAGAGGTTATTCAGGAGGGTTAAATTAGAGTACAAGAAAAAAAACTAGCCAGAAAGATAAAAGCAGATCATCAGAGTTTCTGCATATGTTTAAATAAGAAAAGAGTTAACAAAGTGAATATTTGTGCTCTAGAAAGTCTGTCTGGGGAAGTAATAATGTAAAATTGCAAATAAATTGAGTAGGTCTTCACTCTAGAAGATGCTACTAAGATCCCAGAAGTAACTCAGGAAATGGAAGGGAGAGAGGAGTTTAAGGAAATCACAATAACAACGAAGTGGTATGAAATAAATTGTAGCAGCTGTGAGCCAAGAAGTGCTCAAGTTCTAATTGACATCATAATTAGGTATTAAAAGAAATTTCTCATGTTATGGTTGATGTGTTGATTTTAATTATCCAAAATGCTCTTTATTGTAGGAAGGTTCCATTATGTGAAAAATAAGAGCTCACTGTGAAAGGGATAGCATATTGTCATGGATAGAAAACTGGCTCCTAACAGGAAACATAATAGGCATAAATGGGTCCTTTTCTCGTTGGCATGATGGAATGGCGAGAGTGCAACAGGGATTGCTGCTGAGCCTTTTTCCATTCATCGCAATAACTTTGATGAGTGGATTAAATGCTTTTTCTTTCAGACAGTTATAAGTCTGTTTCTCACAAAAACAGTGGAAGCACAGCCCTTGAATATTTTTAGGGGAGAGGTGGATAAATTTTTAATAAACAAGGGTATGAAAGGCTATTGGGAGTCACTGAGATTGTGGAGTGGTCAGATCATGCCATTATTTTATTGATTGATGTAGGACATCACGGGGTCAAGTGGCCTACTCCTGGTCCTCGTACATATGTTCATATTGTGCCTCAACCGGCGCTTACAAAATATTCCAAATACTGACCCAACACTGCTTTTCTCCTTTAGTCCTGTACATATATTTTTATTCTTTACAAGTTTCTAATATGATTTTGCATGTTATTATTATTCATTTCCACACAATACCTGGCTGTATTAAAAAAAAGGCCTCTGATTCTTGTGGCAGAATACTAAGCTTAAGATTTTTTTTTCCCTAAAAAGAAAAAATAATTTGCCCTGGCTTAATGCATTGAGCTGTTAGTGAAAATGTGTTTCATTGTTCTCCAGACCAGATATTCAGTGAAAAAGTGCTCCACTGACTCCTTTAGTTCAGAATAGCATGGAGTGATTTTCCTTCAAAGTATCGAGTTATGTTGCTGCTAGACAGATCAGTAGCTCTTATCTCAACTACCAAGCTCAATGATGATAAGCGAGGAAGGAACAGCAGAAGCTCGTCAGCTCTAATAAATAATGTTCCATTCATTGAATGTTTATTAATTGTTTGACTTCACATATTCTGATTCATCATATTTTGCTGCACTGTATTGTGTCTTTGTCAATGCCTCATTTCCCAATTAGATTATAATTTGATGTGGAGGAGTCAGTGTTGGACTGGGGTGGACTAAGTTAAAAATCACACAACACCAGATTATAGTCTACATAGTTGATGAAGGAGCAGCGCTCCTAAGGCTAATGCTTCCAAATGAACCTGTTGGACTATAACCTGGTGTTATGCGATTTTTAACATCATAATTTGAGGTGGAGTTCTGCCCAGTGAATTCGGTTATATCTAGTTCTGTCACTGAGATTTATTGCTCAGTTTCACACCATTGCTTTATCATATAGTTTAACATATTGCAACATTCAGTTTGGGTTTTATCATGTAGGTTGATGTCTAACATTGTTAGTGCTGTGTTTTATTGCCTCGATACATAGCTCACACCACCACTGCTGTTAATCTCCAGGTTCATGTCTAGACCTGTTGCTGGCTGTTGTTATAGTTCATATCTAGCATAATATACTGCTTATGCTTATCATTTTTGAGTTTTATTGTATAAGTTCATATTTAGAGCTATTGCTCTGGATCTTTTCAGAACTGACCCTGCCACGGTTGTGTTCTGTTGTGCAGGTTCATGTCCAATTGTGTTCTACAGCTTAAATTTATCAGAGTTGCACAAATACTTTGTTGTGCAGGTCTCTATATAGCCTTTTTGACAATAGAATCTCGCATCATAGAACTCTCAGTAAAAAATAATGAAAACACAGTATGATGTAATAATTCCAGCAACTATAAGAATGTTTGATGACTGCAGTGGTTATTGTTCACCAATACCTCAATTTTGCCAGCCTTGAAAACTGTGGTCAAGACTGTGAAGTAACGCCCTTGAAAAGAGATTTTTTTTTCATGAGCATCAGCATACCCTCAAATAAAATTACTGTAGCCCTAGTGGGCTATAGGGCAAAGGGTGATGATTTAGCCTGAAGGTCAGCACGCCATAGTCAAAGGGTGAGGTTGAGAAGGTCGAATATGCATGGTGACCTCAACTGATGTGGGAATTAAAATCCATGTTGTTGATGTCACTCTGCGTTGCAAACTAGCCAACCAGCCAACTGAGCTCACCAACGCGCTAACTGCTGACTTTGTAAGTATTCAGCATAATAACTCCCAAAGTAAGGTCATTATATTTAAGTGATTATTGTTTGGCAATATGCGATACATCTTAAAAGATCCAAGCAAGATAGGACAATTAGGATGAATGGTCAGAACATTCCTTTTGTCTTGACCAACTGGTTAAAATAATCCAGGCACAGAAAATAATTTCCCAAACAGAATAAAGATATTAAGTTGAATAAAGTTAAATACAGAATAAAGTTGAAAAGCTTTTGACTGAATGCACTTGAGAAGCATCACTCATTTGTGTTTTAAAATGGCCAGTTGAAGGCCATTTCCCTGCTACGCAGGGAAACTCTGACTTGATTGAAAGTTCCAGAAAGATAATAGAACATAGAACATAGAACATAGAAGAATACAGCGCAGTACAGGCCCTTTGGCCCTCGATGTTGCGCCGATCCCAGCCCACCTAACCTACACAAGCCCACTATCCTCCATATGCCTATCCAATGCCCGCTTAAATGCCCATAATGAGGGAGAGTCCACAACTGCTACCGGCAGGGCATTCCATGAACTCACGACTCGCTGAGTAAAGAACCTACCCCTAACATCTGTCCTATACCTACCCCCCCTTAATTTAAAGCTATGCCCCCTTGTAATAGCTGACTCCATACGTGGAAAAAGATTCTCACTGTCAACCCTATCTAAACCCCTAAAATCACTTGCTTCTTGTGACATTTTATAATCCGATGCATCCTTTGAAAGGCCTGGTTACTTACTGTCATGAAGCTCTTTGAGACATAGCATCTCAATTAATGCATTCACTGTATTTGCTCTCAGTCTAAAATAAGTCAGTGTTTTCTACCTGATGCAGCATTTCCATTTGCCATCCACTATTACAAAAAGAAAGTCAATGACACTCTGCATTCCAAGAAGCATGAATAAATTTCACTAGCCCTTGCCAGAGAGAAGCAGGCAGAGTAAGTATATGACTTTGCAAGAATTGCTCTTCTCCCCATAGAGAAAGGTTCCATAAATTACTTGTAGGTTGCTTTCTGGGCATCACATTTCAACTCTGAGATGCGCATGTCTCACTCCTTATTGTGAATCTCTGATGTCCCAGTGGCAGTTATGTACCCTCATTCTGCAAATCTTCACTATGCTATCCATATTTCAACGACCATTGTAAACCAGTGGGTAACTATCTCGAGCTTTCCTTTGATAACACTTCCACATAAGCCAAGCGAACATGAGCAACATGCTCATAACAAAGAAAATGTTGCCACGGAACATGACAGAACAAATAATCAGTGGTTTTGTACAAGCTTCCAATGCGTAGACACTCGTACAGGTGCATTACAGTACTCTAGGCAAGTATCAATGATTGTGTTGGTCTTCTACATGGGCTGCATAACCTTTTCTAGCAGCTAAACACTGATTTGCTGAGGGAGGAAGAAAACTGAGAGAAGGAGGAAAGAAGGAGGCAACCAACAGCACCTTTTCGGGTCGGACTCTTGGTGATGCTTTGCCTAACTGTGCACCAATAAATGCGATCCCAGCTCCTCAATCACCAGCAATCCTTAACATTCCCTTCCCCCTGACACTGAACTTTACAGAGTTCATTTCAGGAATATCACTGTGTATTCCCCTGCCAGTTTGGTTATGTACGGCTTTGTATTGTGTAAGGAGTGCAGTGCTTCATTTGGGTCCTCAGAGTTAGAATCCTAACATTTTCTGCCATTGCTCTCTGGTACTACTGCTATTGGAGAGTTTAACTGGAGAGTCTCCTGCCCTCTATGAAAGAATGGCATCTTTCCTCCTCTGCATCTCCTGCACTGAGGTCCTCAGTATAGTGCTGGGAAATATTTGAGTCTGACCTCTGCCATGTTGTTCCATCTTTCAGGATCATTTCCAGACTAAAATCCAGATTATAAAATGTCTTGTGACACCTCTATGAACAGACTTTAAATGAGCAGAAAGCAGAGAATGTGTGTCTTCCTCTGTATTGGAAGTAATGATCATGGATTAATTGTGATTAATTATTCCTTTGCTGTCATTCAGGGAATATCAAATTTTGAGGTCAGCATCGCATAATTTGAGGAGAACTGGAATATTTTGGTGTTCATAAAAGAAGCTGATCAAACCACTAAGCTCCAACTTGTCACACTGAACACTTCAATTTAAACTATGCCTTTGGATAAAATAGGAAATTTATGATGCACAATCACAGCAAAATCTTTTAATCACAGACATCTAATTTTTTTTGCACCAGTAGATTGCCGACATCAGCATCAATAATCCTCAATCTGAACTTCAAATTCACTTAGCTCTTTTCTAGCAGATGTAATCAACAGCATATTAACTGTGTCTTTTTTTTTTGTAAAATTGCTCCATCAACTGATAGACAGAAACCGTTCCCTTAATCTCTATTCTTAAACTTGCCAATTCTCCATTTGGATCATCTGATTCTGTGACGACAGCTTAAGTTGGATTGACTTTTTTTCAAATTTTGTATTATCTAACGTCTCAGCATTTTAGAAACATAAAACTCATGTTATCTTCATCTGCTTTTCTTAGATGCAATTTCTATCCCCGAGCAACTCTCATAAATTTTCATTTTGATCATGTCTTGTTGTTACTCAGTGAATCTTCCGATGAAACAGCATCCTCCTGAACGGAAGGTGCTTAAAATGATAACTAAAGTACATGGAAAAAGGAGCAATGGGAGCAGGAGATGACCATGTAACCCCCGTTCAAGCTGTTCCTCCCGCCAATATAATCATGGTTGACTTTGAGCTTCAGTTCCACTCTTTCACTTTCTCTCCATATCCCATTATTGTCTGAGGGACAGAAATGTGTCCACCTCAGCCTAAAATACATTCCCTGACCAAGTATCCACAATCCTGTGTACAGAATCACAAAGATTCAGAATTATTTGATTGAAGAAATTTCTCTTCATCTCGGTTCTAAACAGTCACTATCCTTAAAGTGAATATTTCTAAATATCTCTTCACCTGAACTTTCCTATTCCTCTGTTAGTTTCAACTCGTTCTCTATGCTTTGGCCATACTTGCTGCTGTACACACATCTATATGACCTGCCCCTTCCCATTACCCTGCACTATAATTGTGTATTTTCTCTTTAACTTCCTAAATATTCCTCACATCAACCCTCCCCTCTCCACCACAGCACTCCCACTATTTAGGTTTAACTGTTTTCGAAGCCATAATCAAATGGCAAACCTCAATACTGCCTCCATCATGCCTCAGTCAAATGCCATTCCAACAATACAACTGTCCCTTTCACTCATGCTGGTATTATTTTCCCAAGAATTAAAAGCCATTTCTTCTACACCAATTTTTGAGTTTAGGCTTTAGTTTAAGATTTTAGTGAAGGTCTGTAGCTCGGGTTGTGGTCGAAGTTATTGTTTGGTTAGCCAATCTAGTTAATTTTCTTGAAAATGTTTGATCCCCCTCCTGGGAACAGGAACACCTATACAAAGTTTTGCCATTAATGGGTGCCCTATCAGCTCCATCTCCGATGCCAGGCAACACCAAGAAGACACTGTGCCACACAACACACTGACCATCCTACCCTACATTAAAAACATCTCAAAACTAATGACGAGACTTCTACATCCTCTGGGGAAAATGACAGCATACAAACCCACAGCCACACTTCACCAGCTACTATCCAAGACAAAAGACCCATAACCACAACATGCAGGATGAATGTGATGTACAAAATATCATGCAGCAACTGCAAGAAACATTGTATAGAACAAACGGGCAGGAAACTCACAACAAGCATCAGCTTGCAACAAAACGACACAACTAGTCCTCCCTCATATTAATACACACTGATAATGAAGGACACCAATGATGGACTGTATTACAATACTGGGACAGGCTAAACAACAAGAAACTCAGGAATTCCTGGAGGCCTGGTATTCATTCATTGGTTCCATAAACAAACACATTGAAATAGACCCCATTTACAGACCTCTACAGCAGTAGAACCATAGCCACAATAGACAGAACTGTATAAATTCAGGGTGATCTCAATGTCAGCACTTCACACAGTAGATGTCACCCAGGAGGGAGATGAAAGATTTGCAAGAAAATCAACCAGCTCAGCGAACCAACCAACAACTTCAACGTCCTGCTCTCTGATCTTATTTACCTTATACTAATGTAGCTTTGGTTCATGTCATAATCCAGAAATGATTATTTTTGTGGCTCTGCCTTTTTAGTTCTGAGTGAGGTACATTATCTTCACAGAACCTCTTTCTTCATCCTACCTACTTCTGATAATGCTCTGCTTACCATAACACTAGGCCCTTTCCATCCCACTCCAAATTCTCCTCCAGCCTGACATACCCTTGACATCAGAAAGGAGAAAGTGAGGACTGCAGATGCTGGAGATCAGAATCAAAAAGTCTGGCGCTGAAAAAGCATAGCCAGTCAGGCAGCATCCAAAGAGCAGGAGAGTCAACGTTTCAAGCAGAAGCTCAATTCCTGATAAAGAGCTTATGCTCGAATCTTCAACTCTTCTACTCCTCGGATGGTGCCTGAGCAGCTGTGGCTTTCCAGCACCACACCTTTTGACTCCATACCCTTGACATCAGGTCGGCAACACAACTTTCAGGACTTACATACTTGACTGTAGAAAACCGTAACTATTCGCTAACTATACTGTCTGGTACAACAACTTCATTCTTTCTAATCCCTGCTCCTTTTGCATGTCATTCTGAACCAGAACCACAGTGCTCTGGTCACTTTTCTTATTCATTCTGCTGTCTGAGCTCTTGTTCATAGAAGCTGCAAGAAAGTCAAATCTGATGGACAATTGCAGTGACTGAGTCTCCTCCTCCATTGTTATCTCCCAGTCCACATACATGCCTCACCTTACACTCTGGCCCTCCTGTCCTTTACCATGGACCAAGTCAGATGTGCCTTGCCAAACATGATTAACTGTTTCCTGGCACAATTTGTTCAGGTAACTGTTCCCCTCCTTGAGGTCTCCAACATTTGTACACTAGCTCATCAAGTGGAGCTAGTGTTCCTTGAACTGTGGGCATTTAATTCAGATATGGTTCTCATAGATTAATTGTATCCATCAGCACCAGATGCTTCTGCTGCAACACATCACTTGCATTGTCATTTACATTGGGTTTGATTTAACTGATTAAGTTTCAAGTTTAGAAAGATTACTTGGTAGTTTTAGCTGGTCATGTGAAATAGTTCATAAATTAAATACTATACTTGCATCCCATAGAGCCAGTTTATATTTCAAGGGTTGAATGGTTAAAATCTACTAACCTACCTGCTCATTTCATTAATGTCTTTGAACATTGATAAACTGAAGCTGGGACAAAGGTATAAGATGCAGCATCTCTTTCCCCTGCTGGACTGAATTCTCAAGTTCTGGATCAGTGGTGCTGGAAGAGCACAGCAATTCAGGCAGCATCCGAGGATGCTGCCTGAATTGCTGTGCTCTTCCAGCACTACTGATCCAGAATCTGGTTTCCAGCATCTGCAGTCATTGTTTTTACCTCGTGAATTCTCAAGTTAACATGTTTTCCCCATTTTATCATTTGGCTACTTTTCTAGAGGACTGGTGACTCTCACCCAAGCAACAACTATTAAATCAACTTCCAACAGGAGCAATTAACACATTTCCAACCAATTATGTCCAGTTGATTGACAGATAATTGCCACTGTCAAGCAGTTTCTGATCCTTATATCATGGTCCAAACTGTGTTCACACTTGAGCCATTTTCTCCATTTTGCACTTGACTTTGATCTGAGTATTTGAGCTGCCTGATAGCAACTGTATGAATGTGAAATACCATATTATATGGAATAGTTAGGAAGGAACTATTTTGCTCATAAGAAGAACACAAATTTAGTTAAAAATGACACAACACCAGTTATAGTCTATCAGGTTTATTTGGAAGCACTAGTTTTCAGAATGCTGCTCCTTCAGCGTGTCATGCAACTGAAATGATATATTGAACAAACCTAAATTGCTGTCAAGTCTTTCATCTTTTAAAATGGGTTGCAGGCTTCAGTTCATTAACACATAAATCCCAGAACTTCTTTTAAGTCACATTCTTGAGATAACTTAAGGTTTTATAAAAAAAAAGGTGACATCTCAGCTTAGACAATGCATTAAAGGTGTGAGGTTAGAGACTGTATCCCAATCCTGAGTCAGACTGGTTGTATTTCCAAAGTAGGAATTTATAAAATATTACATGGATTGATTGCCTGCATTGACTACCAACAGGTTGAGCACTTTTGGAGAAAAATAGAATGTATCTGCTAATATAATTCTGCAAATGTGAATTCACCTCATAGACTTATATGCGTGTGTGTGTGCATGAGAGAAAGGGTTTGTGAGTGCATGCATGTTCAGTGTGTGCATGTGAGTGTGAATGCATGTGAAAGAGTGTGCGTTTGCATGTGTGCATGCTTGGTAAAGTGTGTGGTGTGATGGAATATAAGCCTGTCAGAGGTGTGTGTGCGTGTGCGTGTGTGTGTGTGTGCTCCCAAAGGCGGACTTCAGGATACGCAACAATGCAGAGTGGCCAAGCAGAGGCTGATAGCCAAGTTCAGAATCCATGAGGATGCCCTCAACCAGGATCTTGGGTTCATGTCACACTGCAGGTGACCCCCCACTGCACTATACACACACACACACACACACTCGCACACACGCACACACATACCCTCTCACAGGCTTGTACTCCATCACACTCACACATACACTTTACCAAGCATGCACACACACTCTCTCATGTGCATTCATATTCACACATGCACACTCACACTCTATCTCTCATGCACATGTGCACACATATAAATCTATGGGATGAATTTGCATTTGCAGATATATTCTATTTTGCTACAAAAGTGCTCAATCTGTAGGCAGTCAATTCATGTAATACTTTATAAATTCCGATTTTGGAAATAAACCTAGTCTGACTCAAGATTGGGATACAGACAGACTCTAAACTCACACCTTTAATGCATTGACTGAGCTGAGATGTCACCTATTTTTATAAAATCTTAACTTATCTCAAGAATGTGACTTAAAAGAGGTTCTGGGATTTACATATTAATGAACCGAAACCTGTAACCCATTCTAAAAGATGAAAGAGGTAACAGCAATCTAGGTTTGTTCAATATATCATTTCAGTTGCATGACACTGTCATCTTTTGCTATAAATTCTGTGTGTTATGATCCTGCTCTGCAGCTACCTGCTGAAGGAGCAGTGCTATGAAAGCTAGTGCTTCCAAATTAACCTGTTAGACTATAACTTGGTGTTGTGTGATTTTAAACTTTGTCCAAACCAGTCCAACACCAGCTCCTCTACATCATGGCAAACATAAATATAATGTAGTCTGCAAAAGAAAGAAGGGTGATGTAAAGACAAAGCAGTTCACTTTGCAAGGAGAAAATGTGTGGAATGCGCTACCTGAAAATGTGATGGAGACAGATTCAATGGAAGCATTCAAGAGAATATTGGATGATTATTTGGATAAAAATATTGCAGAAGGGTATGGGAAGAAAGCAGGAGATTTTGTGTCAGCCTTCACAGTTGAGACACAAATAACATGCCAGTAATTGGCAAAGACACAAATATTGGTGAGGACCTGGAGACAATCATTATCATGAGAGAGGTAGCATTGGGCAAGCTAATGGAGCTCAGGGATACAAGTCTGGCCCTGATGGAATACTTCTCAGGGTGCTAAAAGATATTGGGAGAAATAGCAAATGCACTTGTGGTAATTTTCCAAAATTCACTGGACTCTGAAATCAGTTCTAACAAATTGGAAACAGCAATTGTGATGCCACTGTTTAAAAAGGGATGTAGTCAAAAGTTGGGGAACTATAGATGAGTTAGCTTAACTTACATAGTGGGAAAAATGCTTGAGACTACTACTAAGGAAGAATTGGCAAGGCATCTATATAGAAATTGTCTGGTTGGGCAGACACAGCATGGATTCATTTTGGAATCCTATGAAAATATTATGAACATGGTGGACAACGGGGACCCAGTAGATGTGGTGTATCAAGATTTCTGAAACGTAATCAACAAGGTGCAGCACAAAAGCTGCTGCATAAGATAAAAATGCAAGGTATTATGGGCAATGTATTAGTTGAAACTTTATTGCTGGAACAGCGCAGCAGGTCAGGCAGCATCCAGGGAACAGGAGATTCGACGTTTCGGGCACAGGCCCTTCTTCAGGAATGAGCAGAGAGTGTTCAGCAGGAGAAGATAAAAATCCCTTTTTATCTTCTCCTGCTGAACACTCTCTGCTCATTCCTGAAGAAGGGCCTGTGCCCGAAACGTCGAATCTCCTGTTCCCTGAATGCTGCCTGACCTGCTGCGCTGTTCCAGCAATAAAGTTTCAACTTTGATCTCCAGCATCTGCAGACCTCACTTTCTCCTGGGCAATGTATTAGCATGGTTAGAGGATTGGTTAATGAACAGGAAGAAAGAGTGGGAATAAATGAATACTCTTGTGCTTGGCGATCAGTGACTAGTGGTGTGCCTCAGGAATCAGCATTGGGACTGCAATTATTCACAATTTACAAAGATGATTCGGAGTTGGGGACCACATGTAGTGTGTCAACGTTTACAGATGACACTAAGATGAGTGGTAGAGCGAAGTGTGCAGAGGATGTTAAACTTTGTAAAGGAACATAAATAGTTTAAGTGAGTGGGCAAAGGTCTGGCAGATGGAGTACAATGTTAAAAAAATGTGAAGTCATTCCTTTTGATCGGAATAACAGTAAAAAGGACGATTAATTGAATGGTAAGAAATTGCAGCAAGCTGCTCTGCAGAGGGACCTGGGTGTCTTTGTGCACAAATCACAGAAGGTTAGTCTGCAAGTAGAGCAGGTAATTAAGAAGGCAAATGGAATTTTGTCCTTCATTGGAAAAGGGATTGAGTTTAAAAACAGGGAGGTAATGTTGTAGCTGTACAGGGTGCTGGTGAGGCCACACCTGGAGTACTGCATACAGTTTTAGTCTCCTTACTTGAGAAAGGATGGAATGGCACTAGAGGGGATGCAGAGGAGTTTCACTAGGTTGCTTCCAGAGTTGAGGGGGTTGGCTTATGAGGAGACACCGAGTAAACTGGGATTATATTCATTGGAATTAAGAAGAAAGAAAGAGGATCTTATAGAAACATAAAAAATGTTGAAGGAATAGGTAAGATAGAAGTAGGGAGGATGTTTCCATTGGTGGGTGAAACTAGTACAAGAGGGCATAGCATCAAAATTAGGGGGATCAGATTTAGGACTGAATTGAGAAGGAACTTTTTCACCTTGAGGGTTGTGAATCGATGGAATTCCCTGCCCAGTGAAGTGGTTGAGGCTTCCTCAGTAAATGTTTTTAAAGCTAAGTAATTTTTTGAACAGTAAAGGAATTAAGGGTTATGATGAGAGGGCAGGTAAGGCCACAAAAAGATCAGCCATGATCTTACTAAATGGCGGAGCAGGCTCAAAGGGCCAGATGCCCTACTCCTGCTCCTAGTTCTTACGCTTTTATGTTCTTATGTATCAGGGAGCAATGTTCATTTAACAAGCTGGTGCAGGCACAATGGGCCAAATGGCCTCCTTCTGCACTGTAACATTGCTGTAATTTTTGAATGCTGATTGAAAGTGTGCCTTTGAAGCAACTAGGTAGCAGGGAATTGCACTCAACTGGAATGCTTCCTGCTCAAATTGCTGGCTAGGTCTCACTGTCTCTATTTTTATGTGAGATGTGGCAATTTGAGAGAGCTGCTCGAGAATGCTTTGTGTTTGTACAATGATTACATAATGAATCCCTGCCTTTAGGGCAAGAGTACAGGAAAAATGAGAAGCAGATTTGTTTGGTTAAAATAAGCAATTTCCTTGCATGTAGTCTGTACCACACAGACATATGAAGGATAAAATAGCAAATCCAACAAGTTGTATTTGCACAAAGCTTTTAATGTAATAAACAATTTCAAGGTGCTTCACAGCAGTGTAATCAGACATCCATCTCAGAACTCATTGGGCCAGAGTGAAAACAACTCATCCTCTATCCCCAGGGACCACCAAGGAAGAAGAATGAAATTGAAAATTTAAAATGTTTCTTCCTGTACGTTGAACATGTAATGAATGATCATATTTGATTTTCTTCATTTTATAAATTATCAAACCCTTCTAGAACTGTATATACATTTAAATTGTTTCATCATGTGGCTTTTAGCTATTGTGTGGCAAAAATTACATCATGTCTTCTCATGCTTTCATTGAGATTGTCATTATTTTTGAAGTAAAAGTGCAAGAATGGGAGTTTTGAAAATAATGTATGCTTTTGAAAGGTGGGATTTGCATGTTGCTCTGCAATAGAAATCTAATCTTCATAAAAAATAGATTTTGTTTTGCATTTATGTTTGTTGTAGCATAAAGACACTTCTGAAATCGAACAGCAGCAGGAATTAAGCCTGTTTGCATTCTATTGTTAACTTGGGAGTCTACTCTTTCTATCTGCATCGTTGATCTACGACAGATCTCAAGTTTGATTTCTCCATGGTACAATGATGTTATGGATTAGATCTTAAATGTGTTTGAGAGGAGAATGTAAGCTCTGTGTAGCCATCATTGTTATTTTTGGAGGTTGGTGATCAGTTTCCTATTAAAAACATCGACAGTTTGAAGTAACTTTCTGATTACTGAATTTGTTAAGAAGTGGCAAGTTAGATACAATGCATTACTTCATTAGATTAAGCAAGGATACAACCATGACAGTTGGGGATAATTCACTGAGACCAGAGACAAGACAAGCAGGCTGAAGGCATGGAATGCATTTGTCTTGTTAAGGGTGTGAAGGCAGCATCTTGGTCTCTAGGTAAGGTACTAGGGAACTGTTCCTTGGGTCTTATTCCTCCTTTTGTGGTCCATTCTTCATCTGGAGGGCAGCCAGGTGAGGATCACTGCCTAAAAGGAGCAACTGATGAGCACCACTTGATAAGGATCACAACATATTTCCCCTGCCACATGGAACCAGACTTTTGAAAGCTTGGATCTGAATTGACTCAAAATTCCAACTATAAAATCTCTCTGTGACAACCTACTTCCATCTCTATAACATTGTCCGTCTCTGCTCCTGCCTCAGCTCATCTGCTGCTGAAGCACTTAACCACTGCCTTTGTAGCATCTAAACTTGTCTATTCCGTGCACTCCTGGTTCACTTTGTTCTCTTGAAATAATTTAATGTCTGTTGCCCACATCCTAACTTGCAGTAATGTCAGTTCACCTAACACTCCTTTCTCATTGATCAACAATGGCAACCATTAAAATTATGACTCACATTTAAATTTGTATCCATGTGTTCAAATCCATGCATGGCCTTACACCTCCCTATCTCTGTAATCTCTTGATGTATTGCAGTCCATCAAGGACATTGAATTCCTCCAGCTCAGGCCTTATGTCCATCTTTCACATCTTTTCACCTTCCATTGATAGTGATACCTTCAGCTGTCTGAGCCGTAGAATCAGGAATTTGCTCACTAAAAGCTTTCACCTCTCAACCTTTCTCTCCATCTATAAGAATGTGCTTGAAACATAAAGCCTTGACTGAGCGTTTGGCCAACTGAGTTCTGGCTGAAGTTTCCATGCTGATGATCAAGTCTCATGTGTCATGTTCTGATGAAGTTCTAAGTCAAAGCCAGGCTGTCCACGTAAGCCAACCTCAGCTACAATGTAGTCATCGGTGATTGTACCTTCCTTTCTTGTGGTGAAACACTTAGCTCCAATATCTACAATTGATAAGTTATAAAGCACAACTAGTGGAGGCCAGGGAGAATAAATGGTTCTGCTTCTATGCTAAGCAGTGCAATTTGGGGTTAACTGCTCACAGAGACTGTGCTTAGAGAAGTTATAAATATGTTATTAAAAGACTCCCTGCTCTCCTGATTTAAGTTTATAAAATACTTGAAGTGCTTGGTTTTCTGGTATCCATAATAGTAAATATTTAAATGGATTACATTTGGAAATATACACAGAGATATTAATTTATTAGGCTAAGCATCCTTCAGTTCAACTTCTTGAATGTTTTACGATCAAATTATTTGCTGATGTTTTGCAAGAAACAATGTTGCCATGAATAATTCAAACGCCACCTCATTATCACTGATTTGCAACGTGTTTGAGAAGAGTACACTGAATATCTTGAGGAGGAGGTACATATCGTGTACTTGACAACTGACATTTCCCGTGAAAAGCGCTTGGATATTATTCTCGCTTTTGTTTGCTTCATTGAAAGCAAGGTGCTTGCAGAGTTTCTGGAAGTTTCTACCATTTTAGTGTAGCACCATTCCAAGGGACAGATTTAAAAAGTGCCATCATCATGAATGCGTATTAATAAGATTTATAAGCCAGAAAAAAAGTGTTTGCCACTGAGAGGTGGGTAAACAATACAAGAAATGGAACATAGCATGACAATTTGAACTTTGCAACAACCACGTGCATCATCCTGATCCTTTGTAGATCTATATATTCTCATGTTTCTGCAAATATAACATTGTGTAATATGGAAAAGAGTTTGAGGAAATATCTCAGTGATGCATTTTACTTTTCTGCCTCATGTCCTGTTACTCATAGATTTGACATTAGGTTGATTGGTACCACAAACATTCGTGTATTGTTGGACTTACGTTTCCTAAAGGAATCATCTAGAGATTCAAGGATAACATCAAAAGATCAAAATGACTTTCCAATTGACATGAGTGTTTTTGCCATTGATATTTTGTATAAATTCAAGCTTTTGTTGTAATTGGTGATCTTGTGGTCTAGCTGAATTCTCCATGCTGATGAACCAATCTCATGTGTAGCATTCAGGTGAAGTTCCAAGTAAAGGCTCTCAAAGGGGAGCTGTTATGTGGTAATATCACAAGACTATTAATCCAGAGACCAAGGTCCCCTTTGGGATCTGGGTTTGGATCCTGCCATATAAAGCATCCTTTGGTTTGATTTTGATTTTGATTGTTCCAACATCCACTGAATCTTTGAAGCACACTTCAGGCACCTACTAGGTACAGATCAATGAACCCTTAATAATACTGGCAACAGAAGCCAGCTGAACAGATGGGGAGCTATCTCTTTTGCCGGATGGCTTCATTGTGACTGAGATCTGACAAATGGACTCAATCGGTGAATGTTGTTTACATAATTGCAAAGGAAAATAGGAAGTTAGATTGGCAGTTTTATCAAGTTACAATAATGTTATCTTCCTTTGAAGTGGCTTTTCATTTCCTGCCCTTGTGGTTGGCCATGAGAGATATGAGGGACCATAGGTGGGTGAAGGATGAGGGAGGGTGAGGACTAGAAAGTCCAAGAATACTGAATTAAAATGAGCCTATGGCCCAATAAACAGGAGTGGGTCTTATAATTGCCAGTCTGGCTATCCACCCACTTCCATTGCCACTTTGGAAATTAATGACCCTAACTATAACCAAACACCTGGAGACCAAAATACCGAGTGAATTGGCTGACTCTTAGAATTATGCACTGTGCATTCAGGAAATCGCCAACTCACAAGAACAAGGTAGAACATGAAAATCTGGTGTATAGGAGACATTTCTGCAATATCTCAATCAGGCTAAATTCCATTTAAGCCTGGGAAAATTCCATCCAGTCTTTAACCCATCTGAGGGTCCAACTTCACCACAATGCCTTTCTTCCCAGTTAGGAATGGCAATCTAAAATTATGGGTTGTTCAGGCAAACAGTGTACCATCATCAAGTTGAAATAAATGGGTAAATACCTCAAAACTTGATCCTGAGGCATCTACTGAGCACACAAAAATACAAAAGATCTTGATGTATGCAACTAGGAATCAGCCAGTTGACATACACATGTCAATCAGTATGCTGGACATACAATGTAAAGTTAATGGCAACCATGCAGGCATTGACTCTGAGATAAATTACCATTGCCTTTGGTAACCTGCAGTGATTAATGATCTGAAAAATCATGTCACCAATGTAGGTCTTTCCTAAAGACGTTACCCTATTTCATCTGGCATTATTGCTCTCATATAGATACACAGCAATGCTGTTAAATAGTTTTACTTTCTTTAGCAATATTCTCATTCATTGAACTGTCCATTCATTATTTCTGTATCGATATAAGTAGTGTTGAACAGAATATAAATAATGGATAACACCCAATATGTTTCACAGGTTATATCTAAATGTATATCTTACCAGCAGAAATCACTGAATAGCTATCATGACAGGAGTTTGGCATGTTTATTTTGACCGTTCCAGTTGAAGTGTTTTGGGGCCATGATCTAGATCAGCAACTGCACTGTGAGATTGCACTTTTTCGTTTTTTGAGTGATATGAACAGAGGGTGAGAAAGTGGAGTTGTGTTGGAAGATCAGCCATAATCTTATTGGAGGCAGAGCAAGCTTGAGGGCTCATGTGATCTATTCCTGTTGCTATGTTTTACATTCTTATTACGGTATGGTATATGTATCTCTCTAGGCAATTACCCAACAAGTCAATTTGATCAATACATGTTTTATTGGTAAGTGTTTCTTTTTTTTAATAAATTTTTACTTGAATATCAACCCAGTTATTGTGAAATTTCTCTGTTTACAATGCTAATTGGATCCTTCCTCATTAGAATTCCTTTATATACTGATGAAAATGCTTTCTGCCAGGTGAGTGTGTGTGGAAGCAAGGATATCCTTTCGATAGCAGTAGGCAAAATAGAGCAGTCAGGATTCATGGATTTGGTTGCTGTCGAATTAACCCATTAGAAAACACAAGCACATCATCATTGAGTAAATGCATTTTTAAACTGGAGTGCTCCTAAGAATGAAAGCAACTTTCCAGCACTTGCTATTCACATTCACCCATTAAAGAGTGATCACTGGTGTCAAGTATCAGATGGGGATGTTGGCTTTGGAATTGGTGCCTGGAATGATGTTGACTAAGGAGGTGGCAAAGACTAAAATAAACAGCAAAATAACAAGCCTTCTACTGTCATTTACAGCACAGAGAGAGGCCTTTTGGCCCATCATATCCATGCCAGTCAGTAAATATCCATATATTCTAATTCTATTTTTGAGCACTTGACCTTGTCAGGTGTGGCATTTCAAGTGATCATCTAAATGTCTTGAGGGTTCCTACCTTTCCCACCTATTAAGTGTTGAGTTCCAGACCTACAATCCTCTGGATGAAAAACGTTTCCACAAATCCTCTGTTCCTTACTTTAAAATTATGCCTTTAGGTTGTTGACCCTCTACTAAGCTGCAAATTTTCTCCTTATCAACTCTATCAATGTCCCTCAGAACTTTGTACACCTCCATCAGAACTGTATCGTGACTCCTGGCACCACTCACCCACCTCACCTTCTTAGTTTTAAGGAAAACAACCCCAGCCTATCTGGTCTCACTTCAGCCCAGACAACATCCTGATGAATCCCAAAATGCATCACTTCACAAGATTCAGAATTAAATTCCATTTGCTACTGTTCAGCCCATCCATATTGTGCTGTAGTCGAAGGCTTTTCTCCTCACTATTTAGCACACCATGACTTTTTGTGTCATTTGTGAACCCAATCAACATACCTCCTACATTCATGTCTAGATCATTAATTAAGTAACAATCAACAAGAGACCCAGCATGGAACCCTGTGTTCAGCCAGTGGACACCTGTACAGTCAGACATACATCCTACGAGGATCATATTCTCCTACCTGCCACTAAGCCAAATTTGGATGCAATGCCATGCAAAACATTGTCAAAAATCTTGCTAAACTCCGTGTAGAGTACACAAAGAGCAAAACCCTCATCTATATACCAAATTACCTTCTTGAAAAATTCAATAAAATTTGACATGATTTTACCCTTTCAAAATCATTCTGTTTATTTTTGATTAATCTTTACCTCTTCAAGAGCAGATTAATTCTGTCCCTCAGAGTCTTTATTTCCTACCATAGATGTTGGTACTATTGACTTATGTTTTCATAATTTATATCTACCATCTTTCTGCGTAATTATGCCATTTCAGCTCTCCTCCAGACCTCTGGCACCCCTCCTGTGTCCAGAAAGGATTTGAAAATTAATACCAGACCCCACTGCAATGGAATCCTTGATTCCTACAGCACTCTGCAACATATCACATCTAAGCCTGGGGGTCTATCCAGTTTCAAGCCTCTTAAAACTGTTACTACATCTTCCTTCTCAATACTCACTTACTCAAGTATATCACAGTACCTCTCCCTGATTTCTACAACATCCTTCTCTACAATGAATACACTTACAAATTATTCATTTAAAACTTCAGTTCTGGCTCAACAATCAGGAGTTCAAGAATTGTAGTTTTATCTTGGTAAATGTACCTTTGGTTTATTTTCTTTTCAGATGAGGCCATGTATTCATGAAAACAGAAGAACAGAATAAATGCAAGACTGTAGTTATTTGACTGTGTACACTTTTCCACTCAATTATGTGACTACAGTTTTGCTCTTGAGGCATGGTATGTTATAGGCTGTTGTAGGAAGGGAGAAGGAATTTTAATTAATAAATCAATAACTTTGAACATTTAATTACTATTTAGATTGGTCATTGTCAGCCTGAAAACCATTTAAAATATTCACAACAAGACTTTAATCAGGCTAGATAAGGGCTGAGGGAATTCATTGATTGACTCTTCTAATTAACTTTGTATCAAGACACTGGTATCTTATTTGAAACAAAATCAAATATGCAATGACGGTCTATTTTACAAGAGCATGATGAAAATTGGGATGTTAAATAATCAACAAGATTTAAAGCAAACGGTATACTACCTTCTTATTGTATCTTTAAATCATCTCTCACTTGAAGCATGAGTATTAATTTATTAAAGATTAAAGCACAAAAGTTGGCTTTTTGGCCCACTTGTCTCAGTTCTTGGAAAGAGATCTCCTGTTATTCCAGTTTCCCGTCTGAGCGCTGATGTGCCTTTTTCAATAACCTATCAAAACACTTGCTGCATTAAAAAAACTTAATCAACCTTAATATTCATTATAAAAATGTCAGCATCACAAACATATTGGTTCTGAATCAAGGCAATATGTCTGTCTTGCATCTGTCCATAATCTTTAAAATACAAACTTAGGAAAATAATACTGTGGAAGGTTCACATTCTGATTGTTGAGATTGTTTTTTGTCTGTTTTTCTATTTGCCTGCCTTTCCCTGCCATGCAAAGCACCCTGTTATTTGTAAAAACTGAAAGAACTGTGGATGCTGTAAATCAGCAACAGAACAGAAATTGCTGGAATAGCTTAGCAGGTCTGACAGCATCTGTGAGGAGAAATCAGAGTTAATGTTTCAGGTCAGGTAACCTTTCCTTTAATTGGGATCTATTTGAGATCCTACACTTGAAAGTTAGTATTCGAGGAATCAGAGTGTGGAAGTCTTCACTAATCTGAAAGCAGATCTTACCAGAGCTGTGCTTACGGATATTTTTGTCCATGTTTTGCATGCAAGGATATGAATTTTAATTTGGGTGAGGTGCAGAGAGGTTGGTTATTTTGTTGAAGAGGATTTATCTTTTTATTCAATGCCACATTTAAAACGTGTGTGTGCTCATTTGCAGAGCAGCGAAAAGATTGGAAATCTCTTAGGGTGGCTCAGTGATTAGCACTGCTACCTCCCAGCACCAGGGTCCCAGTTCAATTCCAGCCTCAAGTGACTGTCTGTGTGGAGTTTGCACATTCTCCCCATGGCTGTGTGGGTTTCCTCCCACAAAGATGTGCAAATCAGATGAATTGGCCATGCTAAATTGCCCATAGTGTTAGGTGTATTGGTCAGAGGGAAATGGGTCTGAGTAGGTTACTCTTGTGAGGGTCGGTGTGGACTTGTTGGACCAAAGGGAATCTAATCTAATCACTTTTGCATCATAGGGAAATGTAGTGTTTAATCTCTTACTGAGCTGGACAGGTTAGAAAAGTGAAAGGGTTTATCGTAGAGTTTTTGCTGAGCTTGCTGTCATAGCCAGTTTGGAACTGTTACAATTGGCCTCAGAAGGTTTAATGTTTCATACAATCTTGCAATTAAATTTACTCAGCACTTGGATAACAAATGAATGGGCAATTTTAGCAGTGTGTGTTGTAAATCATTCCAAGGATGATCCTGATTACTGTTCAGTAATTCCTGCTGGAAGGGTTATGCGTGTGAGAGCACAAGTCAGATAAGCCTAAGTATAGCTGTGGTGCACATCATTGCCAAATTGGTTAACTGATCTGACACTAACGAAAGAAACACAGCTAGGGAGCGTTACAATGATGGATCAGAACACCATTGTATTTATAGTAATTTCAAATTTTAATTCCAAATAGTGTTTTTTTATAAACTGAAAAAGAACTGAGAATGCAAATTCAGTGACAATCTGGTAAAGTCCTATGAGAAACCTATGGTCGTTCTAACTGTGAAGTGTCAAGGAAACCTCAAATGTGGAGAGACTTAACAAGAAGAGATAACATGAGAACTGACTAATAAAACCTCTCAAGTAAAGCCCACCTTTTGCAGAATTGGTCGAGTCTAGTCAATGCATATTATCTTGTGTGGACAAGAGTGGTCTGAGGGCAACTATTTTAATCATCGGGTTTACACTAGAGGTAAAACAAAGGGAAAGAATTTACTCACTGCTGAAAGGAATCAGAGCAACAGAATTTCTACCAACCTACAAAACTGAGAATTGACTACTTATAAAGTTTTACTGGTAAACTAATAGTGGGATTTAGATTAGATTCCCTCCAGTATGGAAACCAGCCCTTCAGCCCAACAAGTCCACACCAACCCTCTGAAGAGTAACCCACCCAGACCCATACCTGTACCTATATTTAAACCTGACACTATGGACAATTTAGCATGGCCAATTCACCTGGCCTGCACATTGTGGGAGGAAACCCACACAGACACAGGGAAAAATTGCATACTCCACACAGACAGTCACCCAAGGCAGGAATTGAACCCAGGTTCCTGGCACTGTGAGGCAGCAGTGCTAACCACTGAGCTGCCATGCCACCCCAAGGAAAGCAACGACAAACCTTGCAAGTGCAAACCTGCCACTTGCAAACCCCAATACTATATCTGGTCAGTATGGAGATTGAACCCACAACCTTGGCATTATTAAGCACCATTCTCTAAACATCTGAGCTAACCAACCTATTGAAATTGTTTTTTTTTCATGTAATGATCACTTTGAACTTTACATAACACACACTAGTTAATATGGGGACTGTACTTAGAAAGCAACAGACTTGACAATGGTTTAAAAGTTTTCTAAAAGTTTTTAGCACAGTACTCTGAAGGTTAATTTCTGGCGATCTGGAAAAAGTAAAAAATTTGGAAAAGGTATGTCTTTATAAGGTGGTCCAGTAGTATTTCCATCAAGGTACCAAAGGAAATATTGGGGCAGATGATCAGAAGTTAGCACTAATGCATACATTTTAATGGAGGAAAGAGCAGTAGAAAAACAGCCATTTGGGTAGACATTATGAGGCATAAGGCCCTGACAACTCAAGGCATGTCCATCATTGGTGTTAAAATTAAAATTTAAAATGCTCATGAGGTCAAAATTAATACAACTTAGATATTTTAGAGAGTTGTGTGGCTAGAGGAGAGGGAGCAAGAACCATCTGAAACAAAGATGAGAGGTTTACATGCATGACCTTGTTAACCAGGAACCACCATGGGTCAGGAAGCAAAGCAGCAAGGATGCTTAGTGAACAGGATTTGATATGAGTTAGAACGCATCAGTTTTAATGACCTCAGCTATACGGAAAATAGAATTTTCGACTGCACTGTATTGGTATGGTCAAGCCTGCTGGTAACAATTACAGAGATGACATTTGCAATAACAGATGAGTCAAGTCTGGAAGGGAGATGAATGACATTACAGAGCTGAGAATTGGTGATCTTGGAGATATTGAGAATGTGTCATTAGAAGATTACTTCAGCATTAACTGAAGCATTAAAACTGAAATCAGTCAGGTTTAGCCTCAGATAATTCATGGCATGAGGTATTGAATTATGGTGAGGAATTGCAGTTTTTTTTAAATGGGGAACAAAGGTGGAAAGTTAGGGTCAAGCAGTCTTCTAATTTTGAGATTGTAGAGGAGTCCTTATAACTGGACACTTGGCAGACCAGCGCATCCTCAAGTGAAAACTGGTGCCTTGCTTTCAGATATGTTACCAAGGGAATATATCTCAATTAGACTTAGGAGAGGAGCAAGGATAGATCCTTCAAGGTCACCAGGAGTAACAATGTGGGGGTGGGAGCAGAAGCCATTGCAAGTAATTATTTGGTAATTATTAGAAAAGGATGGAACCAGGAAAATGCATTTCCACCCAACTATGTGATGGTGGAAAGTTGTTTGTAGCAAGACAGTGTTGTGAATCACAAGAAAGGCTGCAGACAGTTTGAGAAGGACAAAGAGGGAAAGTTAACCATGATCACAGGGATGGAAACCTGACTAATTAGTTTCAGACAGGCAGTTCCAGAAAAGGTGGCATGAATCTAAGAGGAAAGAACACATTCAAAGGCTTTAGAGATGAGATGGAGGTTGGAGGTGGGAAAATAATTGGCCTGGACTGGGAGGGGTCAGCAGTTATAGTGTCTTGAAGAGTGAGGGTGATCACTGCTAATTTGCAAGAGAGAGAGAGCAAAAACAAATACTTGCATTTCTGTAGTAAGTCAAGCACTTCTGAAAGCCCTTCATAGCCAGTGATGCAATTCTGAAGTTGAAGTTTTGTTGGAATGTAGAAAACAAAGCCACCTGATTGTGAACGGAAAACCCACCACAAAAGCCAACGTGATAAATAGCAGATGATGTGTTTCTGTGTTGATATTTGAAAGATAAATTATTGACCATGATTCTGGATTAAGTGCATTCTTCTTTGAGAAAAAGCCATGAGATCTCTCACACCCACCTGAGAGCTGATGGTAACTTCACATTTGAAGAAAGGCCTGCCCCATATTTTCTGCACCCAAGCATCAGCCTAGAATTTTCTGCACAAACTCTGAGGTAGGACCAATACGAGCCACAGCGCACACTCCATGTCATGGTCGGGAATACATTGACGAGCAAGAAAGAGAACCATGAACATCATCAGCTAACATGGGGCCTGGACTAGAAGTTGGGGGGTTGACAGTTTAAAGAGATAGAGTTAAGAGACTCTATCTCTTTACTCTATCTGATCTCTGAGCTGGGCTGAGCTCAGAGCTTGAGATGGGATAGAAAATAATATGAGTTGAGCAGTACAGCAAGGGAGAGCTTCAGTAGATGTTCAGCAAGGTTTGCTAGAAAGAGAGTTGGAATGAAACACATGATGATGCTGATTGGATGGCTCAATATTAACCACAAAGAAGTCCTCAAGGTTTCCAAATTTATCATTGGACATGAGGTGGAGAAGGCAGAGAGTGACGAGAAGACAGAATGCAGGAACAAAAAAAACAGAATGTTATCCTGAAATTGTGATCAGTTGTAACAGATGACAGAAAGTCCTCTCACAAGATCCAGCCAGATCTGGTGGAGAAAGACTAACCCAAATGTCCAAGTGAATAGGAGAAAATTTTCTCTGGGAGTGGGTGCAGAGGAGGTCAGGTTGTGTGGAGACAAAGGGTAATACAATGCAGTGACCACAATTGAGCTTATGAGTGATTGATGCACAGAAATAACAAGAACAAGGTCAAGCAAATGGGCACAAATATGGATAGGGGAGTTTTGTGTGCGGGGAGAATAAGCTGGAACAGGAGGGTAATGACTTCAGAGGAGACAGTACAGAATGAATTGCGGATGAAGGTTTCAATCCATGAAGATGAAGATTTCAATCCAGGAAAATGGACAGCAACCTGGTGCAGATGCTGATGGAGGGAAAAAGCAAAATTACCTCTTTTAAAAAATTACCATGGTTCTTGGGTGGGCAAACTTTAGAAGAGAGCTGAAATGGTGGGACATGGTGTGATACTCAAGGGATAAGAAGATGTTATCTGTGTAAAAGCTGACAACTGATTAATCAGCCAGAATGAGATGAAATAAGATGAAAATGTCAGGCTCCATGCTTATCTTTAGAATTTGTTTTATAAATATGAAATCTCATCCTAACCTAAGCCAGACATTCTGGCTTAGGTTATTAACATATATTAACATATATATTAATTGGTTCCAAATGGGTATATTAGCATACTGAAACAGATATTTAGAATTATACCCTTTTTTTGATGTCAAATCTTGTCAATTGGTTCCAAATGAGCTTGTAGGGTTGCCATGGTGATATGAAGGAAGGTTTCTCCATCTTCCCAGTCAATACCAGAACTCTTCTTGTTGTCCTTTTTGTTTCACTCCATGCCAGTATCCTTATTCTTCTGACCTGGTCTGTTGCTCTTTCTCTGTCTTTCCTTCTCAGGTTGATAGTTTTCACCACTTTCTCTCCCTTACATTGCTGTTTTTCTCACCAGTTTGCTTCCTTCTCCTCTACACAATTTGACAATGACAATTGTTTTCTCCTCTTGCTACAATGATACTTGCCAGTATCTTTCAACCTTCATCATGAGTTCCTTGAGAAGTAACAGTAAGATTCGGACAGCATTCAGAATAAGAACTGCTCGTGCTGTTAAACATGATTCCTTTATTCCTTTCCACAGATACAATGGTGTGGTAGACTTACATGACAAAATTGCACAGTGCACAATGTAGTTTCCAGTACACAGCCTCTTTCCCCTTCTTTGTAGATATGAGGCACAATGTGCCTTAATGTTTCATTTTCAAAGTGTAAATAACCTTAAATTGAACATTGAACTTTAACAGTAGCACTGCAAGTTCTTTTTTTAACTGCAAGTTCAGTCATATACAATAAAAGACTTGCTCACCAACTGAAGGTTTTACTTTGTAACATAATCACTTCAGTACAATGGACATTTTCTCTCATGAGTAGTGTATCACCTGACATCACAAGCGGTCTCGTTAAACTCACATTCTTCATCTGAGATGTTGATCCTGGAATTATAGACTCATAGAGTCAAAGGGCTGTTCAGCTTGGAAACAGACCCTTTGGTCTAATTTGTCCATCCCGACCAGATATCCTAAATTAGTCCTATTTGCCAGCATTTGGCCCATATCCCTCTAAATCCTTTCTATTCATGCACTCATCTAGATACCTTTTAAATATTGTAATTGTACCAGCAGAGGCAGTCAGCTGTGAAAGTTTACAGTTCTTTTTTTTCCCATCTCTTTCTCTTTCTTCCTCCATTTTTAAAGTGCTGTTGTTTTGATTTCTTTTTTCCAAAGTTCCAAAACAATGTAACAGCTTAAAAAAAAAATAATTACTGCTCTAAGAATTTGAGGAAATCAGCTCCAAAACTGAAAATAACTCAAAAACGGAGCAGCCACAATTTTTTCCTGTCCTCTGTCTCGGATTACCCAGAATACTGTTGGATTCAGTGATCTTGAATATTCCTTACAGTGCCTTAAAAAGTGATACATTTCATACGATTTGTGAACAGCACTTAGCAGTTATCATTGATTTGTTTGATCTGGTAACAACAAATGCTTGGATGTCATTCTGAGTTGTTCGTTTCCCAAGATAATCATCAAATTTCAGAAATGCTTCATCTCCAGGCTTCAGGCGTATAACTCTGAATTTTACATGATGCAGTGAATTTACTTTAAGTTACTTCCTTTGTTCTCGATTATGTTTGCATATATGTTGATTGTCAGCTCTGTGGGGTAGCCCAGGAAGATGTCTGCATCTTGGATGTGCAAAGATGAATGTAGCTAGAGGGTTTCCAGCAGTTGAGTGGGTAGTTTTTCTGTAATTCATGACTTACACCTCAAGACAGCTGGGAGTAACTTTGACAATACACGCTAATGGCAAGTGATTTTTCAGTGACAGAGACCAGAATCCCTCCCAAATTAATGAAACAATGTTGAATGGAAGTCCATTATCAATTAACACATTTTGAGTGATCATAAACAAAGTAAAAATCTGCCCTAGCCTTTGAGATGACCACTTTCATTGGCATTAATGTGCCATTTCTATGACCAAGAATTTGCACAAGTCATAATTGGCAATAAACAGGTGATTGTCATTGTGTAAATTTGCAAAGTCAACACTAACTTCAATTGTTGGTCTCACAGTTAGTTCAGACACCGTGACAAAAGTACGAGAATTTGACTTGCTTGGCATGGCAAACACCGAATAATTTTCTGCTCCACTGTGCAGCAACAACACCTTTTCCTAAAGGAGTTGTTCAGTTTTCACAATTCCTCACAATTCATATCCTTTGTTCTCAACATATTCCCTAAGTGACTATGAAATGACAAAAATATTCCTGACTGACACAGTGTCAAATGTGGGTATTACAGTGAGCTGATTTTGAGCATTGTGAAGGTCTCATCATGTGTGAGGGATTTCATTTGGAGATGCATTCTCGGGCACTTATTTTTCGTTTTGTGATTCCACAGCTGCCATATATAGTTACAATGCTACATCTTGTTCTGTTGCTGCTTTGATATCAGTTAGTTAAGAAGCCAAGGGGGGAAGATATCAGGAATCACTGCTGTGGGAGAGAAGCTGAGGAAATGGGGATTAGATTAGATTACTTACAGTGTGGAAACAGGCCCTTCGGCCCAACGAGTCCACACCGACCCGCCGAAGCGCAACCCACCCATATCCCTACATTTATCCCTTCACCTAACACTACGGGCAATTTAGCATGGCCAATTCACCTACCCTGCACATCTTTAGACTGTGGGAGGAAACCGGAGCACCCGGAGGAAACCCAATAGACACGGGGAGAATGTGCAAACTCCACACAGTCAGTCACCTGAGGTGGGAATTGAACTCGGGTTCTGGTTCTGTGAGGCAGCAGTGCTAACCACTGTGCCACCTGTGCAGAGGTATGGGCAGTTGTGAAGGAAGCACCATTCAGTATACTCTGAGGGGTGTGTTTCACACTAGACCACAGCAGGGTAAGTGGGGTGCAGCCAGGAGGTTTGTTGTCACTGATAGTTAGCAACATCCTGCCTTCGCTGGGAGGAGAAAGCACTACCATACCAGGTAGGTTTACATGATATGCCTGTTACTCGAGAGGAAAAGTGGGGAGATAAAGATTTAGGTGGATGGTTTTGGTGAGAACATGGAAAAGTTCAAATCAGATTAAATTGATGAGGGGGGTTACCAAGCATACATTTGGGTTTTCACAAATAGCCTCAGGCTTAGCCTCTTCCATCATGCAGTATATAACAAGTGCACAATAGGGCTGAAAGTGGCTGCAACCATACTCAGAGTGGGTGGGGTAGGTACTTCATTTTGTAAGGTAGAAGACTTCACTTGCAAATGAAAGGGTAACAGATATTCGTACAATAAAATAGCAAAACGTCTATGCACGTTACATGCTGCCTGAACAGAGGAATTGACCTACAGTGTGTATTCCAATCCTTGACGTAAGCATTGCTGAAAACATCAAACAGTGTTGAAAATCAATGCCAGTAGTGTGTACAATGCACAAGCAATGTCTTGCAGCCTGGAAAGATTCATCCTGATTGCTAAAGTTGCATCTTCCAAGTTCCCATAGCTTGCATAAGGGGCAGGAGCTGCTCACATCACATCTTTGCTCATCAAACATCATATAACACTAAAGACAGCTAGACTCTGCCTCTTTCATGTTACAGTTACAGATAGATAGACACCACTGATGATGAAAAATGAAACCATATTAATAAATGAGTGATATTGTATTTGCAAAGACATATCACTCATTTTATCTATGTGCCCTTCCAAGATCTTCTTCTGTCTTTCTCTCCCTCTACATCTTGGTGCAGTCACTGGCCTGGAACAAAGTAGAGGGAGCTTGGCCTATAGTTAGCCTGAGAGTTCTGGCTAGTGATGGTCCAGACATGTTGAGTGTGGTGCACCTTCCTCAGCTTGAGCAACCACAGAGATGAGATTGGAGGTGGAAGACCTGGTTACCTATAAGCACTCAGCTGGAGAATCCTGAGTGGAGACCTTTAAGGGACCTTATTGCCTGAGTCTGGTCCCTTCTCCAGCTGAGTGCTTATAGGCATTACTCTGCCATCTTGTGAGGAAGGGGCAGCTCGAGTGAAATCAGGGTCCCTCTTCCCTCTGTCACCTTGCTGGTGATACTGAGAATGCCAAAGGCAGTAGGATCCCAGCAACATTACTGCAGTCCTGCACTCTGTGAGTCTGTTGGCCCAGTGCTTCAGGGTCTGCTTGTGCATTTGAATGAAGTCACAAATTGCTGATGGGATCCTCTCTTGCCTGGGACTAAGCAGGTATCTGATCTCCAACCTCCGAGTACAACTGGCCTGGGACAATTCTTCCTGTGCCAACTGCAGAGACATGGCAGGGAAGTGCTCACTAGCAGCTGCGCCAGATTCTAATCAAGCTAAAATACCCAGCAAAATATCAGTATTTGACCTGGTGAAGGATATGGGGAGGCAACCTTGCCAATGCATTCTCTAATGCATCCGTAGTTTTTTACAAAGGGTGAATGTGTCATATGGGATGAATGTCTTGCCATGGAGATTGTGCTAATGCCACTGGTGCTTGCAGGAGATAAGAAAACAGAGTTGATCACACAGTGATATAAACTGGATGATTTATGTATCTGTAAAATCATTTATTTTAAACTTGAGTTTGAGTTTTCGTTTTGTGGTAGATTTTAGGAATGCAAAATCTAAGTGCAGGAGTTGACTATTCAAGCCTGCTCTAGCATTCAATATAATTATGACTGCTTCTCTATTTTATTACCATATTCTCTCTTTCTCTCCATACCATTTGAGGCCTTTGCAATCTAAAAAATGTATCAATCGCTTTCTTGAATATAATCTGTGACTTGGCCACCATAATCTTCTGTGATAGAGAATTCTACAGGTTCACTACCCTTTAAATGAAGAAACGTTTCCTCATCTTAGTGTTAAATTGTCTACCCTGTATCCTGAGACAGTGTACCCTAGTTAGATTAGATTAGATTACTTACAGTGTGGAAACAGGCCCTTTGGCCCAACAAATCCACACCGACCCGCCGAAGCGCAACCCACCCATACCCCTATATTTACCCCTTCACCTAACACTACAGGCAATTTAGCATGGCCAATTCACCTGACCTGCACATCTTTGGACTGTGGGAGGAAACCGGAGCACCCGGAGGAAACCCACGCAGACACGGGGAGAATGTGCAAACTCCTCACAGTCAGTCACCTGAGGCGGGAATTGAACCCAGGTCTCTGGCGCTGTGAGGCAGCAGTGCTAACCACTGTACCACCATGCTGCCCACAGCATGGTGACTCCCCAACCAGGGAAAACGTCCTCCCTGCATTCAGTCTGTCCAGCCCTGTTAGCATTCTATACATTTCAATCAGATCCCCTCTCATTCTTGTAAACTCGAGATAATTCAAACCCATTTGAAACAATTTCTTCCTATAGTTCATCCATGCCATTTCTGATATCAGTCAAACCTAGATCAAAACTGCAGACAATACTCCAGGTACAATCTCACCATGACCCTGTATATTGCAGTAAGACATCCCCACTTTTAAACTCAAATCCTTTTGCAGTGGAGGCCAGTATATCATTTGCCCACTTAATTACTTGCTGGACCTGTCTGTCAACTTTCATTGACTGGTGGACAAAGATATTCAGATCCATTTGTACATTTCCCAGTATATCATCACTTAACTGATACTGTTCCTTTCTGTTTTCACAGTGAAGTGTATTACTTCACATTCAACCACATTGGAAGCATGCATCATGTATTTGCCCATTCATTCAACTTTTCTGAATCACCTGAAAAGCTTGCTTGCATCCTTCTCACAACTCTCATTTCCACCTAGTTTTGTGGTTCTAAAGATAACCTACAACCCAACTTTCTTGCCTTTTCCCCATAACTCTTGATTCCCTTACTGATTAAAGATCTGCCTGTCTCAGCATTGAAAATACAGAATGACCAGCTTCAACAGCTTTGTGGGCAGCATGGTGGTACAGTGGTTAGCACTGCTGCCTCACAGCGCCTGAGACTCGGGTTCAATTCCCGCCTCAGGCGACTGACTGTGTGGAGTTTGCACGTTCTCCCCGTGTCTGCGTGGGTTTCCTCCGGGTGCTCCGGTTTCCTCCCACAGTCCAAAAAGATGTGCAGGGTCAGGTGAATTGGCCATGCTAAATTGCCCGTAGTGTTAGGTAAGGGGTAAATGTAGGGGTATGGGTGGGTTTCGCTTCGGCGGGTCGGTGTGGACTTGTTGGGCCGAAGGGCCTGTTTCCACACTGTAATGTAATCTAATCTAATCTAATCAAACAGCTGTCTGTGATAAAGAATTCCAGAGTCACTAGCTTTTGTCATGGAGTCAAAGAGTCATATAGCTCAGAAGCAGATTCTTCGGTCCAACCTTTCCATGCCTTACATAATCCAAACTAGACCAGGCCCATCTGTCTATTCCTGGCCCATATCCCCTCCAAACCTCTCCTATTCATGTACTTATTCAAATGTCTTTTAACCGTTGTAATTGTGCCCACATGCATCACTTCCACAGGAAGTTTATTCCATACACAAATCACCCACTGTGTAAAACATTTGCCCCTCGTGTCATTTTTAAGTTTCTTTCCTCTCATCTTAAAAATATGCCACCTCGTCTTGAAATTCTCCAGCCTAAGGAAAAGACAATTGTCATTAACTCTATCTATACCCCTCGTTATTTTATAAACTTCTATCAGGTTGTCTCTCAACCTCCTATGCTCCAGTGAAAAAAGTCCCAGCCTATCCAATCTTCTTTATAACTCAAACCTTCCCATACCTGGCAAGATTCTGGTAAATTTCTTTTGAATCTGCTTCAGTTTAATGAATCCTTCGTATAATTGGATGACCAGAACTGAACACCGCATTCCAGAAAAGGTTTCACCAATGTCCTGTGTAACCTCAACATGACTTTTCAACTCTTATGCTCCAAAAGACTGAGCAATGAAGGCACACTTGCCAAATGCCTTTTTAACCACCCTGTCTATATATGACACAAATTTCAAAGAATTATGCACCTGCACCCCTAGGTTCCTGTGTTCTACAACACTATCCAAGGCCCTCATCTCTGTCTTAAATGTGCAATCCTTATTCATCCCTCTTGTTTTTGATTCTCCCACAAGAGGAAACAACCTTTCAGCATCTGCTCTGTCAAGTCCCCAAAGATTCCTGCATGTTTCAATGTGGTCATATCTCATTCTTCTATATTCCATTGAGTACAGGCTACTCAATGTGTCCTTATAAGACATTCCCTTAAAAAGGAGATCAAGGTTATGTGGAGAGAGCAGAAGAATGGGGTTGAGAATCTCATCATCCATGATTGAATGGCAGAGCAGACTCGATGGGCTGAATGGCCTAATTTCTGCTCCCCTGTCTTATAGTCTTACGGTCATACCTCAAACTAAAACAAAGAACCGAGGAGGCTGGAGATCTGAAACAAGAACTGGCAGCATTTGTGAGGAGAAAGCAGAATTAATGTTTCAAGTTCAGTGACTCTTCATCTGAATTGAGTGCCTCGAGTGGAATGAGAAGGAAGATAAAATATGGTGTTGAAAGCCAGGAGCAACAGTGATTACATTAAATGGTGGAGCAGACTTGAAAGCTCAACTCCTTAGTTTCTGTGTTCCTAAAATCCACCACAAAATGGCAACTCACACTTATAGTAAATTATTTTAATAATATATAAATCATTCAGTTTGCATTACAATGATACATTTTCTCTTTTATCTCCTGCAAGCATCAACTGCATTAGCATAGTCTTCATGGCAAGACACCCATCCCATACAACATCTCCACCATAAGAAAGTCATGGATTTTGAAATGCTAATTCTGCTTT
Organism: Chiloscyllium plagiosum; assembly: GCF_037043375.1. Classification (NCBI taxonomy): domain Eukaryota; kingdom Metazoa; phylum Chordata; class Chondrichthyes; order Orectolobiformes; family Hemiscylliidae; genus Chiloscyllium; species Chiloscyllium plagiosum. Next base: position 32,820,256 of record NW_028270141.1, read on the forward strand.
CCCTCTACACCTTATATCAGCTTAGTGAGTCTTCTCTGAATAGCCTTCAATGTCAATATGTTTTTCTTGCGATAAGGGGCTCAAATGTGCTCATAATATTCTACCTGTGATCTGACTTGTGCTGTGTACAGCTTTAGCAAACCTTTCTGGTTTACACTGAATTCCTTTTGAAATAAAGGTTAACATTCCATTTGCTTTCCTTATTACCAGTTGAGATTGAGTATAGCTTTCTGTGATTTGTGCAAGACGACTCCCAAATCCCTCTGTTCCATTGATTTACCCAGTCTTTCCCCATTTAAATAACAGTTAGCTCATTTATTCTTCCTGCCAATGTGCTCAAGCTCACATTTTCCACATTATATTCCATTTGCCAAGATTTTGCGTGCTCATTTAATCTGGCTATATCCATCTGCAGACTCTTTGTGTCACCCTCAGCACTTGCGTTCCCACCTTTTTTGGCAGTTGCAAAATTGGCTACGATACGGTTCACTTCCCTCATTAATTTGTATCTTAAAATAGTGGCCTCAGTATTGATCCCTGCTGCACACCACTCATTAAAAATTGCCATTCTGAAAATGCCCCCCTCATCTGAACTCTCTGCCTTCTTTTGATTAGTTAATGCTCTATCCACATAGCTCCAGCAGCATAAGTACCCTCATGTGTGGTACCTTAACAGTCGTCTTCTGAGAGATCAAATGAATTATATCTACTACTTCCATTTTATTTATCCAGCTTGTTACCTTCTCAAAGAATTGTATTAATTTTTTTTCAGCCATGATTGCCCATTCATGAAGACATGCTGACTCTGCTTGATAATATTACATATTTTGAAATGGTCTGCTCTTACGTCCTTTATAATAGACTCTCACATTTTCCCAATAACAGACATGAGGCTAGCTGGCTGAACAATATCTTTTTTTGTCTCATTCCCTTTCTAAATAAAGTTGTTGTATTGGTATCTTTCCAATCCTCTGGGATAGCTCTTTAATCAAAACGATTCCTGGAAAACCACTACCAATACATCCCTGTCCCTGCAAGTACTTCCTTGAATATCGTTGATGCATACCGTGAGGTCCAGGGAATTTATCAGACATTAGTCCCATTAGTTTCATAAGAACATAGAACATAAAAACATAAGAACTAGGAGCAGGAGTAGGCCATCTTGCCCTTCGAGCCCGCTCCGCCATTCAATAAGATCATGGCTGATCTTTTCGTGGCCTCATATCCTCTCATCATAACCCTTAATTCCTTTATTGTACAAACGTTATCTGTCTTAGCTTGAAGAGCATTTCCTGAAGTAGCGTCAACTACTTCACTGGGCAGGGAATTTCATAGATTCACACCCTTTGGGTGAAGAAGTTCTTTCTCAATTCAGTCCTAAATCTGCTGTCCCTAATTTAAGGCTGTGCCCTCTTGTCCTAGTTTCACCTGCTAGTGGAAACATCGTCTCCACGTCTATCTTATTACCTTCATAATTTTATATGTTTCTATAAGATCCCCCCCTCATTCTTCAAAATTCCAATGAATATAATTCTAGTCTGCTCAGTCTTTCCTCATAGGCTAACCCCCTCAACTCTAGAATCAATCTAGTGAACCTTCTCTGCACCACTTTTAGTGCCAGTATATCCTTTCTCAAGTAAGGAGACCAAAACTGTATGCAGTAACCCAGGTATGGACTCATCAGCAGCACCCTATACAGCTGCAACATAACCTCCCTGTTTTTAAACTCAATCCCTCTAACAATGAAGGACAATATTGCATTTGCCTTCCTAATTACCTGTTGCACCTGCAGACCAACCTTCTGTGATTCATGCACAAGGACACCCAGGTCCCTCTGCACAGCAGCATGCTGCAACCTTTTACCTTTATACTGTTATTCCTACCAAAATGAATGACTTCATATTTATTAACATTGTATTCCATCAGCCAGACTTTTGCCCACTCACTTAAAATATCTATGTTCATCTGCAAAGTTTCACAGTCCTCTGTGCATTTTGCTCTGCCACTCATCTTAGTGTCATCTGTAAATGTTGACACACTACACATGATCCCCAAATCATCTATGTAACTTGTGAATACTTGTGGATTTAACACTGATCCCTGAGGCACACCAAGCTACTGATTGCAACCAGAATAGCACTAATTTATCCCCACTCCCTGCTTCCTGTTAGTCAACCAATCCTCTCTCCATGCCAATAGTTCACCCATAATACCATGTGTCTTTATCTTACTAGCACTTTTTCTCGAAGTGATAAGTATTGTATTTACTTCCTTTTCTTCTTTTCCTCCTTGAATATTTAGTAATTTTGGAATTTAGTAATCTTTTGTAAATCCAACATTACAAAAATGTGTTATTGAACATTTATCCCATTGTTTGCTCTCTATCTGTCTTCAAATCTGTTACTCAATTTATTCTGTTATATTATTAGAACTGTACAGAAATTGTTAAATTGTCTACTGTTCAGTTATCTCTTGATTTCATTCTGAATGTCCTTGTTGGTATTTTGTTATAAAGTGTGTAGATATTTATGATGTGAATATTAATAATTTAGCAGAACTTTTCTTATGAAAAATCCGAACTAAGTTGAACACTGAGTGTAGGGATTATAACAAGGTCCGCTAGGAGAAACTCTTAAAATATGAATTCCCTGACTGAGATTGCTCATCTGGTCCAAGCAGGAAGCCTTGGCTCACAGATATAAACAGCAGTGTCAGAAGGTGTGTTCATTATGAGAGCTGGTTCTGAGGGAGCTGGATCAGTGTCAATGATTCTCCACATGTAATTACGTCGTGAGTTGGTGTCGGGATACCAGCTTCTGTGAAGTTATTTCACTGAGAACATTATATTGATAGCTAATTTAGATTTGGCTCTGAATTAGGATGCCAGGGTTTGTTCTCACAGTACAAATCACAGATTATCAGATCACAACTGGAAGTGAAACTGTTTATGTGAGAAAGCTTTGAAGCTCCTCTCTCCCCTTTGGTTTTCAAAGTAAATAAATTGATCTTCAGCAATTCTGTAAAATAGACTGCAATAAATGATTAGCAGTGTTTTACACCCCACTGATTTTCTTAAAAATAAGCAATTGGGCTAACAATCCATTCATACAATATCCAAAGTACAATTCCACTCACAAAATACTTCAGGAGTAGGTTATGTTAAAGATTGAACTTGACAATTTGTGTTTACTCATCAATTGTCCCAGCTTTTGGGATAACAAGGAAGCATGCTTTATTGTAACACAACAATAACAGGATGGTACCTCTCTACTGTATGAATAACGGATTACAGAGTCTTTGACCAACTCTAGCCTGTTCCTTTAATCGTGCTGTTACTTCACCTGTGATTAGTATTTGACTAACACACCATGCTGAATCGATTTTTCCGTATCGAACTAAGCTCCAACTGATCTAAGCAATAATGTGAAATGCTCCAGCTGGGACACACCAAGAATAGCAAATATAAGAATAAAAATGGGCATGAAATCCAAACATTTTGCTATCTTCATGCATTGCCATGGTAAATGGCCACATGTCAGCTGAAATGTTTGGGATAGATTTTGACATTGTGGAATAGGATTACTTCAATTAAAAATCAGAGAATGTTTAATTGGAGGTTCATTGACTTTTGTTTAATCAAACTCTTGCATGGAAGTGATTGTAAATGAGTTTTTTCTCCTGTTTAGACTGACTCTGCAATTGTCCAAGCAAGATCAATCTGACTGGTTGCTCAGTCATTGGTTTTTAAGTTGTCGGGTTACACATCAACATCTTATGACCTTAGTTTTTCTGGATTACTCAGGTCACCTAATTACATTTTTTACTGTACTAAGTCATCCAATCAACCAACTTTCATTTTCTGTGAATGATGGCATATATTGTTTTAGTCATGTCCTTATGAACATAATATTATACAATAATGCAGCTTCTAACATTCCTTCATTTAGAATATTACATATTAGGAAAATGGTGCAGAACTAGGAAACTGGTGTTAAAGGAAGCTTTTATTTTGAATGTGTGCCAGACATTGTTGACACATGATGAGCAGGGAATCCTAAAACCCTAATTTTACTTACTCAAGGCAAATAATACTTAGTTCCGATCACAGTCAGAGATGCGTCGAAGCCATTATATTTCAATTTTGACAGACCATTTCTTGGAATGATCAAGAAATCTTTCCTGAATTCAATCCCTAACAATGCAAATACTTTTCCCAAGGGTAAGAGAAATTGATATTGTCAATTGCTGGGTATAACTTTGATACTTGTCACAGCACATCTGAAGGAGATCAAAATAAGCAAAGATTAATATTTATTTGGCAGTTTTGAATACCTAAGGTGATTCAAAACATTTTTGAGCCAACACATTCCTTTTGAAGGGTAGTTACTTTTAAAATGAAGGAAACACAGTGGCTGGTGCACTTGGCATCTCCCACAACAGCAGTGTAATAATGGCCAGGGGTTTTGCCCATTTGATTGAGGGATATGTATTGGTGAGGACAACAGGGATTACTCCCCTGCACATAATTTCATGGGATCTTTTCTGTCCATTTGAGAGGACAAGCAGTCCTCAGATTACCATCTCACCTGAAATGCACTTCCTTCAACAGTGCAGGTTACTGTCATTGTAGCATTGGAATGTCAGGTTTCATTTCGGTGCTTAAGTCTTAGATTTAGAAAGAACACTCAGAATAGTCCTGCACCTTAGATGGGGCTGGAGAAAGTCAGTCACTTATGTATGATTACATCCATGTCTTCTTAAGCAATCTGAAAGATTGCTCCCACAGAAGCGATGAAGATCCATAAAACTTAATCACACCGGACGATAACTATTCCCAACAAGAGACCACCCCATCTAAGCGTTATCACCACTGGACTCTTCATATTAACATCCTGGAAGTCATTATTGTCCAGAAACCCTCACTGCACCCAGCTTCTTAATGCTATGGCTTCAAGAATACGTCGAAGGCTAGGAGTTTTGTAGCAGTTAATCACCGCCTGAATTCTCAATGCCTACTCAGCAAAACCCAGGGTTGTGATGGAATACTGTCCCTTTGTCTGAAGAAGTACAGATCCAACAGCACTCAAGAATTACAGTCCAATCCAGGACAAAACAGTTTACTTGATCGGTGTAACATCCATCAACTCAATATTGACCCCTTCCACCACTGCTACACCATAACTACAGTGTATTTGTACCACTTGGAAGGACAGAGGGCAGCGGACATCTCCAGCGTCTTCTCCACTTCTCACACCGTCCTGACATGGAAATATATTGTTGCTCCTTCTTTGTTTCTGGGTCAATATGCTAGAACTCCCTCCTGAACTGTTCCTATACCGGGGAGTCGAGTGGTAATTTCACTGGAAAAGTAGATAATGCTCTAATTAAAACTCGAATAGAAAACTATTCTCAATAATAATGTCCATTCAAAAAAAATATTGATTGCTGTACATAACCCTTCTGTTTCACTAATGTCCTTCAGAGAAGGAAAATTATCACTGTTGCTTGGTTTACATGCGACTCTAGAATCACAATAATGAGGTTGACTGACTGTAAATTACTTTCTGATATGGCCAAACAAGCCTCTTTCTTAAAAGGCAATAACAGATGGGTAACAAGCACTGGCCTCACTAGTGATGCCTACCTGAAAGGATTACAAAAAGATAAAATTCACTACAGTATCACGCCACCACCTCATCAAGGGCCATCAGGCATTGACAATAAATGCTGATCTTGCCAAAAATGTCTGCATTCCATAAAGAAATGAAGAATTGAAGCAGATCTTCAAACAAATAGAGAAATACAGGTGACTTCATTCAGTGGAAACATCAAGATATGTGCGTACCCTTGTGTAATCCATGATGGGTGTAATAATGAATGACTTATGGTTTTACATCCACAATAAATAATTTACTTTCTATAATTCCCTTTAAAGATGCATCATGAAAAAAAAGTTGCTGATGCATAATGGCCAGTGTATTCCTTCAAAGTACTTCTTCAGGGATTTTTTTTTAAATGTGTGCCATGAATACTTTGCATGATTTATAATGTACTTCAAGGCTGCTCCCCTTGTCCCCGTGCTGAAGAAGTCTTCAGCGTCCTGTCTCAATGACTACTGTCCTGTTGCGCTTATACCCATCATCATGAAATGCTTCTAGAGGCTCATGATGCAGCATATTAAGACCCTGCTGCCCCCCTCACTGGACACCCTGCAGTTCGCGTATCTACCCAACTGCTCAACAGATGATGCCATTTCCACCATCCTCCATCTGGACCTCAATCACCTGGAGAAGAAGGACACCTACATCAGATTACTATTCACAGACTTCAGTTCTGCATTTAACACGATAATTCCTCAGCACCTGTTTGGGAAACTGAGCCTGTTGTGCCTAAACACCTCCCTCTGTAACTGGATCCTGGACTTCCTGATTGGGAGACCTCCGTCAGTCCGGATTGGGAACAGCATCTGCAACACCATCACACTGGGCACAGGGGACCCCAGGGCTGTATGCTCAGTCCACTGCTGTTCATCCTATTGGCACATAATTGTGCAGTGATGCACAGGTTGAATCACATCATAAAGTTCGCTGATGATACAACTGTAGTGGATCTCATCTGCAGGAACAATGAATCAGCATACAGAGAATAGATGCGTTGGCTAACGGACTGGTGCAGAGCCAACAACCTGTCTCTGAACGTGAACAAGATGAAAGAGGTGGCTGTTGACTTCAGGAGGGCACAAAGTGACCACTCTCCACTGGACATTGACGGCTCCCCCATGGAGATTGTGAAGAGCATCAAATTTCTTGGCATATACCTGGTGGAGAATCACCTAGGCCTTCAACACCAGCTCCATAGCCAAGAAAGCCCAGCAGCATCTCTACTTTCTCAGCAGGTTGAGAAAAGCCCACCTCCCACCCCCCCCCCATCCTCACCACATTCTACAGTGGGTTCATTGAGAGTATCCCCAGCTGCTGCATCACTGCCTGTTTGGGGAATTGCACTGTCTCAGATTGTAAGACCTTACAATGGATAGTGAGAACAGCTGAGAAGATCATTGGGGTCTCTCTGCCCTCCATTACAGACATTTAGTCCACATACTACATTAGAAAGGCTAAGAGCATTGTGGAAGACTCCACACACCCCTCACTCAAACTCTTCTCCCTCCTGGCATCTGGCAGAGGATACCGGAGCGTTCAGTCTCTCACGGCCAGACTGTGCAACAGTTTTCGTCCCCCAAACCATCAGGCTTCTTAACACAGTATGATCGGACTCTTTACCATCTGAAGTTGTTGGCACAAATTCCAATTGCTGATAGAAAAACGTCTATTAATTACCATTCTTCCAATACACTGTCATTTGCGTGTTTTGCGCTTCTTATGCACTTTGTGCCATGTACGATTGTGTAGCTTGTGCTGTCCATGTAGGACTCTCGGTCCTGGAGGAATGCTGTCTCGTTTTTACTGTATTAGTTATATATGGTAGAAATGACAAATAAAAGCTACTTTACTCTACTCCACTGTAAAGTCTCAGTGCTTAGTCATGCCTTGATCATCAAGTCTGCACCCTTCCTTTGCATGCTGCTAGCTCCCATGAATGTTAAATTTTCCATTGACATGCACGGTCATTTGCTCTCAAACATTCTGTTTAGCTGGCTTTGATGGAGAAGGGTCCTGCGTTTGACACTACCTCAATTGCATTAGGTCTAACAGCACCGACAGATACTTACAGGAGTACAGGAACATCAGATAATCTTTGGGCTGCACCATTTTACCTACCATTGTTTTCCACTTGAAATTAAGTGTGATTGGACATGCTGATTGTTTTAAGCTGCAACTGACATTTCAAATTTGCAATAGCCTCAAATTTCCTTGAAACCATTCGATGATCAATCTTTGAACGGTAGATATATGTTTACAATATACATGTCTGACTTTGAAATCATTGCAAGTTCAGCAACAACATGAAGTGTGTATGAATGAAACCTGGTAGGAGGTTGCAAAAAGGCAAGAGATGGATATCAGCTGGTTACATGATTGGGCAAGAGTTTGAGAGATGGAGTGTAATATGGGGAAGGACGAAATTGGTCACTTTGAAAATAAGAATGGAAAAGCAAAATATTTTTCAAAAGTGGAGAAATAAGAAATTGATTGCCATCAAGAGAATTGGGCTTCCTTATATTAGTCACAGACACTAATATACAGTTATGGCAAGTAGGTGAAAGCAAATGACTTTGTTTAGCTTACCAATTTGAAAAATGTTCTTTTTACTCTGAATCTACCTCCTGTTCTTTACCCAGTACCGAGTCCATACTAATATATTATAATCAACTTTTCAAGCACTCAGCCTACATATTAATCTCTTATCTGACACCATATTAAATGTTTTTGGAATTTCGAGTTATCCATATTGACTGGTTGCCCTTTATTGACCTCACCAGTTACAACCACAAAAAAATTGTATGTCTTTGTCAAACATGTTTTCCCTTCTGTAAATTTGTGTTGGCTTCTCCTAACCGTGCATTGTTAAGTCTTCCTTAGTAAGAGATTCCAGCACTTTCCTGGTGACTGATGTTAAATGAATTGACCTGTTTTCTATCTCATAGTCATAGAGTCTTAGAGATGTACAGCATGGAAACAGACCCTTCAGCCCAACTCATCCATACCGACCAGATATCCCAACCTAATTTGCCAGCATCCGGCCCGTATCACTCCAAACCCTTCTTATTCATATACCCATCCAGGTGCCTTTTAAATGTTGCAATTGTACCAGCCTCCAACACTTCATCTGGCAGCTCATTCCATACACGCACCATCCTCTGTGTGAAAAAGGTTGCCCCTTATGTCTCTTTGACACCTTTCCCCTTTCACCCTAAACCTATGCCCTCTAGTTCTGGACTCCCCCACCCCAGGGAAAAGACCTTGTCTATTTATCCTATCCATGCCCTCCATGATTTTATAAACCTCTATAAGGTCACCCTTCAGCCTCTGATGCTCTAGGGAATACAGCCCTAGCCTATTCAGCCTCTCCCTGTAGCTCATATCCTCAAACCCTGGCAACATCCTTGTAAATCTTTGCTTAAACCTTTCACATTTCACAACATCCTTCCGATAGGAAGGAGACCAGAATTGCACGCAATATTCCAATAGTGGCCCAACCAACGTCTTGTACAGGTGCAACGTGACCTCCCAATTCCTATACTCAGTACTCTGACCAATAAAGGAAAACATACCAAACATCTTCTTCACTATCCTATCTACCTGTGACTCTACTTTCAAGGAGCTATGAACCTGCACTCCAATGTCCCCTTCTTCAGCAACACTCCCTCAGACCTTACCGTTAAGTGCATAAGTCCTGCTAAGATTTGCTTTTCCAAAATGCAACACTGATTTGTAGTTTTGCTAACTCCCAATCATTTAGAACCATTTCTAAAATCTAGGAATTTTTAGAAATAACAACCAATGCATTAATTATTTTTGCAGCTACCTCTTATAGAACCAAATATAATTAAATCTCTGTTGGCTTTTCATCTCTTATGTTACTCTAATATACATGCTCTCTGTTGATATGAAGCAATTTAAGTCCCTCACCCTTGGTTAACCTCTTTGTATGTAGAAAATGTCTTCTACTTTGGAGACAGAGTCAAAATATTTGTTCAGTATTTAGCCATTTCCTTATGACCTATGATAATTTCTCTGCCTCAGTCTTTTTTGCACCAATATTTACTTGAGTTACTCTCATTTTTGTATGCTGCAAAAGCTCTTAAAATCTATTTTCCATTCATAGATAGTCTTGCCTGCAGAGCACAGAAGAACAGGATTGATTTGCTTGACTGATTGTCTTTATCCCTACCATATTACTTTTCATTCTGCCCACCTGAATTATTTTCCTTTACCATACTGTAGTAGCTATGTTTGCCACACTACTCTGCACTACAGGGTCTCATTTTAACAGGTAGTGAACATGTGGCAGAAGATCTGCCGTAATCTTAATGAATGATAAAACAGAGTCACAAGTTGTTTACCCGACACCTGCCACCATTTCTTATGTTCCATTTTCCTTTCTGTTTATCCAACTTCCTTTCAAATACATCCACACTCTTTGTTTTAATTATTCCTTATGGTAGTGAGTTCCATGTTCTAGCCATTCTCTGGATAAAAGAAATTCCTATGGAATGACATACTGGGTATCCTCATCTATGGTTATGATTGCGGACCCATGCTCTGATCTCACCCACAGATGGAAATATCTTCTGTGTATGTTGTGATTTGTTTTGGCTTGGCTCCTACAAATTAGCTTTAGTAGTGTCCTTTACCTTCACTCTTTACCCTTCACTTAACTCCTCAGTCCAAAAACATCCAATAATGTAAGAAATCTTTGTAGGTGAGGCTCTTTGTGACATGGAATGGCTTTGCCTTTTAGCATTTGTGGACATGCTGAATAATTTATCTGTGTCAGTACATCAGGAAAAACTAAAGTTTATTATGCCTGACAACAAGGAAACTAACACTGATTCAGAACAAAGACCCAGAAAAATCCATTGAAGGAAAGTAACAGTAATGAAGAAAGTGATAGCACCAATAGTTACTAATCGCCAGAAATAGATTGCTTCCATCCAAGAAATGAAAATGCAGTAGGTGAGAATATTGCAGATGAATTAATTCTCACCTTCTAATTTCTCTTGATTCTGGAACTCTTTCTTCAGATTGACAATAACTCATGTCACTCCACAATTTTAGAATATTGAGAGAAGGAAAGCAAAGAATTATGCTTTCCTTAGTTTAACGATTCTCATCAGGAAAGAAAAAGTATTTAATTAAAGATGAAGTCTCTATAATTAACACTTTTTTAAAAAAAAAATCAGATGCATGGGATCATCACTTCCAAGTTCCCCTCCAAGCCACTCCCTCTTCTAACTTGGAAATATATAGGCATTGCACAAGTGTCACTGGGTCAAAATCCTGGAATTCCCTCCCTAAGAGTTTAGGTGCTGTAGAGAAACAATGGAAAGGACACTGAGCACACGAGACTGTTTCTTTCCCAGGTTTTGCTGGAAGTTGTTTGGAGTGAGTGAATAATAGAGACGTTTGGAGTTTTCTCTGCAATCATGATGGACAGTTGTATCTGGTAGTGAAGGCAGTTCATGATAATGCCTTTAGTTCATGATATTCTACCTGTAGCATATGGACTATAGCAGTTCAAGAAGGCAGCTCACTGTCACCTTCTCAAGGACACCTAAGGAAGGGCAATAGGTATTGGTCAGCCCATACCCCAAGAGTGAATAAAAGAAAAATAAGGTTGGAGAAGTTCTTGTAGAACTTCACCTATTGGCCTGAGTGACCTATTTCTGTTCTGCAACCCTCTTGCTTCACAACCTGCTTTTTCACAGGCAACAAATACTCGAGGGAAGTACTGTAGTTTGTGACTTTCTGTGGAGTTTTAGTTGATGGTTTGCCCTGATTTACATATTTCTCCTCCTCCTCTTTACATCTGTCACAGGAAGCTGGGAAAGACTAAACCAGGCACAGCAACCCAGAACCTTATGATATCATTCAATTCTTTAGTGTGGTGCTGGAAAAGCACAGCAGGTCAGGCAGCATTCGAGGAGCAGGAGAATCAATGTTTCGGGCAAGAGCCCTTAATCAGGTAAGGCTCTTGCCTAAAACGTCAAGTCTACTGCTCCTCGGATGCTGCCTGACCTGTTGGTTTTTCCAGTACCATACTCTCGACTCTGATTTCCAGCAGCTGCAGTCCTCACTTTCTCCACCTTCAATTCTTTGCCTACTGGCATCAATTTAAACTGGGAACGTATTTGAGGAGAAACAGGTTATTAATTGAAGGGAAGAGTGGGAGCCGCTGTCTAAAAGTTCACCTAAAAAATTGACATAATATTTTGAGCACTGATCTTGTAAAAAAAAGATCATTTGAATTTTAATTATTAGGCCCTGTGGCATTCTGTTTTAAAAAAATATCAGTCCAGCTCAGTTGACATATTAAATGAGTCTCGCTTCAGGCAAATGTTATTAAACTCATGGGCAGCCATTTTCATCCGAGTTGATCTGATGGCCAAAGTACAATTCGGATTTTCTTTTTTTCCTTTTTCCTTGCTCTTTGCTCTGTTTTCCAGCAGTTTTTTTTTTAATTAGGATTTTCAATATTGGTTTAGCTAGACCTGTGTTATCGACCAGAACAGACCCCCTAAAATATATTAAGAAGGCAGCCTAGACCCTAACCTTTTCTTTTTTTAAGGGTAAGTTTAAGGTGCTCTGTTCCAAATGCAATTCAGTTGGTCAAACTACTCAACGTTAAGCAAAACACGATTTATTCAAACACTGTAGTTAAAATACAAAAGAAGATAGTAGAACTTGAAATAACTTGTAATGATGCTGCTCCTTTAACAAGGTTGGGTTGTCCTTGGGTTTTTTTCAGGAGGTCAGAAAGGCATAGGTTCTGAAACTTCTGGGGTCGATCTACTAGAAGAAGCTTTCAAGTTTTTTAAAAAAGCTTATACAATGAAAGGGTAGTGGCCAGTTCTCCCAGCTCAGCTTTTCTCTGGTTTGGGTTTGGTTTGGTTTTAGCAAGCAGTCAGTTGTGAAGCTGGTGGACCCAAAGCAGCAGGTCGATGCTGATCCTCCCTCTCTCTGACATCTCTCCTGTAAGAACATAGAACATAGAAGTATACAGCACAGTACAGGCCCTTTGGCCCTCGATGTTGCGCCGATCCAAGCCCACCTAACCTAACTAGCCCACTATCCTCCATATGCCTATCCAATGCCCACTTAAATGCCCATAAAGAGGGAGAGTCCACCACTGCTACTGGCAGGGCATTCCATGAACTCACGACTCGCTGAGTAAAGAACCTACCCCTAACATCTATCCTATACCTACCACCCCTTAATTTAAAGCTATGCCCCCTCGTAATAGCTGACTCCATACGTGGAAAAAGGTTCTCACGGTCAACCCTATCTAAACCCCTAATCATCTTGTACACCTCTATCAAGTCACCCCTAAACCTTCTTTTCTCCAATGAAAACAACCCCAAGTGCCTCAGCCTTTCCTCATACGATCTTCCTACCATACCAGGCAACATCCTGGTAAACCTCTTCTGCACCCGTTCCAGTGCATCCACATCGTTCCTATAGTATGGCGACCAAAACTGCACACAATACTCCAGATGCGGCCGCACCAGAGTCTTATACAACTGCAACATGACCTCAGGACTCCGGAACTCAATTCCTCTACCAATAAAAGCCAGTACGCCATATGCCTTCTTCACCGCACTATTTACCTGGGTGGCAACGTTCAAAGATCTGTGTACATGGACACCAAGATCCCTCTGCTCATCCACACTACCAAGTACCCGACCATTAGCCCAGTACCCCATTTTTTTGTTACTCTTACCAAAGTGAATCACCTCACACTTAGCTACATTGAACTCCATTTGCCATCTTTCTGCCCAGTTCTGCAGCTTATCTATTTGTGGGCGGCACGGCGGCACAGTGGTTAGCACTGCTGCCTCGCAGCGCTAGAGGTTCAATTCCCGCCTCAGGCGACTGACTGTATGGAGTTTGCACGTTCTCCCCGTGTCTGCGTGGGTTTCCTCCGGGTGCTCCGGTTTCCTCCCACAATCCAAAGATGTGCAGGTCAGGTGTAATTGGCCATGCTAAATTGCCCATAGTGTTAGGTAAGGGGTAAATGTAGGGGTATGGGTGGGTTGCGCTTCGGCGGGTCGATGTGGACTTGTTGGGCCGAAGGGCCTGTTTCCACATTGTAATGTAATCTAATCTATATCACGCTGTAACCTTCCACATCCTTCCTCACTGTCAACAACTCCTCCATCCGCAAACTTGCTCACCCAACCTTCTAGCCCCTCCTCCAGATCATTTATAAAAATATCAAACAGCAATGGTCCCAAAACAGATCCTTGCGGAACACTGCTAGTAACGGCACTCCAAGATGAACGTTTACCATCAACTACTACCCTGTGTCTTCTTCCAGCCAGCCAATTCCTAATCCAAACCTCCAACTCTCCCTTAATGCCATACCTCCGTATTTTTTGAAGTAGCCTACCATGGGGAACCTTATCAAACGCCTTACTAAAATCCATATACACCACATCTACCGCTTTCTCCTCGTCCACTTCCTTAATTACCTTCTCAAAGAATTCAATAAGGTTTGTGAGGCACGACCCTGCCCTTCACAAAGCCATGCTGACTATCCTTGATCACATTATTCCTATCCAGATGTTCATAAATCCTATCCCTTACAATTCTCTCTAAGACTTTGCCCACAACAGAAGTGAGACTCACCGGCCTATAGTTAATAGGGTTATCCCTACTCCCCTTCTTGAACGAGGGAACCACATTTGCTAGCCTCCAGTCTTCTGGCACTACTCCTGTAGACAACGAGGTCATAAAAATAAAAGCCAATGGCTCTGCAATCTCCTCCCTTGCTTCCCAGAGAATCCTAGGATAAATGCCATCAGGCCCAGGGGGCTTATCTATTTTCACCCTTTCCAGAATTTCCAACACCTCTTCCCTACATACCTCAAAGCCATTCATTCTACTTAATTGTGACTCAGTATTCACATCGGCAACAATGTCCTGTTCCTGAGTGAATACTGATGAAGAGTATTCATTCAGTGTCTCCTCAATCTCTTCAGCCTCCACACGCAACTTCCCACTACTATCCTTGACTGGACCTATTCCTACCCTGGTCATTCTTTTATTCCTGACATACCTATAGAAAGCCTTAGGGTTTTCCCTAATCCTACCAACTGAGGACTTTTCATGTCCCGTCCTTGCTGCTCTTAGCTCTCTCTTCAGGTCCTGTGTTTAATTTCACTTTTTGTGCCAAGGGGTATTTATGGGGATTGTGGCAAGTATTTGGAACAGCATCATTAAGTTGGAATAAACTGTTGGGTTTATCAGATAGGTTAAATTATTCTGTATTCTGTATTCTGTTCTCTTTTGTTTGTGCTTCATTCAGTAATCTTGCAAATAAATTTGTTTAAAAGTAAGTGGTTGGGCCAGCTGCATCACTCCTAGAATATCCCCTTTACACCAGCTTAAAACAATTAGAAAAGCTAGGGCCTGAGCTACTTTCTTGAAATGCTTTGAGGGGGCCTGGCCTGTTCCAGAACAGATTAGGGGCTCGTCCGGGATTTGCTCTATAGTTCTAATTTGGAATTGGGGTTGCTGGACTTGAAGGCAGCTAGTGGTATGTATTAGTGTCTTTTGTTCTGGTGTTTCTTTTGGTTGGTTTAAACAGTGTTTGGGATAGCAATGGCTCTTTCAGTCTGTAGAAGTTTTCTGGGGGTGGAACAAGTGACTTTGGGGGTTTTGATTAAGGCTAAACTGCTGGAATTATCACATAATGTGGAGTTGGAGCTGCCTCCTTCTGTGAGGAAAGGAGAGATAATTACAGCAATAGCTCAGCAGTTAAATTTGCTGGAAAAGCCATCAGAATCTTTAGAGATGGCTTAAATTCAATTGAAAATGAAACAGCTTGAGTTAGAGGCAAAAGACAAGGAAAAGGCAGCAGAAATGAAACCGTTTGAATTACAATTAAAAACAGAGGAAAGAGAAAAAGAATGAATCACTTCAGTAGAACAAAAAGAGAAAAAGAGAGAAGCAAGAGAAAAAGGAAAGAAGAAAGTGAAGGAGTTTGAACTTCAGAAATTGGCACATACACAGGAAAGTCAGCTTACAAGAATAGAGGTGAATGCTGAAGGTCAGCTTAGGAAGAGAATGAGAACAAGCAAATCTATGGTAGCTAAAGGCTTGGTGAGAAAATGTTTAAATATATTCAAGCATTGCCTAAATTTGACGAGAAGGATGCGGAAACCTTTTTCACCCCATTTGAAAAGATGACTACACGAGTGAAGTGGCCAGTGACTGTGTGGGTTTTGTTGATCCAAAAAAAACTTGTAGGTAGAGCCAGTGAGGTATTCACATCACTATCAGAGGGGGTATCTGGGGCATATGAGAAGGTGAAGCTGCTGCACCCAAAGAAGTAGGTCCTTGCTGATCCTCCCTCTCTCTGACATCTCTCCTGTAAGAGCTTGTGTTGGATTTTACCTTTCTGTGCAAAGAGGTGTTTATGGGGATTGTTGCACATATTTAGAACAGCATCATTACATTGGGATAATCTGCTAGGTTTTCAGATAAATTAAATTATCCTGTATTCTGTTCTCTTTTGTTTGTATTTCATTTGGTAATCTAACAAATTAATTCTGTTTTGTTTAAAACTAAATGGTTGGGCCAGCCGCATCATTCCTGGAATATCCACTTCACACCTGCTTAAAACAACTCGCAAAGTTAGGGCCTGGGCTACTTTCTTGAAATGTTTTGAGGGGGGCCTGGTCTGGGGTTCATAACAAACTTAGCTATATTGGAAAACTTAACCAAGTAATAGATTATTTTACCACTAAATAATAACTGTTCCAATTTAGTAATATCCCATAAAAACACAAAACAGATTGTCTCACATGCAGTTCCAATCTAGGAAGAAAGAACATTAAAAGACAGTGCTAAGAGAGAGAGAGAGAGAGAGAACTCCAGCTTTTATCTGTAGCAAATAGAAATGTGGCAGCTTTTCACAATCCCATGAGCTTCTGCTGAAAGCTAAAGCTAAAATTCCTGTCTGTGGATGAGAACTTGGCTGCACCCATTCAGGCAGCTTCTATTGTTTTAGCTTTTAAAAGAACACCCAAGACTTCACAAGTTGTTTATCTTCTCATAGATTGCTCAGCACCTGTCTCTCTATCTCTATCTAAAAGAAACCAAAACAAAGCACACCTCTTAAAGCCAGAGTATTATCACACCTATGTCTTTTCAGTTGTGTTTCTAAAAAAGACGTGCATTGTATTTTGACTTACACAGGAAATTGCTTCTGTGTAACATGGAAATTGCTTCTGTGTAACACAGCACCACAGAAGTGTTATAGTGCAAAAGGAGGCTGTGTAGCCCATTGTGTCTGTCCAGTGCCTTTGAGCATTTTGATTTAGTACCAATATCATGCCTGTTCTCTCTAACTCTGCACACTGAAGATATTCAAATAATCATTCAATGCCTCCTGAATGCTTCAATTGAACAACCGTCCACCACATTTCCACACAGTGCATCCGATACTCTGAACACTCACTGTGTGAAAAGGTTTCCTTTTCTCACTGCGCATTTTGCAGAAAGCTTTGAAATTGTGCCCTTGGATTCTCAATCTGTTTGCAAGTGGGGACCATTTCTGTCTATCTGTTCTGTCCAAACCTCTAGAGATTTTGAAAATTTCTATCAATTCCCTTCATATCTTTCTCCTCATCAAGAACAGCAGTCCCAACTTCACCAGTCTTTCATCATAACTGAAGTCTCTTATTCCTGGAACTGTTGTCATACATCTCTTCTGCACTGTCCTTCCTAAACACTGTTCTGAAGAAGGGTCACTGGACCTGAAATGTTAACTCTGATTTCTCTCCACAGTGGCTGCCTGACCTGACTGTTTCTGTTTTTGTTTCAGATTTCCAGCATGTGCAGTTCTCTATTTTGTCCCAATATTGAGACCTGGGGAACTTCCCTATAAACCTTATTCCAGCCTCAACTCCTAGTTTCCTGTCCCTCAGTCAGTTTTATATGCATGTAGCTGCTATATCTTTTATTCCATGACCTATTACCTGTCTCAAGTCTGCTATGGAGCATTATATTAAACATAATTTCAAAGTCCGTGTACACTACATCAACAATCTTTCCCTCACAGCTCTTTCTGTTACCTCTTCAAAAAACTCCACCAAATTAGTTAGACACAACTTTCCATTCACACATCCATGCTGATGCTTCTGTATTAACCTAGATTTTTCCATGTGCCCATTAATTCTATTTTGATTATTTGTTTCTAGAAGATTTCCTATTACTGAAGTTAAACTGATTGGCCTATAATTGCTAGACTAGTCTTTAAAAAATTTTTGAACAAGGATGTGGTAATTGCAATTTTCCAATCCTTCATATCAGCCCAGAATCCAGGAAAAATTGAAATATTATTGTCAATGCCTCTGCAATTGCCACTCTCACTTCTCTCGTTGTACATAGATGCATCTCATCTGCTCCTAGTGCCTGAACAACACTAAGTATTGACTGCTAATCCCAATAGCACCTCCATTCTGATGTCTGTGTTTCCTCTTCTGTCAATATGACCTCAGCATGGAAATTTAAGATTCATTTCATTATGAATAAATTGACTCAATGCAATACTATCAAATGAAAAGTAGATTATTCCTATACAAGACGCTTTCTCCTTCTCACATTGAACGGGGCAAAATATCATGGAGCTCTTACTTAAAAGTATGTGTTATAATTTGAATTATATTGCAAATATCTCACCTGTTATCTCAATGGATCATGTTCATGGTTACTGAGTTAATGTTGGAAAATGGCTCACTTTTTGGAGAATAGTTGCCTGCTTTGGCACATTTGTTTATTGTCAATGCCTGAATCAGCATTTTTTTCTTTAAAATAAGCACAACATGTATGATAACAAATTATTCTGACTCTTTGATAATACTACTGTACGGAATTTAAACAGCACAGTAGTACCTTGTCATCAAAAAATTCCAATTATTTTCTTACCCATCCATTTTCTTATTGTTTTATCTCATTTCTTGCTGGATTTTTATTTGTACTGCCAGCAACCTCTATGTTTTTGTAGGCAAATATGTGGATCAGATTTTACTGACAAGATAGTTTCAACTTCCAATTAATGTGTATAATATCTCCTGCTGGGATCAGTTCTTTTCTGTATTGTAATAACTTGTTCAATACTTCAAGGTGCAAGTTTGGAGAAGTCTGTGTCTCAAAGTGGAAGGGAAATGCTAATACCTCACCATATTGACTATTCCTTGAACATCAAGCACTCCAAAGAAAGATCCTAAAGATAGGTTGATTTCTTGTGCTCTCCATTAAGGATATTTGGGAGCTGCAAATAAAAATAAAATAAAGATTTGAAGTTATATCATGCAGTTCATGATCTTACGACTTATTGCAGATAATAAAGTAGTTTTGCCGTGTAATGTAATGTGGGAAGTGCAATAACTAATTTGCACACATCAAAGTTCCATTTACAGTTATATGATTATAACTAGGCTTTCATTCTTTATTAGCTGAGAGGTAACTATTAGCCAGGACACTGGGAGATATTTTGATCTTCTTTTAAATAATACCACGGACTCTTTTATATTCATCTGATCGAATAGAAGGAGGCTCTCAATTTGAAATCTCATATGAAAGCATTCAATCAGAACTGCATTGGAAAATCAACTGAGATTGTGCTTTCATGCTTAGAGTGGCACTGCAATGTTCAGATGACTGACATTGAGACATGAATACAGGCATCTAGTCCAATTGATAGTCTTGTAAATAACAATAGAGATAATATGTTTTATCAGATTTAAGTTGAATGTCTTTCTCTTACAACTAAGATGTCTTTGATTTTTTCATATCATGTAGACATCATTGACAAAACCACCATTTGTTGCCCATCCCTAATTCCTCTTGTTATAAATGGATTGTTCAGCTATTTCAGATGGCAGCTTGCCTGTACAGACTGGATCTGAAATCATGTGAACATCAGACTGGGTAAGGACAGGCAATGTTCTCTCCTGAAGATCTTGATGGTTTTTTTTATGATATTGAAAGAAGTTTCCTGTTCCAGGGAGCACCCTCACCAATTTCCAAAACTATTTGAAGCTCAATGTGATGCTCCCAGTCAAGCAGGACCTTAAATTAGACTTTGTCAGGGTTTGGAATATTCCAAAGAGTTGCTAAAACACCATTTTAATGTCAATTCTGAATGGGTTAGTGTTCAGCTAAATGAGAATGAGTCAGATCACCAAGTCCAAAATGGGAAGTAAGGGCTGATGAGTTTTTAAAATATTGTTCAAGGCTGTGCAAACAACATGAGTCACCTATCAATGAGTTGAAAATGTAGCACATTGTGTGAGAGAAACAAAATTACTTGGGACAGGAGAATGCCTTAAAATATAAGAGAACACAAACATGAGGGAGATATCTGTGGTAATTCAAAGAGCAAAAATGACTGAACATCAGAGCTCAACTCATATATATGGACATAAATTGATTACCAATCAAATCCCTCATTCATAATTTAGACTCAGACATTTCCTGGGAGGTTGTCTGAGTTTAGAGTTGAAAGTTGAATCTCAGGAAATATAGCATGTCCATCACAGTGGAGAAAAATGCAAAGGAAGAACAACTTGGAACCAATCTCAAGTAGTGGTATTTTTAAATTAAAACAGCAAAAGATCCAAGCAGCTAAGGACAAAACATAAGCTAGAAAGATTGGGCAGTGCCAGCAAATTCTGACAATTTATCTTTGCCTGCGCTATTGAAAGCAAGTCTACAGTCAGGCTCCAAAGCCACATGAGAATGCAAAACAGACTGTACACATAGGAAGTGGTAGATGCAGGTACAATTACAACATTTAAGAGTTAAAACTCACACAACACCAGGTTATAATCCAACAGCTTTATTTGGAAGCACTAACTTTCAGAGCGCTGCTCCTTCATCAGGTGGTTGTGAACATTTGGACAAGCACATGAACAGGAAAGGTATAGAGGGATATGGGCCAAACACAGGTAATGCAAGTGGGACTTGGTCAGCATGAATGAGTTTGACCAAAGGGTTTGTTTCTATGTTGTATGACTCTATGACTCTATGTAAAAGATGCTTAATAACAGAGTAAAACCATTGACAACTATGATAAGCATGAAGGGATATTAACAGCAAATTTAATCTTACACTTGAGATCAAATGGGATGTGTAGAGTATTTCCAGACATTGTTTTATTCACAGGTATAATATTCTAATCAGCGTTGTTTTGATTAGTGCAATCTAAGAAACATAAAATTACTAATTGTATCACTGCATTAAGTATAAATTTCCTTTGCAAGGAATTAGGATATAATTGCCTGTAGAGAGTCTAAAATTGTAATGCATTTCACTAATGGAAGCATAAAACTGGAAGTACATTGATTCCCCAGTTTGCGCTAGAATCTGGCTGTTTTATATAGGATGTAATCAGCAATTAGTTACACTAACCTTTTATTTTATGTTGTCAAAAAGAAAATGGAATATCATATTTTGTGCAATTAGTCAATATAAACTCTTCACTCTGCTTTTTTTTTATATGTTGCAGTAATTTCTTTTTTAAAAAGCTGACTTTTGACAATAAACCAGAGTTACCATTTATTTTTGAGCCAAAATTAAAACGTTTGTGGGTAAAGAGATCACAAAGCTACAGAGAACAGAGCTGTCTGAGTTTTCTTCCTAGGATGTGCTTTGCCCCTCTCTGGAATGAAGGGAAAATATTTGGGTGGACTGAGCCTGAGAGATACCTGTCCACTTCTTGCCATCTCTGCAATTCCATCTTAGGTAAAAGGGTCCTTGGGTATCTCTCTTGAGAGAGGACTTTATTAACAATGCTATACCACCTGCTTTTCCTTTTTGCATACTCTTCAAAGACACTGAATACCCTTGAATTTTGAGTTCTGGTCACCCTGTGATCACATCTCTGTAATAGATATCAAGTCATCTTCACTTATTTCTACTTGTGCTGTGAACATATCTAATTACAATGTGTGCATTTAGCTAAAGAGCCTTTCACTTTGACTTTATACCATTGTTACTTAATTGGGTTCTAATTGCTGCTGCAGTCTTCTACTTATATTTCTGCCCAAACCTTTCATACTTTGATTATCATTTGCTTCATTATTATCTTGCACCTCTACTCTCTCAATTCTTTTCGATATTTTTAAACTTCCTTTCAATTGTACCCGCCCCACAATTAAAATAATTTAAAGCCATACTATGCACATTGCTGTATATTTCGCTTTGATCCCAAGATGTTGATAGTGGAGGATTTAGTTACAGTAATGCCATTCAATGTTAAGGTTCAATGGTTAGATTCTCTCTTTTTGGAGGTTATATTTGCTGGCACTTGTGCAGCCTGAAAGTTGCTTACTCCTTATTAGCCCAAACCTAGCATATTGTACAGGTCTCATTAGTTTTGGATAGGTACTGCTTCAGTATCTAAAGAATCATGACTGGGAAAACATTGTCCAATCATTAACAAGCATCCTCACTTTTGACCCTATGATAGAGGGAGGGTCATTGATGAAGCAGCCAATGATGGTTGGGCCTAGGACGCTGCACTGAGAAACACCTGCAGAGATGTTCTGAAGCTGAGATGATTTACCTCAAACAATCACAATCTTCTTCTTTTGGGCTAGATATTCTTCCAAAAAGTGGAGAGCTTAGCATCTGATTGATCCAGTTGATGCTGGCTTTGTTAGGGCTGCTTGATGTCTTACTTGATTAAATGCAGACTTGATGTCAAAGGCGCTCATTGTCACTTCATCTGTCATGTTCAAATCTTTTGTCCATGCTTGAACCAAGGCTATCATGTGGTCATGATTTGAGTGACTGTGACAGAACCCAAACTGAGCATCAATGACCAGCTGTTTGCTAATAATATGCGGTTTGGTAGCATGGATGATGACGTCTTCCATCATTTGACTGATGATTGACAGTAGACTGGGATGGATCTGTCCTTTTTTGTGTGTACAGAACAAATCTGGCAATTTTATATATTTTTGGGTGTTTTGCTGTACTGGAGCAGCATTTGAAGGAACATGGTAAGTTCAGCAGCACAAATCTGAAGTACTCTTACCAGCCCTGTGGCCCAACATTTCAACTCCCCCTCCCACTCAGCCAAGGACATGGAGGTCCTGGGCCTCCTTCGCCGCCGCTCCCTCACCACCCAACGCCTGGAGGAAGAACGCCTCATCTTCCACCTTTGAACACTTCAACCCCAGGGCATCAATGTGGACTTCAACAGTTTCCTCATTTCCCCTTCCCCCACCTCACCCCAGTTCCAAACTTCCAGCTCAGCATTGTCCCCATGACTTGTCCTATCTGCCTATCTTCCTTTTCACCTATCCACTCCACCCTCCTCTCTGACCTATCACCTTCATTCCACCCCCATTCACCCATTGTATTCTTTGCTATCTTCCCCCACCCTCCTCCCTTACCTATCACTTTCATCCCCACCCCCACTCACCTATTGTACTCTATGCTACTTTCTCCCCACCCCCACCCTCCTCTCATTTATCTCTCCACTCTTCAGGCACTCTGCCTGTATTCCTAATGAAGGGCTTTTGCCTGAAACGTCGATTTTCCTGCTCATCGGATGCTGTCTGAGCTGCTGTGCTTTTCCAGCACCACTCTAATCCAGAATGTGGTCTTGGCCTATACTCATTGCGATATCCTGTGTCTTTGACTGTTTCTTGATATTACACAGAATGAATCAAATCTGTTGAATGTTGACATCTGTAAGGCTTGGGATCCTCAGAGGAGGCTGAGAGGAATCATCCACTCTGTACTTCTGACTGAAGATTGCTCAAAAGGCTTTAAACTTACCTTTTGGACTGATGTGCTCGGATCCCCCATTATTGAGGTTGGGGATATTTTGGACCCTCCTTCTCCAGTGAGTTGTTTAATTGTATTCCAACATTCTCAACTGGGTATGGCAGTATTGCCACGTTTCAACCTAATCCATTGGTTGTAAAATCTCTTAGCTCTGGTGTATTAGTCACTGCCTATGCTGTTTGCCACATAAGTATTCCTGCGTTATAGCTTCACCATGTTGACAAATCATGGGTACCCAATCTTGAGTTGCTAGATCCGTTCAAAATCAGTTCCATTTAATGGGAGTGATACACTAAACAATGGAGGATATCCTCAATGCTGTGATAAAATAAATCAATATATCATAAGTAGTGGCACCCTTTCATCATCTTGAATTCTAAATGTTAAGGCCAGGTCAATGTCAAAGTTTTCAATACGCACGATTAATGTTTCCAGATTCACCACTGTGATGTTTCCATTTTCTGCTGCTTTTGTGATCTGCTTCTCACATCAACATTGGTAGGAAGCAAATCATTATCACCTAATCATGGTCTGAATTGGAGCATTTTATCAATAAGATTGAAATTTTTAAGTGACTTATACATTTTGCGGACACGTAACTGCTGTGAGCTCTGTTTAGGTCTGGGGCAAGAGCCCTTCATCAGGAATGAGGCTTGTGAGCCGAGGGGATGGAGAGGTAAATTGGAGGGGAGTGGGGCTGAGGTGGGGGGTGGGGGTGGGGAATGGTAACTGAGAGTGCGATACATAAATGGAAGTGGGGATAGGTCAGAGAGGAGGGTGGGGCGGATAGGTGGGAAGGAAGATGGACAGATAGGACAGGTAATAAGGGCGGTGACAGGTTGGAAGTTTGGAACTGAGATAAGGTGGGTGGAGGGGATATGAGGAAATTGGTGAAATCCACATTGATGCCGTGTGGTTGGAGGGTCCCAAGGAGAAAGATGAGGTGTTCTTCCTCCAGGCATCGGGTGGTTATGGTGTGGCAATGGAGGAAGTCCAGGACCTGCACGTCCTTGGTGGAATGGGAGGGGGAATTTAAGTGTTCAGCCACGGGGCAGTGGGGTTGATTGGTGAGGATGTCCCAGAGATGTTCTCTAAAGTGCTCTGCAAGTAGGCATCCTATCTCCCCAATGTAAGAGGAGACCACATCAGGAGCAACAGATACAGTAAATGACATGTGTGGAAGTGCAGGTAACACTCTGATGGATGTGGAAGGTTCCTCTAGGGCCTTGGAGGAGGTGAGGGAGGAAGGTGTGGGCACAGGTTTTGCAATTCCTGAGGTTGCAGGGGAAGGTGCCGGTAGGGAGGTGGTTGGTGGTGGTGGGGGAGGGTGGCGTGGAGCTGACAAGAGAGTTGGGGATGGAATGGTCTTTACAGAAAGTGGATGGGGAGGGTAGGGAAATATATCGCTGATGATGGGGTCCATTTGTAAGTGGCGGAAATGGCAGATGATGATGTGATATATATGGAGGGGTGGAAAGTGAGGACCAGGGGGTTCTGTCCTTGTTGTAGTTGAAGGGGTGGAGTTCGAGGTCGGAGGTGCGGGAAATGGATGAGATGCGCTGGATGGCATCATCAACCATATGGGAGGGAAAATTATGGTCTTTGAAGAAGGAGGCCACCTGGTGTGTTCTGTGATGGAACTGGTCCCACTTCCATCTACCTCTCACACTTTCAGCTACCTTACCCCCAGTCCCACCCCCCACCCTCCCATTTAGCTCTCCACCCCCTCGACTCACATTCCTGATAAAGGGCTATTGCCCAAAACATCGATTCTTCTGCTCCTCAGATGCTGCCTCACCTGCTGTGCTTTTCCAGCACCTCACTCTCGACTCTGATCTCCAGCATCTGCAGTTCCTACTTTCTCCATTTAGGTCTGACTGAGCAAATTTAACTTCGACAGAAGATCTTCCAGTCTACCTCTACAAACAAGATTCAAACTCATGTCTTGGAGCTGAGGGAAAAAAATCTGCCTTGTCTGATAACTGTGGTGCTGAATCTTACAAGAATCTAACAGAAGTAGAAGAAAGTCCACCAAGAAAATGCTTTTCTAACAGAGTCTGAAATGAACAATGGGCAGCAGTGTCTCAATTATGCTGCACTGTTTTACGCTTTGGTAAAATGATCCAATATGTCATGATTTGATTTATTGTTGTCACATGTACATAACTACCCTGAAAAGTTTTGTTTTGCAAGCAGCACAGGCAAATCGTAGCAAACAAGGACATAGCGATGGTTAGACAGAGCGAGGCTAACAAAGTTATGACTACGCAGAAGGTACATAAAAGCAAGGGCAAAATTAGATTTGAAGTACTCCTTGTCTGAAATGTTGTCAGGGCTCCCCATTGTAAAGGTGCTTTAATAGAATAAATATATTGAATGTGCATCATTATTTCAGGAAGAGGTGCCATGTAATGTGACACATAGCAATTGGGGTGAGCCTTCAATGAGAAGAAGAGTCCAAGGTGATTTTTTTTTCATTCATCAACTATAAATTATGTGAACAAAGTTTGTTTAAACAATCCAGTAACATAATACTCCTGGGATTCACAGTATCTTCTGAATATTTGTTATTAATTTTGCTGCCTATATTTAATGGCTCAGTTGTACAACCAGTTACATTGTTTATATTTATCATATTGGGAGAGCAGTTTTCATCGGCTGCCAGTACCATAGAAATCATTTTCAAATAGAGCATTTATAGTGTACTATAACTATTCATTTGTGGCAGTGGATGTCGTTGTTAAAAAGGAGCATAAAAAACGTTACTGCCAATAAAATCACCCGAATGACGATATTTGCAAAATGCCATCTGCAAGATCCACTCAAGGTGTTCTGAAAGTGTTGCTTAAATTTTACATTAGCCTAAATGAAGCCAAAGTGAACAGTATCTTATATTTCATTTCATGATTTCGAGACGGGCTCCAAAGCACTCACCTATCTTTTTGTTTTAACTCAGCTTTGCTTTTTTTTTGACAAGAGAGCAATTATAAATTCATAAGTCTGACTTGGCATAGCCAGCTGTGCATCATGTATATCAAATGTTGGTGCCAAATATGTCATCACTTAACAACAGAAACTATTAGTTAACAAATTACAGGTCTATTTTCCAGCCCCCATTTCAGTTGGGAGGGTATTTGATAATAATATGAATGAGAAAATATGGACAATTCCCAGGGCATTTTTCACTCTTTCATGCTTCATATTGCTCAGCATATTGGAAGAGCTTTACTCTTGTGGTGAACCCACAATAACGTGTATGTTCTGAAGTTGTACTTTTAGTATTTTTTTTTAGATACAGAACCTCAAATTTAAACAATTTAAGAAGACCATTGGTGGAAACTATTAAAGGTACGACATTTCTTGCTCTCTGGGTTTGGATTTGATAAAAGCTGGATTAATGTCAAATGAACTCATCTGATATTAATGTCTTTTCACATTGTTAGTCCGTGCTCATATATCTGGCTTCCCTGTTGTGATATTGAGGTACACAATAAACTGCCCAAAGCTTTCAAAGAGCTTTTAATATTAGCATATATTTGAGAGTAAAGAATCAGAAGGTATTGCCTCTAATAAAGTACTTTCCACCACAGGGATTTTCAGTTTTCTGCAGTGTTCCAAAATAATAATGCAGTTAAGGTGAATGATAATAGAAAACAGAATACAGATGTAATTAATCTTGACTAATGTGTACCTTACAAGCCTTATAATGAACCTTTATTACAGTATTTCCTTAGAATTTCCCATCAGGATGTCACAGCCAGATGTCAGTACATGCAATAGAGTGTAGCTGTGATGGTGATCTGCTTTTGTAGAGATTGAAATGTCATTTGCTATGTATTTCAAGAATAGCAAAAGCCAATGTAATGGCAATATTTGGACACCTATCTTCAGAAAAGTACTTAGTTTAATTTAAGATTTCCAATGCTTCCATACCATCCATCCATCTCCAGGCTGCACCCTGAACTTTCTCAGTGATATCCTTCTCAAATTGATCTCTGTTGCAATCTTTTGTTGCCACTACATATATATATATATATAGGGGCCAGAAAAAGGAAATACTAGGAAAACATTTGAAAGTGTCCATCAGCAAGTGTAGATTCTGATCTCAGAAGTATTAAATCAATGTAAAGCAATTGTTCATGGGATAGGCAATGACTGCACTGCAGCGCTGGGTCATTGGTTGATAAGTTGGAGAGTCTTTGGCTCAATCATGATTGAGGCCCTTTCTGGAGCACAATGTACAGATTGTATTGGTTAAATTATAATGAAGAGAATTTGTTGCCAAGAGGATCGATTTTATCCTTGATCTGATCACCTGTTGTTTATCTGACAGTTCCTGAAAAAAGAACTTAATCCATGTAATGTTCCAGGTGCACCTCCTTGATAACACTACTTCAGGGCTACATCTCATACAAATTTCATATGGAGATATTGCTAGTTGATAACACGTTGACTTTGTTCAAGTAGACTGGAGAGGTTCTTATGACAACTCTGCCCCTTGGCTGCTGGTTTAGAGAGTATTTCAATCTAATCACAGGGAAATAATGCTATATGCTTATTTCCTCAAATCTGATATTGCATGTCTTAAACAAAAACCTAATAAATGTATGGCAACACAGAATTTTACAGTGCAGATGAAGATCAGTTGGTGAGATTAGATAATTTCCACAATGAAGTATAAATGCAACTGGAAAACAAACTAGTCTTCTATGGTATATTCAGGCTGTGAGCAATTTGGTTCAGCATGTGATAATGGCCAGAGAAGGGCAAGAGTTATAGATTTGTGGGTAGAGATTTGTGGCATGAACTGAAGATAATGGCTTCTGACTTCGCAAATATGTATGCTCCAAAATACAAAAACACCCCAAACAATAGATTGAAAATCAAGGCCACTGCCCTCTCTAATGTACTTTTTTTTTGTTAGCTGATGGTATTAAAGGAAATGAAGTAAAAGTGACGAAATGGTATTGAGGCACAGATTGGCCATGATAGTACAATATAATAATGAAGCAAATTCATAAGGTTTATTGGTCTGCTCCTGTTCCTTTGATGTAAAGTATCCAATTGCTGAAGTAACTACTACACAGTTGATTGCACATGTGATGGGATAGGGGATAGAATATTTGGAAACATGTATTTAATTATCCTTTTATTATCAGAAACCATGTGTGCCCTTTGCTAGTTTATGCATTCTTGATGGCACAGGCTGCAACTCTTAACTACTCTGGTTTCTTGTTTCTACAGAGCAGCCTTTCAAAAATACATCAAATTCAAACACTGCCTCTGGCAAATCTACATTTTTTTTAACAAACAAGCTTGAACAAAAAGCTACATTTGGCTATGAAAGAATCTAAAAGCTGTTGTGGGAATCTGAATCAAAAGCATTAAAGCACTTGTCCTTCTGCAATCCGCCTGATTTGTTTTTTAAATTGCACAGCAGTTAAAATATTTTATATGAGGTGATCAGAAACACTTTCTCTCAGTTCTTTCACTCCCAAACCTCTGCCTTGTGCCATCTGCCTCAACAACTGCCAGGGAACTCCTAGGCTTGCTGAAAATGGTGACATATCACAGACTTCCCGACTTTTCCTCCTATTCCCGCCAACCTCCTTTCCCCACTACCCTATCATCTTTCTACACCCCTCAACCTTTCTATCACACACTCCTACCTTTCCTTCCTCCCCAACCTTTCCTTCCTTCCACAACACTTCTTCTTCCTCCCACCTTTCTTCTCCCCTCACTAAAAAGTGTACTGATTGATCAGCTATGTTCCTGACTTCTGAGATTGGCTCAGTTCAGTTGGTTGGATTGTGATGTATAGTGACACAAACAACATGGATTCAATTCTCGCATGAGCTGAGGTTATTATGAAGGGTCCAAAACTAGAGGGCATAGGTTTGAGATGAGAGGGGAAAGCTTTAAAAGGGATCTAAGGGGCAACTTTTCATGCAGAGGCTGGTGTATGTATGGACTGATCTGCAAAAGGAAGTGGTGGAGGCTGGTACAATTATAAAATTTAAAAGGCAACTGGATGGCCATATGAATGTGAATGTGGGTCAAATGCTGACAAATAAGACTAGATTTGTTTCGGATATCTGGTTGACATAGACATGTTGGACTGAAGAGTCTGTTTCTGTGCTGTACATCTCTAAGACTCTATGACTCTCCTTTCACCTGAGGTGTGTTGATCCTCAGGTTCAAACACCACCAGTCCTCTCTGTCTACTGAGAGAGCAACCATATATCCTGTTAAAACAAAGGCACTCTGTTGAAAATCATGCCTTGAGGAATCATA
This sequence comes from Chiloscyllium plagiosum, assembly GCF_037043375.1. Lineage (NCBI taxonomy): Eukaryota > Metazoa > Chordata > Chondrichthyes > Orectolobiformes > Hemiscylliidae > Chiloscyllium > Chiloscyllium plagiosum. Next base: position 32,850,039 of record NW_028270141.1, read on the forward strand.
GGTGCAAACCCCCTTTCACTTGTATGTTGGTCCCTTAGTATGGTCAAGTAATGTTGGAGCAGGGGTGCTGGTGAGGATCTTCGAGGAGAAAGTGAGGGCTGCAGATGCTGGAGATCAGAGCTGAAAATGTGTTGCTGGAAAAGCGCAGCAGGTCAGGCAGCATCCAAGGAACAGGAGAATCGACGTTTCGGGCATAAGCCCTTCTTCAGGGCTTATGCCCGAAACGTCGATTCTCCTGTTCCTTGGATGCTGCCTGACCTGCTGCGCTTTTCCAGCAACACATTTTCAGCTGCTGGTGAGGATCTCCCTAAATTATAAACATGTTGGCAATCAAATCTTTTGAATGTTACTTGTGAATGAAAGAGCACTTGGTTCTCTTGTAGTTATGTTGTACTTGCTATAAGGATGATAATACTGAATCAGTTGCTATTCTCCTAGAGGGCTGCATGGATTGAGAAACAGGATTGCCCTCTTAGTGCTTTTTTTAGGCAATCGGACTGCATGCTGGGAGATGTTCTGAAATACTTTTGGCATTTCACTTTTCTCTAGTTCAGAAGATAGCCTCGTTAGGTTTGTTTCTCGCCTGCAGTCATGTGAATGATGAATGCATCAGATTTTTGAAGCCAGCTGCTCAGAGAGCAGACACTGAACCTATTCAACCTCACGGTCTGGGGAACCATATACCTTGGCATGCACATTTTACATTCTGTTTAAACACTGAATGGTAGCAGACAGGGTTGACAATAGGTGATTTCCCGACTCTCAGCTCTCTGCAAGTAAGCAACTATTTGAGTGTTGTGGTGCATGTCTGGAAAGGAAGAATAAAATAATCACCTTCAGGAAATAGCTTCATCTGCTTAACTTATGTTCGCTGAGCACGGCTGTGAATGTTTGCTTTTCAGGTGACCTGCTTATCAATTTGTAGTCAATTGCATGACCTGTGTGTCTCACAAACTCTATTCTCTACAGCCCCATGCAAATAAGTCATTCCGAAAACCATTTCTGAGAGTGAATAATGTTTCAGTGTCTATTTGTAGAGTTTTTTTTAATTTTAAAGATAAAATCAACTTACTTTTTTTTCAACAGGACCCAAAATACCTGCATTAAGTGCCAGATTTTTAAAACCACTTCACATTTATTGCTGCTTGGAATAGGAAAGCACTAGAACTAGGAATAACACCTTTTGTTAAGAAGTAAAGCAAGCAAAAAATAATTTGCTCTGTAATAGACCATTTAAGATTAAAAAATGTAGTCATGAGACAAGTCAAGAAGTTATGTTATATAATGGTCATTTATGGATTGTAGATGGATTGAATTAGAGACAATTCAAAGGGGTCTAAAAATAGGTCAAGGGATGGCAGACTTAAAACAGAGATGAAAAGAAAGGACTTCTCTCAAAGGGTTGTGAATCTGTGGAATTCACGTCCCGAGACTCCGCTGGATACTGGGACAATGAGTAAATTTAAGGAGGAGATGGACAGATTTTTAATGGGTAATGAGTTGAAGGGTTATGGGGAATGATTAGAAAAATGCAGCTGAGGCTCAGATGAGACCAGCCATGATCATGTTAAATGGTGGAGCGGGCTCAAGGGGCTGAATTTCCTACTCCTGTTCCTAGGTTTTAAGTTATTAAGTTCTAAAGAACTCCTCAGTCTGATGCTTTGAGCATAAATTAGGAATAATAGTGAGACTCTGCCAAGAATCTTTGTTTCAACAAAGCAAATGTGTGATGAGGAAAAAGAGCATGTAGCAGATAATAGTTTCAGTTTTGGATGAATTAGAGAGGGAAGCTCAGAGGTCATTGACTGTGGTCAGGAAGTCATTGTACTTTGGATCAATACCAAATTTTACCTTGACTCTTGCCCAATCTGGGATCAGTTTTTGATCCTTACATGGACTTGGCTTTTCAGGAAGTCAGCAGTTGTTGAAGGTGACATTTCTGAAAATGAGTCAATTTTTAATGATTGCACTGGTGTAATATGGATGATAGTAAATTGGCATTTGCACAGGAAGAGGTTTGAGTTATTTAGTTCTTTAAGGCTGCTTTTCCATTTCAATGTCAGCTGATCTGTACCTCATTCCTATAGCCTTACCTCTATATCCTTTGATGTCCTTCCTTAACAAAAAAAACTGCAATAGATAAACAAGTATTACTGGAATTTCAGCTTAAAAATAATTGTCAATGATATTTCTATGTGAAACAGATAATATCCAAAACAAGGGAAGTTTTTCGATATCTGAAGATAAAGTTTTCATACTGTTGATGCAATATCAGATCTGCAGCTTGGTAAGCCATTTTTTTTCAAACCATGGGGTGTCACTTCAAAATCAGGAAACAGTGGCCATGTTCTAGAAGCTCAGGATAAAATGGTGGGAATTAACAAAAACAAGTACCCAGTGCTCTCCCTTAATGACAAAACTTGAGACAATCATCAACACAAACTTCAAATCCCACTTGTTTCCAAGATAGTGTGCCAACAATCTTTCTTTCCATAGACAACTCCACAATGTAACAGCAGTGCATACCATCTACAAGATGCAGTGCAGAAATTCACTCAGGCTCCTCAGTCAGCACACTCCAGCTGTGGGAGAAAACGCGCACAGAGAATATTTAAACTCCACACAGACAGTCACCCAAAGGTGGAATAGAGCCTGAGTCCCCAGAGCTCTGAGAGTGCTCACCACTGAGCCACTGTGCCAAGTCAAGTTGAGTTTCTGGTCAGTGGTAATCCCAAGGAAACTGATAGTGGAGGATTCGGTGATGGTAATATCAATGAAAGTCAAAGGGGCAGCAGTTATATTGTCTCTTATTGGAGAGGACCATTGCCTGACATTTTTGAGGCATGAATGTTCCTTGCCACTTGTCAGCCCAAGCCTGGATATTGTCCAGATTTTGTTGTGTTTGAAAATGGACTGTTTCAGACTCTGAGGATTCGCTAATGGAACTGACCATTGTGCAATTGTCTGCGAACATCACGTCTGACCTGATGATGGAGGAAAGTCATTGTTAAACCAATAGAAGATAGTTGAGCCCAGGACATTATCTTGAGGAACTCATGCAGAGATGTCCTGCAGCTGAGATGACTGACCTCCAATATCCACAGCCATCTTCTGATATGCAAGGTATGACTTCAACCAGTGGAGAGTTTGCCTCTTGATACCCATTGATTACCATGTTGCTTTGGCTTCCTGATGCCACACTTGATTGAATGCAGTCTTGATGTCAAGGATTGTCACTCCCACCTCATCTCTGGAATTCAACTCTTTTGACCATGTTTGAACCAAGGCTATAGTGTGGTCAGAAGCTGAATGGCCCTGGCACAATCCAAACTGGGCGTCAGTGATGAGGTTATTGCTGAACAGATGCTGCTTGATAGCACTGTTGATGACACTTTCCATTGTTGAGTATATGCCAGTGTTGTAGATGCAATGGAACAGCTTAGCTTAAGTTCTGGAGCGCAAGTCTTTAGTAATATTTCTGGAATGTTGTCAGGGACCACAGGCTTTGCAGTATCCAGTGCCTCCAACCGTTTCTTAATTTGATATTGATATGGAGGTAGAGGGTGGTAATGGAGGGTTGTTTTTTGGACTGGAGACTTGTGACCAATGGTATTTAACATGGAATTTAGGAAACATTGTTAGTAAGTTTGTAGATGACACTAAAATTGGTAGTATAATAGACAGTGAAGAAGGTCATCTAAGATTACAAAGGAATCTTGATCAATTGGCTGAGGAGTGGCAGATGGAGTTTAATTTGGATAAATGCAAGGTGTTGCATTTATCAAATGAACAAGGGCAGGAATTTCCATAATCTGACATGGGATTCAAGCCCTTGTCCACAGGACGCAAACTGAGTTTATGGATTAATAGGTCTAGTGATAATAACACTGTGCCATTACCTTCTGGCTTTTACAACTAATACCGCATAAGTGTTGGCTGAATATGGATGTGTTGTTAAAACAAGTAAAGCAGAATTCAAGTAAATAGAATTGCAAATATATTGTTTTTTTGTCCTAATTATCAAAAGCCAGGAGGTGTTTAAGAGAAACCAATGGGTCTCGTAGCTCTCACACAATCAATTACCGTAAGTAGCATTTTTATTCTAAAATTAGTTCAGATAATTTTAGGAAACTTGCTCTGGTCTGCAAAACTGTAAGATACATATCAGATGCCTGAATTTCTGCGTAAAAGACATTAAAGTGGTTAACAATAAAAGCTAATCTTCAGAGCCTGAGAATAATCGAACAGACTCTATTAAATATACTGGCACAGTGGGGATGCAACAAGTATGCAGCAGGTTTCATTAGCATATTGTGTAAAACAAAGCAATATTTGTCTGTTGCTGCTAACTATGGAGACTAAATATAGAAGGTTTGGAATAGGGTTGGTAAAATTGCCCTGGACCCTCACTTTAACAGAGAATCATAAAACACAATTCATGTTACAGGTGACTGTCCAGTAATTTCCCACTCTGCATGTATATGCATCCAAATACTAGAACTTAACCAAAGAAATATACCATTGCGAGAGGAAAGTATTGCTTTGCTGTATAGAATTTGCAGATTTTTTTAACTTCTAACCCTCCACACTGATTGGTTTGATGACTCTTAGCTGACCAGTTTTAAAATCTCGCTGATTTTCTTTGCGTTTCCAACATTTCTCTGTTTTCTTTCTCAACTAATTTTACAAAATTCAAAACATGCTGTGCAATACTCATTAAAAATATCATGAGCCTCCATTGTTACTACAGATGGCGCTGTCCTGTATATTTTTGTCATTTTATGTATCACACTCTGTGTGATAGTTTCACTGAAACGAACATTAGTGATTGCCTAACACTCCTAAAATTCTGCATCCTGCTTCCTGAACTCTCTGACTACTAAAATGCCTTAGTATATTTGAGCTATCATCCTATTTTCAGTAATGGTAAGTTCTCATGATGAAAATCAAGATTTAAGCAAAACTAAATTGTAAAGGCACATTTTGCATGTATCCTTGAGCATCTTCCCTCACATTTTAAGTCAACAGCCTCAGTCCATTTCAAAAGTTGGACTTTGACCAATTTGTCTTAAAACACATCAGCAGGAACGTGTTCAAACATGCCTGTATACACTGAACACGTGCAGCTTGTAGGACTGTCCAGAAATGTGCCTGTGAGGTACAATGCTTTTCTTTTGCATCAATTGGAATTGAAGGAGTTAGGTGAATATTGTCATTAGACTAGAACTCCAGAAACTCAGGTAAATGCTCTGGTGATATAGGTTCAGTACAGCTGGTGATGTTTAATTTGAATGAGCACTTTTAAAATTGAAATCCAGTCCCAGTAATATGACTCTGAAACCATTATTGTGCACTGTTATGTCCTTTAGGAAACAGAGTCTGCCATTCTTACCTGGTCTGGCTGACATATGACTCCAGATGCACAGTAATGTAATTAATTCTTAACAGCCCTCTGAAATGCTCTAGCAAGCCACTCAGTAAAGAAAACAATTAAGATGAGTAACCGTCCCATGAAAATACAACTAAGATGTGCCAGTGAGAATTTGGGAGTGTCTTTGCTTTTGCTAAAAAGACCTTGCTCGGGGCAAGGGAATGGATTTTGAATACTCAAATCTTCATTGTGAGCAAGTGATTTATTCATATAGGCCAATGGGAATAGGGAACAGATTTTTTTAACAAAATTCATTCTTTTCATGACATATATTTATTTCAAAAGACCCAAGAATCATTTTTGAGCATTTAATGATTTTGATGTAAAAAGTTGAAAATGTAATTCAAGACAAACTCCCATTGTTTAATGAGATTTACTTTATCTTTGGGCAATTCATGTTTATTAAAGACTGGAAAGCTGTGAAGTCATGAACAGTGTGCATCTGATGTATGTTGATGTTGCACTCAAGGGGATATCACAATTTCAGCCCATGATATCTCCTCATGGATTTAGCAAGCAGAAAACGTATGCTTGAATGCATGAAGGCAATTAAGTAAATTGAGTTGGGAACTGTCTAACAATGAAGAGTAGTGATGGAAGTACCTAATGTAGAACTCATATGGAGTGTTATGGTCCAAAATGGGTCAAGAATAATTCACTATTACCTTGTAAAGCACTTGAGAGACAAAATTTAAAGCAAATTATGGAGTATTATCCAATTTCTCTTCCATGAATTAGTACCCCTGGGAACATTATAAACTGAGGAGGATAGTGTAGAATTTCAAATGGCATTGACAAATTAGTGAAGTGGTCAGATAGATAGCAAGGAGAGTTCAATGCAGATATATATGAGGTACTACTTCATGAAAGAAAGAGCATGGGCAGAGAGCAGATACACCTGGGAGTATAAGTGCCACATTAATGACAGGATAGGTGGAGAGTGTGGTTAATAAATCAGACAGTATTCTTGGTTTTCTAAATAGAGTCATCGAGTAGGGAACTAATGCTGAACTTGTATATGGCACTGTCTAGAGCTCAGCTGGAGTATTGTGTCCAGTTCTGAGTGACACACATTATGAAAGATGTAACTGCATTGGAGCTATCATAGAAGGGGTATATGGAAATTGTCCCAGGGATAGAGAACCTCAGTAAGGCAGATAGATTGGTAAAATTGGGAGTAGTTTTGTTGGACAGGACAAGTTAAGAAAAGGTTTGATAGAAGTTTTCAAAATCATGAGAGGTCTGGACACAGAAAGAAACTGGAGAAACAGTTCAAGAACAGGAGGGCATAGGTTTAAAATAATTAAATAAAATATGAGAAAATGGTTTTGCACAACAGCAAGTAATTCGGATCTGAGATGCTCTGCCAGGAAGTATAATGAAGGCAGGTTCAGTTGAAGCATTTAAATGGGTGTTGATGATCATAGAAAGAGAAATAATGTGATTGGTTGCAGGCAAGTTGGCACAATGACATCAAGTTATGATGGTCTTTCAGAGAGCTTGTGCAGACAAAAGATGGGCTGAATGGTGTCCTTTTGCAGTGTAACATTTTTGTGGTATTATGTTTGGAAGAAATTCAGTAATTGTGCCAGTTTTTGTTTTTGTGGAATTAAGGTTAGTTTGGCAACAAGCAGTACGTGGTTCCAACTTACCATCAGGTCTTGTACGAATGCTTACAAATTTCTGTCTGTAGCTGCAGAATTCTCTTGTGTTCCTGGCCCATGCTGGTGGATAGAAGATTGTGTCTGCGTGGGGCTCAATCCTGACAGCTACTGGAGGGAACTGTGAAGTTTGGTGTTTCTGTCACTTTTGGTCCAATATGAGAAATGAAAGATGCAATTGAAAAGGCTTTCATTGACCCAGGCATGGCTGTCAAGCCTCTTACTGTAAAGGGTGTTTCTGGTGTATATATATCACAAGTGGATTGTGGAAGCCTTCCTTAGAAAAGACATCATTCTATTGTAAACTAGTGAATGTTCATTAACTATTTACATTATGCATAGACATACATATCAACAGGACCTAATCAGAGCCTTCTTAGAATTAGAGTTAGTTTTATTGTCATATGCACTTAAGTAAGTACAGTGAAAAGTTTATAAGTCACCACTGGCAGTGCCATCTTAGGTACAAAGGTATCTTGGTACATTTTCTTCTGTTATAAGATTAGTTACAGCCTAACAATGTCACCATCTGAGGTACAGAGTACCTAGGTACAATCCTTAGTTTCAGAATAGAGAAATGAAGAAAAAAGGTTACATTGCAGCTGTACACAGTACAACCATAGGTCAGAAAAACAAGAAGCAAAGTTATAAAGACAAACATCACTGTCTCTCTCCAAGGTCTTGACTTAGGACCATATAATCTGACATCACTGAAACTGATGTCTTGCTCTTTGTGCATTAACTTGAAATGCTACATCTGGCAGCTATACTCTCATCAAAACAAACCATGTTGTGCAAAGGGGCAAAGGGAGCAGGGATATTGCATTTTTCTCCGTTTTCAGAATTTGATGGAGAACTCATAAACCCATGCATATTCCTCATCGCTGTTTACCATTTAAATACAGGTTGAATTAAAATGTAGTTCCTTTCCCCTTTATCATTTTTTAAAGGCATTGGAAAAAAGGGCTGTGGTCGAACACAGGAATGGGAGTAGGCCATTCAGCCAAGTGAACCTGCACTGCCATTAGTAAGATCATGGTCGACCAAACATTTGAATAGATTTTACTCAACCCTGTAAGCCACTGGTGATAAGAAAGCTATCACTATCTTAAATGTACTCAAAGATGGAGCTTCCACGGCCCACTGTGATTGAGAATCCCAACAGTAATTAACGTTCTGCATCACAACAAAAAATTTCTCCTCGTCTCTGATCTAAGTGGCATCTCCTGATTCAACAGGACATTCTTAGCAAATTATACAGAAATAGCATTAACATTTCAGGTCTGTGATCTTTCAATATTTCCAAAGGTTGAGCCATAGACTTCCATCAATTGTTTCACAGTTATAGGCAATATACTGCAGTGGTTTGAATGTCCTTCCACAGGATAGATGAACAGGAAAACCTCCTGCTCTTATCACCAATCAGTAGATGAACCGGAAGGATCTACAGGCTGACAATCAACCTGTCCAAACACACCATCCATTGCTAAGATGTCCTGGTATGGCTCTCGCATCTAAGGTTTCTGGCCCAGAGGCAAGTACACACACCCACTGCCACGTAAGACTTTGCGACCTACAATGGAGCTGTGGAAAACCAGAGATATAATAAATTTACATTGATCTTCAATTCACCCTTCAGTCATCCTCAACACCTCTTTCCCATCCCATTGCATATTTCTATACAATCGCAGGAGATGCACTTTTATCTCTTCCCGCTTCACCATCCAAGGTTCTAAGCATTTGTTCTAGTCAAAGCAATGGTGTACACATACTTCTTTCAAACTAGACTATTGTGTTCACTGCTCACGATGTAATCCTCTCTAATTTGGAGAGATAAAATGCAGACTCAGTCTGCATTGAAGTATGTTTCTGTTCTGTCCATTAATGTGATATTGTGTCTCCAGGGGCCAATTGTTTTAATTCTCCATCTTTCTCTCATGCTGACATTTCTGTTGTTGGTGTTTAGATAGGGCTCAACATAAGCTTCAGGAACAACAACTAATCTTTCAATTTTCCCTGAACAGTCTTGTGGAATTAACACCAAATAGAACCATTTCAGGCTCAAATGCTTCTCCCCATTTTGCTTCCTTTTCTTTCATTGTTGAAAGTTTGCCTTTCTTTCATTCAGCTTTAGCATCTGCTCAAGCCACATCTTTTGTTCCTTTTGTCCCACCTTTGGCCCCAGAGAACTGACTTTTCTGTTGCTCCATCTCTGCTGAATTCAGTCTGATCACAGACCTTCCTTTCATCCTCATCCCACTCACCCCTTAGTCAAAAGTAATTACATTTCAAACGTTTTCCCCATTGCTGACAAAAAAGCCACAGACCTGAAAGGTTAGCTCTGTCTCTCTCCACAGGTACTGCCTTAACCAACTGACTTCCTATTCTCAGCACTTTCTGTTTCAGTATTGGATTTTAAGTATCTGCAACATTCTGCCTTTCACCTTTGAGTTATAGCAAGCTCTTAGCAGCAAAGTGTTGGCTACAGCCAGAGCCCAACAGTGAGATATCTGCACTGACCAAAAGAAGCCACTGAATACAGGAAACTCAGGCTAACTTAATGTGGGCCAATGAATATAGCATTATCAATCAGTTTTGCTGAGATAACCTAATTAGGCCAAACTACTGGTCCAATTAAATATCTATATATATATATATAGGCAAGCGTGATCACTCACATTCCCATTTTTAATCAGTTATTTACATGTAAACAATCTGTACAAACATTGAATCCATCATGAAAGCAATAATTGGCAGAATTGAATCATTCCAAGCAATTTAGTGTCTTTGTTCAAAACCCCAATTCCATCCAGAAGTTTCTTCTTCATATTGTGAAGATAATGACTTCTTGCTGGGGTTGACACCTGTTTGTACTTCAAGTCTTCCTGTCTCTTAGCCAGCTGATTCGAAATCATCCATGAACAATAAATGGCAATAGACCATCTCACTGCAGAGAGTTCCAAAGCTGTCAGAAAACATGTTTTTTATCAAATACATTGCATCGCTTCCTTTCACCCATATGGCCTCTATATACAAGCATATACACATGAACATAAGCACATACAGGCAAGTACACTTATACCAGGAACTTCTGAATTTGTGCCCCAGATAGTGAGCTGATTTTCACCACGCTGGGGAGATCAATTTCTGTATCCGTACAGCCTTTCCAGGTGAAGTAAACTGACTTAACACAGATTGCAAATTGAATCAGGATCCTATGGTTCTTCACAACATGACTACTCATTCAATAATCTTACAGAGCCATTGAGTTCCCTTTTTACAGGGACTGAACTGAACTGAATTGCTTTTGAACTGCCATTTTGTGATTGAAAATAAAAGTGAAACTGATGTGGGTGCAATTAATAATGCATTCTGGAACAGTGAATTGTGTTATTAATCATATTTTTGGCTGAAGTTGTCAGAGCTGTGAAGTCTATGTTTCAACATACATTAATTTGTAGTTTATGATGATGACACAACTAAGGAATATAGCTGATATTAGAATCAGTAAAGGTTGGTTGCATATCAGTCAGCAAAGGGTGACTCATTGGTAATATGCTGGAGGTTTACATTGACCAGAAATGGAATCAGAGCAGCCATTTAAATACAAAGACTACAAGAGGAGGTCAGGTGCTCCAAATTCATCACCTGACTCCCCAGTAGCTGTCCGCCACCAACAAATCACTAGTCAGGATTATGGTGGAATACTGTCCATTTGTCTGGATGTGTGCAACTCCACTAACACTCAGGATACTTAATACCATCCAAGATAAAGCAGCCCACTTGATTGTCAGTCCAACAATCACCTTCAAATTTCACACCATCACCACTGCCACAGAATGACAGCTGTGTGTACTAGCTACAAAATGCACTGCTGCAATTCTCCTTCAACAGGCATCTTCCAAACCTGGGACCTAGAAGGACAAGGGCAGTAAATGCATGGAAACACCACCATCTGTATATTCTCCACCATCTTTACTTAGGATGATATCATCATTCTTTCCCTGTCACTAGATCTCACTTCCTGTAAGAACACTGTGCTTATCCCACTCCTAACCCAACCCTACACCTCGCCCCCACCCTCACCACCCCACCCCCTTCTCCCATGAGCTGGAGTGGTTCAAGAAGACAGTTCGCCACTGCCCCCTCAGGAACAGTTTGTGGTGGGCAATACGTCTGGTCCTAACCTACAATGTTTCCTTCTTGTAAACTAATACTTAAAATGACTGTAATGTTCAAGCTCCAAGATTAAGTACTGCTACTTTGGGAACATCCAAATAGAACACACTCACTTCGGGAAGAATAATTAAACTGCAACTACTTCTAATGCTTTGTATTTCCATTCTCTTGCAACAATTCCACAAGTATTGACAGAAAGAAAGGAATGATATTTGCTTTGAATATCTAGCTGGAAAAGCAGCAACATAAAAGCAAACAGTCTGTAATGAAGACCAAGTGACAGGCCTAGTAACATCTAGAGGTGACAGGGGAAGCTTATAAGTAGTTTATAGCAACAGTAATTTGTGTTGGTTCTGAAAGTGAAAGGAAATATCGAAATTGTCATGTGTATGAAGGAATGGGCTTTTAAGGAGCAAATGGAATGGAAACATGTTTAAGATTTAATTCAATTTCATTCCACTTTAGCTGGTACATTAACATTTTATTAACTGTATTCTGCTGTTGGCAGTGGTAAAATTGGTCCCGTTGTGCTTTCACCAGACATAATTTGCCAAGTGTTTTAACACAAATGTGGACCGATGTATTATTGAACCATAGCCTAATCATTGCCTTCAGGAGAAATGTCCAGGAAATTGAGGATGGGAATGCATGTCCTATTAATTTAAATCGATGGACATTCATGCAGCCATGATATTGATAACGCTTTTGTGTATTTTTTTTTAAAAGAAGCTTTTTGTAGTAATTTTGTATTTTTTATTGGAAATAATACTGATTTAATGATTTTCAATGAGAATGTTAAAATAGAGATTTATTGCTAAAGTATTTCAGATTTGAATCCATCAAAAAAAACACACTGCAATTTGTCCAGGAGTCATTGCTGTCTGGTTCTGAGCAGCTCTTGTTATTCTGCCTGATGTTTAGTTACACTGCACTGATACTCCATATTTAGCACTGGGATGATGTGATTTCAGCTTGGCACCAGAATTGAACAAGTTGTGCAAACATGAAATCAACGGAGGAGCAAATGACTGCACATCTATACTGAAAACAACAAATGCCGGAGAGTACAGTGGGTCAGGCAGCATCCATGAAGAGAAAGCAAGCTAACGTTTCAAATCTAGATGATTCTGAAGAGTCGCCTATACTCCAAACATTAGCTTACTCTCTCTCTCTCTCTCTCCATGTCTGCTGACTGACTCACTGTGATCTCCAGCATTTGGCCGTATCCAATATGGAATCAATATAGTCTGATTAAATTCTGAAGCAAAATACAGAGGCAATGGTCTTAATACCATTTTATTTTAATACGTAGTGACATGTAAAATCAGTGCAGAGTAGAACATAGTTTACAAAATGTTTAGCAAGTGTGTTGGAGGCCAACTAATCTCTATTTAAGCTGCTTAATGAGAAATAGCCAGTTGTACAGATATTAGAAGGCTTGCCAAATTGTGGAGCTGCACCCCAACCTATGTTAACATAATCAAGGAACAATCAACTTTTAAGGGAATATCAAAAGTGTGGCTAAGTTTCTAAGCTTGACAGCTGAAACAACTAACTGTATTGCACAAATCTTTCCTGTGCAGAGAACGACAACAGCTACTTTTGGTTCTGACTGGTGAAAATGCAATTACATTTCTGCTTGGGTCATAACATGCAACAAAGATGAATGGTTTGGCAAGCCGCCTTGAAATTGATTTCATTCTCTTTGTGTAACGACTTGAACAGGTAATGAAGCAATTATTATGCAGAAACTCCATTGAAAAATGCTCTTCAGAAAAGGAAAAAAACACTGGAGTTTCTACATAACAATAGCACTCTTGATGATAACAAAACTCTTCCTACTGTAACTCTGTGCTTCATATCTCACTTTTCATTCCATTACACAAAATAGAGATTTAGTGTATCATTTTTCAAAGTGTTTAATGCATTAGAATTCACTCCTTCTATTTATCATAAAGTACCAGAAGGAAAACAAAGTTACTTTTATAATTATATTTTACTTTAAGAATCAACCTGCAATGATTGCACACAGCCAGCATTAGCTAGTTTTTATCAAGTTTTATACTTTATGGTTCAAGGAAAGCGCTTGCATGCAATACATGCTTATCTTTTGCTACCAATCTATAGAACTGTGTGACTTGGGTAGAGTATCTGATTTCATAGCTTTACAGTTTTTTAAAGTCGAAGAAGAATGTGCCTGAATTGAAATTAGGTTCCTGTGAATCGCATCTTTTGAATGTATTATGTGGAAGTATGTGGAAACAATGGCTGCAGGTCATGCTCCCTGGACCAGCATGCCCAATGCTGAGAAAGTTAGAGTCATAAAATCATAGAGATGTATAGCACAAACACAGACCCTTTTGGTCCAACTCATCCATGCCGACCCCAGTTATCCTAATTAAATCCAGTCCCATTGTCAGCATTTAGCCCATATCCTTCTAAATCATTCTTTTTAATATACCCATTCAGGTGACTTTTAAATATTGTATTTGTATCTATCTCCACCACTTCCTCTGGCAGTTCATTCCATATACTCACCACCATCTGTGTGAAAACGTTGCCCCATTGGTCCCTTTTATATCTTTTCCCTCTTAGCTTAAACCTATGCCCTCTTTTATTTTGCTCACCCTTGTCTGTTTACCTTATTCATGTCCCTCATGATTTGATAAACCTCTATAACATCACCCCTCAGCCTCCGATGCTCCAGGGAAAACAGCTCTAGCCTATTCAGCCTCTCCCTGTAGCTCAAGCCCTCCAACCCTGGCAACATCCTTGCAAATCTTTTCTGAACCCTTTCAAGTTTCACAACAACCTTCTTGTAGCAGGGAGACTACAATTGCACATAGTATTCCAATATTGGCCTAACCAATATCCTGTATAACCACAACATAATCTCCCAATTCCTATATTCAATGTACTGACCAATAAAGGCAAGCATACCAAACACCTGCTTCACTATCCTATCTACCTGTGACTCTAATTTCAAGGAACAATGAATATGCACTCCAAGTTCTCTGTGTTCATCAACACTCCCTCAGACCTCACCACTAAATGTCCTGCCCTGATTTGCGTCTCCAAAATGCAGCATCTCAGATTTATCAATATTAAATTCCACCTGCCAGCCCTCAGCCCATTGGCCCATCTGATCAAGATCCCATTGCACTCTGAAGCAACCTTCTTTGCTGTCCACTACACCTCCAATTTTGATGTCATCTGCAAACTTACTAACTATACCTCCTATGTTCACATCCAAATCATTCATACAAGCAAACAAAAAAACACCGATCCTTGTGGCACACCAGTGGTCACATGCTTCCAGGTCTGAAAAGCAACCCTCCATCACCACCCTCTGTTTTTTACCTTTGAGCAAGTTCAATATCCAAATGGCTAGTTCTCCCTGTATTCCATGAGATCTAACCTTGCTAACCAATCGACCATGAGGAATCTAGTTGAACACCTTACTGAGGTCCGTGTAGATCATGTCCACCGCTCTGCCCTCATCCTCCTTGTTACTTCTTCAAATAACTCAGTCAATTTGAAGCAGTTCATTGATTACTTTTCCTGGCCATCATCCAATGTGTCTTCAGGATACTTCTCCCTGCATGTAGCCTGCTGTCTTGCACTTTTCATGAACACGAATTGGCAATGAAAAACCAGCAACTTCATTGCATTATCATCATGTCTGTCCTTCACTTAGGAGCTCAGCGATAATGATGACTTCCATGCTGTTACCAGTCACTGTATGCAGGGCACACATCCTATGAATATAAACAGAATGTATCTTATAGTTTAGAGAAAAAGGTATTGGAGAAACTCAGCAGGTCTGGCAGTATTTACAGAGACATATTTCTCACTCCACAGAGCTGCCAGATTTCTTGAGCTTCTCAATTGCATTCTATTTTTTATTTCATATGCAAGCTTCATCAGTACTTTGCTATTGTTTCCATCTTGTGCCTCTCAGCTTCATTTTTTCACACTCACTGACTTTGTGCTTATTTTGAGATTGTAAGCCTCTGTCATTGAACTGAACAATCAAGGTGGTGCATATATAGATGCCTGGCATCATGTTTCATCGATGTCAAACGTACAGAAAATGACAGGTGCTTATGTGGCTAACACAAATGTGTGCTTCGAGCAAGTGGCCATATCTCAAAGTCAAAGGGAACCATTCCTTAGTGTGATCAAGGAGGTTACAACTGGTCAGCAGGTGCTGCCACAATCAGTCAAGAACATGTGATTCCAGTCTGGGCTGCTGATCAAGGTCAGGAGTCTGACTAGAGTCTAGTTATGACTTTCGGTGCAAGGATTGAGCTATGGTCAGACCTGCAAGTCAACTGCAACGAATCCAGGGATCGCAGGGATGTCAGCTGGGGCTCTGTGAAGATGTCAGTCTGGGAGCTAGACCAGTCATCCAGTGAAAATAGATTGGGCATGATGGAAGGGCTATGTAGTGGTTAAGGGACAGGAGATGTTCTGAGGTATCCCCTTTGAATGAGTACGAAATGCCGAGGGCAGAAAAGGTTTCTAGTTAGGAGGACGAAGTGGATGAGAGTCATAGAGGGACATGATGCATGCAATGGTGAGAGCTGTAGCCCATGAGCCTCAGTAAGATGTGTGAGTGTAGTGATAATTAAAGTGAATGGTCGCTCTGTGAGTGTGAGGCAGCAGACAGAACATAATGACACTTAGCCTTGTGGAATGCAATCATTTATGGAAGTTCTTCCTGCAACTGGTGGGAGTTCCTTTAAACCGGCTTCTGTTTGGTTCAGCCGGGTGGTGTCCTTTGACAGGCAGCAGGATAAGGGACTGGGGTCTGCCCCTCCAGCCCTCCACCAGCACCTTGAAGTCCCTGTCTACCAAGCACAGAGTGACCTTTACTTTTTTGGACCATTATGATACTGATCTACAGTGTGGAGTGTAGTTCCTGGTTTGCCTGGAATGGCGTACAGCTAGGCTTTCAATATGGCACCAGGCAAGAGTAAACTGACAAATTTTCTTTTATCTTAACAAAAGAAAGCTGAGGGTAACCTGATATAGGTCATAAAGTTTATGAAAGAAATGGCATGGTGCTGCTTCCACTTCTGTTAAGGGGACCAAAGCGAATTGGCTATTAAAGGAATGTGGTGACTAATAAATACAAAAAGGAATTTAGGAGAAACTCTATTTATCCAGAAAATGGTTAAAACCTTGGAATTTGCTGACACAGGTCGTTGAAGTGATTACCATATATGCATTCAGAGGTAATCTCAACAAGCAATTGAGACAGAATGATCTCAACATGTATGTTGATGAAGTGAGGTAAGGAGAGAATAGTCTTGAGTATAAATATGGCATGGCCTGTTTCTGTATTGTGTATTTAGATGGGACATTCAATAACTATTGATCCATCAGAATATGGGCAAAGATATTTGTCATTATCTCCATTTTTAATTTGTAATGCATTAGTTTTGTCACTGTAAGCTTTCCAAACCTATTTTACAGCATTCTTCACAAATCTGACAGAGGGTGGAAATTCCAGAAAGATGGAGTAGCAAATGGTTGATCCAGCCACGATAGAACTGCCAGTAGAATTAATTAATATTCTTATGATAGGCTTGTTGAAAAAAAAAGACTTGGGACTGCTTCAAATAAACAGTCCATGCGTGGAGGAGAAAGCTGAATATTCTCTTTACTCAGTTCCATTTGAACAGTCTGTCAAGATAATGTTTGGGCTTCTGAATTTGTTTCATATTTGGAGATACATTGTGTTAAAAATGTTTACATTGACTGGACATTGCAAGACTTGTGCTTTGAAGAAGATATCGTTAAAATGATTCATTCCAATGTTTTTTGCAAACTATGTTCTGGTGTCAGTATGATATTGCACTACTTTGTCATCCATAATTTCAATCTTATTTTTTCTAAATTAATTCTACATTTTATTCTATATTTTCTAAATTAATTTCACATTTTATTCAGAATGCTCTGTATATTCGTTAAAAGGAGAAAATAGTTAATCAAATGCTATTTTAGGTTCCTTCATTGTACATTATGAGCATGTAGAATATGTGCCTGCTCATGAAAGGTGGTGTGCTGTTGATATGAGTGAAGGAAATGGATTGAAAGCCTAAAGCACTCCAACAAGCATTGGGCAGGGTGTATTAACGAGTAACAGGAACTAGCACAGGTGGTAAGTGAATGAGGAAATAAATATCTTAATTGTACAGTGCATTGTTAAGTGGAGGTGGGGGTCAGCGGTATTGTATTAAAACATGAACGAAATGTAAATCAAGTCTACTACTTCATAAGATGTCAATTTAAATGAATGAAATATAAATTAAAGTGTCCAGCAAAAATAATTGTTTCACTCAAAGGATGACATGTGTTTCGAATCATTTGCCAAGCAGGAGAATAGAGATAAAGATGTTAGAAGAGTTCAGAAAGTAATTGAAAGCTCAGCTGGACCATATCAAGGTGTTAGAAGATAAGCTTCAAATGCCTCAGTCTTTTATATTACTTTGTTCTTATTTGTTGAGTAGTAAAAATATTACATATGCAAAAACACAAACAACCTAAAGCTCAATATTTTACCAAATGACTTCTTACTCACTGACTGTCACTAACTCTTAAAATAATGTACCTTTCAATTTTAAGAGCTCAGAGCATATTTTCTATTCTTAATTAGAATAAAGAGCGTTGTTCATTTTGTTTTCCTATTTTCTCCAGCTAATCGCAGTGAAATGAGAGGTTATAGTTATAATGTTCATCCATCAAAAAAAAGACACTTGCATGACTGAATTCACCCTGCAAATTAAAATCGAATGGCAAGATAACATTTTGTAGCCAATTATATCTTGGCTTTCTGAACTAGCTGACTGTATTATGGAGGCATCAGTTTCCAAGACTTTTGTAACAGAATGGATTGCTTACTCGTTTCTATCCTCAAGTGACAAGAGCCCTTCTTGCCAAATAAAGCATCTGTAGTTGAAAAAGTGATATTAAACTAAAGTAAAAAATAGTAAGAAATTAAACTGAAACACAACAACAGCACAAATCATGGACACTGGGGAGAAGTGCAAAGAAGAAAATACAACAGAACCAATGGTCAGAGCTACAAAAAAGGGACTGCAGAAATAAAACTGGCAAATTACATCAAGATTATCACGCAATTATTTTACAAGTGTTACCAGAGAAAACTGATGGTTGAAACAATATGGACTGTTTGAGCATCGCTTAGTAATGTTGTAAATAAAATTAACCATATACCAGGTGTGTTAAATAATTGTTTTCCATTGGTATTTACATTGGAGAAAGAGGATTGCCAGACAATCCAAGGAAACTAATACTCAACAAAGAATGGGGAATCAACATAATTGACAGGAGCAAAATAGAAGTAACTAATGTCATGAATTTAAAAATCACACAACAGCAGGTTATAGTCCAACAGGTTTAATTGGAACCACAATAGCTTTCGGAGCAACGCTCCTTCATCAGGTGAGGGCTCGATCGTAACACAGAATTTATAGCAAAAATTTACAGTGTGATGTAATTGAAGTTATACATTGAAAAATTGATTGTCTGTTAAGCCTTTCATCTGTTAGAATACAGTGATAGTTTCACTTCTTTCATGTGTAAATCGCAAAACCTTTTTTTTTAAATTGCATTCTCGGGTTAGCTGTTAACAATGGTAATAGCTAGACAATATGCTGAAGGTGTTGGCCCCCTGTGTTCTCTGTCTATGCCATGATGTTTAGATTGATACTAATCTAAAAAGTGAGATAATAGAATTTTACATAAATTCATGCAGTTTTTGAGCTCAGAGTTCTACATGAATGCATGCTGTTTTTGAGCAAAGTACAATGTAACTCTGCAAGTACAAATTCACCCCACAAAATATATGTGTGCATGTGGGTCTTTGTCTGTGTGTGTGTGTGTGTGTCTGTCTGGGGTGGGGGTTGTGAGTGTGAGAAAGTGTGTGTAGTGAGTGCAGAGTGTCTTAGGTCTGTGAGGGGGTGCAAGTGTGAGTGTGGGAGTGTGTGTGTCTATAAAGGTGTCTGTGTGCGCGTCTGTGTGTACCTGTGTCCGTGTGGATGTGAGAGTGTGTGTGTGTAGGAATATCTGTGTGTGTGTAGTGCAATAATGATCACCTGTAATGTGACATGAACCCAAGTTCCCGGTTAAGGCCCTCCCTATGGGTACCGAACTTTGCTATCAGCCTCTGCTCGGCCACCTTTCTCTGCTGCCTGTCCCGACGTCCACCTTGGAGGATGGTCACCCGAAGGTCCGAGGCTGAATGTCCTGGACCACTGAAGTGTTCCCCAACTGGGAGGGAACCCTCCTGTCTGTTGATTGTTGTGCAGTGCCCATTCATCCATTGTCGTAGCCTTTGCTCGGTTTCCCCAATGTACCATGCCTCCGGGCATCCTTGCCTGCAACGTATAAGATAGACAACGTTGGCTGAGTCACATGAGTACCTGCCATGTACAAGGTGGGAGGTGTTCCCACGTGTAATAGTAGTATCTATGTCCACAATTTGACACGTCTTGCAGTGTCCACTGTGACAGGGTTGTATGGAGTTGTCCTGAGAGCCGGGCAGTTTGCTACGAACAATGATCTGTTTGAGGTTTGGCAGTTGTTTAAAGGCAAGTAGTGGAGGTGTCGGGAAGGTCTTGGTGAGGTGCTCATCCTCATTGATAGTGTGTTGCAGGTCACGAAGAACATGGCGTAATTTTTCAGCTCCTGGGAAGTACTGAACAACGAAGGGTACTCTGTCAGTTGCAGCCCATGTCTGTCTCCTGAGGAGGTCATTACGGTTCCTTGCTGTGGCACATCGGAACTGTCGGTCGATGAGTTGAGCATCGTACCCCATTCTTGTGAGGGCATCCTTGAGTACATCCAGGTGTCCGTCACGTTTCTCCTCATCTGAGCAGATCTGGTGTATGCGTAGGGCTTGTCCATAGGGAATGGCTGTTTTAATGTGTTTTGGGTGGAAGCTGGAGAAGTGTAGCATTGTGAGGTTGTCTGTGGGTTTGCGGTAGAGTATGGTGCTGAGGTGTCCATCCTTGATGGAGACGCATGTGTCCAAGAATGAGACAGATAGTCAAGAGTAGTCCATGTGAGTTTGATGGTGGGATGAAACTTGATGTCACTGTGTAGTTTTATCAGTGACTCCTCGCCATGGGTCCAGAGGAAGAAAATGTCGTCAATGTACCTGGTGTATAATGTTGGTTGGAGATCCTGCATAGAGAAGAAGTTTTGTTTGAACCTGTGCATAAAAATGTTGGCATATTGGGGTGCACATTTGGTCCCCATGGCTGCTCCGTGTTTCTGGATGAAGAACTGGTTGTCAAAGGTGAAGATGTTGTGATCGAGGATAAAGCGGATGAGTTGTAGGATGGTGTTTGGAGACTGGCAGTTGTTGGTGTTGAGTACTGAGGCTGTTGTCATGATGCCATCATTGTGGGGGATGCTGGTGTAGAGTGCGGAAACATCCATTGTGACGAGGAATGTTCCCAGTTCGATTGGTCCGTGGGTGCTGAGTTCTGTAAGAAATCCGTAGTGTCGTGACAGAAGCTGGAGATCCCCTGTACAATAGGTTTCAAGATGCCTTCCACATAGCCAGAGAGATTCTCACATAGGGTCTCATTGCCCAACACGATAGGACGTCCCGGTGTGTTGGCTTTGTGTACCTTTGGAAGGCAGTAGAAGTTGCCTACACAAGAAGTACGTGGGATGAGGGCGCATAGGGAACTCTGAAGGACTGGATCCAAAGTTCTGATCAGTGTGTTTAATTCTTGGGTGTGTTCTTTGGTCGGATCAGCTGGTAGTTACCTAGTGTTCCTGGTTGTTCAGTTGTTGGTACACTTCCTTGCAGTAATCTGTTCTATTCTGAATGACAATGGCTCCTCCTTTATCTGCTGGTTTGATGACAATGTTGTGATTGGTTTTGAGAGCCTGGATGGCATTGCATTGTGAACGAGTGATGTTTTGCTCTAACTTGTGGGTACGGCTGATGAATCTGGCATTTATAAATTTCCTGATAGTTTGAGCATACATGTCAACCCCAGGGTAGTGGCCCTCCGGTGGGGTCCATGTTGACACCTTCTTTGATCGCTCCTCTACAGATCCCTGTGATGGCTGTTCCAGTTCATCAGTGGGCTCAGTGGGATCACTGCCGGCACCTTGAAAGAATTCCCGGAGTCTCATTCGTCTGATGAACTCTTCTGTGTCTGCTGTCAGTAGGGGTCTATTTTTGTGGTGGGGCAGAAGTTGAGACCCCTACTCAGGACTTCAATCTCTTCCGGTTGAAGGGTGTGGTCCGATAAGTTGACAATAGATTTCCCCGCAGTGACCTTCAACATATTGTCTAGCTATCACCATTGTTAACAGCTAACCCGAGAATGCAATTTAAAAAAACGTTTTGTGATTTACACATGAAAGAAGTGAAACTATCACTGTATTCTAACAGATGAAAGGCTTAACAGACAATCAATTTTTCAATGTATAATTTCAGTTACATCACACTGTAAATTTTTGCTATAAATTCTGTGTTACGATCGAGCCCTTCACTATCACCTGATGAATCTTGCAAGTGTATCTAGATTCCATTAGGTTGGAAAATGTTACACTTATATGGACAGTGAGAGTGGAAACCAGGAAGTCAGAAACCAATTTATGTTGTCAAGAGATGCTTGCGTCTCTAGTTAAGGACAGAGTGACTGAATACCGTGAAAATTTCAGATGGTCAGAGACAGGCTACATGGACTTAATAAGGGTAGACCGTCACTGATGAAGCTGATTCAGTTTTCTCAAAATGTCAGTCAAGTTGTGGACAATTAAGGTTTGTAGACATCATTCATGTAGATATGCAAAAAACACACAATCCTTTGCAAGGGATTGTCAGTTTAAGCTTCAGGCCATGGAATTAAAGGGTTAGGAAACTGGCTGAGTGGCAGGAGCCAAAGCATGAGGATCATGGCAGATATTCGAGTTGGGTAGATGTGACTTGTGGCATCCCATTTTTGTTCGGGGCCAAATTTAGTCACTGTACTACGAGCAACCTAAAAGGTGATACTGCTAACCCAAAATCCAAAGATTGGTGACATTGAAAGAAGTATAGAAAGAAATGTGAAATTGTAAGAAGATATTAATAGATTACACGAAGAAACAATGTTGTGGCTAATGCGTTTCAATGTAGGTCAATGACTTTAAAACTAAGTGGGTTAGATCAGAGTGTTTTCTAAATTCTATTAGTTTTAATGTAGTTATGGAAAAGGTTAAGCCTTCCATAAAAGTTGAAGTTCTCTATTAGTGTAAAGCAAATGTTAATGGTGTGAGACAAGAACTTTCCCACAATCACCTGATGAAGGAGCGACACTCCAAAAGCGAGTGTGCTTCCAATTAAACCTGTTGGACTATAACCTGGTGTTGTGTGATTTTTAACTTTGTACACCCCAGTCCAACATCGGCATCTCCAAATTATGACTTTCAAAAGTTGATTAGAGTAGATTATTTGCAGGTCAAGGGACGACTGACAAGCGGGAGGCTTTCAAAAGTGAGATAATGAGAATTCAGAGGCATTATGTTCCTGTTAGAGTGAAAGGCAAGGCTGTCAATGGGTCTGGAACAATGGATGAATAAAGATATTGAGTTTATAGTCAAGAAGAAGAAAAGGGATCATATCTTAGATGTGGACAACTGATCATATGAATCACTTGAATAGTATAAAGATTGTAGGGGGATTCTAAAAAGAGAAATCAGGAGGGCAAAGAAGGGATATGAGATAGCTGAACAAAAAGACTTTAGAATGCAGGTTTAGAGTGCTCAGACTTTAGAGTGCTCCTTGAAAGTGGAGTCGCAGGTAGATAGGATAGTGAAGAAGGCGTTTGGTATGCTTTCCTTTATTGGTCAGAGTATTGAGTGCAGGAGTTGGGAGGTCATGTTGCAGTTGTACAGGACATTGGTTAGGCCACTGTTGGAATATTGCGTGCAATTCTGGTCTCCTTCCTATCGGAAAGATGTTGTGAAACTTGAAAGGGTTCAGAAAAGATTTACAAGTATGTTGCCAGGGTTGGAGGATTTGAGCTATAGGGAGAGGCTGAACAGGCTGGGGCTGTTTTCCCTGGACCGTCGGAGGCTGAGGTTTACAAAATTATGAGGTGCATGGATAGGATAAATAGACAAAGTCTTTTCCCTGTGATCGGGGAGTCCAGAACTAGAGGGCATAGGTTTAGGGTGAGAGGGGAAAGATATAAAAGAGACCTAAGGGGCAACTTTTTCACGCAGAGGGTGGTACATGTATGGAATGAGCTGCTAGAGGACGTGGTGGAGGCTGGTACAATTGCAACATTTAAGAGACATTTGGATGGGTATATGAATAGGGAGGGTTTGGAGGGATATGGGCTGGGTGCTGGCAGGTGGGACTAGATTGTGTTGGGATATCTGGTCAGCGTGGACAGGTTGGACCGAAGGGTCTGTTTCCATGCTGTACATCTCTATGACTCTATAATCCAAAGAGATTCTACAATTATGTTAGTAACAAAGAGAGATTATAGGGTCCCTTAAAGATCAATTAAGTCATCTAAGTCTTGATCTTCAGGTCATGGAAGAGATGCTAAATAATATTTGCATCAGTTTTTACTGTGGAAAAAAAATAGAGGCTAGAGAACTTGGGACAATAAATATTGATGTTTTGAAAACAGTTCACATGACAGAAGAGGAAGTGTTAGAGATCTTAGAAAACATAAAGATGGATAAATCTCCAGATGTAATCAAGTGTATCCCACAATGTTGTAGAGAGTTAGGAAATAAATTGCAGAGCCCCTAGCAGAAATATTTGTACCATCTATAATCATGGATGAGGTGCCGAAGGATTGGTGAGTGGCTAATGTTGTGCCTTCATTTGAGAAATGCTGTAACAGGAAGTCTGGGATTTATAGATCTGTGAGTCTAGATCAGAGTGGTGCTGAAAAAGCGCAGCCTGTCAGGCAGCATCCGAGGAGCAGGAAAATCGATGTTTTGAGCAAAAGCCCTTCATCAGGAGCTATAGATCTGTGAGTCTGACATTGGTGGTGGGTAGGAGAAAGTGAGAACTGCAGATGCTGGTTGGTGGTGGGTGAGTTGTTGGAAGTGATTCTGAAAGATAGGATTTTCATGCTTTTGAAGAGGCAAGGACTGATTCGATATAGTCAGCATGGTACAGTGCAAGGAAAATCTTGACTCTCAAACTTGATTGAGTTTTTTGAGGAAGTAATTAAAAAGATTGAGGGCAGAGTGGTAGATATCATTTACATGGACTTTAGCAAAGCCTTTCACAAGGTTCCACTGATGGTGGGCTGATGAGAAAAGTGAGGTCATATATGATTTAGGGTGAGTTTGTCAATTGAATGCAAAATTGGCTTGATGTAGGAGACATTGAGGGGTAGTGGAGGATTGCTTTTTGGACTGGAGTCCTGTGACCAGTGGTGTTCCACAGAGATCAGTATTGGGTCCACTTTTGTTTATCATTTATATAAACGATTTGAATGAGAATATAGGAGGCATGGTCAGTAGGTTTGCAAATGACACAAAACTTGGTGACATAGTGGACAGTGAGGAAGGTTGTCTAAGATTACAAAGAGATCTTGATCAATTCAGTCAATGGGCTGAAAAATTGCAGATGGAGTTTTATTTGGATAAATGTGGGTATTGCATTTTAGTAAAATAAACAAGGGCAGGGCTTATACAATTAATGGTAGAGCCATGGGTAGTATTGTGGAGCAGAGGGACCTAAGGGTTTAGTACATAATTCTTTGAAATTTGCATTAGAGGCAGGCAGAGTAATTAAGAAGACATTTAGCATGCTTGTCTTTACAGCTCAGACCTTTTGAGTACAGGAATTGTGATGTCACACTGAGGTTATACAGGACATTGTTGAGACCTCTTCTGGAATACTGTATGCAATTATGGCCACCCTGTTATAGGAAGGATATTATTAAATTGGAGGGGTTTGAGAAAAGATTCAACAGGACATTGTCAGGAATGGAGGGTTTGAGTTATAAAAATAGTCTTAATAGGCTGGAACATTTTTCTGGAGCGTAGAGATTGAGGGTAACCATATAGGATTTAGAAAATCATGTGGGGCCAGATAAGGTGAATACCAAGGGTCTTTTCCCTAGGATGGGGGAGTTCTAAACCAGGGGGTATATTTTTAATGTGAGAGGAGAAAGATTTAAAAAGGACATGGGGAGTAAGTTGTTTTATATAGAGCGCGGTTCAGTGTGGAATGAATTGCTAGAAAAAGTGATGGATGCAGATCGAGTTACAACACTTAAAAGACTAAGTACATGAATGGGAAAGATTTGGAGGGGTATGGGCCATGCACAGGCAGGTGGGTCTAGTTTAGCGTGGATTAGTTGGACAGAAAGGTCTCTTTCCATGCTGTATGACTTTGTAAATGGTAAATGTTAACAACAGTTGAGGTCTGAAGAGATTGGGTCAATCTATATATATAGTCATAGAGACGTACAGCATGGAAACAGACCATTCAGTCCAACTCACCAGATATCCTAACCTATTCTAGTCCCATTTGCCAGCACTTGGCCCATATCCCTCCAAACTCTTCCTATCCATATATCCATCCAAATGCCTTTTGATGTCGTAATTGTTACAGCTTCCACCACTTCCACTGGCAGCTCATTCCACAGACAGACCACCCTCTGCCTGAAAAAGTTGCTCCTTAGGTTCTCTTTTAATTGTTTCCCTCTTACCGTAAACCTATGCCCTCTATTCCTGGACTACCCCACCCCAGGAAAAAGACCTTTCCACTTACCCTATCCATGTCCTTCATGTTTTTATAAACCACAATAAGGTCATCCCTCAGCCTTTGACACTCCAGGGAAAACTGACAAAGTCTATGGAGCAGATAACAGGGATGGAGTCATGCAGTCAAGGGAATGTTCAACCAGACCTTATATAGTCCAAGTTGGTGTTATTTAAAAATGGGCGGCACGGTGGCACAGTGGTTAGCACTGCTGCCTCTCAGCGCCAGAGACCAATGTTCAATTCCTGCTTCAGGCAACTGTCTGTGTGGAGTTTGCCCTTCTCCCTGTGTCTGCGTGGGTTTCCTCCAGGTGCTCCGGTTTCCTCCCGCAACACAAAAATGTGCAGGTTAGGTGAATTGGTCATGCTAAATTGTCCGCAGTGTTAGGTGTAGGGGAATGGTCTAGGTGGGTTGCTTTTCGGAGAGTTGGGGTGGACTTGTTGGGCCGAAGGGCCTGTTTCCACACTGTAAGTAATGTAATGTAATGTAATCTAATCTATTCAGCCTCTCCTCACAACTCAAACCTTCCAACCCTGGCAATATCCATATTAGTGATTATAATCTCTTGAACAGAGGAGGTAATAGCACAACGGTAATGTCACCAGGCCGGATCACTTCTTCATTTTTCACTAATTATATGACCACCATCACAGCTTTAAACCTACTTGCTTCTCCTGAACTTTCAAGACTTATCTGTTATTCAGTTCTCTCACTGTTGAAATTCAGTCATTCTACTGATGAACACTATATATGTTCTGTATCTTCTCTAACCTAAACACTGTGGAACTAATTACTTTCTTCTGTTGAAACTTAAAATTGGGAGGTGTAAAGAGGAGGGGTGACATTCAGTCCAAGAAAGTTTAGGATGTAGGGTGAGGGAAGGGGAAATCAGCGATTACAATACATGGGCTTATCCCCATCAAAAGTGGAATGAGGTCCCAATTATAAGGAGGGAAGCAAGTTAGCATGGCAGCTTGGTTGGAAAGGGCACTTACCTTACGCACCTGTCCCTTAATTGTCATTTTCCTTCAGTTATTGGATTTCATTGACTCTGCAAAACCTGAACCATAATCATGTCAGTTAAACTGTCCTAATACTTGAGGCATGCATCATGATTAAAACAGTCACATTATGAGCCTGCCTATGCTGAGCAGTTCGATCATTAATCCACCATGCCATCTTTACAAAATACTGTGGATACTTGAGAATGTAAATAAAGTCAGACATCACATGATATCAGGTTATAGTCCAATGGATGGACGGTCCAACAGTTGGACAAGAACCTGGGTGTCATGTGACTTCTGACTTTGTCCACCTCAGTTCAACACCAGCACTTCTGCGTCAAGTGTAAATAAAAATAGTGAGTGAGGGAGATACTCTACTGATCTAGCATTTGTGGCGATAGAAACACAGTTCATGTTTCAAACGTAGTATGGCCCTTGTTCAAGGCCCTTCTTTCACCCGTTGTGAGTGTTTAATACTTGCCCCATTAAGTCGCTGCATAAAAATAATATAGTTCTCAAAATATTATCTCTCTGTTGTGACAATTTTAATTTAAATAAGGCAAAGTTCAATTGATTTTTAATTTGATATAATTTAGATGGCAATTACAACAAGTCTTCTTCATCTTTGTGATTTTTAATGACAAGCATTGTTCTCAAATGTTCTAAGCTTTGAAAGCTGAGTAAACTGTTTCTTGAAGTTGTGACATGTAATCTGTAATGACCTGGCTTCTATAGAAATAACTGAATTTTTGGCATCTCTGTAATACTTCAGTGGAAGAATGCGATAGTAAGACAGTGGGGATCCTCTTTGCTGTTTGACATTTAATCATGTGATTAGGATACTTTGAGCAAAAGGCAATTCTGACAGCTCATCTTTTGCAGTTTATTTCACACTGTGCGCTGTAACACTACTCCTTTTTGAAATTGTCCACTGAAGAAGAAACCATCATTATCTTCACCGTTGGCAGACTTTCTCATAATCCTATCACAATTGAGCCTCAGGCCTGCTGCTGGCTATGAGTAAGAGAAAAATGTGCTACTGCATATTAGCAACCTACAATCCATAACAGATAATTATGCAAATTATGTTTGTGAAGCAACCAAATTCTTCCAGAAATTCCTTTTATCGTTAGGATTACCAACTTGGGATCTACTTCAAGAGATTTAACCACATGAACACCACATTGCAGAGCTCCCATAAGTCTACTGAGAGATCCATTGCATATTCAATGGCCTTCCCACATTAATTACAAAGCACCAGACTTTCCATTGCGCAAAGATGCAATGTCCAATGAAAAGTCAAAGAGCATTTGTTTCTATCTCTAATATTTTTACAATTTAAATATAAAAATTCACAAGAAAAAATGTGCAATGTTTTTGTGTTTTTTTTTCTCTTCTGAGCTATTTGCAGCAGTGTCCAAGAGTGGAATTCTCAATTCCTGGAGACTTCTGCACAACCTTGGAAAGTTGGTACCTGGATTGGTACTTTTTTCATCAACTGTTAGTGTCTTAAAACGCAGTTTGATTTTTTTTACACTGTTTCAAATCAATTTGCACTTGTCTGTAATTCACAAAATGATTGTATGTTTGAGGAGAAATATAAAGAATTGGTGTACAGTGTACACTTGAATAAATGGTTATGTTGTAGCTGCTGACCATGTCCTGTATCAAAGTCTTTTGTTTTCCATCAGATCTTCATGAGACTGTGATGAAAAACAGAAATGAGAAGTTTTATTTTATTTGTCCAATTTTGCCAACTCCAGTCCCAAGTTTAAATGTTGCTTAATTGAAAAAAACCCTACCTTTGGAATACAGCAACAGGAGTAGGCCATTCAGCCTATCGAGCCTGCCCCACCATTCAATATAATCCTGCTGATTAGTCACCCTTCCCCATAATCATCATTGATCATCAGAAACGTATCAGTCTTGAACTTAAACTTATCAAGGACTGAGTCTCCACAGCTTATTGTGGTAGAGATTTCTAAAGGCTCACAATATTCTAAGTAAAAAAGATTCTTCCTCATCTCAGACCAATATCCCCTTTATTTTTAAATTGTGTCCCTGATTCTAGTCTATCCAATGAGTGAAAATATTGTTACCTGCATTCACTCTGCCTTTCCTTTTAAGTGTTTGTAAATTTCAATGAGATACCTCTCATTCTTCAGAACTCTTGTCCAATCCCTCCGCTGGTGGTGGAGGGATTAAATGTTTGTATATATGGTGCCAATCAAGTGGGTTGCTTTGTCCTGGATGATGCCCATATTGTCCAATTTCTCTTTATTGGATAGTCCTGCCATCCAAAGGACAAGTCTGGTGAACCTTGCATTCCCTCACTCAGTGACCATAATAGTGTTCCTGAAATAGGAGACCAAGGTTGAACACAGTAATCCAGGTGTGGTCTAACCAAACCGCTATACAGTTATAGCAAATCTTTACAGCTCCTGTATTCAAATGCTCTTGAATCAAAGGTGAATATTCCCATTGTCCTAAGTAGCTTACTGCACCTGCATGTTAGCCTTCAATGACTTATCGCCAAGGTCCTTTGAAACTCTACACTTTCAAATGTCTCACCATTTAAGAAGTGCTCTGCACATCTGTACTAAAATGAATAACATCAGGTTTTCCCCCATTATATTCCATCTGCCATGATCTGACTGATACACTAAGCCTGTCCAAATGGTCCTGAACTGCTTTTTAAATTCATTTGTGGGACTTGGGCATTGCTGGCTGGCCAGCATTGATAGCCCATCCCAATTTGCCCTTGAGAAGGTGGTAGTGAGCTGCCTTCTTGATTTGCTGCAGTCCACTTGCTGTGGGTTGACCCACAATGTCATTAGGGAGGGAATTCTAAGATATTGACCCAATGACTGTGAAGCAACAGCGGTATATTTCCGAGTCAAGGTGGCTTGGAGGGAAACTTGCAGGTGGTGGTGTTCACAAGTACCTGCTGCCTTTATCCTTCCAGGTGGAAGTGGTTGTGGGTTTGGAAGGTGCTGTCTAAGGATCTTTGGTGAACCTTTGCAGTGCATCTTGTAAGTAATGCACACTGCTGCTACTGAGCGCTGGTGGTGAAGGGATTGAATGTTTGTATATATGGTGCTAATCAAGTGGGTTGCTTTGCCCTGGTTGATGTAAAGCTTCTTGAGTGTTGTTGGAGCTGCATCCATCCAGGCAAGTGGGGAGTATCCCACCATACCTCTGACTTGTGCCTTGTAGATGGTGGATAGACTTTGCGTATCAGGACGTGAGTTACTCGCTGTAGTATCCCTAGTCTCTTGTAGCCACTATGTTTATGTGGTGAGTCCAGTTGAGGTTCTGGTCAATGGTAGTCTCAAGGATGTTGACAGTGGGGATTCAGTGATGGTAATATCGTTGAATGTTAAGGGGTGGTGGTTAGAGTGTCTCTTATTAGTGATGGTCATTGTCTGGCATTTGTGTGGCATAAATGTTCCTTGCCACTTGTTGGCCCAAGCCTGGATATTGTCCAGATCTTGTTGCATTTGAGCACGGATTGCTTCAGTATCTGAGGAGTCCCGAATAGTGCTGAACACTGTGCAATCATTTGCAAACATCCCCACTTCTGACCTTATGACAGAGGGAAGGTCATTGGTGAAGCAGCTGAAGATTGTTGGGCCGAGGACACTCCCCTGATGGACTCCTGCAGAGATGTCCTGGAAATGAGATGACTGACCCTCCATAACCACAACTTTATTCCAGGTATGACTCTAACCAGCAGAGTGTTTGCCCCCAATACCCATTGATTCCAGTTTTGCCAGGGCTCCTTGATGCCATACTCAGTCAATGCGGCCTTGATGTAAAGGGCTGTCACTTTCACCTCACCTCTGGAATTCAGCTCTTTTGTCCAAGTTTGAACTAAGGCTGTAATGAGATTAGGAGCTGAGTGACCCTGACAAAACCCAAACTGGGCATCACTGAGCAGGTTGTTGCTGAGTAGGTGCTACTTGATAGCACTGTTGATGACCCATTCCATCACTTTCTTGATGATGGAGAGTAGACTGACTGGGCAGTAATTGGCTGGGTTGGATTTGTCCTGCCTTTTTATGTTCAGAACATACCTGGGCAATTTTCCACATTGTCAGGTAGATGCCAGTGTTGTAACTATACCGGAAGGGCCTAGCTAGGGGAGCAGCAAGTTCTGGAGCACGTCTTCAGTACTATTGTCCGAATGTTATCAGGGCCCATTGCCTTTGCAGTATCCAGTGCCTCCAGCCATTTCCTGATATCACGTGGAGTGAATTGAATTGGCTGGAGATTGGTATCTGTGATGCTGGGGATCTCTAGAGGAGTTAGAGATGGATCATTCACTCGGCACTTCTGACTGAAGATTGCTATGAATGCATCAGCCTTATCTTTTGCACTGATATGCTGGGCTCCTCCATCATTGAGGATGGGGATATTTGTAGAGCCTCCTCCTCCAGTGAGGTATTTAATTGTCCACCACCATTCATGACTGGATGTGGAAGGACTGCAGAGCTTAGATCTGATCTGTTGGTTGTGGGATCACTTAGTTCTGTCTCTCACTTGCTGTTTATGCCATTTGGCACACAAGTGGCCTTGTTTAGTAGTTTCACCAGGTTGACACCTCATTTTTAGGTATCTAATGCCTAATGCTGCTCGTGGCATGCCCTCCTCCACTCTCCATTGAACCAGGGTCGATCCCCTGGCTTGATAGTGATGGTTGAGTGGGAGATATACCAGGCTATGAGGTTGCAGATTGTGCTGGAGTACAGTTCTGCTGCAGTTGATGGCCCACAGTGCCTCATGGATGCCCAGTCTTGAGCTACTAGATCGATTTGAAGTCTGTCCCATTTAGTACGGTGATAGTGCCACAAAACATAATAGAGGTTATTCTCAATGTGAAGGCAGGACTTTGTCTCCACAAAGGCAGTGCAGTGGTCACTTTTACCTATACTGTCATGGACAGATGCTTCTGCAGCCAGCAGATTAGTAAGGATGAGGTCAAGTATGTTTTTGCCTCTTGTTGTTTCCTTCACCACCTGCCACAGACCCGGTCTATATCCTTTTGGACCCGACCAGCTCGATCAATAGTGCTGCTGCCGAGCCACTCTGGGTTGTGGACATTGAAATCCCACACCCACATTTTGCTCCCTTGCCACCCTCAGTGCTTCCTCCAAGTGTTGTTCAACATGAAGGAGTACTGATTCATCAGCTGAAGCAGGTCAGTAGGTAGTAACCAGTAAGTGATTTTCTTGCCCGTGTTTAATTTGAAGCCATAAGACTTCATGGGGTCCAGAGTCGATGTCAAGGACTCCCAGGGCAACTCCTTCCCGACTGTATACCACTGTGCCGCCACCTCTGCTGGGTCAGCCCTGCTGGTGGAACAGGACACATCCAGGGATGGTAATGGTGATGTCTGGGGCATTATCTGTAAGGAATGATTCTGTAAGAATGACTATGTCAGGCTGTTGTTTGACTAGTCTGTGAGACAGCTCTCCCAATTTTGGCACTAGGCCCCAGATGGTAAGGAGGACTTTGCATGGTCGACAGGGCTGTTTGTGTTTTTGCCGTTGTCTTTTCCAGTTCCAAGGTTGATGCCAGGTGGTTCATCCGGTTTCATTTCTTCGCTGTGACTTTGTATCAATTGATACAACTGATTGGCTTGCTGGGTCATTTCAGAGGGCAGTTGAGAGTCAACCACATTGCTGTGGCTCTGAAATCACATGTCGGCTAGACCAAGTAAGGATGGCAGATTTCCTTCCCTGAAGGACATTAGTGAACCTTCCTCACAACATCTTACATCTTCCTCACAACACAAAGCCCGACTTAGCTTTTTGTCATATGGAAATGTGGAAATATTATTTTTGGTCCCCATGTCTAAGTAATTGATATATATTGTAAACAGCTAGTAACTGAACCTTGCATTACCCCACTAGTCACTTGCCAATGTGCAAATGAATCATTTGTTCCTACTCTGGTTTTTGTCTGTTTGCCAATCAATAAAGCATGCCAGCACATAACATCTTATCCCATATACATCAATATTTCTAAGCAGTTTTCCATGGGGCCTTCATTAAAAGCCTTCTGAAAATCAAAGTAAACTACGTCCATCTGCTCTACTTTACCTATTTTGATTGTAACATCATCAAAATGCTCCAATAAGATCATCAAATATGATTTCCCATTTGCAAACCCATGATTACTATGTCCAATCAGATTATTATTAACCCAATGTCCACTCATCTCATCCTTTATAACAGATTCTAACATTTTCCCTACTATTGATGGAAAGCTAAAGATCTGTAATTCCCTGCCTTCTCTCTCGCTCCCTTCTGAAACATCGGGGTGATATGTACTACTTTCCAATCCCAAGAGCTATTCCAGAATCTAAGAGCTTGGAAGATAATCACTATCGCTATAACCACTTTGTCAATTCTCTGAGATATAGATTGTCAGGTCCTGAGGATTTCTTCCAGCCTCATTAATTTCTCCAATAATTTTTTTTTATTCATGCTAATTTCTTTCAACTCTCCTTCCCTCTCGCCACTTGTATCTCTAATCCTGGAGGATTTCTCATATCTTCCTCAATGAAAACAGGCACAAAATTAATTTAGCTTCTGTCATTTCTTTATTTCCCATTATTAACGCTAAGTTTGCCAAACTAATTGACCCAATTTTGTTTTCGCCGAATATTTAATTTTTACAAAACTGTTGAAGTTTGAGTATTTTTTGCTGAATATCCCATTTTGTTTTTTTTGCAAAATTTCATTTATACTCTATTCACCATTTCCTTATTATTTTCTTGACATGCCAAAGCTGTGGGGTCAAGTCCCTTCTCAATCATTGAGCACAAAATACAGGCTGAGATATCAGTTCCAAAGTGAAGGAGTGTTACACCAGTGGAGATGTCTTTTTGAGTGAGCTATCAAGCTGAGACCCTGTCTATTCCTATGGTGGACTAAACAGATCCTAGGGCACTATTATGGTGAAGAGTAAAGGAGGTCTCCACAACACCTTCCCCCTCCCCACCCCTCCCCAACGTGTTCTGGCCAATGTCCAGCAACCAACACCCAAAAACAGGGATTTTATGCCATTATTCTTAAGAAAGCTCTTTATTAGGTTGAAAGTATGTTGGGATGTCCTTATCTGGCCCCCTCCAAGTAGAATCTTCATGACAGTATGAGAAAAGCTGGCCACTCTGCCTGGATCATTTGCAGTTAGTCTTCCCTTCAGGAATACCTTGCTGTCTGCAATTATAGTATACTCCCTTATTATAGAGTGTTGTCTACCTTTAAACAACATTGGGGACATATAGTTTCCAGGCACCCACCATCTCCAGTTGTGGAACATTGAACAGAGTCTTGCTATTCTAAAGAGTTGCATTGAAAACCTTGCAGGAGTCAATTTCATAGTTGTAACCATCCACAAATTTGAGATCTACAGATGACACAGTAGGAGATCAAAGACAACACATTCTTACATATTGTGATGGTTTACTGGAAAATCCTTTAATAAAATGAGAAATGCCTCAAATTTGAAACACCTCCTCATATTATAAGGTTGTCAGAAGTTGAAGACCTTGACACCAATAAACAGTCTCCTCACAACACTCCATGAAACATCATGGCAGATAAAACAGGTGCAGTGTGCACTTTATTGTCCAGGAAAACAAAAACTATGTAATACATCATTGACAACTTCCACATCTTGGGTTTCTTTTTGCTTTCATTTAAGTGCTTTTTAATTTTAAAATATTTTCTCTAAATGTTCTTCCAGATCCATTGCTTGCTTATCCAAAAGCTTCAGAGAAATAATGGATGGAATAGTGTCCACAATGTTTTACACAGATCAGGGAAATCATAAATAGCAAACATGTGAATAGAGGGACTTTGCTTTATAAACAGATAATCAGCAGGCCTGGCAGCAGTTGCAGAGAGAGCAAGAGTTCATGGTTCAGAGTTCATGCGTAGTTCTCATGAAAAGCCATCACCTAGAAACATCATTGAAAACAAAAGAATGTTGGAGATTATAGTGGGCCATGCAGCATCCATGGCTGGAATGCAAGCAATGTTTTGAGTCTAGAGGACTCTTTATCAGAGCCAAGAAACACCAACAATTTCTCTCTCCACAGACTCTGCTTGACATGTGGAGAGAGCATTGCCAGCAATATTTGTGTTAATTTCAGATTTACAGCATCTTTTGCACTTGTACATGTGTGGCTCATTTTACTGAGGTCCCAGCCTGAATTTAATGTAATACTTATGACCATATGAGTGGGAGCCATCCCATATCTTCATCTTCATATGTTTATTGTCAGTGGCAGTTATATTCTGAAGCACAAGTTCATGTGGAGGGGTTGCATTTGACTATAGGTTCTGTGTGCAGTTTGTGATGTTTAATTGCAGATAACCCTTTAAGAGAGAAATACAACATGGTAATGAGTAATCTAAAAACTTCCATATATTGTAATTTTTTGGTATGTGTCTCTGCTTTAATAAGTTGTAAAATATGACAAATGTTTCTCCAACAAAATGATTGGCAAGCAGAATATAACAGATAAAGAAAAATACACAAGAGGAATAAATAAGAGGGAACAACTCAAGTCAATTGCATATTAAAGGCCAATATTGAGATCACAGTGAAAACCAAGCAAGAATCTGTAAGAACAATCAAATGATTGACATGACTAAAACACAGACAACTAAAAAAAGGCAGATTAATAACATAAAAGGAGAAACTACCAAAGGAAATTTTGATCAGAGCATCTAAACAACAAGGTAATAATCAGAATGATGATCTGTGACATTGAAAATAATGTGGCATCACATGAAAAAGTGAAGCAACAATAATCTGCATTGAAGATCACAGCCAGTTTGAGATTGGAACATTCATTTAACTGTCCCAATACAGTCAATTTCCAACTTAGACATTAAAAACAAAGCTTTGTCACTCATCTGATAGTTGGACTTTTGCTGTAATCAAATGAGGTTTATGAAATTGATAGTAATTTAAAAGATATCAAAGATAAAGTTCTATATTTATTTATATGGTAGCAGATATCCCATGATGTTTCTCTGTGTAAGTTATAAGTTACAATGTCTTATAATGGGAGTGATGTTTTGTCACCTAGGGCATATTGAAGTCACTAATTTGCAGTGACTGAACCAAATTTCATCTTTGTTACGCCAGGAGTACATTTGCTCTATATGGGGAATCAATACAATATTCTGCTAGAAACATAATAATATGGTCTATATCATGCTCGTTTTTGTTTAAGTATTGAAATTTCTCTGTAAAGTGATGCACAAGACGGACCAGTGTAGGAAGAAACATAGGCTGCATAACACCAGCAGTGCAGGTCACTTATTTTGCCATAAAGAATACACAATACGAGTGAGGGTTTGTTGTGTGTGCACTGAAGCCATATAGTGTGGGTTGACAGCTATATTAAAATGTCCCTCAAGCTCCATTGGCCTATGAACCACCTTTTTGGACCTCACAGACCAGTATACCCCCTCTGCTAATCACTCTCAGTTGTACATCGTGTACGAAGGAGCCCCAGACCCCCTCCCCCCAAGCTATGTAAAAGTCCAACTTTAAGGTGGGGTGCTTTTAACTTGTTTTGGCTGGTGAGAGTATTGGTTTTTGCACACAGTATTGCTGACATTTTGGATTTTCAAGTGGTTCCTGCCTAATCTTGCCAAGGAAGCTATCTTTGGGGGTTCGGTTGATCGACCTGACTGGATAAAATAAACTTCAGTTATCAGGCCTGTGGTTGCATTCTGTCTGGGGCTCCAGCATTATTTGGAAAGAGAGCAGCAATAACAATGACCATGTCTCAAGACCATGTCTCAAGAGTGGGCAGCACGGTGGCACAGTAGTTAGCACTGATGCCTCACAACGCCAGACACCCGGGTTCAATTCCCGCCTTAGGTGACTCTCTGTGTGGAGTTTGCACATTCTCCCCGTGTCTGTGTGGGTTTCCTCCGGGTGCTCTGGCTTCCTCCCACAATCCAAAAATGTGCAGGTTAGGTGAATTGGCCGTACCAAATTGCCCATAGTGTTAGGTGAAGGGGTAAATGTAGGGGAATGGGTCTGGGTGGGTTGCACTTCGGCGGGTCGGTGTGGACTTGTTGGGCCGAAGGGCCTGTTTCCACACTGTAAGTAATCTAATCTATTTTCCATAAGGATTGTGTGAAGTGCTGGTGTCACACCTCGAGCCTTACTTGCTGCTTTCATACAGGTGCAGTCAACTTGTAAATGAGATGTGAACAGATGCTAATTAAAATGATTTGTGGGAATGGATGGGCTGAGAAGAATATATTTGATCAGTGATTTGAGTTTAAAAATATACTTGTATGATCCAACCCAAAACAAATACACCTTTACAGCAATACTTTAAAAAAGTCAAATAGAGCCAGAATACCTACAGCAAAGAAAACTATTAAAGATCTGGGACAGTTCAAAAACTCATCATCTTGATTTTTTTAAATGAATGCAGACGGGGAAGATTAAGGATTCCTGCAGGAATATTAATGCATTTATGAGATACTTTGCAGGCCACTCTTGTTCCACTGAGGTCATGGGTTCAAATCCCAGCAGTGTTCTCTGAACAAACCTAGCTCCGGCACGTATGTGGAGTCTGGTCTTAATCTCAAGTGTATGGCAGCAAATAAAATTGACAGCCTCGCTGTCTCAAATCTAACAGTGTGCCTTCCACTTGTTAATGAATTGGAAATGAGATTAAGAGAAATGAAAGATGTTCTCAAATGTTATATCCAGTTTTAACATCACATACTTTATTGTATAATGCACCCTCCCCTTACCCTCCAGGATTTCTTCATACAGTCTTCAATTGGCCCCAAGAACAGCCTCCTAATCAGCAATGTGTGAATTCTGTTGCACATATGAGCTGTTCTTGTGACCCATCTGAGTGAGGTTGGTTTTGCTCTGATCGGTACAAAGTTGGTAATGGTCATTGTCTCACACAAAAAAATGGCTGTGCCCAACACCAAGTTTGTCCCCTTTAATACAAAAAAAGAGCAAACGTTGGTAAATGATTTCTGGTTTGGAATGACCATACATTCTGATAGCCAGTGTCATGGATTCGAATTTCAAAGATGCAATTTAAGCTGTTCACTACAATCCCTGACTCTGATCAGGCAGGTTCTAGGAGCAGTCACCCATGTGCACTTGGCTTTTCCTGGATCTGCGGTTTCTCCCACCACTGGCATCTTTGGTCTGTATCCAACAGTTATTGCCACATTCTCTGCTGCCCAAAGCCCTCGCTAGCTCTGTCCCAAGCCATTGCCATGTGATGATCTGGGCAATTGTCCATTAGACTCTTTTTTTGCTCCTCAGTTGTTGCCATCTTTTAAGCAACTCATAGACACCATTTTACTGAAACAAGAGATTCTTCATTGCTCCCAACAATATGTTTTCATTTACTTCCCAATTCCTAGTTAAATATCACAGAATGAGTGTGTTTGTCTCCTCAGGTAGAGGTCATGTCCATTTAGTTCGAAATTCTTAAAATGTTCATACTTCTAGGGTGATCATGAATTCTGAAACTCTTGCACACTCATAGCCTCGCAGATGGAAATCTCATTTTCAAACCTCTGCCTTGTTTTCCTACAGTCCTGACAGTGGGAATACTCACAATAGTGCCACTGTTTCTATAGAGCTGCTGGCCTCTGACTGGCCCTGACTAAGTAAGTGCCTGACTGGCAGTAAAATTGTGTTGATGGGAGGTTTGTGGAATGGCTTTGGAAGGATTGCCACTTGCTCTCCAGTTGATAGAAAGGCCCATCGCCATAGTTATTAGGTTCCACCCTACCTCTCACTACAGAATATGGCAAACTCTATCCTTCAAATAAAAATTGAAATGGTGGGCTAAACTCTGCAAATGTGGCAGCATCTGTGAGTAGAAAGCAGATTTTACGTTTCAAGTCCCGTGACTCCTCATCAGAACCAGATCTGATGAACAATATCCAGACTTGAGACATTAACTTTGCTTTCACTTTCTCTCCTCATATTTCATAGAATCCCTTCTGTGTGGAAGCAGAACTTTCAGCCCATCGAATCCACACCTCCGAATGGCATCCCACCCTATCCCTGCATTTCCCATGGCTAACCCACCTCACCTGCACATTCCTGGACATGATGGGGCAATTGAACATGGCTAATCCACCTAACCTGCACATCTTTGGACTGTGGGAGGAAACTGGAGCACCCAGGGAAACCCATACAGACACAGGGACAACGTGCAAACTGCACACAGACAGTCATCCGAGGATGGAATAGTATCGGGTCCCTGGTGCTGTGAGGCAGCAATGCTAACCACTGAACCATTGTGCTGCACAAAATTTGCTTCCATAGCCATGTCTCATTCCTCAGTGTCTGCCTCCAGCTCAAATTCATACCATGTGAATTCTGACTGAAGTTTTGTTCTTCATGTTTCAAATCCACCCAAGATCATAAGTATCTCTGCGATGTACAACGCTCCTCAGAGAGCTGTTCTTGCCGCACTCAGGACCACTTCACAGTATGTCAGAGCAGTGATGAAAGTCTTATGAAACTTTTTCTCTTCCTTTCAGACATTAAGGAATGCAAGTGGCCTTAACTCCAAGGTACCCACACTCCACTGGAACCACCCTCCCTTTCCCTCTGACTCCATCCTTTCTCCTTATCCCACCTCTTGTTGAGTATTTATCAATTCTGACCTTCCGCTTTCTGATGCCGAACATGAAAAAAAAGGAATTCTGATGAAGAGTCCCCAGACTCGAAGCATTAACTCTGCTTTCTTCTTACAAATCCTGCCACATCTGCTGAGTTTCACCAGCAATTTCTGTTTTTGTTTATTGCAGATCTCCAGCATCCACACTTCATTGTTCTAAGTTTGAAATCACAACCAGCTTTTGAGAAATCCCAGTGCAGGAAAGTCCACTGCATATTTGAAGATGAATACAGTCTGCTAACCATGTGTGTGAAGAGTTTACTGGCTGCCACTTGGGCTATTTTAACTTGGGCTAAGTCAGAAGTCACAAGACACCAGGCTATCGTCCAACAGATTTATTTGAAATCACAAGCTTGTGATATGAAATAAACCTGTTGGACTATAACCTGGTGGCGTGTGACTTCTGACTTTGTCCACCCCAGTCCAACACTGGCACCTCCACACCTTGACTTGAGGCTAACATGGCACTCTATTCTGGAGAGAGTTCCGTAAATCCGGTTCAGCTTTTCTACAGATCTGCTGCAGTAGCAGATCTCTTCAGCCAGTGCCTGTAATGCCACAGGCAGTACAATTCCCTATGTGGGAAGTGCTCCCTCTTGCAATAGGAACATCACCAATTCAGTTACTGAGATGTTGCTTTGATTCAATCACTTCAGATATGTTGGAAGTGATTATCTGAAGCAGATTCATCAGGGAGACATTGTAGGCAAATGGTGTCAACAAATAGAGGATGGAGCTGGACAGCTCTACAGGGCAAAAAGAAGTGATCGGATGGTTGAAGCAAGATTCCCTTTCTTTCAAGTCTTGTCACTGAGCTAATGTAACATTCCACATTCTTATGTATTGAGCATGATTTCAGATTTTAGTGGTGTGAGGATAATATATCATACATTGTCACCTCATCCCTTTAATTGTATAGGGTGTAAACTCTT
Source organism: Chiloscyllium plagiosum (assembly GCF_037043375.1). Classification (NCBI taxonomy): domain Eukaryota; kingdom Metazoa; phylum Chordata; class Chondrichthyes; order Orectolobiformes; family Hemiscylliidae; genus Chiloscyllium; species Chiloscyllium plagiosum. The sequence goes on from NW_028270141.1 coordinate 32,890,740, forward strand.
AGTCACGCAGGACGTTTAGTATGAATCTGCAACACTTTTTATAGTATACTGCAATTACATATGCCATATATTGTTGCTGGTTTCAGAACAATATGGACCTGGAAGTCAGGTGAACTTGCACTGTTAATTCTGCAGCTAATGTTCAGCTGACGTTTTGAAACTTGAGAGGAGAATGAGTTCAAAAAGTCCAACGTATTTGATCAGCCTTTTCAGCACTTCTCAACTGTTTTCCTCTGTTTATTCCTGGGAGTTCCTGCCTTGCACTCCTGATATGAGCCTTGACAACAAATCATGGCAGCTTCTTCAAACATCATGCACACATTTTTACAGCTGAATCCAATGCTGTCCTCAGCTGCGAACTACTAGAAAAGGGGCTGTTGGAGAACAATTGAGGGCAGAGAGGTCAGTTCAATCATGTCTCGCTGCCATTCTATTTAAGTGCAGCTCGCACAGTACAGATTGGAGATTGGACCCTGCTGAACTGTGCATCTCAGCCACTAAGCCCCAAAAGCTCCTTGTGATGATTTGAAAGGTGCTTGAACCTGTATACCCATAGAACACTGCTTCATCCCACTCAATAGCCTTGTGAGCAATTGCGGACATTACTTATAGATATTCTGTGGCATGTGCAAATAGAATCAAGGATCACAAACACAGCCTTGTTTACCTTCTACCAAAGCATCTCTCTCTCTCTCTCTCACTCTCTCCAGCCTCTGTTGCTCCCCTTCATCTTCCATTATCAGGTTGTACAAGACAAGACCTTTTGGGAAGCCTGCTCAAACTACTTAATCTCATGGATTTCATTGGACAGTGGGTGAAAAATATTCACAGATATAAAGTTAATGAAATATAACACAGGTTACCACACTTACAGAACCATTACCCTGAAAGGACAAGAATGGGATTGGCACTACTTTCAAGTTTCAGAATATGGGAATACTTTCATGATATGAACTATGGAGGTTCAAAAACGTCCACCAACACCTCGAAGGATAGCAAGGGTTGTGGAAGAAATATCATGTTACATTCAAATTTTATGACCCTGGCAAAATGCACTTCCTTTTTAAGAGGCTCAAAACATAGCTAAAATGAGTTAAATATTAGGGCAAGAGGGTTTGGTTAAGCAGATAGCAGTGCCACACAAACCACATCCAAATAAAAGGAATCTGGTCTTTGATGCATTAACTAAACTGAAAATGATATGCAGACTGAAGCAGAGGTCCAGACAAATTAAGTTTTATCATTTTACAGGGAAAATAATTATTCAAAAGACTAGCCCAGAAATTTGCAAGAGCAAAGGAATAAACACTTTTGAAAGGGAACTGGTTAATTGCTTGAAATGGAGGAATTGCATGGTTTAGAACAATGGCTGGGAATTCTGCCTGCTTTAGAACAGAGCTTTTACAGATCTAGCATGGGCCATTTCAGATATTACATCCCATTACTCCATGAGGAACAGTTTTACCTTTACACATTGTTGTAGTGTCGGGTACACAAGCATGCTGTAGAGTTCAGTGACACTTTGGAGGAGAGCTATCTGGAAATGGGGGTAAAGAGGGAGGGACAGGTGATGAAGAATATGAGATTATACATGCAATTCTGGGAGGAGGGAGTCCAGTCCCTGACACTAGGTCGTGAGCAGATTTGTGTAGTTTCTGTTTTTGATTTTATGTGCATTATGATCTGCTGAAGTAGTTTGCCAAGATAAGCACATCAAATTAGCAATTAGTCTCCAAGAAACATCAAGCTCATGCAAAACTAATGTTAAGTAAATTGCAAAATAAAAAATTAAGCACCAGCTGGCACTGATCAAAATTATTCCTGACTCTGATGTGTGTCTGAATTTCAGTTGTAGTCTTGCACAGGGCTATTTATAGCTTTTACACGAGGTAATTTGCCTAAAATCTCCATTATAAAGCAGCAGTTTGAAATAAAAGGGAAATACCATAATTCCTTCATATATTCCACCATTATGACAACATGCGGTATCCTTGTTGCTATAAAGAATATGAGATGGTGTGTGTAAAAGATGTCACACCTGGTCCCTGGTTCACTGGGATCTGCTTTGGGTAGATTTGTTCAACAATCCTCCCAGTACTAGTCTAAGGGGTTTAGTAGTATTTATTGGTGATGGATTAACAATTAGAAGTCTTCAGCAGAAGTGGCATGCATTGAGTAACAAGAATATTTTATTATATTGTAGTAAGATAACAGGTTATATTAACTTAACACTGCTTAACTTTATTCCAATCGGTAAGAGATGTATTTCCTATGATATACCAGCCTAAGTTACATGGCTATTTGCATAGAGTCATAGTGATGTACAGCATGGAAACAGACCCTTCAGTCCAACCCGTCCATGCCGACCAGATATCCCAACTCAATCTAGTCCCACCTGCCTGCACCCGGCCCATATCCCTCCAAACCCTTCCTATTCATACACCCATCCAAATGCCTCTTAAATGTTGCAATTGTACCGGCCTCCACCAATTCGTCTGGAAGCTCATTCTGTACACATACCACCCTCTGTGTGAAAACGTTGCCCTTTAGGTCTCTTTTATACCTTTCCCCTCTCACCCTAAATCTATGCCCTCCAGTTCTGGACTCCCCCACCCCAGGGAAAAGACTTTGTCTATGTACCCTATCCATGCCCCTCATAATTTTGTAAACCTCTATAAGGTCACCCCTCAGCCTCCAATTCTCCAGGGAAAACTGCCCCAGCCTTTTCAGCCTCTCCCTATAGCTCAAATGCTACAACCCTGGCAACATCCTTGTAAATCTTTTCTGCACCCTTTCACGTTTCACAAAATCCTTCCGATAGGAAGGAGACCAGAATTGCATGCAATGTTCCAAAAGTGGCCTAACCAATGTCCTGTACAGCTGCAACATGACCTCCCAACTCCCGTACTCAATAATCTGACCAATAAAGGAAAGCATACCAAACGCCTTCTTCACTATCCTATCTACCTGTGACTCCACATTCAAGGAGCTATGAACCTGCACTCCAAGGTCTCTTTCTCCAGCAACACTCCCTAGGACCTTACCATTGAGTGTATAAGTCCTGCTAAGATTTGCTTTCTCAAATGACAAAAAGTAGATAACATACAGTGGCATAATTGCAATAGATATGTAGAACTGTCTCGTCCTCCCAGACACTGTCTGGTGGGCAGCACGGTGGCACAGTGGTTAGCACTGCTGCCTCACAGCGCCAGAGACCCGGGTTCAGTTCCCGTCTCAGGCAACTGACTGTGTGGAGTTTGCACGTTCTCCCCATGTATGCATGGGTTTCCTCCGGGTGCTCCGGTTTCCTCCTACAGTCCAAAGATGTGCAGGTCAGGTAAATTGGCCACGCTAAATTGCCCGTAGTGTTAGGTAAGGGGTAAATATAGGGGTATGAGTGGGTTGCGCTTCGGCGGGGCGGTGTGGACTTGTTGGGCCGAAGGGCCTGTTTCCACACTGTAAGTAATCTAAACTGTCAATGATTTGCCTTTGGGAAGAGCTAAATAAGAGTTGATCCATTCAATCCAATGGCCTGAGACAATAGAGTGAATATGAAACATCTAAAATGTAGGCATATCATTGAATTGAATGACATGGAAGATTTTTGCTGTCTGCAAGCATAACTAAAAGTGTTCCCTTCATTCTAATCTGAGGTTTGGAGATTAAAATCAAATCAGTGTGTACGTCCTGGTGACGCACAATGTAAGATAAAGATGCTCTATGTCTAGTTTTCATTTATCATCATACTTTGGACCTGGTGAAGTTTATGTTGTAAAATTGCACAATAAATCTGAAATTAAAAGCACTTGATAATCGTCACAGTTCTGTCACCACCCAACTATTCCCTCATTTAACAACATGTAGACAAACACCATTTGTCCTTTGCTATTTGTTTTAGTCTGTATAACATATTTTATAGATAATCAACTTCTTCTTGAGTCAGATGTCTGAAGATAATTTACAAGATCCTATGTCACAGACTTATAGACTAAGACTAGATTCTGTGCTTGCTGATCTTACTGTAAATTACACATATAGCTGAGTGACTACACTGACTTGATTATACAGCAAGGGTAACTGAAGGCCAGATAAGTACCTTTAGAAACCAGAACATTATATGTTATGATGTCACGTAACTTTATAAAAGGTGAGACGGCCTGCCTGAATTGGAATTGGAGCCACAAAACAACATAGACTTCCTAGTTTTTAAGAAGCTCACTCCATCTTAGGCAAAGAATGATACTTGGGTGAATTACATAAGATTCATGTTCTCATAGAAGCATATAATATGATGTATTTTGAAAATGCTGAGAGGATTTGTCCTGCTTAATATTAACTATCACCTTTTCAAGAACTATAAAAACACAACAAGTGCTCACGAAATGGTGGGGCAAAATCAAATCAGGTTTAACATGAACACGATGCAATTTATGTTTTGCATCAACAAAGCTATCTAAAATTGAAAATCTTGAGCATTTTTTACAACTTTTGTTCTTATTTTTAAGAGACACCTCCAGAATATATCAAAGGATGTAGTTGGTTTAATACAATTGGGAAAATGTGACTGTGCTCAGCTCTGTGCCCTGTTGACAGTAATAGGTTACAAATGACATGGGAAATGATGGATTATATCTCTGTGCAACTGTACAAATGTATAATTTGTAGAGAGAGAAATTACTTTCACAGAAAAAACAAAAGTGAAAGGATCAATGCAGGCCATTGCCTGAGTGTAAAAAAGTAGAAGTGAAGAGAATAAAGAAAAGGACTGAATTAATTTGGGAGTGAAGCAAGTAAGAAGAAGCTAAGAACTTGAAAGTTTCACAATACAATCCACAATAAGAACTTGTTTAGTTAAGATGCTTTTTTGATTCAAATAAGGGGCCAAACTGTTAGGAGAAGCGAGGATTTTAAAGGGTTATTTTAATGACCTTAGTGTACGATTGACTGGCCAACAGCAATAGCATATTCTGCATGAACCTAATACAAATTTTATCAATTTTATAAAATTAATACAGTATTGACATCATACTGCATGTTTGCTTGTTTTTTTTCAGCACTGCATTCTGATGTGCTCATTTTCTGTATGTGAGCTCATGGAACCTATATCACAGATAGTCAGATTCTTATTGACTCAGATATCTGTAATTTTGTTAAGGACTGTGCACATAAATATGAAATCTCGTGTAAATATAAACATAAATATGACTTGCATATACAGTCTGTGTTGTACGTTTAGATTACAATATAGTTAACTGGCTGACCGTTTATCTGTCTGATTTGTTATTCCATTAACTGCTGATAGAATGAGCAGAATCAGATTGGAACCTCTTGTACTGTATGTCACATGTAGCATCATATGTTGTCATATTATCCAGCTTTCTGAGAACTGTGCCACAATACAAAACATGCTTTTTTAATTATTAAGGAAACAATGTTGTTTTAAAAACTGAGATTGCATTTTTCTCCTTTATGCTATGTTTCATACAAACCCCTCTGTGAGCAATTTTAGCTGATACTTCTTTGTATCTCTGGTCTGTGGGTTTCAACATATTCATTAGGTGAGGCTTTTTTTTACTAGATTACCACTCTTTTTGGTCACCAGTATTCCAGGAACACCCCGTACTTTTAGGCAACACATTTTCACTCTCTTCAATACTCTAACATTCTTTTTATTTACATCTATGTATTACAGGTAACCGAATCCATCTATGCTGTTTAACGTCTGAGACCTTTCTCTTTGATTTTTTTTCTCACTTCTCTTCTGCTAAAGTCAGAGTGCCATCATCAGTTAGATCAGCATCATATTCCTGATCAGAACCTGTTAAAAGCGCAAACTTTGAATTTCTCAGAGCACTGGAGAAGATTGGTTCTCAGCATATAACAGAACTTCACTGATTTGGGAATTACAATTTCAATTTCAGTGTGCTCTGAGTTCACTGATCCTAGTTCTGACGGTATAAATTGACTTGCATTTACAAGGTGCCCTTAATGTAGAAAACATCCAAAGTATTTCACAGGACCATAACTGGGAAGGTTAATATAATTATTTGTGATTGATGACCAAGAGGTTTGTCAAACAGGTACATTTTTAACAGCATCTCAACGAAGGAAAGAAATCACAAAATCATGGCATTGTTATGGTGTGGATGAAAGCCATTTGTCCCATCATTGGCTCTTCAAATGAGAGAAAATGCAAACAAGGAAAAGAAATACCAAAGATTTACTGCATACCAAACCTTTTTTAAAAGATGTCTAAAATCTTTTGAATGCAGTGACATTGTAAAGATCACAGCATCTATACTTATTAACATTTCTTTAAAAGCAGGAAATTTTAGGCATGCACATTGGAAATATCCAAACAGCAACCTTCTTTTAAAAGAAATTGCAGTTCAGCTGCTGGACCTTGTGGATAATGACAGCTTTCATTATTGGTGCCTGCTATCTTTCCACCTGTGTTGGAGGTCACTCACTTGCTTTTGCCTCTTCTTTTGAAGTATGGATTTCTGAGCCGGCAGTGATGATTTTCACACCTAATCAGCTGAGTACAACAACCCACTGTGTCACCTTGCCCCAACTCGTATTGTGAAATGTTTTGCTGTTCTGCTGTGTAATAGACTAGCAGCAACAAGAGGTCATTTTGTTCATGTGTTTGAGGTCAGTGCTGTCAGTCCACTGGATTTGAACAATGTGGTGTACATTGTGTACAGCTGAGAACATGATCCCACTAAAGCTTTCAATTTCATTATTATCAGACCAGGTTATAGGTTAATCCAAATCAACAATTTACCAGCCATTGGAGTCAGCATCAGTGGCTGCTCTTCTTGTTTAATTTTAATGACTACAAGCAGATGTGGGTGGTAGGGTGGCTCAGTGGTTAGCACTGCTGCTTCACAGGGTAAGGGACCCAGGTTGGATTCCCGTCTTGGATGACTGTATGTTCCTTCCCCGCCTGAGTGGACTTCCTCTGGGTGTTCCGATTTCCTCCTGCAATCCAAAAATGTGCAGATTAGGTGGATTAGCCGTGGGAAATGCAGGGTTACAGGGATAGGGTAGAGGGTTGGTCTGGGAGGGATGCTCTTCTGAGGGTCGTTGTGGACTCCATGGACTGACTGGTCTGTTTCCACACTTAGGGATTACAGTCAGAGAGTCATAGAGATGCATAGCACAGAAACAGACCCTTTGGTCCAACGTGTCAATGCTGACCAGATACCTAACCTAATCGAATCCCATTTGCCAACACTTGACCCATATCCCTCTAAACCCTTTCTATTCTTATACCCTTCCAGATGCCTTTTAAGTGCTTCAATTGTACCAGCCTCCACCACTTCCTCTGGCAGCTCATTCCATACACGCACCACCCTCTACATGAAAAGTTGAACCTTAGGTCCCTTTTATAGCATCCCTGTCTCACCCTAAACTTCTGCCTCTAGATCTGGACACCCATCCCAGGGAAAATACCTTGTCTGCTTATCCTATCCATTCCCCTCATGATTTTATAAATCTCTATAACGTAACCCCGCAGCCTCTGATGTTCCAGGGAAAACAGCCCCGCCTTATTCAGCCTCTCCCGACAGCTCGAACTGTCCAAACCTGGCAACATCCTTGTAAATCTTTTCTGAATCCTATCACAACATCCTTCCGATAGGAAGGAGACCAGAATTGCATGTAATATTCCAAAAGCAACCTAACTTCTGTGATGTGTGTTCCTTATTCCTCTAACAGTCCTCACTCTCAATTTTGTCAATTAGATTGTTGGGCACATGCAGCATGAAAGTGACTCAGGCATCATTTGGACCTTCTGAAGTAGAGAGCTGAGTTATCTGCTTGGGCAGAAAAGTTGGCGACAGCACTGAAACTAGAGCTGTCGAACCGCAAATGGTGTTTTCTTTTAAACTCAAGGTTTCAGGACTAAAAGATGAATCGTCCATGAGAGATTACATTCAGGCTGCAATGGGACAAATCTGATTGCAGCTCTGAGAAGATCTGCTGACCGCAGTTTTTGGAAATGTCCCAAGACGAGTGATCTCTTCACTCAGTTTGTACATGATTTAATCAAACTGCTGTTAAAATAATCAGTTTTTGTTAATGTGAGGCTGACTTTTGTATTGTTTCATATTGCTCTAAATAACAAAATAAATCAATTCAAGTTATTGTATTTGTTGTGGACTTCAATCTTACTGCTGCTGTTTTTGCAGATAATCAATGCAGCGGCAAATTTTCCTCATTTCAAGCACAATTTAAGTAATATGTGGGGAAAAGTGAAAGGTTGTGGCTGAGAATGAATCTTCCTTTAATTAATTCAATGACAAAACAGAAGTCATTGCAGCACTATCTTCTCAGCTATATACATTATCAATTGTGGTTTCTAATCTGGTGAAACTAGTCTAGATAGGGTGACCTTTTATTGCTGTCTGCTATGCATAACAAGTTGTAAATGTGTTTGGTACACATGCATTTGACATTTAGTGAACAGCAGAAATCTTGCCACTTAGGTGTTTCATTATCTACCATTGTGTAAACTGCTCTTAGAAAATTGGATCCTTGCTATGTGATAGTCATTGAGTCATACAGCATGAAAACAGACCCTTCAGTCCAATCAGTCCATGCCATCCAAGTTCACAAATTAAACTAGCCCCATCTGTCTGCGCTTGGCCCTTATCCCTCCAAACCTTTTCAATTCACATATTTATCAAAATTTATTTTAAATGTTTTAACTATGTCTGCATCCACTACTTTCTCTGACAATTCATTCCACATGCCATAACACACTCTGTGTAACAAAGGTGCCCCCCCCCCCCCCACCGTAAAAATATGCCCTCTCGTTTTGAACTCCTCCGCCCTCGGGAAAAGACCCTTGTCATTCACCTTATTGATGGCCCTCATGTTCTTATAAACCTTAATAAGGTCACCTCCTCCACCTCTTACACTGCATTGAATATCTGATCCAATTATTTACCAAATAGTAACAATTGCAGATCTTCAGGAGATTTTTGACTAGACAGTGATTGGACTGTTAAGTCGGCTCCTGTTGTGATGTATGTGTTGACTCTTAAGAGCAGAGGATGTTCGACAATGTACTACTGACCTGATCCTGGTTAGTATGGCTGTTCTGCAGAGCTCTGTAGCTCCACAGCATATGTGAGAGACCAGGATAACTTTGTGCATTTGTTGGTGTACACAGTGTACATCTTTCATTAGCAAGTGTCAAGTTACCGTTAATTAATTCGCTGCCAGGCAGAAGAGTTGGCAACATTTTACTCTTTTTGAAGAGGCAAATGTCTCTTGGGGAAGATTGTGATAAAATTCTGTCGTACACAAGGACTTTAATGCAGGCACAAATACTGTACAAAATACTGAGGTTGCCAAAGGGCACATCTTAATGCCATTCCTGATGAGTATGCCATTAATGTGTAAGTAGTTCAAAGATTCTGTTGAAAGCTCAGTAATTATGCCAGCAGTTAATATACTTCACAACTGAATTACTTTATCATAAAGAAACATATGTAGCAGGCGTATTTATTTTGAATTTGTAATTTTATTTTATTAATTCACCTTCTGCAATTAATTTGAGAATGGGTGGGTCATCAGAATGAAATTAACAGAAGAAATACATGTTAAAATATATCCGATAGAATTGGGTTCCCTCTAAAAATATTTTGGGGCAGTACAATTTCCTGATACTGGCAATGTGGCCATCAGTGTGCTCCTTTGGCAGGTGACGTCCCAATTGATGATCTTTGGGTCTGCCAACCACAAAAGGATGGCCAGATTTCTGAGGCTGCAGACCCAACCAGAGGTCATGATCGTAGCCAACTGATTGGTTCCATCTTGAGACACCTTCTGTCCAGATGTGAATTTAAAAAAAATTAAATTCTGACCAGAGCTACCTGATCACCCTTGTCAAGGGTAAATCCTTGCACTGGATATCCAGGCACCACACTCTGACCTTGCTCATACTGCTCCATGCAGCCACGTGCAGGGCTGCTCAGTGACAGCCCCAATAGTGCTGTCCTGCCTCCAGAAAGCTTGTTCAGGACAGAAGCAAGCCATTCCACTATCCTGATACCCAAATATGTAAATTTTCTCCTGACTCCATCTTCCAGCCCACCTTTGTGGTACCTGGAAGTTTCAGTTCGTAAAGAGCAGAGGATGTTTAGATTATACTCTTTACCTCCCAATGGAGGCACCATGCAGCCACTGTTTGGAGCTGAGGAAAGAACTGTTTCTGTCCATATTATGCATGTGTGTCTTGCTATTGCCACTGTAACATGCCACTGGTCTTGCTTCCTCTGTCAGGAATTCCTCGCTGTCATCTGTTTATTTGTAAATAGCTGAAAGTAGCAATTAGGAAGTGAGACACATTTATGACAGGAAGATTGAGGTCAGGTTTATCACATGGGTGATAATTGGTGGGGTGGCTGTGGATCATATGTCTTTTATACAATGACTGGCATTAATGCAGCATCTTTAATGAAGTAACACATCCTAAACACTTCTTGGAGTCGTATTAAACAAAATTTGACACGTTACATTGGGTCAAGTTTTAGAATTCATTTAGTATGGAAGTAGGCCATTTGGCCCATTAAGTCTATACCAATCCTTTGAAGAGCATTCCACCCTATAAACCTGCATTCCCCATGGCTAACTCACGCATCCCTGGACACTAGGGGATTTTAGCATGGCCTGCACATAGAGTCATAGAGATCTACAGCACAGGAACAGACCCTTTGGTTCAACTCATCCATGCCGACCAGATATCCCAACCCAATCTAGTCCCACCTGCCATACCTGGCCCATATCCCTCCAAATCTTTCCTATTCATATACCGATCCAGATGCCTTTTAAATGTTGCAGTTGTACTAGCTTCCACCACTTCCTCTGGCAGCTCATTTCATACACTTTGTGGGCGGCACGGTGGCACAGTGGTTAGCACTGCTGCCTCACAGCGTCAGAGACCCGGGTTCAATTCCCGACTCAGGCGACTGACTGTGTGGAGTTTGCACATTCTCCCCATGTCTGCGTGGGTTTCCTCCGGGTGCTCCGGTTTCCTCCCACAGTCCAAAGATGTGCAGGTCAGGTGAATTGGCCATGCTAAATTGCCCGTATTGTTACGTTAAAAGGGGTAAATGTTGGGGTATGGGTGGGTTGCGCTTCGGCGGGTCGGTGTGGACTTGTTGGGCCGAAGGGCCTGTTTCCACACTGTAAGTAATCTAATCTAATCTAATCTAATCTAATACACGTACCACCCTCTGCATGAAAAGGTTGAGCCTTAGGCCTCTTTTATATCTTTCTCCTTCAACCCTAAACCTATGCCCTCTAGTTCTTGACTCCCCCACCCCAGGGAAAAGACTTTGTCTATTTATCCTATCCATGCCCCTCATGGTTTTATAAACCTCTCTAAGGTCACCCCTCAGCCTCCAATGCTCCAGGGAAAACAGCCCCAGCCTGTTCAGCCTTTCCCTATAGCTCAAATCCTCCAACCCTAGTAACATCCTTGTAAATCTTTTTGGAACCCTTTCAAGTTTCACAACATCTTTCCGATAGGAAGGAGACCAGAATTGCTCACAATATTCCAACAGTGGCCTAACCAATGTCCTGTACAGCTGCAACATGACCTCCCAACTCCTGTACTCAATACTCTGACCAATAAAGGAAAGCATACCAAACGCCTTCTTCACTATCCTATCTACCTGCGACTCCACTTTCAAGGAGCTATGAACCTGCACTCCAAGGTCTCTTTGTTTAGCAACACTCCCTAGAACCTTACCATTAAGTGTATAAGTTCTGCTAAATTTGCTTTCCCAAAATGCAGCACCTCACATTTATCTAATTTAGACTCCATCTGCCACTCCTCAGCCCATTGGCCCAGCTGATCAAGATCCGATTGTAATCTGAAGTAATCTTCTTTGCTGTCCACTACACCTCCAATTTTGGTGTCATCTGCAAACTTACTAACTATACCTCTTATGCTCATATCCAAATAATTTATGTAAATGACGAAAAGAAGTGGACACAGCACTGATCCTTGTGGCACTCCAGGCCTCCAATCTGTAAAACAACCCTCCACTACCACCCTCTGTCTTCTACCTTTGAGTCAGTTCTGTATCCAAATGGCTAGTTCTCCCTGTATTCCGTGAGTCTTTGGACTGTGGGGGAAACAAAGCACCCAAAGGAAATCTGCACAGACACAAGGGGAACGTGCAAATTCCACACAGACAGTCTCCCAAGGGTGGAATTGAATGGGGTTCCTCATGCTGTCAGGCAGCAGTGTGAACAACTAAGCCACCATGCCACCTTAAAGAGGTACTGAGCATCTTAAAAGGAGGGGAGTGACATAGAGTGGCAGAGGTTTAGGGAGATGCAGCTAAGGGCAAGGTGACTGCAGTGATTGGAATGAAGTTGGGCAGGTGGATCTCACTGAATAGGAGATCCCTGATTGGGGTTGTTAACCCGGGCCAATCAGGGACCCCTGGCTGACAGATATAAACAGGAGTCTCAGAGAGTCTCCTCACTCTAAGGACAGGCCCTGGACTATCTGGTTAGAGTTCATGTACATTGCAATGCAAATAAACGGTGACTCAGTGGCTCAATATCAGCCTCTCCGTAGCTATTTCAGTGACCAATGAGGGAACAATTAAAATTAAGGATGCAGAAGAGGCCAGAATTGCAGACAAATGAAGCATATTGCCAAACAAGGAGACGTTTGAGTGAATTGGACCTGATGTGAGTTACAATATTGGTAGCAGGGTCTTGGATGAGCTCAATTTATGGAGGGAAGAAGATGAAGCAAAGTCAATAGTGTGTTGGAATATTCAAGGGTAACAGAGTATTCAGGACAGTTTCATCAACAGATGGGCTGGAACATGGACACATTTAGGCAATGGATCATATACGTGGTCAGGAGATTGTCCCTTGTGAGTGCAAGGTTACAACTAGTCTGGCACAACCTCAGACAGTTGCGAGAGAGAGTGATATTGTTGGTGACTGAGGAGATCCTTGCAGATTTTGAAGGCAATAGATTTGAGCTTCCCACTATTTCATTGAAAAAAAAACATTCTTCCAAACAGAACAGGCTATCAGGCAATGATCGAAAAAAATTAGCAACTGTGGGCAGGGTCAGGAGAGGTTGTGGTAAAGTGGAGCCGGGCTCTGTCAGTGTATGTGATATCTCCATTGTGTTCTCCGATGATGTTGCCAAGGGGCAGCACACAGCCGAGTAATGCGAGAAATAAAAGCTGTCTGAATTCGAAGGAACAAAAAAAATCAAGCAACGTCTACATGACAGTATTGGGCCAAAGCATTAGCCTTTGGCAAGATATAGTGAGATGGGAATTTACAAGTGGAAAATTGCTTTCCTTATCAGAAAATAAAAAAAAAACATGATTTCCATTCACATGATATATGTACTACAACCTATTTGGAACAGTGTTAATGGCTTTACTTCCTTGGATTTTATAGTTGATATAAATGAAGCAAACATTTCTTTCTACAAATATATTGAAGTGGCTTCTTCAGTGATATCTACTGGGCAACACCAGCAAAACACTTCTTTGGATCTTTAAGGGATCTGTGAAACTCATCTGCTGATATTTGAGAGAAAAACACTGACCGTATGAGTAGGTGGCTGTGTGCCTGTAGGTGTTTATGACTAACCGAGGAAATGACACTCACCCTGCAAATGTAAGAAAATGCTTTTACGCCATGTAGTGGCGCTGCCTTCTTTTGTTGCTCCCATACTGGAAGACACTTGAAGGAAGCAGAAAGCTTCAACAATTGCAAGCAAGAATTAATTAGAAACCAGTTTTCATTGATTTTCTGCCTTAACTTCTGAATTGCTTATACTTGAGTCCTAATGTCGCAGCTCTATTTAGGAGGAGGATTAAGGTGACATGGTGATAAGGTAGTTAAACTGTTGATTTGTCAAAGAATGAAAACAACAGTCTCATTGCCTTTCTTATTTTAAAGCTATGGCACTCTGAAATCCTAACCTAGTTGACATATTTCCATAGCTGTGGAAGGAAAGGTGTTAATTGCTGCTTTAAAAATGCAATCAGGTTATTATTTTGACTAAAATAAGTACTATAAGCAAGCGAGTTACAGGAAGGATATTATTAAGCTTGAGATGATTCAGAAGAGATTTCCCAGAATCTTGCCAGATATGAAAGGTAGAGTTACAAAGAAAGACTGGATAGACTGGGACTTTTTTTCACTGGAGTGTCGGAGATTGAGAGACACCCTGATAGAAGTTTATAAACTAATGAGAGGTATAGCTAGAGTAAATAGTAGTTGTCTTTTCTCTAAGGATGGGAGATTTCAAGATGAGGGGGGCACTTATTTTAAGATGAAGGGAGAGAGATTTAAAAAAGATGTGAGAGATTGTTGTTTTACTCAGAGGTTGGTTTGCTTGTGGAATGAACCTCCTGAGCAAGTGGTGAATGTGGGTGCAATTACAATGTTTAAAAAGACACTTGGATAAGTACATGAACAAGAAAGGTTTGGAGCAATATAGGCCAGGAGCAGGCAGGTGGGACTAGTTTAGGAATATGTTCGGCACGGACAGGGTGGATGGAAGTGTCTGTTTCAGTGCTGTATGACTCTGTGACTCTATTAAAGTGCATACTCTAATATTTTATAAACTGCATGGAGATGCGCAGCATAATGTTCTTGTAATTGGCAATTAACTTCTTTATTCTAAGGTTATATATTCATCTATTTAAATATATATGTACTTATCTGAGCTTACAATCCAGTTAGACATGAGAAACAGTTTTGCAACATAACTCTAGTGTAGTTTGGAAATTTAATGCAGATTTGCCTCAAAAGTTGTATAAAGCTAGATTTTTATCTTTAGGAGCAGGATTTGGACAATTTTCCAACTCTGAGTACCTGATTTGAGAGAGAATGACAGTAAACATGAGATTTTCATTTCAGGGATGGGTAATAACTGAAGACTGGTCCACTGTTTGTAGAAAATGTTTGGAGGCATTCATAGGGACAGCCATTTGATAAGGCACACCATTTAACAGACAAGTTCAAAAGGTTTTGCTCAAACATTCATTAGACTGGAACAACTGCACCCAAGGGCCTAACATTACTTGATTGATAATACTTGCTCTGTAATGTTTCCTGTCAGTTGCACAATGCAGCTTTAGGTACTTGCAGTTTCTGCTATCGATATATTTTATGACCAGGCTCTCAGCAATGTTCCTGAAGATATTGAGGTTCCAGATATATATTCCAAATCATTAAGCTTCCAGATTAGGAGAATTAAATTAGTCCCTTCTTTATTCACCTGATTTCCCTTCATTGGTTGCAACAAGGTTAGTTTGCAAAGGATTCCTCTCTGTGGATGCCTTTCTCCCACACCAACTGAATGTATACTTTAAAAGGAGCCAACTTACCCAAGTTTCTTGAGTCACCAGAACAGTGAGTCCTTAGTTACGAAACACAAAAAGAAATAATAAATTTAAAGGCAACACACACACACACACACACACACACACACACACACACACACACACACACACACACACACACACACACACACACACACACACACACACACACACACACACACACAACATATGCAAATCAGTCTCTTTAGGTCTTCCACAAACAGTAGTTGATGGAATGTTGATAGTTAAGCAATTGATTTCAGGATTGTTGGCTTGTGTGGGTTCAAGGAAATCCAATAATCCTGCTGCTGGTAGTTGGTTAGCAGCACTCAGAGTGAGGAATCTGTTTTGGGTACAATGAGTGCGTGGTTCGTTGACTTTGATTTTCACAACACTAAAGCACTCAAACGTTTGGAATGAATATTTCTTAAAGCTTTTCCATTCATTCATTTGCCTTGACATAGTTTACTACTTCTATGAATAGGCATGTAAGAATGGTAGGTTAATGGTAGAGGACATAGGGACAATGGGGGGAGGGGCAAGGCTTTGTCGGGAGCTTTGAAGGTGATGAGATGGATGCAAAGTCATAGGTTGGCATGAATGCCTGAGGGGGCAAAGAATTTATCTTTCAATGATTCCTTTATCCAGGAGATGGCCAATGCCACCCCTTAGGGAATGTGAGCCGCAAATTCTTTGAGACCTTGCTGACTTTAGATTAGATTAGATTACATTACATTACAGTGTGGAAACTGGCCCAACAAGTACACACCGACCCGCCGAAGCGCAACCCACCCATACCCCTACATTTACCTCTTACCTAACACTACGGGCAATTTAGCATGGCCAATTCACCTGACCTGCACATCTTTGGACTGTGGGAGGAAACCGGAGCACCCGGAGGAAACCCACGTAGACACGGGGAGAACGTGCAAACTCCACACAGTCAGTCGCCTGAGGCAGGAATTGAACCTGGGTCTCTGGCACTGTGAGACAGCAGTGCTAACCACTGTGCCACCATGCCGCCCACTTTGTGAGGATCTGGAAGATGCACCTATAGAGTCTGCCACATCAGGAGTACAAGGTGCGGACACAAGATCCCAGCCCTTAAACCTTTGCAATAAACATTGGTGCATCAAGAATCTGATGTGAAATCCTGCAATTGGGTCCTGGATATATTTTAACAAGAAGTCTTCTAGCTCTATGAAAATGCACCCCATAATATGAAAATTCAATGTTTGTGTGTGTAATGTTTAGATATGCACTGAATGTACAACCACTGACAAATAGTATCGTAACTGTGATTCCCAGGATATTTCATGGCCCTGGGTGTACGCATACTCCTGTCAATGATGTTCATTTGTTCATTGCAGATTAAATCATGGCAAGGGTATTCAATGTGCAACCATTAATGAAGTCAAATTCTGGCAACTCAGAGTGGAACTGATCATGGGCTGTGGTGCAGATAAGATGGGACACATGTTTGTCAGGGGAAATCCTGAACAAGAGAGATGAAACTTAACATTAGAGTAAGATAATTTTGCTGAAAAATAAGGAAATGCTTTTCACACAAAAGGTAATGGCAATGTGAACATGTTGCTAAAGTTTTCAAGATAAATTGATGAAATTTATTTTAGATCTGGGTATCAAGGGAAATAGAGCAGAAGCAGACAAGTGGAAATGATGTATAGATCAGCCACGAACAAAGCCAATGGAGGAACATTCTAAAGGAACTGAATGTTCTCAGCTCCAGTTCCTATCTTCCACAGCTGATTTTTCCTGAGATCTTCAACTTTCAGGAGCGGGACATCTGCTGAAGCAACTCCAGAATTCCAGTGTTACTTTTTTTAATCAATGTGCAATGGACACAATATTGATGCTAGTGTATCCTATATGCAGGGTTACTTTGTTCAATTAAAGAAGCTTATTCATGAAACTAGTTTCAACGCCAGCTACTTCTATGTTCTCAGAATACCTGAGGTGCAGCGTAAAGCCATTCCTGAAGTTCATGGTGCTGCATTTACTCTGTTTGCCCTTTAATACTATTATTTAATGTGCCTGTGCGTGTGCCACTGGGATTAGGAAACCAGGTTTATTCACATACCTTGTGACACATTGCAGCCACTAGGAATCCTGCCTGAACAACACCAATCTAAAATAGATTTCATATTCCTTCCTTTACTTTCTGCAACATATCTGGACAGCTCGCATGTCAAGTAGAGGCACTAATTGCCATTGAGCTGAAATAGGCAGGCGTTCTGTCTGGAAGTAAGGAGACCGTCTTTTTATTTCTTAATAGGTTAACAGGTTTTCTTCACAGAGCTGTTTCATGACGTAAGAGGAGACAAAAAGTAGTAAGGAGGAAGAAACTAAATTTCAGTGTAGTGTGCAAATTATACTTAACTAGGTTTTGATACTCCTTCAGTGGAGCAAAAGAGATCATTGTTTTGAGGTTGTACCTGAATGTATTTGAAATGTCTAGAAGAGCTCTTTACAACTTCTTCATTCTGACAAAGCGCTGTCATCCAAACTGCTCACAGCTTTTGTGAATAGAATTTTAACCTGGAGCAATGCATGATTTGCAGTACGGTTATGATGGCTTAACATTGACAAAATGCCAATCAGGTGTAGCCAACTCAAATCCATTGACTCTGAAGTTTAACTGAAGTAAGTTGAGTTGCTTGCACACAAGTCCCTGGAGAGAGTTCCTCGTTTCTGACATTAATTGCTGAGTTAAGGCTGTATTTGAGTAGAATTTTAAATTTAACAATACATCCACAGGCAGTGGTTTGAGGTGTTATTTCTAACACCCTTAATAATCTCCAGTGCTGGGATGATGGATTCATTTTTGTGATCACAGAAACAATTGTGTCATTATTTTATCACAACTCCAACACTGTTTATAAACCACTTTGCAGATTTTAGCAAATCTTATTTCTTGATCAAGTTTCTCTACCTGCCTCCCTGTTCTCAACCACAAAATGCAATTTTTCAGTCAGCAAACCAGTTTATACTTCAGTCTTTCGTACTCCTGATATTAGACAAATTCTACACACAGGACGCAACCATAACTAGTTCATGTTCAGTAATATTAAAGAAAAACAACTACATAATTCAAAGTGATTAATACATTCCAAGAATCAATAATGCATTAGTTCGCAGAGGTTTTGCGTACGTGCATCTGAGCGTGTAAGTGTGAGTGTGTGCAAATATACATGTGAGCATTGTCTTAGACTGCTTCCACCAACCTCATGGGCAGCAAGTTCCAGATCATTGTCTTTCGCCACCTAGATGGTCTACTTCACACTCTCCTGTTTCTTTTGCCCAAAACCTGAGAATCTGTGCACACTCATATGTACCAATGGAAATAACCTTCCCATATCAGTTGCCAGCGAAAACAAAACGAAGTACATAGCATAACTCAAGGGGGTGCATCAAACGCTTCAATATTGCAGTAAAACTCATTACTCAACTATTTTCTTATCTCCTCGTGGTACCTCATTTGTTCACATTTCTTGAACTGAGAGGTTTCTTTCTACATTTCCATTATATCAAAATGGGTGGCATGAAGCCTATCTTTGATTGGATTGTGGATGAGAAATGAGAAGACCACCATCAAGAATTGTTGCGACATTAAATTCTCATTGAAATTTGTTATTGTGATCCTGATAACCACAACTTAAAGTGACAAGCTTTTACGTGGCTTTTGAGCTACAGTTATCCAAATAGAAATAAAACAAAATATGCTCCAAGTTGAATTATTTTATATTGCTAAATTCTTACATTGATGATGAATTAAATAACTTTTAAAATAAAATGTTGGAAAATATGAAAGAAAATCTAACTTGCCACTTAGATTACCAGTAACTCCTTGCTGCAGCCCTGCTTTCAGAACATCTTGAGGATCCTTCTCACCTCTCCATGCTTCTCAAGTTGGGACCTTTTCCCACTCTTTTATCCTCCGACTTGTATCTTTAACCCTCTTCCAGACTTACTCATGTAGTGCATCGCTTTCTTGAACTTGGGGTGACCCTATAGAGGTTTATAAAATCATGAGGGCAATACAGTAAACATGGGAATTTCACTTCAGGGCTGGTAATAACTGGCCCACTGTTTGCAGAAAATGTTTGGAGACACTCATGGAGACAGCCATTTGATAAGGCACACCATTTAAAAGACAAGTTCAAAAGGTCTTGCCTATGCTCCCCATGTCAAGTTATGCCACTCCATTAACCCCATGCCTCATTATGCATTTTTGAGGAACAACGCAAACATCCATGAGACTGGAACAACTGCACCCAAGGGCCTAACGTTACTTGACTGATAATTCTTTCTCGGTAATGTATCCTGTCAGTTGCAGAAATGATTGACAAGGATGTTGCTATGATTGGAGGGTTTGAGCAATAGGGAGAAATTGAATAGGCTGGGGCTGTTTTCCCTGGAGCGTGGGAGGCTGAAGGATGACTTTATAGAGGTTTATAAAATCAGGAGGGGCATGGGTAGGGCAAATAGACAAGGTCTTTTCTCTGAAGTGGGGGAGTCCAGAACTAGGGGGCAGAGGTCTAGGGTGAGAGGGGAAAAAATTTAAAGGGACCTCAGGGGCAACTTTTTCGTGCAGAGGGTGGTTCGTGTATGGAATGAGCTGCCAGTGGAAGTGGTGAAGACTGGTACAAATACAACATTTAAAAGGCATCTGGTTGGGTATACGAATAGGAAGGGTTGTGAGGGATTTGGGCCAATTGCTGGAAAATGGGATTAGATTAGATTGCGATATCTGGTCGGCATGGCCAAATTGGACCAAAGAGTCTGCTTCTGTGCTGTACATCTCTATGACCCCATGACTTGTTCATGTTCAAAATCTAGATCAAATCCAAAGTTGAATTCTAGTGCTGTACAAGTGCAGGTCCTGATGGTTTTTTACAATGCATGTTTGGATAGTGGGCTCGTTTGTTGCTTCCCTGCTTGAACCCTAGCTGGGAATGATGTATTGATGAGGCCGGATTGTTGTTGAACAAAGAGTCTTTGGAATGCAGCTTCATTGAAAGTGAATTTCCAGGTAGTTCCTTGAAAGTGGATTCCCAGGTAGACAGGATTGTGAAGAAGGCATTTGGGGGCATGCTTGCCTTTATTGGTCAGTGCATTGCGTATAAGACATGGGGAGTCTATATGGTATATTGGTTAGGCCACTATTGGAATGTTGCATTCACTTCTGGTCCCCCTGCTAGAGGAAGGATGCTTTGAAACTTGAACGGGTTCAGAAAAAATTTACAAAGATGTTGCCAGAGTTGAAGTTTTTGAATGATAGGGAGACACTGAATATTTACCTTGGATCATCAGAGGCTGAGGGGTGACCTTATAGAAGTTTATAAACCCTGAGATGGGGGAATCCAGAACTAGAAGGCATGGGTTTATGGTGAAATGGAAACGATTTAAAAGGGACCTCAGGGGCATCTTTTTCACACAGTGGGTGGTGCATGTATGGAATGAGCTGCCAGAGGAAGTGGTAGAGACTGGTGCAATCACAACATTTAATGGCATCTGGATGGGTATATGAATAAGAAAGGTTTCAAGGGATATGGACCAAATGCTACCAAATGGAACTAGGTTAGAATATCTGGTCAGCATGGATGAAGTTAGACAGAAGGGTCTTTTCCATGCTATACAACTCGATGACTCTATGACCGTAAATTGTGTAGTCTCAGTTTTACTCCATGAATTCTATCTGCCACAGTTTCACCAAGTTACTTACTTAGCCAAATGTCCCATTGGAACATAAGGAAAGGGGTAGGTCATTCACCGTGTGAAGGATGATCTGCCACAGATTCATTGAATCATAGAGATGTGCCTCACAGAAACAGACCCTGCGGTCCAGCTCATCCATGCTGACAGATATCCTAAACTCGTCTAGTACCATTTGCCAGCAGGTGTCCCTTATCCCTTCCTATTCATATACTCATCCATATGCCGTTTAAATATTGTAATTGTACCAGTCTCCACCACGTCTTCTGGCAGCTCATTTCATAAAGGCACCACCCTCTACATGAAAATGTTATCCCTTTTAAATTTTTCCTCTCTCACCCTAAACCTATGCCCCCCTTAGTTCCAGACTTCCCCACCCCAAGGAAAAGACTTTGTCTATTTATCCTACCCATGCCCCTCATGATTTATAAACCTCTATAAGGTCACCTCTCAGCCTCTAATTCTCCAGGGAAAACAGCCCCAGCCTATTCAGTCTCTCCCTTTAACTCAAACCCTCCAATCCTGGCACCATCCTTGTCAATAATTTCTGAACCCTTTCAAGTTTCACAACATCCTTCCTGTAGGAAGGAGACCAGAATTGTACATAAAAGTCCAGAAGTGGCCCAACCAATGTCCTATACAACCGTAACATTTAATATGATCCTGGCTGAACAAATACTTCACTGCTTCCTCAACCTTTACTCTAATACAGTCAATGACTGTGCTATACTCTGGGATGCAGAATTCCCAAGATTCACCATCCTCTGAGTAAACAAAAATCCCCATCTGTCAGGGTGATGTCTTCACCAAAATTAACATTCCAGCCTCTGTCTTTGGTCTTTCTGCTGGTTATAGAGTCATAGAGGTGTACAGCATGGAAACAAACCCTTCGGTCCAACCAGTCCATGCTGGCCAGATATCCCAACCCAATCTAGTCCCACCTGCCAGCACCCATATCCCTCAAAACCCTTCCTATTCATATACCCATCCAAATGTCTTCTAAATGTTGCAATTGTACCAGCCTCCACCACTTCCTCTGGCAGCTCATTCCATACATGTACCACCCTCTGTGTGAAAAAGTTTCCCCTTAGGTCTCTTTTATATCTTTCCCCTTTCACCCTAAACCTATGCCCTCTAGTTCTGGACTCCCCAACCCCAGGGAAAAGACTTTGCCTATTTTCCTTATCCATGCCACTCATAATTTTGTAAACCTCTATAAGGTCACCCCTCAGCCCCCAATGCACCAGCCTGTTCAGCCTCTCCCTATAGCTCAAAGGTTCTTCTGCAAATATTTCTTCCTTTGTTCCAATGTATTATTTTCATTTAGTGGAACACATGAGCTGATGTTTGATAACTTCAGAGCTTTTGCAATGTCAGTAGCTTTCTTGAGAGTAACTTTGTCTGTTCTCAGAAGTCTTGTTCTCATCATGGAATCTCTAATGACTCAGACAATCCTCCTTCTGAGATCCTCTTTCAGATGTTGAAATTCGAAGGATTGTGCTAGGTATTCAGCACCATCACACACTGATCTCTCGTACCTCTGCTCTCCTGAGCTCTGAGGTTGAACACATAGTGCTCAAAGTAACTGGAGTAGAGGGTTTAAAGTCCATTTACACAGCTTTTAAAATCTATGCTATGTAGCAACTCAGCTCCTGAGCAAAATATACGGTGCATAAGAACATAGAAACAGGGGTAGGCCTTTTTGCCCCTTCAGCCTGTCCTGCCATTCAATAAGATCATGCTGATCTTTGAACTGATTCCACATACCTGATTTTGACACTTATCCTTAATATCTTTGCTCAGCAAAAAAATCTCAGATTTAAAATTAACAACTGAGCCAGCAAACACAGCCATTTGTGGAAGGGAATTCCAAACCTCGACTCTACACTATGTATAGAAGTGCTTCCTAACACTGAATGATCCAGCCCTGTGTCTCAGAATATGCTCCCTTGTTCTAGAATCTTCAAGCAATGAAAATAATTTATTTTTATCTACCCTGCCTTTTCCTGTTAATAGTTTGAAGATTTTTTTTATCAGATAATCCCTTCTCCTTCGAAATTCTAGAGAACGCAAGTCCCTACAAAGTGCAATATCTATGATGTGCATGCATCGATCTTTTAGTTCATCTTTTTTTCTGGAGTTTTCCACAACTTTAAATGGTGCCTTTCTTTTCGACTTGATTGCGCATATCTAATGATATTTCCAGGTAATACATGGCAGCTAATTACCTATTATAGTGTTACTTAATTCTCCATGTAGTTATTTAGCTTGGGTAGTAGGTTTTATTTCCCACTTCTTTGCATTTTTCTCCCATTACATGTTGGTCATTAAGCTACAAGAGAAATTGCAGACATGCTGACAACTCGAAATCTAATAATTATTATTGCAAAGCCATGAGGACATTTTCAGACAGATATATTTAAAGACATTCTATTGGAAAGATTAGTTCCATATGAATACCTAATTCAGCTGAGGTAATTTTCACTTTTATCCAGTAGTTTGATCTGACAGGAAGTATTTCTGGGCTAACGGTAGTGCCTTAGAAATTGTGTGTGTCAGACTGGCTGAATCTGTTGGTTGCCTTGCTCATTTGAGCTTTGTTGACTTGTAGAAGGCACTTCACTATTATGTTCCATGTTATTGATAATGATTTTTTGTGCTTATTTTAAATATTTATTGTTTTTCCTATTACCCATTGCATAAGCTGTCCTTATTTCTTACATGAAAATATTAATGGCAAACACCAGAGCCTTGAGCAATAAGGCCCTGCTGCATTATTTTATGCTTTTGCTGAACAGATGAGGAACTATAGGGTTCCATCATACATTAATATGAGAATGGCTTGCTGTGAAGCCCAGGTGTAATAGTTTTCTAACAGATATACTTCATTCTTTGTTGTGGTAAGTGCTGCAGTTTAAGCACCTGGAGATTTTGATTCTGGTTTTCATTTACTCTGACAGAGTTGCTGATTTATCTAAAAGTACGTTTTGTGCTGCTTTGTATTTCTCACCTTAATTATTTTTTGTCTCATAGTTACTTGAAAGGAAACTTCAGGCAGCACAGTTATTACCCTAATTATTAAATGCTTGGACCACCATTCCACTGACTGGAATTTTCTTTTCTTTTTTATGTTATAGTAAAATTTGGAGTAGATCGATTTAGAATTTTAACCTCTGTAGGGGAGACAATAGCCTAATGGTTTTATTGCTGGACTCTTCATCCAGAGACCCAGGTAATGTTCTAGGGCTCTGGTTCAAATCCTGTCATGGCAGAAGGGGACGTTTGAATGCAATAAAAATCTGAAATTAAAAGTCTGATGATGGCCATGAATTAATTGCTGGAACAATCCATCTGGTTCACTTCAGTTCTTTAGCGATTGAAAGTGCCATCCTTACCTAGTCTGGACTACATGTGACACCAGACCCACAACAATGTGGTTGACTCTTGACTGTCAATAAATGCTGGCCGAGCCAGCAATGCCCTCATCCCATGAATGAAAAAAAAATTTCCATCATAATACCAGGAAACCATTCATGAGGTTGCCCAGCATTATTTGTGTACAAAGAGAACAACAACTCCAGGCAAGAAGAAGATATGTGTTTTAGTGAAAATATATAAATGTTACAGTCTGAGCTCTGTTACACCGCTATCCTAAACGGCTCCATTTCGGAATGGCAGGCAGTGACCAGTGGGGTACCGCAGGGATCAGTGCTCGGACCGCAGCTTTTTACAATATATGTTAATGATAAAGAAGATGGTATTAGTAATAACATTAGCAAATTTGCTGATGATGCTAACCTGGGTGGCAGGGTGAAATGTGAGGAGGATGTTAGGAGATTACAGGGTGGCCTGGACAGGTTAGGTGAGTGGTCAGATGCATGGCAGATGCAGTTTAATGTGGATAAATTTATGGTTATCCACTTTGGTGGCAAGAACAGGAAGGCAGATTACTACCTAAATGGAATCAATTTAGGTAAAGGGGCAGTACAAAGAGATCTGGGTGTTCTTGTACACAAGTCAATGAAGGTAAGCATGCAGGTACAGCAGGTAGTGAAGAAGGCTAATAGCATGCTGGCCTTCATAACAATAGGGATTGAGTATAGAAGCAAAGAGGTTCTTCTGCAGCTGTACAGGGCCCTGTTGAGACCACACCTGGGGTACTGTGTGTAGTTCTGGTCTCCAAAATTGAGGAAAGACATTCTGGCTATTGAGGGAGTGCAGCGTAGGTTCACGAGGTCAATTCCTGGAATGGCGGGACTACCTTACGCTGAAAGACTGGAATGACTGGGCTTGTATACCCTTGAGTTTAGAAGACTGGGAGGGGATCAGATTGAGACATATAAGGGTATGAAAGGATTGGACACTCTGGAGGCAGGAAACATGTTTCCGCTGATGGGTGAGTGCCGAACCAAAGGACACAGCTTAAAAATACGGGGTAGACCATTTAGGACAGAGATGAGGAGAAACTTCTTCACCCAGAGAGTGGTAGCTGTGTGGAATGCTCTGCCCCAGAGGGCAGTGGAGGCCCAGTCTCTGGATTAATTTAAGAAAAAGTTGGATAGAGCTCTCAAGGATAGTGGAATCAAGGGTTATGGAGATAAGGCAGGAACAGGATACTGATTAAGGATGATCAGCTATGATCATATTGAATGGTGGTGCAGGCTCGAAGGGCTGAATGGCCTATGCCTGCATCTATTGTCTGTTGTCTATTGTCTATCCTGTTATTTCTGTTTGCACACCATTGACCTGCACTGAATGTTGTCAACGTGCTGTCTTTGATCAATGGATGTCAGGTAAACACACCTCGAACAGTTTGAGCTTATTTTTATCAGATCAGTTCCCTTTTTACATTGTGATCAGTGACAACAATGGTCAATCAATCTCTCACATCAAATAATTTTATCTTCAAGTGAGAAGTCTCATCATTCTTCAGGTTGTGAAATGTTGATGTTCAAGCTATCGGCATCCTCAATATTGACTTTAGATCCCATGGTGTGTCACAGCATCAAGTTAAACACGGACAAGCAAATGTCCTTACTGTCACATCCATTTCCCAGTTGATGAAGCAGAAATCTGTGTGACCACCGCTTGGAAGAATCGTTGAGAGTGGCCCAGAATATATTCTTGTGAGGAGGAAGCGAATTGTTCATTCACCAAGTATGGCTCAAGAGCTAAACTAGTGACCAAACTCATCAAGTTCAGAAGGACATAACTGTCCACTGTGTTTGCAGCAAGTGGTGATTGAACCAGTAAGAGAGAAAAATGCATTTGATCTTGGTGTCTCTCTCTCTCTCTCTCTCTCTCTGTTTGCCACAGATGCATCTGTCCATGACCATATTGATCAGCATGAACATACTATAGTCTCTCTTCACATTAGGATACCATTAACTGTGTTGTGTGGCACTGCTATGAAGCTACATGGGATAGACTTCAAATCGATGTAGCAGTTTGAAACTGAACATTCATATAGTATTGGAGCTATCAGCTGCAGCAGTGGAATTATATTCAACCACAATCTATAACTTCCTGGCCAGGCATAAATCATTTGGATGTGAACAAAGGAGCTATAGTTAGTAAGTTTGCAGATGACACCAAAATTGGAGGTGTAGTGGACAGTGAATGTTGGTGTAGTTGGACCACTGGGCTGAGGAGTGGCAGATGGTGTTTAATTTAGATAAATGTGACGTGCTGCATTTTGGGAAAGCAAATCCGAGCAGAACTTATACACTTAATGGTAAGGATCTAGGGAGTGTTGCTGAACAAAGAGACCTTGGAATGCAGGTTCACAGTTCCTTGAAAGTCGAGTCGCAGGTAGCGAAGAGGGTGTTTGGTATGCTTTCCTTTATTGGTCAGAGCATTGAGTAAAGGAGTTAGGAGGCCATGTTATGGCTGTACAGGACATTGGTTAGGCCACTGTTGGAATATTGCATGCAATTCTGATTTCCTTCCAATCGAAAGATGTTGTGAAACTTGAAAATGTTCAGAAAAGAGTTACAAGGATATTGCCAGGGTTTGAGCGATAGGGAGAGGCTGAATAGGCTGGGGCTGTTTTCACTGGAGCATCGGAGGCTGAGGGGTGACTTTATTGGGGTTTATAAAATTATGAAGGGCATGGATAGGATAAATAGACAAAGCCTTTTATCTGGGGTCGGGGAGTCCAGAACTAGAGGGCATAGGTATAGGGTGAGAGGGGAAAGACATAAAAGAGACCTAAGGGGCAACTTTTTCACACAGAGGATGGAGTGTGTTTGGAATGAGCTGCCAGAGGAAGTGGTGGATTCTGGTACAATGACTACATTTAAAAGGTATCTGGATGGGTATATGAATAGGGAAGGTTTAGAGGAATATGAGCCAAGTATTGTTAAATGAGACTAGATTCGGTTAGGGTATCTGATCAGCATGGACACATTGGACCGAAAGGTCTGTTTCCATGTTGCATGTCTCATATGATTCTATGACGCTATCCCACATTTCACTATTACCATGAAAACAGGAGATCAATCTTGGCTGAATGAAGAATACAGGAAGACAAGCTGCGAGCAGCACTAGGCAGATTTAAAAATGAGGCTTCAACTTGGTGAAGCTACAACACAGGACTAAGTGCATTCCAAACAATGGAAGGAGTATATAGAAGTAAGAGTGCAGCCACTCCATCTACCAAAAGATTGGATCTAAGCCCTGCAGATCTGATCATGAATGTTGGTGAACAATTAAACAAGAAGGAGGAAATTCCAAAAAATATCCCTGTACTTAACAACAAGGAAGCCCAGTACATCAATGCAAAGTCGAGGCTGATGCAGTTGCAATCATTTTCAGCCAGAAATGCTGAGTGGATGATACATCTCGGTCTCCTCCTGAGATTACCAGATTCACAGATGCTAATCTTCAGTCAATTTTATCCTGATAACATTCCAGCAATAGTACTGAAGACATACTCTACATATTGCTATGCCACTAGCTAAGTTACTCCAGTACAACTACAACACTACCATTTATCCAGCCATGTGAAATATTGCCCAGATATTTTCTGTCTTCAAAACAGAACAAATTCAACCCAGCTAGTTACCCCCCCCAATGGTCTAATCATTTGCAAAGTGATGGAAGGGGTTGTCACAATGCTATAGAAAACATTTTTCCAAGTACCTGCATATATTTCTGCTCCAGGACATCTCTGCAGGAGCTCCTCAAGGCCCATCCGCTTCAGCTGCTCTATCAACGACCTTGCCTCCATCATAAGGTCAGGAGTGGAGATGTTCTCTGATTGCACAATGTTCAACATCAATTCGCAACTCTTCTGATACTGAGGCAGTCTATGTCCAAATATCAATTTCCAGGTTTGGGCTGACAGTGACAACTGACATTTGCGTTACACAAGTTCCAGCAATGACTATCTCGCTAAAGGGAGAATATAACTATTGCCCTTAACATTCAACAGCACTGCAATCACTCAATTCCCCATATCAATGTCCTGGTGAGTTACAGAAATTGCACTGAACCAACCATTTCATAGTGAAGCAAAAACAGCAGGTAAAATAATGGAAATTCTACAGTAACTAACTCCTGCTCTCCCCACCCCCCCCCCCGTGTCTGTCCATCAACAACAAGGCACAATTATTTGGATAGATGCAACTCCAACACTCTAAGCTTGGCACCTATCACAACATTGCAGTCCACTTGATTGGCACCCCATCTACCATCTTTAAAACTTACTCCCTTCATCAAATACACATAGTGGCAACAATGTGTAGTATCTAAAGGATGCACTGCTGCAACTCACACTGACTCCTCCAACAGCGATTTCCAAACCCAGAAGCTTGACTATCTACAAGGACTGAGCAGCAGATGCCATCAGAACATTTCCACTGGCAAGTCCTTCCTGACTTGTAATGATAATGTTGTTTGTTTCCTGTCACTAAGTCAAAATCCTCGCATTCTCAACTTAACAGCATTGTGGATATTCCCCCCAAGTATTGCATCAGTTTAAGAAGACAGCTCATCACCACTTTCTCAAGGTCAATTAGGGAATGAAAATATGTATTAGTTTGGCCAGCAGTGCCCACACTCTATGAATGAACAGAGGAAATAAAGTATTTGATGTTCTCATGGATTGCCTGAGCAGCTTTTCCACATTATCAATATTAATCATATTCCTTATCATCCTACAATATAAATACTTTTGAGTGCCAGTTTCCTACTGAACATTCAATGAAAAATAATAAATTCATACAGTGCTATCCTAAAATTACCACACCAACAGGATGGTGGAATAGAGTCATATAGCATGGAAACAGTCCTTTTTGTCCAACCAGTCAATGCCAACATTAATCCCAAACTAAATTAGCCCCATTTGCCTGCACTTGGGCCATATCGCTCTAAACCTTTCTTATTCGTGTATTTATCCAAATGCTTTTAAACGTTGTAACTGTGTCCGCATCCATTACTTCCTCTGGTAGTTCTTTCCTCAAATGAACCACTCTCTGTGTAAAAAAGGTTGCTTCTCACATCCTTTTTAAATCTTTCTGCTCTCACCTGAAATATATGTCCCTTAGTCTTGAGATCTCCCACCATGGGGAGGAAATTATTACTTAATTGTTCCCATTCAGTGTAATTTCCCTCGACATCGTTGTCAAATTCCATGGAATCATGAAGATTCCGCACTTTTTCCAGGACCAAGTGCAATGGATAGTGAATGTTAGTAATGCTGAAGTTCCTGAATTAACATTTTTATTTAAAAAATAATTGGAATATAAGTTGCTGACATTTGGTATAACATCATCAGAATGATATTTGTTTTGGTAGGTTCACAACAGAAACATTTGATGAATCTCAATGTTGCATTTCATCTTCAGTCACCTTTGTATCTCATTCCCTTGTTGTAGTGTTAGCAAATGAGGACATACATCAACAAATAATTATTTTCTTACATGTTTCATTGGTATAAATTATATATCTTTTTATATTTTAAACAGCTTTCTTTTGAATTGACTGCATGCCATCACTGATGCCTTGGGTAAGCATGAACAATGGATGCAGTGTTAGTAGGGTAAATATTTGCTTCAAGAAGATAAACAAACATCAAAAAGCAAACACTGGACACTTAAATGCTTATCAGGCAGTTACTTTAGAAGAGACAATGAGCTGAATTAAGTTATTAAATAAGATTAAAATACAGACCAGTCAAAATACGTAAAATTGAATTGAACAAAACACTATAGTCAAAAGCAAGGAAATTCAAATTCTCAACAGTGAAAAGGCATAGGGGAATTTCACATTGACATCAGGCTCTCTGTCTGAGGAATTGTTGAGTCTAAGGCTGTCCATCCTTTCGGAATTGAGACCAGACAAATATGCCACAGAGAGACTGTACGTGATTTTACAAGAGATGTTGCACACACAAAAAAAATCAAACTCTGCTGACAACAAATTCTTATCTGCTATTGCAAAAGATTTGTTCTCCTTTGGTATAAATCCACCAACCATGTACATTTCCTTGTGCAAGCTTTCAATGACTTTAAATATGAAAAAATGCAATTGAACCGTAATCTATATTGTCCTTGCCTTAAACACACAAGTTAAGTCTTTGCTGCTAAATATCTAGAGTTTGCAAATAAAAAATTCTTGGAGCTTGGGGATCAAACTTTGTATTTCTTAGATTTCCATAGATGAGAAATTTGAGAACCTTCTAATTCATTATCTATTAGATGTGTCACATTTTACCTGGACAGCTTTACAGTGCTATTTATGAGCTAAGAATTCTTCTCTTTTTTAAGTCTTACATTCAAAAGCAAGAAAAGTCATGTTTTGCAAAGTTATCCCTACATATTCCATTGTCATTTTATTTCTGTGTTTGCTGTTCATTTGACTTTTCATTCTGATTTCTTTGTGTAGTTTTCAACAATATTTACTTTGAATGTATTTAGGAATTGCCAACATTACTGGTGTTTAATTCAGTGATTAATTGTCCCTATGGTCCATTAGTTCAAAGTTGTGGTGTAGTTTTCAACATTGAATGAGTGCTGTTAGCAGCGTCAATCAGACAGCTGTCAGGATCACTTTCTGTGGTCATCATTCAGTCTCTGTGTTGCTTCAATAAAAGCTGTTCTTTTAGAAAGCTGTAGTCAAGCCCTATACCAAGACAGTTTTTGCTCTCCCTTTATTTGGAGGTTTATGGTGGCTGAACTTTAATTAGCTTAATCAATTCAGGACATCATGAAAATCAGTTTGGCATATTGCACTCCCCTTTGGAAAGGCTGACTAAAGCTCAACTCAGGAGGTCATTACGATCATATTGGTGCATCACACTCCACGTCAGAAATGTTCAGTAGGGTTCTACAAAGAAACATGCCTTGTGCTCACACACACACCTCATCCATTTATAGTGTATAGTCAGTCATCAGCCTTCAATAATTGTATTTGGAGTGTGCAGTAGATGGAGTCACTTGCTGAATGGAAGCCTAAGGTCTTCTTGCTTTTGTAATTTAAAGAAGATGCCCATATTTAATTGTTTATTTTTTATTGGCAGAGGTCCGATGGAATGTCTGGTAGCAAATGACTCGTCTATTCAAGATACATTCCATTTCCCACCCCGACCTCCCTCTCCGCCTGCCTTTCCACACACACGCACACACCTGTCTACTTACATTATAACATGCCTTTTTTATGCCACCCGGTTCAGTTGCACCCCTGTTGAAATTTTCCATAAAATAAATGACCTCCTATCCTGTCTCCACTAATTGAACTGAGCCAGACTGTTACTGATCAAAGGGTATGTTTGACACTGCAGCTGCAGCCAACTTTTCCAAACAGTTCTTTGGCTGAGCAGTGCTCACTCAATGCAGTCTAGAGAGATTGCTGCCCATCATTGGGAGCTACAGAAAGCCTACTACTACTTTTATATTGATATTGTTCATATAAGGAAAGAGCTAACCTTTTCAAAATATGTACAATATCTAGAGAGAAACTTGTAAAAGTCAGTAGTTTTTCAGCGTCATCACTCTTATTCACTACGGACTGTTCAAACAAGTTGTGGGAAGGCTAAGTTATATGCTCTTCCTCTCCTGAGAAAACCCCTTGCTGGGGGAGAGAGGGACATTTTAGTGAAGTGCTGTTGGAATTATTGAGTATTATTATTGTTGCTAGTAACTGTTGAATAGATTTCATTCTCTACAACAGGTGTGTTTGGAGTTTTAAAAACAAGGGTTTTCAGAGGGTAGCATTGTGGCTCAGTGATTAGCACTGCTGCCGCACAGCACCAGGGACCTGGGTTTGATTCGAATCTCAGATGACTGACTGTGTGGAGTTTACATATGAACCTCAAACAAAGGAAGAGATGTATAAGGAAGAGATAATGAAAGGGCGGTGTGCAAAAAAAAACAATTGGTTTAAAACTGACTGCAGCATTGTTCTGTGTTTGTTACTGGAAAATGATGTGCTGATGGATAAGGTGTGCTAATGAACTAAGGCACCTGCCTTGCTAGCCTGTGGTAGTGTGCTGTAAAGGTCACAGTTGAAGTTGCTCAGTAGTCACCTTCTGCATTGTAGATCAAATGAATCTCTTGCTCTGAATACTACTAAAGCTGCCAGCAAGTCAGTTAGAAGGACCATCTCACTGTTAAACAATCACCATCAAAAGGAAACCCACAGAATCGTAGAATCCCTACAATACAGAAAGAGGCCATTCAGCCCATTGAGTCTGCATCAACCCTCTGAAGGGTATCTTACCCAGACCTAACCCCTACCCCATCCTTGTAACCTGACATGAGATTTTTATCAAAGCGAGCCCTCCTAACCTGCACATCACTATGGGACAATCCTTACCACGGCCAATCTATTGAACCTGCAAAAACATGTAGAATCCTGAAACTAATTGTTCAACTATCAGCATTCCATTATGTACTTTTCACAAAAGACCCAGAGAGACTCATTTGAATACATATGTATTGGCTTTTGGAATCACTTTTCCTTTCTAATCTGTGTGATGTGTTGTTATTTCTTTCACGTTTGGTAACTAATAAACTCCATTAACTCAGAGCCTAGTTAACTTAACTCCTTTTAAAACTAATTCATTCATTCTGGAGAAGGGCATTCTCAAGGGAGGGAACCTCTAAGTGAACTTTTTTGTAAACAAATAAGGAAACCGATGAATAAAGAAGGGTAGCCAGTCTTCCCCCTCTCACTCAGGAGATGAGAGCTTTGGGATATATTGCTGGTCAAATGGTCTGAACAATGGTAAATGGAATTCAGTCTTGATTATATGAGGTGATGCACTTGGTCAGGTCAAACAAGACAAGGGAATACATGATGAATAGCATCTCCCGAGAAGCACCGAGGATCAGACAAACACTCCCTTCAGGTACCAGGAGAGGAGGATAAGTGGTTAAGAGATATATTTTATTAGTTATTAACCGCGTTAGAGCAGGGAGATGATGCTGGAACTATATAAAATGTTGGCTGGGCTGTTGGAATTGTGTGCATTTCTAGAATCCACATTTTAGGAGGGATAATGATTGCACTGGAGGGTTTAGAGGAATTTACCAGGATGCCCCCTGACCCAGAGAATTTTAGTTACGAAGAGAGATTGTACAGACTGGGGTAATTTTCCTTGGAATAGATGAGACTGAGGGCAATCATAATTGAGATGTGCAAAATTATGGGAGCCACAGATAGGATAGACAGGCAGAAACGTTTTCCCCTTTAGGGAAGCACAGTGGTTAGCACTGCTATCTCACAGCACCAGTGACCTGAGCTCAGTTCCAGCCTCAAGCAATGGTCTGTGTGGAGTTTGCACACCCTACATCTGGGTGGGTCTCCTCTGGGTGCTCCACTGTTTCTTCCACATTCCAAAGATGTGCAGGCTAGGTGGGTTGGCCATGTTAAATTGCCCCACAGTGTCCAAAGATATATAGTCTAGATGGATTAGCCATGGGGAATGCAGGGATAATGTAAGAGAAGAGGAGAGGTGGGGGGAGGTTTCTATGTCGGATACTCTTTGGAGGGTTGATGTGGACTTGATGTGCCAAATGACCTCTTTCTACACTGTCGAAATTCTATGATTCTACAGGGATTCTATGATTCATTGATGGAGGGACTAATAACCTGAGGCATCTATTAAGTCTCCTCTGTTAAGGGACAGGAAGCTTAGAGAGGATACAAGGGCAAAAGTTTTCACCCAAAGTGCAAGTCATTGCCTGAAGGTGTGGTAAAGGCAGAAACCCCCATTACATCTAAATGCTGGAAAATGGAATGAGAATAGTTGGATGTTTGAGAAAAGGTATAGTCATGATTTACCAAAGAGCCTTTTTCTGGATTGAAGAATCTTTATGACAATCTCACTCTACAGAGAGACAGAGAAAGAAAGAAAGTGAGAATATATGCAAGGGCCAAGTAAAAAAAGAGATGATTCTGATCAGACACATGCTAGAAATATAAGTACATAATTACCCACCTAGATCATGATTTTTGGTCATTTATATTTATTGATCTGGGGTGGTACAATTTACATGTATGCTTCCTAATGAGTGGCAGAAAAGAACTTATACTCCTCAGCCATCACAGGCGCTTCTAATTCAGATATTGTGAAATTGCGAAGAGAGTCAGTTTGAAATCTGTGGAATCATACAGTACAGAAGAGGCACTTCTACCCCATCTTTAAAACTGGATGTGATGACATTTAAAGTGTCCATCCAAGTATAGTTTAAAGGTTATAAGATTACCAGCCTCAACAAGTGTCTCAGGCATTTCATTCCAGAACCCCACCAGCCTCTGGGTAAAAAATATTTTTCCTCAAGTTCTTTCTAAACCTCCTGCCCTCAAATTATGCCTCTATTATTGGGGAACAGCTTGTTCCTACCCACCCTGTCCATGCCCTCATAATCTTATAATCTAAAGAAAACAACTCAAGCTTCTCTTTATATCTAAGACGTTCCATTCTCTGCACCCCTTCCGGTCTAATCACAAGCTTCCTACAATTTTTCCTTGCATGCTGTTCTATTCAAATCATTTGTGAATGACTATCAGAAATTTGGTTGCATTAAGGTCTGTTCAGTCATGTCACATTTCTATTCTGTTCAATTACAGGACTTACTTTGGAGTTTCATTGATAAATTGCTTTTACCTATAAGATTTAACCATCTGTTCAACACATTGTGAGAAATGTTAATGTGCAGCAACAGGCGATTTGGGAGCAGATGGATTGCAAATATAGCAGAAAATTGAATCGTAACCAGAAGCTGCTTCCAACACACACGTGTCTGGATGTAGTTGAAACCAGTGTGGTTGCATGCAAGTAACCTACTCACTGATTAGAAGTTAATACAGCATTTAACTTAATAATAATGGATAGGGGTAAGTTCAAATTGTTTTATCACTTCTTTGAATTTAACATCCTTCATATGGGTTTCATGGGGCTCAAGTTGGAGCTGTACTTCATGAGAGCCTCTTAAACTTCAGATTGTCCAGTTATGAAGAAGTTTTAAATAAAATAAAGTCCCAGAAATATGTGTGTTTGTGTGTGTGTGTGTGAGATTTCCTTCTGAAAAATATGTAGAGTTATTCTCAGCTGAGAGATTTTGAGATGTTTTATGTCATAAGAACAGATTATAACTCTGGATTTCTTGCAGGCATGTTAAATTTTTAATTACAATGTGTTTTCTCAAAAAGCACACATAGCTAAAGGTGCCTATGGAAGTAAATTGAATCTATGCCTGGCAAAGGCTGTATGAGCCTATGACACTCTAGAGTGTCAGGAAAACTTCAACCAGAGACTTTAAAACAAGTAATAATGAGGGGTGACTATCCTTCTCAATAGAAATACCTATCCCAAGGATTTTGTCCCAAACTGCACATATGTTAATATTTTGCCCTTCCAGTAATGTACAGAATGTCGGAATAAGGGGGCACTCATTTCAAACAGAGATGAGGAGGAATATTTTATCTGAGGGTAATCAATCTGTGAAATTCAACAGAAGAATGTTGAGGGTATTTGTTTTTAAAGAATAGGTAAGGCTGAGATAGGTCGATCTTTAATCATTCAGGGAATTGAGGATTGTGGGAGTAATGTAGGAAAATTGAGTTGAGGATTATCAGATCAGCTATGATCTCAATGAAGGATGGAGCAGATTCAATGGGTCAAATAGCTACAACTATTACATTTCATGGTCTTATAGTTTCAATCTTTTCAAGGATGTGTTGTGTTTTATTATCACAACTTGTATTTGCTAGTTAATAAATCTGGACTTTCTTTAGGAGAGCCTGACTGATGTGACTTATTTTATGACATAAATGCATTTGGATTGGAAAACAGCTATCAATGATGTAGTTGATTTAAAATAAAAAAAATTGGGAAATGATTTAAGCTTTTAACATTTTATTTGGAGCTGACTTAAATCAGGAGTATTTCCTTGGTAACTTCTGTCTACTCAGTTCAAGTTAGTCAATCCCACAAATACTTATGCTGTCATCAATAGGATTGACATAACAATCCCACAGGACTCAAAGCTTCTAGAGTTTTTTTTACCTACCTCTAAATAGCCTGCTTTAGTTAACAAGTCTTATCTATACTATAAATGTCTCAGGTGTTTAAAGGGTCCAGGATTTCTAATTTCTTATCTATGTTAAGTAGAAATATGATGTAAAAGACTGAGTCATAGTTCTGAAAGTGAAACATTAACTCTGCTTTCTCCTTATAGACATTGTCAGACCTGCTGAGTTTTACCAGCAATGACTGATTCAGATTTCCAGCAACCGCAGTTCATTGTTTTGTCACCTAATCGTAAAAATAGATTTGCAGTGGTGATTTTTAAGGCCAAATCTCAGCTGCTCCTACTAGTAAATTGTGTTGAATCTTGCTTGATCCATGTGATGCATAAACCAATTTTTGTACCAATTTAAACATTATTGATCTGAAAACTTGCATTTAATTGCACTGTAATTCTCTGTTACAACCAGGTGAACAGATGGAGTTGGCTTTGCTCATTTTAAGTGCTCGTTCAGCCATACCAAATTCAGTGTTTATTTATTTTTAACACTTTTTCACGTTAGTTAAAATTGCTTTTAACCCATTTGATATGAATGAACTACCTATAAGTTTTCTTCAGTGAAAGAAGAATTTTAAATCTTATTAATCCTAAGGAAAAGGTCATTAAAATGCAACATTAAACACACAACTGATTCTCAGAGTTAAAAAAAACTATTGTGTCACTATAGGGCTGCTTTCTCATGAGACAGAAGCAACTGGTGGTAATTTAACCTGAGGGCTACCAGACCTCAGGCAAGGGAAAGTCCTTCACGGCAATCTCAATCAAGTGATGGGAACTGTACCCATACTGTTGGTATCTCACTGCTCTCTAAACCAACAATCCAGCCAACTGACCTAAACCAATTCCTGAGTTAAAAGAGAGTCATCTTGTACAGCCAACAAAATATGAAGCTATGCAGTTTAAAAATTCTTAGCATCCTTAAGGTTTTTGATGTTTAACTTGTCCACAGTTGTTTAGCAATTGCCTGGAATTCTCAGCAGTGGTGAAGATTGTATATATTTTTGAGGAATGGTTGTTTCCCAATTATTTTACACCTGGAACTGTTTTTGACATCACGGGAGAAGAAACTTTCCGTGGTTGCTTGCAAATCCATTCTCCTTCTCATTGCTGTGTTGCTTAAAAACAGCTGTTGAGATGTAGTTCAGTGTGTATTCCTGAGTCCAGCTCTTTTATCTTTCCAAGATAGCTCACTGGCAGGTAAACCTTTCCCCTCCCAATGTGTGAAAATATTATATGTGTTACCAATCAGTCAACCTCCCTGGTTTAAAATATAAACAAAGCCTAATAAATAACTGTTAATCATCTTTAATTGGTGCATTTTCCATAGCAATATATGCACTAATTTGAGCCCATTTGCCAACCAATCAGCAGTCTCCTCTCATGTAGTATAAATGTTAGTTTGCCTCCATGAATTAGTATTCTTGTGAAATGACCTCATGTGTCTCTGGAACTTGTCTCAAGCTGTGAAAAGGAATAATTTTAGGTCCATGTTTCTTCCATTTTCAAAACCATTTTAGTCTGCAAAAGTTATGGTTATAATAATCAGATGATGGAAGTAAAAATTCAATTGCATGCATTTTGCCAGTATTGTGGCAGGGATCGAGTGAGGGTGACAGATAGCTGAAAACAGAGTATGGCGCTGAACCTGGTTAAGCGAAGACAGCCATTTCAACATCCTACCCTGCAGCCCAGTCCTCCTCACCCTGGAAATTGCCATGACCCAGGTGGCAATCTCCTAACAGACAGCCAGTCATTCAGAAATAGAACTACTTTCTCCTTGATCATCACTTTCCATAAGGTCATCCAAGTCTCATCTTCTGACATCCTTCCTGACTCCTTCCATTAGCACGTGGAACAACTTCCAGATGACAGCATACCTTAGGTTGGGATGAATCTTCCCTCAAGGTGAATTTTGCTGCTTTTGCATAAGCTTAAGCATATGCAGTGTTAAATTTTAAAACCGACTTCTGAAGGTGCAAATTTGCCTGCATCTCATAGCCCCCAGCAAACATTATTTAAAGCAAATGAGCTAAATCTAATTGCCGATAACTTGAAGCAATTCTAAGTACCTGTGTTGAAATAATTACCTTATTGTTCATGTCTTTCTGTACAATTGGGTGATGAGCATATGATTAGATAATTTCATTGTACCGTGTGCAAACTCTGTTCAAACAGAAGCATAGTAATGATAATCATAATATAAAGTCATTGTATCAGAAGCATTGTTATCAAGCCTGAATTCACTTATCATCCCTGAGCACTATCCCTCCTGCCCCTCGAAATAGAGTACAACATCGAGGAAATGAATCCTTTTCTTAACAAATGACCTTTAACTGACTGATTTGCAGTCTTTCGATATCAATCACCGGATCTGCTATATTCTCAATTTGAAATACAAAGGGCATACATTTGTGAAGTTAATTCTCTTGTTTAGATGTGCCACAGTGGATTATTGGGTTCAATGGATGAAATGGCTGTGCTGGTAATAAGGTGTGGTCTGGTTTATCTCATTTATTCCTTTGAATTTGGAGCATAACCAAATTAAACTTCAACCTGATAGTACATAAACGTATCTCTTGTAGGGAAGATAAATCTGTCCCAAATGTCTGATGTCCTGATTGTAAGCAGAAGCCGTCATTGATAAATATCATAAGATAGAGTGTGGCAACATATCACAGTTCAGTACCTCACTGCTGGAGCATACTTTAATTACACTATTGTCTACAGCAATAAGTGTTTGCCACTGTAGTTGTAAAATAAATTAAGAAATAAATTAGGTCCTAATTAATGAAATTATGAATAATGAATGGAAAGATTAATTTAGATATAGGTCAAAGTTAAATGTCCAAATCGAATCAAATACACTACCCAATAGTACATCATATTGTTTCTTTAGTTTTAGTCTATAAAATCCAGAAGTGTTCAATAATAACTACCACAATTTTTCTTAAAAAAATGTAAAGTTTCCTATTCCCTGCAGTAAAGAGAGAATGTAGACAAACTGACTGATAGTGGCACAAAGCATCAAATAATGTAACATGAAACATGTCCACAATTCTTCAGAAAGTGCATTGATCCATCACTTTCTTGTTGAACAAAACTTGGTTTTACTCACCACGAGGGAGCAAATTGGAGGAAGACTCACTTTGGATCATCCTGACTATCTCTACATGGTGTAGTCCTCAAGATCTGTGAGCAAGCTATAGTTCATATTCGAAACCAAGGAGTTACAGTACATCCTTGTCAAACTCAGAACATTTGATACCAAGATATTTGATTGACATTTTAAAGATGAATTTCTGACAAACTTAATTCACAGAGTATAAGGCTGGGATTTTTTCTGATGTGACAGATATTTGTTTCGAGAAGCACAGGTTGAGGGATCTTTGCTTCATCAGGCAGCAAGATCCAAGGGTCTCAATTTATCCACTGCAGCAAATTAACACTATGACGAGATCCCAGGTGAAGTTCCCCAGCTTGTTCCTGTTCTGAGATAGCTGAAAATATTGGCTCCTGGATGACGAGGGAAGAACTGTTCTCCTTTATTTACCCAGCCCTTCAGTTGGTTGCTGCAAAGTTAATTTGGAAAGGACTCCTTGCCTTTCTCCAGACTGAAATTAATTTCTTTTTCAAACGAGCCAACATAACCAGCCTTTCTTGAGCAAACAACAAGGTTATTAATTA
The DNA here is from genome assembly GCF_037043375.1 of Chiloscyllium plagiosum. Lineage (NCBI taxonomy): Eukaryota > Metazoa > Chordata > Chondrichthyes > Orectolobiformes > Hemiscylliidae > Chiloscyllium > Chiloscyllium plagiosum. The sequence continues at coordinate 32,931,091 of NW_028270141.1, forward strand.
CTATGTGTGAAAAGAAGTACTGAAGCAGTACACATACCAATTAGAAAATGGGTTTTAATCCAAAATGATAAAAATTTAGGCTGCATTTACTGATGCTGACAAGCTTTCACAGTTTACTCTAGTGGGATATGTGCACTAGTGAACGAGTCCTCTTTGGGTTTGTTCGCCTTTAGAACATGTCTCCAGCTTCTTGTTTTGAACATATCTTCAGATTTCTGAATATATAGTTTTAACTGCTTCCATCTTTAAAGATTGGGCAGGGGAATGATCTGCTGGAGATTGTGGGAGAGATTGGGTCGGAGGGGGTGAAAGACAGATTGTACAGAGCCCACTCTCCCCCTCGCAGAATCAATCATCATACCCCAACTCCACATGTTTTCTCTTTCCCCACTTCCCCATCCATTCTCTCCCCTTTGGCCTTGTTCGATTCTCATTTCAAACTCACACCTTTTCTGTGCACATGTACACACAGTAGGATGATGTACAGTGCCTAGAGCTGTGGATATATGTTGCTGTATGAGTGCACATATGCAATCACACAAAGCTTCGGTGTCTCCAACACTGCCAAAAATTTTAAAAATACAAATATATGAATCTGACTCCAAATTGAACAGATAGTTGAATATTGCGACTGTTATAGTGAAAGTTTTCAGTTGTGTTGAAGTTGAGATCCTTGATTTTGTGGGCTGATTGACGCTCCTTTGCCATGATTTCTATTTTTTATAAAATTGATTCGCATCACTCAGAGATAGGGAGAGAGAGAGAGAGAGAGAGAGAGTATGTTATTACTTCCAACACAGAACAACTCAGGATATTTCTTTAACTTTGAGCATTCAGCTACTATAAAGGTCAAACATAGGCTGGTACACACTGGGGTGTTCAGTCCCACTAGTCCACTCCAGGAGGGTTGAAATGTGTTTTTTAGCCCCGTCCTTGTGTATTCTTCAAAGGAGGAAACACAAAATGCAACATAATCCTTTGCATCTGATTTGAATTGCAGCAGCTAATCAGCCATTTGTTATCTCTGTCATCACAAGAGATCACAAGAGGCCAGTCTGTTTGAATTTTCTTTGATACCTTTAGATATTAGATCTCCATTTCCATACCAATCTCTTTTCAAACTTGCAGTTGTTATCTTTAGCAATTTTTCTTTTTAAAAGCAAACAAATTAAGGGATAAAAATGTTCACAGTAATTTAGGATTCTGTCCTGTGGTCGTTACATTTTGCCACAAGGTTTGCCAGCCTCTTCAAGATAGTGGCCAGTCCGCAAAATCTGCTCACCGCACCAAATGACCAGTAACTCAGCAACATTAGGTTAAGCAGTGACCAAGGCTGAGGCAGCAGCTAGAAGATGAAGATGCATTGCTGGCTGTGGATCCTGCTTACCAGCTTTATGAGATTTGGTCATGTCGGTGCCAACCAGGCATTCTTCAGAGAGAATCGGAAGATCGGATCATGTAGAGCTGATTCTTTTCTTGCCGGTGGACCCATTCATGAACCAAAGACTGCCCACAAAGGTGGAGTCCAATGGGACAGTACCAAGGTTTTGCCAGTCTTCCCAAGTGACAGCCACCCTTCCCTCACAGGTTCATAAATGCCAATGGTGGTGGGTGGAGGCCCTTAATTGCTCACTGATGAGGCATAGTTGGGTGAGCCACCTACCACATTTCTCATCACTGAGCTGATGGACCTGTTGGCAGTCGACATTGAGGACATGCTACACCACCCACCCTCTTACACCTTGCCATGCTATTTTGCCAATCTCTCCAGTGCTAACCCTGTCCTCAAGAGGGCTGAGAAAATAATAGCCTCTATGTGAGAAACTGCTGCAAATTGGGTGATTTATTTGAGTCTAATCTGAGCTGTGAACCATATTTCCTCTCTACTATAAGAACCTTGCATTTCTACTTCTAAAATACTGCCTCATTTTGCTACTACCTCAGCACATCAGCCATGGAAATCTCCATCCTCCATGTTAACACTATTTCAATACCTTCCTGGATGGCATCCTATCATCTATCCAATATAAACCTGACTCCAACTAAACTTTTGCACCTGATATCTGAAGCCTCATCACTAATTTCACCCTGGGCTAGCTGATCTACTTTGTCTCTCAGGCTGACATACCTCAATTTTAAAATGATCAAGTTTGCTTTTAAAACCATTCAGGACCTCAACATCCCTATCTCTGGGATGATCTTCAGCCCAATGACTCGCCAAGATCTCTGCGCTGTTCCAATTCTAAACCCTTGCACCACCTAGAAATCAATTGCTCCTATGGCATCAATTACTCATATAGTGGTCTGTGTTAGGTTTGCCTCAACCAACTCTGTATCTGAAGCTTAGCCAATGGTTAATAACTATGTCTTCTTAAAGCAAGAGTAAATCTATTGTATATTTAGTTCTTCAATTGCCCTGATAGTGAAACAAGCATATTTTTTGGAATTGAGGACAAAATACATTGTCTAATTGCTTTATTTAGTTAAAAATAATCATAAAAAACAACTAAAATGCCCAGATTGACTGAATGTCCATCATACATTTATCCACATGCAAGAGCACAGTGAGAGTCAATGAAGCATGACACCGGAAAAAGCATAGCAGGTCAAATGACATCAGAGGAACAGGAGAGTCAACCCTTTCATCAGAACTGGAGAAGGGTAGGGGACTGAGAAATAAATAGAAGGAGGGAGTGGGACTGGGGGAAGATAGGTGGGATGGCAGTCGGTGGATGTATGTAGGTGGTAAATGTGATTGGTCAGTGGAAACGGAGAGGCAGATAGGTGGGAATGAAGATGGACAGGTTAGGTCGTATCAAGGGGGTGGGGCAGAAAGCAAGGTTGAGGGTGGAGAGACTTGGAAGCTGGGGAATTCTATGTTAAGGACATTTGTTTGTCTGCTCCTGAGGTGGAAGATGAGGTGTTCTTCCTTCAGTTTCCATGTGGCCTTATTTTGATGGTGGAGGAGGCCCAGGATGGACATATCATCGGGGATGGGAGGGGGAGTTGAAATGACTGGCTACCAGAAGGTGGGGTTGATTGGAGCATACGGATCATAGATGTTCCCTGAACTAGTTCCCTAATAGCAGAGACGACATCGGGAGCAACAAATACAATAAATCAGGTCAGAGGAAATGCAGGTGAATCTCTGTCAGACTTGGAATGATTCATTGGGGGTCTTGGATGGAGATAAGAAGCCTGGGGCAGTGAAATGTTCTACAGGATATTTACCAGATGATTGTCAAACTGCACCTTAATAAAGTAACTTCTAATTTGCTTCCAACACTTCTACTCGCTTCAGAAGGGTGAAAACTTCCAGAGCCCAACTTCCTTTCTCCTCTTTCCGTTTGAGAAATCTTGTCTCCCAGTTTCTTTACATCTCCCATATTTCATTTATGGCTCAGAAACAATGGAACTCTCCAACGGAATTGCTTTAAAGTGATTTTCAATTACCTAGATAAATTAAATAATGACTTAATGTTTAGTTTTTGTCGAAAAAGCCTTTTAGCTAATTCAATCATCATTTTTCAAGGAGTTCTTTCTTCATGAGAATACATTCTCCACTAAAAGTATCTCTCATGCCCACAAATCCTTTCAATAATTCAAAGTTTGTGAGAAGATTTGTAGCTTGGGTGCTCGTTGTTGTGGTTCTGTTCGCCGATCTGGGAACCAACTAGCCACAAAACGACACGACCAGCTATCCTTAGTAGCCACACACGCAGATGACAAGCAATATGAGTTCGATTGGGACAACACTACTATTATAGGACAAGACAAACAGAGAACAGTCAGGGAATTCCTAGAGGCATGGCACTCATCCACAGATTCAATCAATAAGCACATCGACCTGGACCCAATATACCGACCACTGCAACGGACAGCTGGAACTGACAACCGGAAGCGGCAGAGACAAACCACTATAAATGCCAGAGGAAACATCACAGAAGCGCTTCACAGGAGGCTCCCAAGCACTGAGGATGTCACCTAGACAGGGGACGAAACGTCTGCAACACAAATTCCCAGCTCGGGGAACAGAACCACAACCTTTCAATCATTTTATGATAATTAAAAGTAACATTTTGACTCTGTGCTGTTATCTACTGTTGTAGTTATGCAGATTCAAACTTGTTGTCCAGTTGAAGTCCATTGGTTTGCAACTGGAAAAACCTGTTGATTAAGACAGGGTTTTAATATATAATTATGATTGCAGTTTTTATTTTGATATTGACCTGCCAGTGCCCTGACTTTCATCCCTAGTGGAAGTCATGGAATATTCATCATAGTTAAATTGACAGATGAATACTGCTGATGTCAGGACAGATGCTAACAGTTCAGAAGCATAAGCTTGGATTCATTGTTTTGAGACTGGCATTCTGTAAAGGTCTTTGTGGAAGGTTACTTCCTCATTGCTGGAATCTTTCTGAACCCATCTGTAACTCAGTTGGGTCTTTTGTATGAATTTAATTACACAACAAGAGCCTGTAATTCTGCAATGTTGTTTGCATTTTAAACCATGTGATGGGTGACAAAATGCTGAATGACTTACGTTGGCTACCGATTCAGCATCACCTCACGTTTACGATGCTCGTAATTCTTTTCAAATTCCTCCAAGGTGTCACCCCTCCTGAACTCCGTGAACAACTCTCTGAGATATTTTCATTCATCTTCGTCTGGCTTCTTGTGATTGCCCAATGTTAATTGCTCCACCATCAGCCATAGTTGTGCTCTTACCTGACCCCTGCAATTCACTCCCCAAAACCTATGTGTCTCATTTCAATTTTACTCTGTTGTTATGTTCCTTTTTGAAACCAACCTGGCAAACTAAATGAGTGCAACCATAGCCATGCCACCATCATTGTGTCCATCTGCTGCCAGAATGCATGTGGCTTTACAAGTGTCAGAAGAGGCATTAGATGCATTTCCCCAATCCCCTGATGAACTAAGGCTCAATTTAAGATCTTCATCCTGCTGCCATTCTGATTTAACAGGCGGCAGGAGATGCTGGCACTGAATGGGCCATCTGGCAAAGTTGAGCCTGTGGGTTGCTGGCCGGCAAAAGCTGCAGAGAGGAGACTGATGGTGTGTGGATGCTCTTGCCAGGTAGCCCATGCCAAATTGGAGCTTATTCCTGACAGTCTTGCTTCCTGACATTCACCCTCCCACTGTATCTCCCACACCCCTCACTGCGAACTATCAGCTTGGCCCCATCAACATCCTGGATTTCCTTGGCTTGCCTATAGCACCAACGGTGGCTCCTGCTCTCATTGGTGGCACTGCTGTGCAGATATGCCAGCCTCCAATTAACCTGTAGCTTCAAAGGGCAACTTCAGATAAACTGAAGGACAGGGAAACCATCCTTCGCATTTATTCAACTACATGCGGCCCAGTGTGATTTTTGTTCTATAAATTATGCAAAGATTCTTCAGACATTTTGACAAAGCTGAAATGCAAACCATTGTTACATAAATGAAACCCTTTCTTTTACTTTATACTGAAATTACTTGTTCTTGCGATGTCTCCCTCTTGAATGACAGAATAAGTATATGCTTTGAACACAGATATAATAGCGTTGGCACAGCAAAGAAAAGCCAGAAAACCCATAAGTGTACCATAAAGTGTTTTTAAAGTTAATTTAAATAACTCATTAAAAAAAAAGTTCACTTTATTCACCCCCAATGTTGAGTTATTTTAGATAGATTTGAACATGGTCAATATAGAATCTGTAACCAAGTCCTTGGTTAATAAAAGCAAATTACTGTGGATGCTGGAATCTGAAACTACAAGAGAAAATGCTGGAAAATCTCAGCAGGTCTGGCAGCATCTGTAAGGAGAGAAAAGAGCTGATGTTTCGAGTCTAACTGACCCTTTATCAAAGCTAAAAAAAGGGGAGAAATAGGGAACTTTTTATACTAAGCTGAGAGAAAGTGAGTCATGGTTCCAGAAGCAAAGGTAGCAATAAAGAGGTGATAATGATAGTACATAGAGAGATAGGGAGATTAGGAGCTGTGAATGACCAAGGCTGAAGCCAGTGCTATGTGACAAAATATGTGGGGGAAGCAGAGGCAAAATGGAAAACAGGGGAGAAGGGTAGCAAAGGGGGAAGAGGAGATGAAAAAAGTGATGAGAGAGTGGGGAGCGAGAGAAAGAGAGACAATCAAGAAATAAGAGGTACAGAACAGTGAAAAAAATATATAAAAAAATAAATTAAATAAATGAAATAAAGTTATCTGAAGTTGTTGATTTCAATGTTGAGGCGGACTGTAACGTGCCTAGTCGGAAGATGAGATGCTGTTCCTCCAGTTTGAGTTGAGCTTCACTGGAACATTGCAGCAGGCCAAGGGCAGACATGTGGGCATGGGAGCAGGAATGTGTGTTGAAGTGGCAAGCCACGGGAAGGTCCGGGACCTGACTGCATACAGACCGAAGGTGCTCAGCAAAGCGATCACCCAGTCGGCGTTTTGTTTCTCCGATATAGAGGATACCACATTGGGAGCAACGAATGCGATAGACCAAATTGACAGAGGTACAAGTGAAATGCTGCTTAATCTGAAATGAGTGTCTGGGGCCTTGGATGGTGAGCATGGAAGAGGTAAAGGGGCAGGTGTTGCACCTTCTGCGATTGCATGGGAACGTGCTGTGTGTGATGGGAGAGGTGTTAGGTGTGATGGGAAGGTGCCATGTGGGATGGGAGAGGTGTTAGGTGTGATGGGAAGGTGCCGTGTGTAATGGGAGAGGTGTTAGGGGTGATGGGAAGGTGCCGTGTGTGATGGTAGAGGTGTTAGGTGTGATGGGAAGGTGCCGTGTGTGATGGGAGAGGTGTTAGGTGTGATGGGAAGGTGCCGTGTGTGATGGGAAGGTGCCGTGTGTGATGGGAGAGGTGTTAGGTGTGATGGGAAGGTGCCGTGTGTGATGGGAGAGGTGTTAGGTGTGATGGAGGAGTGGACTAGGTTGTCCAGGACAGAACAATCTCTACGGAATGCAGACAGGGGGAGGGAAGGGAAGATGTGTTTAGTGATGGCGTCGTGTTGGAGTTGGTTAATAAATACTGGCAATTACTACAAAACTATTCATTTCCCATAAAACACTAAGCAATGCAGGCCATATGAGTGGCCTGTATATATCAAGTGAAGTGTGCTTTACCTGCACATAAGGGCATAGGCTAAACCAGATTCTACTATTGCAAAGTCAATGGAAGTTCAATCCATTTTTATCTTCAAATTCTTTCAAGTGAAACTTCTTTTCTTTGTCTGCTTAAGATGAAAATTCAGAAGTTTTTTTGCTGAGCTTGTGCAAATCTATGGCAGTACTGTTTAATTCTAATAGATGAGATACTTTTTCTCCACATTATACTCGTGCATTAAGGTTGCAACTAATTACAGGCTAATCAGCAACTGGAACTAACCATGTCTTTCTCTTCTGTGAACTCAGTTCACTGCCGATTTGCTAAGCTTTAAAAAGCTGTGTTATCATCAGTATTTTTTTATAATTTATGCTTTTTTGATTTACTGAGTCACAATCTTTATTGGAGTTGTTGCTCAATATCAAGAATCATTATGTTTAAAAACAGGAATATGTGGAAGAATCATTTTCTTTTTAAAGAATTTCAGCATTATAATGCAAAGAGTTAGGGCTAGCTGCAATCTAACCTGGAGGAACGGGCTCAACCTGGTTCTGTGTGGGAACTCAATTAACATTGGTCAAGATAGCTATTGACCCACAATGTTCTCAAGAGCTTTTTGAGTTTCATTTGCAGATGCTAATTAATTACTCCTGTTTGATTGGTACAATAACCCTACTCACTATGTGTGATAACCCCCACAAGGCTCATAGGGAATCATTAATTAAACTCTGTGGAGTTGGGTATGAGTTCCCTTGGTAACATGCAATGGCCTGTCCAGTTGTAACTCATCACCTTTACAACCCTTTAAAATGCAGACCACATGTCAACTCATCTTCTGCAATTATGTTCATACCTGGGTGTCCTTGGACAGGAAGCACACAGTGCCCATCAATGCTCTCAATGCCTTTCGAGAGAGTTTGGCACCAAGTAGCATGCAATGCTTTATCACTCCCTCCAATTCCTTTTTGATTTCGCCCCCTCCCTATGGTCTCCTCCCTTTTATGATTTGCATTGCCCATAGTGAGCTTTGTTTTTAAATAGTGAATTGGCTGCGCAGGTGTTTTTTCTAGTGGTGGATAGTAGATTTAAAAAAGGAAAGAAGTGTCACAATGATTTTGGTGAAGGAAAAGTCATTAATTTGTGCATGTTGGCACATCTGGATATAGAGGGAAGAAACAATCGGAAGGTTGAGTGGACAGTTGTTTGTGTTTAGAAAGGAAGCCAGAAAAAAAAACACAAAACACAGACATGGTGATTTTGTTGGTGGGAAAGTCAGTCCATTTTGCATGATAGCACATCTGGATATATGAAAAAGTAACACAGAGCTCTTTTCTGCCCCTCTTCCACAGTTAATATTCACACCAAGAGGGAGCACCCAGTATCTATCATTGCTCTTTGGGGGCAACATGGGGGATACAGTGATTTATCTCCCCCTCCAACTCAATTTTAATTTAGTCTTTCCCTCTCTCCCAATCTCTCCCTCACTTTTCATGGTTTACATTGTCCTTAACGGCTTTGCACATTAGTATCTAACTGGCTACACGGGTACTTTACTGGTGGTGGTTAGTGTTTAAAAAGAAAACAAAAAAAAACAACAAAAAAAGCCATGGTGATTTTGGTGGTGAGACAATCCCTCAGTTGTGTGTGATAGCATTTATGGGTATAAAATTTAAAACACAGACCCCAGTGGGGCTCCTGTGGTGTAATGCTAATGTTGCTACCTTGGAGCCTACAGACCCAGGTTAAAATCTCACCTGCACCAGAGGTGTATTGTACAATTTATGACCAGGCTAATTCAAAACGGCAGTTTCCCCACCTCTGAGCCAGGACACCAAGGTTCCAGTTCCACCTGTCTGAACAGGTTGATTAGAAAATTTAAAAAAATCAGGATGAGATCACGCTATGAGCCTCCCTGTTGAATTTGATGAGTTGAACGCATTTTTGGTAAAATGTTTTATAAGCAGACTACTAGTTTAAGCATCGGTCACCACATTTTGAACATTGTCGCCATTCTGAACGTAACCTGGAGGCGGCAATAATCATCTCATTTTCTTTTATGCTCCAGGGAGACCAAAACACATTGTTCCCTTTCTGATTTGTAAGAAAAATTATATTAGGCTGGACGAGTCAGTGAATAAAGTTTGTAAGCAGTGTCTGCACAGGTTTTTTGACTTGAATAATTTGCAGTTTTTATTTAGAAGGAGTAAAAGATATTACAGATACTAGGCTGTTGTGGTGCAGTGGTAGCATCCCTACCTTTAAATCAAGAGACCAGGGTTCAAGTCCCACCTGTTCCAGAGGTGTGCCATAACATCTGTGAACAAGTTGATTAGACAATATCTATAAAGCAGACCATAAAAGTCTGTGGTCCCTGCCTCTGAGACAGGAATCCTGGGTTCAAGTCCAACCTGCTCTAGACATGTCTCATTATATCTATGAACAGGTTGATTAGTAAATATCTATAATGCAGACCCTAAAGGGCTCATATGGTGTAAAGGTACTGATCCTTCTCTAGGCCAGGAGACCCAGGTTCAGGTCCTACCTGCTCCACCATTGTGTAACAAAATTTATGAACAGGTTGATAAGAAAAATAAAATAGAATGCAGATCCTATGTGGGTCACGGATAACAGTTAAGAATAAACAAAAAATCACAGTGATTTGGTGATGGGAAAGCTGTTGTGTGTAAGATATAAACAAACAGGAAAAATGTAAGCAAACCCAAAAAGAATAATAATGCAGACCGTACATGGGTGATTTACTGGTGGTGGGAAAGATGTACAAACAAAATAAAAAACATCATGGTGATTTGGTGATGGGAGAAAAATGTTCTGGACATAAATAAAAAGGCAGGTGCACTGAGCTCTTGTGTTGCAATGGTACCTCTCTGTGCTGTTGTGAGAGTTGCTATGTTCACATTTGCTTCTGCACTGCTTATGTTACAACAGTGATTTCACTTTACATAACAGCATCTCACTTTGGGATGTCTAATGATTGTCAGCACACAAAAAAAAATACAAGTACTTGCTCATGTTGCCCTTCAAGAACTGCACATTTTGGCTAAACACCTCTACTCACAATCCTGTTGTGGTTCACAAACTGGGGGATCTACAATTCATTTAATGCCACCACAAAAAAAAATTGTCTCATGATGTTTTGTCTCATGTTCTGTATCATGATGATCAGATCAAATATTCAATGAACAATGCAAGACAGGACAAGGTTTATGGAGATATTGAGCTATCCAAACAACAGTGTCCCCTATCGACTTGTGACTGTGTTCAAACACTCCATTTGGCACTAGCTTGGTTGCAGAAGTTGCCAACGAGTTGATATATTTGGGCCATTGCTGTGGTCCCATCAAAATTTCTTGGTCAGAATTTATACGCTTTGCCTTGAATTGTCCCAAGGTATCCCAAAATATCCACAAAGCAGTATGGCTATCTCCTCTATGATGGGAATTTGGTTCATGAGTACCAGGGCACATGTCAGTGAGAGTCTGTGCGATGCTTTTGTGGGGGGCGATCCTGTCTTGAGTTCCTATGAAACTTGAGCCTCAGGTCAGGAAGAAAGCAGTTTCTGTGTGTTGCCATGACTGGACACAGCTCAGGACTTGCTATTGGAGAGGATGAAAGGGAAGCGATTTACACATTTGAGTTTTGTTTTCATTGCTGCTGGCCATTTTATTTCGCAGCCACTGAATATTGATAATTCACTTTGACAATATTTTCAGACTACATTAGTTCTAAAGATTAATTAGAACAAGCAATGACAGGAAAAAAAGTAATATTGAACTTTTTTCTTTTCATGATCAATATGAAATAACACTGTAAGCCAAATCCTTCTAAAGATCAATTTTTCTCTGAAAAGAAATTGAATAGATATTAGCACTACTTCAATTACCAATCTCTGTTAGCATTTTTCAAATTAAAATACTTGTATAAATAAAAGATACCAAGTTTAAGATGCAGTTTGAGTAAATTATGTAAAGTGAAACAATGGTGACAAAATGACTGACTTTTGACAATGTAAACATGCTCTGAATGCTTCAAAGGAGCCTAATCAATTCTGCCAGCAATCTCATTGGACTTCCACTGACAATCTCTGAGAGCTGTTTCATGTCATTATTGACATTTGTCAAAATTCCAAGTAATTGATCCTGAGTGGTCCTTGCTGAGCGAAGTATTTGATTCCTGTTTATTGTCACTAGCTGCCTGGATCCCAATTGAACATTCCGTCCTGCTAAATTACTCTCCACTCTGTTTTAACAAAAAAGAGAAAAGAGGGACAGAAATGGAAGTGAAAAGAATAGAAAAATAAATGGATGAAATAGCCAACAAGTGAAAGAACAGAGAGGGAAGGAAGTGGAGATAAGTTACAGATGAAAAGATGCTCAAAATGAAACAGGGAAATGGAAGAGTACATCCAAGTTCACAGCACCAGAAGTTACAGCTATTTCGACTGGGAGAAGATTGTCTATGAAACGTTTACAATAACAGCTCCAATGAATAATATTGCCTGTCATCATTTGGATCCTTGGTTGAACTTAAAAATTTACAAAGGATAATTTTTCATCTCTTCAATTCACTAGCACAAATTTACACAGCATTCTGAGAAAGGGACTAAGCCTTATCACAAGAAAATTTTAATTTTAAGTAAAGCAACAGTTTAAGAGCTAATTTCTGTATAATAACATTGTTTCCTACTTCGATTGTGATGGATAGCTGAAGATATTTTAAAGGACAAAGCAGATTATGGTAATTACTCAGGGCCCGGCATGTCACACGAGCCTCCTCTCTCTTTCTCTCTCACTCTTGTCTGTTCATCTGTGATTTCACCTGGAAAGTACACAGGAACATCACTCTTAACCATTCAGTTGTCACTGTAGCACCCTTGCTGAGTTGTAGTGGCACGTATCAGATACTGAATTGCATCTGTCCTTCATTCCAATACACAGACTGTCAGTCTAAATTACTAAAGAACGTCAAACAATAAATCTTTTCTCTGGAGAAAAGTATAGCCTTTGAGGGTGACAATTCTAACATTGCAAATAGAATTAACAAATTTGATTCCAGATACATTCAAATGTTAAGATGCTTGCCATTTAACATCCAAGAAAAAAGGGATGTCAGACTTTCTGTTTCAAATGCAATGAGGAAAGTAATGACCAGGGAGTGCAATTGGTGTGAAGTATAAGAATGTATCAAGGAAACAACTAACTATGCTTCTGAAGAGGGAAAGGATAAGGTTCAGTGTACTTCAAATCAATAAGAAAGGACAGACATTTTGGTTGAAATGGCTATTCCCTGTTTTTCAAAATGGTTGTTCATTGATAAGTAGAAGTAGATAAATGGAATGTTTTTCTGTGTAATTAAATGGATAAGTTGTAAGTCGGGTCTGCTTTTGAGGAGTGAGTCTGACGTTGACATGGGTTAATTTGCTCTTTGTTTGGTGATACTGAGGGAAAAGACACAACTGAAAAGCCATAATATGATATTGCCAACAAAACGACAATTGAACTTTGAATTGCTTAGGGGTCTTTGAAAATGCTGTGTAATGTTGATGCTGCTGTACAGAGTGTATACCTCCATGTACTTTTTGGTCAGATTGGCTTAGTTGAGTATTCAGGAAACCAAAGGGTAGAATTAAAATGGAAATGGAGCAATTAAAATGGAAATTGGGAAGAAAAGCAAATATAAACTGGCCTCTGGGGATAAAGAAGGTTGAAGTTGGGGAGGAATATATTAACATACAGAACAGTTTTAATAGAGGCATTTAAAAAAACTTATGGAGTTAGCAATCTAAACATTATTCATTCAGTATTATGCCTACAGAAGAATAATTGAATAGAAACAAGGATTTTAAAAGATTAAAAGAGCAAGTAAATTTAAGAGAATAAGGTTATAAATATACAAAATTAATATTTTCCAAAGCTATTTGTGGCAAAAGAGATTTCTGTTTTTTTCAAATTTTATAAATTCCATATAGGGATAATCTGAAGTGACTGTTGAAATCGTGGATAATATATACTGTGTCGGTTGATCTACCTGAAACTTACAAGTAGCACTGAAACACTATTCTTATGTGGATATCTTTTGGTTACTGAGTAAATGAGAACCATTTAATAACAACTGACTGATCTGTCTGAAATCAAATCAATCACGGTCAAAGTGCCTCGATACAAGTGTTGGTAAAAATTTATTTTCAGGTGGCAGGTTCAAATCGATTTGTGCCAGTTATCTATTTGAGATTCAGATCTCATTGCTTTGGGCTTGTATTCTGTCCTGTGGTCAAAAAGACCTTCTTGATATTCTGTGTCCCTCAGAGGACAAAACACAATCCTTTGCATCACTTTCTTTATTAAACTGATATAAGATCAAACATTGGAAGACTTTGTGGATTAAGATAAATCTCAGGTTCACAAAGTTAGTTGTGCTGACTACATCCCTTAAAAGGTGTCACGGGCTTCATTAGTTTTGCTTTCCAATAAATCTTACATGTTCTGCAATCAAGTGAAATGTATAATATTCACTTTCTACTACAGAACCATAGTATATTTAATTATGCTGTGTGAGGTTTCAAGGAAACATAATTAAAATCCACCCGACAATGCACCATTCGATATCTTACCCAAATTCTCTGGTTTTCAATTTTTACCAAGACTTCCAGGCAGAAAGCAAACCAAAAGCCATCTGGGTCCTGCATTAAATAAGAAAATTGTGATCCAGTGCTATATTGAAATCTGAATGTAATTTTAACTTTGCCTTATTGGGACAATGTATAGCTTTCTTTTGAAATGAATGCTTGCTAGAAGAGAATGGAAAGCAAAAAAAAAGCCTTTTGAAACTAAATTTTTATTTTAAATGTTCTTTAAAGAGTGACAGGTACAGATTGTTGGGCCCAACAAGAAAAGTTTTCCAACCTCCAGGACTAGTACGCATCTAGTTGGTTCCCAAATTGTGGCAGGCATCCAAAGGCTGTCTGATTTCCTACAGTTTGGCAGCTGCGACCCAGTAGATTCTGACCTGGAATGGGTAGAAAGTCAGTCAACAGCATATTAAAGAAGTTTGCTGTTAAAAATATCATTACCTACTTGTGCTACAGACAGCAACTTCACTTGTCAGAATGGCTTTCCACTGGCAAATCCTCGCAAGTCTCCGTTACAGGATGTGACACATTTTAATCCTCTTAAATTGAAAGTTGTCATAGTCTCACCAGAGGGATACTCCCCATCATAGACAGAGATTACTGATGGTGGTTTAATCTGAGGAGAGCAGCCAAGAAGGAGAGTCTTTCATGGTAACCTCAGCCCTTGCAGGAATTGAACCCATGCCATCAACATTATTCAGCATCACAAACCAGCTGTCCACCCAACTGAACTATTTGACCCTACCCCCTTATCCCACTACTATCCCACCAGAGATAGAGAGAGGGAGATATATGCTCTGCAGAGAATTCAGGGTGAGGATGAAAACCTTGAAGTCATTTCTCTGTGATGCAGAAGGTGAATTAGGAAGGGCATAACTGAGATGCAAACTTTGTGCAAGTGAAGCCATTTGCCTGAGCATAATGTATGATTTCATGATAGAGGAATAGAGAGCTGGGCTAATTCCAACCACTTGACAAAAGCTCATGCGAGAATGTTTTGGCGACAGACACAATTTTACATAGCAAATAGGCCTGCACTGACAACAGTGTATTGGACAGTTGACAAAGGGAATCAAAGTAACACAGAACTATTATGTTAATTGAGAGAAGCCAAGCTCATTAACTGTAATTGGAGTCATTGGATATACTACTCCCTTAGGTCTCATCATTAACAATCCACAGTTTTTCAATCTGCCCTTCGCATTTCAACACAAGATACAAATATTTTAATTTCTGATAG
Source organism: Chiloscyllium plagiosum (assembly GCF_037043375.1). Taxonomy (NCBI): domain Eukaryota; kingdom Metazoa; phylum Chordata; class Chondrichthyes; order Orectolobiformes; family Hemiscylliidae; genus Chiloscyllium; species Chiloscyllium plagiosum. The sequence goes on from NW_028270141.1 coordinate 32,946,097, forward strand.
GCATTCTAAATATTTACAACATTTTGCCTTGTACAATTTCAGAGATAACAACCTGCCTTGCATTCAATGAGTGATGTGAGCATCCCTCCAAAAACTTTTAGAATCAAATTGTTTTTTGTTTTCCATTGATTCACAAATACATTTGCAAAAATCTGTGACTCCTCGCATGAACTCCTGTTAACCTTGGGAAGGTACTCCTGTAACAAGAACAGTGTCTTCCTAACAGTATGCAGTTGGAATAAGTAGCACAAGATTATGAGACTGTTCAGCATCATCACAGTGATCCACTTCTTCACTCAAGTTGGCAAAAGCATCAGAATACCTCATGGTAGACTGATTATTTAGGTTAGATACCTGGAATATAGGGAGAACTAGCTATTTGTATACAGAACTAGCTTGAAGGTTGAAGATGGAGGGTGGTGGTGGAAGGCTGCTTTGCAGACTGGAGGCCTGTGAGCAGTGATGTGCTACAAGGAATGGGGCTGGATCCACTGCTTTACATCATTTATATAAATGATTCAGATGTGAACATAGCAGATATGGTTCGTACGTTTGCGAATGACACCAAAATTGGAGGTATAGTGGACAGCAAAGGTTACCTCAGAGTACAACTGTATCTTGATCAGATAGGCCAATGGACTGAGGAGAGGCAGATGGAGTTTAATTTAGATAAATGTGAGGTGCTGCATTTTGGAAAAGCAAATCAGGGCAGGACTCCTACACAATGGTAAGATCTTGGGCTGTGTTGCTGAACAAAAAGACCTTGGAGTGCAGGTAAATAGTTCCTTGAAAGTGGAAGCATAGGTAGATAGGATAGTGGAGAAGGCATTTGATATGCTTGCCTTTATTACGCAGTGCATTGCATATAGGAGTTGGGAAGTGATGTTGCGATTGTACAGAATATTCAGTCAGTCATTATTGAAATACTATATGTAATTTTGGTCACCCTCCTACAGGAAGGATAATGTGAAATTTGAAAGGGTTCAGAAAAGATTTATGAGGATGTTCCCAAGGTTGGAGGGTCTGAGCTACAGGGAGAGGCTGAATAGATTGGGGCTATTTTCCCTGGAACTTTGGAGGTTGAGGAGTGACCTTATAGAAGTTTATAAAATCATGATGGGTATGGACAGGGTAAATAGACAAAGTCTATTCCCTGGGGTGGAGGAGTCCAGAACTAGAGGGCTGGTTTAAGTTGAAAGAGGGACCTAAGAGGCAACTTTCGTCACGCAGAGGTTGGCGCGTGTTTGGAATGAGCTGCCAGAGGAAGTGGTGGAGGCTGGTCTAAAAGGCATCTCGATGAGTACATGAATAGAAAGGGTTTAGAGGATATGGGCCAAATGCTGGCAAATGGGACTAGATTTATTTAGGATATCTGGTCAGCATGGGCAAGTTGGACCAAAGGCTTGGTTTCTGTGTTGTGTGCCTCTATTACTCTGCGACTCTAACTGACAAAATCACAGAATTGTTTGGATACAGAAAGAGGAGAAAGTGAGGACTGCAGATGCTGGAGATCAGAGCTGAAAATGTGTTGCTGGCAAAGCACAGCAGGTCAGGCAGCAAGGAACAGGAGAATCGACGTTTCGGGCATAAGCCCTTCTTCAGGAGCCCTTCTTCTTTCCTGAAGAAGGGCTTATGCCCAAAACATTGATTCTCCTTTCCTTGGATGCTGCCTGACCTGCTGCGCTTTTCCAGCAACACATTTTCAGCTCTGGATACAGAAAGAGGCCATTTGGCTCATTGTACCTGCCTTGTTTCTATCCTCTAGTGCAAATCCCCTGCATTTTTCCCTTATCTCTCAATTGAACCAGCCTTCACCACATTCCCAAGGCTTTACTTTGTTTGCACATCAGTTTAAACCTATGCCCTCTTCTTCTTGTTCGTTTATGAGTTGGAACAGCTTCACCCTATTTGCTCTCAAGTATAGTTTGAAAACCTCTGTGAAATCTCCTCTCCAACGCCTTCTGTTGAAGAAGAAGAGTCCTAATTTCTTCAGTCTATCCTCCTGACATGCAGAATAAAGACTATTGAAAGAATTGATGACTTATGTTTTAGGTTGAGCTTTTCTTGTAAGTTGCGAAGCATTTATTTTCATTCACACATGCAGAAAATTAAATTAGACAGAGGGGTTATGACAAATACATGGATCATTGATTTTGTTCCTTTTTATTCATATTATAGGCTTTGATCAGGACACAGGATGGGCAATAAATGTTGACCCAGCCAGTGATGTCCATATCCCATGAATGATTAGATTTGTAAACAGTTGATTTAAATGCAAAGACACATTCTTTAAGTTTAAATGGATTAAGCCAATATGAGGAGGTTGATTTCCAGTTATGATGTTAGCAAACCTTGCATTGTTTCTCACAGACCTGCCCAGCTGGAGTCTCAGAGAAATGGAATTATTTTATTTGCTTGTGGAATTTAGGTGCCACTAACTGAGCCAGTATTTATTGCTCATTACTAATCAAACAAAAGTAGCTGATGATAAGCTATCTCTTTGAATTGTTGTACTGATTATAGCCAGCAAGTGCACTGCCCTTATGAAGGGACTTTCAAGGTTTTGATCCAGTGACAGTGATGGAATGGAGATAGGGGATGCCAATGAAGTGAGCTGTTTTGGCCTGGATGGTGTCAAGCTCCTTGAGAGTTGTTGAAGTTGCACTAATCCAGACAATTGGGGACAATTCCATCACACTTCTGCCCTCTGCCTTATAAATAGTGTAAAAGCATTGGGAACTCAGAAGCTGAGTTATTATTCACAGAATTCCTGGCCTTTGAACTTCTCTTCTTGTTACAATATTTCAATGGCTGCCCAGTTCTGCTCCTGGTCAACATCAACCTCCGAAATTGTTGAAAGTGAGGATTCGGTTGTGCTCAGACCATCAAATGTCAAGGAGCAATAGTTAGATTATTTCTTGCTGGAGATGGTCATTGCCTGGCACTTCTTTGGTATGAATATTATTTGCTACTTGTCGGCCCAAATCTGAATATTGTCCAGGTCTTCTTCCATTTGTGCTGGGCCTGAGTCCACTAGCAGAGATTTCCTCCTGATTCTGAAAGACTCCAGTTTTGCCAGAGCTCATTGATACCACATTTAGTGAATCATGACATCAAAGACAGTCACATTCACCTTACTGCTGCATTTCAGAGTGTAGTTGAGCACAATTCTGTTGCTTCTGATGGCCATCTGAACCTTGTGGATATCCAGTTTTGAATTGTCACATCTGTTTGAAGTCTATCCCATTTGGCACAGTGGTGGTGCCACAAAACATGATGGAGGGTTAATTATTATGAAGATGGGACTTTGACTCCTGAAGGACTGTGTGGTGGTATCTCTGACCAATAGTATTATGGGCAGATGTGTCTGCAAGTGCATTGGTGAGGACAAGGTCAAGTGTGTTTTTCCTCTCTTTATTGCCATAGAACCAATCTAGTAACTCCATCCTTTTAAGGCTTAGTAGTGGTGCTACTAAACTGTTCCAGTGACAGAGATTGAAGTCCCCCATCTGAAGCGCATTCTGTGCCTTTGCCAATTGCAGTGCTTCTTCCAAATATTCATAATAAAAGGAGCACTGATTCATTAGCTGAGAGGTACTGGGACACAATAATCAGCAGGAACATTGTCAACCCATTTTCGACCTGATGCCACGAGACTTCCTGAGAACTAGAGCTTATTATGGATCCCAGAGACAGCTCCCTCCAAACTCTATACTGCTGTGGCTCCACTTCTAATTGGTTTGTCCTGTACACAGGACAGGACATAACCATGGAAAGTGCTGGTGATATTTGAGACATTGTCTTTTGAATATGATTGATGCATATCATTGTGTCAGGCTGTTGCTTAACCAGTCTGTGTGACAGTCTCCTAATTTTGGCACTAGCCCTCAGGTGATACAACTGACTGTGTTGCTAGACCGATTCTGAGGCAGTTAAAGAGTCAGGCACCAGGAATCTTTTAATGACCCTAGTTTTGGGTGAAAAGATTATCCATTTCCATCCCACTCTCTCACCTTCGGTCCTGTTCAAACTTTTCCATTGACATTCCATTTTGCTTAGAGCAAGAATTTGGGAGAACCTGTGTGGAAAATCATATCCCATTGAATAACGTTAAGTGAAAAAACAGTATCAGTCTGTCAGATTTTGTGCAAATAATCAAGGAAGATCAACAAATGCTTTGCTGTATAACATATTCATGTTGCCTAAATTTAAGTTGTATAGATCAGCAAGACTCCAGGTCTCATTCTTAATTTCCAGCAAAAGGTATTCCCTCATTAAAATAACCTCCACCTCTCTCTGTAACTCATGCATGGCACTGATCAGAAGATGTCGCTTCCTGACTGTCCTGAAACTTTACAACAGTAGAGAGTCTAGAATTCTTTCTGAAAAGTACACAGTGATACAAAATAACCTTCAAAACCATTGACTTATACAACTGCCATCTTCTTGAATATAAATGTTTGCTTTGCTAGGCTCTTTCAGAGCACATGTTAGAGTCAACAAAATTTGTTGTAGGAATAGGTGATATGCAGAAACCAGGCCAGGGCAAAGATGGTACATTTAATTTTCTAAAGGGCATTTCAAACCAAACACATTGTCTCCCACCACCTCCCCCAATGATTTATTAATTTTTACTGTTTTTTCCATGAGCTTTTTCAGTTTAGATTTATTTTAATAAATTATTGAAGGGCCTCATTTGACACTCCGTCACTGAAAACCAGTCTGCCATTCTTGAAACAGCTCTGGCCAGAGGTCAGGCAAATCAGAGAAAATCACAAGGAGGAACCCGTTTTCCAATGGGGTTCAAACGCCCACAGGAAAATTCAGCCTGCATGCCTGTCTTGTTTTAAATTTTACTTTGTGCTCCTCATTGTTGCAAACTATCACCATTGTTTGCAAGCCTTGTATTAACGTACCAATGAGGGAAGCACTAGTACAAATACTGTGTTCATCTCAGTTTATTGCATTTTGTTTCCTCTCTATCTTTTTCCCCAAATAATTACAACCAAGACTTTTCACTGTCACTGCTAATTATAAGTCCAGAATAATTTCATATAAGATCAATTTGGAAATGCTCTGTGCAAATATAATTCATGATATCTCAAATAAGAGAAACGATTTCAGATGAGATTTTGGAAATGTCGATAAATTCTTAAACAAGGTCATGAAGTACAAAATTATGCTGTGCTTTTGTTGCTGAAGGCGTGAAAAAAAGAGGCTTCTTCTTATCAAAATGTTCTCTCCCAGGAGCTGACACAGCTTCTGAGGCTATTGCAGTTCAGAATATTCTAAGACTTTTTGATGTTTTCAGAAGATTTTTAAGGGATGTGGGAATAACTGTGCATATCTTACTTGACAAGCAGAAAAATCTACATGGCGTTTGAGAATTATTCATGTTTCTTTTTGTCTTTGTGATTACTGAAACAAGCTAAGATTATTTTTGGATTTTTTCTTTTTTCCCATGGGATATTCCTATTTCTTAGAGATGGATCAGTCCTTTTCACATCTGACCAAACAGCAGGCTTGTTTTTCCAATGTGACAGATGTAGACAAATGTTTTGTGAGCAGCACGGAGGAAGTTGTCAATGCTCTGAATTCTAAGAGATCTTTGAAATGGAATACCGACAAATATATGACGTGGAAAGGCAGGAGAAAGGGAAAATAAACACAGGGTGGTTGAACAGCACAGAAAACGCTTCAATTTATTTAATGATATCTGTATTCCATAACCCAAAGAAATGCATGGAGCATCAGCCACATACCATTAGATGAAGGCATGGAATTTTCTCTACACAATACAAAAGGCAAGCCCTCCATCCATCCATCCACCCTGGATTCACATGGGAAAACAACCATTCTGCATCCATCATAGAGTCATCACAGATCCAACCCTCCAACTCAGCACCTCTTGAACAGTCCAACCTGTCCATCTTCCTTCCCATCTATCCGCATCACCCTACTATCTGATCTATCACCATCACCCCCTCCGATGCATTTATCGCCTTCCCCGCCAACTTCCCCCCAGCCGCACCCACACCCTCCTATTTATCTCTCAGCCCCATTCCCCATCTCTACACATTCCTGATGAAGGGCTTATGCCCAAAACATTGATTATCCTGCTCCTCAGATACTGTCTCACTTGCTGTGCTCTTCCAACACCACACTTTTCAACTCATAGAAATATATAGCTTGGAAACATACCCTTCAGTCCAACTAGTCCATGCCAACTTATATAAATCTAGTCCCATTCGTCAGCATTTGACCCATAGCCCTCTAAACCCATCCTATTCATATACCCATCCAGATAGTATATGTTGTAATCGTACTTATCTCTATCACTTTCTCTGGCAGCTCATTCTATATACACCATCCTCTGCATGAAAATATTGTCTCTTAGGTCCGTTTTAAATCTTTCCATTCTCACCCTAAACCTATGCCCTCTAGTTCTGGACTCTCCCACCCCAAGGAAAAGACCTTGCCTACTTACCCTATCTATGTCCCTCATGAAATAATAACTCGCTATAAGGTCACCCCTCAGCCTCCGATGCGACAGAGAAAATAGCCATACCCTATAGCTCAAATCCTCCAACCCTGGCAACACCCTTGTAAATTTTTTCTGAACCTTTTCTAGTTTCACAACATCCTTCCTATAGGAGGGAGACTAGAATTTCACATAATATTCCAGAAGTGGCCGAACTAATGTCCTGTACAGATGCATCATTACGTCCTGACTCCTATACTCAATGCACTGACCAATAAATGAAAGCATACCAAAAGCCTTCTTCACTATCCTATCTACCTGTGACTCCATTTTCAAGGAACTATGAACATGCTCTCTAAGGTCTCTTTGTTCTGCAACACTCCCCAGGACCTTACCATTAAGTGTATAAATCCTACCTTGATGTGCCTTTCCACAATGCAGCACCTCACATTTATCTAAATTAAACTCCGTCTGCCATTCCTCAGCCCATTGGCCCAACTCATCAACATTCCATTGTACTCTGAGGTAACCTTCTCTGCTGTCCACTAAACCTCCAATTTTAGTGCCATCTGTAAACTTACTAACTATACTTCCTATGTTCACACCTGTCCTGTCAAGTTCCCTCAGAATCTTGTTTGTTGTCACTGCACCAGGGACCTGGGTTTGATTCTACCCTTGGTGACTGTCTGTGTGGAATTTGCACATTCTCCTAATGTCTGTGTGGGTTTCCTTCAGGTGCTCTGTTTTCTTCCATGGTCCAAAGAGGTGCAGGTTAAGTGGATTGGCCATGCTAAATTGCCCATAGTATCCAAAAATGTGCAAGCTGTGTGGATTAGCCATAGGATATGCGAGGTTACAGGGATAGGGTGGGTCTGGGTGGGATGCTCGGCAGAGGGTCAGTGCAGACTCTAAGGGTTGAATGGCCTTCTTCCACACTGCAGGAATTCTATGAAGACAGAGGATGTTGGTGGAGGTTTGTTTTTCAGACTGGAGGCCTGTGACTAGTGGAGTGCCACAAGGATCCTGGGTCCTCTACATTTTGTCATTTACATAAATGATTTGGATGCGAGCATAAGAGGTACAGTTAGTAAGTTTGCAGATAACACCAAAATTGGAGGTGTACTGGACAGCGAAGAGGGTGACCTCAGATTACAACAGGATCTGGACCAGATGGGCCAATGGGCTGAGAAGTGGCAGATGGAGTTTAATTCAGATAAATGCGAGGTGCTGCGTTTTGGGAAAGCAAATCTTCGCAGGACTTATACACTTAATGGTAAGGTCCTAGGGAGTGTTGCTGACCAAAGAGAGCTTGGAGTGCAGATTCATAGCTCCTGGAAAGTGGTGTCACAGGTAGATAGGATAGTGAAGGCGGCATTTGGTATGCTTTCCTTTATTGGTTAGAGTATTGAATACAGGAGTTGGGAGGTCATGTTGCGGCCGTACAGGACATTGGTTAGGCCACTGTTGGAATATTGCATGCAATTCTGGTCTCCTTCCTATCGGAAAGATGTTGTGAAACTTGAAAGGGTTCAGAAAAGATTTATAAGGATGTTGCCAGGGTTGGAGGATCTGAGCTACAGGGAGAGGCTGAACAGGCTGGGGCTGTTTTCCCTGGAGCATCAGAGGCTGAGGGGTGTCCTTATAGAGGTTTACAAAATTATGAGGGGCATGGATAGGATAAATAGACAAAGTCTTTTCCCTGGGGTCGGGGAGTCCAGAACTGGAGGGCATAGGTTTAGGGTGAGAGGGGAAAGATATAAAAGAGACCTATGGGGCAACTTTTTCACGCAGAGGGTGGTACATGTATGGAATGAGCTGCCAGAGGATGTGGTGGAGGCTGGTACAATTGCAACATTTAAGAGGCATTTGGATGGGTATATGAATAGGAAGGGTTTGGAGGGATATGGGCCGGGTGCTGGCAGGTGGGACTAGATTGGGTTAGGATATCTGGTCGGCATGGACGGTTTGGACCGAAGGGTCTGTTTACATCCTGTACATCTCTATTACTCTATGACTTCTATTCTATGACTTTGTTAATATCCTGGAATGTATTCATCAGATCCAGGAGACTTTGTGTACTTAAACCTCATCCGTTTTCATCACATTTTCTCTGGTGATAGTTATTTATTTATTTCCTCTCTCCTTTTGCCCCTTGTTTACTGAGTAATTTTGGAATGTTATTGATGCTGCCAACTGTGAAGTCTAATCCAAAATATTTATTCAACTTCTTGATCATTTCCTGGTTCCCCAGTATTATTTTCCCAGCCTCATTTTCTGTGGGGCTGATATTCATTTTGTCTTCTCTCTCACTTTTTATATATTTAAAGAAGCTCATGCTGCCTATCCTGATGTTACTTGCAAGTTTACCTTCAAAGTTTATTTTCTCCCTCTTGGTTATCATTTTGGCCATCTTATGTTGGTTTTTAGAACTTGTACAATTCTCTGGCTTCCCAATAATCTTTGCCACATTGTCTACTTTTCTTTCAATTGCATGCTGTCTTCAACTTCCCTGGTAGTTCATCCTAGTCTCTCACTGGAATACACTTCTTGCTTTTAGGCATGAATTATTTTCTTTAATGTCTGCTGTGGGTTCCTTTGCTGCTCATTACCTTTCCCAATCCACTCCAGTCAGCTCTGACCTCGTCCCTTCTGTAATTACCCTTACGTAAGTTGAGCAGAGGTATTTCTGGTACAAGTTCTTCCCTTTCAAACGGAGTGCTAAATTCTATCACGATTTGGAGATGCCAGTGTTGGACTGGGGTGTACAAAGTTAAAAATCACACAACACCAGGTTATAGTCCAACAGGTTTAATTGGAAGCACACTAGCTTTCGGAGCGTTGCTCCTTCATCAGGTGGTAGTGTACCACCTGATGAAGGAGCATCGCTCCGAAAGCTCGTGTGCTTCCAATTAAACCTGTTGGACTATAATCTGGTGTTGTGTGATTTTTAAATTCTATCATGTTATGCTCGTAGTTTACAGAAACAGTTACAGAATAATTGGTCACTTACTTATAACTGAAATGCAAATGAATTTCTTCTCTCAGAGGGTAATGAATATCTGGAATTGTCTACACCAGAGAGTTGTGCAAGCTAGGAGATTATAAAAAGCAGTTGAGTAGATTTATGCAATAATGGTGAGTTGATGAAGTTTGAACAAAAGAGGAGCTGAGGCCTCCAGCAGATCTGCAACAATTTTGCTGAATGACAAAGCAAACCTAAGTGCCTACTTCTCTTAAGTTTTATGACTTTGTGTCACCTTGTGTCAGTCTCAATATGCTGATGTGATACATGATCCTGCTAGTGTTCACTATGCAAAAATCATCAGAGACAGGCTTGAAAGCAATGTATGAGTTCACTGTCAGCATATATCGATGGACATCCAACAACAGCTAGCAGGCTTTTTCCCTGATGATTCTGCCTAAGGCTGATACAAATCAAAAAAGTTGCATTTGTTTGGTTCTGTGGGAATAAACTCAAATACATTCCAGGGCATGTAGTCAAGCATGTTGTGCTTGATAGCTTGACATTCCTATTTGAACCATTATGTACATGATAAAGCTTTTTGTTATAACATTGCCCCTCAGACTTATCATGGAATCAATTATTCACATTTGCCATTATTGTTCGTGTAAGCATTTTCTACCAAATGTTGAACAAAATAGTATTTCATTTTACAAAATAGTTCCTAGTCACATCTGAGGAAATGGTAGTCATCTTTATTTATGAAGGGTTATTGAGTGGGTATGAGTTAATGGTGAGGACTGAGGGTGGGAGAACCTGGCATTCTTATAAAACAACTGGAATCGGGTCCCAGAGAAACAAAGTGGGCATTCTAAATAATAATTCTATATACATATTTTGAAATAAGAATGTATAGTTACTAAAGTTGCTGATGATGCAATGATAGGTAGGGAAGTTATTTATGAAAGGGCACAATGACTTAGATTAAGTGAGTGGCCAAAAAATGTGTTATTGTTGGATATTGTGGGACTTGTCCATTTTGGCAGGAAGGTTAGAAAACCCATGTATTCCTTAAGTAGGGAAGAATATATGCAAAATTCTGTGGTAAAGAGGCATTTGGGTATCATGCTGCAAGGCATCACAAAAAAAAATAGTCTGCAGATGTAGCAAAAAGTTTGGAAACTGAAACTACTGTCGATGTTTATTGCCAGGGATTTGATATGGTAGATGCAGGGACGAGTTTTCTCCTGAAGGGGGGATTACATCCAGAGAGCACTTTTTAAAAATAAAGTGCCTTCTATTTAGGATGGAGATGACAAGAGGTTTTTTCTCTGAAAGGTTCATTGGAATTCTCTGCTCCAGAGAACAGTGGAGGCTGAGTCCTTGAATATTTTTAAGGCTGAGTTAGGTAGACTGTTGATTGACAGAGGAGTCTAAGGGTATAGGAACTTGAGGCCACAATCAGAGAAGTCATGGTATTATGAAATGAAAGGAGTCGGCTTGAAGGACTGAATGTCCTCCTCCTGCACCTCATTTTTAAACCCTTATTAACAACTGAATTTAACAGGTCATCTTCATGTCAGGAGGTTGTAACTGGTAGGGTGCTACTTGGATTTTGGCTAACTACAGCCTACATCAAAGTCTTGGTGAGGGTTCTAATAAAAGTGAAAGGAGAAATATTTAGGACTGTTACAACATGGTAGTGAACCCTTCTGCTAAATAAACCACACACACAGAAAAGCTCACCTCACCTCATAAACTGTTAAAGTATAAGTGACAGAGAACTCCCCAAATTCCACTGTCAAAAGAAAAAAATATTGATTTATTTTTAACTCTAAAAGTGAACATTAAACAACAACTATTTACAACATTAAGCATCCATTCTCTTAAAGGTCTGTTATCTACCGCCAACTCTATAACAATATGGGCGGCACGGTGGCACAGTGGTTAGCACTGCTGCCTCACAGCGCTAGAGACCAGGGTTCAATTCCCGCCTCAGGCGACTGACTGTGTGGAGTTTGCACGTTCTCCCCGTGTCTGCGTGGGTTGCCTCCGGGTGCTCCGGTTTCCTCCCACAGTCCAAAGATGTGCAGGTCAAGTGAATTGGCCATGCTAAATTGCCCGTAGTGTTAGGTAAGGGGTAAATGTAGGGGTATGGGTGGGTTGTGCTTCGGCGGGGCGGTGTGGACTTGTTGGGCCGAAGGGCCTGTTTCCACATTGTAGGTAATCTAATCTAATCTAATATACTGATCCAATCAAAGCCCCTATTAAAATTACATCAGCTTAGTTTTCAAAGCCAAACAGCGGCTGTTGTCTTCAGCCTATGTCTTCTTTCATCTATAGATCTCCCTGCATTGTCTTCAGTCTTTTCCTACAAAGATAGAGCCATAGAGTCATAGAGATGTACAGCATGGAAACAGATCCTTCGGTCCAACTCGTCCATTCTGACCAGATATCCTAACCCTATCTAGTCTCATCTGGCAGTCCCCAGCCAAGATCCTCCAAACCCTTCCTTTTCATATACCCATCCAGATGTCTTTTAAATGTTGCAAACATACTAGCCTCCATCACTTCCTCTGGCAGCCCATTCTACACATGTATGACACTCTGAAAAAATAGTCCCTCAGGTCTCTTTTATATCTTTCCCCTAAACCTATGCCTCTAGTTCTGGACTCCGCCACTCCAGGGAAAAGACTTTGTCTATTTATCCTATCCACGCCCCTCATGATTTTATAAGCCTCGATAAGGTCACCCCTCAGCCTCTGATGCTCAAGGGAAAACAGCCACAGCCTAATCAACTTCTCCCTATAGCTCAAATCCTCAAATCCTGGCAACATCCTTGTAAATCTTTTCTGAACCCTTTCAAGTTTCACAATATCCTTCCGATAGGAAGGAGACCAGATTTGCACACAATATTCCAAAAGTGGCCTAACCAATGTCTTGTACAGCCACAACATGACCAACCAATACTTGCACTCAATACTCTGACCAATAAAGGAAACCATACAAAACCGCTTCTTCACTATCCTATCTACCTGCGACTCCACTTTCAAGGAGCTATGAACCTGCACTCAAAGGTCCCTTTGTTCAGCAACACTCCTAAGGACCTTACCATTAAGTGTATCAGTCCTGCTAAGATTTGCTTTCCCAAAATGCAGCACCTCGCATTTATCTGAATTAAACTCCATCTGCCACTTCTCAGCCCATTGGCCCATCTGATCAATTTTCCGTTGTAATCTGAAGTAACCTTTTTTGCTGTCCACTACACCTCCAATTTTGGTGTCATCTGCATACTTACTAACTGTACCTCTTATGCTCACATCCAAATCATTTATATAAATGACAAAAAGTAGTGAAGCCAGCAGTGATCCTTGTGGCACTCCACTAGTCACAGGTCTCCAGTCTGAAAAACACCCCTCCACCACCACCCGCTTCTTCTACCTTTGAGCCAGTTCTGTATCCAAATGGCTAGTTCTCCCTGTATTCCATGAGATCTAATCTTGCTAATCAGCCTCCCATGGAGAACCTTGTTGAATGCTTATTGAAGTCCATATAGATCACTTCCACCTCTCTGCCCTCAGCAATCCTCTTTGTTACTCAAGCAAGTTTGTGAGACATGATTTCCCATGCACAAAGCCCCAGCAACGGGCCCAGCAATCACTTCCCTAGCTTCTCAGAGTTCTGGGGTACACCTGATCAGGTCCTGGTCATTTATCCACTTTTACGCATTTCAAGGCATCCAGCACTTCCTCCTCTGTAATATGGACATTTTTCAAGATGTCACCATCTATTCCCCTACATTCTATACCTTCCATGTCCTTTTCCACAGTGAACACTGATGCAAAATACTCATTCAGTCTCTCCCCCATTTCCTGCGGTTCCACACAAAGGCCGCCTTGCTGATCTTTGAGAGGCCCTATTCTCTCCTTAGTTACCTTTTGTCCTTAATGTGTTTGTAAAAACCCTTTGGATTCTCTTTAACTCTATTTGCCAATAGTATCTCATATCCTCTTTTTGTCCTCCTGATTTCCCTCTGAAATGTATTCTTACTGCCTTTATACTCTTCTAAGGATTCATTTGATCTATCCTGTCTATACCTTACGTATGCTTCCTACTTTTTCTTAACCAAATCCTCAAATTCTTTAGTCATCCAGCATTCCCTGTACCTACTATAATTTCTTAACACCCTAACAGGAATATATTTTCTCTGGAGTCTTGTTATCTAATTTCTGAAGGCTTCCCATTTTCCAGCCGTCCCTTTACATGCGAACATCTGCCCCCAATCGGCTTTTGAAAGCTCTTGCCTAACACTGTCAAAATTGGCCTTTCTCCAATTTAGACTTTCAACTTTTAGACCTGGTCTATGCTTTTCCAGCACTATTTTAAACCTAATAGAATTATGGTAACAGACCCCAAAGTGCTCCCCCACTGCCACCTCAGTCACCTGCCCTCAAAGATGTTTCATATAAAAATGGTACCTTTGATAGGGAATGTTTAGAATAGCAGTGTCTTGATGGCAGTTTACTCTCTCACTCCCTGGCTAACTCTTAAAATGCCAGTTTTTATATACCCCATACCTCAGATTGTCTCATTGGTTAAATGTTATCAAAACAGTAAAATTCAAATTCAATTGGGTTTCAGTATCCTGGGACATAATTTAAACTGATTGGTTAAATTTAAATGGTGGTCAAAACAACTGAGGTACCCAGTTTACAGCCAAATGTTACATTTTTCAATTTTCCAGTACACTCTGAGATGCTACTCAGACATATGATGGCTGCCTGCAAGCACTCACTGCAAAAACTCTCTCTTCAAGGTTTGGTACACACTTTCAGCTTCATAACAGAAGGGACCCGAGGATCAATGTTTTTCACACAAAAGATGGTTGGTATGTGGAAGGAACTCATTGAGAGTGTGGTGCTAGAAAAGCGCAGCAGGTCAGGCAGCAGCTGAGGAGCAGGAGAATCAATGTTTCAGGCATAAGCCTTTCATCAGGTTCCTTCATGTGGAAGGAATTGCCAGAGGAAGTGATGGATATAGGTACACTTACAACATTTAAAGGACATTTGGTTTGCTACATGAGCAGGAAAGGGTTAGAAGATTGGCCAAACACAGACAAATGGGACTAGTTTAGTTTGGGAAACTTGGTTGACATGAGCGAGTTGAACTGAAGAGTCTGTTTCTGCGCTGTCTGACTCTATGACTCTAAAATCAAAACTTACATGCCTTGAAAATAGAGATGAATGAATTAATACCTTGCCAGAGTTATACAAACTACAGTCAAAAACTGCAAGATGGATCTGGCTGAGAAGATAGTAACAAAAACTTTTTAAAAAACTTTTATTCATTTTTTATTGGGGTATAGGTGTCACTGGTTGGCCTGCATTTATTGTCTGTCGCTAGTTGCCCTTGAAAAGGTGGTGGTGAGCTGCCTTCTTGAATCACTGCTCTGCTTCTCGACTAAAGAATTCGAATAGTCTGAACAAGGTAAAAGTTTGCTTCCATCGAAGCACGTACAAAACAACAGCAAGGCACAACATAGTCTGAAGATCATAGTTAAATTCAAAAGAATTGTAAATCGATGTGAATTAAATTCAAGCAGGGTTTAAAATAAACCACCAATGCTCAATAGCAACATGCATCTATTGGCTATCATCCTGCAGAGCACCAAAAGGAACGGTGCACTGTTGAAGTTTAAGTAGAAGCAGATACCTACAGCAGCATGCTGAGAGAAAGAAAAACTTCATATTTTCAAATAGTGCTGCAAATTGAATAGTAACCGCGTAGATGTTTTTAATAACTGAAGCTGTGCTTGTACAACAGACAATTTTTTAAAAACTTCTTTCTTGATTCTAACTTTCTATGTATTTTTCAAACGTTTTAAAAGTGCTGGGATAATTTATTTGTCAACTTTCTATTTTTACTTATTCTCAATTCCCTTCTCAATGACTGATGCCTGGTATATTATCTGCAGTAAAAGTTATTGACCTTTTTGGGTCAGGGTCTGGCTCCCAGATTTATCTTTATAAAGAGCTGATGCTCTACAGCCAAGCACCTCCACCAGCGCCGAATTCAGACTTTAGCTTTAATTTGCAGATGAGGTCCTTATGATTGCAGAACACTTGACTCCACATCAAAAGAGAAGTCTATTTCCTTTTGCATTCGTGAACCTGAGTCTGCACTGGGAAAAGTTCACCTCAGTTGTTTGTGCAACACCTGGCCATAGTTTTGGCCCATCGGGCATGGACTTCATTGCCTTCAGGGCTCTTGCCCCTTTAAGGGTGGAGATCCTGCCTCCAGGGGTTACTGGACATTTGGAAGGCTGACAGATTTTTCTGTCTCTGAAGTTGTTTCCACAGGAGGTGTCTGCTGCTGAAACTTCACCCACCTCTGGGAGGAGGCAATGAATGGACATACCACTGTCCCCCTCCCCCATTGCCACCAACACTGTGGTGAATGGGGCTTTGGGTCAGTCAGGTAGGCCTCAGTAAAGGCACATGTGGTTAGTGAGGGTAAGGGATAAAGTTGCAGCAGGGAAGGTCATCATCACCAGGCGACCCTCTGTGGGTTTTATGAACTGACTGATTGCAAGCAGCCGATTCCCAAAAACTAGTTGGGGTAGTTCCAAGACACCTTCATTATCGAAAGTGGCCTCTGAGTGGGATGGGCCGCTCCTGACCTTTTCCCATCACTGATAAAATGCCTTGGTAATGGTGGGGATGTGAATGAGGACTTCACCACTCCACCCCCCACTTTCTTCCACCACTTTGTGTGCACCCAAACTGCACCTCATTACCCAGTACTTGCCCTGTCCCTTTCCCCTATCAATGATCATCGTTCAGCCTGTCCAAGCTTGGTAAAACAGGCAGATGTCAAGACACCAGTGGAAGGGAGTGATATCCAGTGTGGCTGTGTTGGCACCAATTACTCAGCTTGCTTTTCTGTCATAGGTCTGACAAGTGAAGTGATTGTAACGAGGTCAGCCAGGTTAACCTCATAGAATATGAGTTCCCTGATTGAGGCTGTTAATCTGATCCAATTAGGGAGCCCTGGCTAACAGACAGAAACAAGAGTGTCAGAGGTTTAGTTCAATCTATGAGCTGACTCTGAGGAAGCTGGATTAGTGTGAAGGACTGTCTACATGTAAATGAAAGTTGACTTGGTGACTGGATACCTGCCTCTGTGGAGTTATTTCAACAAGTGACAACTATTAAAATTGGGTGTCTGTACATAACAGGATTGTGGATGAAAACGCAGTACTGATATCTGCTCACCCAAAAATAAAGCTTATCTCTTCAAATAATGCAGAACTGACACCACTTATGGACCCATAACCACAGAACAATTTTGTGGATTGAGGAGGGGAGTGGAGAAAACAGTACTGTTCAGAATGTTAGACAAGCATTTGCTACTGTGCAATGTATTGCCTGAGAAACAAGTTAAATTACAAGATGTGAAGCAATTCACAGAGAAGAAATTGGACTGATGTAATCAATGAACTAAGTATTAAGGGAGAAGAACCAATTTAAAATTCCATTATTATCCTTGATACTTTTGGTGTTAGATTGGTTAAAACAAAAACATGTTTAACCTTGTTTAATACAGGTATTAATTCTATCAATAGCTTTTGTTGAAGATATTACCTTTGGAATTGGGGGTTGTGTGTGTGTATGTGTGTGTGTGACGACAATGTTGAATTATCAACACCAAGTACAGCTCATGATTACCCAAAATTTGAAGGTTGAACTGGTATGGGAAATTGCAGGATGACATCAGTAGTAAAATAATATTTTCTTGAATATTGGAGACCACTAGCATACCAAACTGCACAAGCAGCATAGATAGTGCTAAGCAGTTTCACATCTAAGAGATCAGATCTAAGAGTTGTAGCCCAGCCACGTCCTGTTGCAAATGGTGATGGAAAATTAAATAATCACTGGAAGAGGAACCTTCACAAATATCCTCATCCTCAATGATGGGGGAGCTCAGAACTTTGGTGCAAAACATGATGCATTCACAACAATCCTGAGCCAGAAATCCCGAGGCAATGATTCATCTCAACCTCCTCCGAAGATACCAAACATCACAGATTCACATCACATACATCAAGAAAATCTCTGAAATGACAGCCAGACTACTGCGACCACTAGGACTTATAACAGCACACAAACCAACAGCCACTCTCAGACAACAACTCACCAGAACGAAGGACCCGATACCCAGCATGAGCAAAACTAATGTAGTGTACAAAATCCCATGCAAGGACTGCACAAAACACTATATAGGACAAACAGGAAGACAGCTAACGATCCGCACCCATGAACATCAACTAGCCACGAAACGACACGACCAGCTATCCTTAGTAGCCACACACGTAGACGACAAGCAACATGAATTCGACTGGGACAACACTACCATTATAGGGCAAGCCAAACAAAGAACAGCCAGGGAATTCCTAGAAGCATGGCACTCATCCACAAACTCCATCAACAAACACATCGACCTGGACCCGATATACCGGCCACTACAGCGGACAGCTGAAATTGACAACCGGAAGCGGCAGGGACAGGCCACTATAAATGCCGGAGGAAACACCACAGAAGCGCTTCACAGGAGGCTCCCACGCACTGAGGATGTCACCTAGACAGGGAACGAAACGTTTGCAACAAAAATTTCCAGCTCGGCGAACAGAACCACAACAACATCACATGATATCAAAAATTTGCTGGAGGCACGAATACCTGCAAAGGTGATGGGTCCTGACAATATTATGTTCCATACTCTTAGCCAAGCTGTTCCAGCTTAGCTGCATCATTGACATTTAACCAATATTGTGGAAAACAGGTATGTCCTGTACACTTTAAGCTAGAAAAGTTAACGTGAATGATTATTGCTCCATCAGTCTGTTCTCAATCATGTGTGAAGTGATGGAGGGTGTCATCCACTGTGCTATCAAGCAGCACCTTCTCACTGATAGCCAGCTTGGTTTCTACCAGCGCCACTCAGCTCCTGATCTCAATGCAGCCTTAGCTCAAACATGGAGATGAGATAACAGTGATTGCTTTTGACATCAACCACATTGGACCCAGTGTGGCCTCAAGGAACCCAAGCAAAACTGGAGTGAATGGAAATCAAGGGGACACTGTCCACTGATTGGGAGTCATTCCTGGCTTTGATGAAGGTGGTTGTGGTTGTTGAGGTCAATCATCTCAGCTGTAAGACTTTTATTTTGCAAGACAAACTACTTCGCAGATTCAAAGGTAGTGAGGTGGTGTTGGAATTAAGTAAAGTAATAAACTAAAGGTGTGCAGAAATATCTGTCATTCATGGGTCTTATTGACAATTTAACTTGAGATGTTGGCTTAGTCATTCTGAACACAAACAGATGCCGAGAGGACTGATAGCAACTCATTATAAATAACATTGTTTCAGACTGTGAAGTTTCAACTATAATGCATTGTACTAATTTCTTTAGATTGTGAACACATGATGTTATTAAAGGGATGGAAAATAATATTGTTGGGATTCACCTATATTGGTACAGATGTTTATAATGTGATATCATTAATGCACCTATAAACATGTTAGCACTGCATTCTGTAGTAAGATGCTTGAACCATTTTATCACAGTAGGAAATGTCATTGACAGACTTTTTGTGTGTTTTCGTCCTGCCCATGTTTAATATGTTTTGGATTAAGAGAGAGGCATCTTTTCTAAGCCTTTGACTCTGTATCCCACTTAAATAAGCCAACAACTATTTGAGAGTTTAAAAACATTACTTGTTCCCTCACATTTCCCCAAGATACATGGAAGATTGCACACACATACACAAAAATTAGAAACAGATATAGGCAGGACATGTTTTTCAGATTACTGTTGTTTTGGTCTCTGATTTACAGTCTCTAGTATCCTACGTGGCAAGGTTCCATGTCCTGAATGGTTTCCAGAATTTGAAGTGGAGGTAAGATTCTTGTAAAGCAGTATGTTCACAGCAAGTTGAATTTTTGTTTTCATTGAATATCTGGGAGTTTAGTTCCTCAAGAGTTTAGTTCCTTTGCTTGAACAGGCTACACACTTGAGCTGCTTTATGTCTTGCAGCTTGTTTTCCAGTCTGGTTCACATCCTAGTTGAACTGATAATTAGAGTTTTAATCAAACTTCTTGCAAGCAACTCTGTATTAATGCTCAAAGCAGATAAAGAAAACATGGCTGTCTGCTTGTGGTTTCTCACAAGTTTAAGGTTTTTTTTCCAAATTAGGTGAGCTGTTTATGTTGGTTTCATGTCATATTGTTGAGGGTTATTATCTGAGACACACCAAGTCTTGTTTGGATGGAGAAAGCCATTATGATGTCATGGGAGGTTAACTGCAGTCATTCATTTCCATTTGTCATAAACTGAGTTTTGATCAATCCACTTTGTTCAGAATAAAACAAGGAGACAGATAATCTGGACACCCCATACTCCTTTCGTGTTGGTCTGTCTTTGAAAAAAAGAGAGTTGTGAGTTCCCTGGATGGCTATGAATATCCACATTTAATTAGGGATTTGCCTGAGATTTGATCAAGTCAATAATCCAAATGCTAAAAGTCATATGACTTGAGCCAACCTTCTTAACAGTTTGTTTGATTCCATAAGACCACAAAACCATAAGGTATAGGAACAGAATTAGGCCATTCAGCCCATTGAGTCTGCTCTGCCGTGCAGTTGTGACTGATGTTTCTCAACCCCATTGTCCTGCCTTCTCCCCATCATGCTAGACCTCCTTATTAATCAAGAACGTATCTATCTCTGTTTTAAAAACACTCAATGATTTGTTCTCCACAGTCTTTTGCGGCAATGAGTTTTACAGATTCACCACCATCTGGCTGAAGAAATTCCTCCTTATCTCAGTTTTAAAGAATTTTCCCTTCACTCTGCTGCTGTGTCCTGGGGTGTTAGTGCTCTCCAAGCAGTGGAAACATCTACTTTACATCCACTCTCTCAGTATTCTGGAAGTTTCAATCAGATTACCCTCTCATCCTTCTAAACCCCATTGAGTACAGACTCAGAGCCCTCAACTGCTCCTTCCGTGACAAAGCCTTGGGTCATTCTTGTAAACCTTCCCTTAACCGTCTTCAATACCAACCTTCCTTACTTACAGCAACCAGTGAGTATTGATTGAAAGTTCATAACATTCTATGCATGTTGGAATTCATATCACTGCAACTTTAAATGGCAGCCTTTAACTGGTTCAGATTTTAACTACACAATATGTGTAAAATACTTGTTTCAGTTCTTGACGTTTGGTCATGTTGGAGTGTTGAGGTAATTTGTCATTGTTCTTAATTTTGTATGAATTAAAACAAATAATTTGGCACTATCCACTGTTGCTATATGGAAGTGCGAACATTATCCAAGGACAGAATTGTAATTAATCGCAATGCCCTCAGTTATCGAGTTTTTCACAATACCAGATTTTCATCTTCAGTTAGCTGATCTGGCCTTTCCATGTTGATCCTCTCAAAGAACAGTACTTAATCTGAACTATCAACATCCTTTCTCCCACCCCTCCAACCAGCTATGGCATAAATACTGTCCCCTCCACACTTCACATCAGGTCTGATCATCTAGACTCAAAACGTTAACTTGCTTTTCCTCCATGGATGCTGCCTGACCCATTGTAATCTCCAGCACTTTTTTTTAAATTTTCAGTATTTTCCTCATGCTTGCATTAAATTGTCTTTGCCATATATCTACACATATTGCAAGCTTGTCTGTCTCCCCTTGTTGTCTCTTGCAATCCTCCTCACTCTTTATTACTTTGCCAAGTGTTATATTATCTGCAAATTTTGAAAACTGTACTCCTTATATTTAGGTTCACAACTTGCATATATTGCAAGAAAGGCAATTGTGCAAATACCAATCTATGGGGAGCATACTGCATAATTCTTGTCTATCACATTAAAGAAAATAATGCTCCCGCCCTGCTTTCATGTAATTTACACACCTAAATTACTAACCTTCTTTTAATCCGGAGTTCTCTGTTCCAAGCAAGTTGTATATGGTATTTTATCGAATATTTTATGCACATGTACTGCATTACTTTCATCAGCCATGGCTGTTGTTTAATGAAGGGACTCAATCAAGTTAGATTGACAAATCCATACTGTCTTTTCTTGATAGGTCATGTTATCTATTTTCTCCTAAATGACAATCTGTAATATACTGCCCACCACTGATGTTAAACTGGCTGGTCTATAACGAATACCTGATGTTGAAAAGCTTTTGCTAAGCATCACATATGAATGGCTACATGGCATCCCAGCGCATATCAAGAACTCTTCATTCTATGATAAATGCACTGAGTGTGTTCCACATATTGAATAATAAACTGGTGGTCAACAACATCATTTCAAGAGAACAATGATCTCTGGGTGTATTCTGTTCCCTTTCTTTTGACAAGGAGTGCAACATTTGCAATCTTCCAGTCCACTCAAGCTGCTCCCATATGCAAGGAAGATTGAAAATTGCAATCAGAACATCTGCTACCGTCACTCTTGCTTCTCTCAGCATTGTAGGATGCATCCCATCTGGACCAGATGGCTCACTCACTATGAATGATGACAAACTATTTAGCACTTCAGCTGTTTCTGCAGCTTTTCTATCCAGAATTTTTCTTTTGGTGAGGAGAAAATATAGTACAGTTTAATGTTGGGGAGAAGTAACTTACTTAGATAGTATCATTTATTCTTTGTAATAGATTCTCAATGCATCAAAGATTTGTTTCTCTGTGCAATACATGGAAACTGGTTGGGGGGTGTGCAGTTGATAAATTTAGAGCATGTTATAGAATTGTATAGTCATAGAGATGCACAGCATGGAAATAGACCCTTCAATCCAACTTGTCTGTTCTGAACATGCACAGATCAATCATAAATTAAACGACTCCCATTTGTTAGCATTTGCCCCCTCTCGCTCTCAACCCTTCCGATTCATATAACCATCCAGATGCCTTTTAATTGTTGCAATTGAACAAGCCTCCACCACTTCCTTTGGCAGCTCATTCCATACATGCACCACCCTCTGTGAAAAAGTTACCCTTTTCACAGGGTGAAAAGGGTAACTTTCCTTCTCACCCTAAACCTATGCCTTCTAGTTCTAGAGCCCCTGCTGTGGGCAAAAGACCTTGTCTATTTTTCTTATCCATTCCCCTCACGATTCTATAAATCTCTATTATGTCACCCTTCAATGCTCTAGGGAAAACAGCCCCAGCTTATTCAGCCTCTCCCTGTAGCTCAAACTCTTGTGTTATAAAGTTATTCCTGAGTTGTTATTGGTTTGTAATGCTATCTATAAGTTGTCAGTTATCATCACTAATCATCACTATTCCTTTAAGTAATGGCTTGCTGATATAATGGATATTTCTTCTAGGATCAGTGAACACAAGTCAATTCAGTTTCCCAAACCCAATAGCACCCTGCCTCCTTCATCTCCAGGATAAAGGGACTTTCACCAGCACCTGCCTGCTTCTGAACACAGACTTCATTGCACTGAAAATCCAGCCCATACTTTTAAAGAAAATGCGTTTTAGTGTCAAAAGAATTGTGTTGGAGAATGTAAAGAGAAATGTAACAAATTGGAAAAATGAAGACTGTGCTGAATACGGAGAAGTCTGTTTTATTATTCATGAAGAACACTATTAACATTCAAAAGAAGATTCCTTCTAATGGAACTTCAGCAAATAAGCAGACTGCATCTTACCACATTTTTCACCAAGCCTTGTTTGCTTAATGGATCGCCCATTGTTATCAAACCACAGAAAATGAATATCTGATATGGGTTTGGAAATTATCACATACATTTGATTCGAAGCTGCAGGGCTTCATAGAGATCTAAGAAATGCCATCGATGATATGTCTTTTGACTGGAAGAAGGAGGATCAGTGAGGCTCTTGTATTCAAAATGGTTTGAAGCTGAAAATGTCATCAATGAGGATGCAATTTTGTAAGTGGTGGATTCCACAGGTTGTGCTGCTACTGTTCAGCTTTCCTTTTATATGTTTACACAGTACTACTACTTAGAATAATAGGCAAATGCCAGCTGCAGCAATATTTTCTTGTTTTATGAAAGTGGTCTCTAGTTCAACATACAGTGTAGATAACTTGTGCTTCTAATGGTTCCAATTATGCTGGCATTGATAATTAAAAGATATTTTGTACTCTCTATAGATCTAGTTCATGGCTAATGTTACAGTAATGTAGCCATTTCCGAAAGTTTCTCTATACTTTTGTAATTATAGCAACTTGGTGAGTCAGCTGAAAACTAATCAAACCACTGTATTGAAAGAAACATAAGCTCACCAGAAATGTCAGTGCTTTTCAGGTCTCATGAATCATTTGCAATATTTGAAAGACAGAAACTGGAACAGCCATGAAAAATCAAGTAAATAAAAAAGCAAATTATCTTTCAACAGTCTTTGCAATTGCTTCAAGAAATGCTATTCTTTCCAAACTTTATCCCCAGAGAACATGGATAGACAAAATGCTGTGCTGTTGAACATGAAAATATTGAAAGGCATGGATTGTAATATTAGGCTTTGTAAATCTGCAATGCTTTGCAGCAATGTTTTTAGATTGTAAGCCTGTGATTACATTATGATGCTGTTTCAATGATTTTGTATGCACTCATTGTTCAATCACAGAATAATGGATCTCAGGATGTAAGGTAAAGCTTTTGCGTGCATTGTTACAGTCATGCACATCATTATTGTCATTACCTTGAGAAACCTATAAACTAAAATGACTGCATGCACCTGCCCTGCAACACAAGTACCAGTTTGCAACTATGTTAATCAAAATTACTATAAATAATGAATGTAAAATTTAAAAGATAAATTTAAACTTTAAATAATCATACAACAAAGACACTTCTTAAACAAGTTCAGCAATCCCTTTCAACATTTACAGTGATATGCAACTGCACAGATCAACAAGATCCACCATTCTTTTTTCCATACAGGAGGTGAGGAGGTCTCACAGAATCCACATAGTGTGGAAAGAGGCCATTCAGCCCATCAGGTCTGCATCAATCCTCCAAACAGCATCTCACTCAAATCCAGCCCCCCGCCCTAACCCCAAGGCTAAGCCATGTAGTTTACACACCCATAGACACAATGGGCAATATGGCACAGCCAAGCCACCTAATCTGTACATCTTTGGACTGTGGAAGAAAACCAGAGGAAATCCATGCAATCACAAGGAGAATGTGCAAATTCCATGGAGACATCACCCAAGGCTGGAATTGAATTCGGTCCCTGGTGCTGTGCAGCAGCAGTGCTAATCACTGAGCAACCATGATACCCCAATAAAATAGATAATAAATTTAAGAACATTTATTAATGTTGGGCCAAATAATCCTGTGTATGTGAGAAATAGTGACTGCACACTTCTGCAACTCACAAGTGATGCACCATGCCACTTTTCTTTTTTCTCCTTGAGGTCAGGTTTTCAGTGCAATTTGCAGACTATCCTGCAGTACGTGAGGAGTGTGGGTTCATTAGAATCTGACCTCAATTCTTCCATTGCCCATCTACTCCCATGCCTGCCCATGCCACTTGTCCCCTCTCTGCAACGTCTTGTATCCCCTACCCTCCCTCAGATGTTCCATCCATCTGTTGACTGTGCTGTTGTAGGGGAGGTGTTAGAATTAACCATTAAGGAGGTTACAGGTTGGCACTTAGAAAAAAACTCAAATTAATTGAGAAGAGTCAGCATGGTTTTTTTGAAAGGGAAATCCATGTTTAACCTATTTGTGGGACATTCTTCGAAAAAGTAATATGCGCTGTGAATAAAAGGTCGGCCTATAAATGTGCTAAAATTGAATTTCCAGAAGGCATTTGGTAAGGTTCCACATCAAAGATCATTGTGCAGAGTAGGAGCACATGGGTTACGGGTAATATATAATCATGTGGAGAAGATTGGATGGCTGGCAGATTAGATAGTAAATGTGCCCTTTACTGATGAGAATGATAAGGGTCTACATCTTGTTTAACTTCACATCAATGACTTGGATGAAGAAAACAAAGTTTTCTTTGTTAGTTGTGAATTTGTGAAATGATGCAAAGTTAGGAAATTATAATATGAAAAGGACACAAGGACTGTATTGTGGGAAAATGTGAAATTGTTCAATTTGGCAGCAAAACAAAGGATTACTTAAAAAAAGGATGCCTGCAGAATTCCTGGTGAGATGAATTTAGATGTTCTAGCGCACAAGTCATGAAAAGTTAGTATGTCGATACAACAAGTGATTTAGAAAGTTAATAGCTTACTGTCCTTAATTGCAAAAGGACAGAGACCACATCTCAAATACTGTAGGCAGTTTTAGCCTTCTTGTTTCAGGAAGGATGTAATTTTTATTATTATTTTGCATGCATTTGATGAAGGCTTCCTCTACTCAGCCAGCTATCCCTAATTGCCCAAGTGTCAGTTATGATTCAACCACATTGCTGTGAGTCCAGAGTTGGTTGTTGGCCAGATTAGGTAAGGACGGCAGATTTCCCTCCCTGAAGGACTTTTTTTCAAAATGTCAGTAGACAAAGGGGATACAGTCACTGTGAGACTAACCACTTTTCTCTCGATTTTTATTGGCTACCACTTTCACTATCTGCAATCTTCCATTGTTGGATGTGTGTCAGAGTGGGTTTTCTACAAAAAAAGGTTTAGTCAATTGATAAATGTAAGAAAGGTTGGACAGACTAGGCTTGTTTCCACAAGATTTCAAAAGAGTGAAGGCTGACAAATGAAACATATAAGATCTTTATTGATTTTAACAAGGTGGCTGTGGAAAAAATGCTTCTTCTTGTAGTGGAGTCAAGTACTAAGGGGCATTGTTTTAAGACAATCGGGATTTCTCTTTTAGGACAGAAATAAGGAGATTTTCTTTTCTCTCAGACCACTGAGAGACTTTGTAACTCTCTGCTTCAGTTGGTTCTGCAGCTGAGGTGGAGGGTGGTGGGGGAGGGGGGAATGGCATGCTTCATTGAATATTTTACATCAGAGGTAGATATATTCTTATTAGGCAAGGGAGTAAAAGGTTATCAGCAAATTCAAAACAGATCAGCCAAGATCTTATAGTTGTGCAGAACAGGCTCAATTTTCCCGCTCCTCGGATGCTGCCTGACCTGTCGTGCATTTCCAGCACCACTCTAATCTAGATTGTGGTTTCCAGCATCCGCAGTCCTTGTTTTTACCTTGAGGAGCTGAATGGCCTACTTCTCTTAATTCATGAGTTTGCATATGTGACCCACACCACCTGTATGTATTCATCACAATCATTTCAACCTACATGCACAATGAACAGTCATCCAACCCCAGAGGATATCAAAGGAATGCAAATGTTTTACATTCCTTATAGGAAGCAAGAAAGCTCTCAGTCTAATAAATACCTCCATGTCACTGACAATGATATTAAATTACATTCTATTGTGTGAGAAAAAGCTTGGAATACTTAGCATCCTATTAGCTTGCATCATTTTACTCATTCATAGGATGTAGCCATCACTGGCTGGACCAGCATTTATTACTAATTTCCAGATGTCCTTGCCCAACAGATCATAAAAAAAGGGCAGTCAGTTATTGCAGATTCTTAAAACTGTCATTCAGTCTCCAGTGAATAGGACTGTGGTGAAATCCACTTGCAACTTGAAACTTAGCCATGAGAACAGGATTTGGTTGTTTCAGTTTCCAAGCAGGGCACCTGTCAATCAATATAATGGGAAAAATGATTAAGTTTTTTTAAAAATATATCTAAAATAGACTTTTAAAAACATGTCGGTTGTCAAGAATAATGTTAGGAGCTCTTATGACAGTTGCAGTTTGCCTATGTCTGATCCAGGAGACTTCAGACCAAGCTCTACTTGCTCCAGCTGTGCCTAATAACATCTCTGAACAGGTTGATTTGAAAATATATATCGAGATCATTGTGTTTTTTTATATTACCCAGGACCATTTAAATGGTGATTGAAAAGATGACGGTGTGGGCTAACAGTGTGTTGTGTATCCAGAGTGTGGTGCTGGAAAAGCACAACAGGTCAGGCAGCATCCAAGGAGCAGGAAAATCGACATTTCGGGCAACCTGTTCCTCAGATGCTGCCTGACCTGCTGTGCTTTTCCAGCACCACACTCTGGACTCTAATCTCCAGCATCTGCACTCCTCACATTTGCCCAGGGTATTTTGTATCATTTTTCCTAGAAATGTGGTGCCTTATTCATTGCATATCAAGAACATAGAAGGATGGTCAATGTATGGCTAAAGTTGTCATTGAAGTGTAGATCCTGAAGTTGAATCACTACATTAAAAACACATGTACATTGCAACATAACACCTTATCATGATATTTGAAGGTATACAAACAATTTACTCTTATCTTGCAAAGTGTTCCCAAATCCTTGGCAGTATCCATTTTCTTCATGAACTCTCAAGTCCAGTGTTCTTTTCATGGGTTTTTAAGGGTTTTCAAAACAAACAGATGAATGGCATGTCACAGGAAATCCAATTTTCACTTTCCTCTCAAAGTGTGAAACCTGACTTCAGTGGGGGTGGGGGTAAGACTTGAAGCTTGGATGTTTGTGATCTGCAGAAAGACAAGGGGAAAGTGGAAGGATATGGAGGAAAACTGGGTTTCCTCTTTCAAATAAAAGAATGGCGATTCATGCTGCAAACTGCATCTTTGAACGCAGTTGGGAATTCAGCCCATTATCCCTCTCAGTATTGATTCGAGATACATGGTAGAAACATTTTGCTGCTTAAATGAACTTAGTATGATGAAATTTGGTATGTTTTAAACCTGATGTGTGAGAAATTATCTTTAGATTGCAACAACTGATAGTTAAATCCCTCTGAGTATTTTGTTGGATATTTGTTCACAAGTGTTAATGAGTATTTCAATGCTTTAAAAAAAATCTATGGTGATCAGATTACTGAAGCATGATGTAAAACCTCACAATATTTATTTTTCTGATATCTACTTGCTAATTAATCATCAGTTGATGCATTTGTAATTGACCCACTACCGAGCATGTTGTCTGAATATGTTTTAATCAGATTCATTAAATAAACCTACATTTTAAACAGAAGGCAGAGAAAGACATGTATCCATTTTGTCAGACAGGGGTTTCATTGCAGAAAGAAAAGGAAAAAAAAACAGATTCTTTGTTCATTATGTCATTCAAACAAAGAAACAAAGAGAGCAGTTGCCTTCAACCCATAAATAAAGAATATGTAGCTGTTCACCGTTGATGAAAAATTCCCCTGAAATTTATCTGTGACTGACTTTCAAGTTTGTAATGGGCTTCCTAGATGTACTGTCTTGGAAATTTTGGATGTCAAGCCTACTTTTGTTTGGGGTCAGGTGGGTGGGTTCAGGGTGGGGTCCCTTCATGAAAAAGGAGATCAAAAAGAAAAAAAGCAAGACTGGAAAGTGAAAATGGAAAGAAAAAAATATAGTCTATTAGTAAAAGTATTCCTGGTTTTCAGGAAACCAAAACTGAAGTGAAACTGGTTGAGGCTCTACGAAGGGATCCTGAGACATCGACGCTTAAAAGTTGAAATAAATGGGCCCAGTGACTTAGTCAACTTGGATTGTTTAGCTCAGTTGGCAAAATGGTGAGCTTGTAATTCAGAATGATGCTAACAGCATAGGTTCAATTTGTGTACTGGCTGAGGTGACCTTAAAGGACTCTTGTTTTCAACCTCTCTTTTTACTAGAGGTGGGGTGACCCTCAGGTTAAACCACCACCAGGCATCTGTCTCCAATAAGAGAGGAATCCTGTGGGACTATGGTGACTTAAAGTAACTTCACCTTTTAGTGGTGAAGTATAGGCAAGCTAATGAAGACAGAGGCAGGATGCAGGGAATGAACACATGCCTGCTTCAGTTTCTTGAAGAGGATATCAGAAGACCTCTACTGGAGGAGGTTCTCACCCATTTTATTTTGGTGAAGACCATACCCATGGCAATCGTGGTGCATGGGGATCACAGTATGTCTGAGAAGGAGAGGAGCTGAATTTTTTTTTGTAAAGAAAATAAATCTTTGAAGAATCTCAACTGAGTTTTTTGACCTGTAGGATTGGATTAGACTACTGAGCTAATTCACAAGATCTGTCCTGATTGAAGCATCAATTTCATGTGTAATTTATTATTCATATTCAGCTTCAATTTGACTGTTCACTCATACCTATTTATTAATATTGACTTTAGGTTTTACATACAGGAGAATGTAAAACAGTATTTAGAGTTTGCTTTGTTTGATTTTGTGTAGTAAAATGGTTAGGCCACAGCTAAAGTAGTATGTGCGGTTCTGATCACCACACTATAGGAAGGAGGTGAGTGCAGTTGAAGAAGTGCACAGGACTTTCACCAGCATGTTGTCTGGGACAAAGGATTTCAGCTATTAAGAGGGACTGAGTAAGCTCAGGTTGTTTTCTGTGGAGCAGACAAAGTTGAAGGTGGACCGGATAGAGGTGTATCAGATTGAGGGACACAGACAAGGTGTAGTCCACAGACATGGAATGCTAAATGGTGGCTCTCCTTAGTTGAAGGGTCAGTAACAAGGGGACATAACGTTAAAGTGAAACGTAGGAGGTTTAGATGGGATTTGAGGAAATATTATTTCATCCAGAGCATTGTAGGGTCTGGATTGCACTGCCTGGGAAGATAGTTGAGGCAGCAAACCTCACAACCTTTAAAAAGTACTCAGGTGAGCACTTGAAATGTCATAACATTCAGGACTGTGGGTGTAGTGTGGGGTAGTGAGACTTGTGTAGGTAGAGTATATTTTTGGTGGTACAAACTTGTTGGGCTGAAGACCCTCTTCTGTACTGTATGATTCTATGATTCTAACCCTTTATCTCTTTCAAAACATGGCTTCAGTCTTTCAACATTACTCTAGAAATTTGTATTCATTATTAAGAAGAGAGCATTCATGATATCTACCAAGATTGTACTAGTGAAAACAAACTGGCTTGTAATTTTTTTCAGATGATTTTGAGGCTTGTGAGCAAATGTTCAGATACAATCTGACCTTTTAGTTCACTCGGGTAGTAAAGCCATCTGGTTTGAGTTGATTGGTGAAGCACTTCAATACCTGTTTACATAGAAGAAGCAACAGGTGGATTGGTCACATTTTCATGAAATACTCCAGACTTTAATTCAATCTTAATCAACACATTATAAAACTTGCTATGACAGAGTATTCAGAACTTCATTTCCCTGACAAGATAGACATATTGTCAAAGCTTTTCATCATCCAATTATCAAGACAAATGTAAGAATGCCAAGTCTTAAACATTCACAATAGTATATATCATTGGAGAAAAGGGTT
This sequence comes from Chiloscyllium plagiosum, assembly GCF_037043375.1. Lineage (NCBI taxonomy): Eukaryota > Metazoa > Chordata > Chondrichthyes > Orectolobiformes > Hemiscylliidae > Chiloscyllium > Chiloscyllium plagiosum. Next base: position 32,976,898 of record NW_028270141.1, read on the forward strand.
GCAGTACCTCAAACAGTCAATCTGCATTAGAGAAACAACCAGGAAACTATAGAGTCCCAATTCTTTAGAGTAATTCATAAAGCATATAAATTCTGAATGTATTCATTGGGTTTGCCGAACAGTTGCTGCATATGTATGTTGAACTTCCATTCCTTTATTTTCCTAGTTTAAATTCAGACTGACTTTAATGTAAACCAATACCTTATTTCTTTACTTTTCTACTTATTCTCTAAAATAATGCCTAACTTTTAAAATCTATTACTCTTACTATTTTGTATCTAAGTTTCTTGTACCTAGGTACCTTGGGACCGAAAATGGCACCTTATATGGCGACGTTATACACTTTTCAATGTGCTTTTCATTGATTATCATGTCAATGGTCTTGAGTACATGTGACAATAAAACCTAAATCAAAAAATCAAATATATATGTATCACTTCCAGCAAATGATAATGAGAGGCATTAAAAAGGTGAAATAATTATCTTACATTGATTTTTAGTTGTGTAATCAGAATTGGTCAACAATGGTTGCTCAATTGTAGACTCATCATCAGCATTGGCCTCAGGTATTTTTCTATGGCAATGTTTTGGACAATCATAGTCAACCTGCCAAGCAATCTTCATCCTTTTTCTCTGAAAAAAAATTTTCTTGCATTTGTCTTGATAATTGCTAAACAAAAATATTTCCACACAATGTCTTTCTTTTGCAGAAAAATGCACAGCTTTTTCAAATTAACAAGGCATCAAAGGAGCATAACCTCACTTATAATCTTTCTGAAAGGCAGTTTCTTGCCCTTTAACTGTGCTAACTATATGTATTCATTTGTCCTGGAGACAAAGTGTCTGGCATTCTATTTGTACTTTTTTGGTTTGCGTAACACATCCGAAAGAAGTTGATTTTAAAGTTATTATTAAATGTATTGGTTGTTAACAGAAAGACATGGTTTTAATTACACTGGTAATTGCAGTAGGGATTCAAACTTCATAGTAACAGTAAGTGATCGAACTGGAATAATTTGAGTAATTGGAGAAGTAGTTCAATCCAACATTAATCTGAAAGCAGAACCAGCACCAAGATCTGAAGCTTCTTGTAATAATATGTATTTAAGGAACTTACAAGGATGACAATATTTGGAGAAACATAAACTAAATATGCTGGAAATGCTCAGCAGGCTTGTGAAACCGTGTTAACTTTTCATGTCATGATTATCCATTGTGTATGTGAGCTTCTAAAAAGGACATCATGCTTGGCAATGTCAATATAATTTTTAAAGAGGGAACTAAAGGAATAGACAAGGGAATATCCATGAATGTAACTTATATAGACTTTCTGATGGCATCAGGTCAAGTTCTTCATAAGAGACTGATTGTAAAAGTTGAAGCTTATGCAACTGAATGATAACATTTGATCTGATCAGAAGATTGACTCAGCAATAGGACATAATGAGTAGGGACAATCACAGGTACCCTCAGTGGTACGATGGGAAGTTGTCACATATATATTTTAACCTCAACTAATCAGCATATTATTATAATCCCTGTAGAGACTGTTGAATTTGGTTTTAAAAAAATGACTTGTTGCTAATGGATAACATAATTACCTTTTAAGACTTTGATGTAAAACCAAATTAAAAAGCTTTGTTGACTTTTTCAGGAGGTAATTTATAATGTAAACTACAGAATAGAACCTTGAACACAGCTAAAGAAACAATGATCCGATATATCCAATACTGTCAGTCAGTTAAGTAGGTTGTCATGTCTCCCAGATTTAGTCTAGAATTCTTCATAATGTCTGAGTGATTAATTCCAATCTTTCGCTTTCTTTCAGGATGTGTGTTTTGGAAACTCTGGTGAATTTTCCCAGCCTCACTCCAACTCCTCACAAATTTTTTTTTCAAAATCAAGCACAAATGTTCATCCTCATTATTGTATAGTAAGCCCATAGAGAATTATGTTCTCCAGCTGTTTTCTCTCCTAAAGCCTGGCAGACAGATGCACTTATCTGAGATATTCAGTGATATTTCAGGAAACTCCATAATCCAATTTTTACAATGGGTCAATTTCCAAAGGTAGCTTGAATCACTTGGGCCTTCTCTCCAAGTAGGAATATCAGTTAAGTAACCTTGAAAGCCTCGCTCAGTTTCTTCTTAGAACTTGGACTGCACAGTGGCTCAGTGACTAGCACTGCTGCCTCACAGCACCAGGTACCCAGGTTCAATTCCAGCATTGGGTAATTGTCTGTGTGAAGTTTGCACACATTCTCCCTATGTCTGCGTGGGTTTCCTCCCACAGTCCAAAGATCAGGTGAATTGGCCATGCTAAATTGCCCATTAATCAGAGGGAAATGGGTCTGGGTGGGTTACTCTTTGGAGGCTGGTGTGGACTTGTCGGACCAAAGGGCCTGTTCCCACACTGTAGGGAATCTAATCTAAAAGGAAATGGGTTTTTTTAAAGCACATTCTCAAGTTGGGGAAGAGAGCAGGTAGAGCAGGTCAATAACAGCTGAGATGTCATGACATCCACCCCAGTTAATGTTTGTGGATAGCAAGAGGTAAAAATAATCAATAATAATGTCAAGAAAGCTAACAACTTTCATGCAGGTGCAAAGTAGACATGGTACCACTACAGCTCATACTTTCTCAATGTGGAAATGTTTTCCGGTCAATTCTTGAGCAGCTTAAATGTCGATGAAAGCACCCTATAGAGATGATCACACTGCTTCAATTTTGTAATTTTTAACTGACTGAATGTTTCAGGTCATCTCTGTCCATGTGGTGCTGAGTATAACTGCTGTTCTTGCAGGATAAGACATTAATGTGGGATTTTTTGCACATGTAGTGCATTTTCATCTGTAGCTGTTAGTCCACTGTGAAACCATCATTTAAATATCCTGCCAATTTCAGGCATGGTGTTTTCTTATTTTACCATCTTCACACCTGTGAAATGGGAGATGCATCAAATGCCTGTGAAATTAATTGGCATAGGACAGCCCTGTGGTCAGGTTAAACACACTGTTTGAAAACCTTTCACCTCTGATTTTTTAAATGCCAAAGTACAGTCCCAGTCCAATTGAGGAGCACTTCTTTCTCTGTCCCCTGCTTCATTATTACAGTATGTGGCCTCATTTCTCCAGTGATGAATAGAAATGGTTGATAAATATTAATGCAAATACATGTGGTAAAGATATAAATATGTAATGTATGTTAGTGGGCGGCACGGTGGCACAGTGGTTAGCACTGCTGCCTCACAGCGCCAGAGACCCGGGTTCAATTCCCGCCTCAGGCGACTGCCTGTGTGGAGTTTGCACGTTCTCCCCGTGTCTGCGTGGGTTTCCTCCGGGTGCTCCAGTTTCCTCCCACAGTCCAAAGATGTGCTGGTCAGGTGAATTGGCCATGCTAAATTGCCCGTAGTGTTAGGTAAGGTGTAAATGTAGGGATATGGGTGGGTTGCGCTTCGGCGGGGCGATGTGGACTTGTTGGGCCGGAGGGTCTGTTTCCACACTGTAAGTAATCTAATCTAATCTAATCTAATATCTTTCACCCTTACAAAGTCTAAGCCGCTCACATTCCATCGTAATTACCTTGATCTATATTTATTATTCAAACTGCTTTGTGTAAATTGCAGCAACACTACTGGCAGATTAGGGTAATTACACCCCAACTCATTGCCATGCATTGGTTCAATTCTGGATCTCGGCATGAGAATCAATAATGGAAAAAGTTGCAGAAAGTACACACAGATCCAAACTTTCAATATGACATAATTTCCTTTACTGGCCTTGTATCAATCCACATCAGCTTTCTTTCATTGTTTTCCTGCAGGAACAATTAAAATCCAAATGGTGCCTCTTGCAAATTCCATCGGGTGATATTATAACTCTTGGCTCATTTTATTATCTCATCCAAAAAGTGATGCACTTGACTGTGCAGCACTTCTTCAGTTGTAAACCAGCCTAGATTGTAAACTCATGTCTCTTGAGTAACACTCAAAACCACAAACTGCTTAATTGGAGGGAAGTGTGCTACCACTGAGCCAATACTGATATTGTAAAATGTAAGAGAGCTCTTTGGGCAATCTGACAAAGGAAGTGGTGGTTAATTCTTAGTTCTCAGCCAGTCCTACTACCTCTCTGCTTCCTCCCTCTTCTGATTGCACACAGCATCGATCATTCACAGTTGGGAAGAAAATTTCATTTTCCTTGAAGCAAGACTCTAAATTGTGCACAAAAGGGACACATTCTGAAGGAAATGCAACCCCAGTAATGTCAAATGAATGTTCCTGAGGGTCAGTGAACTCAATTCAGGGAGATCTTGCAACAAAATGCAAATAATTCACTGCTGATTCTGATGCTCAGTCAAAACAATACAAAGCAACTTGAAACAAAAATATTTGGTACAGCTTATTTTTCGTTTTTTTAGAGTCTTGCATACAGGTGACTGTACCTTTTGGGGAGTTTCATAGAACTTCTGAAATTTCAGTTCTATGCGTAACATATCACTTCAGAGCGAACTTTAAAACGTTCGCGTAAAGATTGAACATGATCTAACTCAGTCAGGAGCTGGATATGTATCTTTTTATCCAAACCTTAATAACAGAACTGAAATACTAGGCCATCTGCTCATTCCTAATTATAACATGGTGTTCTGCAAATTTTGAAGAATTGAATGACTTTACTTATACAGTGTTGTATTTATTCCAAAGTGTTGGTACCAGTTCCAACTCCAATTACAGCTTTTTAGGTTGGCTAAGTACAACCTATCTACCTCTGGGACATTAAGACCAAAGTTAACAACTACATTTTATCAGCATCTTTAGAGAATGCAATGTAAGTCTACAAACGTAAAGACTGATAGCTGAACGGTGTTTGGCTGGATGCATGTAGATTGATAATCCAATTCAGCTTGACAGGCTAGTCAGGATATTTTCTACTTGTTCATTCAGAAATATCTACCCCTCCTCCCAAGAAACCACAAGTTACAGTGAATGCTTGCATGTGCAGCAGGTTAGATATGTTTTCTCAAGAAGGGTTAGTTTAATGTCAAAGTAGCATGGCACTTCATCAGCACCCTATTTAACTTTTGTATAACCCTCTTCTCTTTTCTTGGGTAAAGCCAGAAGTTAAACCATATACTTGAGTGCAAAGCCCACTCAGAATCATAGAGTCTGTAGAGCATGGAAACAGACCCTTCAGTCCAACTTGTCCATGCCGACCAGATACCCTAAATTATTCTAGTTCCATTTGCCAGCATTTGGTCCATATCCTTCTAAACCCTTCTAATTCATATACCCACCCAGATGTCTTTTAAATGTTGTAATTGAACCAGCCTCCACCACCTTCTCTGGCAGCTCATTCCAAACATGCACCACCCTCTGCATGAAAAATTTGCCCCTTAGGTCCCTTTTAAATCTTTCCCTTCTCACATTAAACTTGTGCCCTCTAGTTTTGGACTCCCCCACCCCATGGAAAAGACTTTATCGATTCAGCCAATCCATCCCCCTCATGATTTTATAAATCTCTTTAACATCACCCTGATAATCCAGGGAAAATAACCCCAGCTTATTCAGCCTCCCCCTATAGCTCAAGCCTTCAAACCCTGGCAAATCTTTTCTGAATCCTTTCAGGTTTCACAGAGTCTTTCCATTAGCAAGGAGACCAGAATTGCACGCAGTATTCCAAAAATGGTCTAACCAATGTCCTGTACAGCCACAATATGACCTCCCAACTCCTATACTCAATGCTCTGACCAATAAAGGCAAGCATACCAAATGCCTTCTTCACTACCCTGTCTACCTGTGACTCCGCTTTCAAGAAACTCTGATCCCACACTCCAAGGTGTCTTTTTTCAACAACACTCCCCACTTCTGCAGAGAGAAGATATGAAGAGGTCATGGTGAGAAAGCAGATTTGTGGGATCAATATCTATTAAATAGAGGCCGGCCAATCAGCTTAATTATGTTCTGTCCATCCTTCATTTTCAAGTCTTTGCATGTATAGTACAGCAATAAGTGTTTAACATTCAGCAATACTGGTGAAGCAACTTTGAAGTGTAAATAGAACTGATCTCACAGCACAGCTAGCCTGATCTTAGTGCTAAATGCTTCTGTCTGATACGCTGCAGAGGACAAAAAAAACCTCGTATTTTATCTTCAGGTGCTTTCTGTGAGCTGCATTACTGTACCAGAAGCATGAGAAAAAAAAGAAGTTAGTCACTTCTAGTCAGAATTCTATTTATGCACTTTTTATTTCATAGCCTACAAATGAAAGGAGATGGAAGTGACAAACCCTGACTGCTGCTGATGTATCAAACCACATTGTAACGGGAGGGAAATAAAGTTATGGTAAGGGAGCAGTCAGTCCAAAAGCCAGATCCAAAGCAGTGAAGTAAAGCAAAGAGCTGCTAACGATATGTTATACACCTTTTACATCAGATGGAACACGATGGTATTTTAGTTTTTCTACAAGCATTGAAATTAGATTCTTTATTGTATTCGCCTTGATCGTTGTTTCCAAGAGGCAATGATACCAAAGTATTCACCTTTGCTGTCAAGACATACTGTACCAGAGGCAATTGTTTGTTTCCCCACATTTTTAAAATATTTTTTGTTTCCTTTTTTCTCTTGGATCAGGTTGCTTGACAATCAGTCATCCTCTCCGTCCTTCGGTTGTTGCTACCATTGTTGTTCAGCACGAACAGAACACTAATGAGATAAACATTTGAAAGCAGGCTTATTGCTCAACCTATGTCTGAGACCTGAAGAATGCGATTTTTGGGGATGCCTCATAATGGCTGTCACTCCCATCCAAAGCAAGCAAGGTCTCAATATATTGAAACCAAGGTCAATTTTGGAAATAAAGGGGTGAGGGTCCTTAAATTAACCACTTAGAAGTAATTCTCAAACACTAGAGGTATGTTTTATAAATCTTTTTTATGGAACACATTTGCTGCTGGCATCCGCCTGTTCTTACCTATCAATACCTCCTGAAGAAACCTAGCCAACTTGATCAGCACAGTGACTCAGCAGTTAGCACTACAACCTCACAGCACAAGAGACCCAGGTTCAATTCCAGTCTTGAGTGACTGTCTGTGTGGAGTTTGCACATTCTACCTATGTCTGTGTGAGTTTCTATTGGGTGCTTAAGTTTCCTTCCACAGTCTAACGATGCACAGGTTGGGTGACTGACCAGGCTAAATTGCCGTCTGGTGTCCAGGAATGTGCAGGCTATGTTGATTAGCCATGGGAAATGCAGGGTAATGGAGATAGGGTGGAATGCTCTTTGGAAGGTCAGTGTAGACTTGATGGGCCAAATGGTCTTGTTCTGTATTGTAGAGATTTTAAATCTGTTGTGAGAGAGAGATGACAAAACTACACCTTCCCTCATTGGCTGCTTGCCAATGTTGGTTTGACATCAACAGACAGAACTTTTTTTTTGTGAAACCTGACCATACAAGACAATTAAACGCTCGCCAGTGGCATCAGGTGACACACTGAATATGTGATGCTCTGCAATGGAAAACAGTACTTGTCTCTATCAATAATTGCTACCCTCACATTGTTGACAAGAATTCATAGAATTTCTAACTGTTGATATAAGATACCTTTAAAATATCATGTTGTTGGATAGTGTTGCATTTAGGGATTCATTTCCACAGCATTTACCATACACTGAGCAGAAATCTGAAGAGTTCTCTGATACCACTAATTGTCTGTCATGGCCTATTGCTGGTTGGTATGGTCAGTTGTGATCCAATTAATCAAACCTGATTCAAACAATTCAGGATTTAACTAACAATTTAACTTTGTTAGTTAATGAACAGGAATTAAACAGTAAATGAACAAAGCAGCGACCTAATAAAAAACCAGAATAATCTCATTAAAATTTTACACTGTACTACAATCTGCAAGAACAAAGCTGCAACCATTTGCAAAATTTCATTACAGTTGCAGATTTATAATCCCTCAAATATACCGATATATTTTTTATCATTCACTTTGGAGTTGAATGACAAATATTTCAGCCCTTGCATTTAAAAATAAACTTTACCTTACTGTGTCAATGTATATTTTCATGATAAATAAAGCTGGAATATTGATTTTCAAATTCCATCATCTGATTTTAATGTCTGAGATCCTCACGGCCAAACTAGCTTTCAAAAGGGAGAAAAAACTCATTGATCCCACCTGTCTGGTCAATTAATTACTGTGGTCTTTTTAAGTCAATGTGAATTAATTGAAATAATCTGAACTGAAATTATTATTCTTATCAAAAAACTGTGAAATTAGTCCACCCAGTCAGGCATGAAGAAACTCTCATTTCCTACCTTGATTTTGATCTACTTAATTTTTGCATATTCAAGATGAAAAAGACATATCTCACAATTATCATGCTGGAAAAAAGAAATTAAAATACTGGAATGTTTTATTCCAAGGAGCAATTTTGACAGAGCAGAGGAGATGGATATGTGACTTATGTAAACTGGAGAAAGTTCTTTCACTCAGTCTGTGAAGAAAGTCAAGTACCTGGAGACTTTAAAACTGCTTAAATAGAAACATCAGCACACTAAGATCTCAAAGGGCCACTGAAATATTCATTATTGCCGAGGATACAAGACATAACTGAAACAAATGTGGTCTCAGGTTAAAACTGTATGCATCAAAGACAACCGAAGGACTTTGAACAGTATATTCCTTTTGTCTTGCTTTTGAACTGGACACTGTAGCTTTCCAACTTTGTACCTATGTGTATACATATGTTTGACATAATGTCTGTATTTTTCTCAACAGATGATGAAATTTCTCTTTCTCTCTTTCAAAGAAGTCTCTTTGTAAGCTATGGTGAACTAGTAGGTTCCTCATAATTTTACTGCAGCTTCGTTTTGTGCATAGAAGAATACAAAATCTTTATCACAATCAACCTCGGAGTTTGAAATGATAGGAGTTGATTCACCCCTCCTAACCTGATCGTTAACTGTATTTTCATGAGTTGGAAACTGATATTTCTGAACTGCTGTAATTGCAAGCATTCATTTAACCCATTAGAAAGAGCTTCATTTGGAGATTTAGCTCACGCTGTTATTTTTAGTTCCGTACCCAAAGTGTATTTATCAATCTTAATACCTTTACAGAGTTTATGGTAGAAATAGAATGCTCACTGTGTGGATGATAGCAGTTTAGAAACTGAACATGTGGCAAATTGTTAATTCTCTGTGCATGGGGTCTCCAACAAGAAAGAGTGTTCTTTCCAATTGACAGATCCAGCTGACAGTTCTGACTCAACATAAAGTAGAAGCACGTCAATGAGCCACTGAAGTATGACTCATGCTTTGTAGATGTATTCTGCTATTTTGTATTGTACTCATGTCTGTGTCGACATTCTTAGAAAGCAGGACAAGAGTTTGGAGAAGATTTGTAGCTCAGGTTGTTCATTTGTTCACTGAGCTGGTGGGTTTGTTTTCAGACATTTTGTCACATGCTAGATACATCATCAGTGAGCCTGTAGCGAAGTGTTGTTCTGTCCCACTTGTTATTTATGTGTCTTGGTTTGTCGTGGTGGGTGATGTCATTTCTGGTTCTGTTTCTGAGAGGTTGGTAAGTGGCATCCAAATCGAATTTACATGTTTGTTCATGGAATTCTGGTTTGAATGCCTGGTCTCTAGGAATTCCCATGTAAGCCTTGATTTGATCTGTTCCAGGGTGAATGCATTGTCCCAGTCGAACTGGTGTCCCTCTTCGGCTGTGTGCATGGATACTAATGGTCAGGTCATGCTCATGTATCCTGGTGGCTAGTTTCCTGCTAGTTTGTCTAATGTAATGTTTGTTGCAGTCCTTGCAGGGTATTTTATATATTATGTATTTTCTGCTGGCTGTGGATATTGGGTCCTTTAAATTCATCAGTAGTTATTTTAGTATGGTAGTAGATTTGTGAGCTATCATGATGCCTACAGCCAGCAGAATGAATACTCCTGGTTAACTCATCAAAACATTTGATCAAATTTGTCAAACATGACATTCGTTTAACTAATTCATGTCAACTAGCACTGATTAATATTTGTCTTTCCAAGTGCAAACACATTCTGTAATTCTCAACTCTTCCTGATGACTTTGATTTGATTTTTTATTTGTTTAATTATTGTCACATGTACCTAGGTATAATGAAAAACTATGTTTTGCCTGCAGTACAGGTGGATCATACAAAGTAAATAAGCGTAATAGAATAGAGTGAACAATACAATGTTATGGCTGTGGAGAAGGTGCACGGAGAGCAGAGCAACTTTAAATTTAAAACTTGAGAAGTCCATACAGAAATCTAATAATTGTGGGGAAGCAAATGTTCTTGAATCCGTTGGCACGTGTGTTTAAACTTTTGTATCTTCTGCCCATTGGAAGAGAATAAAACTAGGGTGGGAGGGGAGCTTGATTATGTTGGCTGCCTTCCTGAGGCAGTGAGAAGTGTAGATGAAGTCAATGATGGAAGATTGGCTTGTGTGCTGGACTGGGCTGCGTTTACAACTCTCTGTAGTTTCTTATGGTTAAGAACAGTTACCAGAGCAGTTACCTGACCAAGCAGTGATGCATCCGGATAGAATGTTTTTCTTTGTGCATCTATAAAAATTGGGAAGAATGTTTATGGACACATCAAATGTCTTGGTCTTCTGTGAAAGCAGATATTGTTGTGCTTTCTTGAACATCATATCAATGGGGGTGGACCAGGACAGTCTTTGATTATTGCTTTTAGAAACTTGATGTTTTTGGCCATCTCCACCTCATCACTGTTAATGTAGACAGGGGTATGCCCTTCACTTTGCTTCCTGAAGTCAATGACCAACTTCCCCACCACCACGCTTAGAGTTACTGGCCTATACTTTTCCAGGCTATCTCTTCCTGCCTATAAATTATTGAATGCGAAAATTATTGTTAGATGCCCTGATATCTCCTTTCTTGCCTCCTTCAACAGTTTGGGATTCAGCTCATTTGGGTCTGTCGGTTTATCCACTTTTAAGTCTGATAAACCTTCTGGCAGTTCCTCTCTCTCTCTCTTCTCTCTCTCTCTGTTAATTCCTTTTAATATTTCAGTATCCTTCATTTGGGTCATCCTTTTCCATCTGAACATTGACACATAAAGTATTCAATGAGGACAGTGTCAATACCTTCTGGGCCCATAGAAATAATACTTCCAAAGTCTCTAATGGGCCGATTTCTTTTCCTAGTTATCCTCTTGCTGTTAATACACTCAAAGGAAAACTCAACTGTGTTGCTTTATTTATTCTACCCACCAATGCTTTCTCATCCATTCTCCTAAATTTCATAATTTTCTCATTAGTTAACCCCCTACACTTCTCACACTGCTCGGCTTTATTGAGGCCTCAGTATCAGTCGTAAGCTTCTACTTTTTTCTGAATCCTGACCTTTATGTGCCTTGACCTCCAGGGTTTTCTGATCTTGGCCCAACCCCTTTTCTCTACAGCAGCATACTTGCCTCAAAGTCTTTCTATTTCATCCTTCTATGCATCCCACTGCACTGATACAATCTTATCTGCTTGTACAGGTAGTTCTCCTACAATGCCATTGTTGCATTCCTGTGCAACGTCATGTTATAGAAAATCATGCAATAGAAATAATGGGGCCAATGGGAAGAACAGGGTTCAGGGTGAACCACCAAAAATTCTAGTAAAAATCAAAACAAAAATACTACTTAACCTAACATAAACGATCGGATAGTCTAAGTGAATTCTGACCCGTTGTATGGTACTGCATTGTGCAATTCATCAGAATCTTCAACTGATTAATCTCAATTGACATCTATACCTGCTGGCTGCATTACATTCTCTTTCCAATCCTCCCACTTCCTCCAAACCAAAGGAATAGCCATGGGCACCCATATGGGCCCCAGCTATGCCTGCCTCTTCGTAGGATATGTGGAACAGTCCATCTTCCGCAGTTACACAGGCCCCACCCCCCACCTTTTCCTCCGCTACATCGATGACTGAATCGGCGCTGCCTCGTACTCCCACGAGGAGGTTGAACAGTTCATCCACTTTACCAACACCTTCCACCCCGACCGCAAATTTATCTGGACCGTCTCAGACTCCTCCCTCCCCTTCCTAGACCTCTCCATTTCTATCTCGGGCAACCGAATCAACACGGACATTTACTATTAACCGACCGACTCCCACAGCTACCTAGACTACACCTCCTCCCACCCTGCCCCCTGTAAAAACGCCATCCCATATTCCCAATTCCTTCATCTCCGCTGCATCTGCTCCCAGGAGGACCAGTTCCAATACCGAACAACCCAGATGGCCTCCTTCTTCAAAGACCGCAATTTCCCCCCAGACCTGATCGACGATGCTCTCCACCGCATCTCCTCCACTTCCTGTTCCTCCGCCCTTGAGCCCCGCCCCTCCATTCGCTACCAGGACAGAACCCCACTGGTCCTCACCTATCATCTGTCGTCATTTCCGCCACGTCTAAACGGACCCCACCACCAGGGATAAATTTCCCTCCCCTCTCCTATCAGCATTCCGAAAAGACCACTCCCTCCGTGATTCCCTCGTCAGGTCCACACCTCCCACCAACCCAACCTTCCCCTGCAACCGCAAGAAATGCAAAACCTGCGCCCACACCTCCCCCCTTACTTCCCTCCAAGGCCCCAAGGGATCCTTCCATATCCACCACAAATTCACCTGCACCTCCACACACATCATTTACTGCATCCACTGCACCCGATGTGGCCTCCTCTATATTGGGGAGACAGGCCGCCTACTTGCGGAATGTTTCAGAGAACACCTCTGGGACACCCGGACCAACCAACCCAACCACCCTGTGGCTCAACACTTCAACTCCCCCTCCCACTCCACCAAGGACATGCAGGTCCTTGGACTCCTCCATCGCCAGACCATAGCAACACGACGGCTGGAGGAAGAGCGCCTCATCTTCCGCCTAGGAACCCTCCAACCACAAGGGATGAATTCAGATTTCTCCAGTTTCCTCATTTCCCCTCCCCCCACCTTGTCTCAGTCCCAACCCTCGAACTCAGCACCACCTTCCTAACCTGCAATCTTCTTCCTGACCTCTCCGCCCCCACCCCCACTCCAGCCTATCACCCTCACCTTGACCTTCTTCCACCTATTGCATTTCCAATGCCCCTCCCCAAAGTCCCTCCTCCCTATCTTTTATCTTAGCCTGCTGGACACACTTTCCTCATTCCTGAAGAAGGGCTTATGCCCGAAACGTCGATTCTCCTGCTTCTTGGATGCTGCCTGACCTGCTGCGCTTTTCCAGCAACACATTTTCAGCTCTGATCTCCAGCATCTGCAATCCTCACACTTTCTCCTGCACTACATTCTAGCCAGTCTTCTGATCCCATCCAAAGGTAACACCGCACAAATCAGAGCCCAGAATGAAACCTGCCATGAGTGATCAAAGGCTGAATCTTAGTTTCTTTTGCTAAGTGTCAGTTTTGTGAAGTTTCTTGGAGGATTTCACATCATGATTTCACATCTATCACCTTATTTTATAAAACCCGCCTCATTTATTATCTATCCCACCCTATGGTGCCCCTCTCACACACTCGAACACCATTCATACCTTATGCCATCTCCAAAACAACTCATCACTTCCTGGACCTCCCAGAATTGGCCAACATCCGGGCTGCAGCATTATCTTTAAAAAGTTATTATGCACCGAGACAGAAGCGGTCGGTCCGGAGCTGCCGTGCATGGTTCCTGACGTTGGCCCTGGACATGCAAAAGTGGTGCCTCTCTTTGTGTGCAGGGACACGGAGATGCTGCTGATGGAGATAGGGTGATGCAAAGGCTGGACATGCTTTGCTCCCAGGCCAAAAGAGGATGGCATTCTACTGGAACCATGCCAACCTGGACTGGGGTTACCATCCAGGCCAGTGCAGTCTCAACCATCTGAAGGAATGCACAGAGTGTAGGAAGAAAACCAAAGGTCTCCACACTGCCAGTGAAAGTGCCACCTTTTCTCATTGATACCAAACACTCACTCTATCTGTACTCAACACTTCCTGCAACATCTTCCCACTCACACTCATCCTCGCTAACATCTGACCCTGACCAATCCTGAATCTCTTCTGCACAGCCTACTCATCCCTCAGGACATCCCCACACATGTACCAAAAATAACAGTGTGCCACCCACCTATTCTCTCCTTCACCCACTCTGTGCAAAGTTTCCTTGCTCTGACCACCCTGACCATGTCCAAGCCCCTGTCAAATATTGTTTTATTTTTGCAGTTGGTTACCATAGTGATAAGTCACTGAAACAGATTCACCTGAATCTGCAGATATTCTTTAACACCTAAGCATAATTTTTTAAAGAAAAAGAGAAAAAAGCTCTTAATACAAACAACAAAGCCAAGTTTCAAACTGCTCCTCAACACTGTTCTTTTCCTGTTAGTTAATTCCAGTGAAATTTCACTCTTTAAGTTAACAGATTGCTCCCAGCTTGTTGTCCTCAAGCTGCGGAGACATTTTCACGGTGCTTTTCCAAGGCCACTAACACAAACATTTCACAATACCTTTCACAAAGCTCTTCACGATAAAGCGCACGAGCCGACTGATCCACGTGATGCCAACACGGAGTCCAGTCCTCCGCGCACCGTGACACCGAGTGCCGGGGATGAGAATCACCTAACAGCGAACGGGAGCTCGCTTTGTAAAAAAGGTCGGCAATTCAGAAATCGTGTTACAAGCAATTCACATGTAATAAATGCGTGTTATAAGAGAACTGCCTGTAGCTGTTCCCAGTCCACTTGGTACCAGATGCATCATCTCTTTATAAAAGTAAATGATTTCTCTTTTTATTTTTCCATGTCTTACCCACCCATTTCATCTATAAGTTTCCTACTCCTCATGAAAGATCGTCAATGTGAAAACATATTTCTCTCTTCACAGCTTCTGTCCAACTTCCTTAGTGTACCCAGCATTTTCTGATTTTATTTCAGATTTCTAGCACTCAAAGTACTCTGCTTTTTTGAAAGATATAAGGGGAGGCGCAGTGGCTCAATAGTTGGGATGGCACAGTGGCTCAGTGGTTAACATTGCTCCCTCACAGCACCAGGGACCCAGGTTTGATTCCAGCCTCGGGTGACTGTCTGTGTGGAGTTTGCACATTCTCCCTATGGCTGCATGGGTTTCCTTCTACAGATGTGCAGGTTAGGTGAATTGGCCATGCTAAGTTGCCCAAGGATATGTAGGTTAGGTGTATTAATCAGGGGTAAATATATTGGAAGGGAATGGTTCTGGGTGGGATAGTCTTTGGAAGCTTGGTGTGGACTTGTTGCGCAAAAGGATTTGTTTCCACACTGTAGGGATTCTAATTCTAATAACATAAGACTGCTTGTGTAAGTTTGAAAGACGCCTGTTTCATGTCCCTGAATTAGGTTATTTAATTTACACTCATTTCTAAGTATAGATTTGGTGATTACAGCATGAAGCTAGAGATGCCATAGGTGAATTTAAAAGAAGAATCAATTTCTGTTTAAAATATTATGGATTGGTATTCTATACTGTGGGTGATAAAGGATGACAGATAATACTTATTAATCGTTTCCCTGAAATTGTCTTTTTTAAAAAATACTGATGATTATCATAATTTCCTTGCAGGAAATGCAATTATGTTTCACAAAATTTCTATTTTTAACCCCTGAAATTGCAACTTAACTATCTAATGATTAGCCTGAAATAGAGAAATGCTGAAACAGACTAAAGCAAACAATGTTTAGAACTTTGACTTCCCAGATTAATATTTCTGTCTCTCATTCATTCCAACCTGTCCCAGTTTTCATCTATTTTGGACTTTATAATTGTGTTGTCTTCCCCTCAATCCACCTGTCTCAGTGATCTGACAAGTGCTGCCTATGGGTGACAGTGTTCTGACAACTTTGACATGTTCATTCATTATGGACAGTTCGTTCTTCATTTCCAGTGATGTAGCTGAGACTGAGCACATCACTTTGATATCATGATGTCTTTAGGGTCAGTACGTTGTGCTTGTCAGCAGCATAATAGCGATTTCAATCAGTTTTCAGTGAAACTTTTCCAGTTTCTGTTGGTAAGTGATGTGACTATCACTCTGTGCTTTGTTTCTTTTTATACTTTGACAGGATGTGGTTTATCACTGGCTAGGCCAGCATTTCTTGCACGTCTCCAATGGTCCTTCAGAAGGTGGTGCTGAGTCCTATTCTTGAATTGCTGCTGACTGTGTGGTATAGAGACATGCCAATTTAGGGAGGGAGTTTTAGGATTGTTACCTGGCAACAGAAAAAGAAGGGTGTTGTATCTACAAATTAGAGTGGTCTGTGGTGAAACTTGAAGGTGTGTTGTTCCCATCCAACTATGTCCTTTGACCTTCTAGATGGTAGAGGTCATGGGTTTGGAAGTTGCCGAAGGAGCATCAGTGAATTGCAGTAATGCATACTGTAGATAGAACATACCGCTGCCATAGTGTGTCACTAATGTAATGTGAACACTTCAGGTCATAGATGGAATAATTTAGTATGTTTGTGGCTGCTCATCCATGTCATTTCTATTGCAATGTGATGATAATCTGTGAACAGAAAACTAAAGCTACTTTTTCAGGTTGATGACTTGACATCAGAAATGAGAACAAAAGCAAGATGTATTAGATTTTAGAGGTGAGGAAAACTGGGAAGGGTGAAAGAAAAGTAGAAAGTTAGATGCAGGATGGAAGACATAAGACCATAGGCCAATCAGCCCATTGCATCTGCTCAGACATTCAATGAGATCATGGCCGATCTGATAATCTTCAACTCTTCTTTACTGCCTTTTTCCCATAATCCTTAATTCCTTTACTGATTACAAATCTATCTGGTTCAGCCTTGAATATACTTAATGACAATATCTACAGCCTTCTGTGGTGAAACATTCTTGATTCGTCTCTGAGAGAAAACAATCTTCGTCATCACTGTTTTAAATGGGCAGCTGTGAGATTGAGCCCTCTGGTCCGAGGCTCCCCCACAAGGGGAATCAGTCTTTCCACGTCTACCATGTTGTAGCACTCAATTATCATTCGTGCTTCAACAAGATCTCTTTGTGTTCTTCTAAATTCCAATGAGTAACAGCCCAACCTGTTCAACCTGTCCTCACATGAAAATTCCTGCGTCCCTGGAATTAATCTTGTGAACCATCTCTGGATTGTTCCCAATGCCAGTATATTTTTCCTTAAATAAGGAGGTCACAACTGTTCACAATATTCTAGGTGTGGTGTGACAGGTTCTTTGCTTTCTTTGAAGAAAATCTTTTGATTTTATCCTCCATTCCTTCTAAAATAAAGGCCAACAGTCCATCTATCTTTCCTATTACTTGCTGAACTTGTTTGATAGCTTTTGTAATTCCTGCAAAAAGGATCCCCAAATCCATCTCCTTTCTGCAGTCTTTCTCCATTTAAATAATACCCCCACCTCTACTCTTCTCATGGACAACCTTACATTTTACACATTATAGCCCATCTGCAAAGTTTTTGCCCATGCACTTAATCTGTCTATATCCCTCTGTAGACTCCTTGTCATCCTCAGCACTTGCCTCCCCACCTATTTTTGTATTCTATATAAATTTGTCTTTCGTACATTCACTTGCATCTTCAATGTCATCAATATATATTTTATGTCTTTGATAAGTTAGCCAATGCTCTATTCATCCCAAACACATAGACTGTTATCTTATGAAGAAGGCTTATGGTGGTGCCTTACTGAATGCCTTTTGCAAATCCAAATATGTCACATCCACTGTTTCTTCTTTATTTTTCCTGCTTATTACCACCTCATAGAACTGCAATAAATTTGTTAGAAATTATTTAGCCTTCATGGAGCCATGCTGAGTCAACTTGATTAGATTCTATGTTTCTAAGTGCTCTGTTATTTACATTGTTTACAACAGATTCTACCTTTTTCCAAATAATAGATGTTAAGGTAAATTGCCTATGGATACCTGTGTTTGGCTCCCTCTTCTGAATAAGTGTGTTACATTGGTTGTTTTCCAATCCTCTGGGACTTTTCTAGACTCAAAAGATGAGTGCAAGATTACCACCAGTGTGTCCACTATCTCTGTTACTACTTTTAGAATCTGACAGTGCAATTCATCAGATCCAGGGGACCTATCAGCCCTTAGTCCCATTAGTTTTCCTGTACTTTTTCTTTCCAGATAACTATTGTGTCTATTTCCTCCTATATGCCTCCCAAATTAAGTCTGTGGTTAATTAACATTTTGGGCATGCCTTTGTTGTCCTTTAATATGAAGAATGATGCAAAGTTATTATACAACATCTCTGCCATTTCCTGGTTTCTCATATTTCCCTAGTCTCATTCTGTAAGGGGACTATGTTCATTTCTCCTTCTCATATATCTAAAAAGCCCTTACTGTCCATGTGCAGGTTTGACCTCGTTGTTAATTTTTTCCCTCAATTTTTTTTAGGTTATAACTTGTTGGCTTTTGTAATGTTCCCAGTCCTCTGATTTACCACTAAACCATGTCACACTTGTTCTTTCCATTTGATTCTATTCTTAAATGTCTGGATTAACCAAGGCAAGACAGTTTAAATCATGGAGACAAAAAGAGATGATAACGAAACTCATAAAGAAGCAAGATATGCTCGAGAGAAGTCATAAATGGGAGAAACATAATGATTGTCAGCAAAAAGCTATCAAACAGAAAAAAAGTCCACTACAACATGAAAATAGTGGGACATTTAATCAATGTACTATTGGAAGATGGAATACCCATTTGGGGGATTGAACACCATTATCAAGTCCTGCCAGGTCAGCATTTATATACTGTGCCTAACATAATGTGGCAAAGCTCATAGTCGAAGTGTTATCAAATAAAATAGGAGATAAAGGCATATTCAGGTTGTCTTAGGGCAGATGTTTAAAAACCTGGTTAAAAGCATAGGTTTGAATGAAGGTGTTGAAGGTGAAAAGAGACATAACAAGTTGGAGATGTTTAGGTACGGTTGCTAACCTTGGCTGAACATATACTGGGTGATGGCAGCGATGATGTCCTAGAAAGCTTGAAAGCCCGGTGTCAAGGAGCCAGGAGCATAACTTCTTTATTTTTCTTTTCCACTAGCTTTGCATCTATTTCAATCATTCACTGAGATTCGAAGTACACCTTGCAGAGGCACTGGATGATGTCGCAGTGTTCTTCATATCTCTCCAGTTGTAACCTTCCAGATAACTGTTAATTATAATTTAATTCCCAGTAATTTCCCTCAGCATGTTTCTCTAATTAAACTAACAGCACTTAGTTCAGTAATCTTAACCAAAATAAAAGTAGCTGTCAACATTGTGTGCTCAAAACACACAACACCAGCTAGACCTTCACAAATGAGTATTCAAACAGGCAGATGTGTAAAAGTACAGGAAGGAAGTCACAGCACCATCAACATTCACAGAAAGGGAGTTACCAAACAATAGCTTATAATCAGATGGCCAATATACTACAAGCCTGTTTCTGGCTACTGGCATAGGACATTTTCACCTTTTGGACATTGAAATCCTTGTAAAACATAATGGTATCAGTGAGCAGCTGTCCAGAATGGGGAAAATAAATCTAAACATCTTGTTTTTTTTGTAAAGATGTAGCAAATTGGCTGGTCTCATCCCTCAAGTCCAGGGCATTTCAGCTGGATGTATAAAATCTTTCCAAGCTGACTATTCGTGAAGTATGAATTTCCAGGCAACTGAACACTCATTTTGGAGTCATAGAGATGTACAATACAGAAGCAGACCCTTCGGTCCAACTCATCCATGCCGACCAGATGTCCCAACCCAATCTAGTCCCACCTGCCAGCACCTGGCCCATATCCCTCCAAACCCTTCCTATTCATACACCCATCCAGATGCCTTTTAAATATTGCAATTGTACCAGCCTCACCACTTCCTCTGGCTGCTCATTCCAAATACATACCTCTACATGAAAAAGTTGCCCCTTAGGTCTCCCTTGTATTATTCCCCTCTCACCCTAAACCTATGCCCTACAGTTCTGGACTCCCCCACCCCAGGGAAAAAACTTGGTCAATTTATCCTATCCATGCCCTCATAATTTTGTAAACCTCTGTAAGCTGAAAATGTGTTGCTGGAAAAGCGCAGCAGGTCAGGCAGCATCCAAGGAACAGGAGAATCGACGTTTCGGGCATAAGCCCTTCTTCAGGAATGAAGAAGGGCTTATGCCCGAAACATCGATTCTCCTGTTCCTTGGATGCTGCCTTACCTGCTGCCCTTTTCCAGCAACACATTTTCAGCTCTGATCTCCTGCATCTGCAGAACTCACTTAAACCTCTGTAAGGTCAGCCCTCAGCCTCCGGCACTCCAGGGAAAACAGCCCTAGCCTATTCAACCTCTCCCTATAGCTCACTTCCTCCAACCCTGGTAACATCCTTGTAAATCTTTTCTGAACCCTTTCAATTTTCATAATATCTTTCCAATAGGAAGAAGACCAGAATTGCATGCAATATTCCAAAAGTGGCCTAACCAATATCCTGTACAGCCGCAACATGACCTCCAAAACATACCAAATGCCTTCTTCACTATCCTAACTACCTGCTACTCTACTTTCAAGGAGCTATGAACCTGCACTCCAAGGTCTCTTTGTTCAGCAACACTCCCCAGGACTTTACCATTAAGTGTATAAGTCCTGCTAAGATTTGCTTTCCCAAAATGCAGCACCTCACATTTATCTAAATTAAACTCCATCTGCCACTTCTCATATGATCAATTTCCCATTGTAATCTGAGGTAACCTTCTTCGCTGTCCACTACACCTCCAATGTACTAACTATACCTCTTATGCTCGCATCCAAATCATTTATATCAATGACGAAAAGTAATGAACCCAGCACTGATCCATGTGGCACTCCACTGGTCACAGGACTCCAGTCTGAAAAACAACCCTCCGCCACTACCCTCTGTCTTATACCTTTGAGCCAATTCTGTATCCAAATGGCTAGTTCTCCCTGTATTCCATGAGATCTAACCTTGCTAACCAGTCTCCCATGGGGAACCTTGTCCATATAGATCACATCCACCGTTCTGCCCTCATCAATCCTTTTTGTTACTTTTTCAATAAACTCAATCACGTTTGAGAGACATGATTTCCCATGCACAAAGCCATGTTGACTATCCCTAATTGGTCCTTGCCTTTCCAAATACATGTACATCCTGTCCCTCAGGATTCCTTCCAACAACTTGCTCACCACCAATGTCAGGCTCACTGGTCTATAGTTCCCTGGCTTGACCTTACCACCCTTCTTAAACAGTGGCACTACATTAGCCAACCTCCAGTCTTCCGGCACCTCACCTGTGACTATCGATGATACAAGTATCTCACAAAGAGGCCCAGCAATCACTTCGCTAGCTTCCCACAGAGTTCAAGGGTACACCTGATTACGTTCTGGTGATTTATCCACCTTTATGCATTTCAAGACAACCAGCACTTCCTCCTCTGTAATACAGACATTTTACAAGATGTCACAATCTATTTCCCTACATTCCATATCTTCCATGTCCTTTTCCACAGTAAATACTGATGTTGTAGACCTTCATTTAATCACAGTCTCCCTTTACCTTCTCCTCACTCCTGTCTTCTCACGAGGTTAAGCCTTAGGTATTCGGAAAATGTGTAGGTCAGTGATACTGACTAGTGCAGTACATGTTCACCGCAACATTGGTTTACATTCTATGTCATCTCCATGACTATTGTGAAAGTAATGGCTATCAATGATGATTGGGCTATAGCCAGGGAGTGGCTGACCAGAGCTTCTGTACAAATTACAAAATCACAGAACAGTTGTTTTTGTAATCACCCATAGCCACCAGGACATTGATAATGAATTGTTTCAAAATGAAATTCTCCTAAATTTATCATCCCCCGACCATGAATGGCAAGTAATCCACACAAAAACAGAAATTATTGGGGAAACTCAGGTGCTCGGGCAGCACTGTGGACAGAAAACAGAGTTTGCATTTTGAGTCCACATGAAAGGATACGCAGATATCAAGAACAATATATGAATTTCAGCTGAATTTACATATTGGGTGGTAAGAAGGAGGAGATACTGTTTAGTTTATTTTTTGATTTGATCTTATGAGTAGGCTGGTTTCTTTACATGCATTTTAAAGAGATTTTGAATGTTGAGGATAACAATTCAGTGCATTAGAAAAAAAATGGAAATAAAGTTGTGGCGTTGCTTAATAACAGGAATCCAATGACGTACGTTAGAAGGCAAAACAATCCAGAAAGTCAGTCAGCCTATGTATGGTGCATGCTGGAGAATGGAGTGTGCTGGACTGAGTTCAGGGGACATATGTTCTGAATGCTCTGACACACGCTCTCAAGTCAGTCATAGTGAGTTTCATTTGCATTTTGTTGGAGGTTATTCAGGGTAAAAATACCAGCTGAAGGGAAAAAGTGTATTGTGACAAAAGGAAACCAACGGCAGCTGTAACTGAATCTGAACAAATAGCCTCAGTGTGGTGTAAATATCTTGCAGGATTAAAAGAAATAGTGTGATTTTGAAACCTTTATGATGTCTGAATTCTTCTGAACCTTTGATTTTGTCTAGATGTAATGTAGTTCATGGTTTCTTTAATAAAAATTTATTATTTTTGTTAAAAGTACATGAACAGCCTCTAGGAATTGGCCTCTATGCTTAAAAAAAAAGTTCAAATCCAACATGCCAGACTTCATCTGGGAGGTGTTGTGTCAGGATATTAGCATCAGCTGGGTATAACACAAAGGGGACGTGGGAGTACTTGCAAATGAAACACAGAAAACTAACTCACAGATACTGCAGTCGAGAGTGTGGTGCTGGAAAAGCACAGCAGGTCAGGCAGCATCTGAGGAGCAGGAGAATCGATGTTTTGGGCATAAGCTCTTCATCAGGAAGGGCTTATGCCCGAAACATTGATTCTCCTGCTCCTCAGATGCTGCCTGACCTGCTGTGCTTTTCCAGCGCCACACTCTCGACTCTGATCTCCAGCATCTGCAGTCCTCACTTTCTCACAGGTACTGCAGGTAATCAGGAAGGCTAATGGAATGTTAGTGCTTATTTCAAGGGGTTTGGAACATAAGAGGAGGCAACTCTTACTGCAAGTCTACAATGTACTGGCTCACAACTTCTGGAAAACTGTGAGCCGTTTGGGTTCAAATGGACTGAAGAATATTAGAACAACTTAATACTATTGAATGGCTGAAAAAGCTCAAAGGACCAAATGGCTTAGCTCTATTCCTATTTCTTATGGTCTTAAAATTGAATCTTGCCAAATATTTACAGAATGAGGGTGTTACTGTGTACAGCAATGAGACAACAGTCAATGAAGATTAATGTCATTCTGACCAATAGCTCCTTTTAGGACTTGCAGATGACGAGGTTTGAGAACAACAAAATGTTCAGAAGTAGTGACTGTGGAATTTGTGAAAAGCATCACTGTGGCTTTGCTCATCGTGCTTTTCCTTAATTCATTTTTTTTTCAGAATTTCAAGTGTTAGGGTTTTGTAAAATTTGATGTTTAGGCTGAGAATTACAGAGTTCCGACGGAAAAGCTATCTTGCCGTTGTATCAACAACTGAATTATTAACTGTATCAATATATTGAGTTCTGAAACATGAAAACAAGACCAAGAAGAAAGAAAAATATTGAGCACTGATATAAAGAAAACGATGGGCGAAAGTGAGGACTGCAGATGCTGGAGATTAGAGCCAAGATTAGAGTGGTGCTGGAAATGCACAGCAGGTCAGGTAGCATCCGAGGAGCAGGAAAATCAAAGTTTCAAAACTCCTCGAATGTTGCCTGACCTGCTGTGCATTTCCAGCACCACTCCAGTAAAGAAAATGATGGCCTAGTTTCAGCTTTTTAAAATGTCTTTTAAAAATCTTATTTGAAATACAATCACTTGTAGATGGCTATAGCTGGAGCTCAATTAACATTTTTATGTCATTTTTAGGGGCAAATTTATTTATGTTTCCAGTTGGGTAATGAGTATCCTGCAGTGAATTGAGAATAAACACTCAAAGAAGAAGTCACATTCTCCTGGTCTCATTTGTTTTATGATCTAATTTTCGAATTGTCTGCAGTCCTGCAACTAACAACTTTGGTGATCGATAATTCAGCAAGATAAATGTATGGTAACTGTTTTACTTGAATGGATTGAATTCCATTGAAAGAGTTGCCTGAGTTGAGCCTGAGCTTCTAGAGACAGCACCACACCCCAGGACAAACAGAACAGGGTAAAAATTCCAACAGCGGATATGTATTGATATGGTGCTAAAAGTCAGGTGTAGCCGTTTGATCACCTTTACCTGTTATATTAGCTTTGTTACAATCATAATTATATTAAAGATTGTTTATAGATATTTCTTGTGCTCTCCAGGGAATGAATCATCAATTAATAGATTTATCAGAATCAGGATAAAAAGTGAAGCCAATGCCTCTGTTGTAATAGCTCAGCAGAGAATGTAGTGAAGCAAAATGTAACATCATTAGTTTACTGGCTATCTAATTCTGGCTCAGAAGAGTCCAACTCTTTATCAATGACCATATTAGTCTGAAAACAGCCAATCTTGTCTGATCTGAGAGGCTAAGCAGATGCAGGCCTCATTAGTACTTGGTTAGGGTCAGGTAAATGGGAGAGTTTTACATACTGTTTAATCTTTTATGGTGAGTCCAGAAATAGTGAAGCTCAATTTCCAGCACACTACCCCAGTGAGTAGTTACAAGAGCTCTAGAGCCCCTGTTGCTTGTGTCTTAATTTAGATCCACTTAGCTTTGGGGCCATTAGTTCTAAGTGAGTTAGGTATTTGAGAAAAAAAAAACTCAATTGTTGGGTTTATTACTGGAAACTGTGTGCTGGAGGTTATAATGTTCATGGTTATGCTATTAAGGGTGTGGTGTTTGTTGAGGAGGAGTAGGTGAAACTGTATCAAAACTAAATATGAAACATTCTGAAAAAATTATTGAAAGGCTTTAGGATTTAAAAGAAGTGTAGATTCAAAGAGAAGTGTCCACACTATTAATTGTCCTGGGGGTTAAAAATGTAAAACAGTAAGCCACCTATCTCCCAAAAGAGGAATTGCATTGGTCCTCTCTTTCACATCCCACTGGCTCCTAATTCCCATGACAAATCAAAACCAATACTCATTCATTTAAGTCCTGGTTACTTTGAAATCCCAAAGTACGGAGATTTCAAACAGAAAGGATAAAAAATGGTGTGAATACATGAGCTTGACAAAGGTGCATTGAGAAACGTATTAAAGGAATTAGTGTCAGGAGGAAGGGCATGCATGTGCGAGATTGGCTCTTTCTTACTTCAGTCCTTTCATTTGAAATAATCACTTTTCTCTGTATCTCAGCTGATTAAGATTTAAAGACCATCACATCGGTAATCATGCATCTATTGTTATAATCTAAATAATCTGCAAATACATGTCTAACTGTTCACCATAAGGACTGTTTCCATTGCTAAGTTGCTACCACCTTGCTTTTAACATTACTATCACAGTACTTTGTGAATAGGTCATATGCTTGAGTGAACAATAAGGCTCTGATACAGTTCAATACAATACAAAATGTCTCAAAGCTATCTTTGGATGCACAAGTAACATGAATCAGTTTTATATCCCAGGCGAATAAATTATGAATCAGACTTAATCTTGGTCATTTCACTTCTTCATAAGAGTAAATAATTTCTCCAGTGTTATGCTGAGTGAAGATGTCCTTATTCATGACTTTTAAGATATGAACCTCATTCAGTTTGGAATCTGAAATTTATCTTTCCTTTTATCATTTATTGGTCAGAGTATTGAGTACAGGAGTTGGGAGATCATGTTGCAGCTGTACAGGGCATTGGTTAGGACACCTTTGGAATATTGCTTGTAATTCTAGTCTCCTTCCTATCGGAAGGATGTTATGAAACTTGAAAGGGTTCAGAAAAGATTTACAAGGATAGAGTCATAGAGATATACAGCTTGAAAATAGACCCTTCAGTCCAACTCATGCTTACCAGATATCCCAACCCAATCTAGTCCCACCTGCCAGCAGCCAGCCCATATATCTCCAAACGCTTCCTATTCATATACACATCCAAATGCCTTTTGAATGTTGCAATTGTACCATCCTGCACGACTTCCTCTGGCAGCTCATTCCATACACGTACCACCATCTGCGTGAAAAAATTGCCCCTTTGGTCTCTTTTATATCTTTTCTCTCACCCTAAACCTATGCCCACTCCCCCACCCCAGGGAAAAGACTATGTCTATTTATCCTATCCATGCCCCTCATGATTTTGTAAACCTCTGTAAGGTCAACCCCTCAGCCTCCGATGCTCCAGGGAAAACAGCCCCAGTCTGTTCAGCCTCTCCCTATAGCTCAAATCCTTCAACCCTGGCAATCTTTTCTGAACCCTTTCAAGTTTCACAACATCTTTCCGATAGGAAGGAGACCAGAATTGCATGCAATATTCCAGCAGTGGCCTAACCGATGTCCTGTACAGATGCAAAATGACCTCCCAACTCCTGTAATCAATACTCTGACCAATAAAGGAAAGCATACCAAACACCTTCTTCACTACCATATCCAGTTGCGACTCCACTTTCAAGGAGCTATGAACCTGCACTCCAAGGTCTCTTTGTTTAGCAACACTCCCTCGGACCTTACCATTAAGTGTATAAGTCCTGCTAAGATTTGCTTTCCCAAAATGCAGCACCTCGAATTTATCTGAATTAAACTCCATCTGCCACTTCTCAGCCCACTGGCCCGTCTGATCAAGATCCTGTTGTAATCTG
Organism: Chiloscyllium plagiosum; assembly: GCF_037043375.1. Classification (NCBI taxonomy): domain Eukaryota; kingdom Metazoa; phylum Chordata; class Chondrichthyes; order Orectolobiformes; family Hemiscylliidae; genus Chiloscyllium; species Chiloscyllium plagiosum. The sequence goes on from NW_028270141.1 coordinate 33,003,715, forward strand.
AGGTAACCGTCTTCGCTGTCCACTACATCTCCAATTTTGGTGTCATCCACAAACTTACTAACTGTACCTCTTATGCTCGCATCCAAATCATTTATATAAATTATGAAAAGTAAAGGACACAGCACTGATCCTTGTGGCACTCCACTGGTCACAGGCCTCCAGTTTGAAAAACAACCCTCCACCACCACCCTCTGTCTTCTACCTTTGAGCCAGTTCTGTATCCAAATGGCTAGTTCTCCCTGTATTCCATGAGATCTAACCTTGCTAACCAGTCTCCTATGGGGAACCTTGTTGAACGCGTTACTGAAGTCCATATAGATCACATCTACTGCTCTGCCCTCATCAATCCTCTTTGTTACTTCTTCAAAAAATTCAATCAAGTTTGTGAGACATGATTTCCCATGCACAAAGCCATGTTGACTATCCCTAATCAGTCCTTGCCTTTCCAAATACATGTCCATCCTGTCCCTCAGGATTCCGTACCTGTTGCCCACCATCGACATCAGGCTCACTGGTCTGTAGTTCCCTGGCTTGCCCTTACCACCCTTCTTAAACAGTGGCACCATGTTAGCCAATCTCCAGACTTCCGGCACCTCACTATCGATGATACAAATATCTCAGCAAGAGGCCCAGCAAACACTTCGCTAGCTTCCCACAGAGTTCTTGGGTACACCAGATCAGGTCCTGGGAATTTATCCACCTTTATGCATTTTAAGACATCCAGCACTTCCTCCTCTGTAATATGAACATTATTCAAGATGTCACTATCTATTTCCCTACAGTCTATATCTTCCATGTCTTTTTCCACAGTAAATACTGATGCAAAATACACATTTAGTATTTCCCCCATTTTCTGCGGCTGCACACAAAGGCCGCCTTGCTGATCTTTGAGCAGCCCTATTCTCTCCCTAGTTACCCTTGTGTCCTTAATGTATTTGTAAAAACACTTTGGATTCTCCTTAATTCTATTTGCTAAAGCTATCTCACGTCCCCTTTTTTGCCCTTCTGATTTCCCTCTTAAGTATACTCCTACTTCCTTTATACTCTTCTAAGGATTCACTCGATCTATCTTATCTATACCTTACATAATTTGGAGATGCTGGTGTTGGACTGATGAAGGAGCACCACTCCGAAAGCTAATGTGCTTCCAATTAAACCTGTTGGACTACAACCTGGTGTTGTGTGATTTTAACTTTGTATACCTGACATATACTTCCTTCTTTTTCTTAACCAAACCCTCAATTTCTTTAGTCATCCAGCATTCTGTTGCCAGGGTTGGAGGATTTGAGACATAGGTAGAGATTGAATAGGCTGGGGCTGATTTCCCTGGAGTATCAGAGTCTGAGGGGCAACCTTACAGAGGGTTATCAAATCATGAGGGGCATGGATAGGATAAATAGGCAAAGTCTTTTCCCTGGGGTGGGGGTGTTCAAAACTGGAAGGCATAGGTTTAGGGTGAGAGGGCAAGATATAAAAGAGACAAGGGGCAACATTTTTACTCAGAGGGTGGTAGATGTGTGGAATAAGCTGCCAAAGAAAGTGGTGGAGGCTAGTACAATTTGCAACATTTAAAAGGCATCTGGATGGGTACAGAGGAACCTCGATTATCTGAACGAAATGGGCGGGCTCTATTTCATTCAGATAATTGATTATTCGGTTAATTGATTAAATGCCTTTCCTCTGGGGCTTCGAGTTTTCTGTAGTCTGCTCCCTGTTCAGGAGATAAGGCAGCATCACACTGCACATGAGCCCCCGCTCCCCCCAACCCCATCCCACACCGCCCCCAACCCTCTCCAACACCACCCCCCACCCGCCCACTCAATTCCGTCCAACACCACCACCCCGCCCGCCCCCCAACTTCATCCAACACCACCGCCAAGCCCCTCCAATACCACCCCCGCCCACCCCCAACCCTCTCCAACACTGAACCCCGCCCACCTCCCAACGCTTCCATTACTGCCTGCCCGCCCACCAACCCCATTCAACATCGTCCCCTGCCCACCCCCAACTCCGTCCAACACTGCTCCCTGCCCGTCTCCAACCCCATTCCACACCGCCCCCGTCTGTCCCCCAACCCCGTCCTACATAGCACCCTGCCTCCCCCGCCCCCTCTACAGGGCAGCCGGACTGGACACCAACAATAAGACTGTAGCTGCTGTTACTGCCCTTTTGGGGGTGAGCCTCCAAACACACACACACACAACTTTTTACTGCAACTTTTTGACAGGTTCCATCTTTGTCCTGTACAGGACAATCAATGTTGGAGAGATTATCTGGGGAAAGGGGGGTTTAGGGTACAGGTGTGGGGAGAGAGAGAGAGTGAGAGAGAAAGAGAGAGTGAGTGAGAGAGAGGGGGGTTGGGAGGTCAGTAATTTTGAGATGGTGTCTGTGCTCCCATCAGTCCAAGACTGTTTTTGGCAGCACTTTTAATCACTGTAAACAAAAGACTTGATCAGTGTTGGACACATGGCTTTGATGTAATGTTTCTGTTGGGACCTTGTGATCTCCTTCGGATAATCCAATTTTAGGATAACTGGTATTTGGATAATTGAGGTTCCTCTGTATAGGAATAGGAAGGGTTTTGAGGGATATGAGCAGGGTGCTGGCAAGTGGGACTAGATTGGGTTGAGATATCTGGTTGGCATGGATGAGTTGGGCCGAAGGGTCTGCTTCCGTGCTGTACATCTCTATGGCTCTATGACTCTATGTGGAGAATGTCCTGCAAAGCTGGAATGTCAGGTGCCCTGGCATGTATTTTCAAAAACGGACTCACTGTCCAACAAAGACAGAAGCTGTTAGAGACAAAAGGAAGATATTTATGAATCAAATCCTTTTTGAAATAATGAAGGCTATTCCTTTAATTTCTGAGGATAATGTGAAGCTAATAAACTGAAGACCTCCGCAATATGTGTGGTGCTGAGTCACAAGGTAAGGTGGCTATTGTTGTCCCTTTAGAATCTTAATTTTTTTGTGAGAAAGAAGTACAGAAAAGACCCATGCCTGAACTAAAGGCTGCAACATTGTTCGGTCTGTAAACGTCTGTCTTTTTGTGTTCACAACTACAGGAACCTGAAAATTTGCTAAGAATTTGAGTATTGAGTATAAGAGCTGGCAAGTCATGTTAAAATTGCATAAGACATTGGATCGGCCGCATTTAGAATACTGTGTACAGTTCTGGGCGCCACATTACCAAAAGAATGTGGATGCTTTGGAGAGGGTGCAGAGAAGGTTTACGAGGATGTTGCCTGGTATGGAAGGTGCTAGCTATGAAGAGAGGTTGAGTAGGTTAGGTTTACTTTCACTGGAAAAAAGGAGATTGAGGGGGGCCCTGATTGAGGTTTACAAACTCATGAAGGGTATAGATAGGGTGGATAGAGACCAGCATTTTCCCAGGGTGAAGGATTCAATAACAAGAGGTCATGCTTTCAAGATGAGAGGTGGAAAGTTTAAGGGGGATACACACGGCAAGTACTTCACACAGAGGGTAGTGGGTGTTTGGAATGTGTTGCCAGCAGAGGTGGTAGAGGCAGGCACGGTAGATTCATTTAAGATGCATCTGGACAGATGCATGAGTTGTTGGGGAGCAGTGGGATACAGATGCTTAGGAATTGACCGACAGGTTTAGACAGTACATTTGGATTGGTTCAGACTTGGAGGCCAAAGGGCCTGCTCCTGGGCTGTAAATTTTCTTTATTCTTTGTTCTTTAAGACTACAGTATCTAAATTTGTCACCTGCAGAAAATCCGTCCCTTGGGAAAAGCACCATAAAAAACCAGACTTCTTACTTAAACACATGAAAGTCTTGCTGCTGCGTAATCAAATTTTCCACATACACAAGGATTAAAAGGTGCACAAGTGTCTCCATCTGAAAGGCTTAATGATTGTGAACAGTTGGAAGGAAACAGGGATTTTAGTAGTTATTTCTCATCATCTCTATGTCACAGAGATTGTAAAATTTAACTTGATTTAGCAACCGCTTTCCAGAACAATGGGGGAGCATTTTAACTGTGGGGAAATAATGTGAAATGTGTGGGATCAATTTGGTTCCCAAGAAAAATGTCTGCTATCTTTCCTGTGCTGTATTAGCTGCACACATATGGCAAATTGGTTGTGGAATCTAACTTATGCCAACTGTTCCTTCTCTTGCTAAGGTGCAGTGTTTAGTTTAGAGAAGAGAATATTTGATACTTTGCCAGATCTTTGTAGAATCATCCATAACATAACTTCTGTTCTAAATTAGCTTTATAAATGATTTTATGGTCGGACATAATATTTCGTGAATATGTGGAATCACCTTCTTAGCACTTGTGGTTAAATAGAGCTCGATGCAATCATTTCCACATCATGCATCTTTGGCGCTTTCACATCTGAAATCTATGCCTATCTGAGAATCATAGAATTAGAGAATCTCTACAGTGTGGAAACAGGCCCTTCAGCCCAACAGGTCCACACCAACCCTCCAAAGAGTATTTCACCCAAACACATTCCCCATTTCTTTACATTCACCCCTGATTAATGCACCTAACCTATACAGCCCTGAGCACTATGGGCAATTTAGCATGGCAAATTCACCTAACCTGCACATCTTTGGACTTTGGGAGGAAACTGGAACACCCAGAGGAAACCCACACAGACAGGGAGAATTTGGAAACTCCGCACAGACGGTCACCTGAGGCTGGAATTAAACCTGGGTCTCTGGCGCTGTGAGGCAGCAGTGTTAACCACTGACCCAGAATTCTATGTTTGAACTCCTCCAGGTAAGCACAGTGGTGGCATGGTGGCTCAGTGGTTAATATTGCTGCCTCATAGTGCCAAGGGCTCAGGTTTGATTCCCACCTCAGATGACTGTGTGGAGTTTGCATATTCTCCCTGTGTTTGTGTGGGTTTCCTCTGGATGTTCTGGTTTCCTGGATATGAAGGTCAGGTGAATTGGTCATGCTAAATTGTCCAGAGTGTTACATGCATTAGTCAGGGGTAAATATAGGGTAGGGGAATGGGTCTGGGTGGGTTACTCTTTGGAGGGTCAGTGTGGACTTGTTGGGCTGAAGGGTCCATTTCCGTACTGTAGGGAATCTAATTTAAATTTCTGCCCCTACCTTGGATCTCAAACAGCTTTTGTTAACATCACCATCCTGTATGGCTGTGAGAATGGTAAATTTTGCCTTCATGTCCTTTTTGACCTTTGGCATGATTGATTCCTCTAACCCAAAACTCTTCCTTTGTCTATCTGCATGAGACTGTGCTTGCATGATTCGATGTTTATCTGCTCAGTTATAGCTGGAAAATCAATGACTTCTATTCATATTATCCTACTGTTAGTTCTGGAGCCAGGCAAGGATTTGACCACAACTCTTTCTCATAGCTTCTCACATTGTTTCTTGGAAATATCATCAAAAGCCACACCCAGTATGGTATTTACACAGACAATACCTAGTTTGAGCTCACAATCATCTCCCAACCCTTCTTCTTTCCCAAATTCATTGCAATGGTTGTCCATTATCAGTGCGGAATGAGCAAAGATTTCCTCAAACTAAGTAATGTGAAGGGACTGAGGTCCGATCAAAATATCAAAATAAATTGATTCACGGACCATTTGTTCTTTGTGCAAGTTTGCTTTGCTATGTTTTTTGGCATTACACACAAAAAAACTACACTTCAAAAGTGTTTAAAGTCATCGAGTCAAACAGATTTACAGAGAAATTGACTCATTTCTCTCTTAACCCTTCTTATTCGTGTACTCATCCAGATGCCTTTCAAATGTTTCAATTGTACCTGCCTGTACCACCTCCTCTGGCAGTTCATTCCATAGACGCACCATCCTCTGTGTGAAAAAGTTGCCCTTAAGTCCCTTTGAAATCTTTCCCCTCTCACCTTAAACTTATGCACTCTAGCTTTGGACTCCCCGACCCTGGGAAAAAGACTTTGGCTATTCATCCTATCTATGCCCCTCATGATTTTATAATGGGCAATCAGGTCACTCTTTGGCCTCTGAAGCACCAGTGAAAATAGCCCCAGCCTATTCATCTTCTCCCTATATCTCAAACCCTGACGTCATCCTTGTAAATCTTTTCTGAAACCTTTCAAGTTTCACAACATCTTTCCTATAGCAGGGAGACCAGAATTGAATGCAGTTTTCCCAAAGTGGCCTAACCAATGTCCTCTGCAGCTGCAATATGACATCCAACTCCTATATTCATAGGACTGACCAATAATGGCAAGCGTACCAAATGCCTTCTTCACTTTTCTGTCTACATGCAACTCCACTTTCACCCACTAACCTGCACCCCAAGGTCTCTTTCTTTGGCAACACTCCCCAGGACTATTAAGGTCTGCAAAGTGTTTTGGAGTGTCCCGTAGTTGTGGAAAGGGCAGTTTTTTTCCTTCTTTCTTTCCTGAAATATCAATCAAAAAAATCAGAATTTTAGACCAGGACTATAAAGGATAGAATCTGAGAAATTTGTACACCTTTTCAGATAGAGTCTCATGTTATGAAGAGGGTCACAACTGTCGGGGGTTCACAATTACACACAGATGGTGATATGTGATTAGGAGTAGGCTCCTTAAAGCCTGCTCTTCAATCTGAATCTGTCATAGCCAGTTTGCCACAAAGCCTCGTTTAGCCACTCTATTTGCCTTTATATATGGCAAAACTCTGTTGGTTCCACCTTAAACTGCAATTATTGAAGGTCATGGAAAGAAACAGTAAGATTCAATAACAAGCATTCAGGATCAGATTGCACATGCTGTTAAACCAAGAATTCTTTTATTCTCCTTCCAGACTCCCTCTGTTGGTATGTGTGTGCATGATCAAAATGCCCAGTGCAATTTGCAATATACTGCGCAAGTATTTGCAGCCTCTTGGGAAGAGAATTCTGGATTATATTATTAAAATGACTTTGTGCATTTCTGGTTCAAAGCTTTGAAGGGAAATTGAGAAAATAAAACCATGGTTTGAATCCCACTAGAACATTTATAATTGTTTAAGGCTATAATGCTGACGGGATCTCGTAAAACCTTGCTTGCCTATGGCTTTTTATGCGGCAATCCTTTTGTTTGTATTGGATGTTTTGAAAGTGAAGTGAATTTTGAAGAGAAGACACTGACTGCAGCTTTCTTCTGTGGGGCAATGTCAGTTTCAATCCACTGGGTATTGCTTTATCAAGAAGATCTTCGGGAAAGCTTTTGAAGTCCATTTTGAAGTCCATTTTTTTACTTTCAAGTAAGTCTTCAGTGGAGCAGAGTTTAAATGCCCTTTCCACAAGACTTTTTTTTAAAAGACAGTATTGTCATTATTATTCATGGGAGTCAAACTGTCGGTCCACATCTGTATGGATTGTTTGCTATTTACTTCATACTGAAGCTTGCCAAAGGCTTATTGGATGGTTATATTGTGTCGAGGGTCAACAGCTTTCAGCAACTCTTTTTGAATTGAATTTTGAAAGACATTTTGTTGCCTTGCTGGAGGAGATCTTCATGTTGATTTATGATTTCTTGTGTTTGCAAGTAATGGCCAGAATTCAGATTGAATTGAATTGAAATATTCTGTTTTGTGCAATGGTTGCAATCACGCTTTAGCTCTGATTAACTCATGCAAATTTAAAACTTTTTTTTTCAAATAAAGACTGTAGGGGGAAACTAATGTGGAAAATCCAAGTAGCACATTACACGGCTCTCTGCTAAAATATTTAAAGAGTTCTGCAGCAGTAAATATTTTGCAAATATTACGTATTTGCCTGCCAAGATTGACTGAAAATTAGCTGCTGAACTTTCAAAGGTGATGCAAAACTGTTGCGGCTTTCCCACCCACAACTGTGTATGCTTGCTAACACTACTGCCCACAGTATGGGGCTGATGTATAAGGGCACTTTCAACACAATTGTTCTTTTGCTCTTTGAGTTATAGAGACTAACACACATTGTACTGCACCCAAAGATTGAGCATGTTTATGTGTTAGCATCTTCTGAATATATTGGAGAATTAAATATGTTGCACTGGCAGATAAAAGATACATAAATGTATCCAAATTTGAGATGACGCAAAAGAAAAGCTGAGTAGGAGAAACACACTTTGACTTTTGCTTACATGGTGGTGAGCTCTGACCCTCTTGACTATGTGACACCCCTTATGGAATGTGTTATGTTTGATTCTGCTTATTTCAACCTATATTCCTTTAAGCCATTCGTTTTCATTGAAAAACTTGATTGAAGCAATTCATTCATTGAATTGAATATGTGCAAAAAATTCAGGCACATTTAGTTTAGGGTTCTTTCTATTGAGGAGATAGGGTGCTGAGGACACAAAGGCCATATAACAAACAAAAAAAAAATGTATTTTTGTGTTCTTTGAATTCAGAATCTCTTTGCAGGAGCATTTTCCATTTTAACAGTTTAGCTTCAACCAAACCCATGCAGGGTGTTAGATATGCCAGATTCAAGTTAAGACTATTTTATTAGGGCCCTCCTGTGTTAAAGTGTTAGTGTCCCTATCCCTGGACTGGAAGACCTGAGTTCAAGTCCTACCTGGTTCAGAGATGTATAATAACATCTCTAAAAATATTGTTTAGAAAAATAGGTTATTTTTTTGAAAAATGACTTGCTTTTATGGTCTAAAAATGTATTCAACCATGAGTCTTAGCTAGAAGACGTACCATGTGACTGTCATCCTCTCTGGTTTTCTGTAGGACTTGAAGCAATTTTATTTTGTTAAAATGTACCTGATTCATAAGTGCATTATCAAACAATTCAAGTCAGATATTTCAGAAAATACAATTATAATAACATATTTCTCATTTAATCTTTGCATTCTTGTGTACCTACAACTGAATTGTAAAGTTGGATCACATGCTAAATATCACAAGAAACCATTCATATCCCATTTCAAGCTAACAGGGGTCCAGTAAGTTGACAAACCCTTCGGATATTATGACAAGAAGACCTTAGCTATTGGCATTTCCCCATCACACCTTGACGGCAGCAGTCCCAAGTGTTCAGTATGTCCCTCAGCATGTCATGCTGGACCTTGAAATGTGCCTGTCTGCAAAGCATGATAGAAGACAACTCTTTGCACCGGAAGATCAAAAGGTTCTGGCAGTGTCTATCACTGAGATGATGGCCCTCTAGGTGCAATTACAATACCAAATCAAGTTGTAAAATGATGGTAGCACAGAACATAGCCGTTTGACTGACTGTCAATGCTGAATCTCTGCAGGAAGCTGTCCCCACTTTGAGTCCTCATCTTTTAGCCTGACAATTTCTATTTCCTTTTCACATGCTTATTTAATTCCCTTTTGACTGCCCTTATTTAACCTGCCTTCACCACACTGAGGCTGTGCATTGCAAATTATAATCACACTACATTAAAAACCAGTTATTACTCATGTTGCATTTTTTAAACTATTCATCATAAATAAGATTTAGTTCTTGATCCTTCCAAAGTGGCTATTCCCCATCTGTTCTGTCCTGACCATTTAATGATTTTGAGCCCCTCAATTAAGTTTGTTCCCAATGTTCTGTCCTCTAAGGAGAACAGTATTTATTTAATTTGTTTGAGATCTGTAACTAAAAATAAAGTTTCCAGTATAATGTTACACACACTTACACCACAAAGATGCATTAAAAGAAAACTACAAGTCTAGCAAAATTGTTCTTCTCTGAAATCAGTAAAGCAATTTGATGTTATAAAGCAGAATACTGCTGAGTCAAGCACAAACTGAAAATATAGGTGCAGAGATCGCTGGACAAGCACAATGGAGGATTGTTTGAGATCCAGGATTGTGATTCATTTTGCAAGTATAAGTTTGTTTGGATAGTTGGTTTGATGCAGAGACATAAAACATCAAGGAAACTTGGGCATGTTGTAGTCTAAACTAAGTCACATAATCTGTTTGTCTCCAGGGGACTTGTTGGGCTGAAGGCCCTGTTTCCACACTGTAGGGAATTTAATCCATTCTATTATTCTCAATCCAAATTTACATTCATGTAACCATAGTACTGGTTGTGGATTGGGAAATGGATTAGACATTGGGTTTACATTTTGAATTGGAATGCTTTGGACGTAACACAGGTTTCTAAATACAAAAACTGAAGGAATTCTGGTTGGTAGAATTAGATGATGAATAACATTTCATATTACCTCATTACACAAATATTTTCCCTATACTATCTTTTAAATGGTTTTTGTGAATCAAATCAGCCAATAGCTAATAACGTAAAGAGTTCTGTCTATGAATGGTGGTGGTCATATGATATGTCTGAAAGCCAATTGAAGCTAATGTACAGTCTGATATTCAAACATTATGAGGGATGAGGGATTCTGGAATAATGAAATATTGAATCAGTAGCTGAAAGGGAGTTCTCATTAATTTTGGGGAGTGGAATGATACTGTTGTCTTTTTGGGCAAAATAAAAATTGGCACATAAGCTTCTGTAAAATGTCAGAAACTGCTGGAAGAACTCAGAAGATCTGGCAGCATCCATGGAGAGAAAGCAGAGTTAATATTTTGGGCCAGTTTGGGACCCTTCTCCTATGATACGATAGGAAAGAAGCAAATGCTTATTTCTTCTGTATTAAGCAATTACTTTTCAAAGGTGTTACCTGACATCACAAAATAAACTCCACCTATTGGGATTTAAAGGACTGTTCTTAGGAGCAGCTAACCAGTTTGTTAGGTTTGTCTGTACCAGGACGTTCAGTTTCAACAATTTGTACTTACTCTTAAGCATACTCTGGGTCTTATAAAGGACTCCTATGTTTCTCAGACGCAATGTAACTAGCTATTAAGTGCTATGCAGTAAACCTATTCAGTTTATCAAAACTGCTGAAGTGTGATCATCCTTACATATTTGGTATCAGTAATTTAACAGTACTGACTGTGATGAGGTCAGCCAGGTGGACTTCATAGAATATGTGTTCCCTGATTGGGGCTGTTAATCTCGTCCAATCAGGAAGTCCTGGAAGACAGATATAAACAGGAGTGTTGGAGGGCTCTCTATGCGGGAGTCCTCCCCCTTTCTCTCGGGGATCTGGGGTGGAGGGTGCTGCACGCAGCAGTCCCCTGCAACTGCAGATTGCGGTGGTTCACGGACTCCCAGCCCAACTGCTTGTTCTGTGGCGCTGTGGAGTCCGTGGACCATGTATATATTGGGTGTGGGCGTTTGCACTCCCTTTTTGATTTCCTTAAAAACCTTCTCCTCTGTTTTTGGCTGCACTTCAGTCCCACGCTCCTGATCTTTGGGCACCCGGTACGGAGGAAGGAGGGCAGGTCTGAAGACCTCCTCGTGGGTCTGCTCCTGGGCCTGGCCAAGCTGGCCATCAACAGGTCCAGGCAGCGGGCCGTGGAGGGGGTCGTTAGGGCCGACTGCCTGCCCCTCTTCCGCGGTTATGTTAGAGCCCGGGTGTCCTTGGAGAAGGAGCACGCGGTGTCCACCAACACCCTGGAGTTGTTCAGGGAGAGGTGGGCGCCGCAGGGAGTGGAGTGCATCATTTCTCCCTCCAACTCTATTTTGATTTAGTCCCTACCCACCCCTTCACTGTTTTGATCACACAGCACTGCCCTTTGATGCGAAGGGCAGTGCTTGTCACTGGCCACCCGGGTGTTTTCCTATCTTCCTGGTGGTGGAAATTGAATAAAGATTCGTGCACTTTGTGTCTTCCACTGTGTCTCACACCTGCGCACACACACCATGGGTGCTGGGGATAAAATAAGCACTACCGCACTTAGGCGGTAGTGTGGGGGTTAAAATAATTAAAAAAAAATAAAAAAATAAACAGAAGCATTAAGCACTACCGCAGTTAGGTGGTAGTGTGGGGGTTAAATTAAAAAAAAAGAAAAAAAAGAAAAAAATAAATAAACAGAAGCGTTAAGCACTACCGCAGTTAAGCGGTAGTGTGGGGGTTAATAAAAAAAAATTAAAAAAAAAAAAATAAACAGGAGTGTTGGAGGGCTCTCTATGCGGGAGTCCTCCCCCTTTCTCTCGGGGATCTGGGGTGGAGGGTGCTGCACGCAGCAGTCCCCTGCAACTGCAGATTGCGGTGGTTCACGGACTCCCAGCCCAACTGCTTGTTCTGTGGCGCTGTGGAGTCCGTGGACCATGTATATATTGGGTGTGGGCGTTTGCACTCCCTTTTTGATTTCCTTAAAAACCTTCTCCTCTGTTTTTGGCTGCACTTCAGTCCCACGCTCCTGATCTTTGGGCACCCGGTACGGAGGAAGGAGGGCAGGTCTGAAGACCTCCTCGTGGGTCTGCTCCTGGGCCTGGCCAAGCTGGCCATCAACAGGTCCAGGCAGCGGGCCGTGGAGGGGGTCGTTAGGGCCGACTGCCTGCCCCTCTTCCGCGGTTATGTTAGAGCCCGGGTGTCCTTGGAGAAGGAGCACGCGGTGTCCACCAACACCCTGGAGTTGTTCAGGGAGAGGTGGGCGCCGCAGGGAGTGGAGTGCATCATTTCTCCCTCCAACTCTATTTTGATTTAGTCCCTACCCACCCCTTCACTGTTTTGATCACACAGCACTGCCCTTTGATGCGAAGGGCAGTGCTTGTCACTGGCCACCCGGGTGTTTTCCTATCTTCCTGGTGGTGGAAATTGAATAAAGATTCGTGCACTTTGTGTCTTCCACTGTGTCTCACACCTGCGCACACACACCATGGGTGCTGGGGATAAAATAAGCACTACCGCACTTAGGCGGTAGTGTGGGGGTTAAAATAATTAAAAAAAAATAAAAAAATAAACAGAAGCATTAAGCACTACCGCAGTTAGGTGGTAGTGTGGGGGTTAAATTAAAAAAAAAGAAAAAAAAGAAAAAAATAAATAAACAGAAGCGTTAAGCACTACCGCAGTTAAGCGGTAGTGTGGGGGTTAATAAAAAAAAATTAAAAAAAAAAAAATAAACAGGAGTGTTGGAGGGCTCTCTATGCGGGAGTCCTCCCCCTTTCTCTCGGGGATCTGGGGTGGAGGGTGCTGCACGCAGCAGTCCCCTGCAACCGCAGGTTGCGGTGGTTCACGGACTCCCAGCCCAACTGCTTGTTCTGTGGCGCTGTGGAGTCCGTGGACCACGTGTATATTGGGTGTGGGCGTTTGCACTCCCTTTTTGATTTCCTTAAAAACCTCCTCCTCTGTTTTTGGCTGCACTTCAGTCCCACGCTCCTGATCTTTGGGCACCCGGTACGGAGGAGGGAGGGCAGGTCTGAAGACCTCCTCGTGGGTCTGCTCCTGGGCCTGGTCAAACTGGCCATCAACAGGTCCAGGCAGCGGGCCGTGGAGGGGGTCGTTAGGGCCGACTGCCTGCCCCTCTTCCGCGGTTATGTTAGAGCCCGGGTGTCCTTGGAGAAGGAGCACGCGGTGTCGACCAACACCCTGGAGTTGTTCAGGGAGAGGTGGGCGCCGCAGGGAGTGGAGTGCATCATTTCTCCCTCCAACTCTATTTTGATTTAGTCCCTACCCTCCCCTTCACTGTTTTGATCACACAGCACTGTCCCTTGATGTGAAGGGCAGTGTTTGTCACTGGCCACCCGGGTGTTTTCCTGTCTTCCTGGTGGTGGAAATCGAATAAAGATTCGTGCACTTTGTGTCTTTCACTGTGTCTCCCACCTGCACACACACACCATGGAAAAAAAAAAGAAAAAAGAAAAATAAACAGGAGTGTTGGAGGGCTCTCTATGCGGGAGTCCTCCCCCTTTCTCTCGGGGATCTGGGGTGGAGGGTGCTGGAAATTGAATAAAGATTCATGCACTTTGTGTCTTTCACTGTGTCTAAAAAATAAAAAAAAATAAACAGGTGTGTCAGAGGTTCTGGTCATCTGAGAGCTGCCTCTGAGGGAACCAAACCAGCGTTGAGTAACACACACGTAATAAAGGGTGACTTGGTGATGGGATACCAGATTCATATGCCTATACTGATACTAACAGATTAATACCAAGAGGAAGAATTGGGGCCAGTAAACCTACCTGTAGCATCCTAGCTAGCTCTGCACACATGACCACAGCAGTTAGTATTCTGGCAATGCTGAAATTTGAAAATCCAGAATTTGAACCATAGAGTCATAGAGATGTACAGCATAGAAACAGACCCTTCAGTCCAACTCATCCATGCCAACCAGATATCCCAACTTAATCTAGTCCCACTTGCCAACACCCGGCCTATATCCCTCCAAACCCTTCCTATTCATATACCCATCCAGAGGCCTTTTAAATGTTGCAGCTGTATCAGACTCCACCACTTCCTCTGGCAGCTCATTCCATACACGCACGACTCCCTGAGTGAAAAAGTTGCCCCTTAGGTCTCTTTTATATCTTTTCCCCTCTCACCCTAAACCTATGCCTTCCAGTTTTGGACTCCCCCACCCCAGGGAAAAGACTTTGTCTATTTATCCTATCATGTCCCTCATGATTTTACAAACTTCTAAAAGGTCACCCCTCAGCCTTCGATGCTCCAGGGAAAACAGCCCCAGCCTTTTCAACTGCTCCCTATGTTTCTAATCCTCCAATCCTGGCAACATCCTTGTAAATCTTTTCTGAACCCTTTCAAGTTTCACAATATCCTTCTGATTGGAAGGAGACTGGAATTGCATGCAATATTCCAAAAGTGGCCTAACCAACATCCTGTGCAGCCGCAACATGACCTCCCAACTGCTATACTCAATGATCTGGCCAATAAAGGAAAGCATACCAAACGCCTTCTTCACTATCTTATCTATCTGCGACTCCACTTTCAAGAAGCTATAAACCTGCATTCCAAGATCTCTTTGTTCAACAACACTCCCTTGGACCTCACCATTAAGTGTATAAGTCCTGCTAAGATTTGCTTTCCCAAAATGCAACACCTCCCATTTATCTAAATTAAACTCCATCTGCCACTCCTCAGCCCATTGTCCCATCTGATCAAGATCCCATTGTAATCTGAGGTAACCTTCTTCACTGTCCACTACACCTCCAATTTTGGTGCCATCTGTAAACTTACTAACTGTACCTCTTATGTTCACATCCAAATCATTCATATAAATGATGAAAAGTAATGGACCCAGCACCGATCCTTGTGGCACTCCACTGGTCACAGGCCTCCAGTCTGAGAAATAACCCTCCACCACCACCCTCTGCCTTCTACCTTTGAGCCAGTTCTGATCCAAATGGCTAGTTCTCCCTGTATTCCATGAGATCTAACCTTGCTAACCAGTGTCCCATGGGGAACGTTGTCGAACGCCTTACTGAAATCCATATAGATCATGTCCACCGCTCTGCACTCATAAATCCTCTTTGTTACTGCAAAAAACTGAATCACGTTCATGAGACCAGAATCCCATTGCATGCAATATTTGTAATGGTAGAAATTAAGCCTCCACTCTTTGCACCTGAAAAAGGTATTCTGTTTGGAAAGAATGGGATAAAAAAATGAAATCACTACAGTCTCACCAGACCAAATGGCTGCTCTGTTATTTGAGAGAGACAACTGGTGATGGTTTAACCTGATTGTCACCAAGCTTCAGTTGAGGAGAGGGATTAAGAAGGAGAGTACATCATGGTGACTTCTGTGGGTGCAGGAATTGAACCCACTTTGTTGGTGTTACTCTACTTTGCAAACCAGCTGTCCATCCAACTGTATAAACATGCTTGAGGCTGTTCAGGTAAGGAAAACTAAGAGTTATGGATGCTGGAGATCTGAAACAGAAACAGAAATTGCTCATGAAACTCAGCAGGTCTGGTAGTAGCTTAGGAGAGAAAACAGAGTTAATGTTTCGAATCTGGTGACCCTTCGTCAGAACAGATGAGTTTTGATGAAGAGTCACCGGACTTGAAATTTTAACTCAGCTTTGGCCCCATAGATGCTGCCAGAACTGTTGAGTTCCACCAGCAATTCTATTTTATTCTCCTTATGTAGGATTGCATTCACTGGAATACAGCCAGTGCTAGTTTCTTAGTCACACAAACCACAAGCATTTTCATTTTGAGGGAAGCTTGGCTTTTTTATGGTAATCACCTTTATTACGTGTACCAGTTTACAAATACAGGGAAAAAATGGAACAGCACAAAACATTGTTATTAAAAACAAACTATTCATGTCTTTCCTATCAGACCTGGTTGGATCATGAAAGTTTCATGATAACATGGCCATGTATTGTATTGAGGCATATAATGGATGTTTGATTCCTTCCTGTTGTACGTTTGACAGACTGTTGACAGCAAGTAATAGGCTTTTGTTTAAGACTACACAGAAATTTTAAGATGTTTGGATAAAAAAAGGTGGCTTTTGTATTCTTCTCCAAATTTTATATCATTGTGGTGCCTGTTACCTCTATATCCTGGTGCTCCTGTGATGCAGGGTATGCAAAATGATTTAATTTAGGATTTGGATATTGAAATGTTGGCATGTGGGTTTTGGTCAGTATATGAAAGGGTTTATTAATGAATTTATCAGTATTTCTGGAACTATGATTTTGTTAAAAGAGTATGAGAGGGCAAGTGTCCCTGGATTTATTGATGAAACTGATTCATATGAGAAAGGTTGAAGTGCAGACAAAATAAACATTGAAGATTTAGAAGAATCAGGAAGTAATTTTTGTTTTGCTTAGGGAAACCTTCATATCTTTTGTTCTCGGTTCTCATTGCATTAAGATGTGAAAACACAATTCCTCTGAAGAAAGGAGATAATTCTGAAAAATTGGGAAATAAGTTTACTTAAGGTGAAGTTTTTGGTTTCAAAGGTAAAGACCACCAATGTTTGATGAAATCTCTGAAAGGGTTGTGTAAAGCTGAAAAAGTTGAAGTTCAGTTGTCTGAATACATAAAGCAGAAGCTATCAAATTCTCAAGACTGGAGTTGAAAGACTGGAAATGAAACCTACAGAGATGGGAATTATTTCTGGTGTTTGAGTATAGTAAAGTGGTGGTGTCAGGATAGATGGAATCATATTTTTACTCAGTGTTGCAAAATCTTTCACATTCTGTTTTATGTCAGTAACTTGGTTTTTTCCTACTTTATCTTGTTTTTTGTGCAGTAAACTTCTGTTTGCTTAAAACCAGATCTGCAGCATTGCTTGTGTTTCAGTTAAAGAGCATCCTTGTTAACTTTTTAAAATATCCAACACGTGAAGTTTGGGTTTGGCATCTGACTGGTCCAGCAGTATCATCAACTGTGATCTTTATATTCCCAAGGTCCGATATGATGAAGTGGCTAAGTACTTCCCTGATTTATTCCTCTGATTGAATTAGAAGACTGGCAGAAAGTCTGGTGAAGCAGAGAGAGGCTGCTGATATCATGTCAGAGAGTCATAGAGATATACAGCACAGAAACACATCCTCCGGTCAAACTTGTCTGTGCCGACCAGATATCCCAACCCAATCTCGTCCCACCTGCCAGCACCTGGCCCATATCTCTCCAAACCCTTCCTATTCATATACCCATCCAGATGCCTTTTAAATGTTGCAATTGTGCTAGTCTCCATTACTTTATCTGGCAGCTCATTCCACACACACCACCCTATACATGAAAAAGTTGCCCCTTAGGTCTCTTTTATATTTTTCCCCTCTCACCCTAAACCTATGCCCTCTCATTCTGGACTCCCCTCCCGAGGGAAAAAGACTTTTTCTATTTATCCTATCCATGCCCCTCATGATTTTGTAAACCTCTATAAGGTCAGCCTCTGACTCTTCAGGGGAAACAACCCAAGCCTATTCAGCCTCTCCTTATAGCTCAAATCCTCCAACCCTGGCAACATTCTTATAAATCTTTTCTGAACCCTTTCAAATTTCACAACATCCTTCCGATAGGAAAACCAGAATTGCACGCAATATTCCAAAAGTGGCCTAACCAACGTCCTGTAGAGCCACAACATGATATCCCAACTCAATACTCTGACCAATAAAAGGTAGCATACCAAACACCTTCTTCACTATCCTATCTACTGTGACTCAACTTTCAAGGAACCATGAACCTGCATTCCAAGGTCTCTTTGTTCAGCAACACTCTCTAGGACCTTATCATTTAGTATATAAGTCCTGAGTGTGGTGCTGGAAAAGTACAGTAGGTCAGGCAGCATCCGAGGAGCAGGAGAATCAACATTTCTGATTGCCAGCATCTGTAGACCTCACTTTCTCCTCGTGTAAAAGTCCTGCTAAGATTTGCTTTCCTGAAATGCAACACCTCGCCTTTATCTAAATTAAACTCCATCTGCGACTCCTTAGCCCATTGGCCCATCTGATCAGGATCCCGCTGTAATCTGAGGTAACCTTCTTCGCTGTTCACTGCACCTCCAATTTTAGTGTCATCTGCAAACTTACTCAATATACCTCTTATGTTCACATCCAAATCACTTATATAAATGATTAAAGGTAATTGTCCCAGCACCAATCTGTATGGCATTCCATTGGTCACAGGCCTCCAGTCTGAAAAACAACCCTCCACCACCACCCTGTCTTCCACCTTCAAGCCAGTTCTGTATCCAAATGGCTAGCTCTCCTGTATTCCATGAGATCTAACCTCGCTAACCAGTCTCCCGAGGGGAACGTTGTCGAACGCCTTAATGAAGTCCATATAGATCACGTCTACTGCTCTGCCCTCATCAATCCTCTTTGTTGCTTTTTCAAAAAATGCAATCAAGTTTGTGAGACATGATTTCCCACGCACACTGCCATGTTGACTATCCCTAATCAGTCCTCGCCTTTCCAAATACATGTACATCCTGTCCCTCAGGATTCCCTCCATCAACTTGCTCACCACTGACAACAGGCTCACTGATCTATCATTCCCTGGCTTGTCCTTACCACCTTGCTTAAATAGTGACACCACATTAGCCAACCTCCAGTCTTCCGGCACCCTACCTGTGACTATTGATGATAAAAGTATCTCAGTAAGGGACCTAGCAAACACTTCCCTAGCGTCCCATTGGGTTCAAGGGTACACCTGATCAGGTCCTGGGATTTATCCACTTTTTTGCATTTCAAGACATCCAGGACTTCCTCTTCTGTAATATGAACATTTTTCAAGACGTCACCATCTATTTCCCTACATTCTATATCTTCCGTGTCCTTTTCCGCAGTAAACACGAATGCAACGTACTCATTCAGTTTCTCCTCATCTCTGCTGCTCCACACAAAGGCCACCTTGCTGAATTTTGAGAGGCCCTCTTCTCTCCCTAGTTAGCCTTTTGTCCTTAATGTATTTGTAAAAATCCTTTGGATTCTCCTGAACTCTATTTGACAAAGTTGTCTTATGTCCCCTTTTTGCTCTCCTGATTTCCCTCTTAAATATACTCCTACTGCCTTTATACTCTTCTAAGGATTCACTCGATCTATCCAGTTTGTACCTGACATATGCTTCCTTCTTTTTCTCAACCAAAACCTCAATTTCTTCAGTTATCCAGCATTCTCTTGACCTACCAGTCCTCTCCTTTTTTATCTAGATTTTCCTGCCATTTTAATGGGAGAATGCTTTTGAAAAATTCTATTCACTCTCATATCCTCACTTTGATGTGAGGTCAATGCCAAAGCATGATAGTACTGTTGTCCACCTATTTGAAACCATTCAGTGGTTTCAAACAACTCCAACTTTTGAGCATTGGCTCAAATGTTTTGAAGTTGCTGGGTTGATGTACAAGACATTGTGCAAATTGCACTGCCAACTGCAATGTTGCATTTTCTCTGTTCACAAACATTTGCAAGATGATAATGGTCCATTAAAACATTACATTTGTTCACAAAAGATCAAAGTGTGCAATTTTTTTTAGCAGTTGTAGATTATCCAAGTGTGGTCAATAGCAACAAAAAACACATAAGAGCACATCATTTTCATTAGTAAAGGTCAGAAAGAAAATGGGTTTCAAACTGTGGGGAAAGAAATAATTCAAGTTTAATGGTTATTTGATTAATGAGTGTGTTACTTAATGGAATCATGAAATAATTATATCCCTCATTCTGATCCAGCAAAAAGGATTTAACAGCAGTAAGTTCATTGTATGGACTTGCATGCTGCCATAGAACCAGTCGAGGATTCTAATATTCAAATGTCATCCAGTTGGAACTTGAGATAAACAAAACAAATGACAGTATAATTTAGAAGAGTTCTGACTATTATTAACTGCCATCTGGGAGGCATCATGAATCAGTGGCATCAATTCCACTCTACTGAGCCAGGCTGTCATTTTTTAGTCTCTGTTAGCAACCAAAATTACTTTAAAGCACATTTCATGTGCCAGTAATCACTTGCATAGCAACCCAGCTCTTCACTCATTCAACTCCATTTTTAGCTCAGTAGAAATGTTTTAGTCAAGGAACTTTTAACAAATGTCTGCAATCGTTTTGTGAGTAACTTTGATTGGCTGATATTGTCATGCTTACCTACTTACACATCTCTCCTTATTTTCATTTCCTTTACAGTCAAAGAACATAGAACATGGAACAGTAACCTTGAGGTTGCGCTAAATGTTTATCCCACTCTAAGGTCAAACTAACCCAATAACCTATATTTTATAATCATCCATATGCCTATCCAAGAGCCGCTTACACGTCCCTAATGTATCTGACTCTACTACCACTGCTGGCAGTGCATTCCACACACCCACCACTCTCAATGTAAAGAACCTACCTCTGACATCTCCCCTAAATGTTCCTCTAATCACCTTAAAATGATATTGTGATAGCTATTTCAACCATGGGAAAAATTATCTGGCTATCCACTTCATTTATGCCTCTCATCATCTTGTACACCTCTATCAAGTCACTTCTCATCCTTCTTCACTCCAATGAGAAAAGCCCTAGCTCCCACAACCTTACTTTGACATCCCCTCCAGTCTAGGCAGCAATCTGGTAAATCTCCTCTGCACCCTCTCTAAATTTCCACATCCTTCCTATAATGAGGCGACCAAAACTAGACACAATATTCCAAGTGTTGTGTAGCCAGGGGTCTCTAAAGCTGCAGCATAACCTTGTGGCTCTTGAACTCGGTCCCCCTGCTAATGAAAGCCAATGCACCATATACCTTCTTAACAACTCTATCAAACCCCTGGGTGGCAACTTTGAGGGATCTTTGGATGTGAACCCCAAGATCCCTCTGTTCCTCCACACTGCCAAGAATCCTGCCTTCAACCCTGTAATCTGCATTCAAATTTGACCTTCCAAAATGAATCAATTCTTACGTTTACAGGTTGACCTTCATTTGCCACTTCTCAGCCCAGCACTACATCCTGTATATATCATGCTACAATTTACAACAGCCCTCCAAACTAAGCACAACTCCACCAACCTTCATGTCATTGGCAAACTTACTGACCCACCCTTCCACTTCCTCATCCAAGTCATTTATAAAAATCACAAAGAGCAGAGGTCCCAGAACAGATCCCTGCTGAACACCACTGGCCACCAAGCTACAGGCTGAATATTTTCCATCTACTACCACCCACTGTCTTCTCTGGGCCAGCCAATTCTGTGTCCAGATAGCCAACTTTCCCTGTATCCCACGCCTCCTTACCTTCTGAATGAGCCTTGCTAAAATCCAAAAACACTTCATCCACTGCTCTACCTTCATCAATTGTTTTGTAATATCCTCAAAGTATTCAAGAAGGCTTGTGAGGCATGACCTGCCCCTGACAAAACCATGCTGATTATCTCTAATCAAGCTATGTTTTTCCAAATAATCATAAATCCTGACACTCAAAATCCTTTCCAATAATTTGCCCACCACCAATGTAAGACTGACTGGTCTGTAATTCCCACAGTTATCCCTATTCCCTTTCTTGAACAAGGGAATAACATTTCTCACCCTCCAATCATCTGGTACTACTCCAACAGACAGTTTGGATGCAAAGATCATCACCAAAGGCTCAGCAATCTATTACCTCGCTTCCTATAGTAACCTTGAGTATATCACATCTTGGCTGAGAGTGTGGTGCAGGAAAAGCACGGCAGGTCATGCAGCATCCGAGGAGCAGGAGAATCGATGTTTTGAGCATAAGGCCTTCATCAGGAATGAGGCTTGTGGACTGAGGGGTTGACAGATAAATGGGAGTGGATGGGACTTGGGGGAAGGCCTTTACCTGCCCTTGACCTCTTCATTTCTAACTGCCCCAGTGACATCAACTGCCTCAACCCATCCAACCCTCACCCACTCCAACCTCCCACCCTTGCAACATGCAGCCCTCCATTCCAATCCCAACTTCACCATCAAATCAGCAGACAAGGGGAGGCGGAGGGGAGCTGTGGTAGTGTGGCGCACCAACCTCTACACCGCTGAAGCCAGGCGCCAACTCGCAGGCACCTCTTCCTACTGTCCCCTTCACCACAACCTCACCTCCCATCACCAAACCATAATCTCTCAGACCATCCAAAACCTCATTACCTCTGGGGATCTCCCATTCACAACTTCCAACCTCATTGTCCAAGAAACCTGCGCTGCCCAGTTGTACCTCCTACCCAAGATTTACAAACCTGACCTACCCAGTCGACCCATTGTCTTAGCCTGGTTCTGTCCCACTGAACTCATCTGTGCATATCTTGTCCTGTCTCCCTTGGTCTAAGAACACCCCACCTACATTCGGAACACTACCCACACCCTCCACCTTCTATAAGTGGCTCAATGGTTAGCACTGTTGCCTCACAGCGCCAGGGTCCCAGGTTCAATTCCAGCCTTGAGTGACTCTGTGTGGAGTTTGCACATTCTCCCCGTGTCTGCGTGAGTTTCCTCCGGGTGCTCGGGTTCCCTCCCACAGTCCAAAGATGTGCAGATTAGGTGAATTGGCCATCCTTAAATTGTCCATAGTGTTAGGTGCATTTGTTAGAAGGTTACTCTTCGGAGGGTTGGTGTGGACTTGTTGAGCCAAAGGGCCTGTTTCCACACTGTAGGGAATCTAATCAAGACATTTGTTACCCCAGCCCCCTATGCCTTATCTTCATCATGTACATCCAGGCCCTGTACACCTCCATCCCCCATCACGAAGGACTCAAAGCCCTCCACTTCTTCCTTTCCCGCCGTACCGACCAGTACCCTTCCACTGACACCCTCCTTCGACTGACTGAACTGGTCCTCACCCTGAACAACTTCTCTTTCCAATCCTCCCACTTCCTCCAAACGATAGGAGTAGCCATGGGCACCCGCATGGGCCCCAGCTATGCCTGCCTCTTCGTAGGGTATGTGGAACAGTCCATCTTCCGCAACTACACTGGCCCCACCCCCCATCTTTTCCTCCGCTACATCGATGACTGTATCGGCGCCGCCTCGTGCTCCCACGAGGAGGTTGAACAGTTCATCCACTTCACCAACACCTTCCACCCCGACCTCAAATTCACCTGGACAGTCTCAGATTCCTCCCTCCCCTTCCTCAACCTTTCTATTTCTATCTCAGACGACCGAATCAACACGGACATCTACTACAAACCGACCGACTCCCACAGCTACCTGGACTACACCTCCTCCCACCCTGCCCCCTGTAAAAACGCCATCCCATTCTTCCAATTCCTTCGTCTCCGCCGCATCTGCTCCCAGGAGGACCAGTTCCAAAAACGTACAACCCAGGTGGCCTCCTTCTTCAAGGACCGCAATTTCCCCCCCGACGTGGTCGACGATGCCCTCCACCGCATCTCTTCCACTTCCCGCTCCTCCGCCCTTGAGCCCCGCCCCTCCAACCACCACCAGGACAGAACCCCACTGGTCCTCACCTAGCACCCCACCAATCTCCATGTACAGCGCATCATCCGCCGTCATTTCCGCCACCTCCAAACGGACCCCACCACCAAGGATATATTTCCCTCCCCTCCCCTATCAGCATTCCGTAAAGGCCACTCCCTCCATGACTCCCTCGTCAGATCCACACCCCCTACCAACCCAACCTCCACTTCCGGCACCTTCCCCTGCAACCGCAGGAGGTGCAAGACCTTCGCCCACACCTCCCCCTCACCTCCCTCCAAGGCCCCAAAGGAAACTTCCATATCCGCCACAGATTCACCTGCACCTCCACACACATCATCTATTGCATCCTCTGCACCCGATGTGGCCTCCTCTATATTGGGGAGACAGGCCGCCTACTTGCGGAGCGTTTCAGAGAACACCTCTGAGACACCCGGACCAACCAACCCAACCACCCTGTGGCTCAACACTTCAACTCCCCCTCCCACTCCACCAAGGATATGCAGGTCTTTGGACTCCTCCATCGCCAGACCACAACAACACGATGGTTGGAGGAAGAGCGCCTCATCTTCCGCCTAGGAACCCTCCAACCACAAGGGATGAACTCGGATTTCACCAGTTTCCTCATTTCCCCTCCCCCCACCTTGTCTCAGTCAAATCCATCGAATTCAGCACCGCCTTCCTAACCTGCAAACATCTTCCTGAACTCTCCGCCCCCATCCTAGTCTGACCTATTACCCTCACCTTGACCTCTTTCCACCTATCACATTTCCGACGCCCCTCCCCCAAGTCCCTCCTCCCTATCTTTTATCTTAGCCTGCTGGACAACCTTTCCTCATTCCTGAAGAAGGGCTTATGCCCGAAACGTCGATTCTCCTGTTCCCTGGATGCTGCCTGACCTGCTGCGCTTTTCCAGCAACACATTTTCAGCTCACCCTTAACAACTTATCCTTCCAATCCTCCCAATTCTTCCAAACCAAAGGGATAGCCATGGTCACTCACATGGGCCCCAGCTATGCCTGTCACTTTGGCAGATATGTGGAACAGTCCATCTTCCACAGCTACACTGGCACCATTCCTCATCTTTTCCTCAGCTACAATGATGACTGTATCAGCGCTATCTTGTGCTCCCATGAGGAGGTTGAACAGTTCATCAATTTTCATCCCAACCTCAAATTCACCTGGACCATCTTGGACACCTCCCTCCCCTTCCTGGACCACTCCACCTCCAACTCTGGTGACAGACTAAGCATGGAGGTCTACTACAAACCCATCGACTCCCACGCTGCCTCCTGTAAAAACTCCATTGCTTATTCCCAATTCCTCCGCCTCCACTGGATCTGACCTCAGGATGGCCAATTCCACCATAGAAAATTCCAGATGGCCTTCTTCTTCAAAGACCACTATTTCCCCTCCCTCATAGATGCCAGCGCATCTCCTCCACTTCCCACATGTCAGCTCTTGAACCCCGCCTCTCCAAGTGCAACAAGGACAGAATCCCCCGATCCTCAACTTCCACCCCACCAACCGCTGTATATATCGCATCATCCTTTGCCACTTCTGTCACCTACAAATATACCCCAGCACTAGGCGTATATTTCCCTCCCCATCCCTTCAGTGTTTCAGAGAGACCACTCCCTCTGCAACTCCCTTGTCAAATCCATTCCCCACCAGCCCACATGTCACTCCCGGCACCTTCCCCTGCCACCAGAGGAAGTACAAACCCTGCGCCCACACCACCCCCCTCACACCCTTCCTAGGCCCCAAAAAGGATCCTTCCACATCTGACAGAAGTTTACCTGTACCTCCACCAATATAATCTACTGTATCCGCTGCACCCAATGTGGCATCCTTTACATTGGGGACACAGGACGCCAACTTGCAGATCATTTCAGAGAACATCTCTGGGACACCTGCACCAACCAATCCCACCGGCCTGTGGCTGAACACTTCAACCCTCACTCCCACTCCTCCAAGGACATGCAGGTCCTGGGCCTCCTCTATCACCAAACCCTAATCACCCAACACCTGGAGGAAAAACACCTCATCTTCTGCCTTGGGACCCTGCAACCACATGGGATTAATGTAGATTTTCACCAGTTTCCTCAGTTCCCCTCTTCCCACCTTATCCCAGTCCCATGCCTCCAACTTGACACCATACTCTTGACCTGTCCATCACCATTCTCACTTGTCCACTGCACCCTCCTCTCAGACCTATCACCTTCTCCCCCACCTTCATCTACCTATTACACTCCTAGCTACCTTCCCCCAGCCCTATCTGCCTCCCACTTATCTCTCAGCCCCCTGGCCCACAAGCCTCATTCCTGATGATGGACTTATGCTTGAAACGTCAACTTTCCTGCTCCTTGGATGTTGCCTGACTGGCTGTGCTTTTATCCAGCACCACATTCTTCGACTTTGATCTCCAGACTCTGCAGTCCTCACTTGCTCCTATATTATGTCTGGTCCAGGGGATTTATCTATCCTCATGTTTTTCAAAATTTCCAGCACATCCTCCTTCTTAACATCAATCTTTTTGAGCATATCAGTCTGTTTCAGGCTGTCCTCACAAATGACAAGGTCCCTGAAGCATAGTATTTACTAAGGACCTCCCCTACCTCCACCGACTCCAGGCACGTTCCCTCCACTATCCCTGATTGGCCCTACCCTCACTCTGGTCATCCTCTTGTTCCTCAAATCAGTGTAGAATGCCTTCGGGTTTTCTTTAATCCTACCCACCAAGCTTTTTCATGCCGTCTTCTAACTCTCCAAAGTCCAATTCTTCAGTTCCTTCCTGGTTAGCTTGTAACCCTCTAGAGCCCTGTCTGATCCTTGCCTCTTCAATCTTAAGTAAGCTTCCTTCTTCCTATTGATTAGATGTATTCAGCTGTACTCGCTCTCTGTTCCTAGCCTCATTAACCCGTGGCACCGGTAGCAATTCTGTGATTACTACTCTGCTCATCCTGCCTTTTTGTTTCCAACCTAACTCCCTTTATTCACTTTTCAGGTCCTCATCCCTTTTCCGAGCTATGTCATTGGTACCAATGTGTACCACGACTTCTGGCTGCTCACCCGCCCCCTTATGAATCCTGTAGACTCAATCACACTCACAAGCTTGCAAATCCAAACTACATTTGATCATCAGCAGCTATAAGGTTAATACATAAACTATACATTGCCACAACACAAAAAAGAGCCTGTAAGCTTCTTATAGGGAAACTGAGAATTGTACACATCTGTTTATCACAATGCTCCAAACGACTGGACTCTTACTCTCTTCACTTAGTTAAAAATGATCTGGCATCTTGATTTATCATTGATCAAAGGATGCCTTGTTGTTACATATTTTACAAGGAATTCCCATTTGTGAATATTTGGCAGGAGATTGTATCACATAGGGAGCCCCTGTAAAGGTGGGAACCTCACAGAAGATGAAATAGTTCGGAAAGAAGCCTTTGGGAGCCTGCACTTAGGGCTGCCAGGGTTGGATCTCAAAGAATTGATGGCGTCAAACCAATTTACCATGAGCATAAACCCCATAAACCTTATCCAAATATTCACTCGCGCAATGTGGACATCTCTGGCTAAGCCAGTATTTATTGCTGATCCTTAGTTGTTAAGACTGAACCACATTACTAGTTCTGGAGTCACATGTAGGCCATACCAGATAAGGATGACAGATTTTCTTCTCCAAAGCATACTGTTGAACCGGATGGGGTTTTCCAACAATTGACGATGGTTTCATTGTCATCATTGGACCCATAATTCCAGATTTGTTCTTGAATTCAAATCCCGCCATCTGCCATGGTTCTTCAAATAAGGACTCTGGGTGGAACCTTCATGGCTCCACAACGATGTGAGTGTTAGCAAATCGCTTGGGAAAACTGTGTGAAATCAACAGAATGAGATTTACCAAGTTTTGAATGGCAAGATGAGAATTTCACTTGTGAGCAGTGGGAAGCCTATTTACATCAATTTTACACACATTAACATTCAATTATTACCTAAGCCAACCTTGTTTATTTGCATTTCCATACCTTCCACCCCTTGGTGAGCAATCAGTCGGCAACAGTTCCCAACATGCATAGCAGTGTGGGTATCTGGTGACTCCAACTCACCACTTACTTTTACGGAACTCAATCTTGGATAGAAGTCCCGATATGGGTGGCACTGTGGCACAGTGGTTAGCACTGCTGCCTCAGAGACCGGGTTCAATTCCTGCCTCAGGCGACTGACTGTTGGAGTTTGCACATTCTCCCCGTGTCTGTGTGGGTTTCCTCCGGTTCCAAAAACGTGCAGGTTAGATGAATTGGCCATGCTAAATTGCCCATAGTGTTTGGTGAAGGGGGTAAATGTAGGGGAACGGGTCTGGGTAGTTTGCGCTTTGGCGGGTTGGTGTGGACTTGTTGGGCCGAAGGGCCTGACTCCACACTGTAAGTAATCTAATCTAATCTCAGGGCCTGCTTCATGGGTGACAACTACCTGCACCTCCCATCCACAGAGTGAGGCACATACATGTACCAGCCTCACTAGCCCCTTGTAGTACATCTCCACTTATAATATGGTTCTGCTCTTTAATGCTGCACTTTGACATACACATGTACCACACCTTTCATTATAATGTTGCTGTCAGGACACTTTATTTGCAGGGACAGGCACTAAACTTATGAATTGGACCAGAATGAATTTCAGAGCTCCTTACTTGCTCTCTTTGCTCTTGTTCACTTTACGTCTCCTTGGATGTGAACAGTATCTCTGCCATGCCTTGCACTTTTAAGCTTTGACTCATAACCAGACCTTAAAGGTGCACTGTATTTCTGCTTTGTCTTGTAGTTTAGTGCGCACACACCCATCCCATGAGCCACTTTGGGTGGTTAAGGTTCGGGGTTCTGTACCTCTGCAGCACAGGGAATGGGCCACTGCCCATCTAGTGCAACAAATCTGGGGAGCTATCGTTAGTCAGTCAGGGGTATATTCAATAAGTAGTTGAAGCTGCCCATCCACGTAGTGAGGAGAGTGGTCACAGTGGGTTCTGAGGGTCAGCTCAATTATTGTTAAGTGGTTTTCTCAAGAGCCACTGCTGCGGTACGGAAATTAGGAAATTAACTGGGTATCAAACACAGCATGTTGGGATGCAGGGGGGACAAATATTGGAAAGGGGGGAACTGAACATAGAAAGAGGGGTGGGAGAGCCCATCAAATAATGTGGGTTATTGCAGGAGGGAGCGTTAACTGTCACAACCAACCTGGCTTCGATGGGGTGCCAGTGCAGCCCAATAGTTGGCAGGACTATGCAGTAAGCTACACTGAGAATTGAGAGGAGGGTACCGCTATCTTCGATTGGATTCGAAGATGAGATGAGGGTAAGGAAGGATCATCTGTGTAGCAAGGTTCTTAAGTAGCAATGCACTTATGAATATGCAATTATATTTTCAAAGAATTGTTAGCGATGCCACCTATGTGCGCTAAGAAGCTTTGGTTTGCTTCCCATTATGTGCCCAATAGAAGGCATCTCCTGACTGGCAGCGCTTGGCTGAATGCACAGCTGGGCTTGAAATATGGCACAGCTCCAGGGGTTCCCAAGGTGCCAGCAATGATGAGTACTCCTGCCTCTGGCAAGAGGGAGGAATCAGATTAGTGCAGCACCATAGCAAACTGGTGCATGGCTATTGAGGTGAGTTGTGGACAATAATGCAACCAAACGTATTTGGGCTCACAAAGAGAAACTCTTCATGAAATGTGCCAAAATTGACACTTGGACAGTTTCTGGTAAAACCCAGCCCTATCTGTCCTTTGTCTTAACTGAGCACCCAAGGCCACAGGCTCAAGTCTCCATCTGAAACACTGTTTTCAGGCTGACCATAACTTTCATGACTGTACCTGGACTCTGGTCTAGACAGATTTTTAATTAGTCAGGAAATCAAGGGTTATGGGGAAAAGGTTAGAAAGTGAGGTTACCTCTTAGATCAGCTGTGTTCCAATGAATGGTAGAGCAGACCTGATGAGCTACGTATACTCGTATGTTTCATGGTCTTAAGCCACAACTGCCAAGCTATCCACATCATCTATCCACCATTCATAAAAGCACTCCTTCATTCTTTCTTGATTGCTAATAATTACCTTAGTTTCAGCTGTATTACTACCTGTACATAACACCTTCTTCTGTACTTGTTCTCCTATCATTAATCACTTGCTGTATCCTCGCCCCTATTGTCAGTCCCCTTATCCTCCTTTACACAGTTTACAGTTCCATGTCCATCCTGTTTGCCAGCTGAAGCCATGACATTCATCCATTAATCTCTTCCATCTATGCTGCCACATCATCTCTTAGCTTCAAGAGGATGGTATGCAGGTTTTCTGTGTCCCACTATCTTTAGATATTTTTTCCTTCTCCATCACCTAAAGAATTTTTCCCATTCTGTGATCTCATCTCAATAACCTGTTTGTGACTGAAACACAGCTCAGTGCTGATGTTACATTATTGTATATTCTGGCTGCACTAGCTGCATTCATTCATAGAATCCCTGCAGTGTGGAAACGGGCCATTTGGCCCAACAGGTCTGCACTGACCCGCCGAAGAGCAACCCACCAAGACCCATTCCCCTACCCCTTTACTCTACATTTATCCCTGACTAATGCACCTAACCTACACATCCCTGAACACTATGGGCAATTTACCATGGCCAATTCACCTAACCTGCACATCTTTGGACAATGGGAGGAAACCTGAGCAACCGGAGAAAACCCACATAGACATGGGGAGATGTGCGAAGTCCACACAGAAAGTCACCCAAAGCTGAAATCGAACCCGGGTCCCTGGCGATGTGAGGCAGCAGTTCTAAATACTGAGCCAACGTGGCGCATGCTCCAGCATGCACCTGTTTAAACTCTGTATTCCTATTGTGGTACTCTACCAATGCCTTTATGCCATTTCAACTTTACATCCTTAAATGGTATTGAAAAATAACCTCATATTTGTGTTAAATGAGTATTATTTTAAAGTAGTAGGCTGATCCAGAGGAAAACTATTCTGAATTAAACAAATTTGTTGGTTGTCCAACCTCACCCTGCTCTAAATTCTTCTGTTCTAAAAGATCATCCATGTGGGAGGGCCAGTGGCACAGTAGCAATAACACTGGGCTCGTAATTCATATTGAAAAATGTGTTGCTGGAAAAGCGCAGCAGGTCAGGCAGCATCAAAGGAGCAGGAGAATCGACGTTTCGGGCATAAGCCCTTCCTGAAGGAGGGCTTATGCCCGAAATGTCGATTCTCCTGCTCCTTTGATGCTGCCTGACCTGCTGCGCTTTTCCAGCAACACATTTTTCAGCTCTGATCTCCAGCATCTGCAGTCCTCACTTTCTCCTCGTAATTCATGTTCTCAAGACATGGGTTTAACTGATAGATAGGAAAATTTGAAATCAATTAAAATAATATGTAATTTAAAGAAAATTAGTTTCATCGCGTAATCACTGTGATTGATGTAAAAACCCATCCAATTCACTGATGTCTTTAAGGGAACAAAATCTGCTGTTCCTTCCCAGTCTGGCCTATATGCGGTTAACTCTTAACTGCTCTCTGAAATGGTCCTATTGCCCACTCAATGAGCAACTGGAATGAGCAGTAAATGCTAGCCAGTGATATCTGCAAACCATTAATGAATTAAAAAAAACTGATTAGTAGGGCTGACAGAAACTCTCTTGTTGAGAGTGTGGTGCAAATCAGGCAGCATCCGAGGAGCAAGAGAATCGACGTTTCGGGCATAAGCCCTTCATCAGGCTTATGTCCGAAACATTGATTCTCCTGCCCTTTGGATGCCGCCTGACCCACTGTGCTTTTCCAATGCCACAATCTCGACTCTGATCTCCAGCATCTGCAGTCCTCACTTTCTCCTAGAAAACTCTCCTGTACCTATTTCTGATCGGATCATACCAAAGTCACTATCCTTTTGTTTCTTTTGCTGCTGATTTTACATTTACATTGATGAAAGTGCTGAATCTTGCTGAGATCTCAACCTTTGGACATCTTGCTCCAGTGACTCTTGGTATGTGAAGCTAGAGAGTGAAAATCATTCAATTTTGCAGTCATTGTGACTGGGCCTGATCCTGAACTTCATTATGTTTGCAAGTGCAGTTTGATGTGATCTTAACTGTAATCAATAGTGTGTACCTTTGCTCCATCAGTAGTTCAACACAGACTGGCTGCAGAAGCAGAACTCTTATGTACACCTCAGTAGTCTTCTGCACAGTGCCTTTCTCGCTAGCTTAGCAGGGCTTCTTGGCCTTTGACTCATCTTCAGACTCAGTCACTGAATAAAGTTATCTATTTGATACTGCGTTCAAGCTGTCACATAAAATCAAGTAGAATATTATGTACTGAAATTCCAACTTGCACAGCATTCATCTTGCAAAGTATACAGTGAAGAATTATTCCATTTTGTGCATGGAATCAGATGTGTATTAGTCATTTGTGTTTGAGTTTTTTTTTATTTCAGTTACTTAATTGTAGCTACATTGTGACTTCAATTTTTGTGCTTCCTTTATAAACAAGAAATGTATTTAAAAAAATCAATTCTCAAAATAAAATTCGAAATAAAAAATATAAATGGACATTGGAAATATTGAGATGTTGTGATGGGAATTTCTGTGGTTTACTGATTGTGACCTGAATTTGAAATTTAATGTATGTTGTCTCCATTCCTTCTCCTTTTCGTACCTCTATATCTACCAGAAAACTTAGTTTTCAGGTGACTTTTCTGTTTCGATTTTTATGTCACCCATTGGGGGTTTCACAATACAAGTTTCTTTTCTCACTTGGAAATTTATATTTTATAAATCAATTAGTTTGAAATTTGGTAAGGAAAATATTGGAACCCTTCAATTTATACATGGAAACCTTTTTTTACGACATATTATTACCATCTGGAATACACTGCTTGAATAGGTGGAGGAAGCCATTTTGTTAAGAATAATGTACAACTTTAGTTTAAACTGCATTCTGTGTGTTGTATGTTAAAAAGGTGAAGAAATGGATTTTAATTTTATTCTGTGGAGTTGTTTGGGGTCATGGTGTTGAGAAGTCTGGAGATGAGTTTTGTTTGCATGCATTTTAATGAGTTTTACAAATTTGAAGGAGCGGGGTGAAAAGTTCATTGCACTATTTAAGAAAAAGGAAGAACAGAAGTGTGTTTTCGCCTGATGATAAGACATAAAGAGAAACAGAACAATCCAGAAAGTCTGTCTTGTGTGTTGGTGTGTTTGAGGATAGAGGTAAGGCAGCTCTTGTCAGCTGAATTTAGGAAACTTCTGTTTAATCTGAAGGTTATAGAAATATTGAGATTAATTTTTGACTTTTTTGGGGGGAAGGCATCTGAAAATGGGAAAATAATTGAGTGACTGCACAGACATTCACTGAAAGGAGACAGCTAACCATTGTCACAGCCTGAATCTGATGGAGTTTTTCAGATGGAGTCTAT
The DNA here is from genome assembly GCF_037043375.1 of Chiloscyllium plagiosum. Lineage (NCBI taxonomy): Eukaryota > Metazoa > Chordata > Chondrichthyes > Orectolobiformes > Hemiscylliidae > Chiloscyllium > Chiloscyllium plagiosum. The sequence goes on from NW_028270141.1 coordinate 33,036,788, forward strand.
GGTGACTGCTTCACTGAGCTTTCAGTGTTTCTAAGGATATTGCTGGTTTCCTACACTAGCTGAAGTTACCATGAAGGACTCTCCTTCTCAACCTCTCCTATTGCTGATTAAATCACCATCAGCTCTCTTTCAGTCTCTCTCTCTCTCTCTCTCTCTCTATTGATTGAGCAGCCCAATGGTCTGGTCACACTATGCCGACTTTACCTTACTTTTCCTTTATTGTTGAGGAAAAAGTGATAATGTGAGCTTGAATCCTTTTCTGTTGTCTGAAATAAAACCTTTCAAAACTTTCTTCAGTTTACTTTAATATAGCTATCTTCATTTCTTGTTTATTAAACATTTATTCTTCCTATTAAAAGAACACTGATAGAATTCAGTAACTGACCTCCATCATCATTTTTGTAAAATGATTAGATTTCACAAGTGATCTGACCTATCCAGTACTAGCATCCACTGGCATCATAACAGTTTTTAGAGATGTATCCACTTTCTTTTTGAAAGTTAAGCGTAAGACTATGCTGAGTGGCTTGTTTCTGTGCCGTAAGACTCTGGGATTACTTCAAATAAGGCTTTGGTTGAGTGGTAAGAGTGGAATCTATCAACTACTCAGACTGACTTGACTTTCTTATTTTGTCAACTCTATACACAGGCAAGTTAGAAAAGCTTTAAGCTCAGGTGAAAATGTATGAGATTCACAAACTTGTATTTTAATTCAGAGTTGATGGGAACCAGGATGGGCATTATATGATCCCAATCTCGGCAACAAGAGTCCCTGAGAATTGTGACTTGCAGCTCTCATTTGGGTCATCCACCATAAATTATCAGGAAGTGAAAGCTGTTAAACAGGCACAGCTAGACAAACATAACAAAAATACCGATACATGCTGGCGGGCGAATAAGAAGATAGGTTTCTTATTTAGGGGTAGGTCCATGAAGAGATTTTTGTTTTCTCTTTTGAATTGTATCAGGAAGATTGGTGGTCAGCCATTCTACTGGGAGAACAGGGAAAGACAATTTGGAAATAATGCCTTATTGAGGGAAGGGGCAAGAGAGACACCCCTTTTAAGTGGGAGGATAGTGAAAATCACATGAATATAAATTTTATTGTAGGAAGGGCAGGCATGTCTGCTTCTTCAGATAAAGGGAAGGGTTGTCATCAGGATTTTTTAGACACTGGAGATTATCCAGTAATGAGCCATGTTGCATTGGAACATGGGTACATAGGGATTAGGAGTGGGAATAGTCAATTTAGCCCTTTGAGTCAAGAGTGTGGTGCTGGAAAAGCACAGCAGGTCAGACAGCATCTGAGGAGCAAGAGAATTAACGTTTCATGCATAAACCTTCCATCAGGAGCCCGCTCCATCATTTAACATGATTATGGTTGATGTCATCCTGGAGGATATTTGTTTTCCTGAAACAGTTACTGAAAAATGTGTTGCTGGAAAAGCGCAGCAGGTCAGGCAGCATCCAAGGAGCAGGAGAATCGACGTTTCGGGTATAACCCCTTCTTGAAGAAGGGTTTATGCCTGAAACATCGATTCTCCTGCTCCTTGGATGCTGCCTGACCTGCTGCGCTTTTCCAGCAACATATTTTTCAGCTCTGATCACCAGCACCTGCAGTCCTCACTTTCTCCTTCCTGAAACAGTCAGTTAACAATCGTAGTTGATAGAGTGGGTTAAGGGTCAAGGTACATTTCTTCAAAGCATGGCAACAGAGGAAATCAAATTAGATTGTCATGAGATCTCTGGATTGAGCCACTTTAACATTGATGAGTGAAAACTTCAAACGAAAGTTGACCTTTGGAATCATTCATGCAAAGGATTTAAAAGAAATTATCCATAAGCTATGAAAATTGGAAATGCATTAGCATTAAAGATTTAAAATTCATGGTTCTGAGACATTTCGTACTTTCACTGCAAATAAGACATACACCAAGGGATGTTTTTCAAAAATTGTCAGATTGAATCAAACCTGCAGCATTCCATTAAGAAACAATTAAATGTATCAACTGCTTCAAAATCTTTCACAGATTGAGGATGTCTCTTTTGCTCTCTGACAAAGTTTCCATGAGGGATCCATTCCCTGGATCTGTAGAACAGATAATGAAATGTTATACTGGCTTTATATTCATAATGTCCATGCCAACTTTTCAGCCCTATGTTAGATTATCAATTTCATCCATTCCATAATGTAAGACCTTTGAATAGAAATGCGGTAGCAGGGTGAAAGGAATGATCACAGAGTCTCATCAGGTCACTTTTGTAGACTTCTAGCCAATGGATTTCGGAATGAAATCAACAGAGGGCTAGACACTCAGTTAGCCGGGTAATCCTTGGTTATGGATGGAGAACACACAAACACACAAAGGAACCAGGCAAATCTAAATTCATAAAAATAATAAAATTAAAGGGAGCTTGTATTAAATAATCATTAATAGGATAACTCTTTTGAGAAACTAGTGTGCATTCTAATCACTTTTTATCCATTTACACAATTTCAGAACATGAGTGACAATTATCCTTTGGCATAGATCAAGTATATTTCTACTGAAAATTATAACTTTTCCACGAAAGTTTCCAGTCATCTGTTACTATTTCAGAGGGTAGCAGCTAGGTATAACAAATAATTAGGAAGTAGAGTGGAATGTTAATCTTTATTGCATGGGCAAATGGAATATAAAAGTAGCGAGGTCTACCACAAGTGTGTAGGGCATTGGTGAGACTGCACATAGAGTACTGTGTGTAGGTATGGTCGGCTACTTAACAGGCGATATAATTCGATTGCCAACAGTTTGGAGATGTTTCATTAAGCTGATTCTTAGAAAGGGGAGTTTGTCTTCTGAGGTAAGGTTGAGCAGGTTGGCGGTCTATCCATTGGAGTTTAGCAAAGAATGAGAGGTGATCTTATTGAAATGGATAAAGTTCTGAGGGGACTTTACAGGATAGAAACTAAGAGGATGTTTCTGCTTATGGCGGGCTCTAGAACAGTTTCAAAATAAATGGCTTCCTGTTTAATATGAAGATGAAGGGGATTTTCTTCTCTCAGATGGTGTTGGTGTCTATAACACTTTTTCCTGACAAGCAGCAGAGGATAAGTCATTGACTATATCTAGGCTTGATGGGATAGATATTTGATTTACAAAGAAGGTGAGAGTTGTGGGGTGGGCAAGGCTGGAAGGTGGAGTTAAGGCCACCAAAAGACAATCAGATCTTAATCAAGTGGAGAAGCAGACCTGATGGGTAAAATTACTTCCTCCTGATATACTATGCAAATTATGAATATTTATCATTACTTACTGCAGACAAATTTGCAGAACTCTTCATTCCAGTCCTTTCACTTTACTCCTCGGGTTTCCTTCCCTTTTATTCTGAAGAAGAAGTGTATAATATTCCAGTCCATCACCCACGATATAACTATGTGGCAAAGACCATGAAGACAAACTGTTTAAACAATAAAGGTCACCAGAGCTGAACCTTGTTCTTGATGTATGCATGTTTTCAGTTTTCACATGTTTTGTAATGGCAAGGGCTTCTGCCCAAAATGTCAATTCTCCTGCTTCTCGGATGCTGCCTGACCTCCTGTGCTTTTCCAGCACCACACTCTTAATAATTAGGAGTTACATGGTTATGTATTTCCCCCATTCACACAAACTGTGGGAAATGAGAGAAATTATGCCATGTTTATTATTATCTCAACTAAAACCGGCAGCAAATAATGCAATAGAATTACAATCTCAGAATCACAGACTACAGAATGGAAAAAAAGAGGAGGTGTCTATTCCATGGGTGTCTGGAGTTCTTAAGAAATTGATTTTTTTTCTGTAAATTTGCAATTATCTCTTGATTCATTCATATTCATAGAATCATAATCAAATCTCCAAATCAAATCACCAAATTATAATTCGGGCTAATCTTAATTGCTTGACAGATCTTCTAACTTTTTTTCTATTTTCATATTATTCATTTCCCCAATTTATTTTGTAGAACCATAGAATCCCAATAGTTTGGATGCAGGCCAATGAGCCCACCAAATCCATACCAACCCTCCGAAGAGCATCCCACCCAGAAACACCCTCTTACCCTATTCCTGTAACTCTGCATTTCCCATGGCTAACCCATTTAGCATGCACATTCCTGGACACTATGGGCAATTTAGCATTGCCCATCCACCTAGCCTGCACATTTTGGACTGTGGGCAAGAACCGGAGCAGCTGAAAGAAACTCACGCAGACATGGGGAGATTGTGCAAACTCCACACAGATGGTCATCTGAGGCTGGAATTGGGCCAGGTCTCTGGCGCTGTGAGGCAGCAGTGCTAATCACTGGGCCACTGTGCCTCCCTTATTTTCTTAGATCTATTTTCTTAGGTCATTCAATTTTAATTCAAAATGTTGATTTGTCAGAAAACACTGCTTTAATTTTAAAACGTGGTATATCTAGAAACTATTTGAGAAAGGTTAATGTGGTGGGTGTGAGGCGGTTGTTAGTTTGCCTGGCATGAATGTGGGAAAGGTAATTGGCATAAGTATTTGCAGGTAGGTGTTACAGAAAGGCATCTGTCTGTTTTTCAGGTTTATGTGGTGAGTTTAAAAGGATCATTGGGATGGATATATGTGTGTGCAAGACCTTTCTGTTGCATTTGAATTAACCAGCAGATCAATTTTGCGACAGATTATCAGTTCCTTCACAGAAAATGTATAAAGCCAAACAAAAAACAGTGTAATGACACCAGGAAGATAACATTAAGGCTCTGCATGAAGGACAATTAACATCACTCAAAATATGTACTTCCATCACATATGTACGGTCAGAAAGGTAACCTGTCACAATTCCCCTGGAGAGAATATGATTTATGGGTCAGGTTAAGAAAAACGCCTGCCTAATATATAATCATCATTTTGGGTTTAAGACAGCGTAGCATAAAATGAATGTAATATACCACTTACAATTGATTTTGTCTTACATTAGTTGCAGTTACAACCCTGCCATATAGTTAATCTTCAGAATCTTGTTGATGTCCATGTGCAAAATTATGAATTTGTGATATCTGTCCATTCTCTGTTACTTTGTTTTTGAGATGTGTATAAGACCATAATAGTTATTTTGTTGTTTAGATTCCAGTGGTCAATCATGTAATTACAAATATAATATTTATTAATCCAAGTAAGTTCTTTACTTTTTGTAGAAATAAATTCTCATAAGGATGAGAAATAAACATTACCTTAATTTTAAATATGCAATTACAATGGTATTCTTCTGGTCAATCTTTTATCATCAGTGTTTTTTGTCAATAAAAGGGATGAAATTTATATTCAAGCCATTTGAAATCCAATCTGCTAAATTGCATTATTGAGGCACATTATCTGTTTTCTATAAAATTAGTTTTGAATGTCGGATGAAAAGTCAACATAATCTTAACTCTGATAATCGAGCTGGTGTATGGAAATTTGAAATGTTGAAAATCTGAAGAAGAAATCCACTTTATTCTAAACTTGCCCATTTTTAATTTTACCAGATTCAGGCCAAGTGTGGAAAACAGAGAGGAATTGTGCATCAAATCAGGTCTGAAGAGGCAGACCTTTAAGGAGGCCACATATCATCATTTTAGTAAAGTTTCTATTTCTCACATACAGCAACTGAGTTTTCCCAAACTTGGGAAATATAGCAGCCAAAGGAGGTAACACGTGTCTTTGGAACACTGCTTGTAGACTAGCAAGTCCTTCTGTTTCTTCAACCCACCAACCCAACCTTTTAAAAACAATACACTACATCTCCACAATCGCCCCTGTATGACCTATCCACTCCATCCCTGACTGCTAAAATTGCCGAACAGTCATCAAATCTGTTTTATAAGTTGCATGGTTAATGCTGACTATAATATTATTTGCTACCCAATAGGTTAAGAGCCTGGGTGGGGTGAACAATGGAAATATCTAAAGGTCTCCCAATAGTCTTAGTAACAGTATTTATCTTATGGCTGATGATGTCAATCCATAGCTGTAAGGCTGCACCTTGCTACTTTCCACCAAAGGACTTATTTCAACAGCAATATGGTGTGCTTTTAGAAATCAACAGAATTGTGTATCTTTAAACTTTTTTTTAACAAGTAACTTCTCTGCTAAGGTAACATCTCATTGATGATTAATGACATATTTGCCAATCATAACCTTGAAGGATTCAAAGAGATCAAGATCAAAAAATTTCTCATTCTAAAAAACATATTCAGCATTAAAATCAGACCTGTCTCTCGCCGACTCACAAAGGAGTGAAGATTCACCAGGTATGGGTGCAATACACTGGATCACATGGGAGGTATCAACCATTGTCAGAGTTTGTGTGCATGACTGTGAAGGAATTTGGCAAATTTAAAATGGGAGGAAAATCAGGTGCCTTTTTTGGACGGATGTACTTACATTCCAATTTAACCAAATTTTTCATCATTCTCAGAATTCAAGTTGAGCCGTGAGTATCAGCCTTGGCTCAATTGACAACATTCTTCCTCATCACTGAGTTTAGAAGGTTGCATGTCCAAGTACCAGTTCAGAGACTTGATCACAAAACCTGGGTTACATGGCAAGTGCAGTACTAAGGGAGTGTTGTATTATTGGAGGTACTGTTTTTCAGAATGACAGTTAACCGAAGCTTCAGGTCAGGTGAATGATTGTGAAGAAGAACAGGGGATTTTTCATCAGTGTCCTGACCAATACTTATCCATCAGTTGAGTTCACTAAAGATTGATTGTTATCACATTGTGGTTGACGTGAGTTTGCTGCTCAGTGATGAGCCAGACACAACAGTAGCTGCCAATGTGACAGAATTGGCTGCAGAGCTGAGGAGTGCTGAGGTCATGACAGATGCTGTATCAAAACCGGGTCTTTCTTCCTTTCTTTGAATTGGATACAGAACAAGGTAACACAGCCCTTCAATTTCTTTCAGTGTTGATTCAATGTAATTTGTTTTTGCAGATTCTGTGTGAATTTTTGGAACCCAATCTAATTCCTGTTGCAATTCCACACATCAGAAAGCGGATTAGTTCATAAATAATTTAAGAACAGTAATCTGTGGAACAATTGCTCTCCATTTCATATGCAGAATATTGCATTAATGTGCGGAAACTTGCATTAGTATTTAAATTACATTTAAATTTAGACATTTCTAATTAAAAGTTACTTTTGTGTCATTGTGACGCTGTTGCACTAATCATATGCCAGCTTGTAAATGATAGCCCTGAATGTAAATGTTCAAATATCCCTTGTATTCCACAGAGTCATTGAGAAGTGAGACCCACAGCTGTGAGACTCAACAATGGCAACATTCATTTGAGTTAAAGACCATCCTATAAATCGTAGTCAGTTATTATATTCCTTATAGACTGATAACTGATAGGTGTTAGATTATTTAAATCAAATCCTGTGAGAGTGCTATAAAATTATGAACACTGAGTTTATGGATATTAATTTGGTATAGGTTGCGAGAAGTCTTAAAATATTAATTGATCTCAGAGGCTTTCCTGCTGCCAGAGGCACTGCCCGTATAAGAACTGTGTCCATGGGAGAGATGAAATCTGGAAGCTTCAATTCAGAATTACAGTGCTGTTGGGGGGCTGTTCCCTATTTGTTGATCTGTGTACACAAACAGAAAGATGGATTTGCATCTTTATAGCACCGTTAACCACCTCAGGATATCCCGAGGTTCTTAACAGCCAAGAAAATAGTCTTTTGAAGTGTAATTGCAATTGTAATGCAGGAAACACATAAGGCAATTTGAACACAACAAAATCCCACTGCAGCAATGAGATCATGACCATGTTGTGATGTTATTTGAGGGATACATGTTCGGCAAGATGCAAAGGTAACTCTTCTGTTCTTCAGGAAGTTAAAAACCACATAATATGTTGAGCTGTTCTTGATGTGTCTTGTACTTTTTTTTCACTGGGTTTAATTCTACCAGATGGAATGTTGCTTGACATGCTTATGTTCAGCTTTTTTTTCCTACACTGTTTCAGTGCAATTGCTAATCTGTTTAATGAGGTTGATCAGTTATTGTAGTAATATCAAGCAAAAAGGGAACTTACAGAACATGTTGGCCCTGAGTTAAGTTCTGTCGACCAAAAATCCCTCAGAGACAGAAATTGATAATAAGCTGAGGGATAACAATTTGGGGCAGAAGTGAAATGTTTAAAGTTTGCCTCCCAGGAAAGATGGATTAAAAATGTGGCCTGAGAATTGAGGGGGAGTTCGATGAGTGATTGGAGCCACCATTGGATATGTATTTCAGTGTTCCTAAGCTACCTCAGGAATTCTACTGTTACCCTTTGTCACACAGTTGAAGCCACTCTTGATAAGACCAAATATAAAATACAATGGAACTTCATTTTGGCCCAGAAAAAAAAAACTTTTCAAATGATCAGTTAATTGCTGTAAAATGAGTCCTCTGTCTTATTTTCCACAATTTTTTAATGTGTTTTTGCCAACAGAGGGTTTTGAAGTGCACTTCATAAGTGTGCTGCTGGTACACTCCATTAATACAGCCAATGCCACTCTTATTTTCCGCTTGGTCAATGGGATAAGCTCATCTAGTGTGCAGACTGCCTACTCTTTTTGTTAAACTGGCCCTGTTCCTGGGATGTGGTGCAATGATGTTCACACAATAAGAGACCTGAAACCAGGAATGCCCTGCATTAGAGCATTTCTCATGTTGGATCAGTTACTCCATTTGGTTTCCTGCTCTTCAGGCCTTGTACCCCCAATTCCCAGCTAAACAGTGGTTAGTGCTGCTGCTTCACAGTGCCAGGGACCTGGGTTTGATTCCAGCTTTGGGTGACTGTCCATGTGGAGATTGCATGTGACCTCTGTGTCGACATGGATTTTTTCCCACACTTCAAAATGTGTAGGTTAGGTGGATTAGCTATGCTAAATTGTTTGTGGTGTCCAGGATGTGCAGGTTAGGTGGATTAGCCATGGTAAATGTAGGATAGGGTTGGGATCTAGCTCTGGGTGGGATACGTTTCAGAGGGTCAGTTCGGACTCAGTGGACCAATAGCATCTTTACACACTGTCGGGATCCTACAAAACTAATATCCCCTAGGTTTGTGAATACCAAAGAGAGCTATCTGGTACTCCTCAGAATTTTTCTCAGGACAAATGGAACTACAGGAAGTTAGTGTGCCATTGCCTGTGAACATGAATTGGAGCAATGTTGTATTATGTTATTATCGTTCTTACGAGGATATTTAATTTGGGTGTTATGACATATATTACAAAAATAATTGGCTTTTTTGAATTAATTCTTTTTTTGAGCAAATCAGAATATATTCTCTTTATTGTACTCAGATTGAAAGCATGATGTTTTCTTTTCAAACTGGAATTACCTAAAAGTGGGTGAATGCCTTTGTTATTTTATAAAGCAATGAACATAATTCAGTATGAAGAACTTGCATCACTTTCTCAACGTTCAGAGATAGCACAATGAAATATAAAGAGTATGTTCATTTCTTTCTCTGAGATCACTTCTTGTCTGATTTTTTTGTTTGATGTTCTTAATCCCCCTGTTTTCATAGAGATATACAGCACAGAAACAAATAATTTAACTTCTCTATGGCTAATAACATAAGGAAAGTAAACCTGTTACACAACTACAATAAGAGGGACACTTAATTCATTCACATGTCCTGGAACTTAAGGTAGGACCTCTTTCCCTGTAGTCTTTTCCCCAGGATTGACACAAATGAAAGAGTTGAAACTTTATTGCTGGAACAGCACAGCAGGTCAGGCAGCATCCAGGGAACAGGAGATTCGACGTTTCGGGCACAGGCCCTTCTTCAGGAATGAGCAGAGAGTGTTCAGCAGGAGAAGATAAAAGGTAGGGAGGAGGGACTTGGAGGAGGGGCGTTGGAAATGTGATAGGTGGAAAGAGGTCAAGGTGAGGGTGATAGGTCGGAGTAGGATGGAGGCGGAGAGGTCAAGAAGAAGACTGCAGGTCAGGAAGGCGGTGCCGGGCTGGAGGGATTCGGCTGAGACAAGGTGGGGGGAGGGGGGATGAAGAAACTGGTGAAGTTCAAGTTCATCCCCTGTGGTTGGAGGGTTCCCAGTCAGAAGATAAGACGCTCCTCCTCCGACCGTCGCGTTGTTGTGGTTTGGCGGTGGATGAGTCCAATGACCTGCATATCCTCGGTGGAGTGGGAGGGGGAGTTGAAATGCTGTGCTACAGGGTGTTTGGGTTGGTTCGTCCGGGTGGCCCAGAGGTGCTCTCTGAATCGCTCCGCAAGTAGGCGGCTTGTCTCCCCAATATAGAGGAGGCCACACCGGCTGCAGCGGATGCAGTAGATGATGTGGGTGGAGGTGCAGGTGAATCTGTGGCGGATATGGAAGTTTCCTTTGGGGCCTTGGAGAGAAGTGAGGGGGGAGGTGTGGGCGCAAGTGTTGCACCTCCTGCGGTTGCAAGGGAAGGTGCCGGGAGTGGAGGTTGGGTCGGTGGGGGGTGTGGATCTGACAAGGGAGTCGCGGAGGGAGTGGTCTCTACGGAAAGCTGATAGGGGAGGGGAGGGAAATATATCCTTGGTGCTGGGGTCTGTTTGGAGGTGGCGGAAGTGACGGCGGATGATGCGCTGTACATGGAGATTGATGGGGTGTTAGGTGAGGACCAGTGGGGTTCTGTCCTGGTGGCGGTTGGAGGGGCGGGGCTCAAGGGCGGAGGAGCGGGAAGTGGAGGAGTGAGATCCAGTTCTTTGGAGAAAGTGGGAGGATTACCAACCCAAACACCCTGTAGCACAGCATTTCAACTCCCCCTCCCACTCCACCGAGGATATGCAGGTCATTGGACTCATCCACCGCCAAACCACAACAACGCGACGGTCGGAGGAGGAGCGTCTTATCTTCTGACTGGGAACCCTCCAACCACAGGGGATGAACTTGGACTTCACCAGTTTCTTCATCCCCCCTCCCCCCACCTTGTCTCAGCCGAATCCCTCCAGCCCGGCACCGCCTTCCTGACCTGCAGTCTTCTTCTTGACCTCTCCGCCTCCATCCTACTCCGACCTATCACCCTCACCTTGACCTCTTTCCACCTATCACATTTCCAACGCCCCTCCTCCAAGTCCCTCCTCCCTACCTTTTATCTTCTCCTGCTGAACACTCTCTGCTCATTCCTGAAGAAGGGCCTGTGCCCGAAACGTCGAATCTCCTGTTCCCTGGATGCTGCCTGACCTGCTGTGCTGTTCCAGCAATAAAGTTTCAACTTTGATCTCCAGCATCTGCAGACCTCACTTTCTCCACAAATGAAAGAGTGCTAAGAACTGGCTTGTTGAATACTTAGACAAATTAGTGAGTTGTTCTTTGCTTAGACTCTAGGGAAAACAACTTCTGATAACCTGATTTCAAGTTCCTAACCCATCGTAGAGCTGTCCTGAGAAATGGACTTTTAACTTAAAACACATTTTAAGATAATTCTAGCTGAGATTTTGTGAAGATGTGGTCAAAGGGTTCTGAAGTATGGCAGTGGTTCAAAGGACTGATTGCAGATAATAACATGGCTTTGTGCATGGGAAATTGTGTTTCACTAACTTAATTGAGATTTTTGAAGAAATAACGCAGAGGATTGATGGAAGCAGAGCGGTGGACATGATCTGTATGGATTTTAGCAATCTGAGAGGGGAAAGGTTTTCAAAGGAGCTAAGGGACAACTTTTTCACACAGAGGGTGGTGCGTGTATGGAATGAGCTGCCAGAAGAACTGGTGGAGGCTGGTACAATTGCAATGTTTAAAAGGCATCTGGATGGGTATATGAATAGGAAAGGTTTGGAGCAATATGGGCCAGGAACAGGCAGGTGGGACTAGTTTAGTTTGGCATGGACTAGTTGGACTGAAGGGTCTGTTTCTGTGCAAGTATCACTCTATAACTCAATAACTGTGAACTATGGGGGTAAAAGGCAGACTATCACAAACTAGGATGGAATTGGTAGTTTATTAAACCATTCAAGGTGCTTCTTCTAAACAATAGGTCATTGCTGCCAAATCTGAGTTACAAGACATTTTTTTGTTGTTGTAGTTATTATGCTACTGATTGCCAAAAGTTAAGCATGGAGCTAACAAAAAAGAACGATTACCCTTTCTGACAATTCGTAAGCTTGGTTTCCATTGGCCTCTTCATTTGCCAGTTTGATAAGTTCAATGGGTGGCTTTGTACATGTATTGAGTTACAATAAATTCAGTGCTTGGATCATTTAGTTTGCAAACTGATGAAAATAGCACAGGCTCCTCATGCAAAAGGTGTGAGAGACTCATTGTGTACTCTCTAATTAGTTGAATTAAAATGATTCAAAGGCATGATTTTCTGCATGACCCAGTAAGAGTATCCTGCATACTTTCTCAGCTCATATAAACTGGGTCATGTTAAGAGGTCAGACGCTGAATTTGAATGTTTATGATCCTAAAAACATTTTGGTACATTTGTGGCTGTCATTTACTGCTTTCTATGTTGTTTTTAGCCCTTGGTTTAGATATTTTTTTTCCTACATTTCCTACTTGTGGATAACTGACAGATGCAATTTCAATTATTGCAACCAAAATTCCTCATTCCTTCGGCTGTTGCTCTTTTTATCCTTGGTTTGGAAATAAACACAATAAAAGTGAGATGCAGGTCATGTTTTACAGTGGAGGAGGAGTGTCTAAAATCAAGGAGCCATGTTTAATGGATTTTGACAGAATCTTGCTCTGCTTCACCAGACAAATAGTTACAAAATTACACAATATTCTTTCGCCTGACCTTCAGACAGGGTGAACAACAGCAAGTTCTGAAGGTGATCACCGTCTTACATTGTATTTCACTGAACCCTTCTCATATCAAGGGGGAATGTGCTACATCAGTCAACTGGCATGCATCCAATGGGTGAGAGATATCTTGTTTGCCAATGAGACTCTAATGACTTTGTCAGTGGAAAGTTGCCAGTCAGGTTAGAAGGCACAGAGTGCAGGGCATTGCAGAGAATCATTTCCATCAGGCCTGTTCTGTTGGTTTGCATGTAGACTATGACATGGCGGAAAAGCTATTCAAGTTAATTCCCTCAACCTGGCTCTGATCGTGGCATTTTAGTTTTTTTAATTGGAGTTATCTGAAGAAGATAGGCTAGATGGCTACCTTCTAGTTCAGTTTCTTGAGCATGCGTACCTCTTTAACACCTCACTTATGACTCTCAACATTTGCCAACTAAATTGCATAACATGGAAAGTCTATGATATGTTAGGAACTTAGGTTCCAACATATCGGTTTTCAGTTTTAGTTCTGTGAAAGTGACTACTTTTTGAAACGGTCAGAAAATAAGTTTTGACTATGAGATCAAAATGGCATTTACAAGAAAACATGTGACTAGAGCTAAAATACTAGTCAAGCTGCTGCTAAGATAAATGCTTCAAATATTTGCCAAGTTAAGCTTTATATGTCCCAGAGAAAGAGAGACAGAGCCAAAAGCAAGTTAATTTTGACAGAAGCAGGTTGTAGTTCAGATGAAAAGATCGATGCCAGCAGATACGCTGTTTAGCAGCTTAAAAGTAGTAAAATCCTTGAATTTATTTCTTAAAGTTCAATGCGGAAAGTCATTGAGTTATCCTGGGTGGGCTCTGTGTCTTGGACAGAGACAATAATTTAAAGAATCACAGCTGGTGAATGTGCAGAAAGTTGCCAAAAGAAAATGCTCACAACTTTGACAGTTCAATAAGATATTTTACAATAAAGATAGAAGTGATGTTTCACTGGAATAGTCTGTAAAACATTTTTTTTTCTGTTTTTGATAATATATTTCCAAATTGTCTGATGTTATTTTGTTTTAAAATGCATTGATAGCCTCTTTTCAACATGCTGAATAACTGACCACCATGGTAACCTAAATTGTAAAAATAAAATTCATGGTCCCTCAAGCCAGCATTCTGGAATCTGACTTGTGCGTTATGAGCATAATCTAGGATCATAACTCAAGAAAAAACATAAATTGAGAAAAGTAAGAGCCATATTTTAAAGCTTACCATTCTGGTTTTGAATTATTATTTTAAAGAAAAATATAATTGTGATCAAAGTAAACCTGTTTCAGTGGTCGTTGATTATCCTTTCAACAAAATTATCTTTAATACAAACTAATTGAAGATCTTAAAACACAAAGAACTAATAATTTCTTTGGCTATTGATGTTAACAAAACTGTTTCTAATCATGCATTTAGGATAATTGGGCAGCAATGAGCAGCACTTCCAAATAAACCTGTTTGCCTATAACCTGGTGTTGTGTGACTTTTAACCTTTTGTACCCAGGTCCAACACTGGCACCTCCAAATCATATCAAAACATGTATTTTAGTTATTATTCATGCAAGGTATGCATTCTACTAAGGTTACTTGGTAAATTGCCAAATATTTTGTTTCAAAATAATGAATTTGTGTTTTGTGCTCCAAATAGATTTTATTTTAAACATTTTTCCTTCTAAAGACTCTTCCGATTAAAGCAGTCACTGACCCTTGCTCTAGGTGAATTGAATAGTCACTGTTCGGATTTTCAAGTTGTATTAGGTACATTTTTCACAGTCAGTGCCAAAGGTCCCTTGTGGACAATCCCTCAGCTCTATACCAGCTAAAGTACGACTTGATACATACAGTAAGTGGCCATGTGATGTTGTCCAGGGTGACAACATTCTTGTAAATGTCAAGTTGTTTTTTGGAAATGTCTTGAGGTCTTTTTTTCCCTATGTTTCAGTTTAAAAAAAAATCAGTACATTGGACAATGTGATATTGCTCTGGAATTTTCAGATAGTCACAAAGGATAACAAAAAGAATAAATAAATTCTCCATATTTAATTAATTTATCTTTCACTGACTGGTTTTTGCACACTCTATAATATTTGCATTAACACTTCACTAGCTCTCAACCCGACAGTGAATTTAGATCAATGTCCAGAGCACAGAATTTACATCTGAATGAGACTCTGCTCTATTAAAAACTTCACTGGTTCTGCATAGGCTGCAGAACAGAAATAACTGTTGAAAAGTGAAAGAACTGTGGATGTTGTAAATCAGTAACAAAAATAGAAATTGTGGGAAAAGCTCAGCAGGTCTGGCAGCATCTGTGGAGAGAAATCAGAGTTTACACTTTGGGTCGAGTGACCCTTCCTCAGAACTTCCTCAGAAATAACTGTTAAACTGATGGCATGGTGGCTTAGTGGTTAGCACTGCTGCCTCACGCTCCCAGGTTCAATTCCAGCCTTGGGCAACTGTCTGTGTGGAGTTTACACATTCTCCCCGAGTCTGCGTGAGTTTCCTCCTGCAGGTCAGGTGAATTGGCCATGCTAAGTTGCCCACAGTATTAAGTGCATTAGTCAGAGGGAAATGGGTCTGGGTGGGTTACTCTACAGAGGGTCGGTGTGGACTGGTTGGGCTGAAAGGCCTGTTTCCACACTGTAGGGAATCTAATCTGACAATAAGTAGCTGAATATATTTTTCAAGTTTTTAACCCACATCTTAAGTCCAGGTTCTGCAGCTCTGCAAGATAGGCTGCAGCCAATGATACAAAGCTTTTTTTTTTCCGCAAATACAGCTATCTTGGATAGTTCATTCATTAGGACGAACAAGATAATCATAATTGATCAACATAGCATCCAGGCCTCTTACCAAAGAGTTGAATTGATTGAATAAAGAGCATCTTGGAAAAGGCCTGAAGTCAATCTAAGTAGCTGAGATGATTACTGCAGGTCTGAGCCACAGCAAAAACAAAAGCAGTGCTCTTTGAGTGCTACAAGCTGACTACATGCAATAATGCAAGGCCATCTGCTCATAAGGTGTTTTAACCCAGTGAGGGAACTTGGAGATAATGGTGTTTTCATGCACTTGCTGCCAGTGTTCTGTGAAGCAGTAGAGGTCACGGATTTGAAGAGCACAGATGAAGAAGGCTTCCAGAAAGAATTCTGAGCCAGACCAATGCACAAAGCTCTTTTTAAAAGAATTGTTGTGCAACATTTTATGATCAACTGCTGTACAGGAAATTCCACCCCACAGACATTGGATTCCCAGTGAGTGAAAACTCAGCAAGGAGCCTGAAGGCTATATTTAGGTGCCTGAACTTGGAAAATCATACAAAGTTGTTGTTTCTTGACTTATTGTGAACAATATTTCTGTCTTTGGAAAATGTGTCCTAACAGTTCTAAGAGCAGTCAGTGTTTTGTAAAACTCACTTGCACCCCTCAACATATTATATGCTTCAATATGCTCTTTTGGCTAGAGGTGTAGAACTTGTCAGACAGTAAATACATCTGATCGTGACTAACAATTACTTGTGTAAATGAATCCTGCAATCATTCATTGAATTGCAATTGAATGTTATTCCACCAGTGTAAGATAAATAAGTCACTGATGAAAAGGCCGAGACACTTAGTCTTTTAATTGCAAGTAAATATATTACAAGGCTGAGATTCTCTTTCATTTTCTCTCTGCTATTTAACAGTGAAATTAAGAGGTCCCAATAGTATATTTAGTTAACAACTGTGTGCATAAGAGGAAAATTCATGTGGAGTTAACTGCTTTCATCAACAATGTACATTTAAAGCTAAAGGTTAATTTCAGCCATAAATTTTCTCAAATTATCATAACTGTCACGGAGTTAAAGAGATGCACCTTGGAAAAGCTAGGCTTACGTTAGTGTTTGTGACTGAAGGAAAAATGTATCTTATGGGTGAACCTTTTGAGACAGTTCAGTTAATTCTTGATGACTCACAAGGCCTCAATGGAGCTTCATTGTGCTGATAGGGGTAAAAAGCACACAACACCAGATTATAGTCCAACTTGGTGTTGTGTGATTTTTAACTTTGTACACCCCATTCCAACACCGGCATCTCCAAATTGTGCTGATAAAAAGCGAAAGTCTATTGCACTTGATCCCTCTGAAAACCAGTAGTAAAGGTTGCTTGGGTCTTGTAACTGTAGCTATGAACTATGATCTAATAATGGCTGGAATATTTGATTCCAATTAACTTTTATCTTTCAGAATTACATTTTGTTTACTAGCTTCATGGTAGTCATTTCAGCACAAGGAATGAAAGATTAAGGCAGATGCCATAAACATCAGTTTTAAATTTGTCTTTCTGTTATCATTAATTAATCTAACACTGCAGGGAAAAGTCAGTTACCATAAAAAGATTAAACTGGAAATTGCATTGTATGGTGTCATTGTGTGAGCACTTAACCTGGATGTGTCAAATTCCTTTGTCCCCTATTTCATTGACATGTTAATGTTTCTACAGCAACCTGCTTGCATTGAAGATTCATGCTTTCATCAAAACAGCAAACAAAAGGAATTGATATAAACAGATCTGAGAACTCTCTAGGAATATAAATAAACAAGCCACATGATACAAAGAACGTGTTAGCGTGTTCTCATAACAAATCCAAACAAAAATCCAAACTTTGAAACAAAAGTATGACAGACATTCTGTGTATCATTGATATCCTCAAATTTTATTTAGTGCTTGATCTGCGTCTCCCAAATAGGGCAGGATTCATTACTTTGAAATAAAATTGCTTATTGTCACTTTGGTCAGTGTAGTTAATTCAGTCAGAGTTGCAGAGAGATTTCAGAGCCACATAGTGGTCTTTGGTTGTTATGACATTCTGACAGCAAGAGTAGAATGATACACAGTAAGTGTTCACTTAGCATTTTACAATCGTGAATGCTCACACAAAACAAAATCATGAAGATCTGAAATCTGGATGTGATTAAGATCATTAAGAATTGAGACCTCTGAAGCCCCTGACACACTCTCTGAAATAAGGTCTCTATCCTCCCCACTGTTATTGACCATTTCCAGTTCCTTGGCCCTGACAATGCTGCCTGACTGGCTGTGCTTTTCCAGCACCACACTTTTAGACTCTGATCTCCAGCATCTGTAGTCTTCACTTTCTCTTAACTGCCTCCTGTTCACCTTATATGTGTTCAATAGTACCTCTGTACCTCCATTCCCCACCAGGATGGTCTGAGAACTCTCAGCTTATTCCTTGACCGGAGGCCTGAACAATCCCCATCTGCCACCACTCTCCTCTGCCTTCTCTCACTCAACAATTTCTCCTTTAATTCGTCTCACTTCTGCCAAGTCAAAGGAGTGGCTATAGTCACCCTCAGTGGTCCCAGTTATGCCTGCCTCTTTATAGAGTATGTGGAAAGATCCTTGTTCGAGTCTGACACTTAGCCCCTTTTCTTTCAGTACATCGACGACTGCTTCGGTGCCACTTCATCTTCCCCTCAGGCCGTTGAAACATCATTAATTTTGACTCCAATTTCCACCCCTCTATAACTGCCATTTCGTCCATTTTTGACATTTCCCTTCCTTTCCTTGACCTCTCTGTCTCCAGTTTGGGGAATAAGCTGTCTATTGCCATCAACTACAAAGACACTGACTCCCATAGCTATCTTCACTACAACTCGTCACACCCCACATTCTGCAAGGGCTCCATCCCATTCTCCCAGTTTCTTTGCCTACGTTGCATCTGTTCAGAAGATCCCACCTTTGAAAACAGCGCTGCCGACATGGCTTGCTTCTTCCTTGACCGTGGTTTCCTGCGGTCTGTTTCCATGACTATGATTGACAGGGCACTCAACTGCATCCAATGTATCACTCGATCTGCCACCCTTGCCCGTTCCCTTCACTCGCAACAATGTGATTGGGTTCCCCTTGTCCTCACTTTACATCCCACCAGCTTCTGCATTCAAAGGAATATTCTCCGCCATTTCAGATTCCAGCAGAATGCCACCACAAAATACATCTTCCCCTCACTCCCCCATCTACATTTTGCAGGGATCATTCTTTCCAGGACACCCTAATCCATTCCTTGACCACAAACACACTGCCCTCCTCTACATGGCACCTTCCCATGTAGCCGCAGAAGGTGCAATACCTGTCCCTTCACCTCCTCCCTGCTCACCATCCAAGAGCCTAAACAGTCTTTCCAGGTGAAGCAGCAATTTCACCTGTACCTCCTCCAATCTTGTATATTATATTCGCTGCACCCAATGTGGTATACTCTACATTGGAGAAACCAAACGCAGACCGGGTGACTGCTCTGCAGAACACCTCCGGTCTGTGCGCAAGCAAGACCCTGACCTTCCTGTAGCTGTTCATGTTATGCTCACATGCTGTTCACATGCCCACATGTCTACCCTCAGCATGCTGCAGTGCTCTAGTGAATCACAGCACAAACTGGAGGAGCAACAGCTCATCTTCAGACTAGGCACTTTATGTCCTTCTGGACTTAATATTGAGTTCAACACCTTCAGATTGTGAACATTTCTTCCTTTTCTTTTAGCCTGTTGTCATTTCCTCCCCTCCCGCATACCACTTACTGTCCTTTCATGTCTGGTAGGAGACACACCATTGTTCTGATCGTCCCACATTCTGATCTCTTAATCTGAACTATCAACATCTTTTCTTCATCAGCACCCTATACCCACTGCCCCTAGCACTGCCCAACCCACCCCCAAACTTTCACATAAATGCTGTCCTTCTACACTTCACTTCAGCTCTGATGAAGAGTCAGCTAGACTTGAAAAGTTAGCTTGCTCTCTCTCCATTGATGCTGTCTGAACCACTGTGATCTCCAGTATTTGTTGCTTTCAGGACAGACTCCAGCATCTGCAGCAATGTGTTCTTACACGTTGTCCTCTCCACTGAGGCCTACTCCTCCCCTCTGATGTCTCTGAACCACACCTCAATCATCCTCCGATTTCCACCATCCCTGATCTCCCATGTCCCAGGTCATGGCTGAGATCTGTGTGGTCCCACAGCCTCTTCAGTAGAATTCCTCAGGAAAATGCAACTGGAAGTCAACCCTGTCCATCAGGATGGATGCCAGATGGCGAACCTGTCAGGGACATCTCAAATACACTGTGAAGCTTTGCAGGGAAAGGTCAATCCTCCTGGTTTTCCATGCACTCTTCAATCCCCGAGCAGGTTGTAAGGTTAGAAATTCCCTCAAGGCTTTGAATAGTGAGTGAAATCAGCTCGAACCACTTTCTGCCTCGAAGGAAAAGCCACAAAGTATTTAATTTGAAGCTTCCCCCACTTTTGCTATTTCCTTCTCCTTCATACCACAACAACAGTGTGTTTTCATTGGGGCAGCCACTCTTCAGTTCTCTCAACTCGCCGGTATTTCTGAAGTATGAGTCCAGACAATTAGGATGTATTTTTATGACCCTCCATCCAGCTGTAAAGCTGCCACATGATAAAAGCCATTCAATAATTCTTTTTTAACCGGACCTCCTGCATCAGGTGGTGAGGGTGATTGAGGGCATTGGGAAAGGGAGCTGTGCAGTTTTGCAGGACCTCCGCCACTAAGTGGCAATGCTGAGTTGGGGCAGGGCTGAAGTAGTCAAGTAGAGTTTTGCTGGAAACAAAAGAGTGTCTTTGGTGGAGATAGAGCTGGTGGGATGTAGGGTCAGCCAAGCCAAGGAATTCTCTGTTAATGGTGTGTGTAATTCTTCTTTATCCTTAGGTTTCCGTCATGATTGTATTGACCTGGTGCCAGAGGAACAAAAAATCCTTGCTTCATGATTTTTGGGCCACCTATTTTTTCAGACCTCATGTTACATTTCCTTTTTTCTAGTGTCCTGACCAGAATTGATCCCTTGATTCACATAACCACAAATAAATCAGTTGTTCGCTTACATTAATTGATTTTCAGTGGGGCGTTGATGTGAATGTGAAGCAAGCACTTCAGCAGTACTTTGTTGGCTATGAAGTACTTTGGGTGTTCCTGTACTTTTCTGCCCAGCTGTGTGGGCCTCTGAGGTCAGTGCACAGCAGTGACCTCCGGGGTCAATGATGTAAACAGTGTGCTGACACAGAGCACACTGATTACACAGCACCTGTGCACAGGTTATGGGGATTGTTGGTCACAAGGATGTTGAAGACATTTTTCTGTTCCAATTTATTGTTAGTTCATTAGTCAGCTTACAGAACATTTCTGCAGAACCTCAATTGACATCACAAAGTCTCAACACACAGCTGTGTCATTGCCCAAAACGTCAATTCTCCTGTTCCTTGGATGCTGCCTGACCTGCTGCGCTTTTCCAGCAACACATTTTCAGCCAAGTATTTACATTATCAAGTAGTTTCTAGCCAGAAATATCTCCCTCAGGAGGAACAATGTTGTCCACTTCCTTTATTTTTAACGTATTCAAGTGTTATGCTTTGGACCTGATGCATTAATCAGTTTTCTCTGATTAATTCTAATATTCCTACTGTGTCCCCTTAGACTTTTTTACTCTAACAAGAAATAATCTGATTTCTTTCAATTTATTTCAGCACATGAATCTCAACCCAAGCCTCATTCTGTTAACATTTTCAAAGGCACTTCTCACTTCTGAATGTATGAAATTAAATATCACATACAAGTGTTCTCTCACAATAATGCACTGCTTCAATATTTTTAAAATGACTTATGTTTATAATGTGTCATTATTAGATTAGATTAGATTACTTACACTGTGGAAACAGGCCCTTCGGCCCAACAAGTCCACACCGACCCGCCGAAGCGCAACCCACCCATACCCCTACCTTTACCCCTTTAACCTATCACTACGGGCAATTTAGCATGGCCAATTCACCTGACCCGCACATCTTTGGACTGTGGGAGGAAACCGGAGCACCCGGAGGAAACCCACGCAGACACGGGGAGAATGTGCAAACTCCACACAGTCAGTCGCCTGAGTCGGAAATTGAACCCGGGTCTACAGGCGCTGTGAGGCAGCAGTGCTAACCACTGGGCCACCGTGCCGCCCACTATGCATTCAGAAATTTTGTGTCATCATTAAAAATATTAAATGTGTAGGTGACAGATTTAGAAACCTGTGCTAATGTGCCAATAACTAAGTAGGATAATTGTCAATTCAATATTGCTGTATTCCTAATGCAAACAGTTACTTGTCTCAGGATACTTTCTAATGACTACTCATCGAGATGAGGTTTAATCTGAGAAGTGTCAGATATGTTAACTACAGAGAGGCAGCAAGTGAATATTTCATAGTTATAAGCCTGGTTACAGTGGCTAAAGAAATCTGATCTCAATGTCAGTACCCAATTCGGATTTTCTTGACTGCATGAGTGTCAGGCGGGAGAATTTGTGACCCTAAACTGTAGCTCGGAGTCGAGAGAAAGAAATAAGTTGATTGATTATAGGGCATCTTGGGGGTGAAAGGGGCTGCAAGGAAGAGATTATGTGGGATGCAAAGGGTTTCAAACACCATCAGTAGATTGGGTAGATGAGTCCCGTGCAGGTCGGGTTCTGATCTCAAGATCCAACCGTTGGCAAGGGAAAGGGTTGGGAGAATTGGAGTCCCATGAATTGTGGGGAGGGATACTTTTGTGTGGGAAAAGTAGATTCTGGTTTGTGGTGATTGGTACCTGAACTGGAGAAATTGAAGAGACTATGTCATTGGGACAGACTGCACCTTCAGTGTGCTGGGGCTAGTGTTCTTGTGAGTGAATGAATGATTGATTTATTGTCACATATATCTTGAAGCTACAACAGAAAGTGTTTTGTTGTCACAATCCAGTGTCATTTTGAGTTACAATATAGGTTTTTAAAAATTACTTAAATAAGATTCACCTTCTATTCAAATTGGGGTCTCAAGCACAGCTTCAGGATTTCTGCTTCTCAAAGAGTCCTGCTGCAGAAAATGCAGCGACAACATCGATGCCCTGGGAGACCCAGGCTTTGCTACTGTCACCTTGCCAAAACTGCCAAGAGTCCAGGATCTGGGATTACCGCCATCAGGATTCCCCACTCTGGGCATCACCACTGCCAGGAATCTAGGCTCTGGGTGTATGTCATCAAGTGCCATCCGGGCACTGCTGTCTGATATAACTAGGGACATACAGAGGATGTTAAACTATGTGGGGAAAATGATCAAAATGGCAAGATGTGCTATTTTGAAGAGTAAAGGCAACAAACGAGTAGGAGGTAGTAATATAAGAAATGAGAGTGAGAGAATTGCAGAAAAGGGTTGGAGAGGGAAAGAGAAATCTAAGAATGTGCTGACAATCAGTACTACATGTTAACGAAGATAACAAAAAGACAAGACTAAAGGCACCAAGCATTCAAAACCAAGTAAACTGATAAATAATACACATTGAAGTAATAAATATGATCTGGAATCTATAATCATTACGGAAATATGGCTGTAGACTACAATGATTTGTCCTGAATATTAATGATTCATACTTGAATATTGTGTCATAATCTTACAATTTGGTTTGAAAACAAGAAATCTGTATTTCTTCCCACTTTGGGGATGGTTGAATTCTGGACAGAGCCAGGGTTCAGTAGGGAAATGTGGAACCTAATGTTATGCTGAAATATAGATCAACAAACCTATTAAATCTTGGAAAGTCTTTGCTGCCAAAACAAACCTATGAATCTTGGTCCCTTAAACAAATGGCTGTAAGTATTACTCTGCTTTTGTTTATTAGTTTATTGGTGGACAGTATTTTTCAGGTGTCTGCGGCACATTTCTTGCATACTGGCCTTTTTAAAAATTGGAATGAGGACCCTCTCGTTCAGGATGGCAAAGTGACTCAATGGTTAGCACCGTTGCCTCACAGCACCAGGGACCTAGAATTAACTGTCTGAGTGGAGTTTGGACATTCTCCCCATGTCTGCTTGAACTTTCCACAAGTGTTCTCATTTATTCCCACAGTCCTAAGATGTGCGGGTTAGGTGGATTGGCCATGCTAAATTGCTCATTGTGTCCAGGGATGTGCAGGTTTGCTGGATTAGCCACGCGAAAGTTACAGGGATAGGGCTGGGTGGTTGGTCTGGTGAGATGCTTTCAGACGGGCAGTGTAGACTCAATGGGCTGAATGGTCTGCTTCCACAATGTAGAGATTCTATGATCTCCAAATTTAATTTCTTCTGAAGAGGGCAAAGTAGACAAATCCCACAGAGTTATTTTGACATGATTTGTTATATGTTTATAGATCAGTTTATATTGTCTCCTAACATTCACAAATGTTATTTCACAAGCATGTGAAGAGCAAATTGGATACCAGCTTGCTATTGGGAACACCTGCCAGAACTCGTAAGAAATGCCAGAGTTGCAGGGTATATATGTGAACAAGGGTTTTTTGAACAGTGTGCATCAATGATATGCACTTGTACTTTTTTTAAAATTGAAAATAAATTTACTAAGTAGTGGTTACTGCATATACTTTTTAAAAAGTATACAGTTTAAACAACGAGTTCCACTCAAGGTATTACCAGTTCCGGTTTCACATGGTGTTGGACTTTCAAATTTCCTTCTCAAAATCTTTCAGCCATCTCTCCAGGAGCTGCTGAAAGATTCACCAGACCCAGCAAGGTTCTCTCTTAGTCTGACCAAACACATATTCTTCATGTGTGAGTTTTGGGTGGCTTTACCCTTGGGCCAGATCTCAGTTCAGTTGACTATGAAACACACACTGTAGGTGGAATCATGAAATTTGTCATGAATGGAAAGAAAAAATACTTTTCTTCTTGTATGGAGCTCGGGCAAATAAGAGCTTACTGGAATCTATTTCATTTTTCCATTTTTGTCAGAAATACTTTTGGTGACATTGAGCTTTGCTTCCTAAAGGGTCATAATAGATTTCTGTTATTTAACAGTCTGAAGAGCTAAATAAACATTTCTTCAGTACCTGAAGGAACATTCATCGGTTTTGCTGCATGCTGTGGTAGCATTTGGTTTTTGAAGTGACGGTTCCAGCTTGCCATAATAACACAAAAGTTTTCGCTTTCTTTCAGGCTGACTGGTTTGAATTTGCCTTCGCCTGTCATCAGTAGCAAGAATTGGCTGCGGCTTCACTTCACGTCAGACAGCAACCATCGACGCAGAGGGTTTAACGCACAGTACCAAGGTGAGAGGGTTTCCAAGTCAAACTGAAGCAGATAACCTCACTAGAAGTCATGTCATCAGCCTAGAAAAAACCCTGAACAAATGAAGGCAGAAGGCAGTGGTGGAATGGAGGTCTGTGACTAGTGGTGTTCTGCAGGGATATGCACTGGGATCTCTGCTGTTTGTCACACAACTAAATGGCTCAGATGAAAATGTAGATAGGTGGGTTAGTTAGTTTGGAGACAATGCAAAGATCGGTGGAGTTGTGGATAGTGTAGAAGGTTGTCAAAGGTTACAGTAGAAGAGATCAGTCTCAGATAGTGGTCGAGAAATGGTAGATGGAGTTTAATTCGGGCAAGTGTTAGGTGCTGCACTTTGGCAGATCAAATGTTAAGGAAAAGTATACAGTTAATGGCAGGACCCTGAACAGCATTGATGTACAGGAAGATCTTGTGGTTCAAGTCCATAGCTCCCTGAAAGTGGCCATGTACGTAGATAGGGTGGTATAGTAGGTGTATGGCATGCTTGCCTTTATTGGTTGGGGAATTGAGTACAAGAGTCAGGATGTCATGTTGCAGCTTTACAAGACTTTGGTTCAGCCATGGTTGGAACACTGCGTTCAATTCTGTCTGCACATTACAGGAAGGGTGTGGATGCTTTGGAGAGGGTGCAGAAGAAGTTTACCAGATGCTGCCTGAATTAGGGGGTATAAAATATAAGGAGAGGCTAGAAAAACTCAAGTTGTTTTTTCTCTGGAGTGGTGGAGGCTGAGGGCATACTTAATAAAAGTCTATATTATGAGATGCATATATAGGAATGACAGTCAGAATCTTTTTCCCAGAGTTGAAAGGTCTAGTACTAGGGGGCATACATTTAAGGTGAGGGGGGGGGGAATGTTCAAAGGCCATGTGAGGGGCAAGTTTTTTGCACAGAGAATGGTGGGAGAAAGTGAGGACTGCAGATGCTGGAGATCAGAGTTGTGAGTGTGGTGCTGGAAAAGCACAGCAGGTCAGGCAGCATCCAAGGAGCAGGAGAATTGACGTTTCGGGCATAAGCCCTTCATCAGAAATGAGGCTTGTGGGTCGGAGCTGAGAGATATATGGGAGCAGGGTGGGGAAGGTCACTGGGAAAATGATCATCCACCCATCACTTTCCCAGCTACCTTCCCCACCCTCCTCTCATTTATCCCTCAGCCCTGATCCACAAGCCACATTCCTGATGAAGGGCTTATCCCTGAAATAGAGAATGGTAGGAGTCTGGAATGGGCTGCCAGGGGTGGTGATGGTGGCAGATACAATAAGGGCATTTAAGTGTCTTCTCATTAAGCACGTGAATATGCAAGAAATGGAGGGATATGGACCCAGGGCAGGCAGGAGGAATTAATTTAGTTTGGCATCCTGCTCGGCACAACATCATGGGCTGAAGGGCCCATTCCTATACTGTACAGTTCTATGTTTTGTGTTCCAAATGAAAATGTGGAGTGACTATCATGGCTGCTCAAGATAAAAATGTGGCGATCAAAATGTTCAACAGGTTAGTCATCATGTGAAGGAAAAAATGAGGTTGCTTTCAGAAGGTGAACAGAGAAGGGGTCTCACATGAAATGCTAATTCATTTTTCTTGCTCACACGTTTGTTGCTCAATGCTTTTTTTTGAAAAGGAAAAGTTAGATGTCTTTTTCTCCTATAAATCAATCAAGATCTTTTTGTTTTGGCAGGACTAGGCTGTGAAACTTTTCTTTCCTCATTGATTTTTAAGAGCTGTGAGAGTGACTGAGAGGTCAGTGGGAAAAACATCAATATTACCTCAAGGCAGTTCTCTCGAGATTTACGAGAGTGTAGTTATGGCGAGAACTCCTCTCCATCAGCATGTTACGATTGTGTCTTTCCTTTGTTTTATATCTCCCCTTTTCAGTAGTACTCCTGAGAATTCTGAGGTGGAGATCAAATATATATCACCGTGCTCTTCATCATCATTCTGAGAGATTTTATTATCCATGCTCTTTGTTTCATCTTAAAGTCAACTTTTCTCCCATTGGTATTGCACATGAAAATGTCTGTGTGAGAAAATCACAAGTTTCTGCGAATATTATCAACAATGTTAACCTTTTAGTTCCTTGTTGCTTCCTAGTTAAATTGTGTTAAAACAGTATGCAGCCACAACCAAGACTGCAGTCAATGCTATTTGTTGAATTGCATTTTACCTTTTAACACTTTGTTTAACTAACTACTGAGTTATTAATGTATCATAATGACTTTAAAGAATGTTATGTGTTTCATTAGACTCTGCAATATCTACTCTGTGCTGACCTCAAACTAATCATTGCTCAAAGAAGAATGAACTTTATTGCTAAAATGATGGGATATAAGGTAGCGGAATTTGTGATCAAATTGTATAGCCAGTGAACAGTGGGTCGAAATCTGCAGGCTGATCTTTACTGTCAAAGCTGAGTTATAAGACTCAATGAGACCAGCCAGAGTCTTATGTTCTCCAAAGAAGCAGTTTCTAAGATGTTCTTACAGAGATACAAGATATCTATGAACTGGAGAAAATAAATATATCTGAAATTGAATAGTTCAAGCTAATAAACGTTAATTTACAATTTTCAATTGAAATCCTTTCACGCAAAAAACATCAACATTTGGAATAGAATTCTAGATATAGTATAAACAAAACCTTACATTTTGTTTTAAAATGATTAGCAGGAACAATAGGGGGCTATTGAGTTTTCTGAGTGACTGAATGATCTTGGGTATAAAATGATGGACAAGGAATGCAGAGTCATTATGAGGTGGTGTACAGCCCACCAGAATAGTGCAGCTGACTTTTCAAACAGGTTTTAGTTCCTTTGACTGTTTGCACCCTGTTAATTCAGGGCCTGTCTTCGGTCTGACCTTGCGTTGAGGTAGTGGGTGCTGAACTGTATTCAGGAAAGCCAAATCTATGTACAAGGTACAATTTAAAACAGAATAATTTCAGGCCTACATCAAAAATGTAATTTGTTTCAAACAAAAGTGAAGTCACTGCACATGGCACCAGGAGGGATAAGAATGCATTTCCTGGTAAAATCACAGTATTCTTTCCACTTCACAGTAATCGCAGGCTGTATTTCCCAGTCTCTAAACTCCCTCATGATTGTCCCCACTGCCTTACCTATCAAGTCAATACTGCTGTCATTCTATTCCCACAGAGGCCAACCCCACCTCCAGTTAATATGCTACCTCTCCTCCTCCTGGTCAGCTTGCCTCCTCAAGGACTGACTGAAATGCAGTAGCATGATATTTAAGGCTGTCTGTCGCTCCCCCTTAGGAGCTCATCACTCCAATGTATCCTGATGTCCAACTTCAGTTCTGCCTCAGGTCCCTCATTTAGTTACAAGGAATGCACCCTGTGTTCAGTAGGCTCTGTTGTGACTAGTGGATCACTTTTATTAGCTCCCTTGTTCTTCTATGCGTTTATTTGCATTTGCCTCTCAATGTTAGAGTACTTGTTTCAAACGTCTGTGGCCTGCAGATAATGGTAATGCTATTCAAGGTCCATTACTGGTATGGATTTTGTCTCAATTCTGTCAGTTTTCAGTCAAAATGCTGGCTGACAAATGTTGAATAACCAGGCTTGCAATTTAGTTATCTGTGCTAGTTTCCAAAGCAGCAAATAGTGATTGGCAGATGGAAGGAAAATTGTAGGTGGGAATGCAGTTTAAATTATTCCTCTGCCTGATCATTTTAGCTCTGTTTTGGGTTAGAAACACAAGAACAGTGGATTTGTAACAATTATTTACGAAAGTATTCTATCACAGATATCTGAAAAAAATATTAGGTGCAGCTGCTGGCATAATTCCAGCCTCTTCGTGTGTGAAGGTGTAATCTGTTTCTCAGGCTTTAAATAGAAGATCAAAAAAAATATGGTTCCAATATTTCTTTCCCTGAAGTGGGTCTGGCAGGATCTTCCTCCTTGAAATTG
Source organism: Chiloscyllium plagiosum (assembly GCF_037043375.1). Taxonomy (NCBI): domain Eukaryota; kingdom Metazoa; phylum Chordata; class Chondrichthyes; order Orectolobiformes; family Hemiscylliidae; genus Chiloscyllium; species Chiloscyllium plagiosum. The sequence goes on from NW_028270141.1 coordinate 33,065,639, forward strand.
TCTGCTTCTTGGTTCTGTCTCAGTTCCCTTACAACTTGTGGGAGGTGGTCCCTTTTGGGTTGTAGACAACAGTGAAAAAAAGAATCTTTATTGATTTTCCAAGCAATATAAGGTTGGTTTGCTTTTAAAGCAATATTAAACCAAGCTAGCTGCAGGAACTTTTGTAATAACTATTGTTAGAAAGATTTTCCATGAGAATTGAATACTTAGTTTTATCAATTTTCTTGTGAATACTTGTTCTAACCTGTAACTTTGATAAATTATCCCTGAAGAATTTATTAAGTACCATCAAAAGTTTGAGTGTTAGACAGTAACTTCCGTTGGCAGTAATTGCACATGAAATTAACAGTACACTCATAGAATTCAAACTCCTTACAATCTTTGACCCTCCCAAGTGTTTTCAAGACTGACCAAGTCTCATTCAGTTCAAAGGTATCTCTTCACGCACTTAGAGTCATAGAGATGTACAGCATGGAAACAGACCCTTCGGTCCAACCCATCCATGCCGACCAGATATCCCAACCCAATCTCGTCCCACTTGCCAGCACCCGGCCCATATCCCTCCAAACCCTTCCTATTCATATACCCATCCAAATGCCTCTTAAATGTTGCAATTGTACCAGCCTCCACCACATCCTCTGGCAGCTCATACACGTACCACCCTCTGCATGAAAAAGTTGCCCCTTAGGTCTCTTTTATATCTTTCCCCTCTCACCCTAAACCTATGCCCTCTAGTTCTGGACTCCCCAACCCCAAGGAAAAGACTTTGCCTATTTATCCTATCCATGCCCCTCATAATTTTGAAAACCTCTATAAGGTCATCCCTCAGCCTCCGACGCTCCAGGGAAAACAGCCCCAGCCTGTTCAGCCTCTCCCTGTAGTTCAGATCCTCCAACCCTGGCAACATCCTTGTAAATCTTTTCTGAACCCTTTCAAGTTTCACAACATCTTTCCGATAGGAAGGAGACCAGAATTGCATGCAATATTCCAACAGTGGCCTAACCAATGTCCTGTACAGCCGCAACATGACTTCCCAACTCCTGTACTCAATACTCTGACCAATAAAGGAAAACATACCAAACGCCTTCTTCACTATCCTATCTACCTGCGACTCCACTTTCAAGGAGCTATGAACCTGCACTCCAAGGTCTCTTTGTTCAGCAACACTCCCTAGGTCCTTAGTCATTAATAACTTACTTTCCTTTCCTGCTGCATAAAAGTTGTATGTTTCCACATACTTACACATATTTAGCATTCATCACACTTATCATTCCATACTGATTTGATTTTCTTTTACAGCATTAGAACCGTCTGTCAATCCCAACTTTTCAAGAGTTGCAGTGTTGCTCAGGGAGTTGTTTCTTTGAGGCTATAGCAAAGCAGGACAGGACATAGACTTTCACTCATGAGGCTGGTAGCTTTAGTCAGGGTATTTCTGAACTAGGCAAACTCATCTCAGTTTTAAAGGCCCCTTAGCTTCAATGTTTGCTCAGTGGAAGGGCTTGGATGGAACAGGGAGGTGGTGACGATAGAGTCAGCCTTGACAATATTGGAAGCAGATTGGAAGCAGTCATGGAGGCAGGTTGGTGCTGAGAAGGGCTGTTTAGATGTCCCACTTCCTGTCTCTGGATTTATTTTTAAAGCAGTTGAGCCACTCACCACTCACATTTCAGAGCTCATCCAGTACATACCTCTTCTATACCAACTAATGCTCGCTCATGATACCCCTGTAGCGGCTCAACCAACTGCCAAACATTGGCAGATATCAGAAAATGTGGAAATAAATTCCATTATTGTAAAATGGAGGAGCAGAAGAAGGCCACTTGGCCCATCGAGTCTGCTGTGCCAATCAATGATACCATGGCTGATCAGATAATCCTGAATTCCACTTTCCTGCCTTACTCCCAATAATGCTTGAATCACTTTCTAATTAAACTTCTGTCTCTCTCAGCCTTGAGTGTACCTCATGACCCAGCCTCTACAGCTCTCTGAAATTTAAAGTTCCACAGATTCACTACCCTCCGTGAGTGGAAAGCCCTTTTGATCTCTGTCTTTAATGTGCGGTTCATTATTCTGGGATTATGCCCATTGGTTAGAGGTTCTCTGACAAGGGGAAACAACCTCTCCATTTCTATCTTGTCAAATCCCCGATGAATCTTGTATGTTTCTGATTGCTTCTCATTCTTCTGAACTCCAATGCGAACAGGTTCAACCTACTCAACCTCTCCTTATGAGGCAATCCTTCTATATCTGTATCAGTTGAGTGAACCTTCTTTGGACTACCTCAGTGACACCAGATATTTCATGAATTAAAGGGACCAAAATTGTTCACAGTGTCACAGCTGTGGAGTGACTAGTGCCTTGTACAGTTTTAGCAAGATCCTTTATTTTTGTACTTCATTTACCTTCTCGATTACCCACTGAACTTGAATATTAGCTTTTTATGATTTGTGCACAAGTGCTCCCAAATGCTATAGGCTTCTGCAATCTTTTTTCATTTAAATAATACTCCACTCTTCTATACTTCATTGCCAAATGCATAACTTCATACTTTCCCACATTATATTACATCTACCAAGTTTTTGCCCAATCACTTCACCTGTCTGTATTCCTTTGTGGATTATTTGTGTCATGCTCACGACATGCCTTCCCATTTATTTTCATGTCATCTATAAGCTTGGCAATAACACATTCACTTTAATCACTTGGCCAGAGTATTTAAGGAAGTGATCCTTGAAGTAGTGGATGCAATAATGGTCAGAGATTCGAGATTTTGAGATTCTATGGACTCTGGAGCAGTTCCTATGGATTGGTGAGTAATGTAATTCCACTATTTAAAAAAAGGACATAGAGAGATCCCATATAAAGGGAAATGACAGACCAGTTAGCCTGACATTTGAAAGGTGGACAATGTTCATAATAAAAGATTTAATAGCAGAGCACTTAAAAAGCATTGAGATTTGTGAAAAGTAAATCATGCTTGACAAATCTTCTTTATGTTTTAAGTTTGTAACTAGTATCATCAATAATGGGGAGCCAGCAGACATGGTTTATTTAGAATTTCAGAAAGCTGTCAGTAAGATCCCATATAAAGGGGAAATTGTCAAATTAAAGCGTGTGAGATTGGCTTTAGCATATTGGCATGGATGGAGAACCAGTTGGCAAACAGGAAACAAAAAGTAGGAATAATTCATTCTTTTTTCTGAGTGGCAAAATGACTAGTGAGGTACTGCAAGGATCAGTGCTTGAACCCCAGCTATTCACAGTATATATTCATGATTTAGATTGAGGAACTAAATTTATTATCTCCAAGTTTGCAAATGGCACAAATTTGGGTGGAAAAGTGAACTAGAAGTAGGGTGCAGTGATGCTTCAGTGTGTTTTGGACAAGTTGAATGAGTGGTCAAATGCATGGCAAATGATGTGTAGATTAGATTAGATTCCCTACAGTGTGGAAACAGGCCCTTCAGCCCAATCAGTCCACACTGAGCCTCCGAAGAGCAATCCACCCCCGTCTGACTAATACACCTTACAGTATGGGCAACTTTAGCATGGCCAATTCACCTAACCTGCACATCTTTGGATTGTGGGAGGAAACCGGAGCACCCGGAGGAAACCCATGCAGACACGGGGAGAACGTGCAAACTCCACACAGACAGTCACCCGAGGTTGGAATAGAACATAGGACCTTGGTGCTGTGAGGCAGAAGTGCTAGCCACTGAGCCACTGTGCTGCCCCATGTAATTGCGAATAAATGTGAAGTTTTCCACTTTGGAAGCAAAAACAGGAAAGCAGATGAATTATGTGCATGTTGATAAATTTGGAAAAGGGAGGTGCATCAAAACCTGACTGTCCTTTAATACCACTCACTAAAAGGAAGCGTGCAGTTTCAGCAAGTGATGAAGAAGGGAGGTATGTTCAAGTACAGGAGCAAGGATGTCTTGGTGAGACCACAGCTGGAGTATTGTGTGCAATTTATATTTCCTTATCTGAGGAAGTATATTCTGTATATGGAGGGAATGCAACAAATGTTTACCAGACTTAGATGGCAAGATATGACATATGAAGAAAGGTTGGATCACTTAGAACTATACTCACTGGAGTTTAGAAGAATGTGGGGATGCTCTCATAGGTACTGATAAAACTCAAACACAACTAGACTGTGTAAACACAGGAAGGATATTCCTGATGGCCCAGGAACCCAGAAGCAGGGGTCATATTTAAGGATATGGATAGACCATTTAGGACTGACATGAGGAGAAATTTCTTCACCAAGAATGTGGTGAGCCTGTTGCATTGCCTGCCACAAAGAGGTTGAGGCCAAAACATTGAATGTTTTCAATGAAGAGTTGAATTTTCTTTTAGGGCTAATGGGATGAAAGGTTATGAGGAGAAAGCGAGACCAGAGTACTGAGTTGGATTAGTAGTTATGATCATACTGAATGTAGAAACAGGCTGACTGGCTTCTTTCTGCTCTTATGTTTTCAATGTCTCTTTCTATTTTTCTAAATCTTGATTCTTTAGATCTGTTATTAATTAAAAATTGCCTCTGCTTCTTTGTCTTTTTTGAAATAAGTCATGTTAATGGCTTAGTTTGCATTTGAAAGGATAATATTCTTTTGTAGATTTTATTATTCATTCATCATTGAAATATCTTTGTGATGCTTGTGGTTCATTGCATTAATGAATTAGACCAATTAATGACGTATGATAGCATTTCTAGTATCTACGATGCTAGTAAAAAATATTGTCGGAAAGAAGATTTTAAAATTCTTTCTTGGAGTATGGGTGCTGTAGGTAGTGCGTGAGATCCATTCTAATTGGTCTTGAAAACTTGATGGTGAGCTATTTATCTGAATTGCGGCAGCTGATGTGGTAAAGACATGTGGGCGGCACGGTGGCACAGTGGTTAGCACTGCTGCCTCACAGCGCCTGAGACCCGGGTTCAATTCCCGCCTCAGGCGACTGACTGTGTGGAGTTTGCACGTTCTCCCCGTGTCTGCGTGGGTTTCCTCCGGGTGCTCCGGTTTCCTCCCACAGTCCAAAAAAAGATGTGCAGGGTCAGGTGAATTGGCCATGCTAAATTGCCCGTAGTGTTAGGTAAGGGGTAAATGTAGGGGTATGGGTGGGTTTCACTTCGGCGGGTCGGTGTGGACTTGTTGGGCCGAAGGGCCTGTTTCCACACTGTAATGTAATCTAATCTAATCTAAAAATCTAATTTCCTTTTGTCAAACAGGAACACAAAGGCTTAAAGTTATTCTGATATTGAGGGACTTCAAAACAACTTAATCTTTTCTTTGCAATGTTATAATTCTGAAATGTGAATATCTACGATGCTAGTAAAAAATATTGCCGGAAAGAAGATTTTAAAATTCTTTCTTGGAGTATGGGTGCTGTAGGTAGTGCGTGAGATCCATTCTAATTGGTCTTGAAAACTTGATGGTGAGCTATTTATCTGAATTGCGGCAGCTGATGTGGTAAAGACATACTTGTGATGCTGTTGGAGAGGGAGCATCAGGAGTTTGACTCAGGATGATGAAAGAACTGCAATATCATTCCAAATCAGGATGGTGTGTGGCTTGGAGAGATATTTGCAGATGGCAGAATTTCCATGTCCCTAGAGCCTTAGTGTTTGTTCAATCAAATGGTGGTGGCCACAAATCTGGACAATGATGTTTGGTGAATTGGAGATGATACATCCTACTGTTGCTATGTACCAGCAGTAGATGGGCCGAATCTGTAGTGAGGTGTGCCAGGCAAGTGGATTGTTTAGTCATAGACAGTATCAAGTGTCTTGAGTTTTGTTGGAACTCCACTACTCCTGCCTCTAATTTGCATGATTGTAAGTCCACCATGGATGCCACATCAAAACTCCTGATCACTTACATTGAGTACATCTGAAGGCCATGTTGACAATTCAGTGCCAGGAAAACACTACAAACAATGCAGTTAACATGTTGGTCTTGTATACTGCTTTCAACTTGGATAAAAAGGCCATGTCTCTTTTATGAATGACCATTAAATCCTCAAGGCAGATCCTTTACAGTGAATTGCCCAACGGCAGGCTGAGTCAAATAAATGACGTAAGGATTCCTAAAGAGGAGCCTTGCAAACTTCTACATTGCAGACCACCTCACTTGGGAAACCATTGCAGCCAATCAGTCCATCTGGAGATAAGCACTGACATTTGATTCACCATATTGTGAGGACCATCTGAGTCAAACGTGCACCATCTATGGAGGAAAGTCAGAGATGGCACAGTTGCAGAATCCCCCCCCAGTGAAAACATAACCTGTCAGTCCTGTGGCTATGCATTCTGATACCACATTGAAATCTTCACTCTTAAGAAAACCCACAGACATTGATAATGTCACATTCAGCTTGAATAACGAAGAATCTACCATCTCCTCTAATTAGTCCAAGTCTGAATGTTGACTGGATGTCACAGACTGTTTCATTTTTTTGAGGTATTGCAAAAAAAACTGAACAATGTGCAAGCATCACCAAATATTCCCACTTTGATATAATCATGAAGCACTTGAACATAGTTGGACTCAGGACACTTTCAAGGGGATCTCAGACATCAACACCTTGGACCTAAAATAGTGGTCCGCTGACTTTATGCTCAGTATACTGAAATCAATGGAGACATTGCCCTCTGTTTCTAATTGATTTCTTTGGTGCTTCTTGGTACTATGCTTAATCAAATGATGCCCTTGATATCCAATGGTCATCACTTTCACCTCACCATCATGACAGTGCTTTTGCTGATGTTTGAACCAAAACTGGAATCACATTTCATCTTGATTGGTCTCAGCAGAACCTGAGCTTCTAAATTGAGAGATTAGAAGTATGTTGGCTTCATTTGATAGGCTGACTGCCGACCCTTCCAACCTGTGGTGATTGAGAGTACACTGATAAGGTGGTTAGTGGCTGGATTGGGCAAGTCTTACTGGGCAATGTTTCCCATTGTCAGATAGATGTCAACATTTTAGAACAGCAGCTTGGTTTAAATGTGGACTTGTTCTGAAGAATTGTATGATTACAGTAGTGCTGATTAACAAAACATTTGTAAAAGCCACTCATTCATTTTGTGTGTGAACTATTATAATCCAATCTTCCTGATCCTCTCTATCAATGAATATGATCTGACTTTGTGCCAGTTTTGAATTAGAATAATATTCTTTTCACTTTTCCAGCCATGTGTGTAATATCCTTGTGCAGCATCTGCTTTGTCTTTACTTTTGGGACCTTCAGCACAACAGTGAACACAACACTTCAATTCCATGTTCTGGCTGCTTCAAGGTTATGAATTCAACTTTAATATTAATCTGCATCTTTAAACACCACAACAGACTTTCCCATTATGGCTGGAATCTTTGGAGACAATTTACCCAAGCCATCAACTTTGAAAGGACATGACTGGTCAAACCACATAGGTCATTGGCAAAATGCACTGACAGATGTAGAGTTCTGCCTGAGTCTTCTGGAGGAACCATTGGGAACCAAAGGAACCCTCTGATCTGAACTCATTAATCATCAGTATGGTACTGTTACAAGGCATTCCTTCAAGGTTTTTATTGAAAGTGCTATTCATTATTCATCCAAGATGCATGAGGATTTTTTCACTAAATGACATGACAGCCAAAACAATCCCAATAAAGGGTTCTTTTTCAATTTCAAAGATCATCAAAGTCATTTTTTATATTTAACAAGTGGGAGATTTTTTAACAAAACTTCAGATCATATTTCTTAATTAGATTTTATTAACTTGTTAATTGTTTTTACATCTACTCTATCAATCCATGATTTGTTAAGACTCTTAGAAGAGCCACAATAGGTTCAAATGACCTTGCTGAGTTTGGATTTCCTTCCTTTGTAAATCCTGTTCTCTTGCCTTTCCCTGCCAAAAAAACTTGGATTTGTCAGAAGTGGATGGATTTGTTGTATGGGGAACACATTGTCCATTTGGGTTCCACTTGCTAGTTTTAAAGGACTCCAGAGTCAGGAAGATGATGTGAAAATCTCACCCATTTTCCTTAGAAATAAGCTCAGCTTAACACATGTGGAAATATTTTCCATTCATTAATATTCCTGGAGGATTGTTGCCTGTCAGTCCTCAAATTTTACTGATCACTTTAGTTTGGTGTTCTCATTGGGAAGGTAATTTCCTTGTTAGATTTTGCTGAACCATCTGAACAAGATGCAAGCAGTGTTTTGATCCTAGTAAAGAATCTTGGGTACAACCTTTGGAAGATATTCTGTCAGACATTGAATGGGGGTGTTACTTCCAAACTTTTAATGAAAAGATGTAGCTAGCTCACCCTTCTGCAATGTTGCAGTTAACCCAATTCATAACAGTATTCCTCACCTCTGTATGCGATCTGTCTATTTAAAATTACAGTTCAAGGTCATGCCTGTGTTTTGGGGTTTTTATATCTTAAGATTTTACAATTCAAGGAAGTCATGTATTTCACAAACTGCAATGAGCCAAAGGAACAGATAATTTGTTGGTGGCATATTGCTTGATGCACAAATCATCATTTTTTCTTTTCCTCTAAAACCTATGGAGAATCTATTTGCAACCAATGGAGAAGGCAGATTGTTTATTGTTATGTTCAAAAGACCCCACCTCTGACAGTACAGCATTCACTCAGTACAGCTGTCAAGATGGTAAAAACAATGACTGCAGATGCTGGAAACCTGATTCTGGATTAGTGGTGCTGGAAGAGCACAGCAGTTCAGGCAGCATCCAAGGAGCAGCGAAATCGACGTTTCGGGCAAAAGCCCTTCATCAGGAATAAAGGCAGAGAGCCTGAAGCGTGGAGAGATAAGCTAGAGGAGGGTGGGGGTGGGGAGAAAGTAGCATAGAGTACAATAGGGTGAGCGGGGGAGGGGATGAAGGTGATAGGTCAGGGAGGAGAGGGTGGAGCGGATAGGTGGAAAAGGAGATAGGCAGGGAGGACAAGTCCGGACAAGTCATGGGGATAGTGCTGAGCTGGAAGTTTGGAACTAGGGTGAGGTGGGGGAAGGAGAAATGAGGAAACTGTTGAAGTCCACATTGATGCCCTGGGGTTGAAGTGCTGTTCACAATTCGCACGAATATTGTTGCTCATGAAAGGAAACTAATAGCTGTCTGTCCAACAAATTTCCTAAACAGACCACCATCTGATCAATATCTTTAGTCTGGTCATCTTGTGTATCTATAAAATTGTACATTGAGCAAACATGAAATGATGCTTGAGACCAAACATAATACAGACACAGGATTAATTTGGCGGCATGCAGGAACACTTCTCTGCAGAAAATACAGACCATCCTCTGGCCCTACAAGTATTTTTGCCTTTTCAAAAGTTCCTTAATGGCTCATGGACGTGGTTAGAAAGGTCAGCATGTGTTGTCCATCTTCGAATGCCCTTGAAAATGTAATGGTGTATCATCATCTTGAGCTGCTGGGTTTAGCTGGTAAAGGTTTTCCCACCATGGTATGTTTTATTCTTTCCTTGAACATGATCATTGAAGGCAGTGCCAACATGAATAATTAATCACTGATTTCCTTAAGGTGATGAGGTACCTTTTGAACACTGCAGTCCAATTGGTAGTTGATTAGATTAGATTCCCTACAGTATGGAAACAGGCCCTTTGGCCCAACAAGTCCACACCGACCCTCCGAAGAGTAACCCTCCCAGACCCACTCCCCATATTCACCCCTGACTATGGACAATTTAGCATGACCAATTCACCTAACCTGCACATCTGTGGGAGGAAACCGGAGCACCTGGAAGAAACTCACGCAGACATGGGGAGAATGTGCAAACTCCACACAGGCAGTCACCCGAGGCTGGAATCGAACCTGGGATCCTGGTGCTCTGAGGCAGAGGTGCTAACCACTGTACCACCGTGTCACCCCTAGTTGTCAAGCCACAGCAAAATTAAAAGGGAAGCTACACTCATCCAGACAAGTGGGGAGTATTCAAGCACACTCTGACTTGTAAGTGGTGGACAAGCATGGGGGATTCAAAAGGTAAGTTAGTTATTGCAGAAATACTAACTTCTGACTTGCTCTTGGTAGTCATAGTGTCCTACATAAATGGTCTAATTCAATTTCTGTCATTGACTACCCTGCAATGTTGATCATAGGGAATTCAGTGATGGTTGTGCCATTGAATGCCAAGCAGAGATGGTTCAATTCTGTTTGTTGGAGATAGTCAACAGCTGGCACTCATGTGGCATAAGTGCTGCTGCCCAAGCCTGAATTTTGTCTAGGAGGAGAAAGTACAGTCATCGATGTTGCGGAGGAAAAGGTGGGGGTGGTGCCAGTGTAGCTGCAGAAGATGGACTGTTCCTGAAGAAGGGCTCATGCCCAAAACATCGATTCTCCTGCCTGACCTGCTGCGCTTTTCCAGCAACACATTTTCAGCTCTGAATTTTGTCTAGACTTGGTTGCATGCAAACATGGAGTACTTCAGTTTCTGAGGAGTTGTGAATGGTACTGAACACTGGATTAAATGGGAAGTGCCAGGATTGTGACCCAGTGAACAGAAAAAGATGGCAATCTATGTCCAAGTTGGAATGGTGTGACTTGGAGGTTAAGCTTGAGGAATTGATGTTTTTCTCCTTGCATGTGCTGCCCTTGCCCTTTGAGGTGACAGATGTCATCAATTTGGAAGTCACACTCCAAGGTGTCTTGGCAGGTTGGTGTAGAACAGCTTGTAGGTAGCACATAATGTAGCCATGGTAATTTGGTGAAGGAAGTCTCTGTGTAAGGGGGCTAATGGGCTGCTGACCAAGTAGATACATTTGGCAGTGGTGTTGCTGAACCTCTTCAGTGTAGCTTCAGCTACAACCATCCAGGCAAATGACATTACATTCTCATTTGATTTTCTAGACTCCTGGATTACTCTTCCATCAGGTCTGCTCTGTCAGATTAAGTTGTTTATCTGAACTGCTGTCACTCTGCCTTAAAATTCTTGGTATTCTGGTTCAGGCTGCTATGATCACACTTGTCCTGTTACTAATACTATTTCATTTGATTTATGTATACCTAAGTACAGCGAAAAGCTTTGGGTTGTGAGAAGTACAGGCGGATCATAGTAAACAAGGACACAGAGATCATGGGGTGCTTAGACAGAGTGAGGCATACAGGTTACAACGGCACAGGCAGGGTGCAAAGCAAGATCAACATTATTTGAAGTTAGAGAGTCCATTCAGCAGTCTCATAAAGGCAAGGAAGAAGCTCTCCTTGAACCTAATTGGGGTGTGTGTGTGTTTTCAAGCTTCTGTATCTTCTTCCCCATGTAAAAGGTAATAGGAGAGCATTGCGAGGGTGGGAGGGGGTCTTTGATGATGTTGCCATTGCACTGAGAAGTGTAAATAGAGTCCATGGATTGGAGGTTGGCTTCTGTGATGGTCTGAGCTGTGCATACAATCCACTGTAGTTTCTTACAGTCCCGGGCAGACCAGTTGCTACACCTGGCTGCTATGTACCCAAACTGTGTGTTTTCTGTGGTGCATCTGGAAAAGTTGGCGAGGGTCCTTATGAACATGTGGAATTTCCTAAGGCACCTGAGGAAGAAGCATCTACGTGGGAGATTCAAGCAGGATCATTCCAAGGAACTTGATGCTTTCAACTCTCTCCTCCTTTCCTCCTGAAGTTAATGATCAGTTCTTTTGTTTTCCTGACATTGCACCATGACACCAAAATCCTTTCCTACTTTCTGTATTCTGAATCATGATTGTTTTATATCCATCCTACCACAGTGCTGTTGTCAGCAAACTTGTAGATGGCATTCATTTGGAATTTGGCTACACAGTCTTGAGTGTACAGGGAGTATAGTAGGGGGCTGAGAACGCATCCTTGGGGGGGCTCCAGAGTTCAGGATTATCGTGGAGGAGGTGCAATTGCCTATCTTCATTGATTGCGGTCTCTGGGTCAGGAAGCTGAGGATCTGGATGAAAAGGCCAGAGCCAAGACCAAGGTCTCAGAGTTTTGAATTAGTCAGAAGGGATTATGGTATTGAAGGTGGAGCTGTAGTCAATCAGTAGGAGTCTGATATAGGTGTCCTTCTAATCCAGATATTCCAGGAATGAGCGTAGGGCTAGGGAAATGGTATCCGCTGTGGACCTGTTTCACCAGTAGGCAAATTGTAGAGGGTTGAGGCAGGCTGGGAGGCTAGAGTTGAGGTGGGCCATGACCAGCCTCTCAAAGCACCTCATGATTATGGAGGTCAGAGCCATTGGACAGTACTCACTAAGGCACATTGTACATGCTTTCTTTGGTACTGGGATGATGGTGGTCTTTTTGAAGCAGGTGGGGATTTCAGCCTGCAGGAGGGAGAGGTTGAAAATGCCAGTGAATACCTCTGCCAGCCGGTCTGCACGGGATCTAGGTGCATGGCCAGGGACTCCGTTTAGGCCCACACTTTCCTTGGGTTGATTCCCAGAAAGACCAAACTGACGTCTGCAGCAGTGATGGAGAGAGCAGGTGTGTCCGGGGCTGACTGGGCAGGTGACACCACGCTGCTGGAAATCTGCTGGAACCAGGGTGGGCTGTGTGTTTTTCCTCTTGCTTTGCGTTTCTGGAATGTACTTCAGTGCAACATTTTCTCCTGTACTTTGCTGTCATGTTGGATCCCAGAAAGACGTCTATGCTTTCTTGAGATGAATCAGTTTTCTCCATGTCTTTTGTGGTTTCACTGTGTCCTACATCTTTGCCTTTACCCCCTACCTAGGCTGCAAGTGTTCATGGATTCTATTATATTCAGACTCTGTCTGCATTCAAATGGTCAAATTTCTTTCTTGATTTGATTTTGACCCTTCCATTATACCTGAAATTGTGACCCATATCTTCAAGTCCCTAAGAATTTAATTGGGCAGAGCATCAAGTATAGAGGTTAAGAGGTCATGTTGCGGCTGTACAGGACATTGGCTAGGCCACTTTTGGAATATTGCATGCAATTGTGGTCTCCTTCCTATTGGAAGGATGTTATGAAACTTGAAAGGGTTCAGAAAAGATTTACAAGGATGTTGCCAGGGTTGAGGATTTGAGCTATAAGGAGAGGCTGAATTGGCTGGGGCTGTTTTCCCTGACCTTATAAAAGTTTCTAAAATCATGATGAGCATGGGTAGGATAAATAGGCAAGATCTTTTCCCTGGGGTGGGGGAGTCCAAAATTAGAGGGCATTGGTTTAGGGTGAGAGGAGAAAGATTTAAAAGGGGCCTAAGGGGCAATTTTTTCACACAGAGGGTGGTGCGTGTATGGAATGAGCTGCCAGAGGAAGTGGTGAGGGCTGGCAAAATGACAGCATTTAAAAGGCATCTGGATAGGTATTTAAAAGGAGAGGTTAGAGGGATACGGGCCAAGTGCTGGCAAATGGGACTGTAGATTAGGTTAGGATATCTGGTTAACATGGACGAGTTGGTCTGTTTCTGTGCTGTACATCTCTATGATTTTATGACTCTAATTTCCAGTAGTCTTTCATTTAGAATGATGATGATATATTTTATAAATGAGCAAAAACATGTCCTCTTTCTTAAGCATTTTCATTTTCTTTTCTAATTTCTTTAAAAACAACGGAGATGATCAGTTGACGATAGAAGCATCATTATGTTCAGGCGTGTCACTAGTCATCAAATGCTATGACGATTGAAGTGCAAATTAAACTAGAATGATAGCCAACAATCTCTTTCTTTTGGTCAGAGAGGCCTCCACAGTTACTTTATAACTAAATAGGGTCCACTGAGATTGGCAGTTCTTCATTCAAGGACAATTTATGGGGACTGTTCAGGATTTTCTCCATTATAAAATGGTTGCCTAAGCTAGTAGAAGGTGGTACTAATGTGCTACCTCAAGGTATTATTGATGTATTAACAAATTATGTGACATTCACCAAAAATGCTGCTTTCTTGGATGATAGCAGATTGTCAAGGTAACTGTTGTAGCACTTAGCATAGAGAAAATGAAAAGCTATGGTTGTGAATGATTATGAATGTGGCATGGCCTCATCAACTGGCGCAGCTTTGAATCGACACCGACATGCTCCAACAATCAAAAAAAGGACAAAATAGAATGGTTTGTGTCAGTGTCAATTTACAGTCAATGGCAAGCGCAGAATCATTTTTTCTCTATTGATATACAAGAAATGTGTAATGTTGCTTGGGGTCTGTGTTCATTAGATGATGCTTTTTCAGTTCTTCCATTCGTTAGCTAGCAGGCATAGAAACATGGAATCACATAATACAGGGAGAAAGTGAGGACTGCAGATGCTGGAGACCAGAGTTGAAAAATGTAGTGCTGGAAAAACACAGCAGGCCAGGCAGCATCCGAGAAGCAGGAGAATTGACGTTTCGGGCATAAGCCCTTCTTCAGGAATGAGGCTGGTGTGCCAAGTGGGCTGAGATAAAAGGTAGGGGGGAGGGAATTTGGGGGACGGGCGCTAGGAATACGATAGGTGGGAGGAGGTGAGGGTGAGGGTGATAGGCCGGAGAGGGGGTGGGGGCGGAGAGGACGGAAAGAAGATTGCAGGTCAAGAAGGCGGTGCTGAATCCGGGGGTTGGGACTGAGATAAGGTGGGGGGAGGGGAAATGAGGAAGCTGGAGAAATCTGCACTCATCCCGTGTGGTTGAAGGGTTCCTAGGCGGAAGATGAGGCGCTCTTCCTCCAGGCGTCGTGTGGCCAGGGTCTGGCGGTGGAGGAGGCCAAGGACCTGCATGTCCTTGGCGGAGTGGGAGGGGGAGTTAAAGTGTTCTCTATCGTATTCCCTGCGGCCCTCCCCCAAATTCCCTCCCCCCTACCTTTTATCTCAGCCCGCTTGGCACACCAGCCTCATCACATAGTACAGAAGAGGTCCTTTGGCCCATCAAGTCTGTACCACCAAAAATATACTGCTATCTACATTAGATCCACTTTCCCCACTTGGCCCATAGCCTTGAATTTTATGACAGTTCAATTATGCAGCCAATTATACTTTTTTAAGATTATGAAGTTTCCTGCTTCAATTAACATCCCAGGCAGTGCATTAAAAAGGGGGCAAGTTCAAAGGAGATGAGAGCAGCAAGTTATTTTACACAAGGAATGGTAGCTGCCTCAAACACACTGCCTGGAGTGGAGACAGAGACAATCAGGACAATTAAAGAGGTTTTTAGATAAGCACATGAATATGCAAGGTATGGAAAGATATGGACCAAGGACAGGCAGAAAGGATTAGTTTAATTCAGTGTCACGCTTGGCACAACATTGTAGGCCGAAGGACCCATTCCTATGCTGTACTGTCCTATGTTCAAAAAATACCTATTCGAGTTTCTGTGCCTTTAGCATTCATGTATTTGCCATTCTCTTTCAAAAAGGAGCAAAATGACATGCAGTTCCAAGAACAATGTGAACAGAAAGAGCTGTACATTGTTCTTTCAATAATTTGCATTAATGTGCAGTGCCAGAGAATGATTGTATGCGGGTGCACATCTTGAAATCTCCACCTCACTACATTCGCAGTCGGAGCTGTGTTATTGTGAAATGAGTTTAGGTACTTCTCCCGGTGAGAGAGAGTTCCAATAGAATTCCTTTATTTCAAAGTTTGTTCATAATGCGACAGCTTCTTTGACAGGACTAGGAGCAGACAAATCTCAACATTATCAAGGATTCATTACGGGTGAAAAGATCTCTGAATTAAACACATCAAATCTGTCTGAAATGTATATTCTGGAATTACCATTTGTTTTTACCGAATGGTGTTTTAAACACCAAACTGGTGTTTCAGTTTGGAGAGTTCCCCGGTGGTTTGAAAGCTGGCTGCATTTCTCCATACATTATCATAATTGCCCGCAGATAACCTGACAAATATTTACCTGTCACTGTACCGTCGATCACATCAAAGATAAAACATCTTTTAAGCAATGCCACCGTTGAATTATAATTAATTCAAGATAGTCTAGTTCATCAGAGGGTAATGTGTTTAATTTGTCAAACACAAACATATTTTTGATTGAGTGTCGAGGTGAAATTCAAGGGTTTGTATCAATTTTCATTTGTGAAAAGCTTTCTCGTCAAAAGACAAAATCTTGATTGATAAAAATATATCTTTATTATTAACACTGGTATTGATCGATGAATGCTGCTATTCTGCTAAAATATCTCAGTAGAACTTTCCATTTATTAATGAGATAATTCACTAAGTTCAATAAAATGTTCACTTGTTCGAGTTACCTTGCTTTCTGAAACATTATTCTGAGTCAAGCTGTGGAACTGCAATTATAAAAAAAAATGGGATTTGAAGGTGATAGGTCAAGGGATAATGCAGTGAACAACTTTTGCTTGCAATCATTAAGTTGGATAAATTATATTGGTCACTGTTATTAGACTAGAAAATAAGGTAATGAAGGCGAATCACAGCTAAATGAGGCAGCCTAGTTATCATTAGGATGAATTGTTGTTCAGTGAATCTTTCAACGTCATGGTAATTAGAAAGATTGATTTTATATTTTGCAAAGATTCCAGTGTAGAAACCTATTTAACTGGTGCAATTGACAATTGTATTGAGCACAGAGCACATAATCCTTGAAATCCTCACTTTTTCCATTCTGTGGCATGTGGAGATTTGAATGCCACCCTCTGACACTGGGACGTGATGAAAAATGATGTGAAAGTAGTTCAGCATATGAATAGTGATATTGTGTCAGTGTCTGTCACTGAGCTTGTATTGCCAATGAAGACAGCTGGTAGGCCATCAAGGGTTACCCTTGTTTGGAAGGGTGCTGTCATGCTTAAACACTGTCCACCTGTCCTTTGTAGTGGAACCTGCCTGATCTGAATTCAATGCCAACTGGGTATTTTGTCATTAATGAAATCAACAACTTCGTAAATATAACAACTGTAACTTAGAGGCCTGGAAACTAAAACCTTTCACTGACAATAAATCAAGAGGAATTCATGACTTGCAACTTGAAGTAACTTTTTGAATTCACATCCTATAGGTTGTGGTGCTGAAACAAAATTGCAGTAATAAAAGTTGCTGAATGTGCAGACTGTCTACATTCTTGACCTGAAAGTGTTCAAAATCTGAATTTTTAATAAAATGCTCTGAGGGACCAGGGTTTTTGATTGGATTGTGACTAACGTTTTACCTTGGCAAACTGAGTTCAAATTCAAGCCCAGGGGTTGGAAATGCCTCTGCCCTTGACAACAAAGGTTCATTGTCTAATAAATTTAGACCATCTCAGTCTATCTAAGGCTTGTGTAACAAATAACTGATGCCCCAATCAAGGGATCTTATCTTGCCTGCCATAGTGTTCCAAATTGTGGAAACACAAGTGGAAGATTGTGCAAGGAGATGTTCCTCCAATCAGAGGCCATTTCTCACCAATGAGCCTCTCGGCAACGAATGTGGGAGAGATTGTGAGAGTGAGGAACTGTGAGAAGGCCCAAGGCCTGCATGGTAGGAATATCTGCTGGCCTTGGAGGTTGGTGGTGAAGAAGACTGCAAGGCACAAGATTCCTGTCAAGTGGGTGTGACAACAAATGAAGCTCCAACTCATGCATTGAGTCAGGCAAGACGAGGCTCTCTCATTCCCAAGCCCTGATGGAGGTGGTGAAAATGGCAGAACTGGGATCTGAGATTCAGAGAGAGAGAGGAAAAGAAAAGCCATTTTTGTAAATTCCTCACTTAAACTGATGATTCATTGCTTTGGACTTGATTTGTTACTGTAAATTTTGTGTTTCTTCTTTTGCCAAACCTTGTATTTCTGAAATTTATTTGCTGGCCTCCCTGAGTACAGTAATCTACCTAATGAAAAGGTTGGATATTCGTGGTCTGGTTCCTAGTAAATGTGAGTTTACAGCATTTAAATGCTTCAAATTCATTCCCATTTTTCTAATTCATTGGATAAGCCGATTGCTGGAGGACTTGTTGAGTGGAGTAGATGTTGTGCTGATGCATTAGAAGAGAATGTTATGAGGGTGGAGTTAAAACTTGTTTTTGAGCTGGAGTAATGGGAACTTTCCTCTGTATCTCGCTGCAGTATTACCTGACCTGGGAGCATACGATTCTGCTTGAAATGGAAAGTAATTGATCACACTTCCATGATGAGCACAAATATGTCCATGTTTACTAAAAGGAAACTAAAGTTCTGGATACATTCTGCGATTCTGAGAGTTTGTCTGGAGAAACAGTGCTTATGTTTCATATTAAAGATCAGAGTTTGGACTGATGAAAGATTATCAGCCTGAAGCATTAAGTTTCTTTCTCTACAGGCACTACCAGACTTGCTGAGCGTTTCCAGGATCTTTGCTTTGATTTCAAATTGCCATGTTGCTTTTAGGCACAAGTTATGCACATTTCACTCACTTAATTATGCTTTTACCCATGCTCAGTTATAAAATTCTAAACTTATCTTTACAAAACAAAACTAATTTACTCAAAGATTATTCCTTCTACTCCAAGTTGTTTTCCACAGATGTGATCAGCTCATCACTGGTGTAGTGGTCTTATCACTCGCCTATTAACCATAGACCCAGGTGATGTTCTGGGGATCCAAGTTTGAATCCTGCTGTAGCAGATCATGGAATCATAGAAGCTGTACAGTGTGGAAACAGGCCATTCAGCCCATCAAGTCTACACCAAAGAACATCCCAACCCCTCCCCTTCCTAACCCTGCATTTCCTATGGCTATTCCACCTAGCCTGCGCCTTGGACACTCCAGGTAATTTAACATGACGAATCCACCTAAACTGCATAACTTTAGACTGTAGGAGGAAACTGGAGCACTTAGAGAAAACCCAAGCAGACACGGGGAGACAGTGGCCAAGGGAGGAATCGAACCTGGGTCACTGGGGCTGTGAAGCAACAGTGCTAACCACTGTGCCACCCCAAGTGGTGGAATCTGAATTTAATTCAATAATCTGAAATTAAAAGTCTAATGGTGACCATGAACCCATTGCTAATTGTTGAAAAAAAACATCTGGTTCATTAAATGAAGGAAGCTTGCTGTCCTCATCTGGTCTAAAATAGACAAGCAGGAGGCTGGAAGAACACAACATCTGCAGTTTTTTTGTCTCTTGTCCTTATCTGCTCTGGCCTAGATGTGACTCCAGAACCATAGCAATGTGGTTGACTCTTAACTGCCCGCTGAGCAATTAGAATTGGACAATAAATACTGGCCAAGTCAGCAACATCCACATCCCATGAACAAATAAATAAAACTTAATGTGAGAAAACTGTGGAAAGAACAATTAAATGTTATGTTCTTCCACATTGCATTAAAATACAACCAGCTCAATTAGATTTCTGGAATGGTCATTTTGAAACAAATATTTTGGCTTGAGATTACCCAAACACATGAAAAGCAATGCTGATTTTTTATGAGCTTGTAAGCAATTAGTTGCAGTGAAAACAAGATAGTTCCATTAAATATTCAAGTTAGAAAAATCAAACAACAGATAGGAAATGTTTGTATTTTTCAAAGGGCAAAAAATACTCGTGCATAAATTGTTATGTTAATAATGAGCTGTCTCCCCACGTTTTAAGGCCCTCAGTTGGTTGCAACAAATATTTTAAATTCTTTTTCGCACTGCAGCGATACCACACTTCAATGAAAATGTAATACTGGTCAAAATTAAGGAGCTAGATACAAACTTTTCCTGTGTGAAAGAAAGACAAATTTTATGACAAATCCCAAGAGGGGAATAAGCGACCTAAACCTCAAAGTGGCAGGGACCCGGGTTTGATTACATCCTCAGGTGACTGCCTGTGTGCAGTTTGCACGTTCTCCCTGTCTCTGCGTGGGTTTCCTCTGGGTACTTCGGTTTCCTCCTGCAGTTCAACATGTGCAGGCAGGTGGATTGACCATGCTACATTGCCCACTTGTCTCCAAGGATGTGTAGGTTTGGTAGGTTAGCCATGAGAAATGCAGGGTTAAGGGGGTAGGGTTGGGAGGTGGGCCTAAGTGGAATGGTGTAGACTTAATGGGCCGAATGGCCTGCTTCCACGCTCCAGGGACTTTGTAAAATCTATTCTAAACACACGTGTAATGTTTAAGAAGTGTGAAGTATTTGGTCCAAAAAGTTTTTAAAAAGTTCTGAAAGTTCTTGAAGTGTTAATTGTAACCTGATATTATAATGGTTGAATGGATACCTTGTATCCTCATGATCCTTATGGACAGATGCTTATCCTTAGAAGCATAGAAACAGGAGGAGGGAAGACCATCAGCTTTTTGAGCCTGCTGCTTCGTTCCTTATGGCCATGGCTGATCAGCCAACTGAATAGCCTGTTTTTGCTTTTCCCTATTATGCTTTGATCTCTTTGGCCTGCCACCAGTCTTCCATCCGTTGGCTTCATCTATACTTCCCACTGTCTCAGGAAAAAAACCACATAATCAAAGACTCCTCCCACCTTAGTGATACTGTCTTCCACCTTCTTCCATCGGGCAGCATATATAAAAATTTGAATACATGTACTAACGGATTCAAGAACAGCTTCTTCTCCGCAGTTATCAGACCTTTGAACGGACCTCTCAAATGTTAATGTTGTTGATCTCTCTCTCTCTGCACCTCCTCTGCAGCTGTAACACTGTATTCTGCACTCTGCTCTGCCACCCTGATGCACTTTGTATGGTACCATAAGACCATAAGGCATAGGAGTGGAAGTAAGGTCATTCGGCCCATTTAATCATGGCTGATGGGCATTTCAACTCCACTTACCCATACTCTCCCCATAGCCCTTAATTCCTTGCACTCTGCCTGTATAGCACTCAAAACAACATTTTTAATTGCATTTCAGTATGTGACAACAATAAATCAAATCAAAATCATACAACGTTTTGGCGTCAGCCACTTGCTGTGATAATAAATTGCACAAGTTTGCCATTCTCTAGGCGTGGTTGAGAAGGGGGAAGAGATTTCTTCCCATTTCAATCCTAAATGGTGGTGCTATTTCTTCACCCAGACAGTGGTAAGTCTGTAGAATTGCAATATATCTTATCACCAAGCATTTTGTTTTCAGAGGCTGAGGAAGGCAGACAGGAAGAGTCTTCCTGTTTTGTGTCAGAAATCCATTTTCCTTCTCTGCTTTGTCTGCCCTAAAGCAGAGTTCCTGAAATGAAATTCACTTGTGCATTCCCTTCCCTGGCATCATTGTTGTTTTTCAAGCTGGATAACATGCAAGTGACTTCAATTCTAATGCTTTAAACATCCAGGAAGGCATAAATAAAAATTGGGAGATAAAGGTTTCTTCATATCTGAGAACATTTTGGACACAACATGTTAACTCTGCTTTTTCTCCACAGATGTGAGATGTGCTGAATTCTTATTTCAGTTTCGGTATCGTTTGATAAACAGTTAATTTTAGCTCAAACTGTCTTTGTTTATTTCGCATGGTTTTCAGGAGTTTAGCTCAAGCTGCTCAGGTGACTGTTGCAGTCATCTTAAGTCAGTGTTTTACCTTTTGTGAAACCAATTTAGTACATGAAAAAGCTCAGGATTTAGCATCAGAGGATAAGAGTTGAAAATTGATAGTCCACATTTGACCATTATTGTGACAAGACTATAATAAACCATTTTTGCTTATAGCTGCACTGGATAGCACTTAACTATTTGAAATGGCTTCTATTTTGTGTAATCATACTTTGCTTTTACATTTCAGCTTTTTTTTCATCTTAGCTGTTCTTTTTCCCCAATAGTGAAAAAGGCAATTGAGCTGAAGTCCAGAGGAGTCAAAATGCTTCCCAGTAAGGACAGTGATCACAAGAATTCTGTCTGTAAGTCATTAGTCTTTAACTTTTTGCTCATCATTTAATTATGGATAAAGTGATTATCACCTAAAGATTGGTTTGATTTAAAATTTTGTTGATACTTTCCAGGAAGCAAATTTGTTTGAAGAACAGAAAATCACAATATTATTTAAAAAGGTGATAAACTACAAAATGCTGCACTAGAGGACATTCTGGGATTGTCTTTCTGCATGAATCACATAATGTTAGCATGCAGGTACAGCAAGTAAATTGGGAAAGCAAAGATATGTTGGCCTTTGTTCAAAGGGAATGAAATTGAAATGTAAGGAAGTGTTGCTAATAACTGCAGAGGACAGGTTTTTTTTCCTTTACTTAAGAGGCACATGCTTGTATTGGAAGCAGTTCAGAGAAGGTCACTGATTCCATAATGGTGATATTATCACACAAAGTACTTTTGAGCAAGCTGAGCCTAAATGCATTGACCTTAGAAGAACAAAAGATGATCTTATTGAAACATAAGTACACGCTAACAACATGCTACCACCTGTGCCCTCCACTTAAACTGAACATGAGATGTAATTTCTTCTCTGAGACGGTCAACAGTCTTTTCCTTAGTGCGCACTGGAGGTTGGGTCATTGAGCATACTCAAGACTGATCGAGACTGAATTTGATCAACAAGCAAGTTGAGAGTTCTGTGAGATAGACAGGAAAGTGGAAGCCACAAACCGTGACCTCCTGTAGTGACAAAGGCTCAATTGGTTGAAAAGCTTACTCTTGCTCACATTTCCAATAGTCTTATGATAGGGCAATAGACCTTTTTAGTCTACTTAAATATTGCCCTTGGTTAAATTACAGTGTACATGCGTTATGTTTCTAATTATTACAGATCCAAGTTACCTGACTCTATTTCCTTTCTGGTGCAATGAACTATAATCTTGAATAGATCTGCCAAACAGAAGTATTTGTGCAACAATTCGTAGTGTTGAACTTTTTTTTGTTACTGTAGATAACTTGGAACAAGACAAACATATTTACAAAACTGTAGGAGAATGCAAAGTGTTTACTGATCATCTGGACATGGTTAAGGAGCTTTGGGTCAATAACAATTTGTCATTTTTCATGGGAGTTAATAAGCTGACAAGCAAACTAATTAATATGTTAGTTAGTCCCAGGTGGTGTTACATAGGATCAATGGTATAGGAGTTTTTCATTTGGCGCAATCAATCCTTGATTGTATTTATGCTTCAGCCTTCCTTTTTTAAGAATCTGGATTCATCGCTGTAACATTTGTCATACATAACCTTGTACCCTGACAGATTACTATGTGGACATGAGAGATGCAGAAAATAATGAGACACAGTCAAAACGCAAATTGAATACTAATGCTCTCTGTTGAACAACACAGTTCCCCCTTGACAATACTCCTGTCACAATTCACCTATTAGAATGCACCCATTGAAAATGAACCATTAATCACAAATATGTTAAAAGTAATTACAAATACTATTACCCAGTGAGTAACAATGCAAATCTAAGTGCTGTGCTGCAATCATCACACATACCACTCGATCAAGGAGAACAGTGCCAATCTCGGTATTGATATGTAATGAGGTGGGGGAGGGGGGTGCAATGGCCTTGTGGTATTATCCCAGGTAATGTTCTGGGGCCTGTGTTTGAATCCTGCCATGGCAGATGGTGGAATTTGAATTCAATCTATTGTTCATTTTCAGGAAAAAAACAATCTGGTTTACCAGTGCCTAATAAGGAAAATGCCATCCTTACCCAGTCTGGCATATATGTGACTCCAGACCTTCACTAATGTGGTTGACTCTTAACTGCCCGCTGTGCATTTAAGGATTGGCATTAAATGCTAGCCTATCCAGTGAAGCCCTTATCCTGTGAATATATAAAAAGAAAAAAAAACTGTATGGAGAAGAGTGCTAATATCAGTACATCTTCGAGGAGAAAGTGAGGTCTGCAGATGCTGGAGATCAAAGTTGAAACTTTATTGCTGGAACAGCACAGCAGGTCAGGCAGCATCCAGGGAACAGGAGATTCGACGTCGAATCTCCTGTTCCCTGGATGCTGCCTGACCTGCTGTGCTGTTCCAGCAATAAAGTTTCAACTAATATCAGTACATTCCTACAGTAGCAAGATTTAGATTTGGCTAAATTTAGGTTTCAAGTGAGTCACATAGTCATTTAGTTAAGTCAATTATTGAAGTATACTCTTGTTTAAAGAACTGATTGTCGTAATCTAGGAATTAAGTGAAGTAAGTTCCACATTGAATAAATTAAAGGAATAAAAGGCAATTGATTATTAATAAATATTGATTAAGGCTGACATGATCATTCTGACTTTGGTAGCAAAAGGAGGAGGTGCCACACAAAGAAAAGATTCACACTTCAGTTGTCTTCTGCACTTGTACATTGCTCCCAGCTCTACTGGAGAGAAAAAACAAACAAGCAAAATCTATTGTGGCTTTTTTTTGTGAGCACTGGATCATTTTTACATGCCTCACAATGACTATTGCAAAATTACATTTTTTGTAATCTATGAATATTTAAATCCACAGAGGTGAGGCTGTGGGTTGTGTCCCTTGACAGGGTTAACATGGTCAGGCACGGGATGAGAAAAAAGTATGGAGTATGTAGTTTTATTTGATAATCAGAAGGATGAAAATACTAACCTTCTTTACAAAGCCTGACCAAGCAGAAGCCCCAAGCTTTTCTTCTCTGCTTTAACAGATTCTGACTAGGCTATGTAGGATTTCATCGCATCGTTCACCAATGTTCACTAACATTCGACATCTTTTTAAATAAAAAACAAAATGGATCATTGCTGATGTCTGGTGAAAACAGGATTGGGTTTGGATATGATACACCTTGTGGTCAACTTCCACTATTTAGTATTGCTGATTTTTAAAAAAAGTTGAAGCTTTTCATCTTACATTCATCACGGCAATTTACAAGAAAAAAATGAATAAATAAAGAGAAAATGAGTGTGAGAGAGGACAGTGCAGAATCATTGATAGGTGAATGCTAATTGTTCGAGGTTTTGTCATAGGGAATGCAATGGCTAATGATGACTGGCAGTTAACTGCCAAGCTTTGTTTAAACCTTAAATAAGACAGGTTAACTCTGAATGGTCATGGCATTACCCTGAGAAATGAACCAGATTTTGGTTGTGACCAACTGTTACACTGAAACAGGTGCACGACATGTACATTGTCTTTTTGCTTCCAAAGAATACTCTTGTGTATTAATTTTCGTAGCTTCCAGCTCATGCAAGTATGCCATATTAACCACCCCTAACTGATTGTCAGCATAATGTTTCACACTCTGGATTGTGTAACAAATTAATTCACACTTACTCTAATGAGGCACCAGTGTGTTACTCGGGTCAAACAAGCCACAGTTAACTATGGTTAATTCATGCTTTTTGAAGAGAATGAAACTTAAAAATGTTAATATACATGTAAATTCATGTAGAGCACTTAATTTTGGCTATGTATGATTATGAATCTTAATCATACATATTTTTAAAGATTTTGTAATGTGTTCACTGCAGCAAAATGTACACACACTTGACAGCCAATTGCACATTGGTTAGCTGTAAGCCTAAGACAAGCTAGAGATATATTGGCTCTATACCTTTGAAGCATTTAGATGACAAAATTCTTCACCTGGAATGCTACATTAAGGTCAGATGTTTGGTTCCATCAGCAGTGATCAGAAAATTCCCGAGATTAATTGAGCTGCATAGATGACTTGTCTGCTCGCTAATTTGCTATGCCAAGAGAAGTGGACACATTAGCCTGGATTTTTCAATTCCAAATTGGACAGATTTCTATTGTGACAGATGACCGCCCAGCATTTTATTTGTCCTATTTTTTGGTATCATGTCTGAAGCTCACACCAGCATCTGTCCATTTGTACTGCTGGAAATGCTCAAAAGCAATGAAAATTGCATCATGCTCTTTTCTGGGGTTGAAAAGTGTGGTGCTGGACCTGGCCTGCTGCACTTTTCCAGCACCACACTTTTCAAATCTGGTCTCCAACATCTGCAGTCCTCACTTTCTCCTTATGCTCTTTTCTGCCGTACTTCTGTCCTACCTCATTTGTGCTTTTCTATTTTTTCTAGCAAAAGACAGCCATGCAGAGTGCTGGGGATAAAGTAGGGGAGAATTTGCAGAGCGAAGCATTTGACATATTCGCAACAGCTTTTAGCACATTATGACTTGTTACTGCCAATCTCCTTGCCATTTTCCTGGATGCTCTTTGACCCAAGAGGCAGTGGATTTCTCCAGAGAATTATTTTCCAACATTTATTTTCTTGTAGAAGAGAAGGAGCTGTGAATTAGACTAGTTTGGCATATGGTGCACAGCACCCAATTGCTGGTTCAAAAATCTAAGGAAAAGATGAGGGAAATGTTTGATTTGGATGATTGTGTGATGTGGAGCTGAAACATGAAAGCAGAGAAAAGAAGTCAGACTTCCAGACAGCTTTGAGGCATGGGTTTGGACAAACATTGAGCAAGTACATTGAATAGATGAGAAAAGTAATGAGGAACAATTGGCAATGACACAGAAAGAGCAATTTGATTCAAGCCAATATAAAAGGACAAATAACTTTGATAGGACATACGCTGAGTTGCTGAAAACAGTGTTAGAAGGACAGATGGAAGGAAAACAACCAATAGTAAAGATGAAAAGGATGCTTCAGAGCATATTGACAAATAGGAAAATGCGTGGTAAGTTGAAGAGATGAACACAGGACTGTTTGGAGTTGTGAGAATTGAAAATCTATCTCAGATTAACTACCAAGGGTGATGGTGATAAGCAGTTTTGTATTAGTGTAAAAAGCAGTGAGTCCCTGATTAATGCAAAAAGCTGCAGAACTTGAGCTCAACTTATCACAGGAACAGATCTTTTCAATGAATAGGAGAGGTATTATTTGTTGGAGTAAGTAATTTCAACTCCTTTCCCATTTACAATCAACAGCAGCATGACTGGACAGTGCAATTTTACAGTGTTGTAAATTTTTTGATGGTGCAAAATTTCTTGATTGTACAAAAATGTTGCCTTTATAATTGCCATTATCTACATGAAAGGGAAACTTTTCACCAAATTCTGTCATTCATATCGGAACCAGACTAGGTCACGTAACCTGTCAAGCCTGTTCTGCAATGTAGTTAGATTATGGCTGATCATCTACCTCAATGCTACATGCCTGCACTATCTCCATATCCCTTGAATTAGTCTCCAGAAAATGATTGTGTTGAACCTGATCAATGATTGAGCTTATTTGGATCTCTGAGTGGAGACATTTCTCCTTGTCTGAGTCATAAATATTCTATTCTCTGAGATGGTGTCACCTAACTCCAGATTCATTAGCCAGAAAGAAACATCCCATCTGCATCCAGCCTGTCAAGGCCTGTAAAGAAATTTGTGCAATTTTCAATGTGATTGCCTCTCATTTTTTGAAACCCTTGAGAACACACTCTCAGTTTCCTCAATCTCTCATCATAAGACAATCCTGCCATCTCAAGGGTTAGTTGTGTGAACACCCGTTACACTGCCTGGACCACAAGTATATCTTTCACAATATGTTCCTGAATGTTCACTTCCCTAGAAACAGCCGTAATGATTTTATGCTCAAGTAATCCACTGCTTGATGATAAGAAATATGACTCTAAATGATTGGGGTGAGACCACTGCCACCTCAGGTACTCATCACCTGTGTGCTGATTAACAGCATGAATTCAGCATTCAAACACTGGGGAAAGTGATCAAATGTCCAAGCTGATCAGAATGCTAAAATTGAGTTGCACTTCTGTCAACCTGAACCTGGCATGACAGCATTTAAATGGTGTTTCAAAATGGTTGACTGCAGTCCGCCCAGTAGATGACAGGTTAGAATTGGTTGGAAGCGCCTTAATCCTGATTATTGTATTTGTAGCTGAACAAATCTACATATCATTATCTGGTGGGTTTGCTGGAATCATCCTTTCACTGTGTAGCGATTTGTAAGGCTTGTTTGATCTTGTGTAGTCTAATTGGAAGAGACTTTTAAATTGAACAAGTTTATTGTATGTTAACTCCAGGTTATTGATATGATAGGTATAGCACTGAATCTTTTTGGACAAATGCCTATCTCATTGAATTTCATGGAGGGTTTCTCTCTGAAGGGCATCTCTCGCCACATCTTGTCAAGCTTGCCCTAGCCCATTGGCACCACTGTTGCCCAATTCCAACTCGATGTTGTACGAGCTGCAGAGCTCACCAGACAGCAGGTATCTGCCAAAAGATTGGTATCTCCAGCACCTGTGTCACCTTTAGAAGGCCGCTCCTACAATAGCCCTAAAATCTGTACTAGCTCATGTGGAGCCATAGGGCAATTGTGACCCACTCCCCAGACTGTAACGACACAGATCTCCTGACCAAGAACACCCTGACCAGTTGCCTAATCACAGCCAATCCTTTGTACTCGTATCAGAGGCTGCCCTTAGTGCTGGGATCCTCTGACTGATAGGCAGCTCTGTTGATTTTGGTGAGGATTATTCCCTGAGATTTAGAGATGAGGTTGCTTGCTGACCATGCATGCAGCGTGTCATAGCACAATGCCAAGCAGCAAGATGTATGCCATTTCACAGAGGGCTGTTGATCAATAAGGCAAGCTGCCTAGTAGTTGTGTGGCTATGCTGATTGCCAAGGCAGGGATGCTGTGACTTTCCATGTTGGCGCTAAAAGAGCAAGCAAGCAGCCCTTATGTACAGCCTACTCCAATGGATGCCCATCCCTGGGCAGAAAGTGTCCTTATGACAGCCTGTCAATGCCAGTTACTGGTGCAGCCTGCAATGTGAGCCTGTGCTACCTAAGCGCCCAGTGAATGGTTTGGAGGGGTGTCATGAGGATCCCAGGGTGTTGGCAATTATTGGATATCAATGTCCATAGATGAGGGGTGTGTGTGATGATGTCTGTGTGAATCAAACACAGATGCTGTAGCATTTACAGCAATGTTGAGGCTGTTTGCAGCTAGCGATAAGTTGAAGTCTCCAGTCTTCCATGTGTAAAATTCTTAGTTTGCTTATGCAAAGCGGTAGGATAGAAAGCTATATATTAAGATGAACGTGCAGTTATTAAGATTGTTCACAATTAGTATTTCTTCCTAATAGGAGGCTTGTTGTTCCCTGCTGGGTCTTGCTTTGATGACTGGAACTTAGTTAAAAGATACAATGAGTTGTTCCCGACATTGAGAGAGGCCTCACCAGATATCTGTTGCAATCCAGACAAATTTCTCACTATTACCCACATCATTTAGGTCCTGATAAAATTCCACTTATCATTACAGAAGATATGCGGAGGACCCAGATCTTACTCCTCCCGGTTCTTAAGTTGGTTTCCATACAAGTCCATATGACATAATACTTAGGTGGTGCTTCTGGGCTTCACTATTAAATCTTCCAGACCCAGACATAAAATTGACAGCATATAATACTCAGGGAGCCTGAGAAATGGCCTCAGTAAAACTATGTGAAATGTTGTACTGACGAGCAGATCTTATTGCTTTCAGTATTAATGACACACCCTCCTACCCACAACCTGGTAGAAGAAGGTGACACTGCAGAGTTAAATGCAGGGAACATACTATGGCTATTGGCTTCTTGTGGTGGAGGATATCAGAGTATCTCAATGTACCTCTCTGGAGAGGGAGAACATTTCATGACCATATTTGACGAGGTTCCTCGACAGTGCTTTTGGGAAATTTTATATAATATTTGCTGCTTTAGTGTGAGTTTGA
Source organism: Chiloscyllium plagiosum (assembly GCF_037043375.1). Classification (NCBI taxonomy): domain Eukaryota; kingdom Metazoa; phylum Chordata; class Chondrichthyes; order Orectolobiformes; family Hemiscylliidae; genus Chiloscyllium; species Chiloscyllium plagiosum. The sequence goes on from NW_028270141.1 coordinate 33,095,160, forward strand.
CTGCTTTTGGGAAATTCAGCAGTATAAGGGAACACAGAGCTGCTGACTCGATAAGCAAAGAATTTTATTTTTGAAACACTTTCGAAACCTGAAGAAACAGGAGCGCTGCATTATCAAAGCAACCTTTGAGCTCCCCCAGCTTGACCTGCAGGTTTTTTTTCAACTTGCAGCTCCCCCTGACTGCGGGCTCACTCTCCCCTTCTCTACCATGGCCTTTCTCCCTCCTTTCCCACTTCTGATAGCAGCATCTGAAAACCACCCCTCACCCTTACATAATTAATTGGCATGAGGTGACCCAAAGCATCCACAGCAGCGATTTTGTGACTCCCAATTGATGGCTGGAGCTGTCTGTTTAGTTGGCTGCCGAGTGGAAGATGAATCGAAGAGAAAATACTATATATTTTGTTCATTCATGGCCTTTCTGCACCTTCTCTGCAATCCTGTAATGAAGACTGTAGTCTCTGGGTCCTGATTCAACTCTTGGCTTTCTGTTCAACTCCTGCCAACCTTGTGGTGAATATGTGAAAGATCTGTGGTTGTTTGGCACTTACTATATGCCACGGCCTCTGAACCTTGTTAAATCAACAAGAATAATTTGCCGCATACAATGACCCATGCAAGAAAACATTAACAAAAGAGAAAAGATAAATCAAGACTTCAGATGCAAAATGAGGATAAAAGCAAGATAGATGATCTGAATTATTCAAATCATATTATTCCCTGTCCGATCCTGTGTTTGTTTTGCAGAGTCCAACAAGCAATTGGTCATAGAGTCATAGAGATGTACGGCATGGAAACAGACCCTTCGGTCCAACCTGTCCATACCGACCAGATATCCCAACCCAATCTCGTCCCACCTGCCAGCACCCACCCCATATCTTTCCAAACCATTCCTATACATATACCCATCCAAATGCCTCTTAAATGTTGCAATTGTACCAGCCTCCACCACTTCCTCTGGCAGCTCATTCCATACACGTACCACCCTCTGTGTGAAACAGTTGCCCCATAGGTCTCTTTTATATCTTTTCCCTCTCACCCTAAACCTATGCCCTCTAGCTCTGGACTCCCCAACCCCAGGGAAAAGACTTTGCCTATTTATCCTATCCTTGCCCCTCATAATTTTGTAAACTTCTATAAGGTCACCCCTCAGCCTCCGACGCTCCAGGGAAAACAGCCCTAGCCTATTCAACCTCGCCTCCAACCCTTGTAAATCTTTTCTGAACACTTTCAAGTTCACAACATCTTTCCGATAGGAAGGAACCAGAATTGCACGCAATATTCCAACAGTGGCCTAACCAATGTCCTGTACAGCTGCAACATGACCTCCCAACTCCTGTACACATTATCTGACCAATAAAGGAAAGCATACCAAATGCCTTCTTCACTATCCTATCTACCTGTGACTCCACTTTCCAGGAGCTATGAACTTGCACTCCAAGGTCTCATTTTTAGCAACACTCCCTAGGACCTTACCATGAAATGTATAAGTCCTGCTAAGATTTGCTTTCCCAAAATGCAGCACCTTGCATTTATCTGAATTAAACTCCATCTGCCACTTCCCAGCCCATTTGGCCCATCTGTTCAAGATCCTGTTGTAATCTGAGGTAACCCTCTTCGGTGTCCACTACACCTCCAATTTTGGTGTCATCTGCAAACGTACTAACTATACCTCTTATGCTCGCATCCAAATCATTTATATTAATGACGAAAAGTAGAGGACCCAGCACCGATCCCTGTGGCACTCCACTGGTCACAGGCCTCCAGTATGAAAACAAACCCTCCACCATCACCCTCTCTGTTCTACCTTTGAGCCAGTTCTGTATCCAAATGGCTAGTTCTCCCTGCATTCCATGAGATCTAACTTTGCTAATCAGTCTCCCATGGGGAACCTTGTTGAACACCTTACTGAAGTCCATATAGATCATATCAATTGCCCTGCCCTCTTCAATCCTCTTTGTTACTTCCTTGAAGCCTCAAGCTTTATCAGAACCTCTAATCGTTGGTAATCAGCATCATTATTGAAGCTGTTGGCTCAGGTGAAAAATGTCTAGTAATCTGGAAACTGCCATTGATCTTTTTGGAAGGTCTTGAGCTAAAAATAATACCCTTCTGTTTTTGACCATTTTAACCTTCAAACCTGTTCCATCATTCAATATGATCATGGCTGATTATTCAAATCAGTATCTTGTTCCTGCTTTCTCCCCATACCATTTGATCCCTTTAGCCCTAAGAACTGTTTTGAACGTCTTGTCAACAGCTTTCTATGGTAGATAATTCCACAAGTTCACCACTTTCTGGGTGAAGAAATTTCTTTTCATCTCAATTCTAAGTAGCCTACCCCATTGTTTTAGACTTTGACCCCAAGTTCTGGACCCTCTGGTCATTAGGAACATCCTTGCTGCATTTACCTGTCAGGTTGTGTTAGAAGTTTCTAGGTTTCTATGGGATATGAGATATATTCCAATGAATATAAGACCATGCGATATAGGAGCAGAATTTGGCCATTCACCTACTGAGTCTGCTCCACCATTTGATCATGGCTGATATGTTTCTCAACCCCGTTCACCTACCTTTTGCCTGTAACCTTTGTTCCCCTAACAAATCAAGAAGCTACCTATCTCTGTCTTAAATAGACTCAATGAGTTGGCCTCCACAGCCTTCTCTGACAATGAATTCCATTGGTTCACCATCCTCTGCCTGAAGAAATTCCTTCTCAACTTAGTTCTAAAGAGTTGTCCCTTCACCGTGAGGCTGTGCCTTCTGGTCCTCTGATCCCATGGAATCAATCCAAACTGTCAGTCCTGCTATCCCAGGGATCAGTCTGGCAAACCTTTGCTACAATTCCTCCTAAGCCAGAACATCCTTCGTCAGACAAGGGTACCAAAACTGCACACAGTACTCCAGGTATGAACTCACTAAGGCCCTGTACTCTGTTTGTGGTGAGGGTTCATTTAATCATTTGGGAGAGTGATATTTTGCCTTTCCTATTGGGAAGGCTTGTAAACAGATTTTTCGCCTGCTGACAGTGAAGACCCTGAAGTGACCATTAATGCCCACACAAGAACCTCATCCCACCACTCAACTTGATAATTCCAGTGGCATGCTGGCTGACTGCCATCTTAGATAAATATGAACTCATTCAAGACCCTTTTTCCCAATATCCTAGTTTATACCAAGTCTCATTTACCCATCACCATGTTCTTAATGACCTACATTGGATCTATTCTAGCAGATCTGACTTTTATGGTTCTCAAACTAGGACAGAGATTCATTCATCTCCTCAGCTCTCCTACTCTCCTTCAGACCCACAATCTGTCAATAGCTGTGCAGTCTTCTGCAGTTCCACCATTAATGACATTCCCTTCAGTCACTTTATTACTACATTAGATGTGCATGATCAATGCAAGCTGTTATTATGAAACAAATAGTGTCAGGTTCTTGTTCCAAAGAAAAACAAATTACCATAGATGCTGGAAGTCTTACAGAAAAAAATGAAAATGCTAGAAACATTCAGAAGGACTGGCAACCTGAATTCGAGATGAATACAATTTATGTCCTGAGGTTTTAACATTTTGAGATGAGCCTCAGGATGCAGGAAATTTCCTGATATTATGCAGGCATAGAGGTGTACAGCACAGAAAACAGACCCTTTGGTCCAACTCGTCCATGCTGACCAGATACCCTAAATAAATCTTATCCCATATGCCAGCATTTGGCCCATATCCCTCCAAATCGATTCATATACTTATCCAGACGTCTTTTAAATGTTGTAGTTGTATCAGCCTCCACCACTTCCTCTGGCAGCTCGTTCCATACATGCACTACCCTCTGCATGAAACAATTGCCCCTTAGGTCTCTTTCCCCCCTCACCTTAAGCCTCTAGGTTTTGACTCCCCCACCCTAGGAAAAATACCTTGTCTATTTATCCTATCCATACCCCTCCGGATTTCATAAACCTCGATATGCTCATCCCTCAGCCTCTGATGCTCCAGGGAAAACAGCCCTAGCCTATTTAACCTCTCCCTGTAGCTCAAACCCTCCTACCCTGGCAACATCCTTGTAAATCTTTTCTGAATCCTTTCAAGTTTAACAACACCTTCCCTATAGGAGGGAGACCAGAATTGCACACACTATTCCAAAAGTGGTCTAACCAATGTTCTGTACAGCCACAACTTGACCTCCCAATTCCCACTCTCAAAGCTCTCACCGATAAAGGAAAGCATACCTTCTTCAGTATCCTTCCTACCTGAGATTCCACTTTCAAGGAACTATTGAGGATATGGGCCTCTGGGAGATAGGACAAGATGCTGCACAAAATGCCTTCTAAAGTAAACTAAATTGCAAAAACAGCTACAGACAAAATGGTTCCCTATATATGACTACAAATTGCTAAAGCTATATAAATAACTAACTACTAAAATCACCAGAAGTAGATAAGATGAGGAAGTACTAACCAATTTGCAAGCTGCAAGGTGAGGAAATACTAACCACATTTGTAAGCTGCAACTTCATAAAAGAAATACTAAACCACATTTTGCAAGCTGTGAAAAGGTGACATAAGCCACTACACCTTAATCAATACCATTTGTTCAAATTACTACCCATGAAGTAATTATAATTATTCATTGGTTCTAACTATGCGATCATGCTCCATACCTGATCATGATAAATGTATTTAAACCTTATGCAAACTCTGTAAGGTTGTTGGATTCTTTTCTGAAAATGTGTTGCTGGAACAGCGCAGCAGGTCAGGCAGCATCCAGAGAACAGGAGAATCGACGTTTCGGGCATAAGCCCTTCTTCAGGATCCTGTTGGATTCTTTTGATTGCCAAGAAGTTTTCCTATATCTGGGTGAATCAGAGTCTGCCAACCCAGTGCTGTAATATGCAATAAACGATTGCATGTTGGACAAAGAGTCGCTTACAGGTGTGTTAATTGACCGCTGTGGAACAGAGTGACTTATAGATCCTCCCTATGAACCTGCACTCCAAGGTCTCTTTATTCAGCAACACTCCCCAGGACCTTACCATTGAGTGTATAAGTCCTGCCCTGATTTGCCTTTCCAAAATTCAGTACCTCACATTTATCTCAATTAAACTCCATCAGCCACTCCTCGGCCCATTGTCCCATCTGATCGAGATCCTGATGTACTTGGAGGTTACCTTCTTCGCTGTCCACTACAACTTGAATTTTGGTGTCATCTGCAAACTTACAAACCATGCCTCCTATGTTCACATCCAAATCATTTATATAAGTGATGAAAAGCAATGGATGCAGCACCGATCCTTGTGGCACTCTGCTGGTTGCAGGCTCCAGTCTGAAAAGCAACCCTCCAACACCACCCTCTGTTTCTACCTTTAAGCCATTCTATATCCAAATACTTAGTGCTCCCAGTATTCCATTGATCTAATCTTGCTAAACATTCTACCATGAGAAACCTTGTCACCTGTTACTGAAGTCCATATAGATTATGTCCACCGCTCTGCCCTTATCAATCCTCTTTTTGTTACTTCTTCAAAAAGCTCAATCAAGTTAGTGAGACACGATTTTCCATGTATAAAGCCATGTTGACTATACCTAATCAGTATTTGCCTATCCAAATCCATGTAACTCCTGTTCCACAGGATTCCTTCCAACAACTTGCCTACCGCCAATGTCATGTTCACTGTCTATTGTTCCCTGGCTTTTCCTTACCACTTTTCTTTAATAATGGCTGACTTCCAGTCTTCTGGCACCTCACCCGTGGCTATCGATGGTACAAATATCTCAGCAAGGGGTCCAGCAGTCACTTCCCTAGCTTTCTACAGAGTTCTCGAGTACACCTGATCAGGTGCCAGGGATTTATCCACCTTTATGTATTTTAAGATATCTAGCACCACTCCCTTTATAATATGGACATTTTTCAAGATGTCGCTATATATTTCCCACATTCTCTATTTTCCATACCCTTCTCCACAGTAAACACTGGTGTAAAATACTCATTTAGTATCTCCCCCATCTCTTGTGGTTCCACACATAGGCGGCCTTGCTGATCTTTAAGGGGCCCTATTGTATCCCTAGTTACCCTCTTGCCCTTAATGTATTTATAGAATCCATTTAGATTCTCCTTTGCCCTATTTGCCAAAGATATCTCACGTCCCCTTTTTGCCCTCCTGATTTCCCTCTTCAGTATACTTCTGCCTTTATATTCTTCTCGGGATTCATGTGATCCCTACTGTCTATACCTGACATATTCTTCCTTCTTTTTCTTAACCAAGAACTCAGATTCTCTAGTCATCCAGCATTCCCTACACCTACCAGCCTTGCTTTTCACAATAACAGGAATATACTGTATCTGGACTCTCGTTACCTCATTTTTGAAGGCTTCTAATTTTTTCATTGTCTCTTTACCTGCGAACACCTGCCCCCAATCAAATTTTGAAAGTTCTTGGCAAATACCGTCAACATTGGCCTTCCTCCAACTTAGAAATTTAACTTTTAGATCCGGTCTATCCTTTTCCATCACAATTTAAAACTAATAGAGCACTGGCCCCAAAGTGCTCCCCCATTGATACGTCAATCATTTGCCCTGCCCTATTTCCCAAGAGTGGGTCAAATTTTGCACCTTCACATCCACATAGTGAATCAGAAAATTTTCTTGTACGCACTAAAGAAATTACTCTCAATTCAAGCCCTTACCTCTGTGGTTGTCCCAGTCTATGACTGGAAAGTTATAATCTCCGATCATAACCACCCTATTATTCTTACAGATTACTGAGATCTCCTTACAAATTTGTTTCTCAATTTCCTCCTGACTACTGGGGTGGAGGACAAAATACAATCCCAATCAGATGCTCAGCCCTTTCTTATTTCTCAGTTCCACGCAATTAGTTCCCTAGCTTTTCCTTACCACCTTTCTTATAGGTGGTGCTCATCCCTTTCTTAATTCTCAGTTCCATCCAACTAACTTCTGTGGAGTATTCCCAGGACTATCCTCCATAAGTATAGCTGTAAAGTTATCCTTTATCAAAACACCACACCCACACTACTCTTGCCCCATCTCTATCCTTCCTATTGCATCTATACCCTGGAATATTAAGCCACCATTCCTGTCCATCCCTGAACCATGTCTCTGTAATTGCTATGGTATCCCTGTCCCATGTTCCCAGTCATGCTCTCAGTTCATCTGCCTTCCCTGTTAGGCCTCTTCCATTGAAATAAATGCAGTTTAATTTATCAGTCCTACTGCATTCTCTGCTTTGTTCCTGCCTGCCCTGGCTGTTTGACTAGCTTCTTTTCCCAACTGTACTTGTCTTAGAGTGATCACTTTCCTCACTATATCCCTGGGTCCCAACCTCTCCACAACTTAACAGTTTAAATCTCCCGAGCAGCTATAGCAAATCTCCCTGCCATAAATTAGTCTCCTTCTAATTCAGATACAATCCGTCTTTCTGATACAGGTCACTTGTACCCCTGAAGAGATTCCAATGATCAATGAACGCAAATTCTTCTCCCTAAAACAGTTCCTCAGCCATGCATCCATCTGTTCTATCTTCCTATTCCTACCCTCACGATCTCTTCTCTTGCCTGCTTGTTAGTTCCAATGTGTACAACCTCCTGCTGGTCCCTCTCCCCTTTGAGCATATTTTACACCCTCTCCGAGATATCCTTGATCTGGCACCAGGTAGGGAACACACCATTCTGATGTCTAGCTGTTGGCTGCAGAAACATCTGTCTATTCCTGTGACTGGAGAGTCCCCTACCGCAAACAATTGTTTGGAATCTGACATATCTCTCATTACATTTGAGGCAATCTCGGTACCAGAACCCTGGCTGTCAGAGCTACATTCCCCTGAAACTCCATCACACCCTACGGTTTCCAAAGCAGCATACTTGTTTGAGCTGGGGACAGCCACAGGAGATTCCTGCACTAGCTGCCTCCCTCTCCTACCTTTCCTGGAGGTAACCCATCTACCTGACTGTATCTTCAGTTTATCTCCCTTCCTGCAATTACCATTCATCACACTCCAGCGTCTGTAAATTGCTTGTAACTGCTGATCTAATCTATCCATGCAATCCAGTAGGATTTGCAACAAAAGACACTTCCTGCAGATATAATCATCAGTAACATGAAAACTCTCCCTCATCCCACACTTCTGACAGGAAAAGCATGTCACTCAACTAAAGGCCATCTTTGCACCTCAACAATCTACAGACCCAGAAAATAGTCCAGTCTTACTGCTCTAAAAACACTGCTTCGGGTTAACTTAGTATCTATGTTTTTATATTTTTAAAATTTAATCAGGAGATAGATCTCAATTAAAAAAAAACATATAATCAGAAAATAACCCACTCTACTCACTATTGTAGATTTACAAAAGAAAAACTATAATATTCCGGTTTAACACTAGCCACTGAGCTGTTTCCCTGCTGTGCACTCCCCCACACAGGTTTCTCTCAGGTCGGCTGTGAACTTTGCTGTTTGTTTATTTTTTTTTAGAATGAACTCTGATGTCCAAAGATCAAACATCAGAGCCAGTCAGCTGTGCAAGTTTATTTCTAGTTTTGACTCACTTCCCAAAAGGTCACTGCCTTTGATCTCTTCCTTCTTCTAATTGCCATTGTTTTGATCTTTTTCTTTCTGAAAGTTCCAAAACAGTGCAACAGCTTAGAAAGCAGTAACTACTGCTCCTAGAATTCAAGGAAATCAGCTCCAGCACTGGAAATACCTCAAAGAAATGAGTAGCTCTGACAGCCCCAATTTTCTCCTGTCCTCTATCTTGGATTATGCAAAATCCTTGTTGTGATCCTTCCTGCTCCCTACTGATGGGGATTCTTGCCCAGTGGAATTTGCGGATGGTCTGAGGTTATCTTGCCACCTTCTGACAACCTAACTCCCCTCACTGGCTCTGATAGTTGAATGTTCCTCCTGCGGTATGTGGGAGGTAAGGGTCAACTCTTGTGTCCCTGCTGACCTCATTTGTAAGGATGTTGCCAGGGTTGGAGGGTTTGAGCTGTAGGAAGAGGTTGAAAAGGATGGATCGATTTTTCCTGGAGCATCAGAGGCTGAGGGGTGACTTCATAGAGGTTTATAAAATCATGAAGGGCATAGATTGAGTGAATAGGCAAGGTCCTTTCCCTGGGATAGGGGAGTCCAGAACTAGAGGACATAAGTTTAGAGTGAGAGGGGAAAGAATTAAAAGGGACCTAAGGGGTAACCTTTTCATGCAGACAGTGGCGCATGCATGGAATGAGCATCAAAAGAAATGGTGGAGGTTGGTACAATTACAACATTTAAAAGGCATCTGAGTGAGTATATGAATAGGAAGGGTTTGGAGGGATTAGGGCCAAATGCTGACAAATGGGACTAGATTTATTTAGGACATCTGGTCAGCATGGATAAGTTAGACTGAAGGGTCTGTTTCATTGCAACACATCTCTATGACTGGGTGATTCAAAATAATGGTTTGAAGTATTAACACTGCTGTCTCACAGCACCAGAGAACCAGGGTTTGATTCCAGCCTTGGATGACTGTATGGAGTTTTCATGTCCTCTCCGTATCTGTGCGGTTTTCCTCTGGGTGCTCCAGTATCTTTCCACAATCCAAAGATGTGCAGGTTAGAGGGATTGGCCACACTAAATTGTCTGTAATATCCAGGAATACACAGGCTAGGTGCATTAGCCAAGTGAAATGTGGGGTTATGGAGATACGCTAGATGGCCTGAGTCTGGGTATGATGCTCTCTGGAGGGTCACTGCAGACTCAACAGGCCAAATGGTCTCTTGCTGCACAGTAGGAATTCTCAGCTTCTAAATCTGCTGTAAACTTCCTGCTTTTCACACTCTGTAGGTTTTTTTCTGTTCCTGCAAGGCTGAAGGTTACAATGTTGGGGGAGCCCAAACCATATGACACTGAGTAAAATTGAGGTGATTAGCCCAAATGCTAATTTCTAATGGAGAAAAAATGAAAGTTTATTTCTGTGAGCACAGTGCTCATCACAAGAATTAGACAGAATTTGTTGGTGTCAGTTGCATGGAACTTTTAGGACACTCTGCCTGTAGAAAATTGTGTGGCTACTCTGACTTCCATGGTTGAGCTGATATTTCCAATAAATGATCAACATCACTCAACGGTGCAAATTTCAAATACTCTGTACCAATTCCAACAATATAACACATCAACCAAAGATGGCCATTCTTATAACCTCAACTTGAAGTTTCCCTATTCTATTCGTAATTGCTATGGATTATGTAGGATAATGAGTGTGCCTTTTATAATGTGCTTAAGAGAAAACAATCTGCTGTTCTCTTCTGTAATTTTCATAGAATTACTTCTGTTAATGTGTTTAGAGAGTAGAAGCTGTCAGTCCCTTATATTATTTTCTCTAACTGTAAGCAGCTGAGATGCTGATCACTTGAGGTCTTGGTCCTGGGATATGATGCTACTTTAAGCAAATTGTATTAGAATCTGAGTAATGTGGGGAAGTAGATTAAATTGTCAAGAAGGCCTATTGAAAGGGGAAGTGTAAATCCATTCAAGCAATAACTAGATGGAACAGACAATATTAATAGAGATGATTAGAAGCACAGTCATTAGAGTTGATCAATCAAAACAGGCCAGCTTTGTAAGCTCTGATGATCATTTATATCTTCTATTAATTCTTGCACATTTGGTTGAGGTTGTTGAGATGGCAGTGGGGTTGGGTCTTCATGGCAGAAACTCAGCACAGTTTAAATTTGTTATGAGAATGAAAGATGTAGCCTGCAAAGAATAGTTTTGGATTTAAGTGAAGGTAGATTTCATTAAAATGGAAGACTGAGGAACAGCTAATTGTGTGAATATTTACAGCAGAACAGTGGGAGGTGATGAAAAACAAGGCGGGAAAAGTACAGACCTGACATGTTCCTTTTTTAGGGTGAAAAGTATGAACAACAAGCCCAGATAACCCTGAAAGTCTGGAAATATTCAAGACCAGATAAGGAGGAAAAGAGAGATTTCCATGTTGAACAAATCACATCAATCCATCCCTCTCTCCATTCTATCTCAGACCGTCTTTTCATCTCAAGCATCCTATGCCATCCCCATCCCATTCTTGCCTTCAGCATGTCTCCCATCAATCCTATCCCATCTTTCTTGAAAATGATCTCTCTAGATTGTGTAGCTTTGTTGTTATCTTCCTTACTTTCTTCCCAAAAATTTTGTTCTGCTTGAAACACCTCACATCGTTGTTGGCAGCTGCACATGTATCAAATGCTGTCATTTTCCACACTGTCCACGTGTTCCCCCATTTTGCAGATATAAGCACCAAATAAGCCTATCTAAATGCCCCTAATATTGACCAACTGAACAGTTCAGACAGATAAAAAACTGATTGTAATTATGGATGTTCTCAGAGTTTTCTACAAGGTGGGCTTCAGAGGCTGGTTTTGCATCTTTGTCTTGATTTTACACCATATCCATCTTATCAGTGAACACAATCAAATAGATCATTGCAACTATATGTGAATGAATATAGCTGATGGTGGTTTTTCAATGATCTATGAACATAGTCAAAGAATAACAAACCCGTTTTTAGGTCTGAGAGTCATCACCACTTCATATGAGACCGGATATTGGAATTTGAGTACAATTGCTATGGCTTTGTGAATGACAGTGCTGATGAGAATTTCCTCTCAATGTGCAGTTTCTTCAAGCTTAGTTTTCTTTTGTGAGATACTAAGCTGTAGGTTCATGATTTGATGTAAGATCCTCAATCATTTTTCCTTTCTTTGAAGTACACTGTATTCATTAAGAATTTTGTGATTCTAAAAAATGTAAAGAGGGACTTCTTAGAGAATACAAGTGAGAAAGGGCAACTCTGTGATTTTCCTGATCTTTATGCTGTGACAATGTGTAAGAAATGCGTGGAATGTAACTATTAGCACAAAGTGTTTTAGTTGTAATTGACCTATCACCATAGTTTCCAGTTCAAACATTGTTCTTCGGACAATAGTCTCACCAATCCCATGATTGTACCACATGATTTCATCAATGTGTTTGGTTACTGTAAGGGAAGCAAAGATCTACACTGTACATGATTGACTATAATTATATTCAAGTTGTTAAAAGATGATTTATAATAATTCGGCATGTCCATCCCTGGTCATTAACTATCCAAAACATCTTGTAAACTCATGTAATTCACTTCTCCAAGATGGAATGTTTGAAGATGGTCCCCTGAAAATGCAGCCCAATAATGTTTTCAGTGAAATCGAGCCATAAAATTCACCATTACACATCTTTAATTTCTATGCATACATTATGACACTAATTTCAAATTGCATTGCTCAAAGTCAGGGAACCATGCATGCGAGGGGTTTAACTTTAAAGCTGTCACTTCCCATCTTCTGATTACTGTCTTCCTGGCTGCACCAGGGAATTATATCAGTGGTTGAGAAACAATTGGAGAAAATTCTGAAGGAGAGAATTAATCCCTACTTGGAGAAGCAAGTTTGATCAGGGATAATCTTGTACGGTTTTGTCAGAGGGAAGTCATGCCGAATAGATTTGATTGAATTTTGCAGAGGTGATCAGATGTGTAGAGCAGGGTAGGGCACTTAATGTAGTTTATGCAGATTTCAGCAAAGCCTTTAACAAGGTCTCACATGGAGTTAAACTTGACCTTCAGGTACCCAGCTTTGGCAGCTTTGTTGCCCTTTGTGCAGATACCTTCTGCTCTCCTGACAATATCACGGTCATTCAACTCTCTCCACAAAGTCTCAAATTAGTCAAGAAAGCAGTGGTCGATCTCAATATTCTAATTATTTTGTAAACAAAGGCACAATCTTACTCAATATTGCAAGATTACTTAGAGCATGGCTGGATACTGTAGTTTTCCACTGAATAAACAGTAGGGTAGAACTTGCCCATGAGATGGTGTAAAAAAAATGTTGATGAGTTGCCAGTCCATTTTATATCCGTCCTGATTTTTATTTCCATTGACAATTAGTATGCGTTGTCTGATCACTCACCTATTTTACATTATCACCCTATCAGATAGTACCCAAATCTAATCAGGAAAAAGAACTTGAATGCATTATTTTTAAGAAAACAATTTGATTTTCAAATTGGTACTTTCATGTCAATGTTGATCCAAATTATAACTGTGTGCTTGTGATAAATAGTTAAATCCATACTTTGAAAATATGAACAGGTTCTACTGTTTAACATAATCCTGATGTGAACCTCTCGGTGTTGGGCTGGAGTGGACAAGGTCAGAAGTCATATGACACCAGGTTATAATCCAACAAGTTTAATTGAAATCATAAGCACTGCTCCTTTGTCAGATGCAGTGATTCTGAAGTTAACTTAATCCTGAATTGTTGCAGTCAATGAAGATGCTAAACTGGCCTTGCTCCATCATTTTTTTATAATGGGAAGGATAAATGGATATGCTTGATCTTTCCTCCCTATTGTATTAAATAGGAGTAATTTGAATAACCAGTTGGTATGACGATAATGTTTTCTTATAACATCTTTTAATTGATGCACTGTCATTTGGCTGTTGTAAAGTAACATAGTCTAATACAGTAAGATTATACATTGCATTATAATTTTCACATCTGTTTCATGAGAATAGATCACACAGTTATGATAAATTAGCAACAAATATAATCATTATTCAGAAATAGTACATCTTTTCATCACAACATAATCCAGCCTGCACAGTTTTTAAAAAATATTGTTTGCCCAAACCCTCATACCATTTTTGGGGTTGCACACAGTTCTATTTGTTATGATGTCTTGACCTTTAAAAACAATAGTAACCCCAGAACCAATAACTTCTCACTTTTTGCTTTCATATTTTTCTTTTTCCTGTATATTCCAGGACACACTGTATCACAAGCCTAATGCTAAACTTAAATCTTTGGTTTTAATCTCATGTGAATGGATCATTAGTTTCTATTTCATTCAGTCCATCGATTTTCATGTACTTATGCAATGGCTTTGGGAAAGTATTGTTTAAGACATCCATTTCAAGGAAAAACTTCCACCATACTTGTGAACAACTAATGAAGAATTCATTGTTTATTTAGAATTCTTGAGGGGAGAAGGGTGTTGAGGTTTATTGTAATAATATACAGCAAAACAAAAAAAAAATCTTGTTACAGTAATTTTTTGCATAACTGCGTACATTAATATCAACAAAAAGTAGTGAATAACCTAATTCAAGCTGTTATACTTCTACAATTTTAACTTTGTTGTGAACAGCAGTGTTAAGGCAGAAATTAAAAAAATTCACGAGGAGAAAATGAGGACTGCAGATGCTGCAGATGTGGCTCACAAACCGCATTCCTAATGAAGGGCTCTTGCCTGAAACGTTGATTCTCCTGCTCCTCGGATGCTGCCTGGCCTGCTGTGCTTTTCCAGCACCCCACCCTCGATTTAAAAGATTCAGTCCAGGTAAAACAGAGGGTCGAGAAATGCTTATCAAACTGGGAGTCATTAGTTGTGGGATTCCCTAACTTAAATGTATTTCTGATGTGGAGGTCCTAGTATTGGACTGGGGTGGACAAAGTCAGAAGTCACACATCACCAGGCTGTAGTCCAACAGGTTTATTTGAAATCACAAGCTTTCAGAGCGCTGCTCCTTCATCAGGTGAAGGAGCAGCACTCCCAAAGCTTGTGATTTCAAATAAACCTGTTGGACTTGACAAATGTATTTGCAGTAGATTCCATACAATTTCTCAGAAGGAATTCTGTCATTGCTTGAACAAGAGATTGATTATGGGGAATGGGAGTTGGAGAGAGATTGTTGAATTTCTAGACCCCAGCTGAAGAAAAGCCCTCTCTCTCTTCAAGTTTCTCCTCACATTATCATTTATGGGTTTAATGTCTTGAGAAATAAATTCTGCTTTTCTACTCTTTATGAAAGTGAATAACCTCTCATTTCATGTCCATTGTATTCGCAGCTACCACCTTGTTGCTCACTCACAAACTTGTGTACAGAGGAATCTCAATTTTCCAGTATTTGATTATCCGAATTTCGATTGCAAGGTCCCGATGCTTGGCTAAACTCTGTTATCTGGCATTCGATTATCCAACAAAATATTCACTGTCTGTTTCGTTTGGATAATCGAGGTTCCTCTGTACTTCTTTTTGCAGCCTATCCTCACAAGGTATATTCAGACCTTGTCAAATGCCTTTGGAAATCCAAATATGGTATAGCCCTTTATTGACCATTCCAACCTGAAATATCTTGAATTAATTTCTGAAACACAATTTCCCTCCTAAAAACAACCATGTTCCTAAATGACCTTGCTGACAGGACCCATGAAAGCCAGCAGAAATATGAGGCAATTTAAATTCTCCTTGCTTGGTAGGAAAGGAGTGGACATCTATTAAAATAGAGTAACTCCCTCTCCTACTCCATTTCCACCTTAACATGTTCTGATTTTCAAACCAGGAACTCATCAATAAATGCAACCTGGAGACCCAAAACCACTTTGATGTAAAACAGTCAGAGCACTTCCTAAATTTTACATACATAGGGAATAGTTTTGGATTACTGCAGCACACAGGTAATGCGGACTTTGTATAAAACATTGTATAAAATAGCTCCTTTGTAGGTTTTAATCTAGTGTGCTTTTATAGTTTACTTCAGTAACACAATTTGCCCTTTTCGCTATCCCTGTTTCCTTTCCTATTGGAATTCTCATCAGTGCTTGCTCCCCTCGAAGCTGCACTGAGTATAACCTTCAACTAATCTGGAATTTGTCTCCTTTTTGCTGATCTCCAGTGGATCTGAATTCATCAAAACTGTGATTTTAAAAATTTCCATGGGCTCTTTTCAAATCTCTCTGCAACTTCTGCCAGTGCAGTCCTATTGTGCTCTCCACATCCCATAATTTTATTCACTACTCTGAAACTCATAGGGTGTAAAACTGTAACACTTAGAAATGAACATCTTGGTTTTAATGGAGCTCCATTTTGAGCTTTATAGGACAAGTTAGACCAGTGTGTGTCATTCACGAGGTTTTACTGTTTGTTTTCCTTCTGGGATGTGGAAGAACCTTGAGCATTGAATCATTATATTCTGAATTTCTGAAAGTCTATAAGATTGCCAGATTCAACAACATTTTCCAATGCTTTCTTGCTACCTATCTTTTTACGTTGAACCCTTCCTTGATTTTTCCTTTTTGAGATTGACATAGACCAAAGAGAAAGTAGTTGTCTCATCCTTTCAATGTTGGAAGATGCTCAGCTCAGTTGCCTAATTCTTTCTACGCAATGCTGTTATTACAACAATGATGCAAAATATGTCAAATAAAATAAGGTTTGCCAAACTTTTTTAAAACAATGGTAGAATCCTTTTCAGAATCACTGGTGCAGTGAGTTGTTGTCATGTTCTTTCAATTTCCCATGGACATGAAGCTTCCCTGAGAATATTGCCTGAAATTCTCTCTTTATTGTAACCTACTGGGCAATACTGATGTGAGTAGCTTACAGACCTAGGATTAGGAAATTTGACTCACATAGTACAACAAGTTTATCCAATTTGGAACTTGAAAAAAATCTGTTTTGCTTCTCAATGTGCCAGTTCCTTTGCCCATTTGTCTTCCTTTTCTCAGTGTGAGTGTACTGTTTGAATGATATTGATTATCCATTGGTACTTCACTGAACAAAGGCACATTTTTCAACTGAGAGTCTTAACACAGACTATCAACAAATTATTTCAACTTCAGAAATGGAGAAGAATCATCATAACTGAAACTGGTATCTACGTAATCCCAATTCCATAAGAGTTTTCCAACAGCCCACCCTTCATTGTTCATATCCATCTCTCCTGACTCTTCAGATCTTAAATTGTCTGTTTTACGTCATCCAAGCCTTCATCCTAGAATTCCTATAAATCATGATGACAATCCTTCATGGTCCTCTCCTTACCATTCTTTATTCTGTCCTTCCATTCTATTCTCTCTGTGGAACTGTTCTCTCCACTGCCATTTCTCCACTCCTGTCTTAATGTCCTCATAGTTTCTTCATGTTTGAAGTTGTCTCATTCGACTGAGGTGTCTTGAGATCTCTACCCACTCCTATTCCACTCTAATTCAAGCTGTCTAGCCACCCTGTCTACTTTGCCTTTGTGAATGTGCACTGGAGGAATAAAGCTGGTGCTGAAGTTGGATTCCATTAATCATCTTTGCGGATCTTTTTTCCCACAAGAATGGAATTACAGTTTCAGGGGTCCATACTCTCTGTCGTCATTGCACAAAAGTAAGGTTTGAATTTTCAGTCATGGAGTCATAGAGTCCGATAGCACAGGGACAGGCCCTTTGGTCCAAACTGGCCCATGCCGACCAAAATGTCTATCCACTCTATCCTCATTTCCCTGCACTTGGCCTGTATCCTTCTAAAGTTTCAGCTTGCATCCTCTATAACTTTTGGAAGATTCTTCAAAGTATTATGTTCCCAGCTGATGGCACCACTGGACAAGCCAGGGTTCAGGACAAAATCTGGCTTGTTAGATCAAGTTTTTCTTTCTAAATCTGGACCACTCGGTGGTCACATAGTTACAAGAGGAGAAAGTGAGGACTGCAGGTCAAAATCGAGCATGTGTTGTTGGAAAAGCACAGCAGATCAGGCTGCATCCAAGTAGCAGGAGAATTGATGTTTCGGGCATAATTGTCAAGAATGTCTTGCTGGAAAAGCACAGCAGATCAGAAGCATCCGAGAAGCAAGAGAATCAATGTTTTTGGCCGGACCGCTTCATCAGGATGCTGCCTGACCTGCTGTGCTTTTCCAGCAACACATTCTCGACATAGTTACATGAGGCGGAAAAGTTTCTTTACCAACATAACAGAAGCATATTACACCAAAGAAAGACAAAAAAGAAACAAATCAGGCTATTTAAATATAGAAAAAATAATTGGAAGAACTTAAAAGACACTGCAAGATCAGATTTTTTAACAATATTCATTACAGAAAGTATTGTTCTCCATCAAATCTTTAAAATTTGACTTAACTGATTCTGTCCAGTTCTCTCTTGTGAATTTCCATGAAAAAAAGTCATAAAACAGAATCTTAGACTTTCTCAGCGTCTAATAGCCAGCAAGTTAGTATGCAATTTCCTTTACCTTGTCCTGTACTCTAAGAGAGAAACAATATTTACTTTTGACCTCAGTCAGGTTACTTCAAAAACTGTACTCAAATATTCACTCTCTGTTTCCTAAGCTAAATTTAATTTTTGATTATTCTGAGCCAAAAACTAGCAAATGGCCTTAAATGTTTACCTTGCATTTCATAAACCACCTCAGTAACAACAATATTACATTAACTTTCCAGGGCTCCATGCTCTCTGACATAAACCTCCATCATAAATTGGATTGAAATGTAATAAGTTATGTCTTATTTTTATGTTTAGAAAGTTGTAAATCTTCTCAATACCAAAAGTAATGCAAAAACTGTCATCATTGCACAATAGTAAGGTTAAATTTTAAGTCATGGAATCATAGAGTCCTATAGCACAGGGACAGGCCCTTTGGCCTAAATTGGCCTATGCCGACCAAAATGTCCGTCCACTCAATCCCCATTTTCCTGCACTTGGCCTGTATCCTTCTAAACTTTTCTTATCCATGTATTTGTCCAAATGTATGTCAGATGTATGTTTAATTTTCTAAATAGCTCTACCCACCCCTCTCCACCCCTAACTTCAGTGGACCTCATTAGATCACAGAATCACTAACGTTTTGTGGTGTAGAAAATGACCATCCTGTCCAACTGCCTAACACTGGCTCTTCCAATGAGCGTCATTACCTCGTGCCATTTTCCAACTTTCTTTGCCATGCCCACGTTCATTAGTTTTTTATCTAAATAATCACTGCCCCTTTGAATACTCAATAGAGCTGAATTCCACAACACTCCCAGGCAGTATGCCAATGCCCTACTGTCTAAGTGAAAAAGTTTTTTTTTCTGGAATTACACTTGCTTCTTTATGAATTACTTAGATTACTTACAGTGTGGAAACAGGCCCTTCGGCCCAACAAGTCCACACCGACCCGCCGAAGCGCAACCCACCAGACCCATTCCCCTACATTTACCCCTTCACCTAACTCTATGGGCAATTTAGCATGGCCAATTCACCTAACCTGCACATTTTTGGATTGTGGAAGGAAACAGGAGCACCCGGAGGAAACCCACGCAGACACGGGGAGAATGTGCAAACTCTACACAGAGAGTGGCCTGAGGAATTGAAACAGATCTCTGGCCCAGTGTGGCAGCAGTGCTAACCACTGTTTCTGAACATTTTAGTTTTAAACTTCTAACAGTGCATTCTGTATGAAAGTATTACTTGTACTTATCTAATGGCAACTGCAGAATTTACATCATAATCTTGGTGTCTATGGGATTGTCACCTCCTGTTTTCATCCAGGCTTTTGAAGTAATTTTATAAATAATATTTGAAACAGTTAATCATCTCTGCCAAAAGTTGGCACTTCCAGCAGTTTAGCTTTTGCTTAGTGCTCGACAGGAGTGTCTATAGATTTTTGTGGTCCAATCTCAAGTTGGATTTGAACCCATAACATTCTGTTCAGTTAATGAACAAGAGGAGACAGCTTCATGAATATTTTCATCTTCAACCATGCGGGTAGTTTCAGTCAGAAGTGCCAAGTGGCTGATGCTATCAGTCTTCTCTTGAGATTCCCCATCATAGATGCCAGTGCCCAACCAATTTATTTCACTCCATGTTGCATTGAGAAGCGGCTGAGTGCACTGGGCATGGAAAGCAACCTGACGGTAATTCTGAAGCTGTGTGCACAACAGCTGGCTGTTCCTCTTGTCCATCTGTTCCTCTATAGTTAGGACACTGACTACGAAACCGATCTGAATATTCTTCTATCTGTGACCACTGGGTGAATCTGACCTGAGCAATTATCAG
The DNA here is from genome assembly GCF_037043375.1 of Chiloscyllium plagiosum. NCBI lineage: Eukaryota > Metazoa > Chordata > Chondrichthyes > Orectolobiformes > Hemiscylliidae > Chiloscyllium > Chiloscyllium plagiosum. Next base: position 33,115,062 of record NW_028270141.1, read on the forward strand.
TAAAGTGATGGAAGTAATCACGAGAAATGCCAGCATGAAATAAATGCTTACTATAATGAGCTGTTCACTCAAGATCAATTTTGGTTCCACCCGAAACACTCAGCTCCAGACTTCATTGAAGCTTCAATCCAGATTTGAACAGAAGAGGTGAATGCCGGAAGAGAGCCATGAGTAACTGCCATCGACAACATGGGTGCATTTGATCAAACACATCACCAAGATGTAATAGAACAAAATAGATCCGTGAGTTCAAAGGAAAACCTTGTGGATGTTAAGAGGCATGCTGGATTATAAAGGGAAGATTGCTATGGATCAATCATCATTTCTCCAGTTCACTGCTGCATGGAAGTGCCCTAACCAACTATCTCAGCTGCTTTCATTTTTACCTTTGTTCTGACCTAATGATTCAATGCCCCAAATCCATGATATTGGATGAAATGCTACCAGCCACTCATGGGTGGCAAAACAGAAGGGTATGCTAGTAAATAAGGCACCGTGCCATTAGTGGCACACCAGCTATCATTCCAACCATGTTCACTTAATGAGCAGCCAGAGTGACATCCTTTGGACTGGCTATTCTTGGGTTTATAGATGCCCTGAAGTGGGCCCAATGAAGAGTCTCATCCTGTAGCAAATGATATAGCATTTTTGTTAACAACTGCTTTCCTTGTAAACTTACATCTATTCTGCTTTGCAGTTTCTACAAACCTTTGAAACTGCATAATGATCAGAATTGTATTTCATAATTGTATACAGTTATATGGAAATGAAAATTGAAGCGTTGGATCAGCCATGAATCTATTGAATGGTGGAGCAGGCATGAAGGACCATATGGCCTACTCCTGTTCTTGTTTCATTTGTCCTTATGGTCTTAAGCCAAATGTCATCTGACAAATGCACTGTATAATGTCAGCACCACCTCAGATGATTGGTGAAGGTGTACACCTCGGCATTTTGTTAGCTTTCCAGTTGAAAAATAATGATTTCATGATCCTTCTATTCATAGAAATTAGTGGAAAGGATGTCTCGTGATGCAGCAAAACGATACATTTTCAGTAGAACTACAAAAATAACAGAGCTGTGCGCTTTGTTCTTTATTGGACACCACATCTGCCTTGATGCTGACAGTGCACTTCCTTTCATTCACTGTTTCTTACTCTTTAACTAGCTTGGAATGTGACTCTGTCCTTTAACCTGATTCCAGCTTACATAAAGTGCAGGAGTTAATCAATGTTTCATTCTCCATGCACTATTATGTTTCAATTACATTCTGCGCACCTTTAATATTCAGCTGTCTCACTATTCCATGCCCCCTTTCTTTTCGGTCAACAAGATGAAGGAAAAGGATTAGAAGTTCAAGTCTTTTCATTTGGGGAATTGCGCTAGATTTACGGGCAGTTGACTTGAAACTTTAGATCACAGTTTAATACCTCATAATGTTGAGGAACAGTGTCAGAGGTTTTTGGTTTGAGGAAGATCAAAGATGATTCAATTTTGTGCAGAGGCTAAGAAGAAAATATTCTGAAGTTTAAGAAATGTCATTGACCTGCAATATTAACACCGTTGCTCCCTCTGCAAAATCTACCAAACCTGGTGAATATTTCCAGCATTTTCTGTTTCTATTTTAAGTTAGCAGAACCTGCAGTATTTTGCTCTTGGACATAAATAAGCAATTCGGCTCAATAAGTTAACATTTTTGTTTATACTTGCAATAAGTGAAGTCAGTGAGTGTGACTGCATTTGATATCAAGACGGGATCTGACAAAATATGGCATCAAGGGGCTTTCACAAAACTAGAGTCAGTGAAAATCAGGAGAAAACTTTCTGGTGGTTGGAGTCATACCTGGCGCACAGGAAGACAGTTGTTGTTGGAGATCAGCCACCTCAGCTCCTGTGTTTTAGGTCTTTGACAAGTCAGTTGGCTGGCTTGCAATATAGAGTGATTCCTGAAGCATAGGTTCAATTCCCACACCAGCTGAGGATACTGTGAAGGTCCCTCCTTCTTAATCTCTTCCCTCACCTGATTTATGGTGACCTTCTGGTTAAACCGCCACCAATTGTCACTTTCTAATGAGCGAGCAGCTCTAAGGTCCAATCGGACTAAGGCGACTTGACCCTTTATTTAAGGTCTTTAGTGGACAGAGTTATCAACCTGTGCCTTTACTGAAATTGATTCACATTTGCTAGTCAAGCTGGCAAGAGCCTAAAATCTAAAACTTCTCCATCTGTCATTCTCTCTTTCCTCCTTTAAAATCTGTACAAAAACTCAAAGTTTTGGCTACTTGCCCAAATATTCTTTTGTAGTTTGGTGTCCAATTGGTTTTACTGATACTCCTGTAAAATGCCTTGAGACATTTTTGTGCAACACATTATATCAATGAAAGTTGTTTTTTGAAAATAAAGCATAATCAATTAGAATGTTTTAATGTTTTAACTTCAACTGCAATGGTGAGGAAAGGTTAAATTATTGAAATACTATACATTGAATATAGACTTGGCATAACAAATGAAAGAAATGAAAGTTTTTCATTCAGGGTTTTTTTTAACCATAAGTGCTTGTTGAGAAAAGTATAGCATAATTTATGAATAAACAGGATCTCACTTTCAATGTAAAAATGGATTGTGGTGCTGTGACTTCATATTTATTCACAATTGTGAAAGCACTTCCCAAAATCTCAAGGCCTATAAATTCAAAAGCATGCCATCATGTTAAAAAAAACTTACGATGTGGTTACCTGGGATTTTTAGGATGGCTGTTTGACCATTACTTGTTAGCAGGAGGAACAAATTTCAGCAGCTGATCAAACATCTTACAAATGATTCACATGCAATCAAATACTTGTGAAGTGTAGTGATGATTCCAACTCTGCAACTATTTGAGATCCCTTCTCATCTGCAAGAGACTTGACAAAGTGGAAATCGATCCATTATTTATAACCTGAAAAGTGGTTGCAAAGCAGACCAAGTAAGTAGTGGGTCAGCCTGCAAGTAATCCATCCCAGCTTCCAGCCACTGATAAATTCATTGGGTCCATTATTAATGAACCTGACTGGTCAAATTAAACAAGCATTTCTATCCCCTTGAGCATGAGCGTCAATGACTGGACCTTTGTTTGAATACTATTGCTGATGAGTTAGGGTGTGTGAAATAAATGTGGAACTGCACCACTTAGAGTTCCACATTGATTCTTTTGATTATCAAAGAGTCAAATATCATTGCACTAAAATAGCTCAAGGCAATCTCACTCATGAAATTGATTTTCACATTTAATGGTCTGTCTGTCAGAGCTCATCCCGAGTGTACAATGCACTCTCAAGACCCATAACCTGGAAATCCATAAACTTTCCATTGCCCTGTGTTTGGCTGCAAAAGCCACTCTCAGGAACCTTTTACCTCCATTGTTCTTTGAGTGACAATCCATTCCCTGAAGCAATTGATGCGTGATCTAGACAATGTCTGCAACAAATTAATAAATTTTCAAAAATGTTGCAAATTGACAGGCTGATCATATTTTGATCATATATTTTCTGACAATTCCAATGGTTTTTTTTGCTTTGATTTGTTGGCACCTGTAATTTTCAAGAAAATTTGGAAAAAAAATTCTGATCAAATCTGCTTCACCATCCAATTAAGTCATGGCTGATCTGATTCTGACCGTCATTCCGCTTTCTAGCCCATACTTCATAATCCTTAACTGCATTGGACAATTGAGATCTGGCTTAACTCAGCCTTCTCATGTATTCAGTGACTCAGTTTCCACTAGTCTCTGAGGAAGAGAGTTCCAAAGGCAAGTGACCCACTGAGAAAAGAAATTCCCCCTTATCTCTGTCTTAAACGGGAGCCTCTTTATTTTTAAACTGTGTCCCCATATTCAACACTCCCCCAGAAGGGGAAACACCCTATTAGCATCAACTCATCAAGTTCCCTCAGAATCATACACATTTTGACAGGATCACCTTAGGAACAAGAATAAGCCACTCAACCCTTTAAGCCTGCTCCTCCATTCAACAAGACAGTGACTGATGGGAATATGACCTGAACTCTATATTCCTGCAGATCACAATAATATTTCATCTCTTTGGTAATCAAGAATCTGTCAACCTCTACCTTAGGAATATTTTAAAATTCTGCTTTCACTCCTTTATGAATATATATTACACCAAGACCATGAGCTCTTATCTTGAGCAACAACCTTTTCTGTGGTCCCTTGTTGAAAATTCAGATATAATCCATCTACTGTTTCTCCTTTATCTATCAACCTTGTTAAATCCTCAAATAGCTGTCAAATATGATTTCTCTTTCGCATCATGTTAAATCTAAATGAACACTACCCTGCTGCAACCTCTTGACCAATGCATCCTAACATTTTTCCATTAGTAGATGTTAGGCTGATAGGTTTATTGTTTCCAATTTTCTGTCTGCCTCCATCCCTCAATGCAGTATACCTGTTCATCACCTGTGCCCAGAGTTTTGTTTCTGCTTATTAATTCCCCAGTCTTACTTTGTTTTCCTTTTTATACACTCAGAGATTTTTTTGCCTTTTTAGATTATTTTGTTAATTTTCTCTCATATTCAAATTTCTCCCTCTTTTTCTTTCGTTATCCTAGTTTGATTTCTAAAACTGTCCAAATCTTCGAGCCTACCATTAAACATGGCGGATTATTCTCATTTTAAATAATGCATACTATCCTCAATAACGTCAGTTAGCCACAGCTGATGCGTCCTTCTTTTACTTTTTCCTTCTCATTTGAATATATCAGTTGAGAATTATGAGATATCTGTTTGTGGTTGGCATTGCTTCACTGCTACCTTACCTTTTCATCTATTTTAATGAATTCTGTCATTATAGCCTTGTACTTGCATTTAATTAAATTTAAAATTCTAGATTTAGACTCTCGTTTATCAACCTCAGTCTATATGTGTTTTGGTATTTATGTTATGTTCACTCATTCCTGGAGGATGCTTACTAGATTTGAATACTGATTCATTTCACATCATCACGTCCAATATTACCTATTTCCTGCATGCTCAGATTGTACTATTCTGAGAAACTGTCCTGAATACTCTTTAGGAACCCATATTCCAGGCTGCCTTTGCCAATTTGATTTGTTTACTCCATGAAGATTAAAATCTCCAAGATTATTACTGTACCTTTATTACAGGCCTCCATTATTCCTTGACTTATACTCTTTCTGTCAGTTTACCCTATTGTCAGTGGGCCTTCACATGTTACTACTGTGATTTCCTCAATTTCCTTTTTACTTATTTTACGTTGTAATTCTCTGAATCAAGATCATTCCACACTACTATACTCACCCTAACCCAAAAGTCTTTATTAACAGAGCTATCTCAACTCCTTTTCTTCCTGTCTTTGTAAAACATCAAATACCTTTGAACATTCAGGTCCCAGCTGTAGTCACTTGGCAACAATAACTGTGGATTGGCTATCATATCATACCCATTTATTTCAACTGGGTCTGTCAATTCATCCTTATTGTTGTGAATGTTGTGAGCATTTAGAAGGAAAGGGCTTTTAATTTTGCACTTCTTAAAATATTTCTCCCTAATCTGACTTTATTTGCTTGTGTATCATTAAGGTGCTAGATTCTGCTCCTTCTGGCTAAAATTACTTCTTCAGTACCAAACTTGCTACCTCCACTGTTGCATTCCCTTTCATCTTAAGATCTCCAATCCCTCCTTATGTCAATCTCCTCTTTCTCCTCCCAACACTACCAAACACCCCCGTTCACCACCATCCCTGCTCTATTTAGTTTAGAACTCTTCTTGTAGCTCTAGTTATGCAATTCACCAGGAAACTAACCCCATTGAAATTCAGATGAAGGACGTCTTAGTGATATAATATCAGCCTCTTTTCCCTCTCCTGGTGCCAGTGCTCAATGATTAGAAACTTATGTCTCCCATGTCAGCCCTTGAGCCATGTATTTAATTCCTGTTTTTTTTTAAACCATACACCAATTTGCTCATGGTATAGTCAGTTTTCCAAAGGTTATTCTGTCCATTGCTCTGCATTTTTCAAACTTTGTCCATAGCTGTTCATTATTCCTAAGCAGAACCTTCTTCTTAGTCCTGTGTTCCCTTGATATGCAATAAGGCTACAACAATTCAGTCCTTGCCCAAGAATTCTAAGGTTCTTCTGTAGTCATAGGGGATTGTCCTTAATCCTGATATTAGATCAGACAGCACAACTCTCGGGACTCATGTTTTCAGCTGCAGAGAAGGTATCTATTCCCCATTTACAACTATGTAATTTTTTATGCCCAAAGGAAAAGATATGTTCTCGTTCAACTTTGATCAAGAGGTGCAGTTATGCAAGTAACAAAATAATTACTTTTATTTTGAAAATGTTACCTCATTAAGCCAAATTCAAACCCAACTCTGCACTGAATAGACTCACCTCAACTGACTTGTTGAAAATGTGTTGCTGGAAAAGCACAGCAGGTCAGGCAGCATCCAGGGAACAGGAGAATCGACGTTTCGGGCATAAGTCCTTCTTCAGGAATGAGGAAAGTTTGTCCAGCAGGCTAAGATAAAAGGAGGGACCTGGGGGAGGGGCGTCGGAAATGCGATAGGTGGAAAGAGGTCAAGGTGAGGGTGATAGGAGGGACCTGGGGTGGGGACGGAGAGGTCAGGAAGAAGATTGCAGGTTAGGAAGGCGGTGCTGAGTTTGATGGATTTGACTGAGACAAGGTGGGGGGAGGGGAAATGAGGAAACTGGTGAAATCCGAGTTCATCCCTTGTGGTTGGAGGGTTCCTAGGCGGAAGATGAGGCGCTCTTCCTCCAACCGTCGTGTTGTTGTGGTCTGGCAATGGAGGAGTCCAAAGACCTGCATATCCTTGGTGGAGTGGGAGGGGGAGTTGAAGTGTTGAGCCACAGGGTGGTTGGGTTGGTTGGTCCGGGTGTCCCAGAGGTGTTCTCTGAAACGCTCCGCAAGTAGGCAGCCTGTCTCCCCAATATAGAGGAGGCCACATCGGGGGCAGAGGATGAAATAGATGATGTGTGTGGAGGTGCAGGTGAATCTGTGGCGGATATGGAAGTTTCCTCTGGGGCCTTGGAGGGAGGTGAGGGGGGAGATGTGGGTGCAAGTCTTGCACCTCCTATGGTTGCAGGGGAAGGTGCCGGGAGTGGAGGTTAGGTTGGTGGGGGGGTGTGGATCTGACGAGGGAGTCATGGAGGGAGTGGTCTTTACGGAATGCTGATAGGGGAGAGGAGGGAAATATATCCTTGGTGGTGGGGTCCGTTTGGAGGTGGCGGAAATGACGGCGGATGATGCGCTATACATGGAGATTGGTGGGGTGGTAGGTGAGGACCAGCGGGGTTCTGTCCTGGTGGCGGGGCTCAAGGGCGGAGGAGTGGGAAGTGGAAGAGATGCAGTGGAGGGCATCGTCGACCACGTCGGGGGGGGAAATTGCGGTCCTTGAAGAAGGAGGCCATCTGGGTTGTACGTTTTTGGAACTGGTCCTCCTTGGAGCAGATGCGGCAGAGCCGAAGGAATTGGGAGAATGGGATGGCGTTTTTACAGGGGGCAGGGTGGGAGGAGGTGTAGTCCAGGTCGCTGTAGGAGTCGGTCGGTTTGTAGTAGATGTCCGTGTTGATTCGGTCGCCGGAGATAGAAATAGAAAGGTCGAGGAAGGTGAGGGAGGAATCTGAGACTGTCCAGGTGAATTTGAGGTCGGGATGGAAGGTGTTGGTGAAGTGGATGAACTGTTCAACCTCCTCGTGGGAGCACGAGGCGGCGCCGATACAGTCATCGAAAAGGTGGGGGGTGGGGCCAGTGTAGTTGCGGAAGATGGACTGTTCCACATATCCTAGGAAGAGGCAGGCATAGCTGGGGCCCATGCGGGTGCCCATGGCTACTCCTTTCGTTTGGAGGAAGTGGGAGGATTGGAAAGAGAAGTTGTTCAGGGTGAGGACCAGTTCAGTCAGTCGAAGGAGGGTGCAGCTCTCCACTCCCTCCGTTGCAGGCGCACCGACCTTTACACCGCTGAGGCCAAACGCAAGCTCGCAGATACCTCCTCCTACTGCCCCCTTGACCATGACCCCACCCCCCACCACCAAACCATCATTTCCCAGACCATCCATAACCTCATCACCGCGGGGGATCTCCCATCCACCGCCTCCAACCTCATAGTCCCACAACCCCGCACCGCCCGCTTCTCCCTCCTGCCCAAAATCCACAAACCTGACTGCCCCGGCCGACCCATTGTCTCCGCCTGCTCCTGCCCCACTGAACTCATCTCCGCATACCTTGACACGGTCCTGTCCCCCTTAGTCCAAGAACTCCCCACCTACGTTCGTGACACCACCCATGCCCTCCACCTTCTCCATGATTTTCGCTTCCCCGGTCCCCAATGCCTTATCTTCACCATGGACATCCAGTCCCTGTACACCTCCATCCCCCATCACGAAGGACTCAAAGCCCTCCGCTTCTTCCTTTCCCGCCGTACCAACCATTACACTTCCACTGACGCCCTCCTTCGACTGACTGAACTGGTCCTCACCCTGAACAACTTCTCTTTCCAATCCTCCCACTTCCTCCAAACGAAAGGAGTAGCCATGGGCACCCGCATGGGCCCCAGCTATGCCTGCCTCTTCTTAGGATATGTGGAACAATCCATCTTCCGCAACTACACTGGCCCCACCCCCCACCTTTTCCTCCGCTACATTGATGACTGTATTGGCGCCACCTCATGCTCCCACGAGGAGGTTGAACAGTTCATCCACTTCACCAACACCTTCCACCCCAACCTCAAATTCACCTGGACAGTCTCAGATTCCTCCCTCCCCTTCCTCGACCTTTCTATTTCTATCTCCGGCGACCGAATCAACACAGACATCTACTACAAACCGACCGACTCCCACAGCTACCTGGACTACACCTCCTCCCACCCTGCCCCCTGTAAAAACGCCATCCCATTCTCCCAAATCCTTCGTCTCCACCGCATCTGCTCCCAGGAGGACCAGTTCCAAAAACGTACAACCCAGATGGCCTCCTTCTTCAAGGACCGCAATTTCCCCCCCGACGTGGTCGACGATGCCCTCCACCGCATCTCTTCCACTTCCCGCTCCTCCGCCCTTGAGCCCCGCCCCTCCAACCGCCACCAGGACAGAACCCCGCTGGTCCTCACCTAAAACCCCACCAATCTCCATGTACAGCGCATCATCCGCCGTCATTCCCACCATCTCCAAACGGACCCCACCAGCAAGGATATATTTCCCTCCTCTCCCTTATCAGCATTCCGTAAAGACCACTCCCTCCGTGACTCCCTCGTCAGATCCACACCCCCCACCAACCCAACCTCCACTCCTGGCACTTTCCCCTGCAACCGCAGGAGGTGCAAGACTTGCACCCACACCTCCCCCCTCACCTCCCTCCAAGGCCCCAAAGGAAACTTCCATATCCGCCACAGATTCACCTGCACCTCAACACACATCATTTACTGCATCCTCTGCACCCGATGTGGCCTCCTCTATATTGGGGAGACAGGCTGCCTACTTGCGGAGCGTTTCAGAGAACACCTCTGGGACACCCGGACCAACCAACCCAACCACCCCATGGCTCAACACTTCAACTCCCCCTCCCACTCCACCAAGGATATGCAGGTCTTTGGACTCGTCAATCGCCAGACCACAACAACACGACGGTTGGAGGAAGAGCGCCTCATCTTCCGCCTAGGAACCCTCCAACCACAAGGGATGAACTCGGATTTCACCAGTTTCCTCATTTCCCCTCCCCCCACCTTGTCTCAGTCAAATCCATCAAACTCAGCACCGCCTTCCTAACCTGCAATCTTCTTCCTGACCTCTCAGCACCCACCTCAGTCTGACCTATCACCCTCACCTTGACCTCTTTCCACCTATTGCATTTCCGATGCCCCTCCCCCAGGTCCCTCCTCCCTACCTTTTATCTTAGCCTGCTGGACAAACTTTCCTCATTCCTGAAGAAGGGCTTATGCCCAAAACATCGATTCTCCTGTTCCCTGGATGCTGCCTGACCTGCTGCGCTTTTCCAACAACACATTTTCAGCTCTGATCTCGAGCATCTGCAGACCTCACTTTCTCCTCAACTGACTTGTTACAAAGTTAAAAATCACACAACCAGGTTATAGTCCAACAGGTTTCTAGATTCCGAAAGCTAGTGTGCTTCCAATTAAACCTGTTGGACTATAACCTGGTGTTGTGTGATTTTTAACTTTGTACACCCCAGTCCAACACCAGCATCTCCAAATCATGACTTGTTACAGTTAGCTTTAGTGTCCCTTGGCTCAGTATTAGAAAACTAGTGGATGCTAATTGTTTGCAATCGTTGTCCAGTGGTGCTCTGCTAGAAAGTGCATATGAATGGATCTCTGACAAAGATAGAAGTAGGCTATAGTAAGTTTTCAGTGAATACAGCAGTATAGCACAAGGAAACAGCAGCTGGCTAACAACATTGTAATTGTTGATCCATCTATTGATTGAATGATTCAGTTGGTTTTCATTCTCATCTTAGCAGTTGACTTATTAAGAAATTATTGTGTTGTGGAATTACCAGTTAAAATATTTTTCCAATTGAAGTGAAATTAAAATAATGTAATAAAATAACAATAATTTTGAGTTGATTGAAAACAAGCTTTCTGTTGAGTTAATAAATAATCTATAACAGAATATAGTGGAAGCCTAGATGGGAAAGTGGGACAGCTTTCCAGAAATAAAAATATATTTGTCTGCTTTGTGTCATTAATTGTGCTTTTCCGTGCTTGTTATTCTCAACCATTGTTGAGGCCGACTTTCATATAAAAGTTCAACATACCTTACCATTACTGCTGCTGACATTAAATTGTTCAAACTCCCAATGGTGAAGATAACAGCAAGCACGTTTCTCCCTGAACAATTTCCAAGGGATATCCATCAGCCAAAGCTTCAAGATCCCTGTCAATAGACTAACATGCAAATTACCCTGTGTCTGACTTGTCTGGGTAAATAAAATGAACTGTGCAGGGCAGTGGTGGACTTCCAGCACTTGACAGCACAGTTGAGCTTCCAAGATGACATTTGCACCAGGAATCCCAGGATGTTTTGGCAGTGGCCAGTACTTGTACCAGTGATGATTGGTACATTACAATGATCAGGGTACTATGGATGCATGGTACATATTTTATAACGTGAGTTGGACTTACTGAGAGAAACGCTACATGAAAGTCACTAAAATAGACTCTTAACTGTTTTCTTGCAAGATTTGGCCCCAAGTAATTAATATAAATTTTAAATAATCAAGGTGCAATTACTGATGTTTGAAACATTGCAAAAATTGCAATCTGCCAACTTGAAGATGCCCTATTTTTCATGTTTCTCTGCATTCTACTTATTGGCCAATGCTCCATCTGTGCTAATATATTACCCAAAGCTCTTATGTGTTAACCTAAACTACACTACATTTACTAGTTCCCCTTTATCCATCTGACCAAGCACATCCTCAAAAGACTCTAATAAAGATAAGTTACCTTGACAGAGAACCTATGATTTGATTTATTTGATCATTAGAATACATTCCACTCTTTGCCCAACTATTAATGTCTGGCTAACTGGCCAATAGTTCTCTGTTTTCTCTCCCCTTCTTTTCCTGAATACTGGTGTTGTATTTGCCAACTTCAAAACCACCTGGAACCATTTTAGAATCCATGGAATTTTGGAAAATAAAAATCAGTCCTTCCACTATCTTTGCAACTATCCCTTTCAGAAGCCTAGGATGTAAACCAACAAGTACCAGGGATTTATATACTTTTAAACTCTTAGGTTTCTCTGATTCTTTGTCTCTGCTTACATTAGTTCTTTGAAGATCATCATTTTTATTAATTCCCTGGTTACCCTCTATTTTTGGTATTTAATTTGACTCTTGTACAATGAAGACACAAAATTTGTTTGATGTCTCTGCCATTTCCTAATCCCACAATATTTTGTTCCACCTCCAGCAAATGGCCGAATTCAATTAGGAGCTATAATAGCAGGTTATCTTCTGGTAATGGAACATCGAACAGAGAACAGTACAGCACATGAACAGGCCCTTCAACCCACCTTGTCTATGGTCTGGATGGTGGGTTGGGGGGAGTGGTGGTGGTCAGTCATGTGTTTGTTAAAGTAAGTCATATGAAACAATAGACATTTTACCCAGAAAACACAAAGGGGTTTGATTTTAAACATGTTTAACCACCATACTTACTTTCTAAAGATTAAGCATCAAACATCAATTCCATTTTTCTCAGGTTTTGGTGGATTAATTTTAGTTTGCAGAAAATGACAGAATGCTTTGGGGAAATGTACTTCTGAAGTATTAAGCTCTGCATACATTATCTTTTAACTTTACAAATGCATTTATCATTAACACATAATCTGTATGATTTCTGAATTCGAGTGCGGTTGATATTTGCATATGTCATGGTTGATTTTCATCACTTTGGACAGTCTTGACATGCATTCAATGCCAAGTCCTTTTTCATTTGTGTATTCATCAAGCTAATCTCAAATGTAAAAAAATCTCCTGCTCCAAATGACATTTTGACCCAGAATAAGCTTCTGGGGTTTAGCTTTTACTTCATTGAGGGCATAAGCGGACAGGAACATTTCTCAGAGTTTTATTTATTGTCTGATTTAAAGAAATGTTATGAAAGCATTGTCGAGCCAGGATTGCCATAAACACTTTGTAATTTTCCCCCTTCTTCAGCTTTGTCTCTCTTCCTTTAAAGGCAGTAGCTCATGATATTGCATGACATCCTGATAATAAAGTACATTTTTTGCACTCCATCAATATGACCGTACAAAATCACCATTGGAATCAGATAGAAGGCCAAACTTTTGCATTTTTTGTACTCCCGTGGTACTGTTGAGCACAAGATATTTTTGTTTCCACATTTCATGTAATTAGCAGGGCAGGAAATTGAACGTGAGATTTTTCTGGTCTTCACAGGAAGTATTATATTTGTCAACTGAGCAATCACTGACCAAACATTCATATCATTGTGAATTGAGAAAATCAACAGAGATTAATTGATTGATGATCAGTGGTTTATTTCAAACGAGCTGAAGTATTACAGCAAAGCTTGACAAAATATCTTGGTTGTGCGAACTTGTAATGAGTTTGCTGAAACATTTTATTTCGAAATATTTGGTCATATTAGTGTGAAGCAATTGAAAGATCAATCTCTGGGTTGCTAGAACAGAAGCATGAAGAGAGGTAGTAATGGGAAGCAATGATTCCCTCCCTTTTATTACTGATATGAACCTAAATGTTCATTGACATCAGGAATTAATGAATACTTTAAACCTTCAACAAGATACCAGTTAGTTACTGGTGGAGGGATAAACACAGCTGTGGTGCCAGAAACCAAGAGGAAATACTGGATGACCAACTCCACTTTGTGTCTCTGCAAGTGGAGACTTACTTTAGTAGCTTGCTGTAAGAAATGCAACCAATTATATTTTAGAAAGGTCCGTGGAAGTATTCTGTACAAGAAAAAAAAAACAAAATAAACAGAGATTCTATTTCTGTCATCTTTTAAAAGATCAGATTACTTCACAAACATGAGTTTCTTGGTAAATTCAATGGACTAGTACTCCAAAGGACCAGGCTAAAGCTCTGGGAACATGCATTCAGATTCCACCATCACTGCCGTTGGAGTTTATACTTGATGAATAAATCTGGAATATTAAATCAGTGTCAGTAATCATGCCTTGGAACCCATCTGTTCCAAGTAAGGAATTATGTCATCCTTATCTGGTTTGACCTACATTTGACTCTAAATCTACAATAAAGTGGTTGACTCTGAACTGTTCTTTGATGTGACCAAGCAAGCCAATCAGTTCTAGGATATTTGTTGATGTCATATGCTGTCCTTGCCAATGCCATGAAAGAATTCAAACAAAATGTATTGTGACTAATGATACTTTGGCAAGTTTGCAAAGGGAGTGAAGTGACAGACATTAATTGAACCTGAGGCTACTGGTGCAGGTGTCTGGCATCCAGTCTTGCAAGTGACAGACCTCGACAATGGCAACCTTACAATGCTACCTCCATCATAGAGGCATAATGCATTGCGTAGAGAGTGGTACATACCCCAGTGATGTGCAGCAGATAATAATGTTTTTGTGGCACTGGAGTCAGGTTGTCTTGACCCACCCCCACGGTAATCTCCATAGCCACCTCTGTCCAAGCTGACTTCATCAGTCGGGTGGCCTCTGATTGGTATCCTTTGGGAAAAACACTTTCTTGGACAACTTTGCGGGAGGCATCACTGAGCTGCAGTATTTTGTTTTGCTCAGCATTGACAAATCTAGGGCTGGGTATGGGTGATTTTCAGAGGTTAAATGATGCCCCAGGCCCCAGAGAGTAAAGTGTCAACTGGATGACTTCTAAATATAGTGCACAGATACTGGGACCTGAGAGATCACGTGGGGGCTGAACTCCCTGCTGGTAAGATTTAACTTTTTGCCAGTGTGTTAATGAGCACTGAGCTGAGGAGAACGTAATGCCATGAGAGAACCTGGCCTGAGTAGAATCATAGAACCCCTACAATGTGGAAGTAGACCATTCAGCCCATCAAATCCACACTGACCCTTCAAAGAACATCTTACCCAGAACCTCCTCACCCCCCATTCCTGCATTTCCAATGGCTAATCCATTCAGTCTGTATATTTTTGGACTATGAGAGGAACCCAGATCACCCAGAGTAAACCCACGCAGAAATGGTGAGAACGTGGAAGTTCCATGCAGACTCTCACCCAAGGGTAGAATCGAACTCCATTCCCTGGCATTGTGAGGCAGCAGTGCTAACCACTGAGCCACTGTGCCACCCAGAAGTATTATCTGATTTTAGGCCTGAAATCACACTTGGTCTCAAAAAAAGCAGAAGAAGGTGTGGAGACGTTTCATGAGGTATATATAGGAAGAGAGGATTGAAGGGCTCTCTTATGAAAAGGCTGAGGTGTGACATAATACTTTGAAACAATGCAAGAATTGTTGGTGTGGGTAGAGAGCATGGTTCTTCTTTTAGGAAAGAGCTTAACAAGAGACCATCAATATAAAACAGTAACAAAGAAATATTCAGAAGAAACTTCTTAACCCATAGAGTGGTGAGAAATTGGAATTTGCTGCCACGGGGTCCAATTGAAGCAAATATTGTAGATGCATTTGTGGGCAAGCTAGATGAGCATCTGAGGGAGAAAAGAACAGATAGTTGCAACAGTAAGTTAGATGACAAAAGGTCAAAGGAGGCTTCTTAGAACTGAGTGTGAACACAGTAGTGGACTTTGATTGGATTAGATTCCCTACAGTGTGGAAACAGGCCCTTCAGCCCAACCAGTCTACACTGACCCTCCAAAGAGTAACCCATCAGACCCATTTCCCTCTGACTAATGCACCTAACACAATGGGCAAATTACCATGGGCAATTCACCTGACCTGCACATCTTTGGATTGTGGGAGGAAACCGGAGCGCCCGGAGGAAACCCATGCAGACACAGGGAGAATGTGCAAACTCCACACAGACAGTCGTCCAAGGCTGGAATCAAACCTGGGACCCTGGTGCTGTGAGGCAGCAGTGCTGACCATTGAGTCACCGTGGGCTGGCTGGACTGATTTGTCTTGTTCCTGTGCCATCTAACCCATTTGATCTTATATTTTTGTATCTTATAAGAAATGATGCATTGCAAAAGGAAGTGTCACCTCTACGCTCCATTTGTGTGTTATTGCAAATTGTGTGCCCAAATCCCAGAATGGGGCTGGACCTTTTGGTTTGACTCTAAAGTGAGTATCAGAAACTAAGCCAGGTTTGAATTTAGATTTGTGAAGAAGTATAGTAAAGTTGCAGAAACAAGACTATGGGTGAGTTAACACAGTTCATTGCCAACCTGAATTGCTGTTATAAATCTTCACTATGTAACGATCCATTAAATTTATTTCCTATTCTTATGTAACCGTTGCTTTCCAGAAAGCTGTTAACAGCAGTTTACTAAATACTGAAGTAATTTGTGCACAAGTAATTTAAATCTGACCTGCAAATGATTGCTTCCACAATGGCCGATATAAATATGCCTGCATCTATATTGTAGTTAATCGATTGCCAGTAACCTAAGAAGTGTTAGAAAATCCCACGCTGATGTGTGGTCGCATTACAGAGTCCGTGACAGATGTCCTTCCATTTTACTCACTTTTGTGAAGTTCAAAAAGAATAAACTGCTGTTTCATTTGGACTGCTTCAGTGATACCTGAAGAAATGCATTTTTACATGTAATTTATATAATTGATCAACACAATTTCTATTTGAATTCAGAATTTTGATGGACATTTGGATCTGTGCAGGTGCTATGTACGGAGAGGAGAGATTTATTTTACCACATTCAATTGAAATAATTTTAAAGTGGTTTCTTGCTTTAATTACAGTAGCCACCAAGGCTTTTACTTTATCTCTTTAAACTGTGTTACATCTTGAAGCAGATGTCAGAGTTCAAATGAGTACAATTAAGTTTTGTTCACACTGCTTTTCACATATTGCTTAACCTTAAAGAATGTTTGTTTTTTTGTATGATGAATATAGGCATCTATATATAATAGAGGTCCACATCAGCTCAGAGGTTCAACCACTATAGAACAACATGGAGGACCTTCAATATAAGTTCAAATCTCCACTGTATTTGCTTTATTACCCCCTTAAGGTTTAGTTGTGGAAGGAATTCATTGACCTCTGATTCCAATTCCAATATGTGGTTTGGATTTCTGGATTGCATTCCCTGCTACAGTGTAACTTATTTATTGTTTGATTTTCAATCTAGCCCTTAACCTGTATTTTAAAACACTTCTCAGACATACTATGAACATAGTGTTGTCATGTCTATTCCCAAAACATTTAACATTAATTCTGCATTGATGATATTTATTATTATCACCTTTCTTTCGATTGATTGTGTGATACAACACCGTTATATTCAGTTCTCAGAATCATCCTTATTCTGCATATTTTCCACATTGAATCATCAAGATCATTTCTTTTTAATTTCTGAACCTTACATTTGTAGCGAATTTGAAGCTAAAGCTTTCTTTACTAAGAATTTGGAAGGTCTTAATCCTCAGAGCATGAAATAAAATCCCATCTGCATTTGCATTAATTGTTATACTGATCATCTTATTCAGAGGAGCTTATTTGCTGTAGGAAATGCTCATTTAGATTATGTTGTGGAGAGGAAAACAGTTTTAAATCTGCACATACCCCATTTGTATAAGGATTGTATAATTTCAGTTCTGAGTTGGGTAAAAAGTGGATATCTCTATACCGTTTTATAGTCAAAAATTGGAGGCCATTCTGGAAAATAGTAGTCTATATCTCAGGGTGCCTGAAAGATGTCCAATCCAATACTCAGTCAGGTTATTTAGAGTCATAGCATCATAGAGATGCACAGCACGGAAACAGACCCTTCCGTCCAACTCGTTCATCCCAATCAGATAACCTAAGTTAATCTAGTCCCATTTGCCAGCATTTGGCCCATATCCCTCTAAACCTTTCCTATTCATTTACCCATCCAGGTGCCTTTTAAATGTTGTTATTGTACCACTTCCTCTGGCAGCTCATTCCATATACGCACCACCCTTTGGGTGAAAACGTTGCCTGTTAGCTCCCTTTTATATCTCTCCGCTCTCACCCTAAACCTATTCCCACGAGTTCTGGACTCGCCCAACCCAGGGAAAAAACGTTGTCTATTTACCCTATCCATGCCACTCATGATTTTATAAACTTCTATAAGGTCACCCCTCAGCCTCCGATGCTCCAGGGAAAACAGCCCAAGCCTATTCAGCCTCTCCATATAGCTTAAACCAGGTAGCAGGTACTTTGCTTTATCCATGAGGTAACGAATGACTACGCTAGGCCTTTTGCTTCTCTGCTTGACTCATTTCCAAACTGCGCTACTGTAAAGCAAGAGCTGTGCCTGCTCCACCAGATTCATAAGCAGCCCAGCAATGACTTCAACCAAAATATACAGTTTAAAAAAAGGGAAACTTTATTATGAGGCCATAAAGAGCACAAATACTCTTGATCTTACACTTGACCACATTTTATTTACTTCCTGACTGTCGAGGATTTGCCTTTCAGATGTGAATGAGGCAAGAGAGACTTTAAAAATGGAGAGTGGACAAGCTGCCTTTGAATGTACTAAACACAAATAATGAAAAGAGTCTTAAGTTCAGGCCAGCAGTTCAGTCAGGGTGCGTTCTATCTATGTAACACTGTCAGTAAACAATTTCTCAGCCTGGCTGTGTATAGTGTATGGCATTTACTTTGCACAGTGTGTGCAAAAATGTAAACAATGAACTGGTATTTGAGCAAAATCATTTTTGAATTATAAATCTAAAGTGATTATATTATCCAAATAAAAAGTTATTCTAAAAGGAAGGGCTCTTCATACCTAGAATTATCCCCCTGGTGACTTTCTGTTCTGAGCCAAATCCATTGAGAGAATTTTCCTCTAAATCCTACTAGAACGAAAAGCTTGGGTTCATAGGAACCTTTATGACTCTACGTGATGGAATTTCTTACAGCATTAAAAAAAATTCAAATCTGATCATCGTTGCCGAAGAATGTCTTTCTGTCAAGGACCTATCAGTGCCAGTGGACAATTTGCAACACCGTATCACGACAATGCCTGAGGCTTCTTTTGTCTTGCAACTGTTCCACTCCTGGAACAGCCATTTTTCTAAGTGAAACCAGCTAAGATCAACATGTTTGTCAGTTGCAACCTAAAAAGAAAGTGTCATTTTTTTTTCCCAAATGCCAATGCAAACTTTTAATAAGATAATTATACTTTACAACATTAGAAGCTCTGGCATCAAAGCTTTAAATCCTATCAACTTGTGTAACATGATAAAGTCTTGTAGTCTTTGCATTCTGTTTTTTTTATTCTATACCTACATTTGGCCTAAATAACAAAAAAAAAGCTTTCACAAATAGTACAGTTTAGCATGACATAAATGATTTATTCAGAAAAATGTCATTCAATGATATGGGCCAATCAGCTGTCCTATGAAGGGAGTTGAGCAATGCCATGTTTACGGCACATGTTTGTTTCGATCTAATGCAATGCATAGTATTTGTGGCACAGATCAAAACTGACTAAGATCGTATTATCAGGACAGGAAGAAATTCTGACTGAAGGCAGAAAGTTTCTGTAGTGTTGCTGGAATTCAGTTCTGACCTCCATGCTTGGCCTAGTTTGGAAATGAATCTTTGCAAAGAAGCAAACTCCAGTTATTGAGCTGGTTCAACTGATTTCATTTGGGGCAGAGAGAATGTGACCACACAATCTGCCCATTGCAAACTCATAAGACAAAGTGAGCTCAAATTGCTGTTCTGGCTCACTGTTCTTGTTGCTCCAAGCTGGACAGTGCTTTCCTGAGGATCTCAGATGAGAATAGAGTTGTGTTCAGCTCCAATGTTTAGTATGATCTAATCATGGGTCCTCAACACTTAGTCTCTAGCTCTGAGTCAAACCCAACATCTCACCTGTGTTGTTCTGGCTTGTCCACCCATTGACAGGCTTGTTAAATGAGGCTTGTGGTTTAAAATAGCTCATTCTGCAACAGTAGATGAGTCTATAACTTCCTTCGCTATTCACCTGTTCTGAGATTGAAAATGGGATCAGCATCTTTAAGGACAGGAGATGTTCTGATGTTATGCTGAATCATTTTAACATTAGCACAGTAAGGAAACAAAGTTGAATGTGTTTTTTTTTATTTCATTGCTTCCTGAACAGCACAATCAGTGTGATTTGGATTAAATGGTTAAATGTAATGCTGTGAACTGATTGTCAATCTTACAGACATTTCACACTTTAGGACAATAGTAATGGGCATATTACTTTCTGAGCAATCTGGAAGAAATGCGCATGAATTGTTGCCTGACCCTTTGTGATCTCACACTAGTTATTATGGGATTCAATGAGTTTTAATGATGTAACATTAGTGTTGGATATTTTTGAGTAATTCAAAGAAAAAAGGAATTTTAGTTTGAGTTAATATTTCAAATGAAATTGAAAGAATTTGATTTTATTAGATCATCTGTAATGAAAGTATGACCTGATGATGTAGACTGTCATTTTCTCTGTGTTACAGTAAGTCAAGGTGGAGTTGCTCTGGTACCAGCTGACATGTGTCCTGATCCAGGAGTACCAGAAAATGGCAAAAGAACAGGGTCTGATTATAGGTAAGCACAATTTTGTTCCTTGCACAGAGGAGGTGCTGGAGAAAGAAAAATGTCTTTAGTAAGAGTATTTGTGCACAGTATTTGCCTTCATTTGTCATGTGCTGCATGCTGATTATGTTTGTCAATATATTGAAGGGAACTGACAACAAATCGTGCTGTTAGACATGTGATGGCTCTAAGCTGCAAGAATGGAAAGTTGAAGAGGCTAGAATTTATACAGCAATGACTAGCTAACTGTTATTTACTGAAATGTCACAATAGCTTATGATGCTAGCTTGTGACGCTTTAGTTACAAACCAATTCTTGTGTTAATACACATACAGGGTCTTCGATACTGTCACTTCAGCACACATCATCACTAAATATATATCAACGCTTATTTTGCCTTTACCTTCTGCTCATTCTAAATCCCAACTTATGTTAGGAAATTGAGTTAAACCACTCATGAATGTTTTTATTCAAAGGAATGAAAGAATGAGTCTGATGGAAAGATTATTTCTAAATGACAGGAGTAAAAATTTAGCAGTCTGTTGAATGGCAAAACTCTCACTGTGATTGAATTCAAGTGTTTGAATTCAGAGAAGCATTGATATTCTGCTAAGTACATGATAACCAGAAACATAGACACAGAGGTCTTTTTACAAATTGGAAGCACCACCAGCTTGAGTTTGAAGTTCAGAGTTCATGTCCTTATTTAGGACTTGATGGATATAGTGTGTGTGCAATAATAAGCCAAACGCATTGATTATCAATCTCTAAATACTTTTGAGGTAACAGCACAAGATCTTTCTATTCAGCCAAAACAATGTGGCAGCTGCAAGTCAAAAATACAACTACTTTAACAGACTCCTTATAAAGGATCCTGCTATGAACAAATGTCAGAAAGATTACCACATGCATTGTAGCTACTATATTGCTGGAACCATATTTGTTTCCTGGTGGTCTCTGTTGTGGAGAGATGTCAAAGAGGAGTCTAGTGCCCTTTGTCCAGCCACATAAGTCAATCTTCATTCAGAACTCTTTAAATCGCAGCGTGGGAGAGGTCCTTGGAAACGGTTTCCATGGGACACTGTGTCTCTCAGCCAAGTACAGCATTTTTATATACATTCCACATTACAGTAATTGCATGCAACATTGATGTCATTGTTAGCCACATCCCCCAATCTATACGTCCAATCCTATATCAATTACGATCAATGATAGACAACTACAAGGGCAGCCCTACGTCCTCCCATTATTTCATGATGTTTAATAGACACCTTTATTGGTGGTCATTGGGGATCTGGTAATGTATTTTATTCAATAACATTCCAATACTAATGGGTATACTTTTTCTCAGACACTTGCCAATTACATCACACGAATCACCAATAAACTGGACATTTGCTTATCACTAATTTTTATCACTATTATCACCAGCATTTTCAAATTCTGTTATGCAATATATATCCCCTACTAATCTTATTACAGGAGATATAAAAAGATGTTAACTTCCATCAATTATTATAAAATATCAGTTCCAATACAAAGTCAGTTCTATGTGAAGTTACGCAGTTTCATTTAATGTTATGATTCTTTGACAAAGCTAACACATTGGGAAGCGGCTTCTCTCTCTTGACGTTGAGAGATCAAATGAACAGAATCTCTCTACCTTGTAGATGCAACCACAACTCCTTGTAATTGCATGCTATAAGTTGGCTTAAAACAGAAATTTGATACTTAGATGAGCCTTACTATCTCTATTCTAAATAGTTGTTGGACTGTTTCTGTGCTGTATGGCTTTATGTAAAATCTATTTTCTTTACTTAATAAGACAATATCTATTTAAATTCCACTGATCAGGGAGCAACTCAATCATTTTCACAGCTTTACCAAGTCATTCAAGAAAATAGTTTGGATTCAACATGATCTTATCCTTTTTGATAATTTGTGTTTGTATTTATCGAGTCTGCATGCTAAGCTGTAAAGCAGCAATTGTTTATTTTCCTGAAGTCACACTGACCATGTTTTGCAATTTCTTTATACCCCCATCACATGAACTGTCTCCTGATGTTCTGTTTGAGGCTATCTGTTTACACCATTTGTCGCTTCATCTCCCATGCTAATGAAGTGGGCCTCTCTTTACTGTCAAAGGTTGACTGCCCATAGAGAGTAGCCATGGGCACCCGCATGGGCCCCAGCTATGCCTGCCTCTTCGTAGGGTATGTGGAACAATCCATCTTCCGCAACTACACTGGCCCCACCCCCCATCTTTTTCTTCGCTACATTGATGACTGTATCGGCGCTACCTCGTGCTCCCACAAGGAGGTTGAACAGTTCATCCACTACACTAACACCTTCCACCCCGACCTCAAATTCACCTGGACAGTCTCGGACTCCTCCCTCCCCTTCCTAGACCTTTCTGTTTCTATCTCAGGCGACCGAATCAACACGGACATCTACTACAAACCAACCGACTCCCACAGCTACCTGGACTACACCTCCTCCCATCCTGCCCCCTGTAAAAACACCATCCCATTCTCCCAATTCCTTCGTCTCCGCCGCATCTGCTCCCAGGAGGACCAGTTCAAAATACGTACAACACAGATGGCCTCCTTCTTCAAGGACCGCAATTTCCCCCCCGACGTGGTCGACGGTGCCCTCCACCGCATCTCCTCCACTTCCCGCTCCTCCGCCCTTGAGCCCCGCCCCTCCAACCGCCACCAGGACAGAACCCCACTGGTCCTCACCTACCACCCCACCAATCTCCATGTACAGCGCATCATCCGCCGTCACTTCCGCCACCTCCAAACAGACCCCAGCACCAAGGATATATTTCCCTCCCCTCCCCTATCAGCTTTCCGTAGAGACCACTCCCTCCGCGACTCCCTTGTCAGATCCACACCCCCCACCGACCCAACCTCCACTCCCGGCACCTTTCCTTGCAACCGCAGGAGGTGCAACACTTGCGCCCACACCTCCCCCCTCACTTCTCTCCAAGGCCCCAAAGGAAACTTCCATATCCGCCACAGATTCACCTGCACCTCCACCCACATCATCTACTGCATCCGCTGCAGCCGGTGTGGCCTCCTCTATATTGGGGAGACAGGCCGCCTACTTGCGGAGCGATTCAGAGAGCACCTCTGGGCCACCCGGACGAACCAACCCAACCAACCTGTGGCACAGCATTTCAACTCCCCCTCCCACTCCACCGAGGATATGCAGGTCATTGGACTCATCCACCGCCAAACCACAACAACCCGACGGTCGGAGGAGGAGCGTCTTATCTTCCGACTGGGAACCCTCCAACCGCAGGGGATGAACTTGAACTTCACCAGTTTCTTCATCCCCCCTCCCCCCACCTTGTCTCAGCCAGATCCCTCCAGCCCGGCACCGCCTTCCTGACCTGCAGTCTTCTTCTTGACCTCTCCGCCTCCATCCTACTCCGACCTATCACCCTCACTTTGACCTCTTTCCACCTATCACATTTCCGACTCCCCTCCTCCAAGTCCCCCCTCCCTACCTTTTATCTTCTCCTGCTGAACACTCTCTGCTCATTCCTGAAGAAGGGCCTGTGCCCGAAACGTCGAATCTCCTGTTCCCTGGATGCTGCCTGACCTGCTGTGCTGTTCCAGCAATAAAGTTTCAACTTTGATCTCCAGCATCTGCAGACCTCACTTTCTCCTGCCCATAGAGATTCAACTAAATCCTTTCATGCTAGTTTGTAGGTTTCATTTCTAATTTACAGTTACCTAAAAAAATTTAAGAATACTGTGGGATCAGACTTTTCTTTCTCCCTTTTACTAAATAACAAACTTGGGATGGTGATTGTTACTCAGGTTCTGGATTACTGGTGCTGGAAGAGCACAGCAGTTCAGGCAGCATCCAAGGAGCTGCTCCTTGGATGCTGCCTGAACTGCTGTGCTCTTCCAGCACCAGTAATCCAGAATCTGGTTTCCAGCATCTGCAGTCATTGTTTTTACCTCATTATTACTCAGGTGCCTGTTATCTAGGTTTTTCAAAGGATGCTCTTTATCAAGAAATGCTTGTGTGATTGGAGCTCCCTATCGACAGAAATCTAATGAAAATCCCTGATGTCTCATATAGTAAAACTAAAGCTACCACTGTTATTGCACAAAGGTATATATGTGTTAATTGTTTGTATAATTTACAACTACCTGAAAATGTTTTAACTAGGTGGGTCAAGTTTGTCCTTCTACTCAGTACTAAATAGGAACATTTACATTAGTTTGCTAAGAAGAAGCCTTTCACTTGAGCTTCCCTTATCAGGGATGCCTTACTGTCAACACACTCCTGTCTTCTTTCACCGAGACCTTTCATTATCTTATCTGGTGACTCGGTACAGAGGCCATAAGTCAGGCTGTGAAAGTCTGCTGTTTGCAACTGCCAATCCCTTTTTGGCCCTATTATATCAACTAAAACGCTCTGGGCGGCTATTTTAAGTCAATTTTAGTCAAGGGCAGCTGCAACAGTCTCTATTCAGGATCTGTGATTAGAGCTTCGAAATCTGACAGGTCCTGTAATATTGTGTGACACCTCATTAAGCTTTGGGGCTTTTGAATGCACAGTTGCGTTTGAAATTGCTTAAGACATTCTGAATTAGAAAAAAATGTTTAGCTCAATTTTCTTTTTTGAACATGCAAAGTCTTGATTTCTTATTCCACGTAATGGTGCTAAATTGTATTCTAAATGAGGTCAGAAGCATTTTCTGATCAATACTTATCAAAAATGATTCATAATGTCAAAGCACTTAATTACAGAACCAAATGATAACTGGATCACTAGGTTTATAACAAGCTTTACATTTCGACTGAAGACTGAAAGAAAGTGATACAGAGCCAAATGACCCTGCATAAATTCCCTAAAAGACTTAACAATGGAACTTTGAAACCTATAATTCAATCAAGTCCGAGGCAACAAAACCAATAGTCAAGCAGTAATTATAAAGAATTGGTATTAAAAATTCTGTTACAATGAAGTTCATTCAGAACAAATTTGACTCCTGAACACTTTTAAGATAGCAACTTTGGAACACCAGTGCCAAAGTTCTAGATTCTTGATTTTATGACTGATGTGGACTATTTGGTCTTAAACAGATACATGACCAATCAGATCATCAAATGCATCCCCTAGCATATCTAAGTTACTAACTGTTTCAAGTTTAAAATTGTGGGTGTAGAAGGTAGAAGCTGATCTTCTCCAATCTCTGACCCCACCCAATTATTTAATGAATGAGGATTTGGAAAGTTTCACTGAATCGTGTTTGCAGGATTATAAAAGAGCTGACTTAAGCTGCAGAGCTCATTGGAAATAATGGTCTCGTGGATCAAACATCACAACATGAATCCCCTTAGCTTAGAGTTTGGCATTAACATGACATTGACAGTGTCAGCATTGGACATCAATGCTGCACTGAGGCTGATCGCATCTTTGGAAATCCATACATAATGCAAGAAAATCCAGAACTTCTCATGAATAATTTTACTATCACCAAGAATGCTGCTTCAAGATTAATCCTAGTGCAATCCCCAGAAAGTTAGTGATTGATAAAAACTGCCACTTTTATACTAGAAATGTTATGCCCAATAGGTGTAACTAGCTTTTAACTGAGTGTTAACTATATGATTACTGCTTAAGAAAAACCGAACTGATGTTGATATTTACATTATTTCTAATTAATATCTGTACAATGTCAAATTTCTCCATTCAGGCACTTTCTACATTTCTTTAAAATAACTTTGTTCATTATCATAGTTTTGCTCTTAGTACAGTCATAACATTCATTTTACTATTTAAAACTAAAATACGTGCAAAATGCAGGTATGCTTTTAACCAGTGAGTTTGCTATTAGTGCATAATTAATTATAATTGGTTGTACACCCTACTCATTGATGTAATTGCTGTGGCACTGTTGTGACATCTCCAGCCCTTGGTGCCAGATGAGAAATACTCTTGGATGAGGAAGATTTTTTAAAAAGATTTATTTATTTATTTAAAATCAACTTCCATGAAAGAAGTTGTCAGTCAAACAATCTTTCTAAATGAAAAATAGCAACAAAAAATTGAAAATACACTAAAATGGTGCGCTGATTATTAAATTAAAGTCTTTATGCTCACAAAGAATTATGGAAGTGGCATGCTATAGGGGGAAGATCTTATGCTCGAAACGTCAACTGTCCTGCTCCTCGGATGCTCTCCGAGTGGCTGTGCTTTTCCAGCACCACTCTTTTTGATGCTGTAGGAGGAGACCATTCAGCCCATTATAATAACACTAGCTTTCCAAATGAGCATCATGTCTTGTGCCATTCTCCTCCCTTTTCCCTATAACCTTGTACACTGTTTCTTTCGAAATAACCATCAATACTCTCTTGAATGCATTAATTGAATGTACTTCCACAACATTTCCAGGCAGTGCATTCCAGACTCAAATCACATGAAAATTGAAAAATATTCACTTATTTTACAAACTGCTTGAAGTTTGTGCCTCCTTCTTCTTGGCTATTTTGGAAGTGGGAACAGTTATTTCCAACTAATCTATCCAGCTCCACAAGTCATGATTCCTCTGTGGAGGCCAACCAGATTCCAGACTAGTGTGGGTGATCCAGCTGCTCAGTAAGGGAAGAAGTGGTTTAGAAGATCAAGAGTGACAGAGGGTTCATTAGTGAAGTGAGTAGAAGATACTTTTACAGACTTTGAGGTGACACTGGGTGGTATATTGCCTCCCAGATGTTTTCCCTGAGAAAAAGTGAGATGGGTCATTATATCTTATTACTTTTCAGTAGTAAAAAGGAAATTAAAGACTGTATCAAACTAATATTCTTTCAGAGTTCAGCATGTACATGAAAAAGATCAATTTTCATCATAGAGAACTGGGGGCAAGTTGTAGCCTTAGTAAATGTGGTTTGTTGCCCTACAGCATTTGTGTAAATACCTAGGGCTTTGAAGGGGAAACGTTGTGACTGTGCAGTGCCACAAGAGTACTGAAGAAGTACCTTTGCACTAAAGAGTGGCAAATGAGATGTCAATGTGAGGATGTGAAATGTGGGTTTTATATGCATACTTTTTAAATGACATTTGGGCTGGGTTTGGATCTGGTATTTGAGATAACTGATATAACTGAGTAATAACTGATGTGTTTGTGTGTCTGAAATTCATGGTTAACTTGTAAGTATTTGTGTAATTATGGCAAATTCATTTTTTAAAAAATGTTTATATGCCTGGCAGTGGAGTGAATAGAATTGAGCACAAATGGCCTTTGATTTATGTTAGATTGTTTGTATCCCATCTTGGTAAATAATAATGCCTCAAAGGTTTTCTGGAAAGTTCTGGTATCTGAGTATATTTTAGATAAGCCTAATGGAAATGCCGATAACTCAGACACATTTAGCTTCGTTTTTAACTTTGGTGTTTTTAGTCCAGTGAAAATTTTGGAACAGGATGCCGTTGAAGCATTGTTCCTGAGAAGAGCAAGATATAGTGAGTGAACTCCTTAGAATCATGATTTGGAGATGCAGGTGTTGGATTGGGGTGTACAAAGTTAAAAATCATACAACACCAGGTTATAGTCCAGCAGGTTTAATTGGAAGCACACTAGCTTCAGAGCGCCACTCCTTCCTGATCACAACCACCTGATGAAGGAGTGGTGCTCCGAAAGCTAGTGTGCTTCCAATTAAACCTGTTGGACTATAACCTGGTGTTGTGTGATTTTTAACTCCTTAGAATCAGGAATTAATGTTGGTTCCAGACTGGGTGAAGAACTGGTAATGGTTGGTTAAACTGAATTCAGAGAAGCTCCAATGTTTGAGAGCCCCGTGAAGAAGCTATTGCAGACCCAATTTTAACATTTGAAGTCCAAGTGACTTAAACCTAAAGAAGTGTCAGATAGAGGAATACTGCTCTAATATTCTTTCAGAGTTCAGCATGTGCATGAAAAAGATCAATTTTCATCATAGAGAACTGGGGGCAAGTTGTAGCCTTAGTAAATGTGGTTTGTTGCCCGACAGCATTTGTGTAAATACCTAGGGCTTTGAAGGGGAAACGTTGTGACTGTGCAACGTTTATATGAATATTATATGAGTGGTGTTGTGATTTTAAGAACTGTGCAGTGATGTTTTGGGCACTGCACAAAATCTGTTTTGTTTCTCTTTGAGAAAAGAAAGATCATTGGGATTATACTTTTGCTGCTTGTTGTAAACCTTTGAAATTGTATTATTTGTAGAAGGTTTGGATTTTTCTATTTTATCTTTAGTCTTTTTGTAATAAGTTTCTATTTTATTGTTGAAGCAAAATTTGCAACCTTGTATGGTTATGTACTAGTAAGCAACCATTTCATTAAAATCAAACAAATAAAGTTGTAATCTATCAAGCTGAGTTTTTGTTTAGATCTGACTTATCCATTAACAATATCAGGTGAGATTATAACAATATGCAAAAACAGGTATAGCACAAATAAGGTACTCGTAGGCTGATTAATCTAACTCTTAAAGGAAAAATTACATGAGAAATCTAAATATGTAATCAAAAAATAATACTTATATACCATTGTTATTTCATTGGTGACAACATAAAATGTTGGAAATACAATTTAGGAAGTATATGTGAAAATAAAACAACAATAATGATTCAGGTTGAAGATAAGTAACCTAGGTGGATTAAGAACTAGTTTGATCAAAGGAAAACATATTTCGCTACACACTCACCAAGTTAACCAAGATATCTGAGCCCCTACCTGAGCTCTACAATCTCTCCTTTTACTGATCTTGAGTAAATATTGAGGCATTGTGATTGATCTTGTCAGAGACATTGTTGTGGCAGAAGTAAACAGGCATTTTTTGGGGGAGAAACATAGGAATAGAGGACACAGATAAACACTTAGAGGTTATCCAAAACCTTTCATCCCCATCGGACGATTACAGCCGAATCAATATCTAGTTACAAAGAATGAATATTCTTTTATTTTCAAAATAATCAGGCAATAGGAATCATAATCTTAAGACATGTTTTCGGTGGACATAGAGATTAGCACAAAATAATCAAGATGCCTTATTTGCCTCTCATTGTCTCAGCTATTTATTTCAACATTCTGACATTTGTAAATTCCTTGTGATTATATCAATGCAAAAATAAAAGTCTTATTACTAAATTATGCTAATATTCCATTCTCACTTGTTTTGAAGGTAAGAGTAATGTGTATATTATCATATGATGTGGAGGTGCCGGTGTTGGAGTGGAGTGGACAAAGTTAAAAATCGCACAATACCAGGTTATAGTCCAACAGGTGTATTTGAAAGTACAAGCTTTCGGAGCACTGCCCCTTTGTCAGGTAACTAGTGGGGCAGGATCATAGGCCGCAGAATTTATAGTAAAAGATCTAAGGGTCATACAACTGATGTGATGTATTGAACAAACGTAGATTGCTGTGAAGTCTTTAATCACTTAGAATGGGTTGCAGGTTTTGATTGATATGTAAATCCCCAAACTTCCTCAAGTCACTGTCCTGCGATAATTTAAGGTTTTGTCAGTATAAAAAAAGATGATATCTCAGCTCAGACAATGCAGCTCAAGACCTTGGTTCACATGTTGTCTTTATTAAGTGGGATGATGATTTAACAGGAAATAATATTTCAGATTGAAATCATTGTATGAGATGCACACATAGCTTTGACAGATTCAAATAGCCTCCCCTTGTTGCTAAAATTATAATTAACAATATTACGAGCATAATTCAAGGATGAAGGCAGACCCAGCAGATCAATTACCCAATTTTTACAAAATGTATTCAAAATCAACAGAACACAAATCTTGCAGTGAAAACATTTTAATAAACTTGTTTTCAAAAATTAAACTTTGACAGGACAAGGAATTAGCAATCATTATAGATTATTTATAATTATTATTCATTTTCTATTTATCACGTTAATTGCACCAATCAATCGAATTAGGTTGTCACAAAAGGTAATAGGCAAAGGAAAGATGATGAGCCTCCTCTCTGGTTTAGTATTGTAACTGGAGCTATTGATGATTTTGCTTTTTTTCTTGATCTTATATGCCTGCAATCTGTGAGGTACTACTTAGTATTGTCATTAGCTCAAGGATTTTGTCAGTTTGTTTAGTGAGCCATTTTAAATTGTCAAACCATTTTTTTGTCATTAACTCAGGCTAGAACATTAATTCAAACTCCTACATTTAGTTAACTCCTCCAAATTCTAAATCCCATTAAAGAGTTTTATGACTATTTAAATTATTTCTCTAAGAAGTAAATAAAATCTCTTCACTCAGGTTAATGTTTTGTATGCAGTCCTTTGTTATGTGCACAGGTGATTTTGAACTCTTAGCCTTGATCTTCAATAAAGGACAATCATCATTGTATTGGTTAGGGGATCACAGGCACAAGTTAGAGGCGCTGGTTGATTTGTGGGGCAAAGTCAGTTCAGGTTGGAGAGGCACTTGCAATGGGTTAGTCAGGTTTGGCCATGAGATTGTGTGGGGGTTTTGAAGTGCGGAGGGTGTGGGGCTTCAGTGAGTTCAGTGTGAGCAATGGGGTCCATCGTGTTATTAACCAGGAGTTGGATTTTTCCATTGAATATTCCCTGAGTAAATGTCCAGGTTTAGTACATTGGAACCGTTTGAATTCTTTGACTTCAGCTCAAAGTGCGAGATGGGAGATTGCCCAATCACAAGTGGAAACTTTCTGGGTAATTCCCTCGTTCAGTATCACTGAAGCCCCTGACAAAAACCCACTGCTGCCTGATTAGGGACCTAAGGCTAATGAAGTGTTAACAATCCTTTTCAAGGCAGTTGGAATGCAATAGATACTTTAATTGTACAAAGTCATTGCCAGACCCCATCTGAAGTACATCTTTCAGTTTTTGGCAATGCATCTCAGCAAAGGTATCTTTCCTACAAAAGGACTGCTATGCAACCTTAAAAGAGCCATAAAAGGTTGAATAAACTTGCTGTATTTCCTTGAGTTGGGAAGGCTGCATAGTGGTGCAAATGACAAAAGAATTTGTCAGCGGAGCTTTGGATAGAGTATTACCTTGGGTTGTGATGATGTTTGTAGAGGTTGGGGAATGGTATCCAGAAAAAGGTAGCATAGGTTTCAAAATGAAGCAATGAATTAAGATATGAACAAATACTTTTTCATGCAGAGGTTACTGGAAATCTGGAACACTGCTCAGGCGTTATACAGGCTTTGAATCAAATGAAATGTTTGGGGCTAGGATTGGTACATTTTTGTTACGCAAGGGTCTTGTGGAATATGGAGGAAATGATATTATGGTCTAGATCAGTCATGATTTTGTAGAATTCTGGAATAGACTCGAGGAACATATTCCTGTTCCCTTTGATTTTGAGGGTTTGACTGAGAATTGTGAGCAGAAACAATAGCAATAGAGCAATAATGTTGCAAGCTGTATGTGGCAGTGATAGACCTTGGACTTGGCCATCATACTTTGACCAGTGATTTAGTTTCCAGATCATTAAGTTGTTTCCAGTTCTTTTGTGTGGGATGTGGAGGGCACAGCCTTTTGGATACTCTTGTAACATATATATGAGCCATACTGAGTGTGCGATACCTGTATTGTGTCTTAGGTTATCTTTACTAACTCACTCACCAGCTCACTATATTCATTAATTCTGGGTTCCTGTTTATTTATTCATAAACCTTTACGAACTCATTGTTTACGAATATACGGTTTCAGTCATTCATTCATAGAAACGCATATTTTACTATTACAATATAGACTAAAATTAAAACATCCCTATCAACCCTTTTACCTTAAACCCTTATCTGACCTATTTTTATATCAAAAGCTACCTCTGATGAGGTTTCAATATTGTAAACAATATCACCCCCCCATCAAGTCTCCACAAAACGTGATAATATTAATCATCACTTGACAACCATATCTTGGACTTGAATAGATTACAGAACAACAAACAGTTTCCCTAATTAGTATGTACTTGTTGAATACCTTTTACCTGTTATCCCTATAAGTAACTAACTGTCAAAACAGTGCTTATGTGATGATTTGGAGATGCCGGTGTTGGACTGGGTTGTCCAAAGTTAAAAATCACACAACACCAGGTTATCGTCCACAACCACAACCACTTAATGAAGGAGCAGCGCTACAAAAGGTAGTGCTTCCAATTAAACCTGTTGGGCTATAACTGGTGCTGTGTGATTTTTAAATTTGTGCTTATTTGAAATTGTATGAATGAATGAATGAAACTCACACCGGCAAACAGTAAACAAATCTCACAACTGAGCTCAGTAATCAGTTTAATATCCTTTATTATTTTATTAAGTAAAGGTACAATGTCTAACTTATTTAGAGCAGATTGACCTAGTATTTTTTTGACTAACATTTGCTAACTTAAAAGACAAAATGGCTAACACCTCTTAATTATGCAAGCAGATCGAAAAGACCCTCTTAATCCCATCAGAAGTAGCAGCCAGCACTTAGCACATGTTTTAACCCATCTCCTGTCTCCTAGGACAGAAGCCTTTGTGTGGGAAAGATTAAACAATGTAGCATCATAGTAATGGAATTTTAATATATGTAAGAACTGTGTTATAAAAGGCTATTATAAGAACTGTATTTCGGGATTCCATAGCTGCCTCGAACCTGTGCTATTGTGGTTGCCTAATAAAGAGGCTATTTTCACCACTCACTGATTTCGTTCATTATTTGAACAATCCCACATGAGGTAAGAGTGAAGAGCTGTTGGAGAATAGCTGTACCCTGGCTTCAAAAGAAGAAGAAATGAAGAGAACTTGTGCAGTCCTTAAGGGAGGTGCAGAGCCTATTAAAGACAATAATCTCGCCAACTGTGACTTTGTAGTACTAAGATATGATGCCTTTTGTCATCATCATTTCTGTTACCTTTTCTCTGTAGTTTAACAGATTAGATCCTCTGGCACTAACAAGGCAACCACGATAGAAAACATTTTTATTTTCTCCGATGAGGGCAGATCACAACCAGGCAAAATTTGAGCTCAGCTGTTAGGGGTGGTGTTAGAAATCACTTCTTTACAAAAAGGATCATGGAAAATTGGAAATAATGCCCCAAAATGGTGTGGAGGCGAATTAATTTAAGATTGATAGGTTTGTGTGTTTTTCCAAAGTTGTTGTGAAACAACGAATTTGATACACAGAGTTTGATGCAGATCACCAAGGATAAAATTGAATGAGGCACGTTTGAGAGACTGAGTACCCTCTGTAACCATCCCTGTTTTCTACAATGTTCTGAACCACACTGAATTTTTCTTCATGATGAATCAACTTTCTTAATAGGTTTTTAGCAAGATTTTTTCTAAAATATTTATGATAAATCAAGATTGAATGTGGATAACGGAAAATTAAAATAATTGTCTCTATCAGTCTTTGTGTAAAGGGGGAACAAAACAATGTGGATTCATGCAGGTCAGAAAGCATTGCAAATACATGTCAGAAAAGTGAGATGCTTTTTTTTTGACCTTTTGAGTCGGTCCTGAAGCTACTGTTGCAGTGTTATTTGGGCCAGTAAAGATTTCTGTAAATGACATTAAATCCATTCATGGTTGATAGATGATCTGTTATTAACTTTTCCACTTTCCACTCCGTAATTCACAAGTGACCATCTCTATTATATATCACAATGATAGTTGACTAAAATATCAGCTTCATTATCACAAATACAGTTTCAGTTACATCACACTGGAAACTTTTGCTATAAATTCTGTAACCTATGATCTTATACTCCACAACTACCTGATGAAGGAGCAGCACTCCAAAAGCTAGTGCTTCCAAATAAACCTGTTGGACCATAATCTGGTCTTGTATGATTTTTAATTTTGTACACCCCTGTCCAATACTGGCACCTCCACATCATTAATACAGTTTGTGACACCATCTCTATGGTGTTTTTGTGTCTTTGAGTGTGAAACTTAACAGTTGATATCGATAGTAGTTCAAAGTGGCAGATTTTTACTTGTGATACAACATATGTAAGAATTAGAAGTAGGAGCAGACCATTTGACACTTCAAACCTGCTTTACTATTCAATAACTTTACAGCTGATCTGACTATGGACTCAACTTCATTTTTTTGTCTGCCCCCTGACACATTTTGACTCCCTTATTATTCCAAAATATATCTACTTCTGCCTTAAGTGTATTCTGTAATCTTGCCTCCACTGTTTTCTAGGGAAGAGAATTCCACCAACTAACTTTTGACATGATTCTTCTTTCAACTTCACATAATATCTTTAACTTCCTTAGTTAGCCACAGATGATAAGCTTTCTCTAGAGTCTTTCTTTCTCATGTCAATGATGCTTTGGCTTTAAGAGATGTATTTGACTTTGTTTCTTTTCAGAGAGAGATTGAACAAGAGATGCCAAGCAGTCTGTGGTAATATAAAAAGATTGTGCGGACTCTGGGTTTTTTTTAAGTTGACACAATAGGAACAGTCTGGATGGGTACGGCCAGCTGTTTCAGATTAGGATTCCTCGTTTTTTTTAACTTTTAGACTCAGCAAAAGCTGCAGTTACCTTGAAGAAGCAGAAGGTTTTTTTTATCCTCCTCTCGGTTACAGCTACAAGCTGGGGTTTCCCTTCCCACTGTAGGCATTGCACGTGAAAAAATCTGTTTTCTGAATTTGCTTTTTTGCCAAGAGATGTGTTTATAGGATTTACTATATTGGAACAGTCACTATTTAGCAGTAAAATAATCTATTATTCTTTTAAGTTTTCCAGTAGAGTTAAGTTACTCCAAGTTCTTTTTTTTTATATTTTAGAAATTTTGTTTGAATAAATTGTGTATTGCTTAACATTAAGTTGTTTGACCAATTAAATTGCATCTGGGACACAGCACCGACCATTTACCTTTGAAATAAGAAAAAAGTTAGGGTCTAGGCTACCTTCTTAATATATTTGAGGGGGTCTGGTCTGGTCCATAACATCACTGAAATGAATTTTTACTGTGTATTATGACATATCTCTTCATATGTCTGCCAATGCATGTTTACTGATCTGCCCCTTAACATTACTTGCCAGCTCTTTATCTTCCTACTCTTATAATTACCCTTTTATATCATTAATATTTTAATGTTATAAAGCTACCAAGGTGCCCCTTTACAATGAGGTCATTAATTAACAATGTCTTGTGTGTGACCAGATCTCGAGTAGCCTGCCACATGGTTGTGCAAACATGCTTCTCAAAGAAGTGTCCTGAAAGCACCTTATGAACATGTTTACTTCCTTGTTCTCTCTTTTCAGTTTATAACATCTTCCTTACTTAATCCCTCATCCTGTGATTTAGTTTCAAATGTCCCCATTGGCCAAGTTGTATCACTCACCAGTACACTGGTTCCAGTGCAAAAGAAGATTGTGTCAGTGGTACAGCTCCCGCTCTCCCCACTGATGTTGTCAGTGCCTCAGGAGTTGAGATTCTTCCCTTGACTCAAAACTTTTAGCCTTGCATTTAAATCTCTAATATTATTTACACTATCTGATTTACTTTTGCATTAGGTAATAATCTAGATTACCATTTCTTGAGGTTTCACTTTTTTATTTAGCCCTCAGCTGCTCCTAATCCCTGAGCAAAACTTCTCTTCTTATCATACTTATTGTTTGGTACCTACTGAGTGCACAGCTGCCAGATCTTTCCCCCTTCCCTTTCCATCCCAAAGCAGGATGACATAAATCCTGTTGCCAGGCAGGAAGTTCAATCATTTTGGACCATCATTCTCAGCTGAAGAACACTATGTCAATCTCTCTGACTATACTGTCCATTATTACCATGATATTCCCATTAACTCCTCAACTTGAATGACCTTTGATATCATGGTTCCTTAGTCAGTTTGCTCATCCATTCTGTAGCGCCTCCTTCCAACCACACAGGCTGCAAAGACCTTAAATCTGTAGGAGACATGAAAAAGCTGGGGCTCCTACACTTCTGCCTTCTCAATCCCTGTACTTTCTATACTTGCAGTTATACTCCCCTATTCTTGGCAACGGACCAAGTCAAATGACTCCATCCTGAGAGGTGTGCTCATTCCCTGGAACCGAGTGTTCAGGTAGCTTTGCTGCTTCCTGTTGCATCATAGTCTCCATCCTAATGACCCTGAGCTGATGTTCCTCAATACACTTAGTGTAGACATGATTGTCTTGGATTACACTGGTGTCCAAATGTCCATGTCCTATCAAACATCACCTGCCCTGGCATTTTTATAATATTTTGTTCCATGCTTCAGAAATATTTTGCAACTATGACCCCATTTTCAAGGATTGATAATTTCCATTATATCTGTGATTTGGCAGGAGGAGGCAGAGCTGACAGGTAGGGCAAAGCCTTTCACCTTCAGGGATTTATTAAAAACCTACCTTGCATTTTTTTTTATTGAATCCCTGCCTCTATCTGCACTTTAAGTCCCACTTCTGGTTTGGCTGATTTACTAAAACAAGATGTGGTCACAATATAGTCTATATCCTTTTGTCGAGTAACAGTATTGTCAGTATTTAGGGCCTATGTGGCATTCGCTCCAAAAGAGACTGAAGGCTGAAATGATTGGCTGGAAAATTAAAAATTCCTCACAACAGAATTGGGACTGATTTGGGACTGATATTGCATGTGGTAACACATTTTTGTTGGAAATAATAAGTCCTTCTAAATACGAGAGGCCTATTTTGTCTTCTTTACCCATTCATAGGATGTGGTCATCACTGGCGAGGCCAAAACTTATTCCCATCCCTAGTTGCCTTTGAGAAGGTGGTAGTGAGCTGACTTTCTTGAACTGCTGCAGTCCATGTGCTGGAGGGACATCCACAATTCCATTTGAGAGGGAATTCCAGGACGTTCATTAATCGACATTGAAAGAATGATGATATATCTTCAAATCAGAATGTTGAGTGGCTTGGAGGTGATCTTGAAGGTGGTGGTATTCCCAGGTATTTACTACCCTCGTCCCTCTAGATGAAGGTGATCAGTTAGGTTTGGAAGTTGCTGTCAAAAATGGCTGAATTTCTGCATGCATCCTGTAAATGGTCCAGACTGCTTGTGCTGAGCAATGGTGGTGGAGGGAATGGATCTTCGTGAATATCTTTGTTGTGTTGTTCAAGTTAAATATACCTTCCTTATTTGAAACATATTGGGTAATGCTTAAAAAGATTACTTTAGTCAGATTGTTACAGGAAACATTTTATAAAGTGTAATCCTGCCCAACAACTTCCTTCGTGGAGAATACCTTCTTTAGAAGATATCAGTGTCTGCAGATATCTTAACAGTGCTGAAACAGAGGAGCAAAAATAATTTTTGCTCAATGTTATGATAAAAGTCTTTGGAATTTTAAGTAACACATTCTCTTAATGTTCTCTATATAATGAAAATAGCCCATGTATTAGCCTGTCTTTGTAATTAAAAACAATCATTCCCTGTCAACATTATGATGTAATGGATCATGGATTACTTTTCACAGAGGAACACAGCTATAGAATTTACAATTCACTCAGTTTTTTTTAATTTTTGAGAGTGAATACAGTGCTGAACATGAGAAATTGCTAGCTTCATGAGAATTGCAGCAACTGATAAATGCCACTGATGGCTCATGGGTGCCACTGATTCTCCTCGACTCCTTGATTACTTTGGATAACCTCCTCAATGTCACTCCTCATACTTTCTCACCCTTACAGGTTCTGGGTGCCTACCAGATCTCATTCTACAATTTACTCCCAAACCTAAATATTATTGGTGCTTGCTACATATTTACTCAGCACTAGCCCCCCAGAACAATCACAGTAACATTGGATTGGGTCACATAGACTACCTGTAGTCTTTTTTTATGTCTCCACTATGTCCTTATAAGCCAAATTGCTCTATCTCCATTGGAATGAGATTTTGATTGTCACTTCAGACCTGAGCCCATTTATTATACTTTTATTTTAGCTCTCTTTTCTTAACTTTCATTTTGCCTACCCTGACTACTTCGCACCCTTTATCCCTGCCTTACTACTTTCCTCCCTTCCTGCTCTCCTTCTATCTCTAAGGTTCAAATCTCCCTTCAATAAACTCTTAGTCATCCTGTGTGACTTTCTCACCATTCTGCAAAAAGGCTTCTAGCAATTGACACTGATACATTAGCAACAGCAGTTTCATCTGACCCATTCCCCTCTGTTGCTGATCTTCCTGCCCAGTATATGGACAGGGGGATAACCATAAGTGTTAATTTTCATTCCAGCGGCAAAGGGGTGTCGTGCCTGGCCACCAGGCTCATGGCCCATGGCAGAGCACTTAACAAGAAGGACCATGACATTGATCACCTTTTCTTTACTTTCTGTCATTATGTTCTGTGTTTTGATTTATTTTGCTGTGTTATAAAATGGCACTCGAGAATGGTGACAGTATACAACACTTATCACTGTAATTTGTAACAAAATACATGTGACAATAAATAAATCAAATCAAATCATGCCAGCCACTTTATAATTTTACAAATGGTTTCCCTGACAACTATCAATAGTCAATATCAGTACGATCATTTGACAAACTTGCTACATTCTAGTGCAATTCTGCAGCTGTTTTGCATCACACTCATCAAATATTTTGCAAACAAGTATCTTGACTCTTGAATTGTCTTTGTGTTTTCAGGCTACTTGTTTGACATCGAGTCTTGGATGAGCTATGATTTCCTGCAGCTCATATTTGGGGAAACAATACAATTCTCTTTGACTCATTCCATAATTCTGTCCACCTGCCGTTGACTCTATCTCCCTCCCCAAGTTACTACCTCAGACAGAACAAGACAATTTGCAAACCTGAAATTTGCTTTGATCCAGAACTGGGATTCTAGTATCATTTCCTCTCTGTTAGTCACTGCTTCCATGACATACCACCTTCCCTACCTCACCTCTCTGCTTCTGAAACCCAGTACCATATTTTTTTGTCACCTCCACATTCAAATATCTTAGTGATATCTTGATTGCTATCTTGATGGCCTCTCTTTGTCCTGCCTCCGCAAACTTGAGCTCATGTAACTCTATAGCACTGAACTCATGCAACGCAGAGATCTTCTTAGACATCAGATCAGCCTTCACTGACCTATGTCGACATTTAAACCTCAAAACCACAAAACCTCAAATTTTAAAGTTCTCAACAATATGTTGCTAATCCCACCTAATCTCTTTTCCTTCTCCAGTGCTGGGACTCTTCCAAATCATCTGTTCTTTTCATACTTGAGTATCCTTGCTCCCTTTGTTCCATCATTGGCAGTTGTACTTTCAATACTTGGTGTCCAAATTTTGGATTTTTCTCTCCTAGCCCTTTGGTTTTTCCATCTCCCTCAGCATCTTTACAATTCTTGTTCAAGAATCAACTTTCCCATCAATAATTTGTCACCACTGTCCCCTCTGACCATCTATAAAGACACTATTGGTACAATTCACATTGTTCTGGATGTCCTCATACGTAAACCACAAACAATAGAAACAAACATTTCTGGAGAACTTCAGCAGGCCTGGCAACATCTGTGAATAGGAAATAGAGTTGACATTTTGAATGTAGAACTTCTTCAGAATGGATAACAGCTAAGAAAAGATGGTATTCATGTTGATGATGGGGGTTAGACAGGACAGAAATAAAACCTGAAAATGTGTTGCTGGAAAAGCGCAGCAGGTCAGGCAGCATCCAAGGAGCAGGAGAATCGACGTTTCGGGCATGAGCCCTTCTTCAGGAATGCCCGAAACATCGATTCTCCTGCTTCTTGGATGTTGTCTGACCTGCTGCACTTTTCCAGCAACACATTTTCAGCTCTGATCTCCAGCATCGGCAGTCCTCACTTTCTCCCAGAAATAAAACCTGCCTGATACATCAAGCTGTTTGGAAAGCAAATGGTACGTTAGTTCCTACAACATATTGAACTTAAAAAGTGAAGTTTAACTGCAGTTGCATTAGACCTTAGTAAGACCACACGTGGAATGCTGTTTACCATTTTGAACTCCTTACCTTGGAAGGATATACAGATCAAGTCCTCATTATCTGTATTCCAAGCATCTGGAATTCTCAAGCAACTGGTTTTCAGCAGAGGAATTTCTAAGCTTGGTTCCTAGATAATGGGGACTTTGCTGATACAAACAATTGGAATGAAATAATGGATCAGATGCTTTATTAATTCTAGTTAAAAACTCATCTTGTTGATAGATGAGTTCACAGCCTGGATGTCAGTATTTGAATGTTCTATTAATTCATTCACGGGATGTGGGCATTGCTGACTAGGTAAGCATTTGTTGCTCATCCCTAATTGAGTCCATCCCTTAGAGTCAACCATGTTGCTATGTCTGGACACACATGTAGACCAGATCAGGTTAGATTGACAGTTTCCTTCCCCAAAGGACAATAGTGAACCAGATCTTCACCATCTGCCATGGCGGGATTTGAACCTGAACCCAA
Organism: Chiloscyllium plagiosum; assembly: GCF_037043375.1. Classification (NCBI taxonomy): domain Eukaryota; kingdom Metazoa; phylum Chordata; class Chondrichthyes; order Orectolobiformes; family Hemiscylliidae; genus Chiloscyllium; species Chiloscyllium plagiosum. Next base: position 33,155,726 of record NW_028270141.1, read on the forward strand.
GAGCATCCCCTGTGTGTCTGAATAATACCACTAGGCTATCTCCTCCCCTATATGATCCTAGCAAGTCATTTTTAAAATGCACATTCGCCATGTGACAGTTAATTCCTCCCAGTCACCCCAAATATTTCTCATGTGACAATGGATTCTGCAAACTCGCACCATCCCATTGTCCACACCAGCTAGAGACCAGGGAGACTGGTGTACTTGCCTCACAAGGAGTGAAGCGATGATTCACTCAACTGATTCATGGGATGAGGTGACTGCCTTAATGAAGAAGCCTCATGTTCAAATAAACATAAATGCCTAAGAAGTTTTAACAGTAAGAAGTAGTTTTGAAAAAGCAATTACAATTCTTAAGAGAATTTAACAGTGTAAATATCGAGCAATATTTCCATTGGGTGGCCTTGAATGGGGGCTCACAAACTTTTAGGAATAAGACCGTGAGTAATTTATTCATTCAAGAGCGTTGTGAACTTTTGGAATTCTCTACCTCTGGGGGTCTTGCTGATCAGCTTTTGGAGTATGTTCAAGACTGAGGTTAATAGACTTTTGGAAACATTGGCAATTAAGGAATGTAGGAGAGTATTGAGTTGAGGTAAAAGATCAACCATGATTTCATTTAATTTGTGGAGCAGACTTGAATGGCTAAATGAGATGCATCTGTCGCTTTGATGTATTCCAATACTCAGCAATCATACTCTTCAAAATTCTTTGCTTTCAAGATTTCCATCAACAGTTTATAAACGCTTTCAAATTAACTTTAAAGAACTTCCGAATAATCAATTTTACACCATGAGCATCCTATCAGTTTTATTGGGATTCATCACATAATGATGACAAACACTTAATATGGCAAAATAATAATTTGTGTTTGATTAATGAGCCTCTTAAGTTTCACAGTAAATAACTAAGGAGAGTTACTGCACCACTAAGGCAAATGCAGCAGTAATGAATGTAAATGGAGCAAGCTTTATTATTTAACAATGCTTTCTAGCTAAGTGCATCATTGATTGGTTAAGTGTCATACTGCATTTCTTAAATGGTGTAAGGAAGTCCTTACACTGAAAGATGACAATTTTCGACAAGGCTAGAATCAGGTTTATCAATTCACAAGGGAAGAGAGTGGAGAAAATAAGTCATGCATTCTCCCAGTCCCAGTCCATCAAAGAAAGGCAACATGACTTTCCAAAAGGCAAATTGTATTTAGCACAATCGTTAGTATTTTGTGAGGATATAGCAAAGAGGTTAAATAAACAATGCGATGATGCTGCCACTTTAAGAAGGTTATTTTGTCCTTGGCATTTTTGGAAAGAGGATGTAAAGGCAGAAGTAAGGCAGTGTCTAGTTTAACAATGGAAAGAGATTGCCCAGTTCTCCCAGTTTAGGTTTTTGCAAGTGTGTTATAGCTGTAGCAGTCACAAGATGTGAGTCGAAGGGAGTTGCAAGCTTCAGTAAAGAACTCCTTTGTCGTTTCTAATGAAATCTCCCTATGGAAGTTGTTTCCTCCAGCCTATAAGAATCTGTGTTCTGAATTTACTTTTTGTCAAGGGGTATGCTTAAGGGAACAATTGATTAGTAATAGTTACTATATCAGATCAGTTAAGTTTTCCACTAGTTAGATTAGATTACTTACAGTGTGGAAACAGGCCCTTCAGCCCAACAAGGCCACATCGACCCTCTGAAGAGCAACCCACCCAGACCCATTCCCCTACATTTACCCCTTCACCTAACACTACAGGCAATTTAGCATGGCCAATTCACCTAACCTGCACATCTTTGGACTGTGGGAGGAAACCGGAGCACCTAGAGGAAACCCACGCAGACACGGGGAGAATGTGCAAACTCCACACAGACAATTGCCCGAGGCGGGAATTGAACCCAGGTTTCAGGCGCTGTGAGGCAGCAGTGCTAACCACTGTGCCACCGTGCAGCCCTAAATTCTAATTTCTGTTTTCTTTTTTTGTGTTTCAACTGTAGTACTTAAATAAATTCTGTTTTGCTTAAAGCCGTGTGATTTGACCAGCAGCATCACACCTGGAATACCCACTTCACATCTGCCCTTAGAATAAGAAAAGGTCTGGGTCTAAGTCTTAAAATACTTTGAGGGGGTCTGGTCTAGTCCATAACAACAAGAATCAACTTATTGAGTATTTGAGGTGTAATGATACCAGTTGGTGTTATCACTGCACAAGTCACAACCAAGATCGAAATATGGCTTGATCAATCATGTTTTGATTTATATTGGTATCAATAAGGTGGTCTCTCACTGAAATGCAAGTATCACAATGCTACAGGTTTTGTTTTATCAATACATAAGAAGTTTACTAAACTAAAGAAATGGAACTGAGCAAGGAAATCTCCTGCTGATGACTATCTACTGTCCCCCTGATGGACATATGAGAGGGGGAGAAACATACTTGACCTCAGCCTTACCAATCTGCCAGCTGCAGATGCATCTGGCCATGATACTATTGGTAAGAGTAACCACCATACAGTTTTTGTGAAGATGAAGTCCCACCTTTACATTGAGAATACCCTCTGCCGTTCTATATGACACTATCACTGTGCTAAATGGGACAGACATCAAATAGATCTAGCAACTCTAGGCATCCATGAGTTGCTGTGGGCTATCAAGAACAGCAGAATCATACTCGAACACAATCTACAAATTCTTGGCCCACATAATCCCCCACTTAACCCTTATCATAAAGTCCGGGGATCAACACTGGTTCAATGGAGATTGCAGGAGGGCATGCCAGGAACAATATCAAGCCTGACAAAAAATGAGATATCAATCTAGTGAAGTTACCAGATAGGATTATTTGCATGTTAAACAAAAAAAGCAGCAAGTGATATATAAAGCTTAGCGATCACGCAACCAACTGATTGTATCTGGACTCCGTGGTCCTGCTGCATCCAATTGTGAATGGTGGCGGACAATTAAACAATTCACCGGAGAAAGAGGATCCACAGATATCCCTGCCTTAATGATGGAAGTCACAGCACATCAGTGCAAAAGATATGGTTGAAGCAATCACAACAGTTGTTGTGGTTCTGTTCGCTGAGCTGGAAGTTTTTGTTGCAAACGTTTCGTCCCCTGGCTAGGCGACATCATCAGTGCTTGGGAGCCTCCTGCGAAGCGCTTCTTTGATGTTTCCTCTGGTGTTTATAGTGGTCTGTCCCTGCCGCTTCCGGTTGTCAGTTTCAGCTGTCCGCTGTAGTGGTTGGTATATTGGGTCCAGGTCGATGTGTTTGTTGATGGAGTTTGTGGATGAATGCCATGCCTCTAGGAATTCCCTGACTGTTCTCTGTCTGGCTTGCCTTATGATAGTAGTGTTGTCCCAGTCGAGTTCATGTTGCTTGTTGTCTGCGTGTGTGGCTACTAAGGATAGCTGGTCGTGTCGTTTCATGGCTAGTTGATGTTCATGTATGCGGATTGTTAGCTGTCTTCCTGTTTGTCCTATATGGTGTTTAGTGCAGTCCTTGCATGGTATTTTGTACACTACATTCGTCTTGCTCATGTTGGGTATCGGGTCCTTCGTTCTGGTGAGTTGTTGTCTGAGCGTGGCTGTTGGTTTGTGTGCCGTTATGAGTCCGAGGGGTCGCACTAGTCTGGCAGTCAGTTCCGAGATGCTCCTGATGTATGGTAGTGTGGCTAGTCCTTTTGGTTGTGGTATGTCCTCATTCCTTGGTCTTTCTCTTAGGCATCTGTTGATGAAGTTGCGCGGGTATCCGTTTTTGGCGAATACCTTGTATAGGTGTTCCTCTTCTTCTTTTTGCATTTCTGGTGTACTGCAGTGTGTTGTGGCCCTTTTGAATAGTGTCCTGATGCAGCTTCGTTTGTGTGTGTTGGGGTGGTTACTTTCATAGTTTAGGACTTGGTCTGTGTGTGTGGCTTTCCTGTATACCCTTGTAGTGAATTCTCCGTTCGGTGTTCTCTGTACCATCACGTCTAGGAATGGGAGTTGGCTATCCTTTTCTTCTTCTCTCGTGAATCGGATTCCTGTGAGTGTGGCGTTGATGATCCGGTGTGTGTTTTCTATTTCCGTGTTTTTAATGGTTACAAACGTATCATCGACATATCTGACCCAGAGTTTGGGTTGAATTTGTGGTAGGACTGTTTGTTCTAACCTTTGCATAACTGCCTCTGCTATGAGTCCCGAGATTGGTGATCCCATGGTGATCACAACAGTCTTTAGTCATCTTAGCCTTCTGCAAAGGGCCCCAACATCACAGATGCCAGTCTTTAGCCAATTTGATTCATTCCACGTGGTACCTAGAAATGATTGGAAGCAGTGGAAATTACAAATACCTTGGGTCCTGACAACATTTTGACTATAGTATTGAAGACTTATGCTCCAGGACTTGCAGTACTCTTAGGCAATCTGTTCCAGTCCTGATGAAGGGCTTATGCCTGAAATGTTGACTGTCCTGCTCCTTGGATGCTGCCTGAGCTGCTGTGATTTTCCATTGCCATACTTTTTGACTCTGACTCTCCAGCATCTGCAGTCCTCACTTCTCCTACAAGCTATTCCAGTCCAGCTACAACCTTAGCATATACATAACCATGTGATAACTTGCCCAGATATGTTCTGTACACAAAATGCAGGTCGAATCCAACCCAGCCACTTATCACCTCATCAGTCAACTCTCGATGATCAATAACGTGATGGAAGGTGTCATCAACAGTGCAATCAAGCAGCACCTGCTCAGCAATAACCTGCAGTTTGTGTTCCACCGGGCAAGTCAGCTTCTAACCACTCACAGGGTGTGGGCATTGCTGGTCAGGCCAGCACTTATTGCCCATGTCTAGTTGCCCTTGTGAGGTTGGAGGTGAGCTGCCTTATTGAACCACAAATTCATGTGCTGTACGTAGAACCACAATGGCATTAAAGAAGGAATTCCAGTATTTTGACGCAGTGACCTGAAGGAAGAATGATATATTTCCAAGTCAGGATGATAAGTGACTTGGAGGGAAACTTACAATTGTTGGTTTTGTTGTGTATCTGCTGTCCCACTAGGTAGTCATGGGTTTGTAAGTGGCTATCTAAGGAGCTTTGGTGAATATTTTCAGTGCATCCTGTAGATAGTCATGTTGCTACAGAGCATTGGAGATGGAGATAGAGAATACTTGAGGTTGTGATACTAATCAAGTAAATTGCTTTGTCCTGGATGGTATCAAGCCTCTTGAATGTTGTTGAAGCAGCATTCATCCAGGCAACTGGGGAGTATTCCATGACCCTCTTGAATTTGTGCCCTGTAAAGTTTGCATAGGCTTTAGAGAATCAGGAGATGATTTACTAATTTCAAGATTCCTCATCTCTGACCTGCTCTTGCAGTCACAGTGCTTACATGATTAGTCCAGTAGGAAGGAAATATCATTTCTGCTTCTGTCTAACATATTATGTTTCAAAATTGCATGGTTGCAAATAATTTCAAAGTTGAGATATTTGTCACAGGTGAAGTGCCGGAAGACTGGAGGTTGGCTAACGTGGTGCCACTGTACAAGAAGGGTGGTAAGGACAAACCAGGGATCAATAGACCAGTGAGCCTGACGTTGGTGGTGGGCAAGTTGTTGGAGGGAATCCTGAGGGACAGGATGTACATGTATTTGGAAAGACAAGGATTGATTAGGGATAGTCAACGTGGCTTTGTGTATGGGAAAGCATGTCTCACAAACTTGATTGAGGTTTTTGAAGAAGTAACAAAGAGGATTGATGAGGGCAGAGTGGTAGATGTGATCTATATGGACTTCAGTAAGGCATTCAGCAAGGTTCACCATGGGACACTGGTTAGCAAGGTTAGATCTCACGGAATACAAGGAGAACTAGCCATTTGGATACAGAACTGGCTCAAAGGTAGAAGACAGAGGGTGGTGGTGGAGGGCGTTTTTCAGACTGGAGGCCTGTCACTAGTGGAGTGTCACAAGGATTGGTGCTGGGTCCACTACTTTTTGTCATGTATATAAATGAACAGGATGCGAGCATAAGAAGTATTGTTAATAAGTTTGCAGATGACCCTAAAATTGGAGGTGTAGTGGACAGCGAAGAAGGTTACCTCAGATTACAACAGGATCCTGATCAGATGTACCAATGGGCTGAGAAGTGGCAGATAGAGTTTAATTCAGATAAATGCAAGGTGGTGCATTTGGGAAAGCACTTGTACACTTAATGATAAGGTCCTAGGGAGTGTTGCTGAACAAAGAGACCTTGGCGTGCAGGTTCATAGCTCCTTGAAATGGGAGTCGCAGGTAGATAGGATAGTGAAGAAGGCATTTGGTATGCTTTCCTTTATCGGTCAGAGTATTGAGTACAGGAGTTGGGAGCTCACGTTGTGGCTGTACAGGACATTGGTTAGACCACTGTTGGAATATTGCGTGCAATTCTGGTCTCCTTCATATTGGAAAGATGTTGTGAAACTTGAAAGGGTTCAGAAAAGATTTACAGGGATGTTGCCAGGGTTGGAGGATTTGAGCTATGGGATGAGGCTGAAAAGACTGGGGTTGTTTTCTCTGGAGCGTCGGAGGCTGAGGGGTGACCTTATAGAGGTTGACAAAATTATGAGGGGCATGGATAGGATAAATAGACAAAGTCTTTTCCCTGGGGAGGGGGAGTCCAGAACGGTAGGGCACAGGTTTAGGGTGAGAGGGGAAAGACATAAAAGAGACCTAAGAGGCAACTGTTTCACTCAGAGGGTGGTACGTGTGTGGAATGAGCTGCCAGAGGAAGTGGTGGAGGCTAGTACAATTGCAACATTTAAGAGGCATTTGGATGGGTATATGAATAGGAAGTGTTTAAAAGGATATGGGCCAAGTGCTGGCAGGTGGGACTAGATTGGGTTGGGATATGTGGTCGGTATGGCTGGGTTGGACCGAAGGGTCTGTTTCCATGCAGTATATCTCTATGACTCTATGATTTTATGACACACAGCATTGAACATCTTTTGTTTGACGATTTCCTCCACAGTTGATTCCCTTTCATAAACTACAGTGTAAAGTTAAACCTGTACTAGAAAATTGAAAATAGCATGCCTTGTGATTTATTTCATGGAATATTTTGGTGCATTTTAATATTGATTCAGTTCAGATTTACAAATTAAATAATCCAAGTTGTGCATATTCTCTTATCAGTGATTTTCGTAAAGCAGTGTTTTGAATTACATATATTTAATATGTTAATAGTCACAGCTACAAATGTTAAAGCAGATCTCAATCTTTGCTTAATGTGAATTGTTGCTTGAGACTTGAGTCATAGTGTCATAGAGGTGTAGAGCATGGAAACAGACCCTTCAGTCCAACCCGTCCATGCCGACCAGATATCCCAACCCAATCTAGTCCCACCTGCCAGCACCCAGCCCATATCCCTCCAAGCCCTTCCTATTCATATACCCAGCCAAATGCCTTTTAAATGTTGCAATTGTACCAGCCTCCACCACCTCCTCTGGCAGTTCATTCCATACATGTACCACCCTCTGCGTGATAAAATTGCCCCTTCGGTCCCATTTATATCTTTCCCCTCTCACCCTAAACCTATGCCCTACATTCCTGTTCAGCCGCAACATGACTTCCCAGCTTCTGTACTCAATACTCTGACCAATAAAAGAAAGCATACCAAAAGTCTTCTTTACTATCCTATCTACCTCCAACTCCACTTTCAAGAAGCCATGAACCTGCACTCCAAGGTCTCTTTGTTCAGCAACACTCCCCAGGACCTTACCATTAAGTATATAAGTCTTGAAAAGATTTGCTTTCCCAAAATTCAGCACCTTGCATTTATCTGAATTAAACTCCATCTGCCACTTCTCGGCCCATTGGCCCATCTGATCAAGGTCCAATTGTAATCTAAGGTAACCCTCTTCGCTGTCCTCTACACCTCCAATTTTGGTGCCATCTGCAAACTTACTAACTGTACCTTTCATGCTCGCATCCAAGTCATTTATGTAAATGACAAAAAGTCCTGCGGAATTTGAGTAAATGGCAATCTTTCCATATAAAGTTCACCAACTATAAGACACTGTGATTTTATTTTGTGTAAATTTTATTTCTCCCATGATAGTTGATCCTGGTAAGATTTCAGTAATGAGCTGAGCTTCATGAGGAAAGGAGAATGGAAAATCCATTCGATCGACTAGTCTGACTGCTGGTCAGAGCATGGGTAGATTTTTGAATGAAGATCACACCGTGCAGCTATTAATAAAGCAAGCCTATGACAATTACTCGTTCAGGCTCAACCAAAAAGAAAATGTCTCATGGGAAAGGTTTTAGATTACTATTAGAACACGTGGAACAAATCCCTGGCAATCTCCACTGACTTCAGGGAAGTGGGAAGAAAAGCAGGCAAGCAATTAGGAACAAAGGTTTTTGATGAAGTCAAGTAAGGGGTTTTCCACTAACTGCAGCCGTTTACCCTATTTGTCTAAAAGAAAGAAAATTCTGCGTTTATAACACACTGTACACAACTTCAGTTAATTCCAGAAGTATTTTTTAGCTAGTGAAGGGCTTTCAAAGGGTTGTCACAGTTTGCCGTTGTAATATAACAAATGCAGCATGGTTTAACCATGGCAATCTTGTAAAGATTGTCAATGTGATATGGCCAAATAGTCTGTTTCTTTCAATGATGTTGATTGACTGATGAATATTAAAAATAAAATCCTACTGCTCTTTTGCTCCTCTTTTAATCTATTTCTGTTATGAACCTCTCAGTGATGGGTTATCTGCTGCCACATAAAGAAATAAGAAGTTTTGGGACGTAAAAGAAAATCATTCTCAACACTGCACATGAAGTGTCATTTTCCATAATGGTCATTAAAACCACTTGTTGAGTCAGCATTTGTTGCTCATACTATTACCCTTGAGAAGATGATGGTGGGCTGCTTTCTTGAACTACTGCAGTCTCTGTGCTGTAGGTAGACCCACAATTCTATTTGGAAGTGAATGCTGTCTGGGTTGGAGGGCAACTTGCAGGTGATGGTGTTTCCATGTATCTGCTGACCTTGTTCTCCTAGATGGAAGTGTTTTGGAAAGTGCTGTCTAAAGAGCCTTGGCAGATTTCTGCAATGCATCTTGTAGATATACACACTGCTACCACTGAGTGTCAGTGCTGGAGGGAGTGGATGTTTGTGGATGGGGTGCCAACCAAGCAGGCTGCTTTGTCCTGAATGGTGTCAAGTTTCTTGAGCATTGGAGGTGCTGCATCTATCGGGGCAAGTGGGAACTATTCCATCACACTCCTCGATTGTGCCTTGTGCATGGTGGACAGGCTCTGGGCAATAAGGAGGTGAGTTACTTGCTGCAAGATTCCTAGCTCCATCATTTACTCCATTTAAGACTGGATTGGACAGATTTTGGGTCTCAGGAAATCCAGGGACATCTGGAATGGGCAGGATAGAGGAGTTTAAGCAGAAGATATTAGATTAGGTTAGATTCCCTACAGCGTAGAAACAGGCCCTTTGACCCAACAAGTCCACACCAGCCCTCTGAAGAGTGACCCACCCAGACCCATTTCCCTCTGACTATTGCACCTAACACTATGGGCAATTTAGCATGGCCAATTCACCTGACTTGCACATCTTTGGACTGTAGGAGGAAACCGGAGCACCCGGAGGAAACCCGTGCAGACACGGGGAGAATGTGCAAACTCCACACAGACAGTCACCCAAGGCTGGAATCGAACCTATGTCCCTGGTGCTGTGAGGCAGCAGTGCTAACCACTGAGCCAATGTGCCACCGTCAGCCATGATCATATTGAATGGTAGAACATGTACATGCAGCCGTATGGTATACTGAAGCTCCTACTTCTTGTGTGAAATATAAATTGGGAGAGAAAAGTGTTCTTATGACATAATAAATGAGGTGACTCCCAATACATGTATGTTCTACCAGGCATTCACTTGCTGATATTTTCCCTTGTTGAGCATGAGAGAGAGAAAAATATTACAGTGCAAGCAAGTTTCTGTTTGCACCCTCAGTGGGATTCCTCAATTTCAAATAGGATTTCATTCAGGGTTGCTTTTTAACCTTTAAACATTACATTTTCAAAAAATGTTGTTGATTATTCTACGCTGACCACATAGTATGATTGGTTACATGGGTTGCAAAGGCTAATCAAGTTTGATCTCAAAAGTGAAGTGGGTATATTTCACTGCTAATTTGACTTGATGTTCAGTCACTACCCTTCCATCTTCTAGCCCAACTCTCCGAGCCAGCCTCATCCTTGAATATTTCCAATGCAACTCCACAGCCTCGCTCCTCAGTTCTAACTCCTACTGGGCTCTGCATGTCAGCAGGCAGAGAGGCTACAGAAAGGCTTTGACAGGCTAGGAAAGTGGGCAAAGACATGGCAGATAAAACTCAACGTGGGAAGGTGTGAAGTCACCCACTACCTCATCACCTCAGTGGATCTCCCATCCACAGCTTCCAACCTCATAATTCCACAGCCTGCACTGCCCAGTTCTACCTCTTACCCAAAACTCACAAACCTGACTGCCGCGGTCAACGTATTGCCTCTGCCTGCTCCTACCCTCCCCCCCCCCCCCACCCCAAACTTATCTCTTCATATCTCAACACTGCCCTGCCTGCCTTGGTCCAGGAACTCCCTGCATACATTCAGGACATCAACCATGCCCTCCACCTCCTCCATGATTTTCATTTTCCCAGCCCTCAATGCCTTATCTTCACCATAGACATCCAATTCCTGTACACGTCCATCTGCCCTGGCAAATGCCTTCAAACACTCCGTTTCTTCCTTCCTGTCGACCCAACCAGTACCCCTCCACCAATACACTTATTCAATTGGTGGATACCATGCCCTCACTAATTTATCCTTCGAATCCTCCTACTTCCTTCAGACCAAAGGAGTAGCCATGGGCAGCCACATGGGCCCCAGTTGTGCCAGCCTCTTCATAGGATAAGTGGAATAGTCCATCTTCTGTAGTTACACCGGCATTATCCCCTACCTTTTTCTCTGCTTCATTGATGATGGTAACGGTGTCACCTCGTACTCCCACGAGGAGGTTGAACAGTTCATCAACTTCACAAACACCTTCCACCCTGTTCTCAAATTCACCTGAACCATTTCGGACACCTCCCTCTCCTTCCTGGACCTGTCTGTCTCCATCTCCAGCAACTGACTCAACACAGACATCTATTTCAAACGCACTGACTCCGCAGCGACCTTGACTACACCTACTCCCACATGCTTTCCTGTAAAAACGCTATCCCTTACTCCCAGGTTTCTCTTAAGGTAAACTTTCAAGTTGAACTTTTAGTTAGGAAGGCAACCACAATGTTGTCGTTCATTTTTTTGAGGACTGAAATATAAAAGCAGGGATGTACTTCTGAGTATTGTGAGCAATTTTGGGCCCTATAACTTAGGAGGGATGTACTGTCCCTGAAGTGGGTTCAGAGGATGTTCACAAGAATGATCCCAGGAATGAAAGACTTAACATATGAGGAATGTTTGTGGACTCTGGGACTATATCAATGGAATTTAGAAGGATGAGGGGAAATCTGATTGAAACTTACAGAATACTGAACGGCCTGGACAGAGTGGACATTGGGAAGACGTTTTCATTGGAAGGAGAAGTGAGGACCCGGAGAAAGGTTTTTCCATCCCATTTTCCCACTATCAGCCATGATTGAATGGCAGAGAAGACTAGATGGGTTGGATGGCCTAATTTCTGCTCCTATGTCTTATGATCTTAAGGGTCGTACAGATTCCATGTTGCATACCTAATGACAGTGATATCAGATCTCAAATCAAGCTCAGCTTCAGCCACAGCATGAAGCTTTAATCGAAGCAAAGGTATCTAAGCAGTCCCAAGTTATGTTTATGGATCTCCTTGTTGCAAATAAATGTAAATGTAAATACATTACTAATTTAAATGCATATATTTTACACACTTCACAAACGCACATCTCCGGAGATCTGTGGAAGTAATGAGGTCATTACAGTGCTGGCAATAATGGATTGACGTTCACATGTGGGGTGATGGTCTCGGGGCTCATCACTTACAACAGCGTAATTGGGTTTCCTTTGTCCTCACTTTATATCCCACCGGCCTCCATATTCAAAGGATCATTCTCTGCTATTTCAGATAAGTCAAGCAGTATGCCTTCACCAAACACATATTCCCCTCACTCCGCCTGTCTGCATTTCACAGATATCTTTCCCTCTGGGACATCCTCATCCACTTCTGGACCACCAACACCACTTACCACCCTTTTTGACAGCTTCCCATGTAACCACAGAAGGTGCAACACCTGCACCTTCACCTCCTCCCTGCTCACCGTCCAAGGCCCTAAACAGTCTTTCCAGCTGAGGCAGCATTTCACCTGTACCTCCTCCAATCTTGTGTCTTATATTCACTGCACTCAATGTGGTATACTCTACATTGGAGAAACTGAATGCAGATTGGGTGACCGCTTTATGGAACACCTCCAGTCTGTGCGCTAGCAGGACCCTGACCTTCCTGTAGCTGCTCATTTTAACACAGTGTCCTGCTCGCAAGCATGCATGTCTATCCTCAGCATGCTGCAATGTTCCAATGAAACACAGTGCAAACTGGAAGAACAACGTCTCATCTTCAGATAAGACACTTTACAGACTTCTGGACTATTGGGTTCAACACCTTTAAATTGTGAACCATTGCACTTACCATCCTTTCAAGTCTGGCAGGTGGCACACAATTGTTCTAGCAATCTCACATTCCGATAAATTAATGCAAACTGCTTTTTTCACCAATACTCCACACCCAATACCCCCACCGCCACCTTCACCCCTCCCCTGCTTCCCCCCCCCCGCCCCCCCCGCAAACTATGACATAAATGCTGTCCCTCTGCAGTTCACTCCAGCTGTAATGAAGAGTCATCTAGACTTGAAACGTCAGCTTGCTCTGTCTCCATGGACACTGCCTGACTCACCATGTTTCCAGTATTTGTTGTTTTCAGTTCAGATTACATCATCTGCTGTAATTTATTCCTTCAGATAGTATATGCACTGGTTTACTTATATTTGGATAAACAAAATTGCATGCAGGGCATAATTAAATAATTAAATAATTTGCTACCTTACATCTAAATGTTAATCGTTCTACCGTTTTCACTCCAACACAGTAAACCTACCCAGTCAAACTTATTGTTAGGTTAAAACCTCAACTGAGGAAATATCAGATCATTGAAGGAACTTCGTTAGCTTTATGTGCTGGACACATCGAAAGCTGAAAGCTTCCAATATCCCTAAAAGTCTTACGCTTTTCTGTGCAATGTTTTCTTTTAGCTTTTTGTCATATTTTTAAGTGCAGGTCATGCATTCAGTTTCCAGTATTATTTTTAAACTTAATTAATAATTATCACCTTCCTGATTCCTTGTGAAAATTATTCCACACTCATGTTACAGAATACTTTATTGTTTAGTAGTATGAATAGGAAGGGTATAGAGGGATAACGTGGACAAGCTGGACCACAAACAAACAAAAATACACACACACACACACACACACACACATACACAGAGCTGAGGAATCATCAAGACTCAAAATGTTAGCTTGCTCTCCATGGATGCTGCCTGACTGGCTGTGATCTCCAGCATTATTTGTTTACAGTACAGATTCCAGCATCGGCACTAATTCATTCCTACCTATTCATTCCTATTTCCATGACCACTCATTTCTATCGGGTCCTTACCTGCAAATGACAGAACTGAAAGAAAATAGATGGCTCCTGAGGTTGCGTTATCACCTCCATCCACCACCACCACAATTAAAGATCCTAAATGATGCAGCAGAATTGGATAGTTTTGAAGTTTGCCATCTCAGAATTGAATTTCAATGGTGAGTCCTTAACGATTGAGAAAATCCTCACTCGTGAAGGTGGTTGACTGGTCTATTTTACCAGAGTGGTTTTGCTTTAGAAAGGTTGGTCTGTTCTGGTACTTAATTTCTCGAAGCATAGGTTTCCTTCCTTACAGATGAGTACTTAAATGCATGAAGCTGATTGGAGAAGGAAACCAGTGCATTTTTTCCAAAATTATGGTACTTCTGTAGTACATTTTTCAACAAGTAAGAGCAGAACTTTTCTAAATTTGTCACGATAAATCACTCAAACTGAGATATATGCTTTGAATGTAATCTAGAAAATCAATACCTCATTTTCCAGGGAAATGTTCTTTAATGAAGGAAGCAATTTTTCTGTGCACAAAGAAGTATGTTCTTGGACGTGGGCATCAACTGACATTCACAGTTTAGGAATGCAGATTTTAACTCTATCATTTAATGAAATGATTAGCTATGGTTCTGGGTGTTATCATTCAGCAGCCATATCTCTGCTGTGTGGTTAAGAGCAAAGTTAGTCTAACTTAAGGATTGCTAGTGTGTGCTCACTCCATCGGCAGTGTAACTTGGGCACACATTTACCCTGGGGTGTGACCTTTCAGCCTAACATGGGTACATTGTGGGTCTCTATCCAAGAAGTATTTCAGTTTTAGCTATCAAAAATGGATAAGAATCACCTTTTTTTTAAATCTTCATAGATCTAGACAATTGCTTCAACATAGACTCCGAGGACGATTCTCAAATATGTTGAGATCATGGGAATTCCTAACATGGAGAGTCACATAAAGTATCCCCTCGAATATAAAGACTGAAAGAACTGCAGATGCTAGAAATCAGGAGCAAAAACAGAAGTTGTTGGAAAGGCTCCACAGGTCAGGCAGGACAGATATAGCTAGCCTTAAGACAGAGAACAGAGAGTTCACACATTTTATTGCCAAAGGTGAAAAAGACTAGTTTTTCTTAATTACCAGATTTAAGAGATCTGGGTCAGTATCTGTTTTCCAGCTCTTTCATTGCTTTTCTGATGGAAAAGTAGGAACACACTGAACATACTAGACATTTTGGTTCTAATACTTAGAAATGGCAAAATTGCTAAATTGATTCCTTAAAGTTCTTTTATGGAAAGTGGGTTGCACAGGCAAAGCCAGCATTTGTTGCCCCATCCCTAACTGCCCTTGAACTGAGTGGCTTGCTCACCATCCCAGAGGCAATCACATTGTTTTGTGTCAGGAGTCCCATAGGCCAGAAAAGGTAGGATTGGCAGCTTTGCTTTTCTAAAGGACGTTGGAGGAATAGGTAGCCCCTTAGGACATATAACCAACTAGGAGAAAGTGGCCCCCCTCACTTTCTCCTAGCCACTTAGGACAATTGCTTTAATTGCAGGTTTATTGTTCCAGATCACTTATTATTTCAAATCCTTCAGCTGACATGATGTTATTTTCTATTCATTCATCGTCTGTGGGTGTTGCTGGTAATTAATTGTCTATTCCTAATTGCTCTTGAGAAGGTAATGCTGAGCTGCCTTCTTGAACCACTGCAGTTCATTTGGTGTATGTCCACCTAACAGGCTGTTTGGGAGGCAGTTACAGGAATTTATTTCAGTAACAATGAAGCATGGTGATATAGTTCCCAGACAGGATTGTCTGTGGTTTGGAGGGTAACTTGCAGCTAGTGGTGTTCTAATGCATATTGTATTTCAACAGTGAGATATACAATTGTACTTTCATATCATTTACTGCAAGTTTGTGTTCCTGGAATTTCAGCTTAAAGCCAGGGATTGACCTGTGGGTTTAACAATTAGCTTTTAATAACTTGAATACCCATAATTCCAAGATTGAAGAAATTACCTCAGGAGCTATCCAGAGAACTTTATAGACTCTGGCATTCATTTTTCTTGTATATCTGCTCGGAAGTAATTTGAGATAGAGGTATGTAGCAAGGTCCAAAGTGCTGTGAAGATTTTTTCTTGATGGAGTCACATGCTAAGTAATGTTCTGAAGAAATGGAAAATATAGAGTGTTGGGATACAATCATTGGAAAAGAAGTAAAGTTCATTGAAGTTTTAAAAAAAGGAAACAGGATTGAAACACCTTCCAGGATAGGATTGCATGAGAAGGAAACTAAGTCATGAGCATAACAATAAAAAAAGCAAACTACAGCTCCATCAAATAAGTTGAAATTTTAATTATTTCAAACTCATCTAAGTATTAAAAAAGAATACTTCCCCCTTATTAATGAGCAGCAGTGAGTCTTGTTGAAGGTATGGCACCAGATGATTTTTGAATTGTAACAATATTTGTAAACTGTATCAGGGTTACTGATTCTAATGTAATCCAATTGCTTCTGTTCAATCCATAAAGAGTGCTTGAGTTATGTCCACAAGTGTGGTTAAAAATCTATGAGTCGATGTGAAAAAGGTACAGAAAGTTTTCTTTTCACATTTGTCTTCATTTTTGTTGTTAATAAACATTTGTTGTATTGCTAAAAATAAAGACTGCTGTCGCATGTACTGAGATACAGTGAAAAGTATTGTTTTGTGTGTTATACAGGCAGATCATACAACACAAAGTGCCTCTGGGTAGCAGAACAGAGTATAGAATACAGTGTTACAAGTAGTTTAGTCAAAGATCTCTTTAGTAACAAAAATGTTGCCATCTATCCAGCTAGGTTCCTGTGAGGGATATGACTTATCTGGTATTAACATCAACTGAGCATATTCCCAGAACAACTGGGGCCACAAGATCATAATAATGTGCTGGCCCTGTCATTCTTGATGGCAGTGGTCCAGAGTTTGAAAGGCACTGTCTAAAGAGTTTTACTGAGTTGCATGTCAGCCAATGTGTTCCTGTGTTCCCACATCATTAGTCTGGGTCTCTGGATTGCCAGTCCGGTGACATTATCACAATGCCATTGTTATACACAGCTCATCGAATCATCCTCCTGATTCATTGAATGTCTAAAGAGTTCAATATTTATCATGGGCAATGTCTCTGTGATTCAAAACATTTAATTGAAGGAAGAAGGGCATGATTGAAATTTCTGAACAGTAGTAACTTTTGCAATCCTGTTTGTAATTCCTTCAGGTTGGGAGCCAGTTTACAGTTTTCATGTGATGACAGCTATGTGCTTCAGGGGTCCAAAAGCATTACTTGTCAGAAAGTGACAGACACATTGGTTGCTTGGAGTGACCACAGGCCAGTCTGCCGGGGTAAGTGATCAAAAATGGTTTCCAAATCAAGTTATTTCATGTAAAGTATGCTGTCACTCTGCTTACAGAATGAAAGGCTTTGTTGTTTTCCATTTTCACACATAGTGTACTCATTCAGTATCTTATCCATATAGGCTATTTATAAAATGCTAAGTAAACTATTTGGAGGATTATCAAAAAAAATGAGGACTGTGGTTCAAAATTAATACATTTTTGGGTTGTTCCTCATTCCTTAAAATCCATGTGTTACGTGGTCCAGAATGTGTGCACCACTGTGTTATCACAGGAAATTAATCGAGCTATGAATTAGTTATGTGGAACTTATATTCCAGAGAAAGGCTACACAGTCCAACCTATCTCTGTCGGTACTTATGATACACAAATGAACCTCACTTCCACTTTCCCTTTACCCTTTCAATGTTTCCACTATTTCTTCCTCCCTTTATTTGTGACCTAACTTGCCCCAAAGGCATTTGTGTTAGTTGTCTCAACCATTCCAGGTTTTTAATGAGATTTCCTCTTCTGGTATACTTGGATATAAAAAAAAACTCATTGTCCACATAGGGTTGAGTCTTGTAGTTATTCATAGGTACAAGTTTCACATTCTCATCAATCTCGAGTAAATTTCTCCTGAATGCTTCAATGCATTAATTAGTGACAGCTCTGACTTTTGAACTTACAACAATTGCAACAAATCTTCTCCATGCGAAATAAATTGAACTCCATCATAATTTTAATAACCTCTGTTAGGCCACCTCTCAGTCTTTTGTCGAGGAAAAAGAAAAGCCCAGCTTGTACAATCTTTCCTGATATAATCTTTGTCTTTTTTGCGCCTTTTGCAATGCTTCCATGTCCTATTTTTGTTACATGCAAGTCAAAATTGTTATGATCACTGCAGAGATCAGGAACATAAAATATTCAAATGGAAGAAAATTTCTTTAATAGAAGATTTTACATTTTAATTAGTATTGTAACAATCAATCCAAAATTAAGCATGGATTAACTGCCAAATTATATTCAATGGATATCGCACATTAAACAGTTCGTAGTTGATCAACAAAGGCCGATCTTGCAGATTTTAGTCATCCCTTCATATATGGCACTCATCTCAGCTACTCAAAACTTGCCCCTTTCCTGGTGGAGGTTCAGTTTCTTTATCCATGTCGGAGTAAGGACTGAAATTCTTTCCAATAGCAGTTTTTTTTTCTCAGATCTGGTTGTAAGTCTTTCATTTATGTGCCAAGCCATTATCAACAATGGCTTCACTCTATCTGAGTTCCTCAAACAGAGTTATTATTAAAAAGGTTCGCTTGACAGACAGTCCCCAGCTTTGTTCATGACATTTCTCAGAGTTGGCTTTCCTGCTGCCTCCCTCTCTTAACTGTCCTGCACTCCTGTTTAAAAAAAAAACAGAATTTCCCAAGTCTCTGTCCATTCTGACAATGAAATTTGGCCTCCCAGCTCAGTGTACTTTTCTTCCTAATCAATATCTGTTTCCCACGCAACTAAGTTGTGGCTGATATCTCGAAGTTTGATGTGACAGGAATTCCAATTTACACATTTCTCCTAGAAATCTGGAGGTTTAAGGTAGCATTTAATGGGATGGGTGGGGGTCTTGTCTGCTGGCTGGAGAGGTTGATGTTGCCTCCTTGTGGCAAGGCCCTCAGAATTAACTGCAAATCATACATTTGACTGCACAGTGCTGGTCCTTTCTCAGGAACAAGGACCCCAGAGACAGAAGTCCCATAGCTCAGTGTTGCCAGTCAATGAGAAGCTGGCAGGTCTTTGCTGCTCAGCAGCACTACTGAACAGGCAATGGTTACTGCTAGTACTATAACCCTTTGATACCTTAGATTGCTAATACACACAGACAGAGGCAAGTGGTGATGGGAACACTATTACATGTGTGGGCAAGTGGGAAGTGTCTGAAAGCAAGCGCAAAGGTTTAAATCTCCCTTCAAGCATTTAGTGCTTTTCAGTGAGGAATATATGTGTGAGACTGCAAGTAAGACTGATTGTGCTTTCTTCTAAGGTTCCCTGCATTGCCAGTCCAGCACTCATTGCTGAATTCATATGAAAGGTAGCAAGCTGAGACGTTATGTGGGCAAACGTTGACCAGTTAAGAACCTAGTTTCATGATTGGGGAAGTAGGCCACTTAGGAACATAGAGTCATAGAGATGTACAGCATGAAAACAGACCCTTCGGTCCAACTCATCCATGCTGACCAGATATCTCAACCTAATCTAGTCCCACTTGTCAGCACTCGGCCCACATCCCTCCAAACCCTTCCTATGCATACACCCATTCAGATGCCTTTTAAATGTTGCAATTGTATCAGCCTCCACCACTTCCTCTGTCAGCTCATTACTTGCATAACTTCCTGTTACAGATGTAATCAGGGCAATAGTGGGAGGGTGGCAGAATCCTTACCCATCTTTGCCACAGCAAGTACAAAAAACAGTTTCCAAATCATGTAATTCTTCGTGGTACTCAGCACTTGAAGTATGGATTAATCAAAATTCTGCAAAAGTTTAACAGTGCTCTTCTGCTTTTCATTTCTTATTCCTTGGGAAAGAAACTAGGGTGCTTTGTTTGGAGTTTTGAGGCTCAGCTCCAGCTGCCATTTATTGATATTGAAATGAACCTGTGAATTAAACAACTCCACCTCCAGAAGGAAAGCTTGGTGTCCTTCGGAAATATTAAAATTGTAAATCAGATTCTCAAGTCCAAATCCTTTATGAAGAGAGTGGTCCTGCCTGCACCAATTCCTGTGGAACATTACTTTTCATCTTTTGAAAGTTTGGGTAATCCTTCCTCCTACATTCTCTGTTTTTTATTTTGCAGCTAGTCTGTGATTCATTCCATTACTTTCCCTTGGTTTCACATTCTTTTGCTGTAGTCACAAATGACAGGTGTTTTGAAAGTCTATGTATGTTGCATCCACTGTTTATCATTGTCTACTCTGTTTAAATTGCTTAGTTTAAAAATTCAATGTTGTTACAACAACATGACTTTCACTGTTGAATCTGTGCTAATTGTTCTTTGTTCTATATTTGGTTCTGTTATGACATGGGATAAACCCTCCTGCTGAATTTAAAACCAGCAAAGATTTATCAAATTCAGTAATCTGTAAAAATTCGATAGGCCAAGAACTAGTTAAAGTAAAAATTAACAACTTCATTTCTAAAAATATAACAAAGCATAATTAACTGACAACTATTCACAAGTCCTTACTCTAACCTATTATAATACCTTTTATAATACAAGTCCGATAAAAATCATAATTACGATTTACAAAACAAAACTTCTTACCTCAAAAACAGTTCTTCTATTCGGATCTTCATGTGTCTTTTTTTCTCCTTCTTACGGATTCTGTTTCACAGGTTATTGATTGGTAAAGGTACTTATAAGAGAGCTATTTTTCAGGTTCTCTGTTTACACGCTGGGGCTTGGCAATTCTCCTCCCCACTGTTCAATTTTCCCCAGTCTTATACCCCAGAGCATCGGATTGTGTCATTGGCTTTTAAGATTATCAGTATACTCAATTCAAACTTTGATTGGAATTTGGTATTTTTCGGGGGATAATTTAAACTAATTGGCTTAATTTGAATCACTTTTTTGTTGTTTCCCAGCAACTGGCTACTCCAGTAGCTGGGGCACATGTTACATCATGCCTTATTGAGAACACTTGGTGCTGTCACTGCTTGCTTTTTTAACTCTCTTAAATGGTACAGTTCACCCACATCTTCATAATAGTTCATAACATGAACAACAAATGCCTCCCATGGATGCCATTTGTTAGCATGTTATGAACCAAATATAGAACAAACAACAATTAGCACAGATTCCAAAACCTCACTTTACCACATGAAAACGGAAATCCAAGTGGGAGGAAATCCAATTTTTGCCCCACATTTAAAATTTGGAACCTAACATCTGCAGCACTCACCATTTCCAATCTGCAACAAGGCCAGAGAAAAATGGTTCAGGGCTGAGAGTGTGGAGGAAAATTGATTCCCTCAAAAAAAAAACAAAATGTGGTCATTTGCATACCATTGAAAATCCAGCCATAGGTTCTTCATAGATAGGAAAGTAAATCTAAATTGCAGCAAATGCAACTTGAACTTGCATGTTCCACTTTTGTCATAGCAAATGTCACTAATGCATTTCACAGGAGCTTTATCAAGCACAATTTCACATTGAGCCAAACAATTGAGGCTCGTCACCAAATACTTGGACAAAGATATTGCTTTAAAGGGCATCTTAAGGGAGAGAGGGATTTAGGGACTCAGACGTTTGGAGAGAGGATTCTAGTATTTTGAATGTAGATAGTTTAAGAAACAGTAATCAGTGGTGGAACAATCAAAAATCCAGAATGCTCACCAGGTCTGAATGAAAGAGGTCCCAATGGACTATTGGAATGGAAGAGGTTACAGAGTTTGTGAAGGATGACGTCTTGGTGGGAATTGACGAGAAGGAAAGCTTTGTCACATCTGGTTGCATCAATGTGCAAAGCAAAATGGAGAAAAATCTTCATAGGGCTGTCTTTCCAGACCTTAATTGAATTATGTGATTCAGTACTAAATATTTTCGATGAATTAAAAATACATTGTACAGAGGCCTTCTAAAATTAAAACCAACAGCTAATTTAATTTAAAAAGTAGATTATTTTAAATCAGCTTGTCCATGCATACAGTTTCTCTCTCCTGTGTTTCTAAGCTGCAGAAGCGCAGAAAGAACATGCTCTCCAAGAGATGAATAACAATCTAATCAGGGATTACTCATGGTGTCCCACACAATGAATCCTAAATCTTAATCAGATTGCCACCAAGGAAATTCGGCATTTTCTCCCCAAAAATGGAGAAGAAAACAACATGTACACAAACTGTTCCAAACAACCCACAATGAAGTTGCTGCATGGTTGCAGATAAACATTGTTTGAAGCCTCCTGGTAGGCGATCAGCTATTCCCCACTCCAGCGTATGAAAGAGAATATTCAACGTTTTCTTTGTGGCTTGTTTCAGTGTAATTTAGTTTAGCTTGCTCTACTCTGTCACCTTGGTTGTTAATACTTGTGTTGGTGGAAAGAAAATGTGATTGAAACAGATCAACTTGAGTTCTGTCACAAAAGTAGATCACTGTCGATGCTGGAAATAGAGTCAAAGAGTCCTACAGTACAGAGACAGACCCAAACTGGTCCATGCTGACCAAAATGTCTGTCCACGCTAACCCCATTTCCCTGCACTTGGCCCATATCCTTTTAATCCTTTCCTTACCACGTATTTATCCAAATACCTTTTAAATGTTTTAATGTACACGCCTCAACTACTTCCGCTGGCAGTTCATTTCATATGCGTCCACCCTCTGTGTAAAAAGGCTGCTCCTCAGGTTCCCTTTTATTCTTTCCCCTCTAACTTTAAACTGATGCCCTCTAGTCCTTGATTCCCAACCCCAGGAAAAAAGACTGAGTGAATTCACCCAATCCATACCTCCCATGATGTTTTACACCTCTATTAAGCCACCCCTCAGTCTCCTTCGCTCGAAAGAAAAAAAAGTCTGACATTGTCCCACCTCTTTCTATAATTCAGACAGTTGAGTCCTGGCAACATCCTTGTAAAGTTCTTCTGCACTTTTTCCAGTTTAATAACATCCTTCCTATAACAAGGTAACCAAACCTGAACACAATACTCCAAGTGCAGTCTCACCATTGTACAACTGCAACGTAACTTCCCAAAGTCTATACTCAATGCCCTGATTGATGAAGGCCAGTGTGCCAAAAGCCTTCTTCACTGCCTTGTCTAGCTGTGAATCCACTTTAAGAGAACTGTGCACCTGAACTCCAAGGTCCCTCTCTTCCACTACATTCCTTAAGGCCCTACCATTATCCATGAAACTCTTACCTTGATTTGACTTCACAGAATAAAAGACCTCACACTTATCTGTATTAAACTCCATTTGCCATTTTCTGGGCCACTTCCCCAGCTGAACAAGGTCTTCCTACAATTTCTGTTAACCTTCCTCACTGTCTACGATACCACCTATTTTAGTGTCACCTGCAAACTTAATAATCACGCCTTGCACATTCTTGTCCAAATCATTGATATAGATAACAAACAACAATAGACCCAGCACCAGCCCCTGAGGCACTCCACTAGTCACAGGCCTCCAGTCCAACAAACACCCTTCCACTAATACCCTATGCTTCCTACCATCACCCACATTTTGCATCCAATTTGCCAGCTCCTCCTGGATTCCATGCAATCTAACTTTTCAGAGCATCCAGTCCTACAGCTCAGAGACAGGCCTTTGGCCCAAACTGGTTCATGCTGATCAAAATGTCCATCCACGCCAACCCCATTTCACTGCACTTGGTCCATATCCTTCTAAACCTGTCCTATCCATGTATTTGTCCAAGTGCCTTTTAAACGTTAATGTACCCGCCTCAATCACTTGTTGTTGGCAACTCGTTCCATATGCGTACCACCCTCTGTGTAAAAAGGTTGCCTTTTAGATTCCCTTTTATTCTTTCCCCTCTAATGTTAACCTAATGCTCTCGAGCCCTTGTTTCCCCAGAACCTGGGAAAAGGACTGAGTGCATTCACCCTATCCATGCCTCTTATGATCTAGTACACTTCAATAAGATTCCCCCTCAGTCTCCTATGGTCTAAAGAAAAAAGTCCGAGCTTGTCCAACCTCTCCCTATAACTCAGGCCATTGAGTCCTGACAACATCCTTGTAAATTTCTTCTGCACTCTTTCCAGTTTAATAACATCCTTCCTATAACAAGGTTACGAAAACTGAACACCATACTCCAAGTGCGGCCTCAACAATGTCCAGTACAACTGCAACATAACTTTCCAACTTCGATACTCAGTGCCCTGACTAATGAAGGCCAGTGAGCCAAAAACCTTTGCCCTGCCTCCCTGTGATTCCACTTTCAGAGAACTGTGCACCTGAACTCGAAGGTCCCTTTGTTCCAGAACACTCCTTAAGGCCCTACCATTCACCAATGAAACTCTTACCTTAATTTGACTTTCCAAAATGTAAGACCTCAAATTTATTTATATTAAGCTCAGTAAATCTTGATAAATAGAGTCATAGTCCTAGAGATGTACAGCATGGAAACAGACCCTTTGGTCCAACCCGTACATGCTGACCAGATATCCCAACCCAATCTAGTCCCACCTGTCAGCACCCGGCGCATATCCCTCCAAACCCTTCCTATTCATATACCCATCTAAATGCCTCTTAAATATTGCAATTGTACCAGCCTCCTACCACATCCTCTGGCAGCTCATTCCATACATGTACCACCCTCTGTGTGAAAACATTGTCCCGTAGGTCTTTTTTATATCTTTTCACTCTCACCCTAAACCTATGCCCTCTAGTTCTGGACCTCCTGACCCCAGGGAAAAGACTTTGCCTACTTACCCTATCCATGCCCCTCATAATTGTGTAAACCTCTATAAGGTCACCCCTCAGCCTCCGACGCGCCATGGAATACATCCCCAACCTGTTCAGCCTGTCCCTATAGCTCAAATCCTCCAACCCTGGTAATATCCTTGTAAATCTTTTCTGAACCCTTTCAAGTTTCACATCTTTCCGATAGGAAGGAGACCAGAATTGCATGCAATATTCCAACAGTGGCCTAACCAATTGTCCTCAACATGAGCCGCAACATGACCTCCCAACTCCTGAACTCAATACTCTGACCAATAAAGGAAAGCATACCAAATGCCTTCTTCACTATCCGATCTACCTGCGACTCCACTTTTAAGGAACTATGAACCTGCACTCCAAGGTCTCTTTGTTCAGCAACACCCCCTAGGATCTTACCATTAAGTGTATAAGTCCAGCTAAGATTTGCTTTCTCAAAATGCAGCACTTCGCATGTAGCTGAATTAACTCCATCTGCCACTTCTCCGCCCATTGGCCCCTCTGGTCAAGATCCTGTTGTAATCTGAGGTAACCCTCTTCGCTGTCCACTACACCTCCAATTTTGGTGTCATTTGCAAACTTACTAATTGTACCTCTTATGCTCACATCCAAATCATTTATGAAAATGACAAAAAGTAGAGGACCCAGCACCAATCCTTGTGGCACCCCACTGGTCACAGGCCTCCAGTCTGAAAAACAACCCTCCACCACCACCCTCTGTTTTCTACCTTTGAGTCAGTTCTGTATCCAAATGGCTAGTTCTCACTGTATTCCATGAGCTCTAACCTTGCTAATCAGTCTCCCATGGGGAACCTTGTCGAATGCCTTACTGAAGTCCATATAGATCACATCTACCACTCTGCCCTCATCAATCCTCTTTGTTATTTCCTCAAAAAACTCAATCAAGTTTGTGAGACATGATTTCCCACGAACAAAGTCATGTTGACTATCCCGAATCAGTCCTTGCCTTTCCAAATACATGTACATCCTGTCCCTCAAGATTCCCTCCAACAACTTGCCCACCACCAATGTCAGGCTCACTGGTCAATTGTTCCCTGGCTTGTCATTACCACCCTTCTTAAACAGTGGCACCATGTTTGCCAAACTCCAGTCTTCTGGCACCTCACCTGTGACTATCGATGATACAAATATCTCAGCAAGAGGCCCAGCAATCACTTCTCTAGCTTCCCTCAGAGTTCTAGGGTATACCTGAACAGGTCCTGGGGATTTATACACCTTTAACCATTTCAAGATATTCAGCACTTCCTCCTCTGTAATCTGGACATTTTGCAAGATGTCACCATCTATTTCCCTACAGTCTATATCTTCCATATCCTTTTGCACAGTAAATATTGATGTAAAATACTCATTTAGTATCTCCCCCATTTTCTGTGGGTCCACACAAAGGCCACCTTGCCGATCTTTGAGGGGCCCTATTCTCTCCCTCGTTACCCTTTTGTCCTGAAAATATTTGTAAAAACTCTTTGGTTTCTCCTTAATTCTATTTGCCAAAGCTATATCATGTCCCCGTTTTGCCCTCCTGATTTTCCTCTTAAGTATACTCCTACTTCCATTATACTCCTCTAAGGATTCACTCAATCTATCCTGTCTATACCTTACGTATGCTTCCTTCTTTTTATTAACCAAACCCTTAATTTCTTTTGTCATCCAGCATTCCCAATACCTACCAGCCTTTCCTTTCACCCTAAGAAGAATATACTTTCTTTGGATTCTCGTTATCTCATTTCTGAAGGTTTCCCATTTTCCAGCTGTCCCTTTATCTGCCAACATCTGCCCACAGTAAGCTTTTGAAAGTTCTTGCCTAATACCGTTAAAATTGGTCTTTCTCCAATTTAGAACTTCAACGTTTAGATCAGGTCTATCCTTTCCCATCATTATTGTAAATCTTGTGAAGCAAAAACAGAAATCGTTGGAAATATTAATTCTGTCAGATGGCATTTCTGAAGAGAGAAAGTGTAAGACTTCCTTATGTGGTTGAATGGTTCTGGACAGATTATCAGTGGCACATAACAACTTAGGCCCTCTTCCACCAAATATGGTACACCTTTATTTGCTGCTTAGCAATAAAGCATAGTCACAGTGACATTGGTTACTTTGGAGGTCTGTGAACTATGGTCTGACTCAGTTTAGATGTGTGACACTGGAAAAGCACGCCAGATCTGTCAGTATCCGACGAGCAGGAGAATCGATGTATAGGATGTAAGCCCTTCATCATGAATGTAGGAAAGGCAAAAGGGGGCTGAGAGATAAATAGGAGGGTGGGGCTGGGGGTAGGGGGAAGGTGGCTGGGAAGACGATAGGTAGATGCAGGTGGGGAGTGATAGTGATAGGTTGGGGGGAGAGTGGAGTGGATAGGTGGGAAGGAATATGGGCAGGTGCGACAGTTAAAAAGAGCAGTGCCGAGTGGAGGGTTGGATCTGGGATGAGGTGAGGAGAGGGGAGATATGGAAGCTGGTTAAGTCAACATTGATGCCATGTGGTTGAAGGGTCCCAAGGCGGAAAATGAGGCATTCTTCTGCCAGTAGTCAGGTGGCTTGGATTTGGCAGTGGAGGCGGCCCAGGAGTTGCATGTCCTTGGCAGAGTGAGAGGGAGACTTAGAGTCATAGAGTCATAGAGATGTACAGCATGGAAACAGACCCTTTGGTCCAACCCATCCATGCCAACCAGATATCCCAACCCAAACTGTCCCACCTGCCAGCACTCGGCCCATACCCCTCCAAACCCTTCCTATTCATGTACCCATCCAGATGCCTCTTAAATGTTGCAATTGTACCAGCCTCCACCACTTCCTCTGGCAACTCATTCCATACATGTACCACCCTCTGCATGAAAAAGTTGCCCCTTAGGTCTCTTTTATATCTTTCCCCTCTCACCCTAGACCTATGCCCTCTAGTTCTGGACTCTCCGATCCCAGGGAAAAGACTTTGCCTGTTTATCCTATCCATGCCCCTCATAATTGTCTCAACCTCTATAAGGTCACTCCTCAGCCTCCGACGCTCCAGGGAAAATAGCCCCAGCCTCTCCCTGTAGCTCAAATCCTCCAACCCTGGCAACATCCTTGTAAATCTTTTCTGAACCCTTTCAAGTTTCACAACATCTTTCCGATAGGAAGGAGACCAGACTTGCATGCAATATTCCAACAGAGGCCGAATCAATGTCCTGTACAGCTGCAACATGACCTCCCAACTCCTGTACTCAGTACTTTGACTGATAAAGGAAAGCATACCTAACACCTTCTTCACTATCCTATCTACCTGTGACTCCACTTTCAAGGAGCTATGAACCTGCACTCCAAGGTCTCTTTGTTCAGCAGCACTCCCTAGGACCTTACCATTAAGTGTATAAGTCCTGCTAAGATTTGCTTTTCCAAAATGCAGTACTTCGCATTTATCTGAATTAAACTGAAGTGGTCAGCCACAGGGTGGTGGGGTTGTTTGGTGTGTGTCTCAGAGATTTTCCCTTAAACATTATGCCCCATCTCCCCAATGTAGAGGAGACTGCATCAATAGCAATGGACACAGTAGATGAGGCGTTTGGATGTACTGGAAAATCATTGCCGGATGTTAAAAGATCCTTTGGGGCCTTGGACAGAGGTGTGGACGCAGGTTTTACATCTCTTGCGGCAGCAAGGGAAGGTGCCAGGAATGGAGGTGGGTTGGTGGGGGGTATGGACATAACAAGGGAGTGATGGAGAGAATGGTCTCTGCACAATGCAGATAGGGGTGAGGAGGGAAATATATCTCTGTGATCAGGTCTGTTTGTCGGTGGTGGAAATGGCGGAGGATAATGCGCTGAATGCAGAGATTAGTGGGGTGGAAATTGAGCTCCAGGGGATTTCTATCCTTGTTCCGTTTAGAGGGATGGGCACATCCACCTATTGCCTTCCCAGCTATCTTCCCTCCAACTCCCACCCCAATCCTCCTATATATTTCTCAGCCCCCTTCTCCCCTCCCCCCCCAACCTAATATTCCTGATGAAGGGTTCATGCCTAAAACATTGATTCTTTTGCTCCTTAGATGCTGCCTGACCGGCTGTGTTTGTCCAGCACCACACTTTTCGACTCTTGACTCTCCAGCATCTGCAGTCCTCACTTTCTACTCTGTCTCAGTTCAGTCAATCCATTGACAAATCTCCAACTTCATCTTTGGAGCACTATCCAAACCACTCCACTGCCCCCAAAAACAGTACAATGTACTTGCTATGTCTTTGTGTCACATAATTTTCTGCCTGTTTTGACCCACATAATTGGTTTTGAATTACATCACTGTCCTGTTTGAAGCTGTACTCTCTCTAGACCTGGCTTTCAAGGTTATGCATGAGTAAATACAGAAAGTAATCTGGGGTGTTATCACTGACACCCATGTTAATCTGCAATGTTGGAGTGATGAAGTTATTTGATCACATATAGTGGGCCCACATTTCTCTCTCTGCTCCAATACTGTTTTAAGGTCAATTTATAGACTCCTGCAAATCTAAATAAGTCTGGCCAAATTTCCTAACCTACCTTCCTATTTTCAAAACCATATATAGTTCTTCAGTCAGGTACCATGTCACCTCCAGGGTTCAACTTGTCTACTATGAGCCAAACTCAGCGCAAAGGACTCCACCACCACTAGTTTAATTCAATAATTTGAAAGAAGCAAAGAACAGTTACATGATTTAAAGTTAAAAGTCACACAACAACAGGTTATAGTCCAATAGGTTTAATTGGAAGCATTAGCTTTTGGAGTGCTGCTCCTTCATCAGTTAGCTGTGGAGCAAGATAATAAGACTTTGAACTTATCGCAAAATGATGCTGCTCCACAGCTACCTGATGAGGAGCAGCGCTCTGAAAGCTAGTGCTTCCAATTAAACCTGTTGGACCATAGCTTGGTATTGTGTGATTTTTAACTTTATCCATCCCAGTCCAACACCGGCACCTGTGTCATGATTTAAAGTGGTTAATGCACTACAAAACTAAATAATACACTGGTGTCGTTGCAACTCTGCCCTGTTTACCTCTGCTTGAGACAAGGTGTCGCAAAGATCTTGATGGTGCTTTATGCAATGACTTGGCATAAACTTAACAGATTCATTTGAGCTTGTAAGTCCAGGCAAGCTGAACAGTATTTAAAGTATTTATACTTCCAATAAATCTATTTACCTTATGTGAGTCCTGAGTGACACATTTTCTGGTTAGAGTCCTGTGCCTGTCTGGGTGATGCACATCCCCTCTTTATGAGAACAAATCAGCCTCAAAAAGCAGTAAAAAAAATGATCATGATTGGAACTTTAATGTGATCAAGCCATTTATCCTCCAAATGATGACACAGTACATTTATGAGAGGGCGGTTAGCAAGTATATATTTCTTTCTGATTTTCTTATACTTGCATTTAACTCACTATAGAGCAGAAACAGAATGTGTAAGTATCATAATTACAGAATTCATCAATACAGATTGATGAGTATAAAGCCTTTG
The DNA here is from genome assembly GCF_037043375.1 of Chiloscyllium plagiosum. NCBI lineage: Eukaryota > Metazoa > Chordata > Chondrichthyes > Orectolobiformes > Hemiscylliidae > Chiloscyllium > Chiloscyllium plagiosum. Next base: position 33,185,680 of record NW_028270141.1, read on the forward strand.
TATATCATTCATTTGGAGTAAAACCATAGCAACAGTAGCAATATAAATGCTTGTCACATCTGAGTAATCCCTGAGTAGATTGTTATTCATCTCTTGGAGAGCATGTTCTTGCTGCGCTTCTGCAGCTTAGAATCACAGGAGAGAAATTGTATGCATGGAAAAGCTGATTTAGAAGATTCCACCATTTTCAATTAAATTAGCTTCTGGTTTTAATTTTATAAAAAAACCCTTTGTCCAACGTATTTTTAATTAATAGAAAATTGTATACCTTTTGTTTTCTCTATTTTGTTACACCATAGCAACAATGTTTCCTCTTCCTTCAGAAGGACTGATCCTGAATTAAGTGTGAGCAGAAATTCTATTTGTTTTGGGAGTTGGAACATGTGAAAAACTGTCTCAGCTGTGTATTTTACATTCAGCTAATGATGATTTCTCCTCAGCTGTCCACACTGAGCTATTGAAAAACACATCAATATAGTTTGATGGTATTTCTCATGGTAGAATTAGTTGGTGCTTGTAGTTGTTGATCTGCGAGTTAAGCCTTGGCTTGGTTAAAGAGAGAGTTACAGAGTGATGGGCAGTGGCTGGACTTTACTATTGGCTTGTGAAGCTTATGTTCTTGCACAGATCACAAGTTGCACGCCCGAACCAAGTGTGACTTCTTCTACCATTTTTGGATGTAGGAGGAAACTGGTTGTGGAGGTGAGCAGTTGGAATAACCAACTCCATTCTTGGATGTCAACTCCCAACAGTTTGCAAAGATCCGCTTTCCTCACTTCCACAATAATGCCAGTTGCTCCTCACATTGCCCGTGCCACCTTTCCAACCTTGTGTGTTCTCTGTGCCCCCTTAAATCACTCATGCCACCTCAAAACCCCTGTGTGTACTTTACAGCCACTCACCCAATATGCATAATATGCAGCTTCCACAGAATACCCATGGAAAATGTTTTACAATGTTTGGGAATATTGGGGGTGGGGGGGGGGGGGGGGGGGGGGAGGGAAGAGGTTAACCTCTCACCAAAATTCACTATGTTTGATCCTGAGTAGAAGAAAAGTTTTGTCGTACGAAAGAAAAAGAAAACATACTTGGAATACCTGTGACTCTTTTAGCTTGGGTTCAACATACCACAGATTACATCACAGTGACAAATGTTTTTGAAACTGGCAGTTATTCACAGATGAATGCAGTACCTATTGTGCTAAAATCATTAATGTTTGAAACCAAGCCAAGCTTTCAGTGTAACCCAGCTGAATGTCTATGGGAGGAAACAACAGGTAGTGCATATTTCATTTCCAAAGCAGAATCTGTCAACCAGTATAGGGGCAGCAGGTGGTTTGTATTTTGTTTTCAAGTATCAAGACCATCTTTAAAGCAGCCTGTGACATTTAAATCACAGTCAGAAATATGACAGCACATTTTACAACATTTTACACCGCCTTATGATACATTTTCCAATTGCTATGAATAACTAAGGAGGCTTCCGCAATGCAAGTGTCAAGTTACTTTCAACAATAGATCTCAAAGATAAATCATCACCTTAAAGGACCCATCAACATGACTGAGATTCCAAAACCTCACTTTACCAGATGAAAATGAAAATCCAAGTGGGAGGAAATCCAATTTTTGTCCCCCATTTAAAATTTGGAACCTAACATCTGCAGCACTAACCATTCCCAATCTACAACAAGGCCAGAGAAAAATGGTTCACGGCTGAGAGTGTGGAGGAAAACTGATTTCCTCCAAATAAAAACAAAATGTGGTCATTTGCATACCATTGAAAATTCAGCCATAGGTTCTTCATGGATAAGAAAGTAAATCTAAATTACAGCAAATGCAACTTGAACTTGCATGATCTACTTTTGACATAGCAAATGTCACTAATGCATTTCACAGGAGCTTTATCAAGCACAATTTCACATTGAGCCAAACAATTGAGGGCTCCTCACCAAATACTTGGACAAAGACATTGCTTTAAAGGGCATCTTAAGGCAGAGAGGGATTTAGGGACTCAGACGTTTGGAGAGAGGATTCTAGTATTTTGGATGTAGATAGTTTAAGAAACAGTAACCAGTGGTGGAACAATCAAAAATCCAGAATGCTCACCAGGTCTGAATGAAAGAAGTCCCAATGGACTGTTGGAATGGAAGAGGTTACAGAGTTTGTGAAGGATGACGCCTTGGTGGGAATTGACGAGAAGGAAAGCTCTGTCACATCTGGTTGCATCAATGTGCAAAGAAAAATCTTCATAGGGCTGTCTTTCCAGACCTTAATTGAATTATGTGATTCAGTACTAAATATAAAAAGCATGCTTTCTATTTTTTAAGCCCATTGGATAACATATATAAATGCATTTCAACTTGTTATGTCTTTTTCAGTTCAGACATGAACTTTGATAAGCCGATACATTTTCTGAGACCACTGATACATGCTGCAATTTGGTCCAAAGCATTCTGCTGCTGGCAAACATCTTAACAAAGATGTCTGTTGTATTAACCCTATTCCTCTCTTCCTAAAGGCCAGCTGCCTGCAGAGAATTTCCAGTGTGTTCTGTCATCATTCTCCCTGTGAAGTTCTGGCAGACTATTTAACTCTTTTTCACCTCATCCCATCCTCCCTTGATGCTTGTACATGGACGGTTTCCAGCAAGCATTGCTGGATACTGCCCAGAAGCAGACACAATGAATTCTTTTCTCCCTTCCCTGGCTGAGGGAGCCTGAGAGTGTCAGTAATATCCCTTTTTGCCACAATCGTTTGGATCTGCAAAACTCTGCTTATGGATGAAACTGGTAACTTTCTGGTCTGCAGAGCATAGTTCTTTACTGCCGAGTAAATATTCCAATTGATCTGGCAAGCAAGGGAGACTGAATATTTCACCAGGATTATGCATTATACCTAAGCTTGCTGCATTAACTGATTTGTCGGACCAAGTATCCTTAATCAGCTGGCTAGTCAAAAAGTACAAAGATTGGATCTTTTAACTTGCTGTCACTTAGGTATAAATGTATACAAGAGCAGTTAGATTGGTGAACATGTCTGTGACTCCTATGCTGTTTGTTATATCCACTAAAGTGAAAGGTCATGGAGGATGTTGGCTTGGTGCTGGAGGGTGACCTTTTGAGGAAACAAAATTAAACACTACTTTATTATCTCCTTTTTCCTCTGCATTGTTGATTCATGTTGTGGCATAGTTCTACAAGTAACTCTAACTGTCCAGTTACTCAGACAAATGACTATTCTTGCTGTATGACTGTTTGCAAGAGCAGTCTGCTGGACATTGTAGTGATTCCAATCCCCATACCTGATACTGACCTGTAACTTTTCCAATAGAAGTCATTCACATTGAGAATAACGTTTTTCCATTCAACAGTCCTGGGTACCACACATCTATTATGCAGCGTAAAATATCTCCCACTGATCCTCAATGATTTGTCTTAATCCCAGATTCAGAGGAACAGCCATTTATGCATCATTATGACATGATCATTTTCCATACCAATCATACCCATGGTCTTTCTGAAAGTGTTTCCAATGTTGTGTCATTTATTTATCCAGATTAGTACTCTAGACATTTTTTTTGTCATTGAGAAATATTGCTTACTGGTATCTTTGGGTTACTTGAATGCATATCTCTCATTTTCCCTTCCAATTTAGCAAGAACATGTGGCTCCAATCTACGAGGGCCGAGTGGTACTATCACATCCCCCAATTATCCAGTCCAATATGAAAACAACGCGCATTGCGTCTGGGTTATCAGTGCGACAGACCCTGATAAGGTAGGCTATCCCACTGGTTTATGGCTTATCATGTTTTTTTTAAAGCCATCTTTGTATCTTTTCAAACAAGCAAGCCACTAATCATCAATAGAAAGAGGATATTGTTAATATTGGAAGCAACCGAACTGCTTGTTAAATGTGATAAGTCCCAAGGCAAGGACAGTTAGGATAAAATGATGCTTGATTTGTTTGTTTACTTTAGCACTGGTTTTTATACGCCTCTGAAATACAGAAGCATTTCTTTGTTAATAAAGATTCCTCATCACTTCATCTTGCAGCTTAACAGGAACAGAAGTGGGGCTGTGGATAATTCAGATTGGAGAAATGTTAACCTGTCAGTTGAAATTTGAACAGGAATGCACAGATTTCCTTTGTATGCTCTGAGGGGAACAGTTCAGAATGACCTGAAGCCTCACTGCAGAAAAATAAAGACCAAAGTTGATGCTAAGCACGTTTTTCCCCCAAGACACTTCACTTGGCAGAAATGGCAAGTGGAATGGTTTAAAATCAACACTGTCCACATATCAGTGTCACCATTCCTGGTGGCATTTGAATTTTATTGGCTATGAAGGCAGTCTAATCAGCAGGCCTGAGCCCTGTGTCGCTCGGAATGCAGTTGGGGCCTAAATTTAGCAAAAGTGGTCATACCTTTATCATGTGAAAACTGCTGGAGAAATACGGTGGGGCGCAACAGAGAGAGCCAAAGAGGCCGGTAAATAACACATTTTAATATTTTGGCAAAAACCTTTCAGAGCGAGGAAAAGCTGATGCAGGAAAGGAATCTTTGGGCCTCCCCTAGCTGAGGTTTCTGAATACTTACATCCGTTTTGGAACCTTCCAGCCCACCCCAATGAAACAGTGAGCTTATGCCAAAGATGTTGAGTTAGTGAGTTTTGAGAAGATTTGTAGAACAGGTTGAGGTTCTGGATGTAGTTTGCTGGCTGACTGGAAAGTTTGTTTTCAGACATTTCATCACCATATTCGGTAATATCATCAGTGAACCTCTGGTGAAGCACTGGTGTTAGTGACCCACTTTTTATTTATGTGTTTAGGTTTCCTTGGGTTGGTGATTCCATTTCCTGTGGTGATGACATTTCCTATGGTGATGTCATTTCCTGTTCTTTTTCTCTCTGTGGTCTGCTATGTGGATGACTCCTTTGTCTTCACTAAGTGAAACAAATTAGAGGAAACCTTCAAGACCATCAATAATACCCTTACTAGCATACAATTTGCAAAAGAGGAGGAAAACAATAACAAACTGCCATTCAAGATGTCATAGTAGAGCGAATAGCCAATGGAGAACTTCAAACCAACACCTACAGGAAAACAACACATACGGACCAAATATTGAATTACAGAAGCAATCATCCCAACATCCACAAATGAAGTTGTATTAGAACATTATTTCAATGAGTCACCACACACCGCAGCACAGAGGAACTACAAAGAGCAGAGGAAAATCACCTATACAGTGTATTCAAAAATAATGAGTATCCAATGAACACAGTCTGCCGATTTTTCGGCAACAAACCCAAACAAGCAGACAAAACGCATTCAGAAACCCTAGCCACTCTCCCCTACATCAAAGACAACTCAGAAATGACTGCCAGACTACTCAGATCTCTTGGCATCATGGTAGCCCACAAACCCACAAACACACTAAAACAGCAACTAGTGAACTTGAAAGACCCCATACAGACAACAAGCAAAACTAATGTCATTTACAAAATACCTTGCCAGAACTATAAGAAACATTGGACAAACAGGCAGAAGACTAGCCACCAGGATACATAAATATCAACTAGCCACCAAAAAGACATGACCCACTCTCACTAGTATCTTTATATACAGATGAGGAAGGACATGACTTTGACAACACATCCATCTGAGGACAAGCCAAACAGAGATATGTGTGACAATTCCTAGAGGCATGGCATTCCAACCGGAACTTTATCAACACATTGACTTGGACCCCATTTACCATTCTCTGAGAAAAAGAACAGGAAATGACATCACCACAGAAAATGACATTACCAATCCAAGGAAACCTAAACACATAAATAGAAAGCAGGTCACTAACACCAGTGCTTCATCAGAGGCTCACTGATGATATGACTTAGTATGGTGGTGAAACGTCTGAAAATGAACCTTCCATGCTCAGTGAGCAAACTTACCTCCAAGACTTTGAGTCCCAAGGTGGCAGTCAGCTTCCACTCCAATTCAAACACCCATCTACCAACCTTGGCTTTATTCCCAATGGCTTTGAGCAGGATGACACTTGCATCAGAAACTCTCTGACCTTGTATCCTTTGGAACCTTTGGGCATGCCATCTACTGCAGAGCCTCCTGCCTGTGCACTGGTACATCAAAATCTTCCTCATAATCTTTGTTCTGTCTTTACAAATGCAAGGAGTGAAGGGGTAATGCAATAATGAAAAATGTTCCATACGTTAATGGTACACGTACAGAATGGTAAATAAGGCCTTGCCAATGTCACGCATCTGCTAGGTCCAGGGTGATCCCTCACTGTTACCTCTACCCCCATCACTCAACCCCTCTACATCTTTGTAACAAATGGATTTATATTGATATTTTATCTTCAATAAAGATCATGACAAGAAGTACATTTTAATGTGCAGCCCTCTGATCTTCTCCCATTCTCTGTTGAAGGTGATAAATCAGCCTTTGCAATTTGTTTCCACAAGGGAATAAAATTCCATAGATATGAAGTTGCACATTAGCAGGTGAATACAAATGTACCTGTATTTCTAACTTGATTACCAACCAGAAATACAGGTTTGGTTTTCCGATTCAAACTTAAGGACTGTGGAACTGCTTATAGTATCTCCTTTGCAATCTTGAAACAATGTTGTTCTTTTGGCACCATACCTCAGATTACAATTATCCATTCACAGGAACAAAAGGACACAGCACTGATTCTAAACTTAAGAAAATGATCAAACATTGATGCAAAGCATTGGTCAAGTCTCCTTCAGCCTATTCTGTATAATTTGAGCTATTTCATTTTATTTAGAATAAAGCATAGATATCTCAGGATGACACCAAGAATTGGCAATTGCATTTATGTGAGATAAGCTACTACAAAAGCTTTTTAACTAACTCAGGGAAGGTCAGAAGATGATTTCAAAATGTGAAATTCTTTGATAAAGTGATTAATGAGAGACTGGCTCCTCCGGTTATAGGATCAGTTCCAAGAGATCATTTATTTAATGTTGCCATAAAGAGAGCAAATAGAGTGGTTGAGATAAATTTCTTGATATTGAGAGTGCTGAGACAGAAACTATCTTCTCTTTCATAAAATAGGATTGATGTTTTGAGAAGGGGAACGAATTGTGCAATGCAATTTATTTTGGATTGCTGCAACAAAGAACCAGTATAGGGATAAAGGATTGAGTGGTCTTAATCTGTGCTGCAACTTCCACATGATTTTATTATGGTTGAGCTTCTAATTCAGAATGAGAATTGTGTGTTATATTTGCAAAATTGGAATGTTGATCAGCAGAGATTAGTTTGAGGATTGTGGTTGAATTGTAAGGATGACCTTTAGTTAATGGCTTTATTTTATCTGGGGAATCATGCTTCGTGAAAACTGTGTTTCTTGAATTATATAGCAAGCTTTTGTTTTATTGCTGTAGGTCTGCTGAGAGTGTCATGGATAGATCAGACCGCTCTTGCAGTCAACAGGGATTAAGAGCCATCAAATAAGAATGCAAATTGCCTGAGATTCTGTTGAGCATTTGCACAATGTACTTTTGGAACTTGCAATGCAGACTGTTGTAGAAAACACACGTTAATCCTCAGTCATTAGCTGTGCTCATTATTGGATGAACACTGCTGGCAGTTGGGGTTCCCTGGTGATGCAGTGGTTGAACGCACTGTGATAATGATTCATTCAGAAAGTTTTCAGAATCAAATATGAAGATGGATATTGCATGGAGGGTGACTTTGCTCAGGTGTAATATCCTGCAATGTTAAGTCTGCCCAATTATCTAGGCTCCCACTTGCATCCTCCTGGGTGACATTGTGCTAAAATGCCAAAAAACACCCCCCATCCACCCCACAAAAAAAAAGTGACAGATGTCAGCAGGAGGTTCAGGGTTACTTGGGCATAAATCTAGTAGACATTGAAGAAGGTTACCTCACAGTACAACAGGATCTTGATCAGATGGGTCAATGGGCTCAGAAGTGGCAGATGAAGTTTAATTTAGATAAATGCGAGGTGCTGCATTTTGGAAAAGCAAATCAGAGCAGGACCTATACACTTAATGGTAAGATCCTAAGGAGTGTTGCTGAACAAAGAGACCTTGGAACGCAGGTTCATAGTTCTTTGAAAGTAGAGTCGTGTGTAGATAGAATAGTGAAGAAGGCATTTGGTATGCTTTCCTTTGTTGGTCAGAGTATTGAGTACAGGAGTTGGAAGGACATGTTGTGGCTGTATAGGACATTGTTTAGGCCACCTTTGGAATATTGCGTGCAGTTCTGGTCTCCTTCCTATTGGAAGAATGTTGTGAAACTTGAAAGGGTTCAAAAAAGTTTTACAAGGATGTTGCCAAGGTTAAAGGATTTGAGCTATAGGGAGAGGCTGAATAGGCTGGGGCTGTTTTCCCTGGAGCATTGGGGGCCGCGGGATGACCTTATAGAGGTTTATAAAATCATGAGGGGCATGGATAGAATAAATAGACAAAAATTTTTCCCTGGGGGTGGGGGAGACCGGAACTAAAGAGCACAGGTTAGGGTGAGAGGGGAAAGATGTAAGAACGAGGAGCAAGAGTAGGCCATTTGGCCGTTTGAGCCTGCTCGGCTACTCAATAAGATCATGGCCAATCTTTTTTTGGACTCAAATCTTAGCTTTAAAAGCGATTAGTGAAGTCAACTACTTCACTGAACAAGGAGGTTCATAGATTAACAGCCCTCTAGGTGAAGAGGTTCCTTCTCAGTTCAGTTCTGAACCTGCTTTCTTTAATCTTGAGGCCATGCCCTCTTGTCGTAGTCTCAACCACCAGTTGAAACATCCTATCTATTATTATTTTATTGATTTCGTTCATAATTTTATATGTTTCTATATGATACCCCCTCATTCTCCTGAATTCCAGTGAGTATAATCCCAATCTACTCAATCTCTCCTCATAAGCCAATCCCCTCAACTCCAGAATCAACCCAGTGAATCTCCTCTGCACCCCCTCCAGTGCAGTACATCCACCCAGGTCCCTCTGCAAAACAGCATGCTGCAAGTAATAATCTATTCTGCTATTACTAAAGGAAACTAAAGGGCAACTTTTTCACACAGAGGGTGGTGCATGTATGGAATGAGTTGCCACAGGAGGTGGTGGTGACTGGTACAATTAGAGCATTTAAAAGGCACCTGAATGAGTATATGAATAGGAAAGGTTTAGAGGGATACGGGCTAACTACTGACAGATAGGACGACATTAGGTTAGAATAACTGGTCGACATGAACGTGTTGGACCGAAGGGTCTGTTTTCGTGCTGTACATCTCTATGACTCTGAAGATCTCAATTCTGTAAGTGAAGACAGTTTTAGTATGCAAGGGCAAATGAGATGGCTTGGAGGGCCAAAGGGCCCATTCCTGTGCTGTGTTGTTCTTTGTTCTAGGTGTGTGTCAAGTTATTTGCGCTGCAATTCAACCACGAACAACCTCTCTACTGAAATCTAGGCTCCAATTTTAAAAGTGAGCAGAAGAGGAGGTGCACACAATGTCCAAAGCAGTTGGTGCAACTCCAAAATCCAGTAATTTGGAGTGTTTGGTGATATAATAATCAAGGCCTCATTCATGTAAAAGCTTTCTGAGTCTTGGGCAACTCCTGACCAGATCTACCCCCAAGTTGGCAGTTGCATGGAAAAATGTGGTAGTGGGAGCCACTGAGAGAACTAGTTGCCAGTGGCTCCAGGGAATAAGAGTCTGAATGTGCTCTGGGAGCAGAGGGGAGGGGATTTCCATTGCTTGGAGGAGGGTTTAAAGTTAAATTGCTGGTCTATAGTGGCCACTTTTGCACCACCTGTCCTGCAATCGAAGGAAATGTATTGAAACTTTACCTGGTTGTCATTGAGACTCTCACAGTGGTTTTGCTATCAGACTACAGATAATGTAGTTCTCTCCCTGACTGGTGTTATGATTCGATCATAGTGTTATCAAGCTGCAAAATTTGAAAGTAAAGCCAACCTTGGCCTGTCTACAATGGGACCCTCAGCAAACTTTATGCAGGTAGGAATACAGTGACCTCTGGCTCTTAAGCCAACTTAACCAACCATGAACTCTCCAACTGGGCAAACATCCTGACACTGCATTTTTAGAAATTAGATAGAAATTTAAATGATCATTGCACCATGAAACAAGCTGACCATAGTGAAGGCATCAGTTCCAGTGAGTTGTCACTGCTTGTCTTCGCCCATCAGTCTCCAAGGTAACAATGAGTACAGTGACAAACTCAATAAACTGATTGTCATTCTGAACGATGCAGTGACATGAAGGATCACCCGATAGTAGGCAACAAGACTTCCCGATTTAAAAATAAACCTCCAACTCCAGGAACATGAGAAAGGTGTATTAAATGAAATTTGAAGCTCCATTAAATAAATCAAAATTTTATGTTGGATTACAGAAAGTATATGGCATAGAAATAGGCCATTCACCCAATGAGTTCCAGTTTTACTCGATCCTCTTTTTATGTTTTCTTCATCCAACTCTACTATTTGAACTGACTTGCACAGTTTTCCCTAAATTGTTCTGCACTATTTACTTTAGCCATTCTCTGTTGTAGCAATTCCCACTTTCTCATCACTCTTTGGGTAAGGAAATTTCGTTTGAATTCCCTAGGTAAAGACAATGACTGCAGATGCTGGAAACCAGATTCTGGAGTAGAGTGGTGCTGGAAAAGCACAGCAGTTCAGGCAGCATCCGAGGAGCAGGAAAATCGACATTTCGGGCAAGGTCTTTTACTGCTCCTCGGATGCTGCCTGAACTGCTGTGCTTTTCCAGCACCACTCTACTCCAGAACCCCTTTTGAATTCCCTATTGGATTCTTGGTGACTTTGCTACATTAATAGTCTCCAGTTATGCTCTTCCCCACAAGAGTAATGTTTTCTCTCTCGAACAAATCTATCAAACCTTTTTATAAATTTTGAAGATCTCTAGGTCACAGCTCAGCCTTTTTTCAAGAGAGAGAGAGAGAGAGAGACAGCCAGTCCTTTCCTGACATGTCTTTTTATGCATTTCAGGTATCATCTATGTAGATCTTGCACTCTGTAATGCTCCAATGTCCTTTCCATATCATAACGAACAGAACTGCAGGCTGTGCCCTTTATTCTAATTAAGGTTTGATACATGATTTTGCATAATATACAGACTTTTCAATTATGTCCCTTCTAGAAATTAAACTTAGTGTCTGCTTTGCACTCTTTTGGCTTTCTAAACAGTGTCAAATTTTTAGTATGAACCAAGTCATTTCTATGTTGTTCTATTTGTGGTGAATGGCTACATATATGTGTTAAAATATTTGGCAACATTGCCTAATGAATTAATAAATTAATGGGAAGATAAATAATGCTGTTGGGTGACCTGTTATAGAGTCATAGAGTCATATGGCTTGGAAACAGTCCCTTTGGTCCATCTAGTCCATGCCAAACATAATCCCAAACTAAACTAGTCCCACCTGCTTGCTCTTGCCCCATATCCCTTTAAGCATTTCCTATGGATGTACTTATCCAAATATTTGTTAATTATTGTAATGGTACCCACATCCACAACTTTCTCAGGAAGTTCATTCTAGCCTGTGTAAAACATTTGCCCCTCATGTCTTTTTTAAGTCTCTCCCCTCTCACCTTAAAAACGTGCCCCATCGTCTTGAAATTCCCCATCTGAGGGAAAAGACAACTACCACTGAATCTATCTATACCCCTCATCAAACTTCAAACGGGTCACTTCTCAACCTCCGACACTCCAGTGAAAAGAGTCCTAGCCTACCACCTTTTCTTTTTAACTCAAACGTTCCATACTCGGCAACATCTTGGTAGATCTCTTCTGAACCCTCTCCAGGTTAATGATTTCCTTCCTATAACTGGGTGACCAGAACTTGATACAGTACTCCAGAAGAGGGCTCATCAATGTCCTGTACAACCTCAACAAAGGATTGAGCAATGAAGGCAAGCGTGCCAAATGCCTTTTTAACCACCCTGTATATATGTGACACAAACTTCAAAGAGATATGTACCTATACTTCTAAATTCCTCTATTGTACACTACCCAAGGATCTATCATCAATTCTATAAACGCTACCCTTGTTTGTTGTATGAAAATGCAATACCTCACATTAATCCAGATTGAACTCCATCTGCCATTTTACAACCCATTGACCCATTCGATCAAGAACCTTTTGTAATCTTAGAAAACCTTCTTCACTGTCTGATATGCCACCAATTTTGTTGTTGTCTGCAAACTTACTATATTCTCATCCAAATTGTTTATATATTGACAAGCAATCAAAAATTTCAAAATCTGGGGACAGTGAAAGGTAAGATTATCCATCATGCATGCCCCATGAGGAGTTGGAACATCCTCAACCTGCTTCCATGTACTCTCCTGAGAGATGAAAAAAGAAGAAAATAAAAACCTTGGGCTGATGAGGGAGAAGAATGCTCCTAAGACAAATCCCTAGCCTTTAGGGAGAAGGGTCCAGAGAAAAAAACTCTTCCCTGCATCTCTCTGGAGATCAAAACCAGTCCAGTATATCAACCATGATTGTTGGACCACAATCAACAGTCCTTCCAGCTCATGTCATGCTGTTACAAAGGAAGTTCTCAAAACAGGAGTGGCACGGTGGGACAGTGGCTAGCACTGCTGCCTCACAGCGCCAGAGACTCGGGTTCAATTCCCGCCTCAGGCATCTGTCTGTGTGGAGTTTGTACATTCTCCCCGTGTCTGCGTGGGTTTCCTCCCATGGTCCAAAGATGTGCAGGTTAGGTGAATTGGCCATACTAAATTGCCTGTAGTGTTAGGTGAATGGGGTAAATGTAAGGGAATGAGTCTGGGTGGGTTGCTCTTCGGAGGATCGGTGTGGACTTGTTGGGCTGATGGGCCTATTTCCACACTGTAAGTAATCTAATCTAAAAAATTTCCAGGACATGCCTGTCTCCATTTAGCTAGTTTGTCACTCTTTAATTTTTCTGGGCGGGGACTTCAAGAGAAAGAGGTTCTACCTCAAGACCTGAAACCAATTACTGGCTCTAAACCACATCAAGATCCATGGACACTTCTGGTATTGCAGGAGGCCCAGGAGGTAAATGAATGACAGATGCCCCAGACTCAGCAAAATCTAAAATCTCACTCGGACCAGGTTGGTAGAACCAGAGGGAGGTGTGAAAGTACATTGGACAGGGCAGGGGCAGGCTGAAGATAGGGAGACACAACAGTCTGGGAGTAAGATTAGCACATGGAACCATGCAAGAGTTACACACCCATGTCATCTTTCACTGACCAGGTTAAACCTACCTGGTTGTAATGTTGGGCAAAGATCTCTCCTTCTGTCTGTTCAGTTCAAAGGACCTTAGGATAAGGCCTTTGATTGCCGACTAAGGGGCTCAATTAGGTAGGGGTGAGAAACCCACCCAACCTCCCTCACAAACCCATAAAACTCTAGTAGGAGCATTGGCAGGTGGATTGGCAGATACGAAGCTGTTGATGGCATAGCATCCTTATACATGAGCCCCAGTCTTCTATTTGTCCAATCATAAGTGTTCTGTAAAATTTCAGTCCAACATACTTTGTATCTTGCTTCACAGGGGCCTATCATTTTGGATCTCCACATTCAGCAAATAAACTATCAATTAGCATCAGTGATAGATTCTCATGAATATATGTCCTCCCTGATTGTCATACCTTCTCTGCCCCCTTTCCATTGTGAATGTGAGGTGCCCTTGTCAGCAGTGGTCTCAAACTTCATAGCTCTGCATTTATGATTCACTTTAAAGAACAATAATGATGAGCACTTTCCAATGATATTTTCTGAATAATTACACCTCTGATTAATAGTATTCAACAAATAAATATGAAATCCATTATTGACTCAATCCTCGTGTTCAGCAGACAATGTTCATTTAACAAGGTGATTTTCTTTGACAGCAAGTGAATCACAGGATACTCTGTCAGTTGAATGAAACTTTCTGACAGCTAAGAAATCAAAGACACAAATTATCAAAGATCTGAAAAATTGTGGCCGGTTATTTCAGGGATTGGTATTCATTCAGGTTCTCTACACTCTGATTACATTTAGCGCTCCTATTTTGAAGAAGATGAAACAACTCACGAATCAAATGTGAGATCTCTGGTTTGACGTGACTAACACAGACACGGTCACATGCTGCTGAGATTCATAAATGTACAGGCAGGAGACTGGAATTTATGTTATGAGTTCAGGCTTCTCCTATTTATAGGGAAGCAGTGAGGGAGCGGGGGCCTCTCTCAGCATTCCGGAAACCTGGATCTGCTGGTAATACATAGGAGCTACAAAATTTAATAGTAGGACCTCATTGGAGTCTATTTACTTTTACCTACTAAAGGATTGCATTGAGAGGAATAGGTGAGGGGAAACCATGTACAGTTTGGCTACAGACAGTAGTAAGGATTCAGATGATGTGTGGATTGGCTGGATGGAGTGAGAGATCAATGCAGATTCGCTAACAGGTTGGGAGGAAGCACTTTTGTTCTGTTCAGCCCACAAGGGGTGCTAGAAAATCACATACTTTTATCTCCCTCCTCCCTTCAGATTATGAAATTTCTAAGCCCTGGGTATTGCTTACTGGTGTTAAATTCAATTTGACAATAAAATCTGAGATGATTAGTTCAAATTAAATACATAATTATGAACTGCATTATGCATTGAACCCAAACTTACCCAGTTAAAATGAAAGTGAGTAACTGGTAGGTAGGTTCACAGTTTTTTTCATATTTCATGACTCCGTATCCTGACCCTATTCTGCCTGAATAGTGAAAATTATACACCTGCTGTGTTTGCTTCCTAACCGCAAGTTCCTGTAAGCTCTAAACTCAGCAAAGTAATGCAAATGCTGGAGATCAAAAATAAAAACATTGCCAAGAAGAAGATGGCAAGATGGGGAACGTGCTTTAATAGTCAATGTCCACAGGGTTCACTGATAATTCATTTGGCTTGTTGGAACTTACTGTTCCTTGGTATTCCTTCTCCAGTTACTTTCATTTGCTCTCAGGAGTCACAGGGCAACTGGCTCACACTTACAAAGTCTCTGACCTCCTGGTTAAAATCCATAATTTGCAGCAATTGATCAGAGGAAATAAATTGGTTTTCTCCAGGCTTGTGGTCTGTATTTTAATACTGCAGAGAAAAGGGGCAGCTTCTTCCATTCTGGAGACACAACAGTTTATCACTAAATATTCAAACCCACAAGTTGTTCACAGGCCAGGGAGCCAAACCCAGATAGGCAAAGACATTTGTCACCATTCCGTTGACCATTTCGCAACTTGATGCTAGCTAAATCTCTCGGCATACACACTCCTTAGATCCAATTAGTCTGCAATAACTTCATCCACAGTTTGAACAAACATCATTGTGAACAGCGCAAAAAAGGTGTATTCAGTAACTTGCACTTTAATAGTGAAGTCTTCCTGAATGCAATTCTTGGCTTTTAAAACAGTCCATTTCTCATTCTAGTTTGCAACCAAAAATTCAGCAAAATAAAACTATATGGTCTTTACTTTCTGCAAATTCAATTTGGGAGCAAATGCTAAATAAATACCAAAAGATGTTGGAAATCTGAAACGAAAACAGAAATTGCTGGAAACTGCCAGAGCCGCTGAGCTAATCTGTGGAGAGAAAGCACAGTTAATGTCTTGGGTCCAGTGACCCTTCTTCAGAATACTTCTGAGGAAGGGTTATCGGACCTGAAACATTAACTCTACTTTCTCTTCACCGATGCTGCCAGACCTGCTGAACTTGCCCAGCAATTTCTGTTTGTGTTTGGAAGACATTGCTCTGAATGGTCGAACTTTCATTTTGGGGCAGAGATACAGGTATTAATGAAAGTTATGCCATCACACTCATACAACACCAGGTTATAGTCCAACAGGTTTATTTGGAAGCACTCACTTACAGAGCGCTGCTCCTTCATCAGGTGGCTGTGGAGCCGGATCATAAGACACAATTTATAGCAAAATATTACAGTGTCATGCAACTAAAATGTTATATTGAACAACTAAGATTGCTGTTAAGTCTTTCATGTTTTAGAATGGGTTACAGGTATCGGTTCATTAAAATGTAAATCCCAGAAATTCTTTCAAGTCACATGCTCGAGATAACTTGAGATTTTATAAAAAAAAGTGACATCCTAGCTCAGACAATGCATTAAAGATGTGAGGTTAGAGTATGTCTGTATCATAGTCTTGAGTGAGATTGGTTCTATTTCCAAGTCCTGCTTCACAGCTTCACAGCGCTCTGAAAGTTAGTGCATCTAAACAAACCTGTTGGACTATAACCTGGTGTTGTGTGAATTTTTAACATTGTCCACCCCAGTCCAATAGCAGATCCTCCACATCATCACACTACAGACAGGATGGAGGTAGCCATTGGGGCAGCAGGACTTCATGTTTGTCAATGTCACTGTGCTCAGCCTGGGGTTTTCTATAGACTCCATGCCAACCAATGGTCCCTGTGCTCTGATGTTCCACTCACAGCAATTGGCATCGACACACGATCATGGCGTTGACTTCAGCTAATGGAATTTGCTGCCATGCAAGGGTCTCTTCCTGCACTACTGCTGAAAATGGTTCAGGTTGAGACTTTTGGAATCTGGGTTCTGGTATCATCTTGGCGAAACCAAAAACCTTTCCTACCTCATGATAATTCAGGCTCAAGTTCTTACAATCTGTTTTCAGTGGAGGCAAGGAATTTCAATGATTTCATTTCAGTCATAGAGTCATACAGTTGTATCCCGTGGAAACAGACCCTTTGGCCCAACTTGTTCATGCTGACCAGATATCCTCTATTCATCTAGTCCCATTTACTAACACTTGACCCACACCACTTGAAACCCTTCCTATTCATGTACCCATCCAGTTGCCTTTTGAATGTTAAATTGTACTAGCGTCCATCACTTCCTCTGGCAGCTTATTTCATACATGCACCACCCTCTGCATGAAAAGGTTACCCCTTAGGTCCTGTTTAAATCTTTCACCTCTCACCTTAAACCTATGCTCTCTAGTTCTGATCTCCCACACCCCAGGGAAAAGACCTAGCCTATTTACCCTATCCATACCCATCATGATTTTAAAAACCTCTATAAGATCACCCCATAGCCTCCGATGCTCCAGGGAAAACAGCCCCAGCCTATTCAGCCTCTCCCTGTAGCTCAAGTACTCCAACCTTGGCAACATCCTTGTATATCTTTTCTAAACCTTTCAAGTTTCACAACTTAGAGGCAGACCAGTATTGCATACAATATTCCAAGTGGCCAAACCAATGTCTTGTCCAGCCACAACATGACCTCCCAACTCCAATGCTCAATGCTCTGGCCAGTAAAGGAAAGCATGTGATCAATTTTAGTTGATATCTGAAGAACTTGCAAATTCATGTGACACCAAGGTGTTCAATGATGGTGCTCAGTATGGAGAAGTCGAACACTATAATTTAATTGCAAAGGATTCTCTCAAGTTTCCTTTGAACAATTCCCACTGAAATATTGTATTTTTAAATAACTAATTGTCTACAAAGAATTTGCTTATGTACAGACTCAGGAAGATGGGACTTAACTAGACTCTTAGCAATGGGCTCGGAGGCAGGAAAACCATAGAAATGGCATGAGAAGGTGTTGGGATACCGACTGTCTGCTTGCGATCATACCATGATGAATGAGATACCCAATTCCAATTCTATGATTTGGCCAGAAAATTTGAGAGCAGACTGTTAGCTTTCATCGTATTGATGACCCTTTGAGGATCTCTGAGTAGGGTTACCTTCTCCTTTTAGCTTTGATAGTGAGATTGCTGTCACCTCTGGAGAATTGAGCTGAGATTGTCCACATCAGCTCTGCTATGTACCACTAAGCTAACCATTTTGCATATCATTTATGGCAATGATTTCACACAATATGTTAGGCGACCCAGGAACAGAAAAATGTGCAACAAACTTAGATAGTTTGCATAGTTCAAAAGTTCTGGTTCAGTGTGATTTAGTCTTTTTTTAAAAAATACCTTGACTGGATGAATCAAATGCAAGCAACAATGTGAACTTTATGCAGATACGAAATGATAAAGAACATAGAACATTACAGCGCAGTACAGGCCCTTCGTACCTCGATGTTGCGCCGCCCTGTCATACTAATCTGAAGTCCATCCCACCTACACTATTCCATGTACGTCCATATGCCTGTCCAATGACAACTTAAATGCACTTAAACTTGGCCAATCTACTACCGTTGCAGGCAAAGCATTCCATACCCTTTCTACTCTCTGAGTAAAGAAACTACCTCTGACATCTGTCTTATACCTATCTCCCCTCACTTTAAAGTTGTGTCCCTCGTGTTTGCCATTCCCATACTTGGAAAAAGGCTCTCCCTGTCCACCCTATCTAACCCTCTGATTATCTTGTATGTCTCTATTAAGTCACCTCTCAACCTTCTTCTCTCTAACGAGAACAGCCTCAAGGCTCTCAGCCTTTCCTCGTAAGACATTCCTTCCATACCAGGCAACTTCCTAGTAAATCTCTTCTGCACCCTTTCCAAAGCTTCCACATCCTTCTTATAACGCGGTGACCAAAACTGTACACAATACTCCAAGTGTGGCCGTACCAGAGCTTTGTACAGCTGCAGCATAACCTCCTGGTTCCGGAACTCAATCCCTCAATTAATAAAGGCCAAAACACTGTATGCCTTCTTAACAACTCTGTCAATCTGGGTGGCAACTTTCAGGGATCTATGTACATGGACACCGAGATCTCTCTGCTCATCTGCACTCACAAGATTCTTACCATTAGCCCAGTACTTTGCATTCCGATTACTCCGTCCAAAGTGTACCACCTCACACTTGTCCATATTAAACTCATTTGCCACCTCTCAGCCCAGCTCTGCATCCTATCTATGTCTCTGCAACCTACTACATCCTTCGTCACTATCCACAACTCCACCGACCTTAGTGTCATCCGCAAATTTACTAACCCACCTTTCTAAGCTCTCATCCAGGTCATTTATAAAAATGACGAACAGCAGTGGACCCAACACCGACCATTGCGGTACGCAGCTAGTAACTGGACACCAAGATGAACATGTTCCATCGACTACAACCCTCTGTTTTCTTTCAGCAAGCCAATTACTGATCCAAACTGCTATGTCTCCCACAATCCCATTCCTCCGCATTTTGTATAATAGCCTACTGTGGGGAACCTTATCAAATGCCTTGCTGAAATCCATATACACCACATCAACCAGTTTACTCTCATCTACCTGTTTGGTCACTTTGTCAAAAAAGTCAATAAGATTCGTTAGGCACGACCTACCTTTCACAAAACTGTGCTGACTGTCCCTGATCAGATTATTCTTTTCTAGATGGTTATAAATCCTATCTCTTATTACCTTTTCCAACACTCTACCAACAACTGAAGTGAGACTCACTGGTCTGTAATTACCAGGGTTGTCTCTACTACCCTTTTTGAACATGGGAACCACATTTGCTATTCTCCAGTCCTCAGGCACTATTCCTGTAGACAATGATGATTTGAAGATCAATGCCAAAGGCTTGGCAATCTCTTCCCTTGCTTCCCAGAGGATCCTAGGATAGATCCCATCTGGCCCAGGGGACTTGTCTATTTTCACACTCTGCAGTATTTCTAATACCTCTTCCTTGTGAACCTCAATCTCTTCTAGTCTAGATACAAGTATCTCTGTATCTTCCTCACCAACATTTTCATTTTCTATAGTGAACATTGTCGAAAAACATTTATTTAGTGCTTCCCCTATCTCCTCTGACTCCACACACAACCTTACACTATTATCCTTGATTGGCCTTAATTTAACTCTCATCATTCTTTTATTCCTGACATACCTATGGAAAGCCTTAGGGTTAACTCTGATCCTATCCACCAACAACTTCTCATGTTTCCTCCTGGCTCTTCTGAGCTCTCTTTGTAAATCTTTTGGGAGTTTTTGGGAGGGAAACTGTTATCCCATGCCTTTTCGCATGTTTGCTTTTTTGTACAGCCTACAGAAATCTTCTTTGTGCTTATGCCAAAGTCACAGCAAAGCTGCAACTTCAAAATAATCCAGTCTGTGTCAACAAAAGCCACCATTCTACCTCTTATCGTTTGAACTCAATCTCTTGTGGCTTCTCGGCAGAAGCTCTGTAATTCAGGATTTTACCAAAGCAATGATATTAAGGATGTGCGACTGTGCACTTGATATTAAAAATCCATAACCCCACTGTTACAAATTCCTTTAAGTTAAATAATACCTTTTGTAACTAGCAGATAAAAGCTTGCAAGGTTTCAAAAAATTCTATTAAGTATTTTGTACACTCAGCATCTCTTCTCCAATCTCCATCCTTTTGCTGCTCATATTGACAGAACCTTAAATCATTGAATTAGATGTTATCTAATGCCCTCCTACTCTGGGATTTTCATGCTACATTTACTCTTGTAACATTGCAAATGATGCATGAAAAACCCAGTGTCATGTTCAAATTAATATCTGCATAGACGGTCAGCTGTACCTAATCTAACTGAAGGTGGGGATTTTAACTCAGAATGGATTTCCACTGAGGAAATCTCTGTCAGCCAGCTACAGACCTTCGCTGATTTTAAGCACTGAGTGCCTTTTAAATACCATCGGTCCACATCCAGCCCAGAGCAGAAAGGAGCCACAGATTCATACTGCATGGAAACAGATCCTTCAGTCCAACTTGTCCATGCTGACCAGATATTCTAAGTTAATCAAATCCCATTTGCCAGTATTTGGTCCATATCCCTTTAAACCCTTCCTATTCGTGTACCATCCAGATGCCTTTTAAATGCTGTAAATGTACCCACCTCCACCACTTCCTCTAGCAGCTCATTCCATACATGCACCACCCTCTGTGTGAAAAAGTTGCCTCTTAGGTCCCTTTTAAATCTTTCCCCTCTCACCTTAAACCTATTCTTTCTAGTTCTGGGCTCCTCTACCCTGGGAAGAAAAGCCTTGTCATTCCCCTATTCATTCCCCTCATGATTTTATAAACCTCTATAAAGTCACCCCTCAGCCTCTGAGGCTCCAGGGAAAACAGCCCTAGCCTATTCAGCCTCGCCCTTTTGCTTAAACCTTCCAACCCTGGCAACATCCTTGGAAATGTTTTCTGTACCCTTTCAAGTTTAACAGCATCTTCCCTATAGCAGGGAAACAAGAATTGAATACAATATTCCAAAAGTGGCCTACCCAATGTCCTGTACAGCTGCAGCAAGGCATCCCAGCTCCTATACTCACTACATTGACCAATAAAAGCAAGTGTGCTAAATGCCTTCTTCACTACCCTGTCTACCTGTGACTCCACCTTCGAGGAACCATGAATCTGCACCCTAAGGTCTCCTTGCTTGGCAGCATACCTCAGGGCCCTACCATGAAGTGTATAAGTGCTACCCTGATTTGCTGTACCAAAATGCTTTCAAAAGCTTTTGACAATATCCGTGTTAATGCCCTGGTTGCTGAAAGAGTCAAAGTAACTTTGAAAGCTTTCCCAAAGCCCTGCACACGAGCTCAACTCACTAAGCATCTGTCAACAGTACATTCCAAACCTGTGCATTTTATGGTCGAGAAGAACACGGAAAAGGCAACACATGGAAATATCACCATCTGCAAGTCAAACAGCATCCTGACTTTGAAGGTTTTTGCCATTTCTTCAATATAATTTGGTCAAAGTCCTGAATCCTTTCCTAACAGCATTGCAGATGTTCCTCTATCAGATTTGCATTGGTTCAAGAGGCCATTCACCTCCACGTTCTCAAGAGTAATTAGGGATAAGCTTTCTGTCTTTCTTAAACAAAAAAAGTTGAATATTTGTATAGTTTCACTCATATAAAACTTGTTTAACTGTTAAACTGGCTAATTTGCATGTGCAATTCATGAAAGCATTCTTAAAGTTGGTGAAAAGTTGTGTTTCATCTAATGTTTTGATTTAATAAATACATGAGTACAAATTTGCAAAGGAACAGAGGATGGAAGATTTTTGAGACAACTGGATTAATTTGTACAATATAACAGTCAACCTTTAATTCTGTGGTTGCAGAATATACACAAAATCATTTTTACGTTTCAACCAGCTTTCCCTCTAAGAATGGGAATGCTCAATAACATTAATAAGATTTACTGCACTATCACAGCTGCAGAGATCGAAACAGCAGTCTGGACTCTTTTTTTTAAAGTAGCATCCTGACAGTGGCTGCACGTCCTATTTCTGTAGTTATCATTCAGATATCACGGATATCCTCCTGATTTTTCACTGGCAAAGAAGCTTTTTGAAAAAGAAAGAACTATTTGTGTGGAGAATTATTCTGGAAAGCTAATTAACAGCGTTTAGTAAAGATTCAGGAAATGTCTCATAGAAGGACAAAGGGCTGGATTGACAGCCAGGCGGATGATGAGTCAGTAGACAGCATAATCATTATATCCACTTCGAATGAAAGGAGCTATGGCTGACTGCAGCCTTGTGTTTCCTCCATTAAATGGTACCTTTCACTCTGGAATCTCATACAGTAAGCCTCCTCCCCTGTAAGCAGTTTAAAGTTTTGATACCTCACCTTAGAATGGAAATAAAAACTTGAACTCATTGGTTCACAGCCTCTTCAATGGGATAATCACAGAGGCATACATGATAATTATTTTTTTTTGCTGTGGTTATTGTCACAACACAAAACTGTTAATTGTTCAAATGATTTGAGACCTATCAGTTTTAAACAGGCCTTAAGACACTGACGATTAAAAATGTTGTCTACAGCTTTCCTCTAGTATTGCCTTAAATTAAAGCAATTAGTTTAATCTAACTTCCCAGGAAGTCAAGATGATAAGTTTGACTTCTATCATAAGCCTATGAACATCTAACTTGTCATGAGAGCTCATAATTCATGGATGCTGGCGAGTCCTTCCTTGAAAAGATTTGGATGCTTTGTTTTAACGGCGTGCATCGCTGGCCTTTTCTCTTAGTCATTGACTGTCCGCCAAGTTGAATAAGTACTTGTGAATAACCATTTTACATGGTGCCAAATCATCTTGATTTCCACCATTTTCTTATAAGTGTAACTATTGTACTCAGCAATGTGTAGATCATTTTTAATCTACTTACGGGAAATTTCCCAGCATGCCGTATCTGACTTGGGGCAAAAAGTACCCTGAAAGTGGCATCTTCATTTCAGAGAGCTTGGTACGTTATCAAACAGAGGCAGTCACTACTGAATACTGAGGTTACCTGGTTAAAAAGGTCCATATTGGCTCTCTTAATCCCAGGTGTTTCCTAAAACATTAAGTCCTCTACTCCATTTCTCACAGCCCCTCAGCCCTACCCACTTCTCGTGCTCATATGTGCCAATGCATGTTAAACCCATTCCCATGGTCCTTGATCGTCCCTGTGTCAGCTCATAACAGCTCTTGCCACCTCCACCCCTTTTCCCTTGTACTCTCTGTGCCTCAGGAACTATGCTGGGCTGAAATGAAATAATGTGGTAAATATATAGCATGAATTGTGAATGCAAACATTTGTATTGATAACTCTACATCAAAGGCAGCTAATCCTTTAACAATCTCTTTGAGCAGTCAATCAAAAAGTGAATTTACAGCCCTCATGATAATAACTTTTGGAAAGCATTCAACCATTGAAAATGCTATCATGCTTATGTCAACAAATATTAATATAACTGGTAGAACAGATTTTTGTATCTCTCAAGCACAGACAGGCAATGTTTACTTCAAATTTCATAGTCCGTATAGTTGAATAACCAAACAACTTAACATTACTATAGAATTTATACACTCTACACACACATTGACATCTGGTCTAAAAATCTGAGTGTCTCACACTGTGGGATAATGCCCTTGCTTGAGTGAAGATTGGGTTTATTTAAACTAAGTGTTCAGTTCAAGTGCTCAGCTGAGTTTCTCCTCGCCTCTTTTGTCTGTAGCATGTTATGCTTTAAAGGGTTTTTTAAAAATCATTTGTATGTGCCAAAATAAAGTAAATCATGTGATCAGATTTCTGACTTGTAAGAACATGCATTGTAGGTCTTGGTGTGTTCTCTCTTGCAGTTCTTTGGAGTTCATAATTTCTGGAGTTTCAGATGAAGTTGTGACCAAGTCTACTGTATTAATGAATCTGTACAAAGTGAAGGCAAGTTAGCCTCTCTTTCTCCCTATCTGGGTTGACTAGTTGTTATTGCTGGAGGATTGGTGTTCTACAGGGATCCATGCTGGGACCACTGTTATTTGTGATATACATAAATGATTTGGAGGAAGGTATAGGTGGTCTGATTAGCAAGTTTGCAGATGACAGTAAGATTAGTGGAGTAGCAGGTTGTGAAGGGGACTGTCAGAGAATACAGCAGAATATAGATAGATTGGAGAGTTGGTCAGGGAAATGGCAGATGGAGTTCAATCTGGGCAAATTCGAGATGTTGCATTTTGGAAGATCCAATTCAAGAGCAAACTATTTGGTAAATGGAAAAGTCCTAGGGAAAATTGATGTACAGAGAGATCTGGATATTCAGGTTCATTGTTCCCTGAAGGTGGCAACGCAGGTCAATAGATTGGGTAAGAAGGCATAAGGCATTCTTTCCTTCACTGGACGGGGTATTGAGTACACGAGTTGGCAGTTTATGTTACAGTTGTATCACTCTTTGGTTCGGCCACATTTGGAATACTGCATATAATTCTGGTCGACACATTATCAAAAGGATGTTGATGCTTTGGACACGGTGCAGAGGAGGTTCACTAGGATTTTGCCTGGTATGGAGGGCACTAGGTATAACGAGAGGTTGAATAGATTAGGATTATTTTCATTAGAAAGATGAAGGTTGAGGGGGGAGCTGGTTGAGGTCTACAAATCCATGAGAAGAGTGGATAGCAAGAAGCTTTTTTCCAGAGTGGGGGACTCAATTACTAAGAGTTACGAGTTCAAAGTGAGAGGGGAAAAGTTTAGGGAAAGTTCTTTACGCAGAGAGTGGTGGGTGCCTGGAATGCGTTGCCAGCGGAGGTAGTAAAGGGGTGCATGATAGTGCCATTTAAGATGTATCTAGACAGATGCATGAATGGGCAGGGAGCAGAGAGATACAGCTCTTTAGAAAATAGGCAACAGGTTTAGATGGAGGATCTGAATCGGTGCAGGCATGGAGGGCCGAAGGGCCTCTTCCTGCGCTGTAATTTTCTTTGTTCTTGAGTGAAACCGTTCAGCTTCTAAACTTCCTGTTTCTGTCTTGTTTCTGGAATAATGATTTTTTTTTTGTTTGAAGTCTATTTCAATCATATAACCACATAATCTGTTGTCAACGTAAATGATTTGAAGTAAGAAACCATCACTACACAATGAGGGGTGAATGGTGACTGTTCACAACTTCTTGTAGTAAAGTGGCTTCTCTATAGTTTTCTAGAAGTGTCAAACTCGGAGTCACAAAGTCTAGCAGTGGGAAATACTATTGCATTTGAGTTTTGATAAATACACAGTCAGTGTGAAGTGTGAAATTCACAAATGGTTTCATGGTCCAAATGTGCTTTCAAGGAAGATGGGCTGCATCCATGGTCATTTGTAGTTTAAAAACTTTCCTGTATCCTGGGTTAGCACCTTATTTGTGCACAAAGCCACAAAATTGCATTGGCTGCTACGACTGTAGCACATTGTCCATTTTTAAAGCCAGTCTCAAAATGGTTACATTTACTGAAGTCAGTTTCTTGAAAGTTAGGAATAGGATATTTTCAACTCGGCATGAAATATGTTTGTTTCTTGCTGACCATGTCATACTTTGGATTGATGCCTAAATCTCAGATCAACTCACTTTGGTTAGGCAGAGTCAAAAGGCTCCTCTATTCTGTCTCTCTCCCACCCCATTCCGTCTTACCCAACCCCATCTCCCTTGCTAAATGATTACAGATTTGTAAGATGGGATAATGAACCAAGCCAGGCTTGAACCATATTCTTAACTTATTCTAATATGTCCAGTCTGTTTGTTCTTTGCAGTAAGCTGTTGACATAGCTTAATTGATCTGAATTGCATGCAAATAAACTTTTTTGTAGGGAACTAGGAAGACAGCCATTATGTACTTACCTCAAACGCAGACAGCTGCTTCAACCCTTACATCCAACACCTCACCTCCCCCCTACCCTCTGCCACTCTTGGTCTGTGATAAGTGGCATGACAGCTTACTTCTCGAAGGTTCTAAAGTCCACTGCTGCCTGCATCACTGTGCACTTCCTTTTGTAGCTGTGATCCTATTGCTGAAGCCTGGCCTTGTGTCCAAAAATACAAGCTAAAAGCAGCCACATTTCTTAACATTGCTGGCAAACAGCTGAAGTACTGTCAACATTTTCTACATAGTCTAATTTGTGATCCCAGAAGCTCTGTAACTCCAGAAAGCATTGTGGTACATCCCAATAACTAGAAATGCAGATTTTCACCTTGCCAAGGAGGAAGGAATTTTGTCAAACATTCCTAATAATGTTGAACTTACTAAACCTGTGTTAATTCAGATTAATATGTCAAGTGTGTTTCAGTCTAGATATTATCTCAGTTTAGTTTAAGGATTATTACATTTGCTTTAACCTTTTTGATGTTTTGATAAATTATATTGAATCAAAGGGATCATAGCAGACAATCCTTAATCAGTTTGCTGGCTGTGTCAGATGCAGCCACATGAACCTCCTTTCTCCAATGGTTGGCTGAATATACATCTTAGCAAAGTAAGGCAAAGGTTCTGAATCAATAACTGTCTCTAATTATGTACAAGAGTTAAATGAATAGTAAATAGGTTAAAAAAAGTGAAAAATTTCACTATCCCATGTGACACAGAATAATAAAGGCACCACTTATTCTCTTTCCAAATATAAACAAAAGTATACTTCCTACATGAGGAAACAAGCAGCAGTTTGAAAACCAGCCCAGTTTCTCAGTGGCTGGCAAAATGCGTAATTGGCTTAAAACTCAAAGTTGCCTCTCCTAGGTAAAATATGATTCCCAGAGATAAACAGTTTCAATACCTTCCATAGTAGCCAGAAACAAAAGGCAATTGTTGTCCGTACATCTTTAGAATATGTAAAATCTATGGCCAATTGAAAAGAGAACTGCATTTCTCACACCACTAGTGACTACATAGCAATTTTCAACAATTGCAAAGGTTGAACTTGAATCTCACACTCCTTGGGGGCAGTTTCCAGCTTGTGAATTCAACCTTAGTCGTATAAAATGCAAGATAAAATGTATAAAAATCTGTTTCCTATGATAGGATGATTTACACTTCTCCTGTTAAAGCTTTTGTGTCATCCAATTTCTCCTGGCCCTTGTCTTGTCCGATTGAATTGAATTCAAATTGAATTTATTGTCACGTGTACTGAGGCACAGTGGAAAGCTTTGTCTTGCGAGCAGTAGAGGAAGATCCCATAGTTAAGTAGAATAGATAAGTAAATAAACAGCGGGAAAAAACAAAAGCACAGGTACAGCCAAAGGTTAAGAGTTTGTGAGTCCATTTGGTATTCTAACAACAGTAGGGTAGAAAGTGTTTCGAAATTGACTGGTGCGTGTGTTCAGGCTTCTGTACCTTCTCCCAAATGGTAGAGGTTGTAGAAAAACATTGCCAGGGTGGGATAGATCTTTGAGAATGCTAGCAGCCTTTCCTTGACTGCAGGCCTTGTAGATGGATTCTATAGATGGGAGGTTGGCTTTTGTGATTGTCCGGGCCGAGTTCACTACTCTATAACTGCCTCCAATCTTGAATGGTACAGTAGTGATACATCTCAATGACGCACCTATAAAAGTTGGCAAGGGTATTCACTGTCAAGCCAAATTTCCTCAGCTGCCTGAGGAAGAAGAGGCGTTGTTGGCCCTTTGTAGCCAGTGCATCCATATGAAGAGTGCAAGAAAGCTTGTTGTGGATGGCCACTCCCAGGAGCTTTACACTCTGCACTTGTTCCACCTCTGTGCTATTAATGTGTAGGGGGCCAGTTCTGTATCCAAGTGGCTAGTTCTTTCTGTATTCCATGAGATCCAACCTTGCTAACCAGTCTCACATGAGGAATTTCGTCGAATGCCTTGTTGAAGTCCATATAGATCAAGCCTATTGTTCTGCCCTCATCAATCCTCTTTTTTACTTCTTCGAAAAACTCGATCAAGTGAGACATGATTTCCCATGCACAAAGCCATGTTGACTATCCCTAATCAGTCCTTGCCTTTCCAAATACATGTATATCCTGTCCCTCAGGATTCCCTCCAACAACTTGTCCATCACCAATATCAGGCTCACAGATGTATAGTTCTCTGGCTTTTCCTTACAACCTTTCTTAAATAGTGGCACCATGTTGGCCAACCTCCAGTATTCTGGCACATCACCTGAGCAAGGGGCCCAGCAATCACTTCCCTAGCTTCCCACAAAGTTCTAGGGTACGATTTGGTCCCAAGGATGTATCAACATCTATGTGTTTCATGATATCTAGCACCACCTCCTCTGTAATATAGATGTTTTTCAAGATGTCACCTTCTATTTCCCCACATTCTATATCTTGCATGTCCTTCACCACAGTAAACTCTGATGCAAAATGCTTGTTTAGTATCTCCCTCATCTCCAGCGTCTCCACACATAGACTGCCTTGCTGATCTTTGACAGGCCCCATTCTCTCCCTGGTTACCCTTTTGTCCTTTGTGTATTTGTAAAATCCCTTTGGATTCTCCTTAACCCTATTTGCCAAAGCTATCTCATGTCGTCTTTCTGCCCTCCTAATTTCCCTCAAGTATACTCCTACTGCCTTTATACTCTTCTAATGATTCATTTGATTTCTCCTGTCTATATCTGACATATGCTTTCTTCTTTTTCTTAACCAAAACCTCAATTTCTCTAGTCATCCAGCTTTTTGTAGATCTTGATTGTTATGTAAGTTTATTCAATCATTAAAAAAGCTGTGATTAAGTAACTATCATTACGCCCAGTTATAGAAGATGTCTAACTTAGCTTTGGAACAGAAAACAGTGTAGAGAAGATATTTCTCATTCTGCACCCAGTACACGGAGAATTTAATTACAGTTTTCATTTAAACTCTTTCTATTAAACAACCAAATTTAAAGTGGAGAGACATCAAAGTAAAACTAGATTTAAACACATGATTTTTCCACGTTGATGATATATTTTGAATCCCTGTTTACAAACTTACTTTTACGAAATATCCTCCACTACTCATTTACTCCTCAACCACACACCCCCAAACACTTCTTCAAGCCAAGTCCATGGGACAGCACGGTGGCTCAGTTGTTAGCACTGCTGCCTCACGGCGCTGGGTTCAATTCTGACCTCGGGTGACTGTTTGTGTGGAGTTTGCACATTCTCCTAGTATCTGCGTGGGTTTCCATTAGGAGCTCCTGTTTCCTCCCACAATCCAAAGATGTGCAGATTAGATGAATTGGCCATGCTAAACTGCCCATAGTGTTCAGAGATGTGTAGGGGTTAGGTGCATGAGTCAGGGGCAAATGTAGACTAATTGGGCAAGGGAATGGGCTTGGGTGGGTTACTCTTCAGAGGGTCACTGTGGACCTTTTGGGCCAAATGTCCTGTTTCCACACTGTAGGGATTCTATTCTCTGATAAGTCCCACCGCGGACCACCGCAAAGTTACATGCCTCCATGCACCAACGACCCACTTGCCAAGATTTCCAGAAGTGTGACCAAATGTCAACACATTTCTCACTCCTACCAAATCCTGACACTCACTGAAAACATCCAAAGCACTACTCTTCATTAGTCCCATGATCGTAATGCTACAAAACTCATAAGCACAATATCAATATCAACAACCAATGTCTCATCAATTCTGGAGTAAAACCTCTGATGATGCTGTGGCTTTAAGAGATGCATTTTGTCCTAGTTTTTTTTTAAGGAGAGACATTGAAAGAGATGGACGAAGCCATCTGTGGTCATGTAAACAGTTTCTGAGGCCTTGTTTTTTTTTAACGTCTGGAAGCAGTCTGGATGCATATGGCCAGCTCTTTCAGACGAGGATTTCTCGATTGTTTTAGCTTTTAAATTTGGCAGTTGCTGTTGGAGTCTCAACAGGTTTGGAAGTCGCAGTAAATGTCTCCTGGCTTCCCCTCTCTCTCAGTTTCCACTTGATATTTTTTCTCTCTCTCTGCTGCTGGATTGTATGTGAGACAATCCTTTTCTGACTTGGTCTTTTTTGCCAAGGGGTGTATTTGTGAGATGTTATTAATAATTAGTAATGGTTACTGTTTCTATTATTCTGTTAGATTTTCCAATGGAGTTAAGTTATTTCATGTTTTTCTTTATTTTGTTGTATATAAACTATAGTGTTTGAATCAATTGTGTTTTGCTTGACTTTGAACACAGCACTTTACATTTGCCTTTAAAGTAAGAAAAAATTAGGGTCGAGGCTGTCTTCTTGAAATATTTTGAGGGGATCTGGTCTGGTCCACACCAATCGTCATCAGTTCATTAAAGCTCTCACCTTGCCACTTGAAACCTTGTTTCTCATACATTGGGAATTATAGAAAGATGTGATAAAATTAACAACATAGGTAAATGTAGTGTTTAATAATCATTGGAGTTCTTGATTTAGTCACTACACATATTCCAGAAATAATGGCTTCAGTAATCATTGTTAAAAATAAGATATTCAATAAGAAAGTAGTCTAACCTTTGCTTCACTGAAGAGCAGTTCATTTGTAATTGACTTCAGTTATAGAGAACAACTATATTATGTGATTTCAAAGGGACATGCAGTTATTCATTAATCAAAAAGAACTACTGTCCCTACATGGTGTAGTTAGATTGCCTAATATTTTGTAAGCTTTGAATTTGTCACAATTTTTTTTCATTCAGGGAATGTGGACATGCTGACTAGGCCAGTATTTATTACCCATCCCTAATTTCCTGAAGGGCATTTGATAGTCAACTACATTGCTCTGAGTCTGAAGTCAGATGTAGGCCAGACTGGGTGAGGATAGCGGACTTCCTTCCATGGAGGACATTAGTGAAATAGATTTTTGTTTTCTGACAATTGGCAATCAAATGGACATCATTAGACTTTTAATTCCAGGTTTTTTTTGTGTTGTTGAAACTGTCTTAGAAATTACTTCAGGTCATTCCCTGCTACTCCATAGGATGCATTCCTCAAGTTCCTGTAGATGAAAAACATTTGTAATGATTTAAATTAGCAAGAACATCAAATTCTACACTATGAGTCTTTTTGAACAAGTTAGAAAAAAACTGTCTGTTCAGTGAAGTGTAATGGATTTTTTGGCAGAATACTAAGTTCATGGTTGTTCATTATCAACATCTCTGGCATGAAAAATTCAATTTCATAATTGTAAACTTTCTCCAGAGTGATAAAATAATTCAGAGCTTATTTAACATGCTAACTTTTTAAATGTTTGGTTATTTTGATGTAAGATGTATGATTTCTGCATATTTTAATATTAGTTATTTTAGGTGTGGATTTTCAACTCGTGATGTGGGCTTGGTCTATGTCTATGAAGGGGTTTATTGATCAAATTTTAAACATTTCTATAACTGTGGTGACTTCTTGGACAATATTGGAGTTTTGTTTTCATTGAGTTTTACAGATAAACAAATTAAACAATTGTGAATTAGATAGAACAATGCAGTTTTTTTTAGGCTTGGAGGAAACATCCACAACTTGAAGAAATAGATTTTGCTTTCAGTGCACAATAGCTTTGGCTGGAGCTGGATGTATAGGATGCTTACTCCCGAAAAAGAGAGTTAGCTTATAATTGCTGTGACAAAAGTTACCTTCGTGTAAGGAATTTAGTTTGAAAGTTATAATCAAGAATGCTTGATTGGAACCCTGAAGAGGTTATTTGAAGCTGAGAAAATCTCACCGCAATTATATGAAAGCTGAAGGAGGAGACTTTCAGATTCTCAAAATTTGGAATTGTAATGAGAGTTACATCAAGCTCTATAGATCTGATAGAGAAAAAAATTCACTCTTGTGTAAATATCATAAAGGAGTGCTGTTGTGATTAATGGAACTTTATTTATGATGTGTTTCAAAACTTTGAAGCTTGTGTTGAATGTAAATAATTTGGCTTATTCTAATTTTTCTACATTTATTTTATGTAATGAACTTTTATTTTATTGTTAAAATCAAATCTGTAGCATCTGCAGCCTTCCATTTTGGAGAAAGACCACTCATGAAAACGAAAGAAAAAAATGTGATCTGTTAAAATTGAGATCTGACTTGTGTAGTGATAACATCAGAGTTGAGAGTGTGGTGCTAGAAAAGCACAGCATCGGAGGAGCCGGGGAATCGACGTTCAGGCAAAATCCTTTCATCATTCCTGATGAAGGGCTTTTGCCCAAAACATCAGTTCTCTTGCTTCTCAGATGCTGCCTGACCTGCTGTGCTTTTCCAGCACCACACTCTCAATCCTAAACTCCAGCATCTGCAGTCCTCAATTTCGCCCAGTGATGATATAAGTTTGGATCATAATATTGTAATATTTTCTCTACATAAATTATTGAGGCATTTTTATTGGATTAATTTGATTTCTGTAAAATAATTAAAGCATGGAATATAAAATATGATAAACAATAGTTTTTAATTCCTGTTTTGCTGACTGGGAGTGTTGTTCAGTGCAATTGGCTACTTCACTTGCTTGCTTGACAACATTACTATTGGTCAATGGCAGATATGCCAAGAAGTTGACATTGTAGATCGTTATTGGTAACCTTCGTTGAGGTTGAAGGAAAACTCTGTTGCCCTGACACTGAAGCCTAAGCCTGAAATATAGTAATACCTGTGATAAGCAACAATGTGGGAAATCCCAGTTATATGGTAACAGAGTCTTACAAATTATGTACTTGTTGGGTATTACACCTCAAAGTGGAAATTCCATCTCAAACTACAGATAAATACAAGGCAAAAATAATGTTTATTCTCAATGACAATATTGTTCAGGGAACAAATTATTTGGATCAAATATTTCACTAATTAAATGTGCAGCAATTAGTAAGAAAATAATTGTTACTAAGCAGTGACCACAACTTACCCAACATTGGAAATATCAAGATCTTTATTGCCATTACTTTGACTGTTAAACCTATTAAATAATTATATATGTATAATCTAATTATGTTCAAAATGAGACTTTTCCTTGTTGCTAAATGGGAATCATGTCTGTGCCTTTGTCAGAGGAGAGCTATTCATATGAACTTAACCATTAAAGCAGAAATCATTTGGTCAGATTTGGAGCATGAAAAGGGCAGTTGTTCAAAACGCTGTTGACTTGGAGACTGAAGGATGAGGAAAAAAAATCTAAATGTAGTTCTGCATATCTTCAGGAAAATATTATGTACATAAATAATCTTTAGAATCATAATGAAGATCAGATGTGAGCACTTGAATCTTAATCAGCAGGGTTTAGTGCATAAATATAATGCCTGTATAACTTATATCTCCCAGTATCAGAAAAGTGTACCTTAGTTTTGCTTTGTGCCTGTCACATAGTTTGGTACTTCATTAAACATGCTGTAATATTATAGAATGCAAATCTCAATCATATTTGGGCTACAATAAGCCTGCGATAAAGAAATGTACACCAAATACTGAAAGACCAATGAACACCACCGCAGGAGATTTACTGATTGCCTGATAATATGTCACACTTTTCTCCTGTCCTTTAGAGCATAATGTGAAATGTCACTGGCGTAACAAGAAAACATTCGATTAGGGTCGGAGAAAAGCACTTAAAGCACAGAGAGCAACATTCTCCTAGAGATGCAGTCAGTTGATTGTCATCTGGACAAAGCATATTTAGTTTAACTAGTGAGATGCATGCTTATTGACAGACTGTGTTACCCCAAATTCCTGATATTCTCACAACAAAACTATAGATATATTCTCTACAGTTCCACTCTTACGATATCTAGGTTGTAGTGAATCAGAACCAAACAGTCTAATTAACCTGTTGACACAATGTTATGTCAGCTCTCTGAGGCAAGTAGGTCTTGAAGACACAGCTTCTGACCCACAGGTCAGAAAAGTAACATTGTGCCACAAGATCCCATATCCCTAATTTGTGTACTTGGAGGTAGCGAAATGTTACTTTGTTCCACATAGCAATGGCACACTTTGTAGTTATATATGCTGCACCTGCTCACAGTTGCACTTTTGAAAGGGGCATGGTTAGTCTCTTCCTTACACTCGTACTTTGTATTCAATGAGCATTTGCAAAGACATCAATAGAATTCCCACAAAAAAAAACTGGTGTAAGTGTTAGCATGAACACACTGTGTGCTCAGCTTTTGCTTCATCTACAGGATTCCATGGAACGTACTCTCCTTCTAGAGATTCTATGCTGCAGACTTACATCTCCAGACGTGCAAGTGCATTATTTTAGTCATTCGAAAGATATTGAACGGCCCACACAAAGATAGCATGTAGAATTGGAGTCAACAATATAAGTTACAATGGTTAATTCCATGCAGGAAATGAAGGAAGATGAAATTAAGAGGGAGAACGAGGATGTTGAGAGATACAAGGGGTAAAATTTGGAAAATATCAAAAACTTGTTTTAGTTTGTTCTTCAGATTTCCAACAAAACTAAAATCTCAAGAATGAGACTCTTTCCGTTACTGAAATTAACTTTTTTGTGACAAGGCGGTTGTTTGGAAGTAACTAATCATAGAATTCCTACAGGTGGAAGCAGACCATTCAGTCCACACCAACCCTCCAAAGGGCATCCCACCCTGACCAACCTATCTTTGTCACTCTGCATTTCTCATGGCAAAACCATTTACCTACCAAATCCCAAAGGACACGATGGGCAATTTAGCACAGCTATTCCATCTAACCTGCCCATCTTTGGACTGTGGGAAGAAATAGGAGCACCCGGAGGAAACCCACGCAGACCTGGGGAGAATGTGCAAACTCCACACAGACAGTCGCCAGAGGCCAGAATCGAACCTAGATCCCTGGCGTTGTGAGGCAGTAGTGCTAACCTGTCATCCACTGTGCTGTCTCCATGGCTTTCATTAAAGCTAGGTGATAGCCCTCCCCAAGAAACATCAAAACAGAATGATTACTTTTTATAATTTTTTGGTTACTATAAAATTTGATTCATATATGTTCCCAGAGTCTTAGTCGCCCTTGACTTGCATAGAATATTAAATATTAATGACACCAGAGTCAAAGGTGGAGAGCAGTTGTTCTTGGAAAGTGTGCAATGGAAGGAGACCCATGTGTCTCTTCTCTCTTGACTGTTCTATGAACATCACTTCAGGTGCTGCAACTCAGCCTGTGGCTGACCTTATGAAATATTTGCTAAAAGCGTTGAGCAATTTGTGACAAAATGATCTCTATGACTTCGCATGTTACTTTGTCAGAACTAACCAGCTGTGAGAATTGCTGTTGGCGTATTGTAATATAAAGTAGAACAACAACAAGATGCTCTCTACAATTGTTTTGTAAAGGCTTTGAAAGGGATATCATAGAAACATAAAAGATAGGACCAGGAGGAGGCCAATTCATCATCCAACTAATCCTGCTTTCTCCCCATAACCTTTAATCCCATATCACTTTTTCCACATCATCCTGAAAGGCTGTCAAGGCAAATGGAACTAGTAACTAAAGATAACAACCTAATGTGCAATTTACTTTTGCTCAAACCAAACTGATAGGCAATCAAGGATTGAAGAAACGATAGGCATGCTGTCCAAGGTTACAATTATTTAAAAGAAGCAGGGGTTTAATCGTGTGATTCTGGGAAATGTCATCTAATATCGTTCAGTCAATCATTCCATAGCTTTCTGATAATGGACTGGAGGACATGCTGCATGAATAAATAGTTGGGGAGAGTCAACTTCAAAAAACAAATTTAAAATAATTTTGCCACACAGGTGCATAATTTTATTCTAAGATAACTTCTTGTGTCTGCCTTTTGAAATCAGTTTCAGAAATTAATAACCTTCCCGGCTGCTGGATAGATGGGAAATACTCAATCTGGAGGATGGAAACCCTGCTACCTTTCCACGTACAGCTCACCATTTTCCCCAATTAAGTGCAGGCCAGGAAACTCATTCCATTCCAACACAGATTGGTGCCCTTGATTGGACAATTAGTTCTCACCAATGGGCTTATCTCACAGGGATTTGGCATATAAAACTCAATGATTAAGGAGGAGAAAGTGAGGTCTGCAGATGCTGGAGATCAAAGTTGAAACTTTATTGCTGGAACAGCACAGCAGGTCAGGCAGCATCCAGGGAACAGGAGATTCGACGTTTCGGGCACAGGCCCTTCTTCAGGAATGAGCAGAGAGTGTTCAGCAGGAGAAGATAAAAGGTAGGGAGGAGGGATTTGGAGGAGGGGCGTTGGAGAGAGGGACTCACTGAAATCTTTGTAGAGAGAGGCAGAGAGCTTCTTCAAGGAAGGCATCCTTGTAAGAGGATTTGCAGTAGGTTGAAATCTTCGAGGAGAAAGTGAGGTCTGCAGATGCTGGAGATCAAAGTCCTGTTCCCTGGATGCTGCCTGACCTGCTGTGCTGTTCCAGCAATAAAGTTTCAACAACAATCAATGGTTAAGGAACCTGGCATCAGTCAGGAGGGGAGCTTTAAGAGTCACCCCCTACTGTTGCTACCCACTGACCTTCCTTCTTCCTGACTCCCACCATGCTTCCCTGAACAGAGTCCCTCAGTGATCATTGTGGGTGCAATTCTGACAACTACCAGGCCCCGGTGACCCTACCAGATGAGTAGGTTTCAGAGGCTGGGAGAACTGTCCATGATATCCTTGATCCTGGGATAACTCCTTCTTAGCTACCCTCAGCCAGAGTCCTGAGGTATTTTGAAAAGGAGGCAACTATTGCAGCCATATCACCTGAGATCTCCTGCAAGACTTGTCTGCATGGCCAATACTCAACAATCTCTGACTGACCTTGGGGGAACTCACGGTTGCCTCTTTTCCTCCCTCACCTTACAGCTGGGTAGAACTGAACTTGGGATGCAACACTTTGTGGTACAAGTGCAGAGAATGCTGGAGAAACTCAGCAGGTCTGACAATGTCTGTGGAGAGAGAAACAGAGTTAATGTTATGAGCCTGGAATCACTTCTTCTCAACAAGTTCTGAAGGAAAACTTATATTTTTCATTTCAGGTTCATTACAGTAGTTTGTGAAATACCAGAAAATGCAAATAATGATTTATGTCAAAAATCAAAGCTTTCTCAGCATTTGGGGAGGGGAAAAATCCAACAAATCTTTGTGTAAAATAAATTTCACTATCTCTTATTTTTTCAGTTAGTAATTCAAAGGTACAGGCTCCACATGTCCCTGCCACTGAAATTGAGAACTCTGAGTTCCACTCCACTTCACTTGAAGTGAAAGATGTTATCAGGTTGAACTTGGGGTTCTTTCTGTCTTGTCTGTATTCTGGGAGTACCATTCTGAAGTGATGGAATATGATTTCAGGATGTTGAACAGCAAAAGGTCTTTTCTCAAAAACTCAGTATCCCCACCTGAAGAAGTGAGTATGTTCATTTTAATGGCATGTTGGAGCTAAATATAAAGATCATTCCTGCAGGAAGATCCCAGTAACGTTTAGCTGTGACGAGCAACCTACAGAGGCCATCGATGTTATTTTTTACTTTTGATATTTCACAATGTGAGTGAGTGTCTGATGGCCATGAACAGTTACGTAAAGGCTTGAGAATGCCAAGTAAGAGGGCATAGGTTCAGGGTGAGTGGGGAAAGATATAAAAGAGACCTAAGGGGCACCTTTCTCATGGAGAGGCTTGTGCGTGTATAGAATGAGCTGCCAGAGGAAGTGGTGGAGGCTGGTACAATTGCAGCATTTAAAAGGCGTCTGGATGGGAAAATGAATGGGAAGGGTTCAGAGGGATATGGGCCAAGTGCTGGCAAATAGGACTAGATTAGTTTGGGATATCTGGTCAGTATGGACAAATTGGACTGAAAGGTCTTTTTCTGTGCTGTACATCTCTATGACTCTAAGTCAATTTCAGCAATTTTTTAAAAAGATTTTAGATTTTTTTAGATTACTTACAGTGTGGAAACAGGCCCTTCGGCTCAACAAGTCCACACCGACCCACCAAAGCGCAACCCACCCAGACCCATTCACCTACATTTACCCCTTCACCTAACACTACGGGCAATTTAGCATGGCCAATTTACCTTACTGCACATCTTTGGACTGTGGGTGGACATGGGGAGAATGTGCAAACTCCACACAGACAGTCGCCCGAGGCAGGAATTGAACCCAGGTCTCTGACGCTGTGAGGCAGCAGTGCTAACCACTGTGCCACCGTGCCGCCATCTTGTTCAACTCTACATCCTTAGAGAGAGATGTTAACTTGAGATACATGCTTCTTTCTCCTCCTGTCCCGTGTATGAGATTTATTGCTGTAGCACAGAAATTGAATTGAAACATAAAGACTTGGCACTCTACTAATTAGATGTTGAATGTTAATTTGGATTTGAGATAAACAACTTGAAAATTCACATTTAGTCTACTAGCTCTAACAATCCAGTTGCTGAGATTCTGTATTTACGGATTCTAATGACTTGAATTCAAATTAAAGTTTGAAATGAGCATTGCATTCACTATTTGTCAAGAGTTTGTACTTATAAACTCATTTAGATGCAAGTGTTTTTCTAAATGTTCACCTCCTAGGGAAGTTTGATTAATCTAATTTGCATTCCCGGCAATGTTTATTCTCTCCCTGAGAAATGTCTTCAGTGTCTGGAAGGATTGCTGCAGGCTGACCCAAGTGATTGGGCTGAATACACATGTGGCTTGAGGCCACAAAAATTGTTAACCTTTTGTGTAACATGCTTTGTGAGTTGCCATTTAAATTTGCCAGCAGCATTACATGGCAGGTGGTCTGATAAAGGGCTTATGCCAAAAACAGCAATTGTCCTGCTCCTTGGATGCTGCCTGACCTGCTGCACTTTGCCAGCACCTTCCTTTTCGCCTCTGACCCTCCAGCATCTGCAGTCCTCACTTTCTCCAATGTGGTCTGACTTGCTGAATGTCAGTAATGAATTGAAGTTAAAAATCACACACCAGGTTATAGTCCAACAGGTTTAATTGGAAGCACTAGCTTTCGGAGTGCCGCTCCTTCATCAGGTGGTTATGGAAGACACAATTGTAAGACACAGAATTTATAGCTCCACAACCACCTGATGAAGGAGCGGCACTCCGAAAGCTAGTGCTTCCAATTAAACCTGTTGGACTATAACCTGGTGTGTGATTTTTAATTTTGTACACCCCAGTCTAACACCGGCATCTCCAAATCAATAGTAATGAAATGGAATAGCTGGAGGCTGTGATGGGCTGAATGGCCTCTTTGTATGATGCAAATTCTATTTCATTTTGTGAATTATTTTGCTTATTCTGGTATGGCAATACTTCTCTAGTCCCAGACACTTTAACAAATTAACAGTACAGCATGGGTGCTCAGTCAGAGCTACAACAAATGATTTGATGCATGTTAATTCAATCCTGGTTTAGGAAAAGTTTAAAGTTGTTGAAATTTCCAAGTGCTCTGAAATTGTTGTCAGCCTTGGTGCCATTAAAAAAACTCAGACCAGCTCTGCCAAAAGTATAATGATCAACCAGTAGGTAAAGTTGTTAAGATAAATCAAAGCAGAGACTCACAGGGATTATTTCAGTTTCAGAAGCCACTATCAACAAATGTTCCTGCAACTCCTTAAATGAATATTAAACATGAATCAAGTTGGAAAGATTGTCACGATAACTTTCGCATCCCTGTCTCCATGTCGAAAATATTTGTTCAACTATTCTGGAATCTTTCCCTCATAGCACACATATCTAAAACCAGAGGGCACAAGAGGAGTGGTGAGGAGTAAGTGGTTTACGGAAGATCTGAAACCTTATTTTTTCACCAGAAGGTGATAGAAATATGCAAAGTGTGCTGCCTAAAAGAGTGGTGGAGGCAGCTACTCTTGCAACATTTAGAAGCAACTGGATGAGCACTTGAAAAGCCCAGGGCTTAGTAATGCTATGGACCAAGTGTGGGTAAATGAGATTAGTATAGGTTTGTGTTGGTCAGCATAGACATGGTGGGATGATGGACTTGTTTCTATGTTTATGGCTGTATGACTCTACCTGAGAGGTAGGTTTTAAGGAGGTATATAAATGTGAGAGAGGTTCAGAGGTAAAGATGAAAGAAAGGTCATTTCTTTTTTTAATAGATATTTTTATTAGAAATTTAACCTTTTTACAAGTTTACAAAAATAAACAAAACTCTCAAGTACAAACATTGATATACAATTAAATCTTAAATAAATAATAACCAAAATTTAACAAAAGAAAAATACCGAGAAAGAAAAAAAACAAAACTCAACTAACTACGAATCTAACCTACAACTAACCAGATTGTATATTTAAGTCTCTTACATTATTCAAATAAGAGAGAAAAAAAACAACAGATAACACAGAAACTGGATAGTGAGATACTTGCTCGGAATGTGTTAACATCAAATGTAACAAAACCCGTACTTGTGCGGGATTCCTCTCCCAAGGGGCCCCGGACCAGCCAGGTTCGTGATCTCAATTAAATAAAAGCCCTTGTTAGGATAGCCGAAATATCTGTATTCATATAATTCAAGAAGGGCTGCCATATTTTATGAAATAATTCGGTCTTTCGGTGCACCATATTTGTAAGGAAGTCAAGGGGAATACATTCCATAATTAATCTGTGCCAATTTGAAAGTCCAGGGGGGCCCTCAGCCACCCAGTTCACCAAAATATTTTTCCTTGCACAGAAAGAGAGAATAGAAAATAGTCTCTTCCCGTGCATATCCAGGGAGGGTAAGTTCGAAAAGCCCAAAAGGAGAGATACAGGGTCCACTTTAATTTCCGTTCCTAAAGTTTCTGTCAGGGTACTTGCTAATTTGGTCCAGTATCTACGGATCTTATGACAGGTCCATAGGCAATGTACAAGAGTGCCCACCTCTATTTTACATTTGGACACATTGGAGATGCTCCTACCTTAAATTTTGCCAATCGATCCGGTGCTATATGGGCCCTATGAAGTTTCTTCAGCTGGATAGCCTGAGTTCTGTTACAGATGGTGATTCTTCTGGCTTTTTCCCAAATGTCATTCTACATTTCTATAGAGATTTCTAGTCCCAAATCCTGATCCCATGTTTTAAGCAGATTGTCCATATCTCCTGATACTTCATCATGTAGTAAATGATAAATAGTACTAACAGAAGATACCCCATTGGTCGTAGTACTCTACATTCTCTATCTGATTTATAAAGACTATCTAATAACGTAGTCTTCTTCTGTATATAATCTCGAATTTGGAAGTATCGAAAGAGGTCTCCATTAGGTAATCCGAATTTCTGACGCAGCTGTTCAAAAGACATCAGGACCCCTCTTTAAATAGGTCCCCTAGACATGAGATACCCCTGGATCTCCAGAGTTTAAAAGTGGCATCTGTAAATCCCGGTTGGAATCTCCATGCTCCCCCTATCGGCGCATAGGGGGATGTTTTATGTGTTTTGCCGCATTATATTCCAAGCTTTAATTGTGTTTAGTATTATAGGGTTTTTACAGTGATCCGTAATGATTTTCCTCTTGTCTGAAAATAAAAGGTTAATAAGTGGGCATTTTACTTGAGAAGCCTCGATGTCCAGCCAGATTGATTGCAGGTCAGACAAGACCCAATCA
Organism: Chiloscyllium plagiosum; assembly: GCF_037043375.1. Taxonomy (NCBI): domain Eukaryota; kingdom Metazoa; phylum Chordata; class Chondrichthyes; order Orectolobiformes; family Hemiscylliidae; genus Chiloscyllium; species Chiloscyllium plagiosum. Next base: position 33,227,398 of record NW_028270141.1, read on the forward strand.
GCTATGTAACTTAACAGGGAACTTAACTGATATTTCCTAAAATCTGGGAAGTCCAATCCTCCCCTTGCCTGTTGAAGCTGTAGCTTCTTCAGCTGAATGAGGGGCTGTCTATGATTCCAGATAAAGGAACCCAACCAGCTATATAATTTACGTAGTGCCAGCCTCGGCAGCATCACCGGAAGCATTCTCACAGGGTATAGGAGACAGGGCAGGACATTCATTTTAATTAGTGCTATTCTACCCAGCCAGGAAATTGAAAGGTTTCCCCATCGCTGGAGGTCCTGCCTTATCCTTTCCAGTAAATGCAAAAAGTTAGCCTTGTATAACTGACCAAATACTGGGGTAATAAAGATGCCTAAATATAAGAAACCCTCCAGGGACCACCGAAAGGGAAAGTGGGATCCATCCACTAAGTGGGGTATCATAGCAAGGCCACCCATTGGCATAGCATCCGATTTTGAGAAATTAATTTCATAGCCTGAGAATGCGCTAAATGTATTGATAACTTGGATTAAGCGAGGTACGGACATCAAAGGATTACTGAGGAATAGAAGAACATCACCTGCATAAAGGGTAATTTTATGTTTACCTGTACCAATCCTCGGGGCCATTATATTAGGATCAGCCCGTATAGCTTCTGCTAGTGGTTCAATTATTAGCGTAAATAACAATGGCGAGAGAGGACATCCCTGACGGCGCCCCTACCCACACTGAAGCTATCCGAACCTAATCCATTGGTAACCACAACTGCTTTGGGATCACTATACAATGTTGAGACCCATTTGGTAAACACCTTTCCAACGCCAAACCTTTCCAATGTGTAAAACAAATATGACCATTCAACCCTATCGAATGCCTTTCCCGGGTCTAATGAGACTACTACTCCTGGTATCTTTCCCTGATGGCAGGCTTGAATCATATTCAAAACCCTTCTAATATTATTGGATGATTTACAGCCCTTAATAAACCCCGTCTGATCCTCCTTTATGATATGTAGCAATACCCTTTCTAGTCTCAATACTAACATTTTAGAAAGGATTTTAAAATCTACATTTAGCAAGGATATTGGTGTGTTTGACGCACAATCTTCTGGATCCTTTCCTTTTTTAAGGATAAGAGAGATATTTGCCTCTTTCAGCGAAGGCGGGAGACAGCCCTGACTGTATGCATAGTTATACATGTCCATAAGTGGACCAGCCAATATTCCTGTAAATTCTTTATAGAATTCAGCTTGAAAACCATCTGGGCCAGGTTCCTGACCGCTCTGAAGTTGCCTGATTGCGTCAAGTATTTCTTGGACTGTTAGGGGAACATTCAAGACCGATACTGTTCTGGAGTTAGGTCCGGAAAGGTCAAATTTTTAAAAAATGATTGCATCCTCCTAGTCCTGTCTTCACAATCCTGCGATTTATATAAATCAGAATAAAATTTTCTAAAGATTGCATTAATCTTTTTATGATCAAGAGTCAAAATACCCGTACTTTCCTTGATAGACGTGATAGTTTGAGGGGCCTTTTTTTTCTTTGCAAGAAATGCTAAGTATCTACCCGGTTTGTCGCCAAATTCATATAACCTTTGTTTTGCAAATAATATTTCCCTCTTCGCCGTTTGGGTAAGCGTGGTGTTTAGAGCTGTCCTACGGGCCGTAATCCTTTGCAATTTGATAATAGAAGGTCTGTCAGCGTATGCTGTTTCAGCTGCTTTTAAGCGAGCTTCGAGGAGACGCTGTTGTTCTCCCTTTAATTTTTTCTGGGTCGCTGAGTAGGAGATGATCAAACCTTGCACGTAAGCTTTGATGGTCTCCCACATCATGAAAGGTCATTTCAAGTGGGAGTTATTAGGGTTGAAGGGATGCAGGATATACGAAAGTGTTAACTTGGATGATGGCAAATTTCCCTACAGGAGGATAAAGAGATTACAGATGATCATGACTATGAACAAATATGGACCGTCAATTAGCAATTTTCAGTGACCACGTTTTCTTGGTTTGTGCTTTCAACAGAGCTGACCTATCTTCTACCCTTAACACACATCCATCCTTCTCTACAATATTTTAATGCATTTCCACGTCCTTTGCCTTTTCTTCTGAGACTTCTGAGATCTGCAATCTCCCTTGCTCTCTAACTTTCACTTTCTTTCCCCCCATTTTCTCATCCCCACTTTTCTCTAAAGTATAATTTCCATTACTTTTCAACCTCTCTCTTCAGTTGTGACATGATATTGGACTCAAAACATTAGTCTTGTGAAGATAGAAACATGGTTCATGTAGAATATTATTCACAGAGTTCATGAGGTTGAACATATACAGGCAAAAATTGAATTTGAAAGCAAAGCACAACAATTAATTTGTTCTGTGCAAAGGCAAATTTACCAGATGTTAGTGCAAACTGTCAATCAGAGAATTGTGAGATGAATTTTGCAGGGTCCTTTGCAGGGAAAAGGGCAGAGGAAATGACCTGGGAGTTGCAGTGGGAGAGGGACTCCCTGAGATTCTTGTAGAGAGAGGAGGAAAACTTCTTCAAGGCAGGCATCCTTGCAAGAGGATTCGCAGTACGGTTAAAATCAACGAGGTAAAAACAATGACTGCAGATGCTGGAAACCAGATTCTGGATTAGTGGTGCTGGAAGAGCACAGCAGTTCAGGCAGCGTCCAAGGATCAGCGAAATCGATGTTTCGGGCAAAAGCCCTTCATCAGGAATAAAGGCAGAGAGCCTGAAGCGTGGACAAATAAGCGAGAGGAGGGTGGGGGTGGGGAGAGGGCCACACTCTCTCAGAATTGCAAAGGACCCACTCTGTACTACATCCTCAGGAGAATTCATACTCTCAACAAACAGTATTTCAATTCCATCTCAAACATCAAAAACTGTAAGTACAACAAACTTTTATTTAACCACCTCCATAACCAGCACTCCTCAAACATTCTAGAAGATTCCCCTAACCTCAGAAACTACTCAGATACCATTAGCCATGCAGCTGATGCAGCTGCCACCCCCACGCTGATTGATGATGTTACGTCCGCCCCCATCATGGCCACTCCCACAACCACTTCCGCCCCTCACAATTCCTCATGCATCACACGGGACATCACTTCCGCCCTTCACATCATCGCTGATGCCACACGCTCAGTGACTTCAGCCACCCCTACTGCCGTGGTCACCACCACTTCCGTCCCTACCAGCGCCACTCACCTGCATTCTGCTGACATGCCCCCCACAGACCCCACTGTCACTATCCCCACCCCTCAGAACCCTGAGGGAAACACTACCCCTGCTCATGACTCCACCCCCATTCCCCCCACCATCACATCCACTCCAGTTACAGGTTCCACCCCCACTCCCAGCTCTACACCCACACCAGATCCCAGCTCCCAGCCCTGCTGAGTTTTCACTATCCCTCCAGACCTCCTCTCACTGAGGACGAACGATCAGTCCTCAGCAAAGGACTCACCTTCATCCCCCTCTATCCACGCATCAATGAATTTAATACACGCCGTGACGTCGAACAATTCTTTCGTCACCTCCGTCTCTGAGCTTACTTTCACAATCAGGATTCCTGCCCACCCACCGAGGACCCCTTTGCCCACCTCCAACACACTGCATCCACCTGGACACCCCGCGCTGGCCTATTACCTGCCCTCGACCTCTTCATTTCCAACTGCGGCAGGGACATTAACCGCCTCAACCTGTCTACCCCCCTCCCCCACTCCAACCTCTCACCCTCACAATGCGCAGCCCTCCAATCCCTCTGCTCCAATCCCAACCTCACCATCAAGCCAGCAGATAAATGGGGCGCAGTGGTAGTCTGGCGCACTGACCTCTACACCGTTGAAGCCTAACGTCAACTCGAGAACACCTCTTCCTACTGCCCCCTCGACCATGACCCCACCCCCATCACCAAACCATCATCTCCCAGACCATACAGAACCTCATCACCTCAGGAGATCTCCCACCCACAGCTTCCAACCTCATAGTCCAGGAACCCAGCACTGCCCGGTTCTACCTCCTTCCCAAGATCCACAAGCCTGACCACCCTGGCCGACCCATTGTCTCAGCATGCTCCTGCTCCACTGAACACATCTCTACATACCTCGACACTGTCGTATCCCCCCTAGTCCAGGAACTCCCCACATACATTCGAGACACCACCCACGCCCTCCACCTCCTCCAAGACTTCTGTTTCCCCGGCCCCCAACGCCTCATCTTCACCATGGATATCCAATCCCTCTACACCTCCATCCGCCATGACCAGGGCCTCCAAGCCCTCCATTTTTTCCTCTCCAGACGTCCCCAACAGTACCCTTCCACCGACACTCTCATTCGTTTGGCTGAACTGGTCCTCACCCTTAACAATTTCTCCTTCGAATCCTCCCACTTCCTCCAGACCAAAGGGGTAGCCATGGGCACACGTATAGGCCCCAGCTATTCCTGTCTTTTTGTTGGCAACGTAGAACAGTTGATCTTCCATAATTACACCGGCACCACTCCCACCTCTTCCTCCTCTACATTGATGACTGCATTGGCGCCACCTCGTGCTCCCACAAGGAGGTTGAGCAATTCATCAACTTCACCACACATTCCACCCTGACCTTAAATTTACCTGGACCATCTCTGACACCTCCCTCCCCTTCCTGGACCTCTCCATCTCCATTAATGACGACTGATTTGACACTGACATTTTTTACAAACGCACCGATTCCCACAGCTACCTGGATTACAACTCTTCCAACCCTACCTCTTGCAAAAATGCCACCCCGTATTCCCAATTCCTCCACTTCCGCCATATCTGCTCCCAGGAGGACCAGTTCCACCACAGAACACACCAGATGGCCTCCTTCTTTTGAGACCGCAATTTCCCTTCCCACATGGTTAAAGATGCCCTCCAACCCATCTCGTTCACATCCCGCACCTCCGCCCTCAGACCCCATCCCTCCAACCATAACAAGGACAGAACGCCCCTGGTGCTCACCTTCCACCCAACCAACCTTCGCATAAACCAAATCATCCGCCGACATTTCCGCCACCTCCAAAAAGACCCCACCACCAGGGATACATTTCCCTCCCCGCCCCTTTCCGCCTTCCGCAAAGACCGTTCCCTCCATGACTACCTGGTCAGGTCCACGCCCTCCTCCAACCCACCCTCTCACCCTGCCACTGCAGGAACTGTAAAACCTGCGCCCACACCTCCTCACTCACCTCTATCCAAGGCCCTAAAGGAGCCTTCCACATCCATCAAAGTTTTACCTGCACATCCACTAATATCATTTATTGTATCCGTTGCTCCCGATGTGGTCTCCTCTACATTGGGGAGACTGGGCGCCTCCTAGCAGAGCGCTTTAGGGAACATCTCTGGGACACCCGCACCAATCAACCACACCGCCCCATGGCCCAACATTTCAACTCCACCTCCCACTCTGCCGAGGACATGGAGTTCCTGGGCATCCTTCACCGCCGCTCCCTCACCACCAGACGCCTGGAGGAAGAACACCTCATCTTCCGCCTCGGAACACTTCAACCCCAGGGCATCAATGTGGACTTCAACAGTTTCCTCATTTCCCCTTCCCCCACCTCACCCTAGTTCCAAACTTCCAGCTCAGCACTGTCCCCATGAATTGTCCGGTCTTGTCCTACCTGCCTATCTCCTTTTCCACCTATCCACTCCACCCTCTTCTCCCTGACCTATCACCTTCATCCCCTCCCCCACTTACCTATTGTACTCTATGCTACTTTCTCCCCACCCCCACCCTCCTCTAGCTTATCTCTTCACACTTCACGCTCTCTGCCTTTATTCCTGATGAAGGGCTTTTGCCCTAAACATCGGTTTCGCTGCTCCTTGGATGCTGCCTGAACTGCTGTGCTCTTCCAGCACCACTAATCCACTCAAATAAAGATTCTGATTGCAGTATGCTCTTTATAGACATCCAAACATGAATCCATTAAACTCAGGAGTCTGGTTGGAACTGAAAAATCCACAAGTTTAATCATTGGTACATTCTTAGGAAGGTAAAAAATGTTTCATTGATAGATTAACCAGCTTGGCTAAGCTAGTGCAGAGGTCAAAAATATAATCAGACTCAACCTAGATACTTTCTGCGATGGAGAAGATGTAGGGTCAGAAAATTAGCTGGGAGGACCACAAGGTTGTTAAAAGCTTAGTACTTCAGATAGCACACAAAGGACATGGACTTGAAAGTGAAAGAATGGGGGGTTGTGATAGGCTGCTAACTATTGTGACTGCTGTCTTCTCAAGGATTAAACCCAGGAAGGTAAAATTCATCCTGTATAAGCGTGTTGGGTAAGTGGAAAAGAAACTTCAGGGACATTTAATTGGATCTTTCTGGACAATCTCAGGCCTTACTGCAAGATGTGCTTGTTGTTACCTCAGTTTTGTCCCTTGCTTTGTTGATTATAATTTCTATTTATAAGCATTAGCTGTTTCCACTACGTATTCTCTAGGAAGCTATATGAGATGTGACTTTCAATGTCAGAAGGGAATTCAGTCACGTTGACCAGGGAAGAGAGAAATGTGTTCATGTCCAATGTCATCTTCACATGTGGATCATCAATAAACAGCAGAATGAGCCAAACTGAGAAGTACACTTCACCAATCCAGGACACTAAGGTCAAAGTGTGGTACGTTATCCGTGCCTCAGTTAGTATCGCTCTTCCCTCTGGGTAGGAGGAATTGAAAATAAAAGTGAGGATGTTATGATTCAGTTATTCAGGGCATTGGTGACACCACATTTCAAATGCTACGTGCAATTCGGTCTCCTTATTTAAGAAAGGATGTAAATGTATTGAAGGTAGTTCTGTAGAGGTTTACTAGATTGATATCTAGAATGAATGAGTTGTCTTATGAGGATAGGTTGGACAGACTGGGCTTGTATCCACTGGAGTGTAGAAAAATGAGGATGACTTGATAGAAATGCATAAGATCTTGAATGGTCTGTAAAATATGAAGGGAGAACAAAATATTATTTGAATGGAGTAAAACTTCAGAAAGCTGTAACTCAAGGGGCCTTGGGAGTAATTGTGCATGAAACACAGAGTGCTAACACATACGTGCAGCGGGTACTTAGAAAGGCTATTGGAATGTTGGCACTTATTTTAAGGGAATTGTAGTATCAGAGTAGGGAAGTCTTACTGCAACTATACAAGGTGTGGGTGAGATTACATCTGGAGTACTGTGAGCAGTTTGGTCCCCTTATTTAAGGAAAGTTATCATTTCATTTGAGGTAGTTCAGAAAAGTTCACTAGGATGATCCGGGTGTGTAGGGTCCGCATTGAGAGCAAAGGCTAAACAGGTTTGGACTCTACTAATTGGAATTTAGACGAATGAGAGGTGATCTCATTGATATGTATGGGATTCCTCAGGGGCTCAACAAGGTAAATGCTGAGAGGATGTTTCCTCCCATGGAAGGTTCTCGGACCAGAGAACACAATCTCAAAATAAAGGGCACCAATTCAAGACCGAGATAAGGAGGAATTTCTTCTGTCAGAGGGGTTGTGAGTCTTTAGAGCTCCTTATCCTAGAGAGCCACGAGGACTGAGATCTTGTGTATATTTAAGGATGAGATAGAATCTTAATCAGTGGATGAATCAAGGGTTACGGGGAAAGGCAGGAATACAGACGTGAGACATGATGCTGTTGGATTGTGGAGAAGGTTCAAGAGGCCAAATAGCCTCACCTGTTCCTGTTTGTTATGGCCTTGAAAAGGTGGATGTGGAAAGAATGTTTTCTCTTGGGGGGCCCGCCTGGAAGTAGGGGACACTGCTTTAAAATTAGGGGTCATCCTTTCAGGACGGAGATGTGGGGAATATTTTTTTTTCTTTTCAAGGGTTGCACAACTTTGGAATTCTCTGCCTCAGAAAGTAGTGGAGGAGGGGTCAATGATTATTTTTAAGACCGAAGTGGACAGATTCTTGTTAGGCAGGGAAATCTCAGGTTATTGCGATCGATGGAAAAGTGGAATTTTTGTAGCACAAACTGATCAGCCATGATGTTATTGGACAGTGGAGCAATTGCAGTTCTCTACTGCCGACTCTGCTCTTGTTCCATATTTTCATATTCTCCTTGATTTAACGTTCTCGTATTATCATTGAATTAACATCAGAAAAATCAGAGAATTTGGTTATTTTCATATTGCTGTTGGTGGGAGTCAGCTGAGAGCAAAGGCATTCATGTGTTTTCTATATTTCAATACAGACAGCACTTCGAAAGTACTTAACTAGTTGTAAACTGCTTTAGCATGTCCTATGGCAATGTAAGGTATTACATGAATGCACACTATTCTTTCTTTCTTAATGGTGTGACTGCTGCAGCTGACCACTTACCAATTCACCACCAAGCAAAAGCTGAAGGTGGGATCTCTCTGTCCATTTTGGATCAGTACCATTTCAGACAGTGTGTTAACACACCAAAGTAACTGAGAAACTGCTCATATTTGATTTGAAAGAAAAAATCTTTCATGCTCAGGTGAAATTCAAAATAGTTCTGAAAATTTCCATGGTTTTGTATGATGGCTATGGAACCATTATCCAAACAAGATCTAGATCAGAGTGGTGCTGGAAAAGCACAGCAGGTCAGGCAGCATCCAAGGAGTAGGAAAATCGACATTACGGGCAAAAGCCCTTCATCAAGAATAGAGGCAGAGTGCCTAAAGAGTGGAGAGATAAATGAGAGGAGTGTGGGGGTGGGGAGAAAGTAGCATAGAGTATAATAGGTGAGTGGGGGTGGGGATGGAGGTGATAGGTCAGAGAGAAGGGTGAGGGAAGGTAGCAAAGCGTACAATGGATGAATGGGGGTGGGGATGAAGGTGATAGATCAGAGAGGAGGGTGGAGTGGATAGGTGGAAAGGAAGATAGACAGGTAGGACAGGTCATGGGGACAGTGCTGAGCTGGAAGGTTGGAGCTGGGATGAGATGGTGGAAGAGGAAATGAGGAAAATGGTGAGGTCCACATTGATGCCCTGGGATTGAAGTGTTCTGAGGCGAGGGATGAGGCATTCTTCCTCCAGGCATCTGGTAGTGAGGGAGCGGTGGTGGAGGAAGCCCCAGAATCTGCATGTCCTTGGCAGAGTGGGAGGGGGAGTTGAAATGTTGGGCCACAGGGCGGTGGGGCTGATTGGTGCGGGTGTCCCGGAGATGTTCCCTAAAGCTCTCTGCTAGGAGGCGTCCAGTCTCCCCAATGTGGAGGAGACCGCATCGGGAGCAACGGATACAATAAATGATATTGGTGGATGTGCAGGTAAAACTTCGATGGATGTGCAAGGCTCCTTTGAGGCCTTGGATGGAGGTGAAGGAGGAGGTGTGTGCGCAGGATTTGCAATTCCTGCTGTGGCAGGGGAAGGTGCCAGGATGGGAGGGTGGGTTGTAGGGGGGCGTGGACTTGACCAGATAGTCACGGAGGGAACGGTCTTTGCGGAAGGCAGAAATGGGTGGGTAGGTAAATATATCCCTGGTGGTGGGCTCCGTTTGGAGGGGGCAGAAATGTCAGCGGATGAGGTGGTTATTGCGAAGGTTAGTAGGGTGGAAGGTGAGCACCGGGGGGGGGTTCTGTCCTTGTTATGGATGGAGGGATGGGTTTTGAGGGCGGAGGGGTGGGATGTGGACTGGATGCATTGGAGGGCATCTTTAACCATGTGGGAACGGAAATTGTGATCTCTAAAGAAGGAGGCCATCTGGTGTGTTCTGTGGTGGAACTGGTCCTCCTGGGAGCACATAAGGTGAAGGCGGAGGAATTGGGAATACAGGATGGCATTTTAGCAGGAGGTAAGGTGGGAAGAGGTGTAGTCCAGGTAGCTGTGGGAATCGGTGGGTTTGTAAAAAATGTCAGTGTCAAGTCGGTCGTCATTAATGGAGATGGAGAGGTCCAGGAAGGGGAGGTAGGTGTCAGAGATGGTCCAGGTAAATTTAAGGTCGGGGTGGAATGTGTTGGTGAAGTTGATGAATTGCTCAACTTCCTCGCGGGAGCACGAGATGGCGCCAATGCAGTCATCAGGTGAAGTTGATGAATTTGTCAAACAAGCCTGTTTATATTTTAACCAGGCCAGCTTCCAAATTCAAACAGAACTCAGATTAAAATTTGTTGTGAAAGTCACTTGATTTGTGAAAATATTTCAATTGTCATTGTGAAGCAGTCAAGTCTGAAACCAAATTTGGTTATATGCATGTTGATTGTTTTTTGTTATTTAAGTTAAATTGTATTACATCCATTTGAGGCAACTGAAGCACCAAAGTGCTTCATGTTCTTAATGGCACTAAGTCACGAGGTAAAACAGAGACATTGTGTACAGGGATTACATGCAAGTTCTTTCAGTCTTAAAAACACTGTACTTAAAAGTAAACCAAAATGGTTAAGTTGCATAGTCCTTCAAGACTAAAGGGCTGCTCTCTCAATAGAGAGATAGGACTGGTGGTGAACTAATCTGATGCTCACCACACCACAGGTAAGAGAAGAGGTTGAGAATGCAGGACTTTTATGGTAACATCGGCTGGTGTGGGAATTCAACTTGCACTGTCAGTATCACTCAAACTAGCCATCCAACCAACTAACCAAAACCCCCAAAACTTAAAGTACACTATAAATCAAGATATTCATGCAGATGTCTTTTAGTTGCCATTAAGATTGGTATCCATTAATCCATTCATTGAACCTGACAGCCTGAATTTTGAATAGTTTGAAATATTTCAACCCAGGATTCTCTGATTTGGTGAAATCCTGGTTCCAGCATTGTTATTTCTCAATTCACTCATGGGACATGGGTGTTGCTGGCTGGGTCAGCACTTACTGTCTGTCGCTAGTTGTCCTTAAGAAGCTGATGATGAGCTGCTTTCTTGAACTGTTGCAGTTTCATATGCTGTAGGGAGACCCACAATGCCCTCGGGGATTTTGTCTCAATGTGAAGGACCAACAAGAGCAAACCTGGATGGTGGATGGCTTAGAGGAGAACTTGCAGGTGTTATTGTTTCTGTATATCTACTATACGTGTCCGTCTAGGTGGGAGTAGTCATTCGTTTTGGAAGCTGCTGTCTGAGGATCTTTGGCGAATTTCTGCAGTGCATCACTTAGATAGTACACACTGCTGTTACTGAGCATTTGTGATGGAGGAAGTGGATATTTGTGGATGTGATGCCAATCAAATGGGCTACTTTGTCGTGGATGGTGTCAAGCTTCTTGGTTGTTGTTGGAGCTGCACTCACCCAGAAAAGTGTGGAGTAATCCATCACACTCAGAACTTGTGCCTTGTAGATGATGGACAGGCTTTGGGGAGTTAGGAAGTGAGTTGTTTGCTACATTATTCCCAGCCTCTGATCTGTTGTTGTAGCTACGATATTTATATGGCTCATCCAGTCCAGTTTCTGGTCAATTGTAACCCCAGGATGTTGATTGTGAGGGATTCAGTGATGGTAATGCCATTGAATGTCAAGGGATAATGGTTAGATACTCTTGTTAGAGATGGTCATTGCCTGGCATTTGTGTGACGCAATTGCTACTTGCAAGCTTTCAACAAAAGTCTTGATATTGTCCAGGTCTTGTTGCATTTGGACATGGACTGCTTCAATATCTGAGAAGTTGAGAAGGGTGCAGAACATTGTGCAATCATCAGCAAACATCCTCCCTTCTAACCTTAAAATGGAGGGAAGATCATAACAGTCATTGTCCATGTCTGAATAAACCACTCCAAGGCTCACAAGGTTTCTAACTAGAATACATTTGACATGGCATTCCCACCTGGAACAATTTGTGCCTTGCACTGATTCAAGAAGAAAGGATATAGAGAGATTTTTGAGGAAAATGGCTGCAACAGGATCCAGGATATCATTGCAGCATCAGAGAAAATCCAAAAGGTTTTTTGATGAATCGAACACTTTAACAAGTACCAAATCCTTTTCCAAAAAGCATAGCGACATCAAATGTATGGTAATCTTTCTTGGAGTCAGTTTTAGCCTGATGAAAATGATGAACAAGGCGATGTCAGTCATGACTCCGTTTTGCATCCTGAATCTGCCCACCCCATTTTGGTTGGATGAAGTTGGTGTGTGGCAGTGCGACAATTAACTGCAGATGCTAAGGTAGCAGGAAAACAGTCCTCCTACCCGGCATCCAGACAGAACCCAAAAACCTGAGCAGGAGTAGGTAATTTGAGCTTGCACTGCCATTTGACGTGCTCATGACGGATCTAATCTTGATATCAACTCCACTTTCCTGCCTGTTGTCCATAATCTTTCAACCCAGTACTCATTAAAAATCTGTCTGTCTCTTTGAAATCCCAGCATCCACTGCTTCTTGGGGTAGTGAATTCTACAGGTTCATGACCATTTGAGAGAAGTAATTCCTCCTCATCTCTTTTAAATTTGCTACACCCTATCTATATTGTTACCTGTTGTTCTAGTTGCCTCACATGAGGAAATGTTCCCTCTATGTCTACTTTGGCAATCTGCTTTAGCATCTTATGTTCTTCAATTAAGATCTCCTCCCATTCTTTTAAACACCAGACAGTAGCCTGAACTGCCCAGTTTCTCTTCATAAGACAAATCCCTCATCTGTGGAATCAATCTAATGAGCCTCCTCTCGACTGCCTTCAACGCAACCATATCTCTCCTCAACTAAAGGAATCAAAATTGTATGCAAGACTATAGAGTGCGGTCTCACTAAAGCCTTATCTGTCCAAAATTAGGCAGCATCGCATGTCATTTGTGGTACTTATTTCCATCACTCTTATCTTTAAAATTGAGCCTTTTAGAAGTTTTAGGGTCCAGCTTCAGGGCTTTTTTATGTGACAAAGTCCCGCATTAGAAATTATTGTGTAAGATTAAAGTGCATGGGGTTAGGGGAAGTGTATTGAGATGGATAGAAAACTGGTTGGCAGAGAGGAAACAAAGAATAGGAATTAATTGCTCTTTTTTAAATTGGCAGGCAGTAACTAGTGGGGTGCCACATAAATCGATGTTGCTACCCAGCTCTTCATAACATATATTCATGATTTTCATGAGGAAGCAAAATGTAACATCTCAAAGTTTGCAGATGATACCGAGATGGGTGGGAGAGTGAACTGTGATGAGGATGCTGAGATGTTTCAGCATGGTCTAGACAGGTTGGGTGAGTGGGCAAATCAATGGCAGATGCATTATATAATTTGGATAAATATGAGGTTATTCACTTTGGAAAAAAAAAACAAGACAGCAGATTACTACTCGAATGGTTGTAAATTGAGAGAGGGGGAATGTGCAGGGGGACCTGGGTATCCTTTTGCACCAGTCATTGAAGGTAAGCATGCAGGTGCCGCAGGGCGGTTAAAAAACAAGGCAAATGAAGGTATATTGGCCTTCATTGTGAGTACAGGTGAAGGATGTGTTGCAGTTATATGGGGCCTTGGTGAGGCCACACTTAGAAAATTGTGCGCAGTTTTACTCTCCTTTTCTGAGGAAGGATTCTCTTGCTCTCGAGGGAGTGCAGTGAAGGTTTACCAGGCTGATCCCGGGGATGGTGGGACTGACGTATGAGGTGAGAATGACTAGATTAGGATTGTTTTCACTAGAGTTCAGATGAATGAAAGGGGATTCTCATCGAGGCTTATAAAATTCTTACAGTATTAGACAGGGTAGTTACAGGGAGGATGTTCCCAATGGTGGGTGTGTGCAGACCAGGGGTCACTGTCAAGGATTCAGGGTAGACTATTTAGGACGGAGATGAGGAGACATTCCTTCATCCAAAGAATGGTAAACCTGTGGAATTCATTACCATAGGAAGTAGTTGACGCCAAAACATTAGATGTATTCAAGAGGCAGCTAGATATATCACTAGGGCCGATTGAAATCAAAGGTAATGGGGAGAAGACAGGATTAGGCTATTGAGCTGGACGATCACCCATGATCATGATGAATGGTGGACCAGACTCGAAGGGCCAAATGGCCGCCTCCTGCTCCTATCTTCTATGTTTCTATATGCATGTATGTGGTCAGAATTTTATTACACCTCTAGAAGTCATATTGGAAATTTGAGAGTTGGGTGGAGGCAGGCATAGGCTCGAGCAGGATGAGGGCCAGTGCTGTATAATATCAGGAATCCTGAAGACGCACATTGTCTTCCCAACCTTTCCTGATTGAGTTGGGAGTGGTTGGAAGCATGGAAGTTTGAAAATGGCTTTCTCGTGCAGAGAATAATTGAAGCTCTTAAATGACCAATTGATGGCATATTAAAACCATCATTCCATTGCTCTTTACATTCTAACATTGGCAGGATGGCATCCAGTAAAGACTGACAGAGTCCTGATGGATGCAAGGTAGGGGTAGATGGGGAAGGAGATGTGTGGAGAAGGAAGTGGAAGTGGCCATAATCAGGAACCAAGTGGCAGATAGAGTGCCACCCATACCAAAAGGACTCCTGGCCTTGAGTATGTGGTTTGAATTACAAATCACTGAAGCATCAGTAGCATGCAGTTAACTGTGTGGTTAATTTTCAGCCTGTTAGGGTTTATGACAGTGTCTGCAGTGGGGTTTCCAGCCAATAGTTATGACCGCTGCTGCAATGATTAATATCAACTTTGTGATTGGGAGGGTGGGACATCTTGGTGTTGTTTGAATGCCATTATGGAAACCCCAGTTCCAGTCATTCTCTGAACAGGGGGTAAGCAGTAATTTCATTTTGGAGACACGAGGTCTTGGCCCCTTGTTGCTGATGTTCTGAGTCAGAACTGATTCTTTGCCGTCTCCCAGCCTCTTGCCTCCCCTCCCAAGTCTGTGCAATAAAAGGTTGAGAGAAGCTTCTTCTTATCTAAGAATGAACCATGTCAATTGTCATGCCTTTCTTCCATGTCTCCATTTTTTGCCAATTTATGTTTTGTCCACCAGTGAAGAAACTGTTGAGGGACTGAGAGAAAATCCCTGCCTATGTCTTATTTCCCTTGCCATTCTTTATTTCCAATTAAACAAATTCCATTTCATGATCTAGTGCACATATACCACTACTCACCATTCCACTGGTACTATTCCTTATAATCAAAGCTTGCCTTTTCACCTATTCTTCTGGAACATCAAATACCATTTAATATTAAGTTCTAGTTGCAAGGTAATGCAATGAACGATATAAATGGTAGGGCCTGACATAATCAGTGGCTTGATCTTCAAGCATTCGCCCCATCCTCACCATATTTGGACCAAGAACAGAGATGGTTGGGTGATAAAATAGCATGGTCGGTCTCCTTTCCAGATCTCTGGGTCCAACCTGTCTGCACACAATTTTTATAAAAGTTGAAGGGATAGGACAAGTGAGTGAGTGTGAGCTAAGTAAACCATTCAGGCTTGTTAATGGAGACCAGTTCTGATTTTCCATTTGGCTTCCAAGTTCCTGGAAGTGGTAGAAGTCAGTTTAGCTGCCTGGGGGGTGAGTGTGCTTAGATGCTCAACATGAGAGAGAGAGAGATTGTATTGTCACTGTTGTGGTAGCCTGATACAGAGAGGACAAGTGAACTGCAGGCTGTGGCTTTTCCTGAGCAACAGATTATGATAAACTGAAAACATTTTTACTTGCCTTTGGAGCCTTGCTGCTACTGACCTGTGGCTGCTGTGTGCCTAAAGTGGTCATTCCTAAATAGCCTCCCTCACATGGATGATTGTGAAAATAATGAACAAAGGGTTGATTTTGCGAAGCGGATCACAAGAATTAGGCACAAAAACCAGGAAGCACAATTGATGATGTACTGACTTCCTATGTGTAGACATTTGATGGCACTTTCTTTAGAGGCTTTTCAAACAATTTCATTCATAAAACAAAATGCTTCCTGCAGAGGCTGAAAATCTAAAATACAAACACAGAGTGAAGACTGCAAGTGCTTGGCAGATCAGGCACCCTCAGTGTGAGTAAAGACAAAGGGTAGTGTTTCAGGTCAGATAAAAACAAAAATGCTGAAGATCACAGCGGGTCAGGCAGTATCCAGAGAAAGCTCTCTCTCCATGGATGCTGCCTGACCTGTTGTACTAGTGGATTAAAACTAGCTAGAAAATTGTAAGAACCAATCTCTACAATACTCAACAAAAGTCCAACAAAACTTGTTCCAACAAAACAATCGGTCTTTATTAACAAGGAAACTGCATGCAAAGTGGCTGAACTTGGAAAAGAGAGAGTTGTTCACAGCTCTGAATCTCACAAGTTCGCACTTGCAGAGACAAAAGCAGGACTACTTATACTTAAAACTTATCAACAGCTATCAATAACTATCACGAAAGGTTAGTCATCCATTATATCAGTACACTGAATTATGATCTGGGTTATTACTTCAGACGTTTATCATATTGACCTCCAAAACCTAGTGTCCCATACGTCATTCCTGATCTCGCCCTTCTCAGGGGCTCAAAGGACTTTTGTGGAATCTTTTTATTTGGGTTAAGTCAGTCTCCAAAGATAAAATATGGACCCGGCCTGATCAAACTCGGATGAGGTCGACCAAGGTTAAAGATTTGTGTGGACTCAGCCTACTTCAAGTCCTGCAGAGGTTAGCAATGCTTTGACATTTGTTATAGTTTTAACTTGTGTTGTGTCCGGCAGTTCTGGGGTCATACAAAGGACAGTCAAAAGGAGTTGGTCAATTTCCTTTTAATGTGGCAATCTGTTTTACACAATTCCAATTCTTTATTAGAATGTGGTCTCAAGTTTTTTTTGCTTTCAGTACAGATTCCAGCATCTGCAGAACTTTCCTCCAACCTCTCAGGTCAGTTTTTTTTAATTTACACTGACAGATACTGCAACCCTGGTAAAAACAATGACTGCAGATGCTGGAAACCAGATTCTGGATCAGTGGTGCTGGAAGAGCACAGCAATTCAGGCAGCATCTGAGGACAGGCAAAATCGACGTTTCGGGCAAAAGCCCGAAACGTCGATTTTGCCTGTCCTCGGATGCTGCCTGAATTGCTGTGCTCTTCCAGCACCACTGATCCAGATACTGCAACCCTGCTGAGTATTTCCATCTTTTATCTTAGTGTTCCTTTTCATGAGTAACCCCTAGGTGATTCCTTGAGGCTGTAGATCTCCTTATTGAGGGGGCAACATAGAACCAGGTATAACGCATGGACATTTGTTTGGAGGTGTGGGCAGGACAATCTTGAAGGGTACCCTACTCTATCTGTGCTGGCAATAGAATCACTGTTTGAGAAGGTCGCAGGTACCCCCTCGCTCCCCTCCACCATCACAAATGTGGTCAACCTACCGAGGAAAATAGAATCAAACAACAATTGATTGTTGAGCACCATCCTTATCTGTTACTGTGGCTATCAGTTCACTTACCAAGGCAATTCCATCAAATAAAAGCCAAGTATTCGCTCAAAGGCAGAAGACAGAGGGTGGTGGTGGAGGCCCGTGACCAGTGGAGTGTCACAAGGATCGGTGCTGGGTCCTATACTTTTTGTCATTTACACAAATGATTTAGATGCGAGCATAAGAAGTACAGTTAGTAAGTTTGCAGATGACACCAAAATTGGAGGTGTAGTGGACAACGAAGAGGGTTACCTCAAATTACAACAGCATCTTGACCAGATGGGCAAATGAACTGAGAAGTGGCAGGTGGAGTTTAATTCAGAAAATGTGAGGAGTTGCATTTTGGGAAAGCAAATCTTAGCAGGACTTATACACTTAACGGTAAGATCCTGGGGAGTATTGCTGAACAAAGAGACCTTGAAAGATTCATAGCTCCTTGAAAGTGGAGTCGCAGGTAAATAGGATAGTGAAGAAGGCGTTTGGTATGCTTTCGTTTATTGGTCAGAGTATTGAGTACAGGAGTTGGGAGGTCATGTTGTGGCTGTATAGGACATTGGTTAGACCACTTGAAAAATTCTTGTCTCCTTCCTATCGGAAAGATGTTGTGAAACTTGAAAGAGTTCAGAAAAGATTTACAAGGATTTTGCCAGGGTTGGAGGATTTGAGCTGTAGGGAGAGACTGAACAGGCTGGGGTTGTTTTCCCTGGCGCGTCAGAGGCTGAGGGGTGACCTTATAGAGGTTAACAAAATTATGAGGGGCATGGATAGGGCAAATAGGCAAAGCCTTTTCCCTGGGGTTGGGGAGTCCAGAACTAGAGGGCATAGGTTTAGGGTGAGAGGGGAAAGATATAAAAGAGACCTAAGGGGCAACTTTTTCACACAGAGTTGGTGCAGGTATGGAATGAGCTGCCAGAGGAAGTGGTGGAGGCTGGTACAATTGCAACATTTCAGAGGCATCTGGATGGGTATATGAATAGGAAGGGTTTGGAGGAATATGGGCCGGGTGCTGGCAGGTGGGACTAGATTGGGTTGGGATATCTGGTCGGCATGGATGGGTTGGACCGAAGGGTTTGTTTCCATGCTGTACATCTCTATGACTCTATGACTATGACTCTACTGTGGATGCTGGAAATGAAATAACAATATAAATACAGATAATGCTGGATAAATTCAAAATGTTTGACAGCATCTATGGAGAAAGAAAAACAGAGTTAATGTTTCAGGCCCAATATAACTTCAGTTCTGAAGATGTATGATTTCGACTCTAATAAGACCTTTTGAAGATGAATATCCATTTGCGTACTCTTGAATTGCATATAGCTGTTTTATTTTCGTGCTGTTAGATGTCTCTTCCAGTTCTGAATGTCATGCCCTGTCTAATTACTGCCCAGCCATTTCTGAAGGCAGAGTTATATGGTAATATGTACCCATCTCCTTTTCTGTCCTCTGTCCGAGATTCGCCATGTTACAGAGCTAGATATGATAGGTTCACTGCTACTTGTCACAACATCTGTTACTGGCTGATGTAAAATCAGTTGATTTAGTGTCGTGCTGTCCGGCAAACTATCACTGGGAAGTGCTTGAAATGCACAGCAACTCAACTGATATCTGAAAGAGATAGATAGGTTAATATTTTGGGTGGAACCCTTCATTAAAACTGTCAGTTCAGAGAAGACCCTTTATTTGAACGACAAGGATAAATCAAGAATGCAGCTACAAATATATGAAAGGGAGAGGAGGGGAATGAATTCTCAACTCTGTAACAGCTTTCACAGACAATGATAAATAACATTTTTAAGCATCTTATCACAAGCAAGTGTCTCAGCATTTATACACAGCTAGGTTTTTTTTCAAAGTACAGGGGTGTAAAGTATCATCCACTATATAAATGTAATCTCAGACAGAGAGGTTTAAAAATCTATGAAAAAAAGATATTAGGATGGAAGAGATACATCTGCAAAATGGAGCTGAAAACTGCAGACATTGGATTGTACCAACTGGGAAAATCCAGCTGGAAAACTAAGGGTTGGGGAGTCAGTTTGATTTTAAAGATATTGCAGTAGTGTTGGCTTTTCCAGTGCCATATGTTTTGACTTGGACCTAAAAGCAGTCAGAAAAACGTATAACTTATTTAAAATATATAGAGAACCTGTTGTTACAAAAAAAAAACACTTAAAATGGACTTTTAAGAGTTGCTATCATAAAAGGAATCATTTGAAATTTTTGGATAATAAGAAATACTGGTTCATGTGACCTGGTGACTCTTGACCTGGAAGCAATTTTCATGAACTGTTTTAAAAACCGAGACAAACAGACAGGCAGGCAAAGATCTCAGGAGAGGAGTGATCGCAAGCAGAGACTGAGAATTAGATTCTTGAGTGGTCAGAAAACATACCTAGCATGGTGCTTTCACTTTCAAGTAGTTAAATGCTCCGCACTGGCCATATCATGTGAAGGTAAAGGTAGTTCTAGTGCATCGAGGCTATCCCAACTATTGAGAGCTGCGAACTGATAAGGCTCAGGAAAGGAGTGTCCAATATGGGGAGATAACAGAAGTGGACCCCTGGGTATGCTGAAGTTGCTGCCTGGAGACAATCAGTTATTACCTGAAGATAATGAATTTTGCCTCAGAAAATGTGAACATGGAGTAATTGTGTGTTTGAAATTGGACCCAGAGAGCTGGAGTGGGACAGTTTAAAAGATCTTTGAGATCTGTCTTTGTTCTATCAATGATGTGTAATCTGTAATTTGAACTCACCATGATTTGCTTGTTGGTTTATACAATGTATTACAATACAGCACAGGAAGCCTAATTATTATTTAGACCCACGACTTATTGCTCATGCGTGGTATCTATCCCTCTGTTTGCTTCCCATTCATGTGTCTATCAAGGTGCACTTAAAAACAGCTAATGTATCAGTTTCCATCATCTCCAATGGTAGTGTGTTCCAGGCATGTACCATCTTCTGTGTGAAATGTTTTCCCTGCACTTCTTTCTTAAACTTTCCCCCTGCCATCTTGAACCTGTGCCTTCTTGTAATTGACCTTGCCACCTTGTGAAAAAAGTCTCTGACTATCTACCCTTTCAGTGCATTTTGTAATTTTGTAGACCTCTATCAAGTCTCACCTTGGCCTTTGTCTTTCCAGTGAAAACAATCCGATTTTATCCAAACTCTTCTTATAACTAAAACCATCTAAACTAGGCAACACCTTCTATGCATCCTCTCCAAAGCATCCATGTCCTTCTGGTAGTGTGACGATCAGGACTCTCAAATGTGGCCTAAAAAAATTTTTGTACAGCCGTAACGAAACTTGCCAACTTTTATATTCAGTGCCCCGGCCAATAAAGGCAAGTATGCTGTGTGCCTGCTTAACCACCTTATTCAAACGTGTTGCCACTTTCAGGGGTCTGTGGACCTGCATGCCCAGATCCCTTTGTATGTTAATGCTCCTGAGGGTTTTGCTATTTATTGTATAATTCACACCTGAATTTGGTCTTCCAAAATGTAACACCTTGCATTTGTCCAGATTAAACTGCATCTGCCATTTCACTGCCCAAATCTGTAAGCAGTCTATATCCCACTATATCCTTTAACAATTCTTCTCACTACCTGCAACATCGCCAATTTTGGTGTCATCGCAAACTTACTAATCACACCACCTACCTTTTCCTCCAGACCATTTATAAGGGCACAGCACTGATCTCTGCAGAACACCACTGGTTACTGATCTCTGTTCTGAAAAGGGCCCGACCCCCGCTGATCTCTGTCTTCTATGACCAAACCAGTTTTGTATCAATCTAGCCTGCTCACCACAGATCCCATGAAACTTTATCTTTTCTACCAGCCTGCCATGAGGTGCCTTATCAAATGCCTTACTATGGACATCCATCCCTCATCAATCATTCTTGTTACAACTCCAAAAACCTCAATTAAATTGTTGAGGCATGACCTTCCCTGTACAAACCCATGTTGCCATTTACTTCCAAATGCGACTCTCAGTATCTTCTCCAACTGGTTTCCCACCACTGACATCAAGCTCACCTGCCTGTAATTACCTGGATTATCTCTGATACCCTTTTTGAACAAAGGAACAACATTGGTCATTCTCCAATCCTCTGGAACCTGAGGCCAAAGAGGACTCAAAAATATCTGTTAAGGTCCCAACTATTTCCTCCCTTGCCTCCTACTGTATCCTGGGATAGATCCCATCTGGCCCTAGAACTGGTCTACCCTGATGTATTTCAAGTTTGTTTTTACTTTTACTGCTATTTTATGTTTGCTATATTTTATTTTTGATTCATGTTAAAGTGCAAGTCAAGAAAAGTTCAATCTTTTTTAGTTATTTCTTCATTTTGGGGTCATTTGGAAAATACATTTTGTTTGGTCTGCCAATCCCCATGGAGATTGTAACACAGTGGATTTATAAACTGCAGAGCAGGAGACTACTGAGGGGAATATTGTGCTATCAGAATGGAAGCTTATATACAGCTTAGCAAGACGGTAAAAAGAAAATTCACCTGAGGCTGCTGTTAGCTTTGTTACAGCATCTTGATATCTATCTGTGCCAATGCTGGCTTGATGTCAAGGGAAGTCATCCATACAGACCTTTGAGAGATTGTGTCTTTTGTCCATGTTTGGACAAAGGCTGTAATAAGATCAGAAGCTGTGTGAGCCTGGCACATCCAAGACTGGGCATCAGTAAGCAGACAATATTGAGTAAATGCTACCTGATAGTATTGTCAATGCCACATTTCACCATTTTGTTGGTGATTGAGAGTAAACTGATGGCACCGTGGTTGGCTGAATTGGATTTGTCCTGATTTTTTGTGGAGATGAGACAGCTTGGCATTTTCAGAATATTGAGTAGATGCCTGTGTTCTAACTGTACGGGTACAGCTCAGTTGGAGGCATGGCCTGTTTGGAGCACATGTCTTCAGTACTATTGACAGGTTGTTGTCAGGGCCTAAACCTTTTAGTATCCAGTGCCTTTAGTCGCTTTTTGATATCATGTGGAATGAATGACATTAGCTGAAAACTAGCATCTGTGATGTGGAGACATGAGGAGGTGGTCATGGGAGTTATCTAACACTTTTGGCAGATGATAAATCCAAGTAATTCAGTGGTTACCCTTTCCCTTGATCATCTGTGCTCCCCCACTATGGACCACCTATCTTACCTGCACGTCCCAGGATATTATGGAGCAATTTAGTATGGCCAATCCACCTAAACTGCACATTTGATCCATTAGTTGTGGGAACACAAAGCTTTGTCTATTTATTGCTGCTGATATTATTGGGATGCAAATAGTCCTGTTTTGTAGCTTGAGGTTCACACGTCATTTTCAGATATGTCTTGTGCTGATCCTGCACTTGTCATTTAACTAAGGTTGATCACCTGACTTGATAGTAATGTCAGGGTGGGAAATATGCTCAGCTAGGTTGTGGTTGAATATGCTTCTGATATGGCTAATAGTCTGAGGTGCCTCATGGATGGCCAGTCATGAGATGTTAGATCTGTTAAAAAGCTACCCTGTTCACAATGGTTTTCATTTCACATGTGTGGGAGGCATTCTCAATGTGAAGATGGTACTATGTCTCTGCGTAAGTCTGTGCAATAGTCATTCATGCTGATACTGTCATAGAAAGATGCATTGTAACAAGTGTTTTGGGGACTGTGAGATCAATCATGTTTTTCCAGCATTTAGATTCCCTCATCTCCTGCTACAGCCGTTATGTCAGCAGTGGTGCTAGGAGGTTACATGGGGTGATGGGTATTAAAGACTCTATTCTGCTTTTCTGCCCACGCCATCCTCAGTACTTTCTTAGAGTTGTGCCCAACATAGAGGAGCACTGATTCAACAGCTGAGCAATGGGCAATTGTGAATAATCAGCAGGAAATTTCCTTGTCCTTGTTGATACCATGAGATTTCATGGGATCCAGAGTCTATTTTGAAGGACAGGAGTGGACATACCCAGGAATGATGATGGTGGTGCCTCGGACATTGTAAGATATGATCACACAAGAATGATTATGTCAAGCTCTTTCTTGAGTAACCTGTAAAACAACTCTTCTAATTTTATCACATAAAACCCCAGGAGTTAGTAAGGAGGAATTTGCAGAGTTGACAGCTCTGTTTGTGACATTGCTTTTCTCTGGTACTCTGGTCTGTACTGGGTGGTCCATCTGATATCCCTCCTTCCTTTTATCAGAGTTTGTAGTGAGAGGGCATTGAAGAGTCACTTACATGTTATAGGAGATGATGGAAATTCATTCTTAAAGGGAATGTATTCAAAAGATTTTTATGAAAGTTGACAATAATTTCACGGTGACCATCAGACAGCTTTTGTTCCATATTTTATTAACTGATTTAAATGTCATCATTTGCTATCTTGATATTTGGACATATGTGTCCAGAAGATTAACTTAGTTCCCTGGATTACTAGTCCAGTGACAATGCCACAATGACACAACCTCCCCAAAAATTTTGTCAGAAGTGTCAGGTTTTGTGAGTGGTTATAGATTAGAATGTCAATTTAATTTCAAAATAAAATAGATTTAGGTGTTTAGAAATCTAACAAAGTCATTATTATGTTAGAACATTAGAAGCAGCCTTCAATGAATGCTCACTATCATGTCAGAATAGTTTTAAGGTGAAGGGCAGAGGTTGAGAGAGTACTTGAGAAAAAAATGTATTCACCCAGAGGGTGGTGAGAGTCTGGCATGCACAGGCTGAAAGGGAACCTCACAACCTTTTAAAAAGTACTTGGATGAGCACTTGAAATATCATAACACTCAAGGTTATGGGCCAAGTGCTGGAAAGAGGGATTGACAGAGATAGGTCATAGAATCGAAGAGGCCCTTAGGCCCTTTGAGTCAATACTGCCAAAATCATGTGACCATCCACACTCGTCCCATGAGTGCACCAGATCCAGAGCTTTGAATGTTATGATATTTCACGTGCTCATCCACGTACCTTTTAAAGGTCCGCTCAGATTAGACGGACAGAAAGGGCTTTTTTATGTTGTATGACATGATGACTATGATTGTACATCTAAGCCAGTTAATCAGCAATTCTACATGGATATAAGCTCCATGTGATTCTTCATATTGCCAGAAAAAAATGCTTGAGAGGAGAGCAGACCATACAGAATCATTATTATTTAAACTTGCAGGGTTTTCTTAAATCACTGAAGCTCTCAGAAAAGTCAGTCTACAAGAATCTGGGACAAAGCAGAAAGCTAAAGGCAACTTGTCATGTACTGTAAGCAGAGAAAATGTGGCTTCCCACGGTCACCACACGAAATGTGGGGGAAAGCTTCCACCCAGATTGAAGAGACTGTGTTCATGAACTTTAAAGCAACACTGGAAGATTTTCCTCACTTGACTGCAGGGAAGCATCTCAGTTTGGTCCATTTGGGGATTCAAGTTATCCAGCTAAAAAAGAGAAAAAGAAACATGCTTTTTTTTGAGCCGAGAATACGTTTGCTCTGGTCTTTGGAGCATGAAGTGTTCACTTAAGGATGGAATTAATTATAACCCCAGAACAAGATTTTCCGTTGATATTAGAAGTTAAATGTGGGGAGCTTTTCTGTAGTTTAGAATGTTAGAGCAATGTTGCTTTTCAATTATTTACTGCAACAAAGGTCTTACAACATAGAATATTGTTGTGAGATTATTTCTGCCAGCCAGTGGATTTCAGATACCTTTGAAAACAAAACTGTGGATTGTAACAGATCTTTCAAAAAATTAATTGAACAATGTGCTGCTTCACTTTATTTGCATGTTGAGCCTTGTTTGTGTTGAGAAAATACTCCCTGTAGTCAATTCAATGGAATTCATGTGTAGATTTCCAGTGGAAGGAAGATTTTACATCTGGGAGAAAATAGACATCTCAACAATCCCATTGCCCAACTGATAGTATTTTACTGATTTATAAAGTGACACTGTGTAACTCTGTCACATTGTTCTATAATTCTGTGATTTGATCTGAGATGCACTCGAACTGAAAGGGTTTGATCTTCAATGGAGGAGGTTCCAGTATATGGTATCGAAACAGGCATTTTGTGTCATGTTATAAATTTTATCCTTTCCCAGAAGAATTCAGGAAAGTTTGATAAGAAATGATTCCTCAAAAAAAAACACCCAGATAATGCTCTTAAGTACTTCGTTTCTTGCAAGAAAGTTGCCATGGAAACTGGATGAATTCCAACTGGCTGAACATTCCCAGGAATTCTCAGTACAGATGTATTTCCATCTCAGCAAAGTGCCACAGAGAGATATAAAGAAATAAGCATCCTTGTATTTATTAGAGTAAAATATGTTGCTGCAGCTGATGAAAGTTTTTTGCAATAATCATGGTAATTAAAATCCAGATCCAGCTCAAAAGTAGTTGCCTATATTGATTCAATTCAACTCTATTTTGTAGAGGAGAAATAACTGGAGTTAAAATGTGCAATGTGAAATATGCGATGTTCATGGGAACATCGAAATTCTCAGAAATTGCTGCACAGTAACTGGTGGTTGAAACAAAAGAAACTGAATGTCAGAACATTAAATGGCAGAGCAGACTCAATGAGCTAAATGGCTTACTTCTCCTAATCTTATGGCGAATGGAATATTTGATGATATCACATTATCAATGCCCCCCAACAAGGCACCAACCAGCATCAAAAATTATGACAGCCAATCAGAGAATTCCGCAGGAAGTTCCTGGCATGATGTTTGAGTCACTTTTTTTTAAGACAGAGAAAAATTTTTTGTTTTGGAGTGGCCTAAGCATAGACTATTTACACCATTTTGGAGCTACTGGGGTGCTAATTACCTGCAGCCAAAAGCACAGATGGGCTACAATCGAGACACAAGGAGATTCGGACAAAAATGCCTTGGCATTCACTCAACAGTATGCTAGCAGTGTTCATGCTGACGAGTTTTGGAATTTAACTGTCTAGTATAATATGGAGCAGAATCCAAGCTGCACCATTCTGCAGACTCTTGTACCATTTCAACTCAATTTAAATCAAATGTATTGATAGCAAACTTCGTGGAAAACCACAGCAGACTGTATCTGAAGAAGTATACCTTTGTTTTTATTTAACAATTTGGATAAACGAATATAATGCACTTCAGTTGCAAAAAAGACTTTCTGCTTGCCCACTGATATTTCTGCCTGGGTCTTGAAATAGTGCCCAAGCCAACACATGGAAACCTTGCTGCTACATTCACTTGTGGCTTCTGTGCCACACAAGGCTAGCTAAACTGACACTAAAAGGAAAGCAGTCAAACTGGGGTCCTTTATAGATTCCTCTGTTAAACCACATGAACATATAAGTTAGAAGCAACAAGGGCTTACTTCACTTTCTCACCACCCACTTGTGCATTAAAATTGATCTAATTACAAGTATTCAACAATTCTGCTTCCACAGCCATTTTAGGGAGAGTTCCAGAGACACTTGACCCTTTTTGTGAGAAAGAGAAGGTTCTCCTTATCTCTGTTTTAAATGTGCACTGACCAAATTTAAATAGTTATGATTCTCTCACAAGAGGACTTGGAGGTGCTGGTGTTGGACTGGGTGGACAAAATTAAAAATCACACAACACCAGGTTATTGTCCAACAGGTTTCTTTGGAAATACTAGCTTTCACCTGAGGAAGAAACTGTGCTTGGAAAGCTAGTGTTTACTAATAAATGTATTGGACTATAACCAGGTGTTGTGTAATTTTGAACTCTCAAGTGGAAATATTCTTGCCACATGCACTCTAACGAGACCCCTCACAATGTTACGCATCTCAATCAAAGTGTGTAGCTCTTTGAAACTCCAATGGATATGAGCCTAGCTTGTCCAGCCTTTCCTCTTGAGATAACCTTCCAATTCTAAACATTTCTCTGGAAACATTTTTAAAAAAGGAGCCGGTGTTGTCTACTATTGTAACATTGTAGCTGTTGAGCATGTTCTGCCATTTGCTATGATTATGGCTGATTTCTGTCTAAAGCCCATACCCCCTTTCTCTTCCTGCTCTCCCCCAACTCTCTGAGCTACATTCAACATATTTACAAGCTTCTTTAAATAATATAGTACACTGTGCTCCAAATGTGAGCTCACCAATGTTTATACAACTGAAACATAGCGTCCCCACTTTTATATTTTACATAAAACCCCTCTCACAATAAACTATAATGTTCTCTAAACATTCAAGACTATGTGCTGAATCTTCACTTCAGTTTTCTGCGATTCATAGTCTAAGATGCTCAGATCCTACTGCATCTAAGCTACACAATCCCTTATTATGTGCATATATGCTTTGTTTAAAGTTTTTCTGCGTAAAGGCCAACATTACATTTTCCCACATTATATACCATTTGCCAGACCTACCCAATCATTTGATCTATCTCTATCCTCTGGAGTCTCCTTATTTCTTGACTATTTACTTTCCTACCTGTCTTTGTGTTATCAATGAATTTAGCAATCATACCTTGCCTTTCTTTCATCTAAATAATTTATATCAATTGTAAAAAGCTGAGATCATGCCATTGAACCCTGTGACACACTTCTCATAACATCTTATCAACCAGAAAATTATCTATTTATGTTGAAATTCTGTTTGTTGTTAGCTAATTTGAACAATCAGATTAAAGAAATCTATTTTCCAGGAGAGTTTTGGGTGCAGAACCAGGATTTTGTTTTGACAGTTTTATTGGTGATGGATGTTTATTTGGTGAAAGTGTACAGAGTATGGAATTGCCAAACCAGCTCCAGAATTTACAGAATCAAATCCTATTGCAGTTTAATATTTCATAATTTTTTTTGTTATCTTGGCATTGCTGGTTGGCCAGTATTTATTGCCTATTCCTAGTTGCCCTTATGAAGGTGGTGGTGAGCTGCCTTCTTGAACCCTGCCATCTGTGTGCTAAATGTAAACCCTTAATGCCCTGAGGGAGAAATTTCAAGAATTTTGACCAAGTGACAGTGAATGTACGGTGATATATTTCCAAGTCAGAATAGTGATTGGCTCAAAGGGGAACCAGCAGGTGGTGATGTTTTGTAAAAAAAAAACATTCACTTCTATCAGATCAACATTTTAATTTTATAGCTGTATTAATTGGTATTCAAAAGTATAGTGAACAGAACCACTTTTTATAGGTTTTTCTTATGAAAGATGGAGTTCAATTTTAAAATAACATTTCATATCTATCTATTTCATTTTTTTTTAGATTACATTACATTACAGTGTGGAAACAGGCCCTTCGACCCAACAAGTCCACACCGACCCGCCGAAGCGCAACCCACCCATACCCCTACATTTACCCCTTACCTAACACTACGGGCAATTTAGCATGGCCAATTCACCTGACCTGCACATCTTTGGACTGTGGGAGGAAACCGGAGCACCCGGAGGAAACCCACGCAGACACTGGTGGAACGTGCAAACTCCACACAGTCAGTCGCCTGAGGCGGGAATTGAACCCGGGTCTCAGGCGCTGTGAGGCAGCAGTGCTAACCACTGTGCCACCGTGCCGTCCACTGTGCTGCCCATATTGATCAGTGATAAATCATAATGAGACCTTGTTTCAAAATCTTGCAAAGATGTTTTCATCATTCAGAGAATCTGGAGTGGGTGATGTGATCCATGAATGTGACAACTGCATTCACAAAATTTCATTTATTTTGCAAGTTAGGTAATAACTTTGTATATAGCAATGTCTAGTAAAGTCAAAAAATTCCACCACACAAAATTGTTCAAAAGTAATGGCCAATGTTATTTATTAAAGAAAGTAAGAGACCATTTTGATCTCTATTTTCTTTGCTGGACCACTGAAACAAAATAATTGTTTTATTCTTGTTCTGTTTATATTTTAACATTTTGGAAATTTGAAAAAAACAACATGTTGGAGTTCTCTGCCATCAACAAAGTTTGAAATTATACTCCTCTACCCAAATGCAGGCTATTAACATGTATCAAAAAAGCTAACATCACAGTATTGATATCTGGATGATAACACAGATTAATTCCATCAGTATCAGAAATAGCTGTTCACGATTACCATCTGTTTTCTGTAACTTTCGCAAATGTGCATCCATTCTCACTTGCTCAGGGAACTTTAGGTACAAATAATAAAGGCTCTGGCTACAATCCTCAGATCCTGCTATGATGTCGGCATGGTGCCAGGAGGATTCCAAATTCTCACACCTGTGTTATTAAAATGGATGAAAGATAAACCCAATAGCTACACGCCAGTCAGCAAAATGTTGGTGATGTCGCAACCTTGGGCATTTTCCTTCTTTTGTCTGTATGAACTGAACCACATGGTCTTCAACAACATAGGTGCAGAAAGAAAACTGTTGTTCCAGTTCAGAACTGGTACTTTGGCATTGAGTAGAAATTGCCATTGAAACCTCTTTACCTTTGGTGCTGAGGCCCATGTGGAAGAGTTGAACCGACGACTGAATGAGCAGAAAATCTAAATTTCTATTTTCTGAAGTATAAGTAACATTTAAAAACATTCACATCAAGGTGCCCTTCAGTATTTCAATAGCAATAATTGTACTTTGTGGTCCTTGTTGTTTTATCAACAAATTGGGCAGCTACTTCTCACACAAACAGTGATAAGAATAACATGTTTTTTTTTATTTGCTGGATAAATGTTAAGTAGGAAGAAAAGAACTCCATTTTCTGTTTCCAAGATATACCAATGTACATTTTACCTGAACAAGTAAGCAGTCAGAAATATAAGACTGCCAACAGGTCGTAAAATGAACAATTTCTGTGTCATCCATTGGATTGAAATTGAAAGCCAAAGATATCCCAGTTTACTGATTGGAATAAAACTCTATTGATTTGAAAACTGTTGGGCTGTTTGGATTTAGATTGAAGTGTGATTTCAAAAGACAGTGGTGTTTCAGCAGGTTGAAGTGCTTTTGCTCAAACTGTTTTCAATTGATTAACCTTGAAAAATAAATCAAAATGTGAAATAGCACAGGAAGTGCTGGACGGCAAGTCTGACAGTATCTATGGAGAGAGAAGCAGAGTTAACATTTTGAGTCTGATGTAACTCTTCTTTGGAACTGATGAGAAAGTTGGGAAAGTGATGGGTTTTATATGGTCAAAAAAGGTAAAATAGAACATGTGAAACCAGAGGGAATGTCAGAGCAGGGTTCTACTTTATCTTCATCTTTTATACAGATCCTGACAGACCGCCTGAATTTATCCAGCAATTTTTGTTTTTAATTTCAGATTTGCAGCATTAGCTTTGCCTCAGCATCAAAATGTAAATACAGTCTCAACTCATCTCTTAACTTAATCCTCAAAAGGTTATGACAAGAAGACTTATTTCTGAAATGTTCACTTTCATTTCTAAGAATTCATTGTTTTTCTCCAGATAGCTTTAACAAGCGTGACTCTTTTATTTAAATTGAAAATATTGTTTAGTTCACATTCTTGAATGAGCTATCTCACAGCCATTGTACATCAAAAGCAACATGTTCTGTCATTTTGCTGTACTTCCCTGAACTTACTCATTGCATATTCATCGCAAATCATGCCTTAGTGTGAAAACCTTTTTAACATAAAAGCATGTTCTCTGAGGTTTGATTTAAATCCCTTTTTATAACTTCTGTCAATGATCTGTAGTGAATAAATAAATGGATAATTTTCATTGCAAAATACAAATGATCTGTTTGGGAAAGGAAATGACAATGGCATACCTGTTTATCTGAGGCTCAGTCTACCTACAGGTTTAAAGAATATAATGAAAGAATTTGTGTTGAACTGGGAATTTATGTTTCAAATTATCAATGAATTCATCGCTTCGTTGCTCGTTTGATCATTTTTCCCATTTTGGTTCCAAGGGATTTGAAAGTAGCATTCAGTGTGATAATTGTGCATTTGAATATCAAGTCCAGGAGTTTCCACTGGATGCAGGTATAGAAGCATGTGAATAGAGGTTATGTTCTGTAGTCCGAAATTGATATGATGCTTTTTTTCTCTGTCTGAGCAGCCTCAATATATTATGTCAAGAAGAAATGGACTTGTGAATGACTTTATTGGTCGTTGTTAAATTTTATTAGGCAAGGACATAAATGGAAAAGTAAACATCAAAAATTTAATAGCATATATTTTTATAAATGTCAATACCACTTAACAAACACAGACCTCTCCATAATGCAAGTGCACATCAAGAGTTTGGGCTCAAAGAACATTATGTCTGATTTACTACCTGTACAATTTTATGTCTGTTAATTCTTACCCCAACATGAAACAGATTATTCCTTATAAAAAAACTGTTTCAAACTCCACGTTGTTCTTTTATGGTTGGCTCCCCTACCAAACAACTCCAACTTGCATGTCCAGGGAATTAGTTAATCCTGACATATTTCATTTTATTTCAGATTTACACTTTAACTAGTATTTGGAACCAAGTTGAGAGTGGTATTGGGATGATTCTTCAATTAATGACATAAAGTGGGCTTTTTTTTTCATATTTGTGAAGAGGCAATGGTTTATTTGAGTTTAAGTGTTTTTTGTAAAAGAGATTGTGACTTGGATCAAACAATTAATTATTTTTGCAGGCAATCTAAAGTCCTTGGTATACCAGTAATGTTAATTCATCATTATCATACCTTAAAAAAAACTTACAATTTAAGGTAATTATTTTGAAAAATGCTAGAATAGAATGTCTCAGTACCCAAATAACGTATTTTACATATTCTTATTTTGAACTTTGTTAAGGATCATAGAGTTTTGAAAAGATCATGAGCATTTGTTGATGATACTAGCTTGTGTTTAATTTGCAATAGCATTAATCTCTGTCTCTGTAGCATTAAACTTTGGGAATTTGCATTAACACTGAAATAAATAATCAATAAAAGTAAATAAGCATGCACTGAGTTTCTCTATCCATAATTAGATTACTAAGTAGATAAAGCAGAAAATAAAACCTTAATTTAAAATTGAGCAGCAGCCATTTCAAATCTTTTATTTAATGTGGTATATGAGCAAGGCCTACATTTATTGTAAACCCTCAATTGTCCTTAAATTGCTGGACTTCTGGACCCTTTCAGAGGGCAGTTAAGACTAAACTGTTCTGCTGGAGGCTTTGAGTCACATGTAGACCCAACCAGTTAAGCAAGCAGTGTTTCTCACCTAAAGCGCAGTCATGAACAAATGGGTATTTACCACAATCTGGTAGTTTCATGATTAACATTGCTGACACTGTCTTTATCTCTTTTGTTTTATAAGCTGATTCTAACTTGCCATTTTCACATGGCAGAATTTGAACCTATGTCTCAGAATCATTTAACCAGGACTTTGGCTTAGTCGTCCAGTAACATTATCATTATGCCACTGTTCTGTTTGGTAAAGCTTTTATATGAAGCTTAGTTCATATCTTTATCTGTGCTATTGGTCTCTTGTCCTCTGTTTATACCTAATGGTGTCTGCTGCCTTAGTTTTTCCCCTGTTGTATTTTAATGTTGATAATCATATGGTCTAGCAAAGTGGAACAATATCAGCAAATGCATGGTACATGAAGAGTAAAATTTGTCAGTGCTCAAGAAAGATGCTTTTGGTTTGATTGTTATCCTTAAGAAACATCCCCAGTTGTGTTGTTGCTTAAGATGTAGAAGGGTACCTTATCAAATTGTTTTAAATTGACCCAGGATTATTGAATAAATAATGACATCTAAATAGAGCTGTTATTTCTATCCAAATTGGCCAGTGATGTGCAACAAGTAGCTCATGATTTGCTGGTTGATTTGTGGTGTTCCACAGTTATTCTTGTGAAAATAGGTATTTGACCTTAGCCTCATCATGATTTTCCTGAATTTGCTGCTGAACTGAATAACCGGGAACACTAAAGGCAACTACCTGCTGATCCGAACAAACAGTACACCTGTGAACTAAACACAATGATCAGGACTTTGGACCCAGCTCTTCAGAGTTCCCTAGGTGCACTTACCTCACGTACTTCTCACGTAGGCAAATTTTACTGCCTTCCGAAGATATACAAAGCCAATACACCAGGACGTCCCATCACATCAGGCAATAGGACTCTGTGTGAGAACCTCTCTGGCTATGTTGAAGGTGTCTTGAAACCCATTGTACAGGGGACCTCCAGCTTCTGTCACAACACTACAGATTTCTTACAGAAACTCAGCACCCACGGACCAGTCGGACCTGGAACATTCCTTGTCACAGTGGACACTTCAGCACTCTACACCAGCATGCCCCACAATGATGGCATTGAGGCAACAGCCTCAGTACTCAACACCAACAACTGCCAATCTCTGAGCACCGTCCTACGACTCATCAGCTTTAACCTCGATCACAACGTCTTCACCTTTGATAATCAGTTCTTCATCCAGACATATGGAACAGCCTTGGGGACCAAATTTGCAACCCAATATGCCAACATCTTCATGCATAGGTTCAAATAAGACTTCTTCTCTACACAGGACCTCCAACAAACACCATACACCAGGTACATTGATGACATTTTCTTCCATGGACCCATAGAGAGGAGTCATTGAAAAACTACACAGTTGTATCAACCACCTTCAAACTCACCATGGACTACTTTCTATTGTCTGTCTCATTCTTGGACACATACATCTCCATCAAGGATGGGCACCTCAGCACCACACTCGACCATAAACCCACGGATAACCTCACAATGCTACACTTGTCCAACTTCCACCCGAAATATATTAAAACAGCCATCCCCTATGGACAAGCCCTATACAAACACAGGATCTGTTCAGATAAAGAGGAACGTGACAGGCACTTGGAAGTACACAGGGATGACCTCATAAGAATGAGGTACGATGGGCAACTCATTGGCTAGTTCTGATGTGCCACAACAAGAAAATGTAGAGACCTCCTCAGGAGACAGACACGAGCTGCAACCGACAGGGTACCTTTCATTGTCCAGTACTTTCCAGGAGCTAAAAAACTACGCCATGTTCTTCGCATTCTGCAACACATTATCAATGAGGATGAGCACCTCGCCAAGACCTTCCCCACACCTCCACTTCTCGCCTTTAAATAGCCACCAAACCTTAAATAGATAATTATTTGTAGCAATCTGCCCAGCTTTCAGGAAAATACCATACAACCTTGTCATAGTAGATGCTGCAAGACATGTCAGAATGTCAACAAGGATAACACCATTACACGTGGGGACACTTCCCACCATGTATGTGGCAGGTACTCATGCGACGCAGCCAACGTTGTCTATCTTATACGCTGCAGGCAAGGATGCTCTAGGCATGGTACGTTGGCGACACCAAACAGAGGCTATGGCAACAGAGGAATGAACACCACAGAACAATCAACAGACAGGAGTGTTCCTTCCCAGTCGGAGAATACTTCAGTGGTCCCGGATATTCAACCTCGGACCTTCGGTGACTGTCTTCCAAGGTGGACTTCGGGACAGGCAACAACGAAAAGTGGCGAAGCAGAGGCTGATAGCCAAGTTTGATACCCATGGAGATAGCCTCAACCGGGACCTTGGGTTCATGTTACACTACCATTGCACTACACACACACACACACCCTCTCACAGACTTAAAAACCTTTACATGCACACTCACACACATACACACACCCTCTCACAGACATAACCCCCGCACCCACATGCACACATACACATATAATTTTGTGGAGTTGAATTTGTACTTGCAGAATTACATTTTATTTTGCTCAAAAACTGCATGAATCCATATAAGATTCTGTAAATCCGTATTTTAGATTAGAATCAGTCTGACCATTGTGGCACAGAAAGTTTCACGGGGAGTTAACACCTTCAACACCTTATCTGGGTGGACATGACATTAATTGTTAAAGTGCACTTGAGAGTGTAACTTTTTAAAAAATGTTTTGTGATTTACATATGAAAGAACTGAAATCAACATGGTCATTCTCAAAGATGAGAGACTTAACCAACAATCCAGGTCTTTTTTAAAACCTAATTTCAGTTCTGTGCCTTATAATTGTGTCCTCCACAACCACCTGATGAATGAGCGGCGCTCCGAAAGCTAGTGTGCTTCCAGTTAAACCTGTTGGACTATAACCTGGTGTTGTGTGATTTTTAACTTGGTACACCCCAGTCCAACACCGGCATCTCCAAATCATAATTTCAGTTACATCACACTGTAAACTTTTGCTATAAATTCTGTGCCTTACAATCTTATTCTCTACAACCACCTGATGAAGGAGCAATGCTCTGAAAGCTAGTGCTTCCAAATAAACCTGTTGGACTATAACCTGGTGTTGTGTGATATTTAAAGATGATATTGGATGTTTAACTGTAAGTCCATAGAAAATGGTCACAGAAATTGAATTTGTCTCCATTTGATAAAAAAGATTGCTTGAGGCATATGATTCATTTTTAAAATGTTGAAGTTCAGTTCAGCATCCTTGCCTGCAGCGTATAAGATAGACAACGTTGGCTGAACTTCAACAGTTTGCATCCTGTGCAGTTTGCATACTGTTGAGACAATCACTTTTTTTTTTAAACTTTTCCCATTATATTTAGTTTGGAACTATGAGCTTAAGTTGAGAATTGAACTTTGTTCTGTATTTTTTTAAAAATAAGCCACTGTTCAAATAGACTATTTGCATATTGGATCTGATCTGGAAAGATAATTGCAGGTTAGTTATTGTTCTACAAACACTGCAGATGTTTAGGCACTGGAATGTGCAATGCTAAAGGACTGGCAACTGGTTGGTTATTGCACTGATCAGTCAATGGGAGGCTGTGCTGGCTAGCCAGGGACAGAGAATGGTAAAAGGGAAACTCATTGTTTTATTGGGTAGAAAGCGTGTTGATTTGAGAATCTTCTGGAGTCTAGATTCAGGTAAAGAAATGCTGAATGTTCTGAGAAATGAATTCCAGTTTTTAAAGAAATAAGTAAATACTCCTCGGAACTTGCTGGAAGTTGTTTGCATCAATCATTAACTTTGGAATTTGAGCAAGATACAATCCTTTATGCCTGGAATAAAATGGATCCTTCAAGGATTCCATGAAGACCTGGTTTTCATCATTGAATTCATTGTCAATCTGGCAAATTGCAATTCCTTTATTTTGTTTTAATTTGTCCTTAACTCTGTTTGTTTGTCATTGCGGGTTATGATAAAAGAAAATTGGTTTTATATCATAGGCACTAATTAGATGACCTTGTTGTTTATCTTTGCTATGCTAAAGTTACAGCATTAGTAATGTATTGTTAATGTTTCTTTAAGCTATAAACTTGGTGGCTTATATCAGTTTTTTTTAAATCTGCTTAGGGACTGTTCAGTAATTTTGAGGGTCATGAATATTTTAATATCAATATGTTACAAATCTAGTGATGGTGAGGCAGATTTAGTCTGCTTTCTAACCCTGTCATCATAACAATACATAGCGTCTGAGAATAGTGCTTTAATATATGGTCTTAAGCAAAACCAAAAAGTGGAAGAGCATGTTTCTTACTAACTAGCAAGTGGGGGGTGGCACGATGGCTCAGTAATTAGCACTGCTGTCTCACAGCACTGGGGTCTAGATTTGATTCCAGCCTCGGGTGACTGTTTGTGTTGAGTTTGCACATTTTCCCTGTGTCTGCATGGGTTTCCTCCAGGTGCTCCAGATTCCTCCCACAGTCCAAAAATGTGCAGATTAGGTGGTTAGGATGTGAGTCTGGTTGGGATGCCATTCAGTGAGCCAGTATGGACTAAGGGCTTCTATGATTCTATGAAAAATTAATGATTCAGGTGCTGCAGTACTTCAAGCGGAGCAGGACTGATGCCTTATTTAGAGACTATAGGAATACGTGTTGACTGAATGATGATGAAAGGGAAAAGTGATGTGATGAGGGAAGATGATATGGCAGCCAATGACGATTGAACAGTGCAGTGATGCATCATGATGACAAATGGTTGCAGTGGAGTTCATGTAGTTCAGAATCCAACAGACCTGTGGAGATTTCCTATGTGTAATAGTTACAGTGAAATGTGATGCATTTTAGTTATTAAGTTTAGGTTGACAGCTTTTCTGAACGCAAAGCACAACTAAAATCTCTCCTCCCTGTGATTTGTTCATAGCAATAGAACAGAATAATGCAGTAAAGGGATATCCTTTAGCAAGCCAATAGAGCGAGGTAGTTGAGAAAATCCACAACAAATACCTGAGAGGGAAATTGAGACTTCAGTCCAATAGCCAGGATATTCCTAAAATGATTACTTCCAATTTTTAATCAACGTGCGGTCATTACATTTTCAGTTGATGTACTGAATACCTAATCTCATGAATATGATAGGCTTATGTATAAACTGAGGTCAGAAATCTTGCCAGGGATAGGTAAGCAGAGCCCTGGGAGTTGTGGGGTGGGGGTAGAGTGGATTGGGCAGGGAATCTTTGACAGCTCAGGCAAGAGGGTGGATGTGGGAGGCAGAATTGTCAGGAGGGGAACCTCTGCTGCAGGGTGCAAGATGTTGATACCCCCTCTTTTTGTTGACTACCAACCTCTCAGCTCTTCTCCCTATCCTTTTTTCCAAGCTCCTACTTTTTATTCTGCTTCCCCACTCACTGTGGACACTTTCCCCTTTCTCTACCTCCACTGTATTCTTCATTTAACTCATCAGTCAAGGTTGTTACAGGAAGTCTGAACTAGCCAGCTTTAGAACGGTTTACCAAGGAAAGGTAATTTATACTCAGGATATTGTTTTTCCAAATAGCTGAAGAATAAAGGCTGATTGGCTGTGAACATTGATTCATTGCTTTATTTTAAAATAAATCAGTTTCTCAGTTTGACATTATGACTCCTGTCAGAAGAGTAAATTTCAGTCCAACTCCTCAGTACTGTAAGGAGAGGTGTATGATTGGTGAGATGTCTGAGTCACTGAAACATAAAGTAAAGGTTTTATTTCACAGTGTCAAGTTGTGCTGTCATCTGTCACATCACAAAGGCAGTAAGGCTTGCTTATGCATGTGACTAACAAGGTTGAGCTGATGTGAATACTTTTGGCAAAATGACAAAAAATGTTCCAATATCAAAATAAACCGGGAATGCCTATATGATGTATTTGTGTCAATTGGAAAGTAGGAAATGGAAAATGAAATGCTTGTGATTGCTCGTCATTTGCTGAAGCTTTCCAGTGTATAAAATTATCCATTTTCAGTCCAATGCAATAATACCCCTCAGGAGTATTTGATTAAACATCAATACTAGCCATTTACACCTTGATAGACTATGAGTGGTGCCACGATGCAATTCATTTTGCAGTTTTGAGACTCTTGCCTTTCGAAGATGTTGTATTGATGAAGGTTGAGAGAAGGACTGTGCAACTGATTGCAGGAGTACAAAGAGAGACATACAGATCAGTTTGTGTTAATTGGAGAAAAAGCCAGCACACCACTTGTGTCATGGTTTTTGAGGAATGATTATCAGCACACAACGAAACTTGTAATCTGAGCATGGACCTTGAAAGTATGAAGTTAGAATTCTTTGAGAGGAATTGACAGATTACCATCTTAAAAAGAGATCAATGTCAGTGGAAGAGTGGAGTTGGGATTTTCCGGGAAGAGCACAGACAAAGACATTGAAAGCTATGTAACACAACATTTACAGCTGTCATGCAAGAAAGTTCTGTGAAAAGCAAACAGTCAAGCTTGTGTGGACAGAAAGTGGCGCTTGATGAATTGTGCATGGTTACCTGTGGGAATCACAGGAAAGTTTGTAAAATCTTCTATTCGGATGTTCAATTGGGTCGATTGCATGTGGATTGTGGAGACAGCAGACCTACTGGCAAATGTAATTTTCTTCTACTATACTTCCTTCCATTGAATTATGAATAAGAACAAAGTTCTCAAAGAAACTAGAACTTTGCAAATAGAAACTTTAATCCAAAATCTAAACACTGCAGATGTTAGAAATCTGAGAAAAAAAACAGAACATAGTTGAAATGCTCTATAGCCTCCGAGGAGGGAGAAAAATACTTAATGCCTGAATTGAATAAACATTCATCAAAACCTGAATAGTTACCTCTGTATCTTTCTCCACAGACACTATCTGACCGACACATTGTTAAACAGGGTCCAACAATAGCGATACCACAGAGCCCATAAAAGGAAATGTATTTTCCAAATCCATCATTCAACAGCTTTATTCATGTGATAAATAGCACTGTTCTAAGTCTCTCCAGCCAAACAACTGCTCCCCAGATGAGGACACAACTAATTAATTGTTTTGCAACTTGAGCTTGGTGTTCACGAACTAAGATATTGTAAGTTCAGTGTGAACAGTAAACATGGTAGTACAGGAAAGTATCTTGAATATATTTGTCAGTGCATGTAAGCAAACCTTGATAGTCATCATTTAAAAGTGATGTCCAAAATTCCTACCATTCTTTCTTTTCCACTGAAACTTCATAATGCATGCTCAAAATGAAAATTACACCCCTTGTTGCTGCAGAAAGGCTGCCAATATCATCAAAGACCCATTCCATCCTGGCAATGCTCTCTTCCAACCTCTTTCATCAGGCAGAACTTACAGTAGCTTGAACACATGCACCAACAGGCTCAAGAACAGCGACTTCCTTGTTGTTATTAGACTGTTAAATGGACCTCTCTAACTTCGAGTAATGTTGATGTTGCTAATGTTAATGTTGCTTTGCACACCTCCTGTGCAACCATAACCTTGTATGCCTTGCTCTGTCTAAGCACCCTATGATCTGTATGTCCTTGTTCGCTATGATATGTATGAACTGCT
Organism: Chiloscyllium plagiosum; assembly: GCF_037043375.1. NCBI lineage: Eukaryota > Metazoa > Chordata > Chondrichthyes > Orectolobiformes > Hemiscylliidae > Chiloscyllium > Chiloscyllium plagiosum. The sequence continues at coordinate 33,267,385 of NW_028270141.1, forward strand.
CTCAAAACAAAGCTTTTCACTGTACTTAAGTACACATGACTGCAATAAATCAAATCAAATCAATGGATTAAACCACCTTTGTTCTTTGGACTTCTCAGTTGCTTTCTGTATTTTCCTTTGTTTAGATGTACTGAGATTCCATGTCACCATCTCTCTAACCCCGTAGTGCGTAACTGAAGAATGACCTGTTCAAGTGTTGGAATAATGTGAACAGTAGCCTCGGTTTGTTGATTCTCCAGTTGTGCCTGATTAGCTGAAGCTTTATGTTCACTTTCTGCAGTTGTGTTGGGGGATACTGTCCAGCCAATTGCACAACTTTTCAGACTCAAAGAAATCACAGCTTCAAATCTAATGCTGATGACAATGATTCAGAAACAATTTCATTTCAAAGTTTGAATGAAGTATGAAAAAATTAATCGGGAAAAGGTTAAATTAATACATAAATTACTTTAATGGACAATGTGCAGAATCCAGAAGAAATGGTGGATATTAGTCAGATTGTCAAGACTGTTTAGTTGATGAAATGAATGATGTCCTATTCTATTAGTTGAAAGAAAGAAGGAGGAAGGTCAGTGGACGGCAGTCTTTCAGTGTATGAATATAATTTTCACGTGGTTCAATCACTTGTTCATCTTTGTTCACAACCTACGAACTTCCTGGATGAAAATGTTTCTGGTGCATCAATTACTGCCAAATTATATGTAATTTTCTTTTTATTATGAGCCAGTGTTTACCTGGAACAAAAATTTGACAGGGTGAACTCCTGATCTCGCTTAATAAATTTTATGGCAGATTGGAAAACTGTTTCTCTCCCTGAAGATGATTAATAAACTGCTACCTGTCAAAATTTCTTAAAATCCATTGGCTTCTAATTTAGGGTGTGTAGGCCTGATTATTTAATCTTAAGGTTCTGTCCTATCAAAGGCAAACAGCAACTTGCATAGCATTCAATTTAATGTGGTTCACCTTTTTTTAAAATTCAATCATGGAATGAGGGCATGGCTGGATGGGTCAGTACTTATTGTCCATCCTCAGTTGGCTAGAGGATAGTTTAGAGTGACCCACATTGCTGTGGGTCTGGAGTCACATGTAGGCTAGAGAGGTAAGGATGGCAGTTTCCTTCTCTAAAGGACATTAGTGAAGCAGATGGGTTTTCCAACAATTGACGATCGTCATAATTAGACTCTTAATTCCAGATGTTGTATTTAATTTAAAATCCAACATCTGTGTTGCAAGATTCAAACCTGGGTCTTTGGATAAGCAGTCCCACAATAATACCACTAGACTGTGTGCTCCCATAAACTACCAGGCAATAGTACATACCCATGATAACACTGGTTGCTCCAAAACCCTATGCACTAGTGTCTGTGCCAGATGGTCAGTCCATTATCTCCTTGCGTGCTGTTCCAGTAGGATCAGCTGTACCTAACCGCAGCCCTGAATTGCTCTCAAAACTTTCTTCATTTCTCGTACTTGCTTGGACTATGTGCCATGTAAGTAGATATCGGATTTTAGCTGATTTGATTGATTTTTATTTGTCTAACTTTCCTGAGTGAAGCCATTGTTGCATCAATGTTCTAGAGCCTCTTTTTCCAGTGCTTTACTTGAACAAACTCAGGTGCTTATCTCCAACTCTGATTAGTTAAGTCTCTTGAAAGATGACATGTGACTTTCACACAGCATTGCCAATTCAATTGAGGCTGTTAAGTGGGCATTAACGCATTGGCAGGCAGAATGAGCGTGTTGGGATCATGACAAGTAAAGTCAGGCAGACCTGCTTACAGCTTCCTGTGGGATGGAGGAGAGATTCCTTCCTCTCCTGGAACACAGTGCCTGAGTGGAAAAACTGGCATGGGGAGAGGAGATGCCTGCTGAGAGCCTATCGCCTCTTCCAATATTCCTCATCCCATCATGCACCTGTACCTCAGTTCCGGTGACACTACTAGTCCACTGTCAGATATTGTAGCAATAACAGCCATCAAACTCCCAGTGGCACTGTGGGAGCAAATTATTGCTGGAATCTGTACTGAAGACAAAAAAATGCTAGAAATTACAGCACTGCAACTTTCAGCAAGTGAAGTTTCTGCACCCAAGATCCTTGATTCTCTGGACTATTCAGTACGGTCCTGTCCTGATGGCACATAATTTGGTCGGCATTCCTCAAATGTGGCGATGCAGAGTTTCCACCAGCTACACAGCTCATGGGTGAAATCACTCACCTCCATTAATTTCAGCACTTAGTGTGTGGGATCTCTTAGGGTATATATGTATTCAAAAGACATAGATTCAATAGTTTGTTGACAATTGCATGAGCCTAATAGTTGTTATTTGCAGTCAAGAAAATGCTGATTCCTTTTAAATAGCTTATTTAAAGACCTTGTTTTTTTCACAATGAGGAATTGTGCAACCAAAGTGTTTGTCAGCTTTCATTTGCAGCTGTATAATTGCTTTAATCACTTAAGCACCTCGTCCAAAAGCAACTATTACAAATTTATTTTTCAGGGTAAAGTTGTGTTGCTGTTTGCATTTATTTGCAATGTGATTTCCTTCAAAACTCTCATCTGATGTACACATATACTGCACTGTGCAGATGCATGTGACCTCTGCTCACCTGAAACTATGGCAGTCTGCAACATGTGTTGAGAGGGGATTGACCAATGCTGTGATTCACCTCTTGAACAGCACTGTCCACTCAGATAGTTTTCACGATGAGCAAAGACTGGAATTAGCATGATTACTTAGAGCAACAGGCTCAAGGTGGAAATGGTATATAGTTTAAGTTGCATAGTCATATACATGATGGATGATAAGCCAAATGGATTAATACATATACTATGGTTGAAATAAATATGGACAGGAAATCAAAATTTGAAAGTTCAGACCATAAACTGGCTAGTTCTTGTGATTTTTACAATGATGACACATTGCTAATAATGTTGAATTGAATTTATTTTCATATGTACCAAGGCACAATGAAAATCTTTGTCTTGTGAGCAATACAGGCAGATCACAGAGTTAAATAGCATAGATAAGTAAATAATAGGTAAACAGTGGCAAAAACCAAAACACAGGTACAGGTAAATGCTAATAATTTGTGAGTCCATTCAGTATTCTAACAACAGTAGGGTAGAAACTGTTTTGAACCCAGCTGGTACGTGTGTTCAGACTTCTGTACCTTCTCCCTGATGGTAGAATTGCAGAAAAGCATTGTCAGGATGGGATGGATCTTTGAGAATGCTGGCAGGGAATGCTTGACAGTGGGCCTGGTAAATGGATTCTGTAGATGGGAGGTTGGCCTTTGTTATTGTCCGGGCCGAGTTCACCACTCTCTGTAACCGTTTTCAATCTTGAATGGGACAGTTGCCATACCGGATTGTTCTTCATCATACTGATTGATCAAGCGAACTTAGGTTGTTTCTTGTAGGATTTCTTTCTTACAACAATGGGAGGGAGAATCAGATGCTTCCTGTTTGCAAACTCTAGGCGTTACTTCTCTGTTGTTCTTGCAGCCCAACCAGAAGGCAGAATTTCTTTACCTTGAGATCTTCTGTGCTGCTCAGTATCAAAGTCTCCCTCTTACTGCTTGGGAAAACAATGTTGTGTTGTAAAGCACAACAAAGTGCAAACATTTGACTTTCAAGTTGGCAAAACACTCCTTTTTTTTTCAGTCATAGCTGTCCAACTTGTGGGACTAGTTTAGTTTGGGATTATGGTCAGCATGGCATGGTTGGACCAAGAGAACTGTTTCCATGCTATATGACTCTACAACTCTATGACTCTGTAACTTCCACTCAGTTTCACTTTGGGCGTATCAACAATGTTACTTACAATTGTGGTTAAAAAAAATGTAACTTTTCGACATCCATCTGTGATTTCAGTACCGAGGACCTTCATGGACAACTTATTGCTTATAACAGAGGGAAAATAAGCACTTAAAATATCTGTAGATAGTGCAATTCAGATTTGTATCTCCTAAACAATTTATATTATTTTGAATAATTTTCACACAACAGGATGAAAAACTTGGCTGAAAATTATTCCAGCTTGGAAAAACAATGAATCCAAGCATGGAAATACTGAAATGAGTTGTATTTCAAAAAGCTGTTTTGGCAGAGCAAAAGAAGGCGAAATGGGTTTATAACAACAGAAGTGGAGACTTTCAGCCTCTCAAAAATCAGTTTGGAGAAACATGCTACCATTGTAAACTCTAAGCTTTCTATAGATTTTGTTGCTGCTGAGGATACAAGGCATCAATTAAACAACTAAGGTTTTAATGTGAGATCAAGCATCTTGAGGATGCTAAGGACTATTCTTTTTATCATCTGGAGGCTTTGGATGGTACTTTTGCTCATCTGGACAAGAGACAGAAAAGGTCATTGAAACTCATGGAAATTAAGAGAGATGAGGACCAAGGCCAGAAGGCTATTCAGGGGAAGGATAACTCCTCCGATGAATATTGGGGCACTGCTCTAAGTCTAGACTGTATCCGTAGTCCCATCATCTTTCCCTGTTGCAGCAGAAACACTGGACCCATTGAATTGACGGGCCTTACATGTGCTGTCGAACCCTCTGTCGGCATCAAGTTCCAGCATGGTTTCAAAAGCACCACCAATCAGGACTTTAATCAACATCATTACTTCTTTACCTTTAATCCAGGTTAATCCTTGCCTAGTCTCAGAAACAATCCTACTGGCAAGAACACAATGGACACCATTCTGGCAACAACTCCCCTCATCTCCCTCAATTTTCCAAACTGCCAATTGTTGTAAAATCCCAACTAATTCACAAATGCACTTTGGAGAAGGTAAACTGCTGCTTTTACCTTGCTTTGCCGACAGATGACTTTTATCCAACACTAAGTGGCTGCTTCTTACTATCCTTTCAAATGTGTTAGCAATTTACACAGCACTAACAAAAAAGATCGCTATAAGAGAGTAAATTGAGTCTCAGTATCATGTGGGTTTAAAAGTAAATGTGGCTTATGGGCATTCTCCATTTTCCAAAGACATATGCTGGTCACAACCAGGTGAGAAGAGGTGAAGAAGTTCCCCACTTCTCAACTTTCACATTTGGTCACAACAATGATCAATTATTTTTAGCACAAGCCGATATGCCAACTGTGGTTTACTGTAAGTAATAAGGAACCAATCATAAGGATTTCTTGAATTAAGGAAAGAACAAGGTCATTACCTACTAACAACATAAAAAATAATAAATATGTCATATCAAGCACACTGCCTTTGTGAAATCATTTCTGACCTCACAGACGCTCACAGTAAAAAGCTAATTAAGGAATATGACCACTACAAAGAAAGATAAAATAACATATAGCATACAGTCCTTTGGATCCCTTTGAGGAGTAAGCTTTTTACCTGTGATCATAATTGGTTTCTCGGACCATCAACAGTATCAAACATTACAGTTATCTTTTAAGTTCTTTTTACATAAGCTACTTTTCCATCAGCCTTGTCAAATGAGGCACTTTGCTTCTTGAGAGAGAGGGACCTTTTCTCAGCCTGTGTTCAATTTTGCAATTTAAATTCCACCTCCTGCTGGTCTTCCAAAGAGCTCCTTGAAATATAAAACATTTGTATATTCCATGTCTGCTGAGGCCATTGTACCCAGGCTTGAAAATTGCAGGTGACATTACATCTCCAGCAAATGAATATTCTCATGATGATCTGAAGGAAATAAAAGATGAGGACAGTTTGTTTGTCCCATGGGGTTTGGCTGATTGGTTTCATTGAATGAGTAAGATTTAATTTCAGCTCATCTGTAGTCAATCTCATCCAAGAAACCTGGCTAACCTTTATGGGTCAATTGATCCTTTGGATCATTTTAAGTCAGTGATTTTTCCTTTAATAAACCTTTTTAGTCCATCAATGTCCGAGGCATTAAATAGGTCACAAGAATTCCATGATCAGCAGTTGCATTTTATATTATAATGGTGTATACTTGAAAAACAAAGTAAATATGCTTGGGAGAAAAGTTCTGTACTGCTTGCTGATGTTTTTTTTTGCAGTAGAACATAAAATAATCCCATTACTTATAGCCTACAATTATTTTCTCATTTCAAAGGAATTTTCATTCCTTATGGGTAAGTTTCTAAGTTTTACAATATCCTTTGTTCCCAACCTAAATTTTCTTCCACAAATTGAAAATACAGTCCCTCTATAACAAACTTCTCGAATTAGTTCAAAAATAGGTTCTGTACCTATTACTAATGCACTCTGAATTAGACTCAAAAATCTAACAGCTGAACTCATGATTCTTGTAGCTTGGATGATTTGGTAGCAAACTCACTTCTGATTCAATAACAGATTGAAGTTGCATTCCACGACCAGAAGAATGAAAGACTTAAAGGGATGGCACGGTGGCTCAGTGGTGGGCAATGCTGCCTCACAGTGCCAGGCACCCCAGTTCTATTCCATCCTTGAGTGACAGTTTGTGTGGAGTTTGCACATTTACCCTATATCTGCGTGGGTTTCCTTCAGGTGCTCCAGTTCCCTCCCATAGTCCAGAGCTGTGCATGCTAGATGGGTTAGTCATGGGACTGTAGGATTGCAGGGATGGAGCGGGATGCTTTTCGGAAGTTTGAAGTGGACTTGATGGGCCAGATAGCCTGCATTCATGCTGTAGGGATTCTATGAATGTAGTAAGTAACTGCTGAATAAACAAAATCATTATCATTTTGATAAAATTTTAGACTTGGACTGACTGTTAAGTCTATTAAAGCTCAAAGCCCTATTTGAGCAGGTAAAGCAAATGTCTCCAGTCTCCTTACTAAATACCATCCGTCAAAAGATAAATGTAAAAAGCAAATAACTCCATATTTGTTTCTTTGCCATTTGTGGAATCTACTTTGTACTAATTTGCTCCATCATTTGTCTATACATTTACTATAGTAAGAAGCTAAATTTCTTCATTTTGAAACTTTCAACCAGTTTCAACTCTTACAAATCTGACTGAGACAAGACATTCAAAGTCAGCGCTCCCAGATTTGATGCGATGTTGAATCTCCATATCAATGTCTCAGATGTGAGGTAGCTTCTCAAGTAAAGGAAATGTTCCATGTTTGGGAGAGTTTCTTCATTGACCTTAATGGAAGGCTGAGACCAATGCTTCAGTATGCTTTCACAAATGTATTAAGTTAAAATTGAGGAAGCAGAGGTGGCATTGTCATCCTCTACTGAAGTTCCACAAGTGAGGTCAGTTTAACATTTCCTTTTGGATTTCAAGCAATTGAGGTTGAAAAGTTTCAGTCTGTCTTGTTGACAATGTCCACAACATTGGAAAGCTTGCTCTTTACAAAATAAGGAGTGGTGGCGATGACAATAGGAAAAGCAGGGGCAAATGACACATCCCTGCTTGACCCCTGTCTTGACCTTGAAAGGATTCTGTCAAATTAGCATCAGAGAGGACTGCCACTGACATCGTATCATGGGGGAGATGGAGGATGTTAATGAATTTCACTGGACAGCCGACCATTGGCAGGGGCTTCCATCACACTTCTGAATTGACCGAGTCAAAAGCCTTGGTTAGATCAATGAAGACTATACAGAGGAACCTCAATTATCCGGCATTCACTTATCCAAATATTGAATTATCTAGCAAAATCGCAAGGTGCAGACTCTTGGCTAAACTATGCTATCTGGCATTCGATTCTCCGGAATTCAGTTAACCAAATGAAATACTCCCCACCTGTGTCCTTTGGATAATCGAGCTTCCTCTATATAGAGCGATTGGTGTTGTTCCTGGCATTTCTTTTGGCATTGCTGAGCAATGAAAATCATGTCCTTAATTTCCATGGTTTGGTCAGAACCAATTTTTCAGGAAAGATTTCCTCAGAATCTGGGAGCAGGCCCCTAGTGAGGATTCAGAGCAGGCCCCTAGTGATGAAAGAGAGCAGGGAGATTCTTCGGTAGTTCCTCCAGTCCACTTTGTCTCCTTTCCTAAAAACAGTGGTGATGGCAGCCTCCCTGAGGACAGCAGGGATTTCTTTTTGGTCTTCGGTTTTCAGATGACAGCTAAGCTCTACTCCTCCAAGGTTGAAAATCTCTGCTGGAGTTCTGTCTACCCCTGCAGCTTTTTGTTCTTTAGGTGTTAAATGGTGGCTTCAACTTCTGCCACACTAGGTGGGCACTCAAATCCTCTTTGATGGGGATATGGAGGACTTTCTCAACACGTCCACATCAACACTTGAATGTAGTTTATGAGTTCTTTGAAGTGCTGCCTCCATCAGAGGCTGATGTTTTCTTTGTCTTTCAATAGGGTTCTATGCTTACTCTGCACTGGTTTGAGACCACTAGGTTGAGTCCATACATTGCCTTGGTAGCACTGATGAAACCCCGATGTCATGATTTTCAACAGGAAGTTATAGCTGAAAATGTGTTGCTGGAAAAGCGAAGCAGGTCAGGCAGCATCCAAGGAGCAGGAGAATCGACGTTTCGGGCATGAGCCCTTCTTCAGGAATGAGGAAAGTGTGCCAAGCAGGCTAAGATAAAAGGTATGGAGGAGGGACTTGGGGGAGAGGCGTTGGAAATGCAATAGGTGGAAGGAGGTTAAGGTGAGGGTAATAAGGTGAGGGTGATAGGCCGGAGTGGGGGTGGGGGCGGAGAGGTCAGGAAGAAGATTGCAGGTTAGGAAGGTGGTGCTGAGTTCGAGGGTTGGGACTGAGATAAGGTGGGGGGTGGAAGGGAAATGAAGAAACTGGAGAAATCTGAGTTCATCCCTTGTGGTTGGAGGGTTCCTTGGTGGAAGATGAGGCGCTCTTCCTCCAGCCGTCGTGGTGCTATGGTCTGGCGATGGAGGAGTCCAAGGATCTGCATGTCCTTGGTGGAGTGGGAGGGGGAGTTGAAGTGTTGAGCCATGTGGTGGTTGGGTTGGTTGGTCCGGGTGTCCCAAAGGAGGCCACATCGGGTGCAGCGGATGCAGTAAATGATGTGTGTGAAGGTGCAGGTGAATTTGTGGCGGATATGGAAGGATCCCTTGGGGCCTTGGAGGGAAGTAAGGGGGGAGGTGTGGGCGCAAGTTTTGCATTTCTTGCGGTTGCAGAGGAAGGTGCTGGGAGTGGAGGTTGTGTTGGTGGGGGGTGTAGTCCTGACGAGGGAGTCACGGAGGGAGTGGTCTTTTCGGAACGCTGATAGGGGAGGGGAGGGAAATATATCCCTGGTGGTGGGATCCGTTTGGAGGTGGCGGAAATGACGACGGATGATATGATGTATATGGAGGTTGGTGGGGTGGTAGGTGAGGACAAGTGGGGTTCTGTCCTGGTGGCGATTAGAGGGGCGGGGCTCAAGGGCGGAGGAGTGAGAAGTGGAGGAGATGCGTTGGAGAGCATCGTCAACCACGTCTGGGGCGAAATTGCGGGCTTTGAAGAAGGAGGCCATCTGGATGGTTCGGTATTGGAACTGGTCCTCTTGGGAGCAGATGCGGCGGAAACGAAGGAATTGGGGATATGGGATGGCATTTTTACAGGGGGCAGGGTGGGAGGAGGTGTAGTCTAGGTAGCTGTGGGAGTCGGTCGGTTTATAGTAAATGTCCGTGTTGATTCGGACACCCGAGATAGAAATGGAGAGGTCTGGGAAGGGGAGGGAGGAGTCTGAGATGGTCCAGGTAAATTTGAGGTTGGGGTGGAAGGTGTTGGTAAAGTGGATGAACTGTTCAACCTCCTCGTGGGAGCATGAGGCAGCACCGATACAGTCATCGATGTAGGGGAGGAAAAGGTGGGGGGTGGTGCCAGTGTAGCTGCGGAAGATGGACTGTTCCACATATCCTACGAAGAGGCAGGCATAGCTGGGGCCCATGCGGGCCAACAGGGAGTTGTAGCTCCTTAGCTTTCACAGTTCAAACTCGTTTTTAATTACCCTTGTTCTTCTTTATAACTCCACTTTTGCTGTTTGATGAGTTCTTCTCTTTGCCTCGCTGGTGATGTTATTTTGTCAGGGACGAAGAGTTTTTCACTTCTCGACGATGAGGTCTTGGATAATGTGGTCATTCTCATTGAACCAGTTTTGTATTTCCCAATCTTATAGCTGATGGTTTCTTCACAGCAGGAAATGATGGCTGTATTCAGCTGTTTCCACATTTCCTCCACTCTATTAAAATGAGTTTGTTAGTCCACATAACTGTGAAGATGCTCACTGTTGAGCTTTTTTTTCTGAAATGTTTCTTCACCTTCAGCTTCTTAGAGCATAGAGATGTGCAGCATGGAAACAGACCCTTCATCCACACTGACCGATATCATAAATTAATCGAGTCCCATTTCCCCGCATTTGGCCCATATCCCTCTAAACTGTTGCTATTCATATACTCATCCAGATGCTTTTTCAATGTTTTAATTGTACCAACCTCCGCCATTTCCTCTGACAGCTCATTCCATACACTCACCACCCTCTGCATGAAAATGCTGCCCCAAAGGTCCCTTTTAGATCTTTCCCCTCTCACCCTATACCTTTGCCATCTAGTTCTGGACTCCCCACCCCAGGAGTCTATTTACCCTGTCCATGCCCCTCACGATTAAATCAACCTCTATAAGGCCACCTCTCAGCCTCTGACGCTCCAGGGAAAACAGCCCCAGCCTATTCAGCCTCTCCCTATAGTTCAAACCCTCCAACCCTGGCAACATCCTTGCAAATCTTTTTCTGAATCCTTTCAAGTATCACAACATCCTGCAGGAGGAAGACCAGAATTCCACACAATATTCCAAAAATGGCCTAACCAATGTCCTGTCCAACTGCAACATGACCTCCCAACACCTGTACTCATTGCTGCGACCAATAAAGGAAAGCATACCAAATGCATTCTTCGATTTCCTATCTACCTGAGACTCTACTTTTAAAGAACTATGAACCTGCGCTCCAAGGACTTTGTTCAGCAACACTTCCAGGACCTTACCATTAAGTGTCTGAGTCCTGCTCTGATTTGCTTTTCCAAAATGCAGCATCTCATATTTATCTACATGAATGACTTGGATGTGAGCAGAAGAGGTACAGTTCGTAAGTTTGCAGATGACACCAAAATTGGAGGTGTAGTGGACAGCAAAGAGGGTTACCTCAAATTACAACAGGATCTGGACCAGATGGGCCAATGGGCTGAGAACTGGCAGATGGAGTTTAATTCAGATAAATGTGAGGTGCTGCATTTTGGGAAAGCAAATCTTAGCAGGACTTATACACTTAATGGTAAGGTCCTAGGGAGTGTTGCTGAACAAAGAGAGCTTGGAGTGCAGGTTCATAGCTCCTTGAAAGTGGAGTCGCAGGTAGATAGGATAGTGAAGGCGGAGTTTGGTATGCTTTCCTTTATTGAGTATTGAGTACAGGAGTTGGGAGGTCATGTTGCGGCTGAACAGGAAATTAGTTAGGCCACTGTTGGAATATTGCATGCAATTCTGGTCTCCTTCCTATCGGTCTTCTTCCTATTGGAAAGATGTTGTGAAACTTGAAAGGGTTCAGAAAAGATTTACAAGGATGTTACCAGGGTTGGAGGATTTGAGCTATAGGGAGAGGCTGAATAGGCTGGAGCTGTTTTCCCTGGAGCATCGGAGGTTGAAGGGGTGACCTTATAGAGGTTTACAAAATTATGAGGGGCATGGATAGGATAAATAGACAAAGTCTTTTCCCTGAGATTGGGGAGTCCAGAACTAGAGGGCATAGGTTTAACGTGAGAGGGGAAAGATATAAAAGAGACCCAAGAGGCAACTTTTTCACGCATACATGTATGGAATGAGCTGCCAGAGGATGTGGTGGAGACTGGTATAATTGCAACATTTAAGAGGCATTTGGATGGGTATATGAATAGGAAGGGTTTGGAGGGATTTGGGCCAGGTACTGGCAGGTGGGACTCGATTGGGTTGGGATATCTGGTCAGCGTGGACGGGTTGGACCAAAAGGTCTGTTTCCATGCTGTACATCTCTATAACTCTATGACTCTATGCCACTTAGCCCACTGGCCCATCTGATCAAGATCCTGTTGTACACTGAGGTAACCTTCTTCGCTGTCCAATACACCTTCAATTTTGGTATCATCTGCAAACTTTATAACTATACCTCCTTTGTTCACATCCAAATCATTTGTATAAACGACAAAACCAATGGATTCAGCACTAATGTTTTGGCACACCACTCGTCACAGGCCTCCAGTTTGAAAAGGAACCCTCCACCACCATTCTCTGTCCACCACACCTTCAATCTGGTTCTGTATCGAAATAGTTAGTTCTCCTTGTATTCCATGTGATCTAACCTTGATAACCAAAATACTATGAGGAACCATGTCAAACGCCTTACTGCAGTCCATGTAGATTATGTCCACTGCTCTGCTCTTATCAATCATCTTTGTTACTTCTTCAAAAATCTTAAGTTAGCAAGACATGACTTCCCATGCACAAAGCCAGGTTGACTATCCCTAATCAGTCCTTGCCTTTGCAAATACATGTATATCCTGTCCTTTGGGATTCCCTCCAACAATTTGCCTACCACCGATGTCAGGCTTAGCAGTCAATAGTTCCCTTTCTTAAATACCACCTCTCTTAAATAGTGGCACCACGTTAGTCCAACCTCCAGTCTTCTGGCACCTCGCCTGTGACTATTGATGATACTAATATCTTCTGGTGGTATTTGATAAACATTGAGAAGTGGATGAGCTGGTGATCTGCCCAGCTGTTGTCTGCACTAGTCATCACTTCGGTAATGAGGACATCCTGTTCGGTCTCTGGATCAAATTATGACATAGTCAATCAAGTGCTGGTGCTTTTATCATGGATGTCTCCAAGAAATCTTGAGCTTCTCTTTTTGATGTAATTGTGTGTTGGCGATGACCAGCTGGTATTATGTAAATTTGATGAGCAGACAAATCCCCCTGGAGTTGCAGTTTCTGACTCCTTCCTCTCCAGGATTAGCATTACATATTCCAAGAAAAAAAATATTTATTTTAACATTTCTGAATCACATTTATTCAGATTTAATTAATGTTTTATTTTCTATCTACGTTTGCATAATGACTGACAAGTGATTAATAATTAGTGTGAGATATCACAGGTAAAATCAACTGCTTTTCCCAACAAAATCTTGATTGATCTGAATTGTGCATTTACTTGCAGTTTGTTTAAGCTCAGAAGCAAGTTTTGTTTTTGCTAAGAAATGGAATAAATTACATAATTTGTATTTGATAGTGGGGGCATTAACAATGTTGAAGCAACTGCACCTGGTTAGAGAGAAATTAAAAGCATTTTATTAGAAAAAAAGAAATACCATTGATTTATACATTAGTAAAGCTGGTATGGCTAATATCTTTGTCCTGAATCAAAATGAGCATTTACTAATTTTTTTTAAGTGAACACGTGACATAATTTTTTTTCACAATGTCTGAAGTTCTCCTGAAGGTGAAGTTAATTTTGATGATGGAGGAAATTTGATAGTTTGTATACACTGTTCCTCTTATCTCTACTTGCTTAAGACAAAGTGTTAACAGGTTAAAAAAGATGAAGTGAAAACTATTGCTTATTAAGCACTTGTTAATGGTTAATTTTTGGAATATGCTTATTTAGGTTTTTCTCTTCTGAGAACAGTTGGAGCTTTCCGGTGGCAGACACAATTTGATTACAGTAATATTTTAACTAGCCAGACCTGCTGTTAGTTTGCAATGATCTGTGTAGCCATTCAAGGCTCATTGGAACTTGCCATCGGAAGAAATGTGCTGCCTTCTGTCAGATGCAATTGATGATCCCACTGTCACATTCAACAAGATTCCTACTCTTCCTCACGGTCATGGTTTCAATCATCTGTCCTCTTCCACGTACAGTCCCCTGCAAACGGTATACCCTCTGCAGTAAACTTGCCTCCTGCTTCTCGTGCAAGCTGCAGCATTGCTTGATAGAGCTGCAGCTTGATATGAAATATAGACAACATTATTTTATGAATCACAGGGCAGAAGCTGGTAGTTTTCAATGGGGAATATATGTAATGTAGACCATCAAATGTGGCAGCAAAGTACTCCTTGTCTTCTTCTGTAATTCATAGCACAGATGTACACAAGAGGTTTTTTTAAGATTAGATTAGATTAGATTACTTACAGTATGGAAACAGGCCCTTCGGCCCAACAAGTCCACACCACCCCGCCGAAGCGCAACCCACTCATACCCCTACATTTACCCCTTATCTGACACTACGGGCAATTTAGCATGGCCAATTCACCTGACTCGCACATCTTTGGACTGTGGGAGGAAACCGGAGCACCCGGAGGAAACCCACGCAGTTACGGGGAGAACGTGCAAACTCCACACAGTCAGTCGCCTGAGGCGGGAATTGAACCCGGGTCTCTGGCGCTGTGAGGCAGCAGTGCTAACCACTGTGCCACTGTGCCGCCCACAGTTAGCGATACGTTTAATGTAGTATTCTAACTTTCAACAGGTGTCCTGTACTACTTACAAGAAGACCTCAAGATTCTTTAAGACTTACAGCACAACAAGGATTCAGTAAAATGCTTTGTTGAAGGAGTGGGTTGTCCTGCAATTAGAGGCTGAGTAAATTGTGCTTCATTACATACTTGAAACCAATTTAATGCCTTGCTCATTGAAATACTGATCTATAATGTCTCAGGAAGTGGGTGTCCAGACATATACTTCCTTGAACAGTTTGTTCTTACTGCTAAGTAATGCTCTTTAACTCCTGTTGCACAGTAATACTCCTTTATGTTGAATCTGCACATAATTGGTGCTTAAATGCAGCTCTTTCATGCAGCGTCTCTCTTTACATGCAGATTCCAGACTAGTGTCTTTCCTCTTACTGATATCAGGATTATGCACGGTCAGTTAAATCATCATGATTTATATGGTTCTCATTAGACTACACTTCACCTCTAAGTTTCTCTTGACTTGGTCTGCATTGTTACTGTAGTTTGGTTTCACTTGCTTCCATAGTCGCAATTCATTTATATCATTTACATAATTATAACATCATTAACATAATTGCCAATATTATTGCCATCCCCCCCCACCTCCCAGTTGGAATCTCATCAGTTGAGTCCATTTGGAACTTTGAATGGGCATTCCAATCTCATCCACTTCAGTTCAATACCAGAGTGATGGTGCTATTCCATGTCTGGAGTGGTTGTACCACTCTTTCCACAATGTGATTTATAGTATGACTGTACTGTGTTCTGAGATAATAATATTATCATTTCTTGGCGAAGTTACTGTCAGGACCTTCCTGTTGCTCCTGACTGTTGCTTCAGGTACCCTGACAATATACACCCTCAATGGATCTGTTTATTTACTGTGGCTTCTGACTTGCTATCCCTTAACCAGTTTTCTGTCCTGGGACTGAAGCTTGATCGAGCTTCACCCTGTGTCTAGAGTTCTGCCATCTCTGCTGCTTTTTGTTGTGGCTTTTCTCATTTGTTTTACTTTATCATTGTACAGTTGACAGAATATCTGTAATGACTCCAGTGAATATGACTGGTTTGTAATGTGCTAAAATAAAAGTAGAATGTGGCTTATCTGTAACCTTTCTAAAGAGTGTGATGTGTTCCTGTCTCCAATATCATTGTGTTTGGTTGTGTTTTTGTTTCATTTTGCCATGCGCCAGGGTAACATCCAAATGGCAAATAGATTCTAAAATTGCCCTTGGGAAATCTCTGGTGCAGAGGAGGTCCTAAATGGTGGACAATTGAAGCAAAATTGTCCAAATTGTGTAATGTATAGTTGATAATCTGGACACTTGGTCCAAGGTTCAAAGTTTGTGCGAAGATTTGTAGCTCGGGTGCTCGTTGTTGTGGTTCCGTTCGCCGAGCTGGAAGTTTTTGTTGCAAACGTTTCGTCCCCTGGCTAGGCGACATCATCAGTGCTTGGGAGCCTCCTGCGAAGTGCTTCTTTGATGTTTCCTCCGGTGTTTATAGTGGTCTGTCCCTGCCGCTTCCAGTTGTCAGTTTCAGCTGTCCGCTGTAGTGTTTGGTATATTGGGTCCAGGTCGATGTGTTTGTTGATGGAGTTTGTGGATGAATGCCATGCCTCTAGGAATTCCCTGGCTGTTCTCTGTCTGGCTTGCCCTATGATAGTAGTATTGTCCCAGTCGAATTCATGTTGCTTGTTGTCTGCGTGTGTGGCTACTAAGGATAGCTGGTCGTGTCGTTTTGTGGCTAGTTGATGTTCATGTATGCGGATTGTTAGCTGTCTTCCTGTTTGTCCTATATAGTGTTTAGTGCAGTCCTTGCATGGTATTTTGTACACTACATTCGTCTTGCTCATGTTGGGTATCGGGTCACCATCTCAACAACTCACCAGAACGAAGGACCCGATACCCAACATGAGCAAGACGAATGTAGTGTACAAAATACCATGCAAGGACTGCACTAAACACTATATAGGACAAACAGGAAGACAGCTAACAATCCGCATACATGAACATCAACTAGCCACGAAACGACACGACCAGCTATCCTTAGTAGCCACACACGCAGACAACAAGCAACGTGAATTCGACTGGGACAACAGTACTATCATAGGGCAAGCCAGACAGAGAACAGCCAGGGAATTCCTAGAGGCATGGCATTCATCCACAAACTCCATCAACAAACACATCGACCTGGACCCAATATACCAACCACTACAGCGGACAGCTGAAACTGACAACCGGAAGCGGCAGGGACAGACCACTATAAACACCGGAGGAAACATCAAAGAAGCGCTTCGCAGGAGGCTCCCAAGCACTGATGATGTCGCCTAGCCAGGGGACGAAACGTTTGCAACAAAAACTTCCAGCTCGGCGAACAGAACTACAACACTTGGTCCAAGGGTATCTGGCAGAACCTAATATTCACATTCAGTTTTGGTCAGTTTTTTTTGCCAAACTGTCATCATCAGATAATGTGAGATGGACTTCCCTCCTAAATCTTTTTCTAACTGAGTGGGATCCGCACATAAACTTTCTTTTCCACTTGTCTTAGGAACAGTCACTAGCCCTGAGTATTGCTAAGTCACTTCTGTCGCTGGTAACAAGACCCCAGTTTCAATCATCCTGTCGAGCTGAGATTTTACTTTCCAGCTGAAGATATGAGGAATTCCCTTGGGACCATACAAACAGGATGGGGTTAGCATCTTCTTGCAAAGTAATACTCTAACTTCAGTCTGCCTAAACCTTAGGACGTTCTTGCTGCAATTGTCTCCTATCTTCATTCTGAAATGTCCTGAGACTGTGTTTGTACATTTTATGATAAGGACCTAATTAAGGAGTGAGACAAGGAGGAAATACCTCACTTAAAGACTTTTGAATCTTTGAAATTCTAGCATTCTGTGGCTGATCTGTCATTAAATGTACTTAAGGTAGACAAATGTTTGGATCTGTCAGTGAAAATTTGGAGTTGATACCAAAACCAATCATGGTAAATGGCAGAGCAGACTCTACTCCTGCCCTTTATTTTTGTGTTGAAGCTCTTACTTATCTGCACTGTCCGGAGATTGGGCACCTTAGGAGTTTTACAGATTCAAATGTAGCTGGCACTTTTATTTAGTCCCTAATTGCCAAGCATTTGATTTAGTTAGACGGACTTGGTTATTTACGAGAATTTGTAAATTGAAGATGCATTCAGAAAAACACAGCTCCGCACAATAGCTAATTATGAATCTCTTGGATCTCTGAGACAATCTGTTCCTTTGGCAGTGAATAATAAATGTGACTAAATTTTGTGCTGTTGAGCTGTGAATACATTGAGATGAAGGCATGAAAAGTTATCAGTTGGATAGATGTGATTTCCTCTTCTGAGAGTCTGATGGGCAATGCTTTATGCTGGGAGTGCAAAAGAGAAATTTTTACATGTTTGAGCCTAAGTTTTGACAGTGAATATTGCTGGCATCCTCCATGACTGTATTGGAAGACTGACAGTAGAGTGGGGAAGTGGATGAAAATAGTTCAAAAAAACATTTATCTGGGGTGCTCTACCCAACTTCCACTGATGTTGCAGTAGGAACAAATGCTGGGTGGGTAGTTGACACTGAGGACGACTGCATTAGGTTACAGGAGGATATGAAAAGGTTGGTCAGATAAGCAAATCAATGACAGAATGAAGTTAAGCCTGATAAATGTCAGGTAATGCCTTTTGGAAGAAGTAACAAGACAGGGATGTACTTAATGAATGGTAAGACACTGGGAAGCTCAGAGGAACAGAGGAATCCTGGGTGCTTGTCCACAGATCCCTAAAGGTGACAGAAGGCATTCATAGTGTAATTAAGAACACTAACCTTTATCAGTCATGGTATAGATTATAAGAACTGGGAGGACTTGGTACCACTGTAAGGAACTTTGTTTCGGTCATAGCTGGAGGACTATGTAAGATCTGGTCACTGCACCTCGAGAATGTATGTGATTCTTCTGGAGGTTACCTGAGATGGAGCATTTCAGCTGCGAAGAAAGGCTGGATATTCTTGGGAAGATCCTTTTGGACCAGAAAATGTAGAACAAGTACCTGATAGAGGTGTAAACTATTATGAGGGGCATGAACAAGGTGAATAGAAAGCAGCTATCCCCTTAGTTGAAGGGTGAAAAACAAGGGGGCATAATTTTAAAATAGAAGGCAGGAGGTATAGACGGGATTTGAGGAAAATCTTTTTCATCCACAGGGAGGGTAGTTGAGGCAGGAAACATCACAGCCTTTTGAAAAGAACTTGGATAACCACTGAAGTGCTATAACATTCAAGGCTTGGGCCTAGTGTTAGAAAGTGGGACTAGTGTAGGTGATGTATACTTTTTGGCCTCTTCTATAATCATAGAAACATAGAAACATGCAATCATACAGTACAGAAGATAAGGAAAATAAGAAACAATTTAGTCTCCTTCTTGCTATCTCTCTCTCTCTCTGTCTTTCTCCGTCTATCCCTCTCTCTTTCTCTCTCACATTGAGGTTTTAGTGACTCCGCAGTTCCTGGATGTACTGCAAGTTGTCTATTCCCCGACTTTTCTGTAGGCCCCTCCCAGCAGCCTCTCCCTCATTTTGTCCAGAGGTCATATTAAATTCTGTATGGGCATAAATGTGTTGGTGCATATTTTCATACTTAAAAGAAAGACAATATGAAGATCGAGTGATATTAAATCCAAAGAAAAAGGTGGAAACAGAGATTTAATACATGCTAGAAAATTATCTGATTGCATGTAATAAAATCAATAGGAGTTCACTGATGATGCCAGTTCCGAAATTGGATTCAGCATTGATTAAAGAAAAGTAAATATGTTAAACCAAAACCAAAACCAGATTTCTGGGTTAGATTCTTGATGGGTTTAGCAGTGCTTCATTCCTTCCTAAGGTTTTATTTTGAATGGGTACTATCAAGTACCATTATCAGCAAAGCTAAGAAGTTATCAGCCTTTGGTGCTGCAGTTTGGAAAGGCAAATCAGGGCAGAACTTATACATTTAATGGCAAGGTCGTCGGGAGTGTTGCTGAACAAAGAAACCTTGGAGTGCTGGTTCATAGCTCCTTGAAAGTGGAGTTGCAGGAGATAGGATAGTGAAGAAGGTGTTTAGTATCCTTACCTTTACTGGTCCATGCATTGAGGTTAGGAGTTGTGAGGTCATGTTGCAGCTGTACAAGACATCAATTAGGCCACTTTTGGAATATTGTGTGCAATTCTAGTCTCCCTCCTATAGAATGGATGTTGTGAAACTTGAAAGTGTTCGGAAAAGATTTACAAGGATGTTGCCAGGGTTGGAGAGTTTGTGTTATAGGGAGAGGCTGAAGAGGCTGAGGCTAATTTCCCTGGAGTGTTGGAGGCTGAGGGGTAGCCTTCTAGGGATTTATGAAATCACAAGAGGCATGGATAGAATGAATAGTCAAGATTTTTCCCCAGGGTAAGAGAGTCCAAAACTAGAGGCCATAGGTTTAAGGTTTAAAAGGGATCTTTTTCACGCAGAAGGTGGTGTATGTATGGAACAAACTTTAAGAGGAAGTGGTGGAAGCTCGTACAATAACAACATTTAAAAAGCATCTGGACAAGTATATGAGTAGGAAGGGTTTAGAGGGATATGGATCAAATGCTGGCAAATGGGACTAGATTAGTTTAGGATATCAGGTTGGCATGGACAAGTTGGACCAAAGGTCTGTTTCCGTGCTGTACGACTCTATGACTCTATGTGATCTGTATTGCTATGTCTTAATTATTCATTTCTTACTTTGATAATGCCTGCTTCAAAATGCATTAAATATATAACAGATGTCTTCCTGATTCGATGGGTATATGAAACCAGTCTCTGAGGATCAAAAAAATTAGAGCGGCTATCAATGATTTTCAACATTTTCGATGTCAGGCAACTTTTCTGTTTAGGCAGGAAAACATTAAGTTCCATATAGAAAGGTATTTATTCTTTCTAACTGTATACAGTGATAGAACTGCTGAATCTTTCACAAAAAGGTCCTAAATGTACAAAGTAATGGATTTTAACCAAAATCATGTATTACTATTGCTCTGCATGTTTTACCCTATTGGCAATAATTAAACCAAAAACATGACAAGCTGTCTATCCATCAACCCTTGAGAACACAATGGTTTGAATCACTCAATTAGCCGTTGTTTGTATGGCTGAATTAAAGGAATTTTTGACAGGCAGCATATCACATCATGTTTAATCTTGGAGAATGGATGTTCCTTAATTTTTTTTGCTATTTTGAGATTTTGCACCTGATCTGAACTGAGGCTTGCCTCTTATTTTCCCATCAAGAAATTTCATCCTTATTCTCATCCAGGTCACAGGATGGTTGGTTACAAGAGAACACTTGACTGTATTTTCTATGATTACCTCCTTTTCCAATTATAATGTGCCTTTGGCAACGTGACACTAAAGGGTTAATTTTACATTCAGGACTTGGGTTTACTGCTTCCCAGTGCTTATGTAAATCCAGTGTGCTGTGTCAGGTCACCAATCTGACATCGTCAAAACCATCTCTAATAATATGAAAGTTATTTGGGCATCAAAATAATTAGCCAACTCTTCACTTAAAAATAAACCCAAATTAATGAGTTATTTAGCTTGTTTACAACCCAGGGTAAATGATTTTACTTAACCCATGGGATATTTCCAGAGTTGTGTCCAAAAGAAGTTTAAGAGTCACTTCCAAGAGCTAAACGAGGCAGCACATAGGTGGCAGATGTGGCCTGCCTTTGGAGCCATGACTGAATAATCCGGCAGTGATCTTCAATGATGCTTCTTCTTCAAATTATAAATAAAGACTTGATTATGAGAGCGGAGGGACTTTAAAATTTTAGCCTCTGAGCATGCCATTACCATTTTGCCATTGGATGTATTGGCCTGCAGTGCCATTTTTTTAGAACCCTCACACCAATGTGGTGATCATATTACAATATGAATTCAGCTGCAGTAGTAAAGTCAATTTTGTTATGAACAATATTAATGACTGTGTACATCTAGTCAACCTCCTGCACCCCACTATAAAATGTAACAAAGGTGACTTGGCAGCTGTCACGCAGCAACTATGGAGAGGGATGCTCTGCCTTTAAGATTTGGGCAGTGCAGCAGATTCCTAACCTATTGGCTGAACAACAATGGGTGAATGGGATTTCCATCCAGCACTTGCTGACTTCACACAAGTAACACAAACGGAGATTACGAACAGATTCAGAATATCTGATTTGTGTGAAGCCAATCAAAGGTTGATCAACCTGAATTCTGTGATGGCAGGACTGACATACGAAGAGTGACTGGATGGGCTAGGACTATATTCACTGGAGGTTAGGAGAACGGTGGGAGATGGATCTCAGAGAATCCTATAACATTTATCTAGGACTTGGCCGGATAAACACAGAAAGGATGTTTCCAATGACTTGGGAGTCGAAGGATAAGGGGCAGGCCATTCAGGACTGCGATGAGATGAAATTTCACAAGCAATACAATCATAAGAAAGAATTATTTACAATTCCAGCAAATGAGTTGAAATTTTAATTAGAGGCCCATCAATATATTAAAAGAGAAAACTCTCTCTCCTCCTCTCTTTGTGAGAAATGACCCATACTAGAAAATGACCCTTGCTCGAAATACAGAGCTTGGAGGTTTTTATAATTGAAACTATGTTTGGCTGTACCAAAGTGTATTGATTCTGATACAAAGCTGTTTTTGTTTAATCTTTAAAGAGAAATTATCTTACTCCAATGATGTGTTTAAAAATCCATGTATACCCATTATAAGGAAATAGGGTTTTTTTTCTTGTTTAGTTTTAGAATAAAGACTGCAACATTGCATGTTTATATTTTAGTAAAGAAATAACTTCGGTCACAAGAAAGAAAATAGGATCCATTTCGCTAGGGTCCTGTCAGGGATCTCTCTTAGCTGTTGCCAACAACAGCTGGACTTTCCCCAATAACAGGGCCACTAGATCATAATGTATCGTGATCTCATGGTGTTTCTGTTTCATTCCCACCAGTAGAGATATTGAACTGCCCCACTGGATGGAATCTTGTCCTGCTCCCTGGAGCAGTAATCAGTGGAGCTTGGGAGCTTAATTGCACAGGGGGCCAACCATCAGATTGTGAAGGTACGAATAATTGTCGCAACAACATTCGCAGAACTTTAAGACATGTCAAACCTCCTGACAGCAGACATTGTGAAGTCTTCCTGCTGCATTTGCATGCCACCCACTATCATTAAAGGCTTGGCTTTGCAGAGTAAGGTGTCAAATAAATTCTGTGTGACCAATAAATGCACGCTGATACTCGGCTACATAAAAGGACGTGCAAAAGGTGAAGCCGGACTGTTTGGAGAGCATTGCCCTGTGCTGTGACATGGCTGAGATTTCATGCCAGTCATCTAAGTTGTACAGGATAGGGGGGATGACTGAACGAGGAAGGCTGGAGAGTGGTGGGCATTGCTCAAGGAGGTTGGCCAAGAGTGAAAGTCTGTTTGACCAAGAGAAGCAAACTGACTGAGGAAAGATGAAATGATTCCAACATTTAGCTCCAGGTGTCCATTCCAGGAGGCTGACAGATGTTTCTGTCTTTTAGGGAATGAATGCCTGTTCAATTGCCCTTTAAATCCAGGATTTACGACCTTTGATCCTTTTAAAGCAATGGAAGGGTGTTGACTTCCTACTCTTGCACAGCAAACATTGTGCTACTTGTCTCATGAATTGAGATATGTAATCCCACCAGAAAAGCTGTTACCCCAATCCCTGCCACCCCGAGCAGAAGTGATGCTCATCCCCTTGATCCTTGCCAAACTTCACAACTGCAATAAGTATTGTAAATTAGGCTCCTGGAGTGCGACTTGTACAAGATTGCTTGTGAACGTTGCCAGGTCTTGATTTAGAATATTGGTAAATCAGAACATGTCATATGAAAAACATTCTGTACATCTCTATGACGCTATATGAAAGCAAATTCACCTCACTGCCAGGAGGTATTAATATGGAGCTTCACAGTTCAAGACTAGCAATTACAGTTTGCTTTTTCAACAAATAGAAGATACAAAGGGGAGACCAAAAATAAAGAGGGAACTACATATAACATTGTTACTCAAACAAAACATTTTTATAGAATCTGTTGAAATGGATTAACCTTTGTAACAGCACGTTTTATGTTTATAGGATCCTCTTAATTGAGTAAATGCTGGAAGCTATTTTCAGTGTTGCACATAATCTGAGTTAATGCTAGATAAACATCTAATCCTCACAAATCAATCCATAGAGTTGTGTTAATACTAACAAGTACCTTGTTTCATCATCTCATTGCCTCAATTGCAAGCTTTTGAAAGACTGAGAAAGCCTGAACAGAGAGCTTAGTTATTTCATTGCCATTTATTTTCATTTGAAAGCTAAACTGAAATGAAAGAGTAAATTGTGACAAATGGAATCAATAAAACAATGAAATCAGTGGAATGAACTTCCCTCGTGGATTTTTCCCTACTGTTCATGATTCATTTAGTCCCTTTTAGAATGAGGGAAGATTAAATATGTCAGCCTGGAGACAATCAGCATGAAGCCTCTCTGTTCAGCATCCGTCACATCTTGGTGGGGCTTAATTTCTCTTAATATTTCCTTAACAGTGTGTCATACAATATGCAGTGCTTCATCCAGGACTCAAATCCCACATACTTCAAAATGTCCACATGTTGGCTGGTGTTAAGTGTAGATAGTGATCTGATGTATGGTGATGCCTTCATTCTGTGTGTATGCCACTGGTTCCTGGAAAATCATTCATGAAGACAGTCAAAAGCAGCTATGTGTATTAAGTTCACTCCACCAGTTCAGTAATGCCTCCAAAAGTAACAGTAAGGAAAATGTATTAATTGTAACTTATGACCTGCTTTTTTTGTATTTACTTGTTAGGATGTGGCATTACAGACAAAGTAGTCATTGATTGACTTTCATTAATTGTCCAGAATAGTTGGTGATTGTCCTTCTTCTTGAATCGTTTTCATGTTTTGCTATTATTGAGAAGCTAACCAGTCCATTTCAGACCATAATTGAGAGTCAGCTTATTCCCACTAGGGTCAAAAAGTGTGGTCCTGGAAAAGCACAGTCAGTCAGGCAGCATTCGAGGAGCAGGAGAGTTGATATTTCAAGCATAAGTCTTTCATCAGGACGAAGAGCTTCTGTTCGAAACATTGACTCTCCTGCTCCTCGGATGCTGCCTGACCTGCTGCGCTTTTCCAGCAACACAATCTTTGATCCTGATCTCCAGCATCTGCAGTCTTCTCTTTCTCCTTATTCCCACAAAGGTAATAAGAACAAATTTCCTTCTTTACCGGAACACAAGTGAACCATTTGTGATTTTTCGGTAGCAATCCAACAGCTTCATGGTTGCTTTATATTGCGTACCAGCTTTTTATTCCTAGGTTTATTCTCAAATTGTCAAGGTGGCACCTGTACTCTTCATCCAGGTCTCTGAATTACTGGCCAAATAACATAATCACAACACTACATAGATCACCTTAATCAGAAAAGCTCTCATGGTGCTGAAAACCAACATGTTCTGTTTCAAATCCTCTAAGCAATGTTTTTGTCAGGCTGATTTCACTTGTGCTAAAATCAGTACAGGCTGTCTTTGATTAGTCAAGCCACTCTCTCAGAGAAAAAAATACTGATGGACAGTTCAAAGGAAAATGCAGAACATTTCGGACATTCTTACAGCTGACCTCCATAAAATTGAACACAAGCATTTATTATAACCCACTGACTGATATCAACCATGTGATGCTTGGGGGTTTAAAGACCGTCAAGTGAAAGAGTTTTTCTCAAGATTGAATTGTTTCTCATGTGGAATTAAGATGGAAGGGAAACATTTAACCCTTACTCTAAGTGAATATCTTCGTCGTACAGTCTTGTTTGCATCATTTAGTATGACGCCTGAATTGGCGATTTGTGGGAAGAGGATGGATGTTAAATAGAATACAAACAGACAATGCTGAAAATACTCAGCAAGTCAAGGACATTAGGGAAGAGAAACAAAAGGAACACTTTAACTCAGTGACCATTCTTTAGAACAGTTCTGCTGTCAAAGTCTTTGGTCATCAACTGGTGGCATTGACTCTGTTTCTCTGCACTGGTTCCTTTATTTTCTGTTTGTATTTTAAATTTCCAGCATTTTCAGTATTTTATTTTTGTGGAAGTATTATATAGTTCTGAGAAGCCCTGTTTTCAGGGGAAGTGGCTCTCCGGGAGTATAATTGTTTCATCTATCACTGATGAAATGGAGTTTTGTGTCAGCTTCTTTCACGTTGTGTTAAAAGTTAGTTTGTTTCCTGCTGATCATATCTTGGAAGCGTGTCCATTTGAACACTTCGAACGTACATGTTTTGCTGTTTCGACAATATTTCAAATCTGTTTAACATGCTATGTTTGTACTTTTATTGTAATATTTTTCAACTACTGCTGACAATCCTCATTGCACATGGTAGCATGAGCATTTTTCAAAGGAACGGTTAAACCACAGTCTGCCTCTTCATGGGGTGGCACACTGCACTGTTAGAGGCTGTATCATTCAGAAACTCTCTCCTCCACCTTAGGCACATTTGAAAGATTCACAGCACTGTTTTGAGGAATGACAGGGAATTTCTCCATAGGCCTTGATCAAAGTTTATCATTTCAAGCAGATTATTTCATCCTTTGATGTCATTGCTGTCTCTGTTACCTTGCTGTGCACAGATTCACAGCTGTGTTTCCTACGTTGCATGATGAATATAACATGAAAAAATAGGAGCAGAAATAGGCCATTTATTCCTCAAACCTGCTCTACCATTCAACCAAGTTATGGCGAATCTCCCATCCCAGCCTCATCAATTTGCACTGTCCCTGTGACCCTTCATTACCTTAAAACCCAAACAATGGTCAGTCTTTGACTTGAATATGCTCAGTGACAAAACATCCACAGCTCTCTTCTGTTGGAACCTGATGAGACTCAATCTGATGAGTGAAGACATTTCACCTCACCTTGGTACTAAATTGCTAAGCCCTTATTCTGAGATTGTGACTCCTAGTTCTTCACTCTTCTGCAAGTACAAACATTCTTCCAGCATCTATTTTGTCCAGTTACTTAAGAACTGAATAGGTTACAAAGTGATCCCTTTTATTCATCTAAACTCTGAAGAATGTAGACTTTGTCTGTTTAATCTCTCTTTATGGAACATTCGTAACGCCCCAAGAATCACTGTGTCTTCATTTCACTCCCTCTGTGAGGAATGTAAATCCCTTCATAGGAAAGGAGTACCAATCCTTTTACAGTACCATGATCCTGTTAAATTGCCATTAGATATCTTCAACTTATATCTAATTTATCTTTAAAAATGCATTCCTAATTACTTGCTGCACCAGCATGTAACTTTCAGTTGTTCATGTACAAAAGCACCCAGATAACTCAACACTTTTAAATAACTTAATTGGCTGAGTATCCAGAAGTATGGAAAGCTCTACAGGAGATAATTTGGTCTTTCTTATTCTGTTACAATCAAGGCTGGAGAGTGAACCCCTACGCCATGAGTTATATCTGTTGTAATACTTTATTCAGTTAACAATATGGACAATTATATCCTTTATTTATATTGCATTTAAATATTTTTCAAAATGTATTGATAAGGTTTTTCTTAAAATAAACAACAAAGCTATTGATTCATTGTGAAAACTGAACTTAATTAATAAAGATATAAAGCTGCGGAACACCCAGTTTGACATAGCAAAATATAGATATATATTTTGTTAAATAAAGCCCACACAGAGAGTGCCTATACAACATGATAAGCAGCTCATGTAACAAATACGACCTTCTCAAATGCAATTAGGAATGTGCAACAAGTGCTAGCTAGCCAGCCCAGCCAGCCACACCCACATCCCGTGAACAAAGAAGTAAAATAATAGAAATCAATTCATACTTATTAAATAGATCAAAGTTAAAAATCACACAACACCAGGTTATAGTGCAACAGGTATTTTTGGAAGCACTAGCTTTCAGAGCGCTGCTCCTTCATCAATTGGCTATGGAGTATAAGATCATAACAAACAGAATTTATAGCAATGCCATGTTGACCCAGATAATGCATTGAAGGTGTAAAGTGCCCTGTGTGAGACTGTCTGTGCCCCAATGTTCAGACTGATTCTAATCTGAAAAAGGGATTTACAGAATCTTACATGGATTCATGCAGTTTTTGAGCAAACTAAAATGTAATTCTGCGAGTACAAATGCACCCTACAACCTTATTTATGTGTATGTGTATGTGTGCGCGCGCGCAGGGGGAGAATATGAGTGTCTGTGAGAGAGTGTGTGTATGTGTATGTGTGTGAGTGTGAGTGTAAAGGGGTTTAGGTCTGTGAGAGGACGTGTGAGTGTACATGTGAGCGTGTGTGTGTGTGTATGGGTCTGTAGGTGTGTGTGTGTGTGTGTGTGTGTGTGTGTGTGTGTGTGTGTGTGTGTGTGTGTGTGTGTGTGTGTGTGTGTGTGTGTGTGTGTGTGTGTGTGTGTGTGTGTGTGTGTGTGTGTGTGTGTGTGTGTGTGTGTGTGTGTGTGTGTGTGTGTGTGTGTGTGTGTGTGTGTGTGTGTGTGTGTGGCAATGGGGTCACCTGTAATGTGACATGAACCCAAAGTCCTGGTCGAGGCCATCCCCATGGGTACTGGACTTGGCTATCAGCCTCTGCTCGGCCACTTTGCATTGTTACATGTCCCAAAGTCTGCTATAGCCAAGGCTGACTTCGGGACAGGCAACAACACAGAGTGGCTGAGCAGAGGCTGATAGCGAAGTTCAGTATCCATGGGGATGACCTCAACAGGGACCTTGGGTTTATGTCACACTACAGGTGACCCCACTGCCCTGCATACACACACGCACATGCACACACACACTCCTCCAGACCCATATCCTCATGCAGACCCTCTCTCATACACAAGCTCTCTCTCATATGCTCACACGTATACTCCTACACTCACATGTACAATGCACACTCTCATAGTATACCCCTTTACACACACACACACATACATGGTTGTGGGGTGAATTTGTACTTGCAGAATTACATTTTATTTTGCTCAAAAGCTGCATGAATCCATGTAAGATTCTGTAAATCCCTTTTTTAGATTAGAATCAGTCTGAACATTGGGGCACAGTCAGCCTCACACAGGGCATCTCACAGCTTCAATGCATTATCTGGGCCGACATGGCACCTATTGTTAAAGTTCACTTGAGAATGTAACTTTTAAAAAGTGCTGGGGTTTACAAATTAAAGAACTGAAACCAACATGGTCGTTCTGACAGCTGAGAGACTTAACAAACAATCCAGGTCTTTTTCAAGGTGTAATTTCAGTTACATCACATTGTAAACTTTTGCTACACATTCTGTGTCTTATGATCTTATACTCTACAACCACCTGATGAAGGAGCATCATTCTGAAAGCTAGTGCTTCCAAAAATACCTGTTGGATTATGACCTGGTGTTGTGTAATTTTTAACTTTGTACATTCCAGTCCAGCACCGGCATCTCCAAATCATTAAATAGATCCTACTCCATCAATTTGGAGAAGTTTATTAAACACAACAGCTAAAGAAGCAAACAAAATCCATTGGACACGTTCTGTATTCTTATATACATGACTGTATTCTTGAGTAAAATCAACTCATTTTTACTAAATTGTGTTAAATTGTGGCTCTGTACAGAAAATGATGCTCAACTTGCTTAAAGAATCTTTGAGTTGAATAAAAGCAATACATCATGCCCTTTGTAGATTTTGTGAGAGTTTTTTGTTCATTTATTTCAGAAAGGCATTTAGCATGATTGCCTTCATTGCTCAGACCTTTGAATGTAAGAGTTGAGTCATCATGTTGAGATTGTACATGACATTGGTGAAGCCTCTTCTGGAATACTGTGTTCAGTTCTAGTCACTCTGCTTTAGGAAAGATATTATTAAATTAGAGAGGCTTCAGAAAAGACTAACCATGAAGTTGCTGGGAATGGAATGTTTGTGATATAAAAATAGATTGGAAAGATGGGGACATTTTTCACTGGAGCATAGGAGGTTGAGGGGTAACATTATTGAGGTTTATAACATAGATAAGGTGAATAACAAGATGGGGGAGTTCAAAACTAAGGGGCATATTTTTAAGGTGAGCGGAGAAAGATTTTAAAATGACATAACAAATAATGTTTTTACAGAGAGTGGATCATGTGTGGAATGAACTGCCAGAGAAAGTGGTGGATGCAGGCACAGTTACATTGTTTAAAAGACATTTGGATAAGTTCATGAATAGGAAAGGTTTGGAAGAATATGGGCCAAATGCAGTCAGATAGGACTAGTTTAGTTTGGACTAGTTGGACCGAAGGGTCTGTTTCCATACTGTATGACTCTATGACTCTAATAGAGATGACATTGACTGCTCATGATGGTACGCTGTAGATGACAATATTTCCATGTGGGCCAAACTAATCTTTCCAGTGAATTTGAGTTCTGTTGTTACACTGCAGTTCCTCCATGTCCAAACTGTTTATTCTGTTGTTGTAGACTCATTTCCTGAAGTAGTACATGCATTTTGTGATCTCTGTGCACCCTGCACTATCTTTTATTCCCATGTCCTCTCCACTATGAGGTACACGTGTTCTCACAAAGAAGCTGGTGTTTGTTAGTCACTGACATGGTAATCACTCAAAAGAGTTGGATTTGTAGTCCTTGCTGATAACTGGCTTGACACAAATTAGAATACGTACAGGCACGAATCCATCAATCATGATCTTAATTGACCACAAGGGCTAAAAGAAAAATCAACTTCTTGATGCATTCTTCACTATACACTCTAATTTTTTTGATGTACGCCATGTTTCCTTAGAAATTTAAAGACGAGGAGTTAATCCACTAAAAATTTCTTCCAAAATTAAACCTCTTTAACTGCATGTGTATGCCTTTGCTAATATTACTGTACACTGAAAAATATGATCCCTAAGGGCTTAATGTGGAATATTACATAGAAGAATGATTGAAATTTTAGGCTGCAACTTTCTGTGCTAATGAGACTAATTTTTCTTTCCTGGGTTGTAACAAAATGATTTTTGTTGTACTTCTGGCAATAAAACCAATGATAAGCATTCTCAACATGTGCCATTTATATGGTGGTGTAAGGCAAAGGAATTGTAATATAATTCTGCATAATTGACTGCTGAACAGGCCTTTGCATTCTTCAACTTTGGTCAATCTTAAGGGTATTTTAAGATATTCAAAAGAGCATTTCAAACAATGAAAAAAGACATATAGAGGTAAATCAGGACTCTTTTCCCCTGAAGTTCTGGAGAGCATCTGTCATAAACTAAACAAAGCTGTGCCCACTGTTTGAACAGCTCTCGTTTTACTAGGTCGGTCTGGTTTGATTCATTTCTTGGCCTGAAGGTAAACCTAGGTGAGGTTTTGAATTTGTGTTTTGAAGCTGCCCTCATGGAGCTGGGTTAACTCTTTGTTCATACAGCTATTTCATGTGGAACCCTTGCAGCAAATAGATGGAGAAAGTTTTGTCTATTAGCCTGGGTGGCTTTTGGACCTTACATCAAAGGAAATGAGAGTACAGATTTCCCACTAGGGATACAACACACGCACACACGCATTGAACACACATGCACCCCCAACACATGCACACATACACCCCCATACATGCATACACACTCACACACAAACGCCATCTGATACACACACATTCCCACATGCATCCATACACATACCGCGCCCCCACACACTCCCCCACATCCCGGCATCAGTACACTCCCACACACACAGCCTCACAGACACACTCCCAAATGCCCACAGCCACACACCGTCTTTATTTTTCTTCCTGCAAAATCAATCTTGACAGTGACAGTAACAACTTTGCTCCATTAGACTTCAACTTATGAAACTAATTACTTTCTGTATTTTCTTAACTATTCTATTAATATATAATATCAAAGATTTAAGCACATGAATGCCCAGAATACTCTATCCCTGCACATTTCAGAATTGTGCCATTTAGTCTATATTGCAACTACAGTTGTGCGATTTGCAAGCTAAAAGGTGATAATGGATTTCCCCAAGTATTGGTGTTGGGGTCACTGTTTGATGATATATGTAAATGACATGGATATTGATGAGAATAAAATTATGAAATTAGTTGATGTTGCTAAACTGAAGGTGTAGCAAACAGTGATAACAGGGAACAAGACAGAGATAAGCTTGGAGAATGGGCAGACAAATGAGAGATGGAATTTATTATGGAGAAGTATGAGGTGATATATTTTGGCAGAAAAGGTGGAGGGGGCACTGGAGGCTGTTTACTTTGATCTGAAACACTTGGTTTCCATCATCATCTCCATTATTAGTTCTTGTTCTTGACAGCTTGCCATGTAAATTTCAAATATCTATGTGAGAGTGCAAATCAAGCTAATCACAAGTGCCATTACACACCCTGCTACTGGAAAGTCTGGGCCAGTATTATATTATGTTTGAAGAGGTTGTGAATAATACCGCACCATATTCTCTGGGAACAGTCAAAACTATTCAAATTCCAGGCATGGATGGAGCACTGAATAGGGTTGAATAAGACAAAAGGAACTTCCGAAGATATGAAAGTTCCTCACTGTTAATTACATTCTGCATGTAGGGGACCAAAGCATGAAATAGAAACAAGTATCTCAATAGGAATTAGGTGAGCATTTGAAATAAAATGTTGAAAGGTACAGCTTGAGAGGCAGGTGTTCTGCTCTTGCTTTTTTTCTTATATTAAGTAGTAACTTTGTGTAAATGTTGAGCATTTCTCCACAAAATCAAACTCTTTTGCCTTGGACATAATGTGACAAAGGACACAAGAAACTAAACTTAGAAAGGTGTGATGAAATATATCTGATTTTGTTGTTATCTAGTTTGGATTTTAAATTACTAGCATATGGGTGTTGATTACTTTTGTGAGGGTTTGAAAACTAATTAGATAAGTAAATCTTTCTGCAATCACAGCCTAATCCAATATGTGTCACCAGGGAGCTCCTGGGATGTTAATGGAAGATAGTTTCTATTGTCCTGAGATTGTGAGCAAGAGTAAGGGCATTAACTTTTACTTAGGATAATCAAGGACAGATTTTGATTGTGAAACCCAGAAATTGGAAGTTTTTAAGCAATTTGGAGGAGACTTGTCTGTCCACTGAAGCAGAAGATAATTTATTTCCTGGAAAGGTGTACAGAACAGTTCAGGGAATAGAGTGCCTTAGAAAGTTAGTTTGAGTAACATCCAGACTCAGAACAGTTGGTTAAAAACCTGCAGATTATTAAAAGAGTGAGAAAGTATAAGCTCTCAGTTTTATAAATATTCATGTGAGAAGACTTCACAGTTCACAGGAAAGAACTGGGAAAAATCAGTTGAGTTAAAACTTAGATTTCAGATAGAGGGGTTCTTTCCCTGGATGTGAAATTATAAAGTGATGAGGTTGGGGAGTAGACTGAAAACTTTGTTTTACTGTGTTTTAAGATCTTTCAAACTGTGTTCTACATTTAGATAGCTTGGTTTATTTCACTTTGTTCATTTTATATAATATACTTCTGTTTAATTGTTAAAGAAAATGTGCAGGCTTTGTGCCACTTTGTTGAAATGAAGAAAATCTATTAATCCTGGGATCTGACTTGTCCAGCAGTAACATCAACTGGGACCATAACAAAAGGAACATCAATTTATATAGCCTGGGCAGATGGTGCTGAATAATTGGACTATGGTTTAGCAAGGAACTGCAGCAGGAACTCTTAATTGTCAGTTTTCTTGCACTGATTAAATTCAGGCTAGGCCGGTAGACTTTGATTGAAAGGGTATAACCATGGGGAATGCATCAGCCTTTGGCAATCTCCATAATTCTTTCCTCAATGCAAACTTTACAGTGTACAGACAAATTGCTTTGGCCACAAGTCTAACTGATAATCTTAGGGAATTCTGGTGGAATTCTTAGAACAGTCAGGATTATTTTCGTAAATATTGTCCAATAGCAGGTTCACATCCAATGTTGGAAACCGTGAGCTGAAATGTACAAAGATAAGAGGGTTCAGCACACTTTCTTGGTTTTCCCTTTTTAAGTTTGGTTTTTTGTATGCCCTATCCGAAAGCTTAGAAGATGAAAAGATTTATTTTGCACCACATTTTAGCAATGTCTAAGTTCGAATGTTCTTTATCAATGGGAAATTAGACTTGCATAGATTGTTTCACTGGTAAATCAGCATCACTATAGATGTAATAGATCACATGATCTCCTGCTGAATGAACAGTTTTATAATTCTATTGAAGTTTCACATACATGAGCATTTTAAACTACTTCAGTCGAACCAATAGTATATCTCTCAATATACCTTAAGATTTATATATCACATTTCGCTACAGCTAATATTAAAGAACCCAATCTACAAACAATTAATTTTGTATGAATGAATTTCATAAACAGAGACATATGGAAATTATATAAACACATCAAGATGTGGGGCATTTGGAGAAAATGAAAGATGAGAAAATGTATTGAGAGAATTTAACAAGAGGGGAGTTTACTTCTGAGTGTCTTTTTTCCCATTTTGTACATTCTTATGCTCATACAGAAAGAGAAGTTATAGAGTCATAGAGATGTACAGCATGGAAACAGATCCTTCGGTCCAAACCGTCCATGCCGACCAGATATCCCAACACAATCTAGTCCCACCTGCCAGCAACCGGCCCATATCCCTCCAAACCCTTCCTATTCATATACCCATCCAAATGCCTCTTAAATGTTGCAATTGTACCAGCCTCCACCACATCCTCTGGCAGCTCATTCCATACATGTACCACCCTCTGCGTGAAAACGTTGCCACTTAGGTCTCTTTTATATCTTTCCCCTCTTACCCTAAATCTATGCCCTCCAGTTCTGGACTCCCCGACCCCAGGGAAAAGACTTTGTCTATTTATCATATCCATGCCCCTCATAATTTTGTAAATCTCTAAGGTCACCCCTCAGCCTCCGACGCTCCAGGGAAAACAGCCCCAGCCTGTTCAGCCTCTCCCTGTAGCTCAAATCATCCAACCCTGGCAACATTCTTGTAAATCTTTTCTGAACCTTTTCAAGTTTCACAACATCTTTCCGATAGGCAGGAGACCAGAATTGCACACAATATTCCAACAGTGGCCTAACCAATGTCCTGTACAGCCACAACATGACCTCCCAACTCCTGTACTCAATACTCTGACCAATAAAGGAAAATATACCAAACGCCTTCTTCACTATCCTATCTACCTGCGACTCCACTTTCAAGGAGCTATGAACCTGCACTCCAAGCTCTCTTTGTTCAGCAACACTCCCTAGGACCTTACCATTAAGTGTATAAGTCCTGCTAAGATTTGCTTTCCCAAAATGCAGCACCTCGCATTTATCTGAATTAAACTCCATCTGCTGTTTCTCGGCCCATTGGCCCATCTGGTCCAGATCCTGTTGTAATCTGAGGTAACCCTCTTTACTGTCCACTACACCTCCAATTTTGGTGTCATCTACAAACTTACTATCGGTACCTCTTATGCTCGCATCCAAATCATTTATGTAAATGACAAAAAGTAGAGGACCCAGCACCGATCCTTGTGCCACTCCACTGGTCACAGGCCTCCAGTCTGAAAAACAACCCTCCACCACCATCTTCTGTCTTCTACCTTTGAGCCAGTTCTGTATCCAAATGGCTAGTTCTCCCTGTATTCCGTGAGATCTAACCTTGCTAATCAGTCTCCCATGGAGAACCTTGTCGAACGCCTTACTGAAGTCCATATAGATCACATCTACTGCTCTGCCCTCATCAATCCTCTTTGTTACTTCCTCAAAAAACTAAATCAAGTTTGTGAGACATGATTTCCCATGCACAAAACCATGTTGACTATCCTTAATCAGCCCTTGCCTTTCCAAATACATGTACATCCTGTCCCTCAGGAATCTCTCTAACAACCTGCCCACCACCGACGTCAGTCTCACTGGTCTATAGTTCCCTGGCTTGTCCTTACCACCCTTCTTAAACAATGGCACCATATTAGCCAACCTCCAGTCTTCCAGCGTCTCATCTGTGACTATCGATGATACAAATATCTCAGCGAGAGGCCCAGCAATCACTTCTCCAACTTCCCACAGAGCTCTGGGGTACACCTGATCAGGTCCTGGGGATTTATCCACTTTTATGCATTTCAAGACATCCAGAACTTCCTCCTCTGTAATATGGACATTTTGCAAGATGTCACCATCTATTTTCCTGCAGGCTGTATCTTCCATATCCTTTTCCACAATAAATATTGATACAAAATACTAATTTATTATCTCCCCCATTTTCTGCGACTCCACACTAAGGCCATTGAGCTAACAAATTTAATAATCAGAAACAAGGAATAGCTGAATACTAGCATTGGAACTGCACTGGTACTGCAAGTTGTCTTATGAGCATACATTGAAGATCTACCAGATTTCACTGCCACCTGAGTAGTTGGCAGTGCCTGGATACGTAGCTAACAATGCCTCTTGTGTTTGCCTCATTGTTAGATGCAAGAGCTAATCTTTCCCAATTTAGCAGGCTTTTGAGTGCTAAATAACTTGGCTTTTCTGCAAATAATTTGTGTAAGATTGAAGTGTCAACTACTTTGGAATATGTCTTCTTTACAAATGGAAGTTTGTTTTGATTATAATTTAAAATGTATTTTCAATTTTCTATACATATCCATGCTACTAAATGTGTAAGTAATAAATACATTTTTCTCTCTCTCTGTTGCACTGCGCCTCCACCCCCCGCTGCCCTCCGCCGCACTCTATCACTTTCACTGTAATCATTTTCGTTAAAAGCTAGTCGGTAGGGCGGGTGGAGGGGGTTGAGACAAAAAACTAAATTCATGGCTGAACGTGATAGGGGAAAGATTTCAAATGGACCTAAGGGACAACCTTTTCCCATACAGGGTGCAGCGTGTATGGAATGAGCTGCCAGAGGAAGTGGTGGAGGCTGGACAATTGCAATTTAAATGTTGTATAGATGGGTAAATGAATAGGAAATGTTTAGAAGGATCTGGGTCAAGTTTTGGCAAATGGGACTAGATTAATTTAGGATATCTGGTGGGCATGGACGAGTTTGACTAAAGGGTCTTCCGCGCTGTACATCGCTATGACTCGACAACAGGTGCTTTAGTCAGAGGGGGGTGGGTTACTCTTCGGAGGGTCGGTGTGGACTTGTTGGGCTGAAAGGCCTGTTTCCACACTGTCGGGAATCTAACCTAATCTAATCTAAAACAGAGCATGCTAAAACAATGATTCATCAAAAACAGTTTTGATTTTCCCTCCACAATTATGCCAAGAAGTGATATAAAATAATTTTTTAAAAGTTCAACCCAATTTTGCAGGAATGTAAGTATACAGTCTACATTCAAATACAGTAGATGTTAGAAATCTGAAATAATTTTAAAAAGACATAAAATGCAAGATGTAAAGAAAATAGCGATTTGAAAACCACCTGGAGAGCGTGTTCACTACAGAACCCAGCCTATAACTGATAAAGCTGACTAAGTCCTTCAATGAACTGAATTTTCCTGAAGAAGGACTCATGCCCGAAACGTCGATTCTCTTGCTCCTTGGATGCTGCCTAACCTGCTGCGATTTTCCAGCAACACGTTTTCAGCTATGTGGAGACTGGACAAGGGTGTATTAACAATCAAATCTAGAGATATAAAAGTCAGTCAGCACCAAATAATCTGTGCACAGGCAAAACCCCGTAATAAAAGCACAAGACATAGGAGCTAAAATAGGCCATTTAACCCATTCAGTCTGCTGTGCCATTCAATGAGATTATAGTTGATCTGATAATCCTCAACTCCACTTTCCTGCCTTTTTCCCATAACCCTTGATCCCCGCAATGATTAGAAGTTTATATTTCAGCCAATAATATACTGAATGACTCAGCTTGAACAGCCATTTGCAGTAACAAATGTTGATCTGAGAAAAGGAATTGACTACCCATTGAGAAAAGTAATTCTTCCTCATCCCTGTCTTAAGTTAGTAATCCATTGATCTGATTTTCAGCCCTCTGGTCCTGGACTCTTCAAAAAGGTGAAAGAATCTTTATGCATCTACCTGGTCAAGTCCCCTGAGAATATTATATGTTTCAATAAGGTCATCTCTCATTCTTCTGTATTCTGACAAGTACAGGTTCAGTCTACTCAACCTCACTACATAAGGCAGTTTTGTCCATATCTGTTATCAGACTTGTGAACCTTCTCTGGGCTGCCTCCCAAGCAAGGATCAAGGGCCAAAAGTCTTCATAGTATTCTACCTGGGTCTGACTAGTGCCTTCGATAGTTTTAGAGTGATCTCCCTATTTTTAATTCTATTCCCTTTGAAATAAAGACCAACATTCAATTTGCCTTCCCTTTTACACAATGAACTTGAATGCATACTTTTTATGATTCAGAGATGAGTACTCCTAAATCTCTCTGTTCTATAACTTTCTGGAGTCTTTCTCCATTTAAATAATTTTAGCTCCTCCATTCTCCCCGCCAACCTGCATGACCTCATTTTCCCCCACGTTGTAGTTCATCTGTCAAGTTTTTGTCCAATTGCTTAACCTGCTAATGTCCCTCTGCAGGTTCTTTGTAACATTCTCATTACTTCTCGTCCCACCTGTCTTTCTGTCATCATTATATAAGTGAAAATACGGAGCCTTAACAATGGCACTCATCTGTGCTTGTAAGCTCGTCAAAACTATAAGCAGTCCGAAACTTCCTGAAACAGTTGCCAAGGAGAATAAAGAAGTCGACCTGAGTTTATAGTGGGCAATGGCTTCAGACTTTCCAATATTTAATTAGAGGAAATTTCAACTTTTACTGGATGTTGGATGGACATTTTGACCATATCTAGTGGGTGGATTGAGAGATATTAAGGTGATACGAGCTGGTTGTCATGAGTATAAATATGGAATCTGGTGTGGTGTGTAACAATGCTACTGTGAGATGTAGGAATAGCAGTCTATAGAATCCCTACAGTATGGAAACAGGCCATTTGTCCCAACAAGTCCACACCGACCATCCAAAGAGTATCCCACCCAGGCCCATTCCCCTACATTTACCCTTGACTAATGTGCCTAACCTACACGTCCCTGAATACTATAGGCAGTTCAGCATGGCCAATTCACCTAACCTGCACATCTTTGGACTGTGGGAGGAAATAGGAGCAGATGAGAATGTGCAAACTCCAACAGATAGTTGCACGAGGCTGGAATTGAACCCACGTCCCTGGCGCTGTGAGGCAGCAGTGCTAACCAATGAGCCACCGTGCTGCCCAGGGACTCTGATAGCAGTCTAAGCATAGATACTTGGAGAACAATCAGACCTGAGAGAGTGGTTGCTGGAAAGGAGACCAATAAAAGAATTCCAAAGAAGAACAAAATAAATGTAAAAGAAGAAGACAAGAAGGTAGGCATTGGATTCAGAGAGACTCTAGGATGAAAGGATGAATTCATACAGGTGCAGTAGAGGTTGCTGTTTTAAACTTGAAGCTTGACACTTACGTTCCTGATATTGAGTAGGGAACATTTGTTGGGGGATTTGATTTAGAGGTCAGCATTTCTATCTGGAGAGCAGAAAATTGTACAATTGCAGTGTCTTCTCCTTCATACCCATGCTTTGAAGAACAATGTTACACATGTGCTTGCAGAGTGCATTTGATGAGACCTTAAATAGCTGTTATCTTCATGCATGAGATATGCGAAGATATTTCATTACAAAGAAGAGGCTGACTGACCCATTGTGCTGATCTCAGATTGCAGCTAATGAATGTTACCTCCAAACCCTATACTTGAACAATTTTTCCAAATGTTTATTTAACTCTCCATTAAATATCATGATTCACTTTACTGCATCAACACTCATTAGAGTGCATCTATTTTGTAATGACTTTTTGCATGAGAAAACATGCTTAGTCCTATTAATTCAATTCTTAATTTGTCAATCCTTTATTACTATTTAGAGTCACAGAGATGCACAGCATGGAAACAGACCCTTCGGTCCAACCTGTCCATGCCAACCTAATCTAGTCCCACTTGCCAGCACCTGGCCCATATCTCTCCAAACCCTTCCTATTCATATACCCATCCAGGTATCTTTTAAATGTTGCAATTGTACTAGCCTCCTCCACTTCCTCTGGCAGCTCAGTCCATACACATACCACCCTCTGTGTGAATAAATTGCCCCTCGGGTCTCTTTTGTACTTTTCCCCTCTCACCCTAAACCTATGCCCTCTTATTCTGGACTCCCCCACCCCAGGGAAAGACTTTGTCTATTTTTCCTATCTATGCCCCTCATGATTTCATACTTTTATAAGGTCACCCCTCAGCCTCCGACACTGCAGGAAAAACAGCGCCAGCCTATTCAACCTCTCCCTATTGCTCAAATCCTCCAACCCTGGCAACATCCTTGTAAATGTCTTCTGAACCCTTTCAAGTTTCACCACAACCTTCCAATAGGAACATGACCAGAATTGCATGCAGCATTCCAAAAGTGGCTTAACCAATGTCCTGTACTGACGCTTGTATTCCTCTCAAATTTCAAGAATTTTTTTCTCTCTTCCTTGTAACGATTTCTGTTCTCAGGCAGCTAACTTTATTTTTGCCACATTTGTCTTTCCTCAAATTTGATATAATTCTAGTGAATAAGTGGCTGTTCTTTCCCTATAGCTCCCATACTCTTGACATAACAATGTGTCCATAACTGTCTAAAACCCCAGCTATGGTCTGACAAGACTGATCATTTCGCATTGGCCCATTTTATACATCTGCACCTCCGGTTTTCTCTGTTCCTGTGGGAAAAGGAGTGAAGTTGGCATGCAGTACTTGCAGGAAGAAGTGGACATTGTGGTAGTTCAGAGATTCAGGTTAATGACCTTGGAATGTGCGTTCAGATCCCACCTAGACAACTATGGAATTATTTTTTAAAAATCATATATTCGATTAATTAAATCTGGAATTTAAAACCAGACCTTGAAACAATCAATTATTTTAAGTTGTTCACTTCACAAATATCATTTAGGGATGTAGAATTGGTCTCTGAAACAACCTACCAGAACATTTAATTCAAGGTAATTAGGAATGGGTAACAAATGCTGGTCTTACCAGTGATGACCAATTCCCATGGAGGAAGAAATTAAACCAAAAATGAAAGCAGCAGCGTATTTGTATAGGATGTCAATATAAGAAAGAAATGTTTTGCAGTTTTTCTGGCTTTTTTTAAACCTGGTGAGAATGACCAAATTCCATTGTCAAATGCTGGAATTCCACTTGTGTTGAATTCCAGGAGTACCTCCACTGTACGAACTGTAGTGATTCAAGCAGAAGGCTTAACACCATTCCTTCCTCGGCTGCGTAGTAACCTTACTAATGGTACTCCAAAGATTTTTCAACAAATGTAGCCTGCTTATCATGTCAATTAAATATTCCTGTATACTGAATGTATGGCGATTTTTAATTTCAGCAAAGTTGTCTACACCAGTTACTTTTTTCATTCAAGCACTGATCCCGTTTCTATTTACTTGACATATCGTCTTAAAAATTGTTGCTAAACGCTGACATTTTGCTGCATGAATCAGTTGTTTGGTCTGTGGTTGTTATCCATATGGAGGTGTAAGAGCTTTAATCT
This sequence comes from Chiloscyllium plagiosum, assembly GCF_037043375.1. Lineage (NCBI taxonomy): Eukaryota > Metazoa > Chordata > Chondrichthyes > Orectolobiformes > Hemiscylliidae > Chiloscyllium > Chiloscyllium plagiosum. The sequence continues at coordinate 33,308,501 of NW_028270141.1, forward strand.
CAAACAATTCCAAGAATGTGTAGTAACATCTGCTAATTTAGTACGGGAGAGTTATAGGAATTAACAATGGATCAAATGTTTTGTCACATGGACTCAACCAAGAGCAATAACTTAATTACTAATTACTAATAGGATTCCAAAGTAGAGTCACTGGATTCAAACGTTAAAGCTGCTTTCTCTTCACAGCTGCAGCCAACCTGGGTATTTCAAACAATTTGTTTTTGTTTCAAATTTCCAGCATTCACAGTTCTTTGTCTTAATTTAGTTACTAATTTGTTCTATCGTTTCCGGCCGATTGTGAATTTTGAAACTTCATAGAGATTTCCTTTTATTAGTTTACAGCATGTGAACATCACTGGCTAGGCTGGTTTTTATTGCCCATCCCTAATTAACAGTGAAAGATGGCTGTGAACAGCTTTCTTGAACAGTTGTTGTCCATATGGTGTAGGGTCACACAATGCTGTGAGGGTCTTCCTAGATTTTGACCTGGTGAAGGAATGTTGATGTATTTCCAAAGTCAGGATTTTGTGGAGCATGGAGGGGAATCTGCAGGCGGTTGCTGCTACTGTTGTCCTTCCAGATTTTAGAGGTCACAGGTTTGAAAGGTGTTGTTGAAGGACCTTCTTAGTAATTTATTGCAATGCAACTTATAAACAATATACAATCCCACCACTGTGTGTGTTTGTGCTGGAGGGACTGAATGGCAAAGATGCTAAATGAGTTGTCCGTCAGATTAATTTATCCTGAATGGTGTCAAGCTTCGTGAATATTGGTTGGAGCTGCACTCAGCCAGGCAAATAGAGAGTTGTCCTTCACCCTTGTGACTTTTATTGTGGATTTTGTACAAGTTTTGGGGAGTCAGAAGTTAGTTACTGCAGATTTTCTGGCCTTCGCTCTGCACTTGGAGTATTTATATGGCTGCTCCAGTTCAGTTTCTGACAAAGGAAAACCCCGAGATGTTCATAGTGGGAATTCAGTAATGGTGACACTATTGAATGTCAAGGAGAGATTGTTAGAATCTTTCTTGCTGATGATGGCCATTACTTGGCACTGTATCATACAAATGGTACTTGTTACATGCCTACACAGGTCGAGTTGTTGACCAGGATGTGTTTGCTGCGTTTGGAAATGGACTGCTTGGGTTTCTAATGTCTCACAAATGGTTCTGAACATTGTGTAATCATCATCAAATACCCCCACTTCTGATCTTGTGATGGAGGGAAGGATATTTACAAAGCAGCTGAAAATTATTATACCTAGGACACTAGGTATACCAGGAAGTTCAATAGTGCGACCTCAAACCTACAAAAAAGATGTACAATGGATTAAAAAATTCCCCAATAGTTCTGTTGCTACTCTTTCATAAAACTCTGTCATCAGTTTGGTCCAAGTTTACTGACTAACATTGTGATCCTTCCAATGTAATTTTTTTTAATGCTACTTGTAATGTAGAGTAATTGGGAATGGGTCTGGGTGGGTCACTTTTCAGACAGTCAGTGTGGACTTGTTGGGCCAAATGGCCTGTTTCCACACTGTAGAGAATCTATGATTTCTATGATTACTTTAAAAATACTTTAATCCCTGTTCCATAGCACTGAAATTCAAAAGCAATGGATTTGCTGAGTTTGGTGCTTGGTCCACAGAAAGCATGTCATTTTACCCATTTGAACTTCTGTCCTCCTTTCTGCCTTGCTGTCCAAACCTGCTAAGCTTGACAAATGGCTCTATTACAACAGCCATCATAAAATTCTAAAGCTCACAAGAATTTATAGCAAATACCAATCAAGCTTGAAATTTTTATATCATCAAGTAAGGCTATATGCAAGTTAATATCAGAAAATAACTGTGTACTTTATTTGTAGATTTGTTCCATTATTGAATTGCCTCATTGATATATAATTTATCCTCATGCAGCAGCCATTAAGCAAGATATTGTCTGTTGCTTAATATGTGTTGTGATTCTATGTATACTCCAAAAAACTTCTATAAGCTGCATCACTTAAATTATTGGTTGAAATGTGCTTGTATAAATACACTGTCACAATAGCTCTTTGATGCCAAAATACTCCCAGAGGTAAGAGGGATGGTATTAGATTTCTTAATACTGATTTATTTTTTATGTTCTCCAAATTTTGAATTACTTTTTTTTTGTATAATGTTCTAGTGCACATTCAATATGCAGGACAGAGCAGTTGGTCACAGTGTATAAAACGAGTTAATTTGCAAACTTGCAATGCTTTCCCAAACTTTTACATATAAAATGAAACAAGTCTTCAGATATTGCATCAAAGTATTTGGCTTTTTATTTCTCTCTGAATTATTTCTTGCAAATCTGAAGCAAGGATTTCAAAGTAGTATTAGCATATCAAAATCTGTTTCATTGATTTACTCTTTCCAACCCCTGTAAATCTACAGCCAAACTGGCCCCTCAGATATTCATATTGTCCTATCTCTCTTTGTGTAAAATTGCAATGCGTATTCACAGCGCTAGGGACCCAGGTTCAATTCCAACCTTGGGAGACTGTCTGTGTGCAGTTTGTACATTATCCCCGTGTCTGCGTGGATTTCCTCCAGGTGATCCAGTTTCCTCCCACAGTCCAAAGAATTGGAGGTTAGGGTGAATTGGCCATGGTAAATTGCCCATAGTGTTCAGTGATGTGTAGATTAGGTGCATTCATCAGGGGTAAGTGTAATGCAATAAAATAGGGAAATGGGTCTGGGTGGGTTACTCTTTGGAGGGTCAGTGTGGACTTGTGAGGGCAAATGACTGGTTTCCCCATTGTACGGATTCAATGATTCTAAATAAACACACTGATAGACAATTTGAGCCAACCATACCATGTCTGTAATTTGTGCTCCAGTCAACTTTTCTCCAGTAAAATCTCTCAATATAAATTTGTTGTTTCTCCCTTCTATGATTATATAGCTTTCCTTTAAATGCTTTCCTACTGTTTGTCTCAACCTTTCCACTTGTTATTACTCATTCTGACTGCTAGCTGGGTAAAGATGTTTCTTTTGAATTCCTCCTTCTCGTAACAATCTCTTGTCACATGGTTCCAATTTTGCTGTTCTCCACAATTGATAAAGCGACCAACTCCATTCCCAATAGGAATAATCCAGTTCTAATGTAATTCTTGTAAATATTATTTGTACCCTTTCCATGACTCATGCATCCCTTTCCGTAATGTAGTGAGAAGAACTGTATATTGTACTGTAAATGTGACCCAACAAGGTTCAATATTATCATATAACTTCTCTACTTTTCAACTCTAATCATCTAAAAACAATCCTGTGATTTGGATTGTCTCTGTTACAGCTTTATGATCCTGCATTGCAGATTTTATTGATTTAAGTATTTGTTCCTTTGCTCCTCTGTCCCTGTAAAATTCTTACTTACAAGTAAAATGATAAATTTTTTCCTTAAGTGGGAGGTGTTCCATTTTATTAACAGTATTGAAATTCATTTGACGATTCTATGTAAACTCTGCAAATTAATGAGGCTTTGCATTTGTTGTGCTTAATGTTGACTATTACCAAGTTTAGTGTCAAAATTATATATTACACTCCTGAATCTAAATTGCATACAGACTGTGAACAATATTGATCCTTCTCAAAACTTAAGTCTGCTCTCTGATTGTCTTTCAGTCAACTAGTTATCTATTCAGTAAATTGGCTCCAACTCTCCATGCACTGACCTTAGTTTAGATCAGAGTGTTGCTGGAAAAGCACAGCAGGTCAGGCAGCATTCGAGGAGCAGGAAAATTGATGTTTCGGGCAAAAGCCCTTCATCAGGAATAGAGACAGGAAGCCTCCAGGATGGAGGGATAAATGGGGGTGGGGTTGGGGCTGGGGAGAAGGTAGCAAAGAGTACAATAGGCGAATGGAGGTGGGGATGGAGGTGATGGGATGGAGCTTCCTGTCTCTATACCTGATGAAGGGCTTTTGCCCAAAACGTTGATTTTCCTGCTCTTCGGATGCTGCCTGACATGCCGTGCTTTTCCAGCACCACTATGATCTAAACTCTAGTTTCCAGCATCTGCAGTCCTCCTTTTTGACTATGCACTGACCTTATGCATTTATTTTGTATCTTATCACTTTCTTTTGGAAATCTAAGTTGTGTTACATCTATCTTATGTTTATTCATTTTCTCTGTTGCCTTAATGTTTTTCTTAAAATTTCTGTTTGTCTCTCTTATCTATCTCCATTTAATTTTCTGTTCCTTTTCAGCAGATTAGGCCACTTTTGGAATATCGTGTGCAATTCTGGTCTCCTTCCTATTGGAAGGATGTTGTGAACCTTGGAAGAGTACAGAAAAGATTTACAAGGATGTTGCCAGGGTTGGAGCGTTTGAGCTATAGGGAGAGGCTGAATAGGCTCGGACTGTTTTCCTTGGAGCATGGGAGGCTGAGGGGTGACCTTATAGAGGTTTATAAAGTCATGAGGGGCATGGCTAGGTTAAATAGACAAGGTCTTTTCCCTGGACTGGAGGAGTCCAGAACTAAAGGGTAGAGGTTTAGGGTGAGAGGGGAAAGATTTAAAAGGGATCTGAGGGGCAACTTTTTCATGCAAAGGGTAGTGCGTGTATGGAATGACCTGCCAGAGGAAGTGGTGGAGGCTGGTATAATTACAACATTTAAAAGGCATCTGGATGGGTACATGACTAGGAAGGGTTTAGAGGGATATGGGCCAAATGCTGACAAATGGGACTAAATTAGTTTCGGATATCTCGTCATCATGGACAAGTTTAACCAAAGGGTCTGTTTCCATTATGCACTTCTCTATGACTCTAAATGAAATGTTAACTCAATCCGTCTTACTTCTGGGAAATTTCCTTCAATTTTTTATACCACTTTTGTTATAACTTGAAAAGAAGAATGGGTACATGTTTTAGATTCTTAATAGTTATCTATTTCCCTCAATCTATTGTACCATCTAGTGGTACTTTGTACGGTGGTACAATCACCCCACTGAAGAACATGTGAAGACAGCTCACAATATTGACCAGATAATCTGTTTTGATGATGTTGGCTGAGGGGATAATATGAGCAATTGAACTCCCTTGCCCTGAGATCTTTTCTGTCCATTTTAGAAACAGATTTTAGTGAATTGCTTCATCCGAAAGACAGCATCTCTTAGAATGCAGCATTTGTCCAATGCTGTCATGTGTCAACTTAGATGTCTATGTCTCTTGATTGGGATCCAGATGTTGCAGTATCAGTGAGTGATGCCTAGAAGTGTTCAAGCAATTGTACAGGAGTTATGATGCAATATTGGAAAATAAGTAAAAATATTGGAAGTAGTGCTCCAATCTCAACCACAATCTTAACCTTCCTTCACTCCACTGGACATTGAAAACTTTGGGTAGAATCACCCCAGATCCTGAACGATGTGGGCTATGGAAAGAAATTGGGGAAAGTTGAATGAAATGTTCAGAGGGACACATCTCAACATTGAGATTGAAAAGTTGCATTTTCAAACCAAACCCCCGATTTTGAAAGGGGGTTCTCATGAGTGAGCAGTGAGGCCTGTTAATGGGGATGATCGCTTATTATCAACTTCATTGCTTGTTAATTTCACCTCATTAATGTGGGGCCTACCATCCTACCACCTACTCAATTGGAACAAAATGCTAAGTGTTGCCTCATCAGGCATTGCTTGTTAATCTTTTATTAGCCACATGAGTGTTTTTCGGGTGGTAGAAAAATATAGAACAAAGTTTTTCTAAAGTCTTTATTTATTGTGTCACTTATACACACACACACACAAAATCAGCCATGGGTGATTTGGGGGGATAAAATAAAAATAAACTGGAGTATCAGGGGTTCTGCTTACTCTAGTAGCTCACTAGGTCAGTGTTATATACTGTGTACAGAGGAATCTCAATTATCCGAATATCAATTATCTGAATATCAGATTATCCGAAGGAGGTCTTGAGGTCCCGATTACATCAAAGACGTGTTTCCAACACTGCTCGTGACTTTTGTTTACAGTGATTAAAGATTAACTCGGCTTACTGAAATGCTACTGAGAACAGTCCTGGACATCGATGGGAGCCCAGGCACCATCTCCAAATGACTGACCTCCTGCCCACTCATCTCTCTCTCTCTCTCTCTCTCTCTCTCTCTCTCTTTCCCCCCCCCCCACACTGTTCCTGGAGTTCTACACAGGCATGTACCCTAAACCCTCCTTCCCCAGATAATCTCTCCAACATTGTCCTGTAAAGGGCAAAGGTGGAACCTGTCAAAAAGTTGCAGTTAAAGGGTGTGTATTTGTGTGTGTGCTAGTTGGAGACTCACACCCCACAAAGGCAGGAGCAATCTAGTTGTTGGTTTCCAGTCCAGCTGCCCCAGAGAGGGGTGGGGGGAGAGGGGGCAGAAAGGGGGTTGGGGTTGGATGTGGGGGGGCAACAGGGTCCAGGGTTAGATGGGGTTAGGGTGGGGGGAGTGGGGGCAGATGAGAGGGTGGGTTTGAACGTAGAAGGCGAGTAGGCAGTGTTGGATGGGGAGTGCACGGGGGGTGGGGGGGTGGTATTGGATGGAGTGGGGGCAGTATGGGGCGGGGGTGCACAGGCGCGGTTTTGGACGGAGTTGGGGGCAGCCTGGGGGGAGGGCGGTGTTGGATGGGGTAGGGGCAGGGGGCATACAGCGAGTGGTTTTGTCTGAGCCGAGGGGGGGGGGGGGGGGGGGGATGGAGTGTGGTGGTGTTGGACGGGTTTGGACAGGTTTGGGGGCGGCGGGGGGAGCGGTGTTGGACAGGGCAGGCTGGGGGCAGTGTTGGATTGGGAGTGTACGGGGGGTGGGGGTAGTATTGGATGGGGTGGGGGCAGGGGGTGCAGGGGGGCGCACAGGCATGGTTTTGGACAGTGTTGGGGGTGGTCTGAGGGGGCATAATTGGACAGGGAGGGGCTGGAGGCGGGTGGGGGTTGCATGGTGGGTGGTTTTGGCTGGGCTGGGGGGAGGGTGTGGTGTTGGACTGGGTTGGTGGTGGGCAGAACAAAATAGTGCCCGCCCATCTCGTTCAGATAAGTGAGGTTCCTCTGTCGTTGAGAAAAAGTGAGAAGAAAAGAGATATTCAAAGGCCTTCTTGTGGCACAGTGGTAGTGTCCCTATCCTAGGACTGAGAGATCTGGGTTCAAGTCCCACCTGCTCCAGAGATGTGCAATAACATCTCGGAAGTGGTTGATTTGAGAAATAGGTTAATAATAAAAAGAAGATTTTCAAGCACCCTCTTGTGGAACAGTGATGGTATCCCTACTCCTGGAAAAATTAAAACGTGAGAATTCCTGACATGAAAGTCCAAGTGGATACCTGGTGACTCCAGCTCACTGCTTGCTCCTGTGGACCTCCACCTTGGGCATGAAGTACCAGGTCTCAGTGAATGTTTCATGGGCTACAACTGCTTGCATCTCATGGGTCTATGGACTTTGGCATTTGACACACACCAGCCTCACCACATCCTTATGGCACTTTGATCGACTGACAGTATACATCTTCACTTTAATGCTGCACTTCAAACTGTACTGACACCATGTCAAAGGGATGGGCACCCAATGCACATCCTGGACCAGGCTACATCTCAGAGCTTTCAATTGACAGAAGGACATTCTTTGTGAAACTCAATGAAAAAGTCACTTAGCCAATTTCTAGATTCAGCCTTTAGGTTTCCTTTTACCAGTGACTCTTTATGTAAACTGTTCATGTAGAAATAAACTTGCATTCAAATAGCATGCTTGATGACCTCAGGATATCCCTCAGCTCTTTACAGCTAATTAAGTACTGTTGAAGTGTAATCACTATTGTAATGTCAGAAACAACCTCAATTCCATGCATCAATAATCCCCAAACCTTGGAATAAGTGCTTGGGCTCACATCAACAATGTTGAGTGCTGGATTTTGAATCAATTATCTGCTTTCTGTGAGTACAAATACAGTTTATATTAAGACTTTTTAAATTGCAACATGAATTGGTCCATTGGCATGCTTTAGTTTCATCAGTGGTGAAAACAAAATATGCTGAAAATCACAACGGGTCAGGCAACATCCATGCAGAGAGAGAGCAAGCTAACATTTTGAATCTACATGACTCTTCATCAGAGCAGATTTCAGCATTTGCAGTAATTTTAATGTAATTTTAAATTAAAGTTCCTACCTTTAGGCTCTCTGGTGAGATAAACATAAACATGTAGGGGGACGAGCTGAGAATAGTTCACAGGTCGGCGTAACATTGAGGGCCGAAGGGCCTGTTCTGTGCTGTATTGTTCTATGTTCTATATGTAGAAATTGATCAAACCTCTGGCCAGCAAGCATTGACTAAAACAGCAAAATATAGAGAAAGCCCAAACCAATGTCTGTTTTCTCCTCTGTAAGTAAAGACAGTCAAGTTCTGAATGGCTTCATGAATTGTGAGCGCACGTAAACATTTCCTTCTATGAATAAAGTATATTTCTGCAATAAAAAATAAATTGCTCCTACCTTTAATTTCACCAGATTCAGAACCAGATCTTCCAAGCGATACGAGCCCATCTTTTACAACCCATGTAATTAATTTTTTGTTTCATAAAGTATCTGAGGCATTTTGTTTTACAACAGGCAATGGAAGAAGAAATTTAGAATATTCAGCAACTCAAAGTTTATCTTATTTTGTTTCCAGTTCAAGTAGAATGCACATGCTTTTCACAAAACCAGACTGTGTTTTGATGATTGCTTTGGGAATTGGAGTTTTAATGCAAGTTAAATATTTTGATCAAGTGCATGATGATTTATGGTTGACATCACTAATCCTGGTGAGATTTGAAATGTTCAGGTAATTTGAGATTCTGAAATTGGCAACCCTTCAGGAGACTGATCAAGCATTTAGATTTCAGGTCTACTCAATAGTTACACCACGCAGTGATGCTTTACATTTCATTTCTGGTGGCGCTCCTTGTGTTGTTACGTGTTGGTTGAGCATGTTGGCATTCAGAGATGTAATTGACTGGTTGGACTGAGTCAGTTAAAAAAATCTTGAGCACTTAGCAGCAACAAAATAGTATTTCTGAACCATAAATTGTAAAATTTGGATCAGCGACAGAGAGGCCAGAAGATACCAGCCACAAAAATGTATTTTGTTAGTGTCTGATCTTTGTTGTTCGGAGGACAGTGTTGGCTCCAAAAGGCATTTACAGCATGTGCACATACTTCTGGTGCGAGGTCACTGTTCCTCCATATTTCAAGAAAGCTTGAATACATTTGTGCTCTGCTTTTCTGAAAGGATAACAGTTTGAAGGAGTACAAGATGATTACAGATCTCCACTGGATGCAGTGTGCCATTGAGTACTTACATGTAGGAGGAGAAAGTGAGGACTGCAGATGCTGGAGATCAGAGCTGAAAATGTGTTGCTGGAAAAGCGCAGCAGGTCAGGCAGCATCCAAGGAGCAGAAGAATCGACGTTTCGGGCATGAGCCCTGGATTCTAATCTGTTAGTGTCCAGCAGGAGTGTGAACAGAAGCAATGCCTGGTGGAGTAATGACAATCATACTGCCTCCTTGCTGTGCTGTGCCAAGTCAACTTCAGCTACCACATCAAACGAGAGGGTGGGCCCTAACAATTGAACTGCTCAAACAATACTTCCACTATCTTGATCATTCTGATGAACCCATACCCTTTCATGGTGGTCTGCAGCACCTTGTCCAACCTCACCATGATCAAGAAAACAACTTCTGCCACTTGACAAATGGTGACCTGCTGAGGGAAAAGCAACACACATTAAAAATAAAACCTTTTACTGCCAATACATGATCACTGCATCCAATGGTAATGTCAGCCAATGGAATTCCCATTCCTACTACAGAAGCAGTCCCATTTCTTTACTTCCCATGCTGCTGGACATCACACTGTCTTCTTAGCTAAAGTAAAACACACATGCCAAAACGAGCACATAAATTAAACATTTGCAAAGTAAACATCAATAACCCATCTTTCCAGGATGGTACAGGATGACCTGATTCAGGCATGCTTCATTAAACTGAGGCAGTTAGTCCACTTGGCACCCCCAACATTGACTCCTCACCCTCAGATGCCAGCACATATCTGTTCTATAACTAACAATATACTTTTCTCAAAGACACTAATTGCACATCTTTAATTCCAGTCATACTAATCTTCACAAAGCAGAGGATCAACTGGCAGGCAGCAGGTGAAAGTGAGTAAGACGGGACAGTGAAGCAGTGAGCAGTATGTTATAGTTCATGAACATGAAATAGAAATATGACAGTGTGACACTATCTTGAACACTCAAGTGAATACTTTTGTACAAAGGAAATACCCTTGTGCACTGACAAATCAACATTTTTCCCTTCTTTCCGATTCCTCAGCAGTGCCTTGTAGCTTTGACACATGTCAGAGGAGGCTGCTCAGATTACGTTTATCAATGCTTAACTGTTTTTTGTTGATGTTCTTGGGGTTTTGATGAGGACCTTAGTGAAGTATGCTCACATGAAGGATCAGACTGGACAGTAAAGACAGAAGGCAGCTTGTAGGTCACTGAATGAAGGACCAAGGGATGAGGAGTGAATCAGTTTGGATAGAGTCTCTACTCCAATCTGACCTCTGACTATTTTCCCTCTCACTGTTTATTTGTTCCTCCCTGCTAGTCATAAGTTTATGGGCACATAACTGCACTTCAGTGAGGCATTGAATAAATAAGGTGATGTTTACTTCAATTCTCAATAAGGTTTCAAACTACAGGCTATTGGGTAGGATCAGTTGCCTTGTCATTTTTGGAATTCCATGAAGGATCCCACTCTCTCTGCATAGATGCAAATATCAGCAGAAGATCTGACACATCAAGGCACTTCTGTGAGACGCTTTCCCCACTTGCTGTCCAATCAAGTGATTGAACACTAGAAATGCTGACATCACTCTTTCAGTTTTGACTGTTATCCTGAAATATGCTTTTCATCATCAGCCCCTAAATCTCAGCAGTTCTATCCAACCATTAGAGATTGTCCTGTGGCTTCCAGTGGGGGCTCTTCACTGCTGGATGTCTCCACCATCTGTTCCTGATCACTTGTGACAGCCAAGATAGCTGTTCTGGTTCTCCAGCAAGGTGCATGACTCTGTATGATTTTCACAAGCGCAGTGATAGTGTACCTTTAGAGTTAGTAACCTGTTCTGAGGACATTCTGTGTTCCTCCTGAAAGAGCCTTTTCCAACCCATGGGAGATTAATGACCTGTATTAGAACTGACAAATTGAGAGTGTCCTCAGCTGTCTTTGGGCATGTTATCATTTTTCACTTCATTTCATTTTGCCTGCTGACATCCAGTCAACATGAGTGAATGTTGTGCCATGTGGCTGTGTGATATTACTTCTGTCACTATGTAACTGGCAGACTCCCATCTATCTCTTCAAATCCAATGACCATGCAGACTGAGACCCAGCTTATCTCCAGAGCCACCTGCTCTGCAGCTGTCATCATTGAGATGACTAGACAACCACCTCCAGTTTTCCATGGTGGCCTGTGTTTTTTTTTCTCCTAAAGACGACAAGTGGGAAGTGGAACATTTTCAGGAGATTAAAGGACAGCACTTTTGAACAATCACTGGATAGACATAACATAGGGAGGTGGTGGTGGTGTGGTGTTAATGTCACTGGACTAGTAATCCAGGGACCCAGATTAATTTTCTGAGGATAACGGACAGTGGGGGCTGCAAATGCTGGAAAGTCAGAGTTGATAAAATGTGTAGCTGGAGAAGGCACAGCAGGTCAAGGAGTAGCAGAGTTGATGTTTTGGGCAGGATGCTTCATCAGGGCTAGCCTGTCAGTCCTGATGTAGGGTTCTGCTCGAAACTTGGACTCTCCTACTCTTCTGATGCTCCTTTACCTGTTATGCTTTTTCCAGCTCCAGTTTATCAACTCTGTGGATAAGGGTTCAAATCTCACCGTGGCAGCTGGGAGGAAGTTAAACAATCATAGAATCCCTACCATGTGGAATCAGGCCATTCAGCCCATTGAGTCCACACCAACCCAATCCTTGTAACTCTATATTCCCAAATATAATCCACCTAACCTGCACATCCCTGGACACCATGGGTAATTCAGCACAGCCAATCTATCCAACCTGCACATCCCTGGATACTATGAGCAATTCAGCATAGCCATTCTAGCAAACCTGCACATCTTTGGACAGTGGGAGGAAACTGGAGCACCTGGAGAAAAACCATGCAGACACAGGGAGAATGTGCAAACTCCACACAGACAGTTACCCAAGCGTGGGATTGAACCCGGGTCCCTGGGGCTATGAGGCAGCAGTGCTAATCACTAAACCATTGTGCCAACCCTTTTTTACAGGAGTCAAACTGATTTTTCTTAATCAACCTGTTCAGAGATCTTATTTCACAACTTTGGAGTAGATGGGACTTGAGCCCAGATCTCTTGGTCCTGAGCGAGGTACACAACCATTGCACCACAAGTGTCCCAAAATATAAGATGAATATGTAGGCTGGAAAATTTTGTTGGAGGAGGGAAAGATTCTGTTTCGTGGGATTTTGGGATTGGTTTTGGGGGCTGGGACTTACAAGGCAGTTTGCACCTGTCCAGGACTGGGACCAGAGTGCTGTTGGTGCTGTTGGGGAGAATTTAAACTCGAATAGCAAAGTGATTGGAACCTGAGCAGGGAGACAGAAGAGAGAGAAAAAAATCACTAATAAAAAAATAAAAGCCAGATGCATAAGAAGCAAAAGGAGAAGATCCCCCCAAAAAATGACAAATAAATACGGCCTTATTGTAAAATAAACAATACTGGCTGACAAACAAGGTTAAATAGATTAAGTCCAATAGCTTTGTGTCTTAATGCATTTTCAATAAAGTAGATGAACTAGCGTTACCAATAGGTATAACTAGCTATGATTTGGTTGTGATTACAAAGACATGGCTGCAGAATCACCAAGGCTGGGAACATCCTCGGGCCATTTATTATTTATGAATGACAGATGAAAGAACAAAGGAGGCAAATAGCATTGTTAATAAAGAATCAGTGCAAGCGGGAGGGAGGATATTGATTAAAAAAAAATCATCATGTATCGGATGTTGGTTGTTGTGTGTGGACCCCAAATAGTTATGGAGGTGTAAGGGAAAGCATTAAAGAATAATGCTTGAAATAAGATGCAGCTATCATCATGGGTGAGTTTAACTGACATGTAAGTTTTAATGAACCAATGGCATAGCAGGTGAAGATTTCCTGGAGTGTGTCCATGTTGATTCGAAGACCATTACATTGAAAAATCAACTAGAAAATGGACAATTTGTGACTATAATCATAGAATCCCTACAGTGTGGAAACAAGCCATTTGGCCCAACAAGTCCTCACCGACCGCCCAAAGAGTAACCCACCCACCCTACATTTATCCCTGATTAATGCACCTAACCTACACATCCCTGAACACTATGAACAATTTACATTGGCCAATTCACCTAATCTGCACATCTTTGGATTGTGGGAGGAAACCCTCACAGACATGGGGAGAATGTGCAAACTCCACACAGACAGTTGCCTGAGGCTGGAATCGAACCCAGGTCCCTGGCGCTTTGAGGCTGCAGTGCTATCCACTGAGCCACTGTGCCACCTCAATCCTGTTGTGCAGGGTCCCTTGTGGAAGAGCAGCCATAATATACTAGACTACTTCATTAAGATGGAGTGTAAAGCAGTTAAAAATGTCATGAATCTAAATGAAGGGAATAATCAGGGTATGAGGCATGAAGGGCAATGATCAATTGGGGAATCCTATTAAAGGAATAATTGTGGACAGGCAATGATTCATAATTCAAGAATGTGTGCATGAATTACAACCATTATTCATTCCTATAATGAAAGAGGAACCAAAAATTAAAGAGGAAAGGGGGTAGAACATTGGCTTTCAAAAGAAATTAGGGATAGTATTCGATACAATGAGGAGAAATGAAAATGACCAAAATAGTAACAAGCTTGAGAATTGGGAGCATTTTTGATTTCAGTAAAAAAGAACAAAAAGTTTACCAAAGAGAAGAAAAGTAGAATGAGAGTAAATGGTAGTTAATCCACCATCTCTTTAGCTACTACTTTTAGTATCTCAAATATATCTTATCAGGTTCAGGGGACTTGTTGGCCTTTGGACCCATTAGTTTCATGATTAGATTTTAGATTACTTTACAGTGTGGAAACAGGCCCTTGGGCCCAACAAGTCCACACCGACCCGCCGAAGCACAACCCACCCATACCCCTACATTTACCCCTTACCTAACACTACGGGCAATTTAGCACGGCCAATTCACCTGACCTGCACATCTTTGGACTGCGGGAGGAAACCGGAGCACCCGGAGGAAACCCACACAGACACGGGGAGAACATGCAAACTCCACACAGTCAGTCGCCTGAGGCGGGAATTGAACCCAGGTCTCAGGCACTGTGAGGCAGCAGTGCTAACCACTGTGCCACTGTGCCGCCCACATGATATTCCTTCTCTAATAATAGTTATTCTGTTCTCCATCCCACATTTTAGCACCTTGCTTATTTAGTGTTTTCGTAATCTTCTACCATGAAATCTGGTGAAACATATTTGTGCAACTCACCAGCAATTTCCCATTTCCCCATTATTAATTCCTCCACTTCACTCTATAAGAGGCATATGTTTACTGTGGCCTCTCCTTTTATTTTATATTTAAAGGAGCTCTTGCTATTTGTTTTGATAATGACATGCTAGTTTACCAGCGAAATTTATTTTCTCCCTCCTTGTCATTTTTTTGTAATCATTTGTTGGTCTTTAAAATATTCCCAAACTTCTGCATTTTGTACATTGCATGTTGTTTTCTTTCAATTTTATGCTCTTCTTTCTTGCTTAACAAGAGTTGGTTTATTGCCTTTCCAGGGTGCTTCTTCCTCACTAAGCTGCAAGTCATGAACTATTTCCTTAAGTATCTGCCATTTTCCATCAGTCATCTTTGCTGCCAACTATCTTTCCCAGTCCTTTCCAAAAGCTACATTCTTATTCCTTTGTAATTGCACCTTAATCATGTTTAGCATAGTTGGTTCCAACCACAGTTTCTATATCTCAAATTGAATGCTAAATTTTCATTCATTGTTTCCTAGGAGATCTTTTGCTCTGAGGTTATTTATTAATCCTGCCTCATTACACATTTTCAGTTCTAAAATAGTCTAATGCTTGGTTGGATTCATAATGTATTCTAGGAAACTGTCCTCAACACCCAGTCTATTAATTCTTCCTCGTGACTACCTCTGTCAATTTGATCTTCCTAACATCCGTGAAAATTAAAGTCACCCATGATTAATGTGCTGCCTTTTTTTAACCAGCCCTCATTGTCCCACTCAGGTATCACTACCTAAATAGTAACCCTGTATCCTTGTTTTTTTGTAAGCCTTTATATCCTCCTAGCGCAAACTTCCCTGCCTCCATTTGATTTAAAGCTCTCTTTATAGCCCTAGTTGTTTGATTTTCTAGGACATGGGTCCCAGCACAGTTCAAGTGAAGTCTGTCTAGCAAGAACAACTCCTTTCTACACCGTCTCTGGTATCAGTATCACATGAAGTAAATTCCTGTCATACCAATCTTTGAGCCAAGCATTGAACCCCTCAACTTTATTCATCCTAAATCAGTTTTTACCTGTGACTCATTTAGGAATCTAGAGATTATTGCTTTGGATGTTCTGCTTTTCATTTAGTTGTGAATTGTTCAAGTCCTTTCAAGAGAACCTCCTTTCCAGTCTCTTCAATGTAATTGATACCAAAAGGGATGACAACAATTAAATATAGAACTTAGAACAGATTCATATGTTTATCTAAGAGTTCCTTAAATGCTGTTATTGTGTCTGTCCACATCATCACCCCTGGCAGCATGTTCCAGGCTCCTACTACTCTCTATGTAAAAAACTTGGTCCTCACATCCCCTTTGAACTTATCCCCTCTCACCTTAAATGCATGCCCCCTTGTGTGAGACATTTCAATTCTGGGAACAAGATTCTGACTGTCCACCCGATCTTTGCCTCTCATAATTTTACAGACTTCTATCAAGTCTCCCCTCAGCCTCTGCCACTCCAGAAAAAAAAAACATGTTTTTCAAGCCTCTCCTTATAGCTATACCCTCTAACCCAGGCAGCATTGTGGTAAACCTCTTCTGCACTTTCTCCAAAGCCTCTTTCTCCTTCCTATAATGCGATGAGGAGAAAGTGAGGACTGCAGATGCTGGAGATCAGAGTTGAGAGTGTGGCACTGGAAAAGCACAGCAGGTCAGGCAGCATCCGAGCAGCAGGAGAATCGACGTTTCGGGCATTAGCCCTTCTTCAGGAAGGAGGCTTGTGGGCAGGGGAACTGAGAGATAACTGAGAGGTGGGGGGAGGTGGTTGAGGGGGAGGGGGGGAGGTAGCTGAGAACGCAATAGGTAGATGAAGGTGGGAGAGAAGGTGATGGGTCAGGGCGGAGGGTGGAGAGGATGGATGGGAAAGGTGATGAATAGGTCAAGAGTACAGTACTGAGCTGAAAGCTTGTGACTGGGATAATGTGGGGGGAGGAAAATTGAGGAATCTGGTGAAATCCATATTGACCCCGTTTGGTTGCAGGGTCCAAAGGTGAAATACGAGGCATTCTTCCTCCAGGTGTCGGTTGGTAAGGGTTTGGTGATGGAGGAGGACCAGGACCTGCACTTCCTTGGTGGAGTTGGAGGGGAGTTGTAGTGTTCAGCCACAGGAGGGTGGGATTGGTTGTTGCAGGTGTCCCAGAGATGTTCTCTGAAACAATCCGCAAGTTGGCGTTCTATCTCCCTGACGCAGAGGACACCACATCGGGTTCAACGGATACAGTGGATGACATTGGTGGAGGTATAGGTAAATTTCTGTCGGAGGTGGAAGGATCCTTTGGGGCCTTGGATGGAGGTGAGGGGGGAGGTGTGGGCATAGGTTTTGTGCTTCCTGTGGTGGCAGTGGAAAGTGCCAGGATTGGGGTGTGGGCTGGTGGCGGGTGTAGATCTGACGAGGGAATTGCAAAGGGAATGGTCTCTCTGGAACGCTGATGGGGGTGGGGGGAGAAATATATCTCTGTTGGGGGGTCCATTTGTAGGTGGTGGAAGTGGTGGAGATGATGCAATGTATACGGAGGTTGGTGGAGTGGAAGGTGAGGACCAGGGGGTTCTGTCCTTGTTGCTTTGGGAGGGGTGTTGTTCAAGGGGAGATGTGCGGGAAGTGGAGGGCATCATCCACCACGTGGGAAGGGAAATTGCGATTTTCGAAGAAGGAGGCCATCTAGGATTTTCTAAGGTGGAATTGGTCATCCTGGGAACAGATGCGGCAGAGGCGGAAGAATTGGGAATAAGGATGGCGTTTTACAGGAGGGAGAGTTGGAGGAGGTGTAGTCCAGGTGGCTGTGGGTGTCAGTGGGCTTGTAGTAAATGTCTGTGGTGAATTGGTCACCAGAGATAGAGATGGAGAGGTCCAGGAAGGGGAGGGAGGTATGCGAGATAGTCCAGGTGAATTTGAGGTCAGGGTGAAAGGTGTTAGTGAAGTTGATGATCTGTTCAACCCCATGTGGGAGCACAAGGTAGCGCCAATACAGTCATTGATGTAACGGAGGAAAAGATCGGGGATTATGCCAGTGTAGCTGCGGAAGATGGACTGTTCTGTGTACCCAACAAAGAGACAGGCATAGCTAGGTCACATGTGGGTGCCCATGGCTATCCCTTTGGTTTGGAGGAAGTGGAAGGATTGGAAGGAGAAGTTGTTGAGAGTGTGAACCAGTTCAGCCAGGCAGATGAGGGTGTTGGTGAAAGGGTACAAGTTGGGACGGTGTGAGAGGAAGAAATGGAGGGCTTGGAGACCTTCATTGTGGTAGATCGATGTATACAGAGATTGGATGTCCATGGTGAAGATGAGGCGCTGGGGGCCGGGGAAACAAAAATCTTAGAGGAGGTGAAGGGCTTGGGTGGTGTCCCAAATGGAGGTGGGGAATTCCTGTACTAATGGGGACAGGACGATGTCAAGGTATGCAGAGATGAGTTCAGTGGGACAGGAGCAGGTTGAGGCAATGGGTCAACTCGGGAAATCAGGTTTGTGAATCTTCTGTAGAAGTTAGAATTGGGCAGTGCAGAGTTCATGGACAATGAAGTTGGAGGCTGTGGATGGGAGATCCCCAGAGATGATGAGGTTGTGGACGGTCTGGGAGATGATGGTTTGGTGATGAAAATTGGGAATATAATCAGAATATAATGGGGTGATCAGACTTGAATGCAATACTGTAAGTGTGTCCTAACTATGACATCCTGATCCTTGTACTCAATTCCCCGATCAATAAAGGCAAGCATGCCATACGCCGCCTTTACCACCCTAGCTATTTGCATGGCCACTTTCAGGGAGTATAGGCTTGAGGATCTACCTGAACATCAATGCTGTTCAGGGTCCTGCCATTAACTGTATACCTTTCCTTAACATTTCATCTCCTAAAGCACAGCACCTCACACTTGCCAGGATTAAACTCCATCTGCCATTTCTCTACCCATATCTGCAACTGATCTATATCCCGTGTATCTTTTGACAAATTTCTACACTATCCATCATCCCACTGATCTTTGTATTGTGTGAAAACTTATTAATTCACCATCTACATTTTCATCCAAGTCATTTGCATATAATCACAAACAGCTGAGGTCCCAGTATGGATCCCTGCAGAACACTACTAGTCATGGACCTCCAGCCAGAGAAATAGCTTTCCACCACTACCCTCTGCCTTTTATGGACAAGCCAATTCTGAATCCACACGGACAAGTCACCATGCATGCCATTCATCTTAATCACCTGGATGAGCCGACCATGAGGGACGTTGTTTAAAGCTTTATTAAAATTAATATAGGCAACATCCACTGCTCTACCCTCATTAATCAAGTTTGTCACCTTCTCAACACATTCAATCAAGTTCACTAAGACATGATCTGCCCTGCACAAAGCCCTGCTAACTGTCCCTCATTAGGCCTTGCTTTTCCAAATGCACGGAAATCCTATCCCCAAGAATTCTCTCCAATAGCTTCCCAACCACCAATGTGAGAATCACCAGTCTATAGTTTCCTGGATTATCCCTAATTTCCTTCTTGAACAGAGGAACAATATCAGCCACTTGTCAGTCCTCTGGGACCTCTCCAGTGGGGAATGATGATGCAAAGATCTTGGTGAAGGCCCGAGCAATCTCTTCTCTTGCCTTTCTCAAATACCTGGGGTAGATAATGGGCTTTGGGGACCTATCCAACTTAATGCTCTTCGAGAGTCCCAACACAACTTCTTTATTGATCTCAAAATGCCCTCGCATATTAGCATGCTCCTTACCAATCTCACTATCCTTCAGATCCTTCTCCTGGGTAAAAACTGACTGATTTAGGATCTCACCCTCATTCTCCGCCTCCAAACACAAGTTCT
This sequence comes from Chiloscyllium plagiosum, assembly GCF_037043375.1. Classification (NCBI taxonomy): domain Eukaryota; kingdom Metazoa; phylum Chordata; class Chondrichthyes; order Orectolobiformes; family Hemiscylliidae; genus Chiloscyllium; species Chiloscyllium plagiosum. The sequence continues at coordinate 33,327,922 of NW_028270141.1, forward strand.
CTCCTTTATCCTTGAATCCTCTCTTCCCAACCTGTGTTCGTCTCTGATCCTGAGGAGGTCTTTTTAACCAAGGTACCAGGCAGACAACCCACAGATTCAAGATTCATGCTCATGGCTGCAGAAAACAGTATCTATACCTAATTCACTGTCACCTACCACTACTGCATTTCTCTCTCCTCTCCCTAATTGAACACCCCCTGTATGGTACCATGGTTAATTCACTTATCCTCCCTGCAGCGCCAACTCTCATTCACACTTTGCAAGAACCTCTAACCGTAGGACAGTTGCAGATACCAAGGTTCCTTGAACACTGCTCGCTTGGTCACCAGACTGACTCACCTGTGGTCAGCCCCAGTACCTGAATGCAAATTAAATGTAAACGTGCTCATCTGGAGGGTATAACTGTCTCTTGGAGCAAAATGTCCTGGTAACTTTCCCCTTCCCGGAGGTGGCACATATCTGCAGACTGCCCTCCCACAACTTGGTTCCAAAGTGCCTTGAGCTGCAAACATTTACAACAGATGGTTTACAACTTTGGTCTCCAGCAGCTCCCACATGCTGGAGCAACAATTCATCAACTGTCCTGCTAGCAATGTCTCATTATCATTAATTATTTACTTTAGAATCCCTGCTCTTTATAGTCATACATTTTATAGTAATTAATTGTTTTCGATGAATAGCAAACTTATACTGAACTAGTTTTTTCAAAAAAAAAAGAGGGAAAAAAAAACTTGATCTAGATCATGATGATCTTACCTGAACTTAAAAGGTGAAAAAAAACTCACCAGTCACCTCTTTTTCCTGAACTTGCTTCAAATTGTTGTGTGCAATGTCATCCCACTACTGGTCTCACTGCAGGGTGAGCCTCTCAGTCTGCTGGTTCTATTCTCTCCTGGCCACATCTCAATCCGAAATCTTTACTTTTTGCAGGAGGAGAAAGTGAGGACTGCAGATGCTGGAGGTCAGAGTCGAGAGTGTAGTGCTGGAAAAGCACAGTAGGTCAGGCAGCATCTGAGGAGCAGGAGAATCGATGTTTTGGGCATAAGCCCTTCATTCCTGATGAAGGGCTTATGCCCAAAATGAATCCTGTTGAAGGGTTTATGCCTGAAACATCGATTTTCCTGCTCCTTGGATGCTGTCTGACCTGCTGTGCTTTTCCAGCACCGCACTCTCGACTCTACTTTTTGCATTAAACCTTACTTAAGCCAACTCTTTACTACTGTGAAGCACATTTCCTCTTCACTCACGTGAAGTCTTCACTCCCACTAACTGTGCTCCTGACTGACCATGCAATTTTAATTACAGCTGTAACACAGGAAGCACCATTGAATCCAACAAATTCAGCTGGTATGCTTTGCTCTATGCATCATTATCCAACCTCATCAAATTTTGTTAAGGTCTGTTAAGTTATCTCAAGCTACATCATTGTGCATTGACAAAACCTTTTCCATCATCTTATAGTTTCCATTAGCTATAAATTCAATAATATGCAGGAATTACCATGATGAATTTTAGCCATTTGCAGTGATGGTGATGAAATATATTCATGTGGATTATATTAGTATTAGTGAAGTAGTGTGTTGGAGGCAAAGGTTGTAATGTTATTTATTTCTAATTTTTTTTAATGTGAACATCAAACATTTGAGTTGAATATTCCGTCAAATAAGTTACAAACCTTGCACGTTGGAGCGTTCTAGTCTAACTGATAAAGTTGGTAGAGATAGTCATGACTTTGAATGACCCAAACTAGTTTACTGAAACTCCACAGGAAAGAAACAGTTAGGATACAACACTGTTCTGGGAGTCCACCCTTTGAATAATGTTTGTGTTCAGTCCTATGATTGAACACCAATGGGTAAAATTTGGTATGATATTGCATTTATATGGATTTCTTGTTATCTGCATTTTAATTGGATGTTGGATTATTGAAACCTATTAAATACTGAGGGGAATTCATAGGATGAATGCTGAGAGGTTATTTCCCCCTATTGGAAAGCCTAGGTTTAGGCAACACTGTTAAAAAGTGAGGGGATGATCTATTTAAGCTGGAGGCAAGAATGTCCTCTTCTCAGACATTCATTGTTCTGTGGAATACTCTCCCCCAGACACCATTGGAAATGGAGTAATTGAATATTTTCAAGTTTTAGTTCGACAGCTATTGGATCAACTTGAAGGCAACATAATAGAGGATAGACATTTAAGCGCTGCTGAGGCCGCAATTAGATCAACCTACCATCTTGTCAAATGGTGGAACAGACTTGAGAGGCTGAATGACATGAATTCTCCTAACTTAAATATTGTATTATGAGAGCAGTAATGTTGGTATAAATCGTCAGTATTTAATGATACTTCTTAACTGCAGTGCTCATAAATCAAATTATTTTATGGTTTTGTATTTTAATGTTAAAATATATTATTTTCTTTTATATGATTTTAAAAAGGCAGTTATGAATATTGTAACGAGCCACAAATGAAGCAGAAATACCAAATTATGCTATGTTTCCAGTTGAAAATGAACTGGTGATAGCATGTAAACGTGTCTCCATTATAACTTGTTATGCTATTCAGGATACATCTTTTGTGCAATATGCAAATTCTCCACATCCGCCATCAGTTCCATATGCTCAAAAAAATCAACCCCACAGAATCTGATATGAACAGACGTCTAGGTATTTCCAACTGATCTTGACTGAATTGTTGCATTGTTGACATCACCTTCTCTTTTTCTTCTCAAAATGTGGATATTTCTTTCGAGTCCAGCATTTATTATTATTTCTGTCCGCTCTCAGGTAGTGTTGGTGGTGCCAGGTTTTCTCGAGCAGTTGACTAGAGTCACATTTCGATCAAACATGGTTAAGAGTGAATTTAGTCAGTAAAATTCATTTTAAAAAAAATTCTTGTCACAATGACATTACAGCTTTGCTGTAAATTTGAATTTCTTCTTAAAGGTTGTTGGTGTCCTCCGATTGGAAGCAGGATTAAACTTGGAATATACTGGCACATTGGCAGAGAGGATGACAATATCTCTGCAGACGTTGTGTCATGCTCACTTCTGCCTTCCCATCTATGCTTGCGTCCCCTACAAACGTGGCAGCATTCAGATCCTTTCCTCAAAGGGGTCTGTGGAGAATGATGTCAGGCAGCCGGCTACATGAACTGACCCTTTGTGTCCTCATGTGTACTGTTTTCTACTGCAATAAGAGAAAGAGAGAGATTGAGTGAGATGAGAAGGGGTGAATAATGTGTAAATGCTGGTGCAGAAGAGGGATACGTTATCCTTGGTGAGTGAGGAGGCAAGGCAGAGGTCATGCTAGGTTTGTATGTTAGGGATTGGGATGGGTGAAAATGAGTGAGGGCAGACATTGCAGGCAATAATGAGAGTGATAGTGCATGGTACAGTAGCAGAGAGAGAGTGAGTGTGAGGTAGCAGACAGAAAATGGTTAAACAAACACAAAGACCTTTCTTGCATGGCTGGGAATTTTGCTGGGTGATGGCAATGGCACTGAGCCACATGGCAACCTCAGACAAGATTGGCAGAGTTTGGGTGTCATGTTCTCCCTGTTAGTCCGTGGGAAGCGGACAGATTCTGTTGTACAATCCTATCCAGGGGGACCTCGAAGCCCCTGTCATCAATCATAGCCCCTGTTTCTGTTATCACCTGTGATGTGTAGGAGTGTGTGCAATGATGCAGGACAGCTTTGGAATGCCAGTGCTTGTCCAGATGCCCAGCGGTGGTGCTGGTACCAGGCTCCAAAGTTATCTTGGGATATTTGTGCAATAGCAATTACATCTGCAAGCAGGAACTTTGGGCTAATATCGGAGGAGAGCATTGCCGTATGGGTTAATGGGGTGATTTCGGGATGATAGCCCGAGAAAGCTCAATTGGCCTTACAAAGTATAACCCTCCATGAAACCTGACAAAAATGACAAGACTCAGCCCAGTGGGTCTCAACACAAAAGGTGGCTAATTTAATTCTTGTTCCTTTTTCAAGATTTGTTTATCAGGAGTATAAACAAAGTCAAAAGAAAAGTAAATATTAGCTTGAGCTGTTGCCTGCTTCCTGATTATGATCATGTCACTGAAAATCTGATTAAAGAACACTACCGTCACTCCAGTATTTCTAAGCAGATTTGCTGATGAGATAAAAAAGTAGAGCTAAAAACAATGACTGCAGATGCTGGAAACCAGATTCTGGATTAGTGGTGCTGGAAGAGCACAGCAGTTCAGGCAGCATCCGAGGACAGGCAAAACCCGAGGACAGGCAAACTCTCCAGTGATTTTGGGAACTACAATCTTTAATTTCTCTCAATATATCACTATAAATGTCATCTTAGGTATATCATGCTGACACTGGTAGTTGAATACATTTGCATATTAACAATTGTTTCCTAATCTCAAGAAGCTTGCTGAGTGAGGATAAAAAAAATTCCTGGGAGCAGGTGCACAAATGTGTTTTTCAATTTCTTATAATACAACGAGTAATGTTACTTCTTATTGTAACAATCATGTAGTATCCTGAAACACAATTCACTTGTCAACGCTGCAGAATTTATAGAAATAGAATACGAGTGTGCTGGATAGCTTGCAATAGATCGCTTTTCGAATTGAAGCAAAGCCATTACATTTTGGGATACTAGATTTGCATGTTTCCTCAATTCCATTATATGTTACACTATCAAGTATCTAATAATGGAGATGTCAGGGTGATTGCTGCTGTTGTTAAATTCTTGAGGCAAATTTTAAATTCTTTACATGGATTATATTTATTGGACTTTATATTAAAAGCAGCACTAAGTTTTGCACATTTTGCAGTGTTAATCAGCTTCTTGGAAAGATGCTGCAGTTGATTACAATTTGTACATTTTTCGCACCAATTTTCTCCTTTACACTTCTCTTCTGAAGGTATTGAAAGCTTGCTCTACCTGATTTCATGTTCCTCTAACTCAATCAAGTAGTAATATTTTTTAATGTCAGCCATCACAATACGTGACTGTGGTTTTGAATACATATTGTATTAGAGCTGAAACCCATTTATAAACATTCTGTAAGGACCTCTGGATAGTACATCAGGAATAGATACTCCAAATGTTGGTTTCACATTCCCATAGCCCATGGAAGCGGAGGTCCAGATTGAAATCAGATCCCTCAGTGAAGATATTTTTAATTGACTCCTGCTCCTCGGATGCTGCCTGACCTGCTGTGCTTTTCCAGCTGAACTCTAATCTAGACTCTGATTTTCAGCATCTGCAGTCCTCACTTTTGCCTTGCTTATTTGAATGAAGTCTGTTGAATGATCTTGATGCAGTTTCCAAATGATGAAAAACTGGAAACAGCAGAGTTTCAAAAGGACCATGGTGATCTAGGCATAAAGATCATTAAAATATCATGAACTGTGACAGAGTCACAGCAAAAAGGTCCATGGAAAGCTGACTGTTGTATCAAAACGTCGAGAATTCAAGGGGTGAAAATGTGTTAAGAAACATTTTTAGCCTTGTAGGGTGTGTAATGTGGATTTAGCAAAATGATACCTAGACTTCATGTGTCAAATTATGACAAGAGATTGCACCAACTGAGATTTAGAAGGAAAGTGTTCTTTTGATTGAAGTATCCAACATACTAAGGGAAACGGTTAAGGTCAATACAGATAACTGGGAGTCCAGTATTCAGGACATCTCCTTAAACACTGGAGTAGCACCTTTGAGGATTGAAATTATGAAACAATTCTACACACAAAGGTTGTTTGAACTATGAAACTTCTGCAAATATCAAATACTAGTTGGTAAAATCTTAAATCTGAAATTCATAGTTATTGTTAACTAAATATATTAAGGAATATATGGTACAGGTGGACAGATAGAGTTAGTTCACAGATTAGCCAGGATTTCATTGAATGATGAAAAAGACTTGAAGGGCTAAATTTATTTTCCTGTATTTTACTAATTTTTAAGTCACACATCTCTATTAGATCCCCATGACTTCATCTATCAAGGATATGTTGGATACTTCAATCAAAAGAACACTTTCCTTCTAAATCTCAGTTGATGCAATCTCTTGTCACATGAAGTCATGTGACAAGAGATTGACACATGAAGTCTAGGTAACATTTTGCTAAATCCACATTACCCACCCTACAAGACTAAAAATGTTTCTTGACACATTTTCACCCCTTGAATTCTCGATGTCTGGATAAAAATAGGAAACATGGCTTGGATGTTGAGAGCTCCCCAAGCATGAAGTTCTTTCTTTTATTCATGAACATTTAATTGAAAAGCAGCTACTCTGAAAGTTTGCAACAAGTGTCATATCGTCAGAAACCTCTGCCTCCCATTGCCTTTCCCACTGCCACCCAGTGGCATTGCTGTTCAATGGAGCTGGCAATCTGTGATTGACTGGAGGCACTCTGGAGGACAGAGATCTGCTCATGGCATCCTTGATCCTGGAGGAGGGTCACAGCTGACCTGTTATGAACCTGAGCAGTAATTTATAAAATGAGCCTTCCCAAAAACTCGATTACAAGTCAGTCAGCAAGATACTGTTACTTCTATTAAATACAATTCTATGGTTGCAGTTATAATTCACTTTTAAGTCTACCTAAATTAGTTTTGAAGGTGTTCATCAATTCAAAGGTGATTGTACAATTTTGTTGAAAGATCAGGCTCAGTGGTTAGCATCGTTGCCTCACAGCACCAGCGACCCAGCTCAATTGCAGCCTAGGGTGACTGTCTGCATGGAGTTTGTACGTTCTCCCCAGGCCTGTGTCAGTTTCTGATGTGTGCTCCAATTTCATCCCACAGTCCAAAGATTTGCATATTAAGTGGATTGGCCATGCTAAATTGCCTTGTGGTATCCATGGATATGCAGGCTAAGTGGATTAGCCATGGGAAATGTGGGGTCATGGAGGTAGAGTGGGATGGGGGCTGAGTCCAGATGGGATGTTCATTGGAGGGTTGGTGTGGATTAATGGACCAAATGCCCTCTTTCTGCACTGTAGGGATACTATGATTCTATTGTTCCGATACCCAAAAGACACATGTTCTGGCCCTCTGCAACAAACAACGAACTGTAGGTCTGGCAGCATCTGTGGAGAAAAAGCAGAGTCAACGTTTCAAGTCCAGTGACCTTTCTTCAGACACTTCTCTCCAGATATGCTGAGTTTCTCCAGCAATTTCCATCTGTGCTCTGACTCTCCTCGTATTCCAATGAGAGCTGCTGTTAGCTATAGTAACTGGGTGGTAACCATGGCAAGTTATGAACAGGCCTCATTTTGAACATAGTGTTCATATATGGCTTACAGTTTTCATCTGCACTGTGTTGGTGTTACACTAAGATTGTTCCTGTCATTAATCTCTCATAAAATAAACAAATATACTTTAGCAAAACAAAGTGCTTGCCTGGAAAACACATGCAAATGTCTCAGTCATCTTATCTCAGAATAACGTATTGTATAACCAATTATCTCTATCAAAAGCACATGATAATAGCAGTCTCCTGAGTAAATAAAGACTGTGTCTCACTTGCTGTTTCTGATACAGAGTTTAACTATGATTTAACATTTTGCAGAAATATTTAAAAATGGAATGGTATATTTTAGTTTGTTAAGTTCAATTGCAATGCACCCTTGATGCACCAAAAGCTGTAACAGAGTTACTATATGTGAAACACATGATTACCTGTGGAAATATTGGTAATTTAGCATCCCTTATGTCGGTACGATGTTTTGATAAGTATTACTTGGGAACAATTATTTTAAGGTAGTCTTTAAAAATGAAATATTATCTGTACAATATGTGAAAACAATTGTTGGAAAAATAGGTAGAATTGATTTAATATTTTTGTGAGAATAATTCTGAAATATTTATATGAGAAAAAATCAATTTTCAGAGAAACATCAGCTTTGTTTTGTTTATCCACAGATCATTAAGTTAAAATTTGAAGAATTTGACCTGGAACGAGGTTATGACACCTTGACTGTAGGAGATGGAGGGAAAGTGGGAGATACCAGGACAGTGTTATATGCGTGAGTACTGTCTAAAAAAAACACCTTTTTAGTATTTGTTGTTTTGACTGTTCTTTGGACAAGGCTGCATTTATTCAGCATTGAGGAGAAAGTGAGGTCTGCAGATGCTGGAGATCAAAGTTGAAACTTTATTGCTGGAACAGCACAGCAGGTCAGGCAGCATCCAGGGAACAGGAGATTCGACGTTTCGGGCACAGGCCCTTCTTCAGGAATGAGCAGAGAGTGTTCAGCAGGAGAAGATAAAAGGTAGGGAGGAGGGACTTGGAGGAGGGGCGTTGGAAATGTGATAGGTATCACATTTCCATACCTATCACATTTCCAACGCCCCTCCTCCAAGTCCCTCCTCCCTACCTTTTATCTTCTCCTGCTGAACACTCTCTGCTCATTCCTGAGGAAGGGCCTGTGCCCGAAACGTCGAATCTCCTGTTCCCTGGATGCTGCCTGACCTGCTGTGCTGTTCCAGCAATAAAGTTTCAAAATTTATTCAGCATTCCCCATTGCTGTATGATGAAGGTGGATGGGCTTTCTATGTAAGCTACTTCAGTTCTTTTGAAGGTGCACCACAACAATGATGGTATGTATGAATTTTCAGAACTCCGACTTGGTGATGATCAACAAATTGCAAAATATGTTCCTGACAGCAAGTGTATTATTTGGAAGATAACTTGGAGGTAATACTTTCCATGGCATTTGTGCTTCTGAGCTTCTTGGTGCTAGAGTTTGCAAGAAGTAAACCCACGATCCAAGCAGCCCTGATGTGCTTCTGTGGTGCAGATTCAATACTGTGCAATCTCCTTCATTGAAAGAGGAAGTAGATAATAGAGTCAAGTGCCAATGACTAAAACAATTTGCAATGTGATCATCTAATTGGGTGCTGTTGCAGCTGCAGCCTTTAAGCAGTGATGAGTGGGGAAAAAAATGTCCTTATGGTATTATTGCTGGACAATTAATCCAGAAACTCAGCTGGTTTTCAGGGGACCCGAGTTCAAATCTGGAATTAAGAATCTAATGATGACCTTGAAATCATTGTTAGGTGTCAGAAAAAAAAACATCTGGTTCAATAATGTCCTTCAGGGAAGGAAATCTGATTTGGCCTACTTGCGATTCCAGGTCCACAGCAATGCAGCCAACTCTCAACTACCCTCTGAAATGCCTAGAAAACCAGTTAGTTGTATCAATCATTACAAAATTTCAAAAAAGAAATGAAACCGAACAGGCTACCTGGCATTGATGTAGGTACTGGAAAAGACAATGGCAAATACAACCCTGCAAAGTCCTCCTTACCAACATCTGGGGGCTAGTGTCAAAATTGGGAGAGTTGTCTCACAGACGAGTCAAGCAATAGCCTGACAAAGTCATGTTCACGGCATCATACCTTACATGCAATGTCCCAGACACCACCATCGCCATCCCTGGATATGTCCTGCCCCACCAACAGGACAGATCCAGCAGAGATAGCAGTAATGTGGCAAACAGTCAGGAGGGCATTGGACTGGGAGACCTCAGCATTGACTCTAGACCTGATGAAGTCTCATGGTTCCAGGTTAAACATGGGCAAGGAAACCTGCTGTTTACCAAGTACCCTCCTCCCTTGGCTGATGAATTGGTACTCCACCATGCTAAACAGTACTTGGTGGGGAAGGGGATATCCTGCCTCTTGTCATGTCAGGTGCATTATCAATTTCCTTCTTGAAATGCAAGTACAATCCCTTCTTTATCCACAGCATATTACTCATTAAAGGAAGTCTAATAAAATGGTAAAACATCGTATTCCTTTCATACATCCAATTGGGTCTTCCTGATAGTATTGATTTTTTTCCCAGTGCCCATTGGACCCTTTCTGGGAATGATCCCAATGCCTTCCCGACAACATACCAACATAATTTCCTGTTTTTGCCTCTTTGCGATATAACAGGTTATATTTGCTACTTTCCAGTTTAAAAAAATGGTAGCATTATAATGTTTACCACCATAATTGACCCATTAGGATGGGATGTGACATTCACTTGATCATCAGTTGAACCAAGTGTCAGTGTAGAAATAGACAATTCTAAGTCAGTGACATTTAACGTGGTACTGATAAAGACGTCATGTCAAATAGGTGTTCTCTGGCACCTTTCTTCACTGCAAAACTGAATAAGATAGATTCTATGATCTCTAAATTGATATTAAGTCCCAGTGACAAATGGCCAGTGAGTAATCTGGCGAAGTGTAAAATGTACAGAGAATTTGCTATTACCCATTTTGTATTCCTGCCCAAGAATAATTTCACCCAAGTGAGTCATCATTTCACCGTAATTAATATTAAAGATGATTCTCCATTAAAAAGATAGTCATATAATCTTATTGTTTGTGCAACAGGATGACATGAAGCTCTAAGTTTAAAAAAAGTTAGTGAAACTTGCTCAAAGCAATGTGATTGAGTTTCTTACATGCCTTACAATGTTCCTTTTTAATAAGGCAACAATCTTCTCTCAGCATTCCTCAGATGTCCAAACTTCAGTCTGTTCCTTTCTTATTACCCTACAGGGTTCCAAGACATCAGATATCCTGACTACAAGAGCCCAAAAGAATAATCACTCAATAAGCCCTCGATCAAAGTTGTTTTCAAGTTCAATAAGTTGTCCCCTTTCTTGTGAATAAAATCACAACAGTCCTAAAATAATCAAGTATGGATTTCTTCAACTGAATCTTGCTCACTAAACATCACATGAGTTTAGCATTTCAAAGAAATGTACGTGACAATGCCAACCACTTTGTTGTCATCAAAGTAGTACACCAGATGTCATATCATTATTGTATGATGCAGTACATAAAAAGGGCTTTCCTCCCAGTGCCTCTTTTGGCTTTTATGAAACAGCTATCAGATTAGTCCCACTCCCTTGCCCTTACTCTAAAGTCTTGTGATTTCTCTTTGAATATCATGTTTATCCAATTCCCTTGTGGAAGTTGTCATTAACTCTGTTTCATTTGGGGAACAGGTCATAACCATTCTTAGTGTAAAGATGTTTTTCTTCAAGTAACCTCTGGTTCTTTTACTTTAAAGCCTTTGATTATCAGACAAGTACCATTAATCGCATTGGGGAGACTGGGCGCCTCCTAGCAGAGCGCTTTAGGGAACATCTCCGAGACACCCGCACCAATCAACCACACTGCCCCGTGGCCCAACATTTCAACACCCTCTCCCACTCTGCCGAGGACATGGAGGTCCTGGGCCTCCTTCACCGCCGCTCCCTCACCACCAGGCGCCTGGAGGAAGAACGCCTCATCTTCCACCTCGGAACACTTCAACCCCAGGGCATCAATGTGGACTTCAACAACTTCCTCATTTCCCCTTCCCCCACCTCATCCTAGTTTCAAACTTCCAGCTCAGCACTGTCCCCATGACTTGTCCGGACTTGTCCGACCTGCCTAGCTCCTTTTCCACCTATCCACTCCACCCTCTCCTCCCTGACCTATCACCTTCATCTCCTCCCCCACTCACCCATTGTACTCTATGCTACTCTCTCCCCACCCCCACCCTCCTCTCGCTTATCTCTCCACGCTTCAGGCTCACTGCCTTTATTCCTGATGAAAGGCTTTTGCCCGAAACGTCGATTTTGCTGCTCGTTGGATGCTGCCTGAACTGCTGTGCTCTTCCAGCACCACTGATCCAGAATCTGGTTTCCAGCATCTGCAGTCATTGTTTTTACCTCATTAATCTGGAACTGCCCTTCGTGGTTCCTGACATTGGTGACTGACATGACAGATGAGGGACAATTGATGCCATGCTTCATGGGCAGGGACCTAGATGTCCTGGTGGATAGAGTGGTGCAGACGTAGAATATCCTCTTTCCCCCCAGGGCAGTGAAATCACAACCATCAGGAGGAATGGCTAACAATGAAGGAAGATTATTCACTATATCCAATCCACAAGCTCCAATCTCTGCAATGCCTCATATTCACCCAGCCTTACTATGTCTGAGCTTCTGTTACAGAAATGGAGTGGGTGGTCTTAACTCTACTGCTATTATTTGTTTTTCTTTTGTTGCTATTATATGCTTGGAAGCTCGCAGAGTCATAGAGATGTAAAGCACAGAAACAGACCCTTCAGTCCATGCCGACGTATATCCTAACCTAATCTAGTCCCATTTGCCAGCATTTGGCCCATATCCCTCTAAACCCTTCCTATTCATATACCTATCCGGATGCCTTTTAAATGCTGTAATTGTACCAGCCTCCACCAATTCCTCTGCCATCTCATTCCATATATGCACCACCCTCTGTGTGAAAAAATTGCCCCTTAAGTCCCTTTTGTATTTTGCCCCTGTCACCCTAAACCTATGCCCTCTAGTTCTGGATTCCCCCACTCCAGGGAAAATACTTTGTCTATTTATTCTATCCATGCCCCTCATGATTTTATAAACCTCTGTAACGTCATCTCTCAGCCTCCGACACTCCAGGGAAAACAGCTCCAGCCTATTCAGCCTCTCCCTTATAGTACAAATTCTCCAACCTTGGCAACATCCTTGTAAATCTTTTCTGAACCCTTTCAGGTTTCACAACATCCTTCTAATAGGAAGGAGACCAGAATTGCATGCAATATTCCATAAGTGGCCTAACCAGCGTCCTGTAAAGCCGCAACATGATATCCCAATTCCTGTACTCAATACTGACCAATAAAGGCAAGCATACCAAATGCCTTCTTCACTATCCCATCTACCTACAACTCTACTTTCACTGAGCTATGAACTTGCACTTCAAGGTCTCTTTGTCCAGCAACACTCCCTAGCACCTTACCATTAAGTGTATAAGTCCTGCTATAATTTGCTTTTCCAAAATGTAGCACCTCACGTTTATCTAAATTAAACTTCATCTGCCACTCCTCAGCCCATTGGCCCATCTGATCAAGATCCCATTGTACTCTGAGGTAACCTTCTTTCCTGTCCACTACATCTTTAATTTTAGTGTCATCTGCAAACTTACTAATTATACCTCCTACATCCAAATCATTTATATAAATGACGAAAGGTAGAGGACCCAGCACCGATCCTATGGCACACCACTGATCACAGGCCTCCAGTCTGAAAAACAACCTTCCACCACCACCACCCTCTGTCTTCTATCTTCAAGCCAGTTCTGTATCCAAATGGCTAGTTTTCCCTACATTCCATGAGATTTAACCTTGCTAACCTGTCTTCTATGGGAAGCCTTTGCCGATATCAAATATGATGGAAAGTCATAGTGGACTCAAAATGTTAACTCCATACAGGTGGTACTCACTTTGGAATCAATCTTGCATACTTTAGAATTTTCAGTGCAGTTTGTGCCATATCCAGGTCACAGCCCTAGTGGGTTTTGAATGTTGGCTGCTTGTGCTATCTTCCCAGAGAAAAGATCTTTACTGGAAGCCACTTGCAATTAAAGATGGTCTGTGCTCAGGTGGGAGGGCTTGAGGCTGTGGTGAGAATGAACATCTTTCACTGGGAGAGGTGAAGGCACCATCTGTACTCTTTTGGATGTTTTAAAATGGAGGATCCACAGCTGCCAAGCCACCATTGTGAAGGGAAAACCCCTCTTACAGATGGTCTGAAGCGTCAGCAGTAACTGTCACACACTGGCTGCAGGCATAGACTAAAAGGAGGCTGCTCCTTGGTCTACCATGAGCAAGGGATCTACCAAGGTTTGTCCATCCTGGAGATCTCATTTGCTGGCATTATGATCCCAACTGATGGTAACACTGGTTAAGTCAGATCCCAGTCTTGGTAGATTATTTGTTTAATTTTGTACACTTGGATCAGATAGTGGTTTCTCATTTAAGCATGTGCACATGAGGTTTCATGTTCCTTAATATTGCAACAAAAGATTGTTACACAAAACACAAAGTTATGTGGTTATGTACTACTGTTAGAAAGATCTTAATACAAACTGCACAACTAAATTTCAAACTGTTTCCCAATGCTATCCTTCTACTGGTACTCTATTCCAGTGAAATTTCACTCCTCTTACAACTTTTTTGGCCTTTTAACCTAAATGACTCCTCCCAGCAATTTATTCCATGTTCTGCTGAGACAATTTTACAGTTTCTCTCAGAGTTTGCTGCCATGACCTTTCCCAATTCTGATGGTCTTAATGTTTCCAATTCTAATGACTTTAAGATTTCTATCTAAATTCTCCTGGCCCAGAAGCTTCACAAACTGAAACACTTCGAGAAAATGCTTGATTCACCTGAAGACTTGATTTTCCTGTTAGGAGATTGACTCAAACCTGCTTCTGTGGTCAATTCCTAATTCTTTTGAACAGAGATTTTGAGCCATCTAAACTAATGACCTTAATGTGTTTACTCCATCTGTCATAATTTGAACAGTTTAATGCCACTATGGTTTCACCTAGGTAGTTAATTATAGCCACATTTATTTTTGTTGGAATTCATACACCGAAATCACTGTTTCTGTTGGCTTTCTGATCTGTTTACAAACACCACCTTCACAGAACTGACCCATATTCATCTGCCTCCATTTTGAAATTGAAATTCCAAACTATATTGCTTACACCTTTCATCATATTGATGATATCTCCTAAGTAACACTGAATTGATAATATTTGCTATCAGTCACTCAGAGATGGATCGTATTGGGCAGATAACTAACACACATCTTCTGAATTGTCCCACCTGTTTTATGTGGCTGATAAGATTCCACCATTAATCCACTTGGGATCAGCTATGTCAGCTCCATCTCTAATTAATCAAAGAACACCTTCAGCACAGAAGGGTCTCATTTGGCCTGCCATGTCGATGAATAAAACACTTAAACTTTTACTTAAAGTGCATTACAAATGACAGCTGTGGAACAAGAAGAATGCATCCCAGGAAGGATTTCAAAACTGATTTCAGATTGTTTTCATTTTATACTGGAAGCTTTTCATTAAATGAAGGGAAGTTATCTGTATTTTTTTGCTATTTGCAAAATTCCATTCCAAATTTGAAATATTCAAATTGAAAATAAAAGGCTTATACACTGCACTGTCCAATATCAGGTATCCCAATTGGTTGATCAAGGTATGTTTTTTTTTCTTTAAGTTCAAACAAATGCACTCAATCTGTTCACTGTTAATTATTTTCCTGCTTTCCTCATTTGTTTATTTGTGGTGTTGAGTGTGGTCATTTTAAAACATGCTACATAACAGGCAGGTTTTAAGGAAATTAAATACTCTGGAATTTTATTTATTTCAGCAAAGTGTTCACAGTTCCCTACTTATGGCCTGCATTTCTCCCATTTTAGACTTACCGGTTCGAGTGTCCCTGACTTAATTGTGAGCATGAGCAACCAGATGTGGTTGCATTTACAGTCTGATGAAACCATTGGATCACTGGGATTTAAGGCTTTGTATGAAGGTATGCATTTTTCCTGTTGGCTTTTCTTTTAGGAAGGTGGGAGCTTGTTTTATTGGGGCATATGGTCAAATTAGTATTCTATAATCAACTGCTGTTTACATCCCAAATCAGCAATGCATTCATGTGATGTAATAACAGAAGAGCTACATGGAACATGTTTGATATCAGATTCAACATGAGGCCCTCTAATGATATATAAATAATCACATAATTCACCAATTATTATTCTACAGGCTATGAACGAAAAGTTACTGATTATCATGGAGTGATAAATGAATCATAAAGAATCTTGAAAAAAACAGATATACTGGAGTGGGTTTCAGACCAAGCATCTGTTACTTTGCTCAGAATAAGACAGTCTTCAAGTACCAAGCTGTAAATAAAAAAAATCAAATTCTGACAAACTGTTCCCTCTGAAGAAGAAGGCTCTCACAATCCTGCCTGATTTTCTGTTTATCCAAATTCTGCAGGAAAAGCCATTGGATGTTGATCAGGACATGAAACCTGGTCTCCACATGCCTTTTGCCTTACTCACGAATGTTTGTGGTATTCAACTGTTAATCACCAGGTTCTGCCAGGTTTGTGAACAAGCTCCCCCAACAGGCATGTGGACTTTGTGTTTGCCCTTCTTCCTGTCCTCCCTTTGCACATTCTGTTGCACTTCAGAAGCAGCAGTATCCATAGTGGCCCTGAGGAGCACAATTTCCAACTCATACGCATACTTCTTGACAATTCACAATCTTGCTTTAATTTCTGTTCAGTCCCCATATTAAAAAAAACCCTAATCTCTGCTCATTACTCTTTGTAAAAATAAAAGTACTGTTTATTGATTGAGATTTTCAAAGCAGAAACAAAGAGATTTGAGGAAGATAATACAAATGTTGTGGTGTAATTGGACTACTAAAAAGTGTTTCATTTATTTATCACACAAATGCTAGTCAGTAAAGATGGAGCCCATGGAATTAAAGGGACAGTGACAGTATAGATAAAAAGTTGGCTAGGTGACATTTTAAAAAAACAATAATCAATCTTATTTTTTTAAATGAAGGTGGTGTATGATATGGTTTTCTCAGGAGATGGTGTGAAGGCTATTGCTTTTTTTATTCTACAAGAATGATCTAGAATTGAGTGTGCAGGGGACAGTTTCCAGATTTTAAATAACATCAAACTTGGAAGTATTGTTAACTGTTAGAAGGATGGCAATATACTTCAAGAGGAATGACTGATGAAATGAATGACCATTTAGTCAATGAGTTTGAATGCAGAGAAACATGGAGTGAATCATTTTGGTAGGAAGAACAACAAAAGGGAAAGGGGCCTAGACTTGTGCAAATTGCTGGCAAGGTTCACAAAGCTTTTGATATGATAAATAGAATATGAGTACACAGAGAACAAAAGCAAGGAAACTGTGGTGAACCTTTGTAAGACAATGGTTCACCCTCAACTGAACGACTGTATCCCATTCTGAGTACCACACGGAGGGAAGGATATGAAGGCATTGATCAGCATGTAGTAAATATTAATAAGAATGATTCCCAGGATAAGAGATTTCAGTTACTGAGATAGATTGGCAAAACTATGAAAAGGATATTAGGAGGAGATTTGATAACAATGTTCAAAATCATGCAGGCAGGGCTCTGGAAAGAACAGATGGGGAGAAATGGTGGCCAATGTTGAAAGCGTCGAGAACACTGTTTAAGGTTATTGACAAAAAAAAACAGAACCAACATAATACTGAACATTTTATCCACATTGAATAGTTAGGATTTCTAATCATGACATGCGAGTGTGGTGGAGGCCAATGCAGTCATCATTTTTAAAAGAGAATTGGATGATTAATGAACAAACATTGCAGGGCCATAGAGAAAAGATGGGATTGGGTGAAGGGCACCCTTCAGGCACTCTGCCTGTATTCCTGATGAAGGGCTTTTGCCTAAAACGTCGATTTTCCTGCTCCTCGGATGCTGCCTGAATTGCTGTGCTTTTCCAGCACCACTCTACTCCAGAGTGCACATTAACCATCATCATTTTTCCTCAGTAGCAACTTAATAAATAGCCTGAAGCAGGTCTGAATCCACCAAGCTTTACCCAAGCTTTTGAGTTTACATCAGTGGGATATATCTGTGGGAGACGAATGTGTATTCTGTTCTCAAGAAAAAAATCAGGAAACCAGGGAAGTTTGGGTTCCTCCTAAGGTTGTTTCTTGGATTGTCAAGTATGGTGACTTTAACATCATTCTATTTTATACTTAAATGGGCAAGCAGTAGATTAATTTTGTTGGTCATTAAATGATGATGGATTCAGCATGAAAGCAAGTTTTGACAAGAACACAGGTTTGATCTAAATAATACCCTATCATTGTAATAGACCCCAAAATATAATGCTCAGATGGCTCATTTGATCTTTTCACTAAGCGTGCATGATTTTATCAAATTGCTCCTTCCAATGCATTAAATCATATTTGTCTCATTCACATCGAGGCAAGGATTATTATTTCCAGCCTGTGGCCACTATGTAGAAGAAAGCTGGCAGAATTTTATTTGAGGTCAATTTGAGATTTTCATTAGCAGTGCTTGAATGCTGGATGCTTGAAGACACAGTCACAAATCACTTCAAAAATGTTGGAAAGATTGCAGACTGGGAAGAGATACACAAGTGACACACTGAACCTCACATGAAGGAGTTTGGACATAAGATGATTAGGTCTGATATCATTTAATTAAGTGTAAATGAAATCAATTAATAACATAAAATGAAAGAATGCAACTAAACAATTTCTTATGTCGCTCATTCATTTGTGTCCTAGATTAAAGTTATAGAAAGCATGAAGAGGGAATGCCCAGTATGCAATTAATTATATTAAAATTTGGGGCAGTGCCAAGGTTATTTTTTAGGCTTTCTGTATTCTCTGTGTGAAATTAATGAATTGTTTCTGAAAAGTTTTCAAATTTGATGACAAAACGCTTTGTATATTCTCCCACTTCCTGTGCAGTTTAACACTCTACCCATCGTGAAGAGTGTGCATATTGAATTATTCTCCTTCCATCTTCTTGCTGCACTCCTCAAAACTGTCTTTAGTCCCAGCTGCTTCCATTCTTTTGGCTGTGCCTTGTTATTTGTGTTATCACTTAAGAATAGTGCTACACAGGTTCAGTTATTAGGAGCTCCAAAGAGTCAACAGAAGAGGTTGAACTTTCTTGACTGATGCACAGCATGCTTGGAAAATTGACTGCACAACACTCCACGGAACTGCCAGCCTTGAGGTGAAGGTATGCAGAGGAAGGTAGGAGTTGTCCAGAAAATAAATGACTTGAGCAGAATGAAAGGTGATGGAGGAAAAAGGACTTATGAATTTGAAACATAGGGAAAAGCAATTAAGATGTCAGAGGCAGACAGTGGCAAAGCCTAGGAATTGAAGAGATAGGGAAAATCATATCAAAATGATTAAGGTTAAGAAAAATGCTCTGTCATCATAGATAAGGCAAGTATCTCAGTCATGTAAACTAGAAAAAATCCCAGGGCACAGGAAAGGGCAGAGCATGGGATCTTGAAATTGAAATGATGGGAATCTTAGATGTTTTCTTATTTTAAATTCCAGACCTTCCAATTAAGGAAATGGCAGTTTTAGGAAATGGAACATTCCAAATATTTGCATTCACGTTGGAGCACTTATTGTCTTTTCACACTTTTAAATGGATGTTTCACATACACTGCTTAGTGACTGGTGTAAACTCTCATAAGGAGAGTCCACGTTTAGTGCCCATTATTGACAACTGAAATCATAGGCATGGATTTTTCCTCCCAAGATTTGTAGTTAGGGTCAAGGCACTACCCATCTCTCAAACTAGGTCCCTGACTGGGACAGGACTGGGGATGAGAGTGGGAGGGCATGCCCAATGCCCCGGGAAACAGGCCATAGATAATCATAGAGGCCTACTGGTTCGACTGCATGCCTTGGATTTCTGACTCCCAGTTGCCAGGATTTCTTTACACTCTTAATGCCCTCCACTATAACTCAACCTCATGCTAACTTAGGACTTCCCCGAGCCCCCATTCCCGCTTGTATGCAAATGTCAACTCATTACCCATCCAATTGTCCATGGTCCCAATATCCCCATGAAAATTCATGCACCTTTTTCATTCCCTTATTCATTCCCAGTAGCCCCTTACACCTCCACAGTTACTTATGTAAACTTACCCAGTATTTACCCTGGATGCACACTGACACAATATAAGAGTGTATGAAAGACGCAGCCTTCGTTTATCAGACCTCAGGAGTCATGCAAAGATTAAACAAATAATTTTCTTCCCATCTAATACAGATTTCACTGTGTGAACAGAATAATAAAACTTATCTCTTGTGATGATTTTCTTCTTTCAATGTGAAGTACTTAAACTCTTATAAATCAAATATCTATTTTTGCCATACTTCATTAACAATGTTTTAAAATATCCTTTTCACCCTGCCAATTAAATTATGAAGTCAAAACATTCCTACTTCTCCAATCCCCATTTCCTACAGTGGGGCATGTGCACCCACTCATCTTGCTGTGGTAATGACAGTTTGTGTGAATCACGCAAGTATTCATGAAGGCTACTCTGTGAAATTTCAACACACAGTCACTGAAACGGCTCTCAATCACACAAGCAAGCTGCTTCTTTGTCATTTAAAAAAAAGTTGGAGATTTAAATAACTTCACATCATGTTAATTAGTTTGATTTTACCCACAGACGTCACCTGCCTTTCAAGAACCTTTATGGTTATATTCTAAATTTATGACTTCCACACTGCAAGTCAAATTTCTTGAAGCTGCCAAAGTGACATTTATTTGAATTTGACATTGAATTTAAATGGTCGGACTGGGATCAGGTTTCCCTCTTGTGTGAAGCATGTCCCAACCTCCCAATCCTCTTTTCACAACAAGCAAATGTTTGATTTGTTTGAAATGTGTGTGAGAGACTTCCATATTGAGTCCTGTTGCCATTTGGAAGCTTGCGATTCCAGCCAAAATTCATCCACAGCAGTTAGTAAAGAGATGCTTTTGACAATTTAGTCTATGTTAGCTTGAAGCTCAGTGGAGATGTAATCCTCTTTTCTTTGATCAACTTGACTAATAGATCGATTTTCTTCTCCATAACGATTGACCACTATGGTGGTTTATTATTCTCCTGAGGCCCCTGCTGACGCAACATAAGAGTATATGAAAGACCCAGACTTTGTTTATCAGAAACACTCCTTGAGTGTCCGTGATTGATTAACTAAGTAAACCAAAAGTGTGGCAGTTCCTTGGAAAAACAATTTTAAATGGACAGAGATCATAGTCAAACCCCATGAAAGCTTTGGAAGTGACAGCTTTGATATTGGTTGCAAGAGTAAACTTAAACTCCAATTGATCTAGAGATTTAAAAAACACACTGCCCCCAGTTAATGTCATGAGAAGGGATGTGTAACTTGTCAGATTTCAGTCTCATGAAAGCAAAAACAAATAAGTGCTAATATGTTGCACATTGTCAAAAATGATCCTGCAATAAATCATTATTGATTTTCAGTGTAATAGCTTTATGATTATGGTTTTGCTGACCAGAGTTCTTCCTTATTAAGTGTCAAAAGAACTAGTGGAGTTTGCTTTGTGGTGTTCAGCCAACTGTGAACCCATCGCAAATAGTCATGGACTGATCCCAATTGCAGCAGAGTTTAAAGTATTTTATATTTATCGTTATGTCACAATTTGCTGGTTACATTCAAAAATACAAATGCGGAAGAGGAGTTGGCCACTCAGCCCTAATCTGCTGTGCTTGTCCAGAAGATCTTGGCTGATCTGATTACTCCATGTTCATGCCTACCTCTGATTACATTCCCACCCTTTTCTCAGCAAGAATCACTCTGCCTCAAACATACTCAATGACTCTTATCCTACTACCATTTGTGGAACAGAGTTAGAGAATCATAGAATTCCAAAGACTCAGAACCTTTTGTGAGGAAAGAATTTCCTCATCTCCTCATCACTTTCTTAATTGGTTATAATAGTTGTAGCACTTACTTCACTGTTGCAAAACTGTTAAAGATTTCGATGCCAAAATAACAAATAAGAGACTGCGTGTGCATTTCTTAAATAGTCAGATTGCTTAATAGGTAAAAATGCTGATGGGTAGGTTTTTAAATCAGCTGGAAACTAAGCATTGTCTGAAAGGATCACTGCCCCTTTCAGAAACAGACTGATTTTCCTTTCTTTGATTCAAAGAGTTGTAAACCTTGTCACCAAATGTTAATTTGCACAATCAGACCAGGAAGTTTTAACACCCAGGTGATATGGACAAAACCCTCCCTTCTTGGGGAGACGTTTGCTGAGAAGTCACCAGTACAAGGACTACTTTCAGTCCTCAGTCTGTAAAGCATAGGCTGGTGTCTGCTGGGGTAGAAGTGGAAATGATGCAATTGGCCTTTCAACTCCAAGCCAACATTCTCACACCTAATAATCATCTAATGGTTGTGCTAGAAAATGATGACATGATGATATCGGATGAGGATAGAAACCCATTTGTTTTCTAGTCAGGTAACTGTTAGTAACCAGGAGTCGATTAAACACAACATCTCATCTCCCTTCACCTTAGAAAAAGACTGTCCATACTTTTTGAGAATCAGGAATCAAGAATGGTCTCTCAATTAAGATGAGAGAAACGTGGTTGGTTGCCTGAAAGGTGATTTCAGTGGGATTGCATCTGACTTCAGAGAAATATGGTGTGTGATGCCACCTGATTCTCAAAGAAGCAAAGTTAAAAAGCAAATTTTGAAATTACGTGAAGATTCAGACTTGTTTTGTAGCAATCAAGTCAGCAATTAATTATGAAAGATAGCAAATGAATAAAATGTTCAAATATCACACAGAATCACTGCTTAATGCTTTGAGAAGCGAAAAGTTACCTAATACTAAGTAGATGGCAATAAATCTTGACACAATTGTCAGTTGACGACAGTAGTCAATTAGAGAATGTTTGACTAGAAAGTAGAAATCCAACAGTAGCAGGGTAAAGTTTCACAATCCAATTAAGTTGGACAGTGAAATGCGCTTTTGAAATATTTAATCACTGTTTCTTTTACTGTTCATTAATTGGATTTCTATTCTTATTATGAAACTTTAATTTAAATCCAGAGTTTTTTTCAAAGATTGGAAAATATATCCTTCATTTGCTATTCACATCATATAATGGGTTATGGGGGCTCCTGAAATTGATTTGCAGCTTATCTTACAAACAAAATACATGACTGGAAGAACTCTGACCCTCCATGAAATGAAATGAAGTATTGCTGCAAACACAGTCAGCAGTTAGAGAGAGGCCTCTGGCACAGTGGTTACGTAATTGGATAAGCAATGCAGCAGCTGAGGTTAATGCTTTGGGGATGCGGATTCAAATCGTGCCGTGGTGTTCGATTGGCTTGGAGTTGAAAGGCCAATTAATAAATCTGTAATTTAAATCTAGTTGATGGCCAAGCTGTTTTTTGATTGTTGGAAAAACCTTCTGGTTCACTATTGCCCATTAGGGTTGGAAAGAAGTGGAGACAAAGTCCTGCCTTCATATTCAGAATACCCTCCACTGTGCTGAGTGGTACTTTTGAAGATCTTGACCCCTCAAGAGGGGCCTCTTGGTTCGAGATCGGTCAAAAGAATCGACAAATGCAGACTGTTCAAAAAGCAAGGGTCATTAGTTTATTGAATTAAGGTACCTTAACGCAATTCTATCCAGCAACACAGAGGTTGAAGCTTCTGTGTTCCGTGGGCAAGTTGCGCAATTACATTTGAAAATTACACATTATTTATGTTTGTTTTAAGAAACAGTACAGTCTTAATTACAAGAAAGATCAATCACATATAATAAGGTGACGTGATTTACAGCAAGTTAATCCATTGATATTTCCTGGGAAAGGGTTCTTAATTACAAGAAAAGTCCAATCAACTGTAATATGGTGACATGATTGACAACAGGCTAATCCAATGGAATTCTTTGGAAAAGATATCATATTTACGTAAATTGTCATGCCATGTATCAGTTCAAAGTTAGTTCAAATGGTCAATTAATGTGTCAGTATTCAATTTATGAAAACTCTATTGTCCTCTTATCTTTGTATTTCAGCTTAATTCTGCAAATCAGTAGTACAGGTTCACAAGCCATTTTATAGCATTCTTTTGAATCGAGAAACCATTTTGTGTTAAATAAAAATCTTCACATACTTGTTGCCTAAATTCAAATTTTAGATCCTCATTATCACCATGCTAAATGGGACAGACTTTGAGCAGATATAACAACTCAAGACACTTGTGGGCCGCAAAGTACCATGGGCTATCAACAGCAGCAGAAGTATAAACGAGCACAATCTGCTACCTCAAGACCCAGCATATCCCCCACTCAGTCATCATGATCAAGTCAGAGGATCAACTCTGGTTCATGGAGAGTGCAGGAGGGCATGTCAGGACCAGCATAAATGAGCTTCGTATCTGGTGAACCTACCAAGCAGGACTACTTGTGTGCCAAACAGCATAAGCTATTGGTCAGAGTATTGAGTACAGGTGTTGGGAGGTCATGTTGCGGTTGCACAGGACATAGGTGAGGCCACTTTTGGAATATTGCATGCAATTCTCGTCTCCTTCCTATTGTAAAACTTGAAAGGGTTGAAAAAAGATTTACAAGGATGTTGCCAGGGTTGGTGGATTTGAGCTATAGGGAGAAATTGAATAGGCTGGGGCTGTTTTCTCTGGAGCGTCAGAGGCTGAGGGGTGACCTTATAGAGGTTTATAAAATCATGAGGGGCATGAATAGGATAAAATAAACTTTTCCCTGAGGCGGGGGAGTCCAGAACTAGAGGGCATAGGTTTAGGGTGAGAGGAGAAAGATATAAAAGAGACCTAAGGGGCAACTTTTTCACGCAGAGGGTGGTACAATTGCCACATTTAAAAGGCACATCTGAATGGGTAAATGAATGGAAGGCTTTTGGAGGATATGGGCCGGATGCTGGCAGGTGGGACTAAGTTGGGTTGGGATTCCAAACGGTATGGACAGGTTGAACCGAAGATCTGTTTGCATGCTGTACATCTCTATGCCTCTATGATAAGCAGAGCTAAATGATCCCGCAACCAATGGATCAGATATAAGCTCTGCAGTCATGTCACATCCAGTTGTAAATGGTGGTGGACAATTAAACAATTCACTGGAGAAGGAGGCTCCTCAAATATCCCCATTCTCAATGATGGAAAAGTCCAATACATCAATGGAAAAGATAAGTCTGAAGCATTCACAGCAATCTTCAGCCAGAAGTGCCAAGTGGATGATCCATCTTGGGCTCCTCCAGTGGTCCCCAGCATCGCCAAAATCGAGTCTTCAGCCAATTTGATTTACTCCAGATAATATCAAGAAATAGTTGGGGAGACTGCAAAGACTATGGGCCATAACAATATTCTGGCAGTGGTACTGGAGACTTGTACTCTATAACTTGCTACTCCCCCAGCCAAGTTTTTCCAGTACAGTTACAACATTGGCTCACAATGATGTGGAAAACTCCCCAGGTGTGTTTTGCGCACAAAAAGCAGGACAAATCCAACCTGGCCAATTACCACCCCTTCAGTCTACTCTCGATCATTAATAAAGTGATGAAAGGTGTCATCAACAGTGCTATCAAGAAGACCCTGCTCAACAATAACCTGCTCGGTGATGCCCAGTTTAGGTTCTGCCAGGGCCACTCAGCACCTGACGTTATTACAGCCTTGGTTCAAACATGAACAAAACAGTTAAAGAATTTCAGATGTGAGGTGAGAGTGACAGCCTTGACATCAAGGCTGCATTTGACCAAGTGTGGCATCAAGGAACCCAAGTAAAACTGGAATCAACGGGTTTCAGGGGGCAATCTCTCCATTGGCTGGAGTCATACCTGGCACATAGGGAAGATAATCATGGTTGTTAGAGGTCAGTTATCTCATTTTCAGGATATCTCTGCAAGAGTTCCTCGGAGTAGTGTCTTCGACCCAATCATCTTCAGTTGCTTCATCAATAACTTCCCCTCCAGTATAAGGTCAGAAGTGGAGATGTTTGTAGGTGATTGTGCAATGTTCAGCATCATTTGTGACTCCTCCAGGTACTGAAATAATCCATCTTCAAATGCAACAAGATTGAACAATACTCAGACTTCTGCTGACAAGAGACGAATAACATTCGAGCCACACAAATGCTAGATAATGAGTACCTCCAATAAGATACAATCTAACCACCACCCCTTGACTTTCAATCAGTGTTACAATTGGTGTATTCTCCCACTACCAACATCCTTGAGGTGTACCATTGACCAGAAACTCAATTGGATTCACCCCATAAACACAGTGGCTACAACAGCAGGCCAGAAGCAAGGAATACTGTGGCAAGTAACTCACTTGTTGATTCCCCAAAGCCTGTCCACCACCTCCAAGGCACAAGCCAGGAGTGTGATGGAATACACCTCACTTGCCTGATGATGAAAGGCTTTTGCCCGAAACGTTGATTTTGCTGCTCGTCGGAAGCTGCCTGAATTGCTGTGCTCTTCCAGCACCACTGATCCAGAATCTGGTTTCCAGCATCTGCAGTCATTGTTTTTACCTACCTGATGGGTGCATCACCAACAACACTGAAGGAGCTTGAAACTGTCCAGGACTAAGCAGCCCACTTGATTGACATCATATCCACAAAAAAACTACTCCCTTCTCCACTGACACTCAATAACAGCAGTGCATATCATCCACAAAATTCACTGCAGAAATTCACCAAGACGACTTAGACAGCACCTTCCAAACCCATGACCACTTCCATCTGGAAGGACAAGAACAGCACTATCACCTACAAAATCCCCTCCAAGTCACAATCCATCCTGACTTGGAAGTATATCACCAATCCTTCTTTGTGGCTGTGTTAAAATCCTGGAATTTCCTCCTTAAGGGCATTGTGGGTCAACCACCACCTCAAGGGCAACTAGGGTTAGGTAATAAATGCTGGCCAGCCAGTGACACCCACATCCCAGGAGTGAATTAAAAAGAAACGAGGCCAAACTTATCTAGACTGGTGTAACTCAAGAGATGTATCAACGTGGTTGAATCTGGCAAGCTGTATCAAAGGACCACAGAGTAATGAATAAGGGATGAAACTGGACAGATTATCTACTGTTGATCCCAGTAAGAGAAACAACAATGACATACCTAGCCCTGTCAACACTTCAAATCCCTCCTGATTAATTTATTGGGGGTTTAGTTTGTGCCAACATTGAGAGAGCTGTCCCACAGACTAGCTAATCTGATATTATCTGAAAGGTGAAATTATGAGAGTATGACCACGTCCCAGACTCTGCCATTATTATTCCTAGCATTTCTTGTGTAACTGGCAGGAAAGCTGAAGCAATGGTGTACAGTCAGGAGAGAGTTGCCCTGGAAGTCCTCAACATTGACTGCAGACCCCTTGAAATCTCACTGCATCAGGTCAGACATGGGCAAGAAAATCTTCTGTTGATAATTATCTACCACACCCCCTCAGCTGAAGCTTCATGTTCAATGGCACCTGGAAGAAGCACTGAGGCCGACAAATATTCAGAACGTATTCTTGATGTGAGAGTTTAGTGTCCTTCATGAAGAGTAGCTTGTGGCCCTGACCACAGACTGAAAGTGCAACCCAATAGATGAGCAGGAGGAGGCTATTCAGTCCTGCATACATGTCCCACCATTAGATAAGATCATGACTGATCTGATTGTGGCCTCTGTTTTCCTGTCTATCCACCATATCTGCTGACTCCTCAACAATATCTAACTCAACTTTAAAATATCCTGTGATTCGGGCTCTACTCCTTTCTGTGGAAGAGAATCTCACAGACTAGTAATCCTCTGAATGAAAAGATTTCCCTACATTTCTGCTTTAGTGAGAGACCCCCTATCTGTGAGTTGTAACTAATTCTGGATTCCTGGAATGTGGATACATCAACCCAAATCTTGTGAAGGCAGTCATCAACATTGGATTGCTGTTCTCACACCTACTTTTATACCTTGTACCTGCCTGGCTCAGTATCTGACACCTGAGCTCTCATATGTGCAATGCACCCTAAATCAAGCTGTATCCTCAGAATTTAGATTAGATTAGATTAGATTACTTTACAGTGTGGAAACAGGCCCTTCGGCCCAACAATTCCACACCGACCCGCCGAAGCGCAAACCACCCATACCCCGACATTAACCCCTTACCTCACACTATGGGCAATTTAGCATGGCCAATTCACCTGACCTGCACATCTTTGGACTGTGGGAGGAAACCGGAGCACCCGGAGGAAACCTACGCAGACACGGGGAGAATGTGCAAACTCCACACAGTCAGTTGCCTGAGGCGGGAATTGAACCCGAGTCTCTGGCGCTGTGAGGCTGTGAGAATGTGAGATAGTAGGAGTAAACCATTCCATACTTATCTTTTTGCAGCAGTATAGATCATATTCTGGTGGATTTATTCATTCACTGACACACTTAACAGCTGTTGGACAGTTATGTTGGAAGATGTGAGATTATGCATTTTGCCTTGGGAATAGAGGAGCTGAATATTACTTTAAAGCTGAAAGCCAAAGAAGAGGATTTGGGAGTCCTCATCCATGAAATACAAATAACTAGCATCCAAGTTCATTGGGTAATTAAGAAGGCTTTATTGCAAATGAAATGGTGTCTAAAATTATGGAGGTTGCTGTGAAATAATATAAAGCATTAAGTTTTCAATCCCTTATCAAAGCATGTATAGAACAGTATTGGAGGTAATTTTCAGAAAATTCACAAGGCTCATTCCTGTTCTGGAGGGGAGGGACAGTCTGATGAGGAGGATTTGAGTAGGTTGGCCTGGGCTCATTGGAATTCAAGAGAATGAGAAGCAACCTGACTGCAATTTACAAGATTCCTAAGGAAATTGACTGGGTAGATGCAGAGTTTTTGTTTCCCCTTGTGGGAGTGTCTAGGACCAGGAGATATTATCTTACAACAAAATTTAAGACACATTTAAGACAGGGAAGACTCCCTCTTCTTTGAGGGAGTGAACCTGTGGAATTCTTTACCATGGAGGACTATCAGGGCTGGGTCATTATGTATACTCAAGGTTAAGAAAGACATAGTTTTTAATCAGTAAGGGAATTAAAGGTCAGGGGAAAAGGCAGGTCAGTAGAGTTGATGATTATCAGATCAGCCATGATCTCATTGAATAGAAGAGCAGACTTGATGGGCCAAATTGCCTCGTTCTGTTCCTGTGTCTTATGATCTTAAAGAGCTTCACAGTGTCTTAGTTAATGAGTTTGAGTTAGTTAAGTGACTAAGAGGATAAAGTGGTGAAGGAGGTAGATAAACTGGATAGGATGGAATTGTAGATTGAATGGGATGGGTTGGGAGTTAGGGTGGTGGGATGGATGGTGTTTCACTGTAACTTAGATTCCAGAGCTGACAGGCCTGTCCTTTTAAGACAGCTACATGATATCCTAACATGTGACATTCTGGTGTAAAGATATTTGTTTTGCTTTCAGTCACTCTCCTTTTTTAATGCAGTCAATGGAGTGTCTTCAGTTGTTAGTCACAGTAATGCACAATTACATTAATATGTATAGAACCCAGATTCACTGTGACATTGTAGTCATCCAAACAATAAACCTCAGGCATGTGTTTCAACAAGAATACAACTCACTCTGGTATATGTTATGTAAACTAACATATAGAAAACTGTAAAAGGTATCACGTGGTTGGAATAGATGTGTGGATCATAGAATCCCTACAGTGTAGAAGCAGGCTATTCAACCACTCGGCCACACTGACCCTCTGAAGGGCATCCCACCCAGACCCACCCCTCTACCTTATCCCTGTAACCCTGCATTCCCTATTGCTAATCCACCTAGCCTACACATCCCTGGATGCAATGGACAATTGAGCATGGCAAAATACATTTTGACAGGTACATGGATAGGGGAGGTTAGAGGGATATGCGCCAAATGTAAGCAAATGGGAATGGTTCAATTTAAGAAACCTGGTCAGCATGGATGAGTTTGGACTGAAGGACCGGTTTCAGTGCTGTATGAATCTCTGACTCTATAACATACCCATTCTCCTCTGTTTAGAAGAAATTATGAAGTAGGAATGTTGGGAGAAAAATAGACTGAAGGTCTCTGGTGACACAGTAATAACAGTGGAAGTAATTAATCTGGACATAAATACCATTTTCAACTTTGATCCTTTATGATTTTTTTCAGTTCTTCCAAGTTGTGATGTTAATTGTAGAATTCCTTTCAGCAAGTGCATCAAGACCTTGAGGTCTTTTCAAAATTAAATTACTCTCAAAGAATGTTGATGCTTGTTAAATTGTTTAAAGTTGTTTTTACATTTAGCAATCAATGTGAACATTTGTGATCATAAACACACAATTAATCAAATTGCTTTTATGCTAATAAAACTTTTTTTAAGTTGCTGAAATGGATTTTTTTTAGAGGATGACAGTTATTCTGCCTGCGAGAAGTACTAACTCAATCCGTATTCCCATATTCCCAGCAGGGAATCTTATCTGAAAATCAAATGTCTTGTATTTAAACAATGAAAAATCAGCGTGGTGGTGTTATCTCTCCCCTTCCATCAGCCGAGAATTGTCCTAGCTTGAGAACAGTTGCTATCTATCTCTACATCCTTAAGCTTCTTGCTTGCAATGCATTTTGGTGAGAAACTGATGTGAAGGATACAAGACCATGCTGTAAGAGGCCAGTAAGGTCAAAAAGAATAAGGTGGAAGACACAAGTTATGATTAGGTCATGTTATGTTTGTGTTTGACAACCCTTTAGATTTGAAAGACAACTGAAGGATGGGCTTGTATAAATTTTCCTTTTTAATAACTTAGTTCATTTTATGTATTCAAGAATCTTGAGTTGACTCCTTTTACTTTCAACTTGTCTCAATTACTTTTCTGACAATCCAACTGTTCCAGAGATACCAGTTGTTGATATCTGTTCATGTTAAAAAAATTTGGTATGTTCTTTATTTACCCTTCTTCATCCTGTTGTCTTGGGGTGTTGCAAGTTTCTTCATCCAAGAATACTGAATGAATGATTGTAGTGGATTTCTTTCCATTTTCTCCACTATAGATTCCCATGGTCTGACAATTCAGTCATTCTGGGCTGCATTAGGAAACAGCTAAGTGCAATGGACAGAACAAAGAATAATAGGGCTTGACAATATTCTTGTTTTTGGACTGAGGATCTGTGAACTGAATTAATTCTCCCTCACCAAATTGTTCCAGTGGAGCTTTAAGATAGTCTCCTAAACAATCTGGAGGACTGTCCAGATTCATCCAAGCCACAAAAAATAAGATGAATTAATTCAACAAATTATCATCAGATCAGCTTCTCCTAAAGATGAGCACAACAATGGAAGGAGTTCATTCATAGTTCTGTAAAGTGAAAAAAAAATCAATAATGTTTTTGATGACACACACTTAAGGTTCTGCTCTTTGGTTCCAAATGCACTGGGAAGGTAGCTGTGGATATAATATGTTTAACCACCATAATCCCAAAACATTGCTGCAGAAGCTCCTCAGGCAGTTACCTTCACCCAACACTTTATTGTACTGCTTTTTCAATAACCATCTTTTCTGTCCCATCCATTCATGCATAATTCGACAGTGTTTGGTTCCATTCCAATTCTTTTGACTACGAAACAATCTATTCTTCTGGATTGGTATTCTTCCAGTGAAGAGTCCATGTTAGGGACTTGTGGAATGAGAAAAAAGCATTCAGGTGTTCTGAGTAGTATTCATAATAAATCAGGAAGAAACAAGAATGCTTCCAACAGGTGGTATGTCGAGACTGGAAGTGAGGAAAATTCTTCAAATGGAAAGATTTTATTGAACCGTGTCAGAATAATCTCTTCAAATGATTGAACAGTAACTAGGTATCTTACAGCCTTAGACTTTTGCAAAGTAACAAATTTCTGAGATGAAACTAGAAGCATTTAGCCTAATAAGTAAAGCAAATGTCATTAAAAATGGAGACATTGCAGAAGTGAGGCAGGAATGTAAATTGAAGATTGGATAAAATGAAGCCATCAAAGGTGAGAAAGAATGATTGTTGATTGGAGAATCACAAGGAAAGTGTGTCTTTGGAACATTAAACCCAGATCTGTCTGTTTCTCAATCTGAAGATTCCTTTTTCTCTCATAATACCTGAAAAGTCAGTTTTTGGCAAACTTCATCATCATGTTCTTTCATTCATTTGATCTGCAGTAGTCTCAGAGTCTATTCAAGCTGACATTTGAAGCACCACTGGAATTTTTGTTTATAAAAAAGTTGTAAATGAAACTCAAAGGACCAACATATAACAGACAGAAACAGAAGACTGAATATAACTGTTTGGTTTTCTTTTAAATGGATGATAGTCAAATAGAAGTGCTCTGTAACACGTTGCTGAAACTGCTGAGAACATGCATGTAAAATTTCGAAAGTAGTCTTTGCCTCTAGATTTACAGCTCCACTTCAAAACCTTAAGTATCTAAATTATATGACACACTCAACCTCATTTTTCTTTATAATCTGGTACTGGAGATTGTTGAAGCAGGAGGCCAGATACATTTTGAATTTCAAAAATAATGCAGAGTTTGAAATGATGGTTCTTATGTCATCTCATGTCATGTGATGGAGTGTACTGATAGACATATTGACTAATCAAATCACGAATTAATCCTCATTAGAGTATTTTGGAAGTGTAAATCATAGACATAAAGCCATATTATGACTTTCAAATGGTTAGCATCATTCTGTATCTGGGACTGAAACAATTACCGCACAGATTGAGGCCATTTCTCCCCTCGAGTCTGCACTGACCCCCTGAAGACTATCTCACCCAAATCACCGCCCCCCGCCCCCCACCCATTACAATGGCTCATCAACCTAATCTGCACATCTTGGCACTGAAAGCAACAAATGCTGGAGATCACAGCAAGTTGGACAGCATCCATGGAGAGAGAGCAAGCTAACATTTTGAGTCTAGATGATTCTTCATCAGAGCTCTAGTCATCTAGACATGAAATGTTAGTTTGCTCTTATTGTTGGTTTCCGTACAGATTCCAGCATCTGCAATAATTTTCTCCTGCACATCTTTAGACTGTGAGATGAAACTGGAGCACTCAGAAGAAACCCACACAAAAACAGAAAGAATGTGCAAACTGCACACAGTTATCCAAGGCTGGAATTGACTCCAGATTCCTGGCGTTGGGAGGCAGCAATGCGAACCACAGAGCCATTGTGCCACCCTGTCCATTATTTCAAACAGATATAAAATATCCCACGGCAGTATTTTGAAGAGGAAGAAGGGAATTCTCCTCATTGTCTTGAATAATACCTATTCCTGAACCAACATTGTGTCAGCTGTGGGTCAGTTGGTAGCATTTTGGCTTCAGGACTTGAGCACAAAAATAAAGATTGACACTCCAGCACCTTTTAAATGCATGTTAAACTGGGACCTTGTCTGCTCTTCAGGTGGATGTGAAAAATCCCATGACATTATCTTGAAGAAGAATGGAAATGTTATCCTCAGTACTTTGGCAAATAGCTGTACCTCAATCAGCACCAAACAATCAGATTATTTGGTGATTAATACATTTTTGGCAGCTTGCTATGTGCAAGTTGGTTGCCATTTTTCCTATATTGTAATGGTAATCATGCTTCTAAAGTGTGTTGTTGCCTGTAGTGTTTTGGGATGTCCTATGGTTCTGAAAGTGATTATATAACTGCTTTTTTTTTTGTATGCCACTGAAACAGATTATCCATTGTCGTATTGCTTTTACACCTTAGTATGAACAATTTGGCTACCACATTTCTTACATGGCTAACCATTTAAAGCAAAAAGAGGGCATTTTGAATTCATACCAGCTGGCGGATGTGTCACTCCTTGTCCACTGTTTCACATGCTGGGGCATATTCTAGTTATTTTTCCAACAAATTGTGGTGCAAATTTGTGTTTGGAGAATCAAGAGGCACAACTATTGAGTTTATGGCATCTGTTGTTGCCTTGACATAAACAGAAAAGGCAACAAGGTGAGTAATCCATTAATCTGTTTTGGTGGAAGCAGAAGCTGTCAGTTTTCTTTTATTCATTCATGGGATGAGGTCATCATTGGTGAGGCCAGCATTCAGTGAACTGGATGAGTTTTGCTGACAATTGACATTGGATTCATGGTCATCAGCAGGCTCTTAACTCTAGACTTTTGTTGGATTCAAACTGCACCATCTGCTGTGGAGGGATTCAAACCCAGGTCCCCAGAATACCCCCTTAGGCTTCAGGATTAACAGTCCAGCAGAAACAGCACTTGGCCATAACCTCCATGTAATTGGATGACCAATGTACTACTAAAGATCTACAACTTATGGGAAATGGTTGTGAAATGATTTACTCATTAATAATAACAAATGAAAATAAGCCTTGCATTATTCTGTCTCCTTTCCTGATTACGCTTCCTTCCCACGGAGAAGAGCGATATGCTTTTGTTTTGAGATTTCTGAAAGGTGACATGGCTTGAGATTTGAAACTAATTCTTCAAGGGACAAGCTGACATTCTATTAAAATAAATTACTGGTCTGAATCTAATTCTTATGAATAACAAGACTTTTCCAGTCTTTTATTCTTCTCCACTTCTTTTTTCCTGCAAAAGACAGTGAGGGAATTCAAAGTGGCAGTACAGCTCATTACCAGAAAGCAGAAAAATAAATTCTGCACTTCCCCATTCTTGGGCGTAAATAGCCGAGCTAAAATGGGATTTAGGAATACCGCAATCAACTCTGCTGCTTTCAATGTGAGCAGTAGGGGGCAAATGTTTTATTTTCTAACATATCTCAATGTGCAATGAAAATGTTAACAGCAGCATACATCTGAAAATAACAGTCGAATCCCATATACAGCAGTTCAGTAATTGGATACAATGGGATTCTAAAGAGACATCTCCACACTCTTGGCATGACTTAAATTGATTTGTTGTTGCAATTTGAACCGTGCTTTAATCATTCCCAATGAGAAATTGATAATCAGCCATCGATTGAATGAGAGTGCAGATGCTGCTGATGAGTAGAATGGGCTAACTGCACCAGTCAGATGGCTGACACATTGAGAGGCCAGTCAGATGTGTGTGTATGTTAGTTAGTTAGTTAGATGGCTTGACCACAATTACACCTCAACTATTGACATTGTGCATCATTTGAAAAAGGAAAAGTTATTTATGTTACAGTTGGAAACGTAAGGCGATTTTGAACATAAACAAAATTGTTAGAGACATTTATTTTGACTTTTTTTCTCACTATTATTAGGCATTAACATCAGGCCAATGAGGTTTTAACTAGATGTTCTTCTATCGCCTACAATGTTGCGGCTGTACAGTACATTGGTTAGGCCACTTGCAGAATATTGCATTCAATTCCGGTCTCCCTGTTTTGAGAAAGATGTTGTGAAACTTGAAAGGGTTCAGAAAAGATTTACAAGGTTGTTACCAGGGTTGAAAGGCTTGAGCTCTCGGGAGAGGCTGAACAGACTGGGGCTAATTTCCCTACAGCATCAGAGGCTGGGAAGGTGACCTTATTGAGGTTTATAAAATCACAAGGGGCATGGATTGGGTGAATAGCTAAGGTCTTTTCCCCAAGGTAGGGGAGTCCAAAACTAGAGGGCATAGGTTTAAAGTGAGAGGGGAAAGATTTAAAAGAGGCAACCCCCTTTTATCTCTCCACCCTTCAGCCACTCTGACTGTATTCCTGATTAAGGGCTTTTGCCCGAAACGTTGATTTTACTGCTCCTCGGATGCTGCCTGAACTGGTGTGCTTTTCCAGCACCGCTAATCCAGAAGCTGGTTTCCAGCATCTGCAGACATTGCTTTTACCTAGTTGATTTCCACACAGAGGGTGGTCCCTGTATGGAATGAGCTACCAGAGGACGTGGTGGAGGCTAGTACAATTACAACATTTAAAAGGCACCTGGGTGGGTATACGAATAGGAAGGGTTTAGAGGGAGAAGGGCCAAATGCTGGCAAACTGGACTAGAATTATTTAGTATATCTGATAGGCATGTAAGAGTTGGACCAAAGGCTCTGTTTCCATGTTGTACACTTCTATGATTCTGTGACTCTATCCAACATGCCCCAAGTGAAGGACATTGTGCTTTCGAGGCAGTCTGTTCTGGTGTAATATCTGAAAACACTTCTTCATGCAAAGGATGGTGGAAACCAAACTGTCCTGAACATCTTGTTGAACCAAAGTCTTTAAAATACTTTAAAATGAGACGGTTAGGTCTTTTAGCAGAAAAGTTTTAAGTTTAATGTAACCAAGACAGTTAAATTAAGTTAGATTGCATTGAAAAGCACTTCTGACTTAGGAAAATGGTGGAACAGGCTTATGATGATGTTGTTTATCAGGCATTATATACGATTTCCTGACATAGCTGACTCACAATAGATTCTTAAGCAAGATAGTGTCTGTGTTGATTCCACTTTTCAGTCTGTAATTTCTAATGCAGACAACATACAAGGCATGTTATACTGAGATTCACGTCAGTCATGATGTAACTGATAAAATGAGTCTGGCATCAGTAAGAGTGGAGACAAATAGAATTCATGTGACATCAATATTAACACAAAGGAGGCATGTGAATATTGTTTATTTGAAGATCTCTGGTGGGTTTACTTATAGTTAAACTGATATACAGTATGTGGTACACAGTCTGCAGACATAGCCTGTACTTCTAATGCTTCAAAACAGAGAGACTATTATCATGTAACATCATCCAGCTTCCTGATTTATTCTCTTGTTCAGCTCTTAAAAGAACATCACATCAAAGCTGATAGCATAACCATCCTTTTCTTCACCCAAGGATACCTCTAATATGCTATAGCTAAAAACCTATTAACATTGGATGATAGCACACTTTTTTTACATACAGATGCAGTTTGGGAAATCTGTAAGTACGGACATTTAAAAGTCCGTATTATCATCTCAGCTGTTTGGCAACTGTGTCAGATCTTTGTTTATTGGAACCTTCTGGAAGTGTGGATTCTACCTTTGGCTGTTCACGGTCTACAGATCTGCATGCATTGTGCCGATCTTTGACCCTGTCAATGTTACGGGGGTATTCTTTCAATCTTATTGTGCACAACTGGAGTATTGTACAATTCCTTGGATTCTGTCCTCCTCAAAGTTGATCTGTAATGTGTTCTGACTTCATAAGACCTGGGCTCACTGCAGGCATTGGATACCTCTGTGAGTCACCATGTTACCAGTGTGGAGTGTGTGACTCTGACATTTAATCCTACTTGTAGCTGAGATAGTTCCACACCTGAAAGCTGGGCACGTACCATCTTCATCCTCCTTTGTTTGTTGAATGTTGGAGAATTTAGATGAGTGGTGGCTTGACAAGATCATTCTCACTTGGCATGGTCTCTGAGGGTGGCATCATCCCATATCCAGAGGTGTAGCGCTGAACTGTTGGATATTGATATGAAAATAGTGTTTCATTGTCCTTAACTTCAGGATGAATGACTTAACGATACAAACTATTCACTTGGTGAAACCATTTGATCTGTGGTTAAAGGAATGGGGATGTCACATGGTTTATACCTCATGAGGTACACTTGTGCCTTAAATGTCTTCCTGTACACTGTGGTTCATTATCAGAAATTATTTCTTCAGGTGCATTGAACAAACAATATGGCTTTGCCATGGATGCGCTCAAGTGTTCTTTTCTTATATGACACTTGGAACTTTGGAGAAAACACTCATGGTCAAAGTGAAGCGGTGTCTATTTACAGTAAATAGATCATTGTTAATTTTGGACCAAAGAAGTGGTGGAAACTAATGTGGGTATCGAGGCTTTCCGTGTTGCTGTGGTTGATAGCTTTGCTCAGCTTCACAAACTTAACAAAGCCACCATTAATCCCTGATTATCTCTCTCATCTGCTCTAATTTACTTATTTAGTTATTCACTTGTTATTTATGACAAGATGTCCAAACAGAGAGGTTCAGGCACATGTACTTATTCTACCTTGAAGGTGTGCCTCTCAATATATCAAGCTCATTTGGCATGTTGAGGTGAGGCACGGATGCTGAAGCCAGCTCCCTGTATTCCAACCAGAAGTTATTTTGGTCTGTAGTGTTCTTGTCAGTGGTTTGTGCCAGATCCTTTCCAGTGGTTTGTGATCAATTTCCACAGTGAATTTGGATTACCAAAAAGTTATTAATGAAATCTTGCGATACCGAATAATAGAGCAATTGCTATGCAATCAATGTTGAAATAAATGGATTGGGCTTCAACGAACTTCTGGGTCCACATTGTCCCCGTATCTGCATTGTTTTCTTCTGGGTGTTCCGGTTTAGGTGAATTGGCCATGCTAAATTACCCATAGTGTCCAGGAATGTGCAGGCTGTTTGGATTAGCCATTGGAAATGCAGGGTTACAGGGTTAGGGTAGCGGGTGGGATACTCTTTGTAGGGTCGGTGTGGAC
Organism: Chiloscyllium plagiosum; assembly: GCF_037043375.1. Lineage (NCBI taxonomy): Eukaryota > Metazoa > Chordata > Chondrichthyes > Orectolobiformes > Hemiscylliidae > Chiloscyllium > Chiloscyllium plagiosum. The sequence goes on from NW_028270141.1 coordinate 33,365,839, forward strand.
TCGATAGGCCAAATGGCTTGATCTCACACTGTAGGGATTCTATACTTTCATGAGAGTGTCACACTTCAAGTACTCCAAAGTAGGATGGAGTATGAGATCTTTATATCCTGAGGTCATATGCTATGGCATAACCTTTTCATGGGCATGTATCCTCAACCACACTTTGAGGCATATCACAACAAGGACCAGCCATACAAATAGTGTAGATCAAAGGCTAGAAATTCTGCAATGAGTGACCTGTCACCCTACAACCTGTTTATCATCGACAAGGCACAAGTCAGGAATGATGTAAAAAAACAACTTTCATTTTGCCTGGAAAAGTGCAGTCCAAGAACACTCAAGCTTGGAACAATTCAGGATGAAGCAGGCTGCTGATTGGCACCACATCTACCACAGTAAACATTCATTCCCTTTGCATTGACATACAACGGCAGCAGTATATACCACCTGTGGATGGACTTCACTAACTCACCAAGGCTCCTCTGACATGTACCAATGAGAATGATGTATTGGAACGCTACCACACTCAAGTTCCCCTCCAAGCCTCACATCTTTCTGCCTCAGAACTATATCATTGTTTCTTAACTGTTGCTGAGTTAAAATGTTCCCAATCCCTTCCTAACAGCACTGCATATGTCCGTACACCAGTAGTTCTACAGCTGTTCAGGAAGGATGCTCATCACCACCTTCTCAAATGCATTAATGGATGGAGCATAAATGTTGGCCGAGCTAGTGACTTTCACATCTCATCAATCCAAAAAAAGATGCAGAACCTACATCATTAAAGTTTTGATCACATCATTAAATGTTGCCTTCATCCATTGTTTGTTTGTTAATGCTATTTGAGACGTTTGCTGGACAGAGGGTTCAATATTCTTCAGCAGTGACACAATATCAAACAAACTAATGGCATTGTTTTCATAAGATAACTCGCAAACATTTCACTATACATTTCAATTTAAATTTTAACATGGCTGTTGTGAATGTCTGTATTAAATCTAATCGGCGTAGCAAAGGCTCATGTTGCACTTAAACAACCACCCAACAGATTTGAATTGGATTCATAAGGTTTTACTAAATATTGCTGCTAAATCCAGAGTGTTTGTTGCTATGGTTACGATTTCATTACACACCAGCCTTTTTTTTAATGGAATAGCTCACTGAATTATTTTATGAAATTTCCAAGGTGGAGATTATGCCATTTACAATCGAGGTTTGCAGTTGCAAGTATCCACACGTCGGTATGCAATCTTTCTTCAATTTTGCCTTTCAGAATCATAATATCACGTAGATCTCCTTAATGTGTTAACTGATTAGTCGAAATCATGGAGCAATCTTTGCAACAATTTAAATGGTCTTTGTAATTCCATGCCAAACTTAATTTCAATTATGTGCGATTATGAAAATCCTGAATAATAATCCTGTACAGTTCAGTTTGGATTCCAAGCTTTCAACACTTGTAATGAGGAAATTAGGGAGGTGTGGGTCAGACTGCTCTTACAATTGGAGCAGATTAACAGCCGTGAGTTTTAAATATCTTTCCATTATTTTCTCACATAATCTTCAAGCATAAGGTTTTCTTATTCAGCATGGTAATTGATTTTTAACTGAACTATGAGACCAGACCTGATGTTCAGATATTATGTCGAATTTGTGTAATGCCTCTTTCAGAGCTGTTTGTTAGCAGCACCAAAGTCAATGATTCTCTGAATTTATGAAATCTATAGGTGTATTCTCTTTCCCTTGTTGCCTTGCTACAGTCATTTCTATATTGGGTCCCGATACCTGGTATGTTACTGCTAAGATTGAATAGTTTCTCATCTCTCCTGTGTTCTAGAGGTAAGTGGATGTTATTTGTATCCTTGGTGAGGTGATGCAAATACCTTTTCAATTAATCAGCCTGTTCCTTCATTCCATAAACATTTTTAAAAAAAATCTTTTTGGGCATGAAGGTTTAAGCATCATCACAAAGTGGTTGATGGTCTTGCTGGCCAGATGCGACATAGAGTGAGTAGGACAGAGTAATTGAGGTGATAAGAACAGGTGAGGGAAGATGCTGAATGCAGCAGTGAGAGAGGAGGATCTTGAGCCTATGCTGGAGGTGTGCGCTGTCCCAAAGAGATGACCTGTCCACCTCCACTTACCCTTATGCACCTGGATAAGTCTTTGACCTTATTGCAGAATTTCTGGGCATTCTTCCAGAGCGTGGAGACTGCACTGACCCTGGTGGCACCCTCTGAATGGGCTGGCAGGGCCTGGCATTTTTACTTCCTCTGCCAGTCATGAGGGAAGGGGATAGTTGTTTTCTGCACCATAACTTCCACCAGGAGCTGCCTGTCCACAAAGCAGAGTGTCAGTTTCCCCTCATCTCTCTCATGTCCAGGCAAACAAACCAACAGAGAGTAGGCAGCTCTGAACTGCGAGGGTTTGGCTGATGCATGACTGCCTTTGAAGTATGGCACCGGCCTCAGGGATCCTGGGATGTCCTAGCAGTGGTGAGTATTTCTACCAATGGCAAGTGGGAAGATATGGGAAGACGAGCATAGGTTTTTGATACATTTGTGGAGATACTGTGAGAACACTTGTGTTAGAGCTTGTAAAGAGAAACCCTCTATGAAACATGCTAAAAATATCACTTAGCTGATTTCTCTTATGATTCAGTCCTAAGTTTCAATGAAGTCACCTTGTATTCTTCTCAGCTTCAGTGGATACAGTCCCACCCTGTTAAAGATAACCCAGACATTCAGTAATTATCTGGTGAACAGTCTCTGAACTGTACCCAACATCTTTACAGCATGGTGGCTCAGTGGCTAGTGGTGCTGCCACACAGTGCCAGAGATCCAGGTTTGGGTGACTGTCTGTGTGGAGCTTGCACATTCTCCCCTGATCTGCATGGGTTTCCTCTGGATCCTCCAATTTCCCTGCACAGTCCAAAGATGTGCAGGTTAGGTGGATTGACCTTATTGCATTGTCCATAGTGTCCATGGATGTGCAGGCCAGGTGGATTAGCCTTGGGAAATGTCGGGTTACAGGGATAAGTCTGAATGGAATGCTCTTTAGAGGGTTGGAGTGGATTCAGTTGGCTGAATGGCCTGCTCACACACTGCAGAGATTCTGTGATTTATATCCTTATATAATTTGACAAAAACGGTTCGTAATAATGAATAAGATGTAGGCCCGTGCAGGCGTCTGACTGTATCTGCAGAACAGGAGAAGCCTTCTCAAAAGCTGTTTCTATATCATCAAAGAATAGATTAATACTTTTATTCAGTGTAACTTCAGGTCAGATTGAATTTATGATCTAACTGTACACAGCCATCTTCATCTATGTCTATAAAATATTTTACTTGAGTGGATAGTCAGGGTTGATTTACAATACTGTCAGACGATAGAGGACTTGATATGACAATGTGAACTGTCATCAAAGTGTTGAAGTGGGTTTTTAAATCACCTTTGAATTCAGCTCCTTACAGCTAGTGTAATCACCGCTTCCTAAACAATATTGAATAATATTACATAATATTCTCTATTTACTAAAATCTGTCCCTATTTGTAGCAGTCATTGGAAAGTAAGCAAGTGTTTATGCAATCATTTCATTGGAAGGGTTAGCTGAACCTTAACTGAGATCATACTATGGCTGGTGATCTGAATAAATAATGTTGTGATATGAGAAAGAATTTACATTGGTGTACTGTAGTGGCTTTCAAATCCTCAGGATGTCTCAAAGCACTTCAAAGCCAAAAAATCTCTTTTGAAGTATAGTCAGGCACAGCAGGCAATTTGCACATGACAGGATCTCACAAACAACCGTGTGGTGAATAATCAATTGATCTGGATGGGCTCCCTGGAAAGTGAGATCGAATGCTAAGCATTACGTTTGTCATATCACCTTATCACATCCAACATTCTTCTCACTGCTTACAATGGTAGTTTCTCAGAAAAATCACAAAGACTGCATTATTTTTCTGTCCCCAGTGCACGCTCAAATTTATAAGACCGATGCCTAAACCTTCTAGCCTAAGGGTATTTTGCTATTATATTAATGAACACTAGGTCAATATCATGATATTATAACCCATTTGAAACTCTTTTCCCAAAAGATCTGGGCTGGGAATATCAATCTTTTATCGTTATGCATCTCCAAACTTTAGCACAGACACTCAGGACTTAGTCATCCAAATCAGGGTTTGCTCTAACCTGATAAGTTGCTTTCTGTCTATTTAGCACTGTTGCTGTTCGAGTTAGTACATTATGCTCACCTAGTTCTGTAGGATCTGCAATAGATATAATGATGCCATGAAATAATGTCATAGTGTCACTAATTGTATCATTTATATGCATAAAAATAAATGCCTTGAGTCACATCCGTGTTCAAAATTTTCAAATTGTAGCTGTTGCAGGATAGGTCGAGTGAATCCTTAGAAGAGTATAAAGGCAGTAGGAGTATACTTAAGAGGGAAATTAGGAGGGCAAAAAGGGGACATGACATAGCTTTGGCAAATAGAATTAAGGAGAATCCAAAGAGTTTTTACAAATTCATTGAGGACAAAAGGGTAACTAGGGAGAGAATAGGGGCCCGCATCTAAGGAGTGGGAGAATCGACGTTTCGGGCATGAGCCCTTCTTCAGGAATGAGGAGAGTGTGCCAAGCAGGCTAAGATAAAAGGTAGGGAGGAGGGACTTGGGGGAGGGGCGTTGGAAATGCAATAGGTGGAAGGAGGTTAAGGTGAGGGTGATAGGCCGGAGTGTGGGTGGGGGCGGAGAGGTCAGGAAGAAGATTGCAGTTAGGAAGGTGGCCGATGTGGCCTCCTCTATATTGGGGGCACCCGATGTGGCCTTCTCCATATTGGGGTCATTTACTGCATCCGCTGCACCCGATGTGGCCTCCTCTATATTGGGGAGACAGGCCGCCTACTTGCGGAACATTTCAGAGAACACCTCTGGAACACCTCTGAGCCAACCCAACCACCACGTGGCTCAACACTTCAACTCCCCCTCCCACTCCACCAAGGACATGCAGGTCCTTGGACTCCTCCATCGCCAGACCATAGCAACACGACGGCTGGAGGAAGAGCGCCTCATCTTCCGCCTAGGAACCCTCCAACCACAAGGGATGAACTCCGATTTCTCCAGTTTCCTCATTTCCCCTCCCCCCACCTTGTCTCAGTCCCATCCATTGAACTCAGCACCACCTGCTGCGCTTTTCCAGCAACACATTTTCAGCTCTGATCTCCAGCATCTGCAGTCCTCACTTTCTCCTAGAGAATAGGGGCCCCTCAAAAATCAGCAAGCGGCCTTTGTGTGGAGCCGCAGAAAATGGGGGAGATACTAAACAAGTATTTTGCAACAGTATTTACTGTTGAAAAGGATATGGAAGATATAGAATGTAGGAAAATAGGTGGTGACATCTTGAAAAATGTCCATATTACAAAGAAGAAAGTGCTGGTTGTCTTGAAACACAGAAAGGTGGATAAATCCCAGGACCTGATCAGGTGTACCCTAGAACTCTGTGGGAAGCTAGAGAAATGATTACTGGGCCTCTTGCTGAGATATTTGTGTCATTGATAATCATTGGTGAGGTGTCGGAAGACTGGAGGTTGGCTAACGTGGTGCCACTGTTTAAGAAGGGTGGTAAGGATAGACCAGTGAGCCCGACGACGGTGATGGGCAAGTTGTTGGAGGGAATCCTGAGGGACAGGATGCACATGTATTTGGAAAGGCAAGGACCGATTAGGTATAGTCAACATGGCTTTTTGCGTGGGAAATCATGTCTCATAAACTTGATTGAGTTTTTTGAAGAAGTAACTAAGAGGATTGATGAGGGCAGAGCAGTAGATATGATCTATATGGACTTCAGTAAGGCGTTCAACAAGGTTCCTCATGGGAGACTGGTTAGCAAGGTTAGATCTCATGGAATACAGGGAGAACTAGCCATTTGGATACAGAACTGGCTCAAAGGTAGAAGAGAGAGGGTGATGGTGGAGGGTTTGTTTTCATACTGGAGTCCTGTGACCTGTGGAGTGCCACAAGGATCGGTGGTGGGTCCACTACTTTTCATCATTTATATAAATGATTTGGATGCGTGCATAAGAGGTATATTTAGTAAGTTTGCAGATGACACCAAAATTGGAAGTGTAGTGGACAGTGAAGAAGATTACCTCCAGATTACAATGGGATCTTGATCAGACGGGTCAATGGACTGAGAAATGGCAGATGGAGTTTAATTTAGATAAATGCGAGGTGCTGCATTTTGGGAAAGTAAATCCTAGCAGGACTTATACTCAATGTTAAGGTCCTAGGGAGTGTTGCTGAATAGAGAGACCTTGAAGTGCAGGTTCATAGCTCCTTGAAAGTGGAGTCGCAGGTAGATAGGATAGTGAAGGAGGTGTTTGGTATGCTTTCCTTTACTGGTCAGAGTATTGAGTACATGAGTTGGGAGGTCATGTTGCGGCTGTACAGGACATTGGTTAGTCCACTATTGGAATTTTGTGTGCAATTCTGGTCTCCTTCCTATCGGAAAGATGTTGTGAAACTTGAAAGGGTTCAGAAAAGATTTACAAGGATGTTGCCAGGGTTGGAGGATTTGAGCTAAAGGGAGAGGCTGAACAGGCTGGAGCTGTTTTCCTGAAGTGTTGGAAACTGAGGGATGACGTATAGAGGTTTCTAAAATCATGAGGGGCATAGATAGGATAAGTGGACAAAGTTTTTTTTTTCGCTAGGATGGGGGGGGTTCCAGAACTAGAGGGCATAGGTTTAGGGTAAGAGAGAAAAGATACAAAAGAGACCTAAGGGGCAACCTTTTCACACAGAAGGTGGTACATGTATGGAATGAGCTGCCAGAGGAAGTTGTGGAGGCTCTTACAATTGCAACATTTAAGAGGCATTTGGATGGGAATATGAATAGGAAGGATTTGGAGGGATATGGGCCGGGTGCTGGCAGGTGGGACTAGATTGGGTTGGGATATCTGGTTGGCGTGGACGGGTTGGACTGAAGGGTCTGTTTCTGTGCTGTTCATCTCTATGACTCTATGAATAGAAAAAGCCTGTGGATTGTTATTTGGATGTCCCTGAACTGACCGTTTCTCCCCAACCCTCCTCCCCGTAACATGGAAGATGTCCATGCACCTTCAACTGCAATAAAAAAGCTTTGTTGCAGCACTTTCTAATTCAATGCAGTTGTACTTAATATAGTGTAATACACCCTCCCCCCGCTGCGTGAAAATATTGCTCCTTAGATCCGTCCCTTTTTATGTCTTTCCTTTCTCACCTGAAGCCGATGCTGTCTAGTTTTGGAGTCCTCCACCTGGGGGAGTATCCAATTTAAGTTATTAAACAATGACCCTTGCAAATAATGCTTAATGAGTACTTCACATGCATAAAACTTTCTTCAGAGCATTATAATGTTGAAAACATTTAGCATTTAAAAAAAAACCTCTTAAAATGGTGGATAAGACATATCAAACTAAGTATGAAATCTTCATCTGGTATTATTGTTCATTGTATTTTCTGAACTTCAGTGTTAAGATCATCCTGTGTACTTCGTTTATACCTCAGTCACTGCCACCATCTCCTGATGGTTTCTATTTCAACAGAATGATTTTTTTTGAAGCATCACACAATATGCATTTACAAAAGGCACATTTCTACGAGAACCATAATTCCACATGCTAGCAAATTAGTAATTCTAATTCAGGAAAAACCTCATTATTGGGGTAATCCCTTCATGCTTATTTGTTAATGCATTTTACAGATCAGTTGGAATTATTTAGTCAGAAGAGATATTTACCTTGGCACGGTGTTGGAAATGACAGCATCGTCCACATTCATTTATTCTGTTATGTTTATAGCTGGATTACAAGCATTTTCTCTTTAGTTTGCTTACTCACACATAATTTGGGATCAACTAATTTGTTCAGCTCTTCTTGTTTGCTACCCAGTATTTAAAAGAAGGGTTACTGTACCCAAAACATGAACTCTGCTTTCTCTTCTTTTGGTCCATTGTCTTCAGCCCCCATCACAAACTCTATTCCACAGCCATCCATTTCCATCTCCAGTCAATGTCAGAGGATAAAGCAGACTTGGTATCCAATGACACTAGCCTTGGCTCTCAACTCGATGTTCTTTCCATTACAAAGACCATATATTGCCCATCCCCACTCTTGCCTCAACTCATTGATACTGAAACCCTTATCTATGCGTCTAGTAACCCTAATCTCAGCTACTTGAATGCCTTTTTGCTGATCTACCAGCCTCCACAAACTGTGAACTTCATTTTATCCAATTTACTGGTGCCTGTATGTTGACTTACACTAAGTCCTTTTAATTCATCACTGCTAAATTCACTGACCTGTGTTGGTTCTCAGTTCAACAAATACTTCAAACATAAAATTCTCAACTTTCTGTTCAAATCCCACCAAAGTCTTCCACTTCTATACAGTCACATATAACTTTTGAGAGCTCTGAATTTCACAAGTTTCCCTATTGTACATTGGCACTTTTTCATTCTCTCCACAATTGGTGGCTCTGTCTTCAGTTGCCAAGATCCAATAGTCCATCATACCTCTCTCAGCTTCTCTGAAATTTTATCTCTCCTTCTTCCCTTCAAACGTTGCTAAATATCTAACTCTCTGATCAAGCTTTTGACTACCTTCCCTAACATATAGTTCTGTGGCTTAGTGCTAAATGTTGTCTGATAAACCTCCAGTGAAGTGCAATGGGATATTGTCATATGGTAAATATGCCACATAAATGTAAGTGGTTGTTGTTGTGATTTTAGTGGTTCTTTTGCTTTCTTGACACCATATTATTTCTAATTAATGATTTGCAGTAATTCCTGAAGGTTAATTTGAGAATTCAATATAGTATTCGAGTACTTGATGAACAAGGTTTGTGGTCTTTGAGGTTGAGCTTTAACTAATCCACTGTCCCCAGGCGCTTTCTGATGCTATTGTTATGTGAGATTTGCATTTCAGGAACTTCACTCCTGTATTGCTGAGAGACATCTGATGTGCAAAGCTATGCAAAGGGACTTGATATTTATTGTACTTATCCAAACAAAATAAAAAACGCTCACTCTCAGGTTCAGATAGACTCTATTGCAGCGGAAGTAAGTCATGAGTTGGAAGGGTTGATTTGGTCATTTCAAATCCAGTAAAAGTCAGTGGTATCTGGATCTTGTAGACTGTTTCTACCAGTCCTTATGTGAAATGATGTAAAAGCAATTTATGTTCCTGAACCAACAGCTACTGGATTGTTTCTTAAAACATGACTTCTGGCATAGAGAGAGAGAGAGGGGGAGAGAAAGAGACAGATAGAGACAGAGAGCGAGAGAGAGAGAAAGATACAGACAGACCGAGCGAGAGATAAAGATACAGACAGACAGCGAGAGAGAGAGAAAGAGACAGATAGAGACACAGAGAGAGAGAAAGAAAGAGACAGAGAGAGAGTGAGAGAGATACAGACAGAGAGTGAGAGAGAGAGAGCGCGAAAGAGACAGATAGAGAGAGAGAAAGAGAGAGGCAGATAGAGAGAGAGAAGGAGACAGATAGAGACAGAGAGATAGAGACAGAGACAGAGACAGCCAATGAGAGATATATATATATAGATAGCTAGATAGATAGATAAATTTCAGGTTCATGGTGTGCACATGATTAGATTAAAGTGTTCCTTTTTCAGCAAGAGTCTTTCACCTCAGGTGAATGCAGGTAATTGCTTGGTCCATATCTAGCTGATCATGTAGGTTGTCTGGATATTTTCTGAAATGATCAGAAGCTGGGCGGTTTATATTCCTCTAAGGCTATTGTCTCTGATAGGTTTTATTTAGATAATTGAGCTCTTCTTACAATAGGTTTGATTTCTGCCGACAGGGTACAGCTGTGTTAGCATTCAACTTTCTTAAAATTGCTGTTTTAAGTTGTTAAAATGCTGCTGTTCATCTTTTAAAACAAAGTTGCTGGTTTCAGTCCAATAGATGCCTAAAATCATTTTTTAATCAAAAGCCATGAATTAGTAACAATTGGCATTTTATACTCAAAAGTGCTGGAGAAGCTCAGTAGGTCTGGCAGCATCAATAGGGAGAAAAGCAGTATTAACATTTCCAGTCCAATGATTGTTCTTTGGAAGTCAACTTTTATTTCAGATCTCCCATTTGCTTTATTCTCTCAGTTTGATTCCTCCCTTTCTGTTTTTGTCTCCTATTGTTTTGTTTGCTGTCACTTTTATTTTTTGTTTCTGGTCTTGTTATTAATATCTTTAATGTCTAACATCTAAATATCTCTTCAAAATAACTGCACAAAAGTGGTATGCTGTCACCAAGTCAAATTTTATTTACACGTGCACACAATACATGAACTCTGACCAGCCAGCTCAAAGCCATTCCTTCGACTGAGGAGACCTTCTGAATCTCTTGTTTATATCTGTTAGCCGGGGTTCAGGTTAACAGCCCCAATAAAGGATCGCATAGTCAGAGAAATCTACCTAAACCTGGTTCCAATCACTACATTATCCAACAAATTTATTTTTTGCTTACTTTCTAGTATTTTTTAATTGCTGTTTCGATCTTCTTGATTTCTTTTGTGCTCTATCACTGTTGTCTTTTTCCCCTCAACTGACCTCTCACATTCGGTGCCAAAATGACAGCAGTGTAGGGAGATCTAGAGGACCAGTAGATGGACAATGCTCCTGTCCAGATGCCTGTGACAGTACTGGAAGGAACCTATGAACTTATCATGTTTCTTTAAATAAAAATGGCAGTGGAGAAACTAATAAAACTCAAACTTGACAACTCTCCAGGACGTAATGGCTTGCACAACAGGTGAGGAATTTGCAAATGCTTTGGTCAAATTCCTCAGAGTTAATTAATTGGTGAGTTGTCTTCTTAGATTAGATAACTGGTTGATATTGGTTCATAATTTAAGAAAGGTGTGATTTCAAAACAAAGGAATTACGGACTTGGTATTTCAGTGGATGTGTGTGGCAGTTCCTCAGGTCATAGAGTCAGAGAGATGTACAGCACAGAAACAGACTCTTCGGTCTAACTCGCCCATGCCGACCAGATATCCTAACCTAATCTAGTCCCATTTGCCAGCACTTGGTCCATATCCCTCAAAACCCTTCCTATTGATCTCCCCATCTAGATGCCTTTTAAAAGCTGTAATTGTACCAGCCTCTACTACATCCTCTGGCAAGTCATTCCATCCATGCACCACCCTCTGAATGGAATTGAATTTATTGGTGCCCCTTAGGTCCCTTTTCATCTTTTTCTCTCACCTTAAGCCTATGCCCACTAGTTTTGGACTTGCCCACCCCAGGGAAAATACCTTGTCCATTTATCCTATCTATGCCGCTTATAGATTTTATAAATCTCTATAAGGTTACCCCTCAGCCTCCGATGCTCCAGGGAAAACAGCCCCAGCCTATTCAGCCTCTTCCTTATACTCAAATCCTCTAACCCTAGCAACATTCTTGTAAATCTTTTCTGAACCCTTTCAAGGTTTACAATAGCCTTCCGATAGGAAGGAGACCAGAATTGCATGCAATATTCCAAAAGTGGTCTGACCAATGTCCTGTACAGCCACAACATGATCTCCCAACTCCTATACTCAATGCTCTGACCAATAAAGGAAAGCATACCAAATGCCTTTTTCATTATTCTATCTACCTGCGACTCTACTTTCAAGGAACTGTGAACCTACACTCCAAGGTCTCTTTGTTCAGCAACACTCCCCAGGACATTACTATTAAGTGTATAAGTCCTGCTCTGATTTGCTGTTCCAAAATGTGCACCTAGCATGGATCTAAATTAAACTCCATCTGTCATTCCTCAGCCCATTGGCTCATCTGATCAAGATCCCATTGTAACCTGAGGTAACCTTCTTCACTGTCCACGATGCCCCAGTTTTGGTGTCATCTACAAGATTACTAACTATACCTCCTATGTTCACGTCCAAATCTGTTATCAGAGACAATTGGTTGGAACGTCGCAAAGCCTCTGGAGGCCGTTAAAATGGTGGGCGGACCTAATTCGTGTGTGGAATGAAAGTGCTGAATGCACCTCTGACCCAGCCAGTCAACACCTCACGTTGCCCCACAGTTTTCAAAGATTTTCTCATCTTCTTGAGAACATATGGTTTGCAGCCCCTAGAGTAGTTATAAACCATAGCCTGGATTGAAGGAACATTTGAATGGTCTGTTTAGAAAATCCAGCCAATGTCACCTCCCTGTACTCCGATGTGTGTGGCAATATAGATGTATATTACAATTCACAGGGCTGGAGTACTAGAAATCAAACACACCCACTACTTCTGGAGTCATCACAAATTTAAAGTTTTTATAAAGTACACAAAGTTCCCCAATGACTTTCAAACCCAAATTAACAGAAAGCAAGAAACCGTTTTATGTACTGAACTAGTGTCATTATTTATAACAGGTAATTAGACTCAAGCTACAGACAAACAGTTATAAACCAGCAACATTTGATATTGTTAACTAAAATTTAACCCCCTTATAAACTCCACACTCACACTCTCTGTCTCGGTCTCTGTCTCTCTTGTACACTCTCACACTCACTGGTGAAGTCAATAACATAAGGAATGAGTCATGACTCTATGACAGTTCAGTCTTTCTTCCCAAGTTCGTTCACTCATTATGTGCTAGATTTACACATGGGTTGAGTGCAAGGTTAAAAACACTGGGATTTTCTGACTGACAAGTTAATGAACAAATTGAAGGCAAAGAGGGGGATTGGGGGAAAGGACTTAACCTCCAGAAGCACATGTGTGGGTTAGAAGGTAAAAGTGGTAAAAATGTCTCTGCTCTAAGAAGCCAGATTTAACCCACTGAAACAAAACATGGAAGTTCCCTTCAAAACCAAACTACGGCAATGTTTACATTTCTTTGAGTACAGGTGAGCAGCGCTGCTAGTGATATTTTTCTCAGGGTGAAATGCAGGCACTGGCAATGGTTCTTTTGCTGATGAGTTTCTATTATCTGGGCACCAGGCTGTGGCATGGCCAGCTCTCCACTCAACCCAGGAGCCATTGTACTCTTGGAGACAATTTTGCCCACATTAAAGAGCTTTAAATAATAAGTCCTTGTCGATGTCCTTCCAAGATTGAACAGTCTGCTTTGTAATTGCGATGATTTGGAGACACCAGTGTTGGACTGGGGTGTACAAAGTTAAATATCATACAACACTGGGTTATAGTCCAACAGGTTTATTTGGAAGCACTAGCTTTCGGAGTGCTGTCAACCACCTGATGAAGGAACAAAAGTGCTCCGAAAGCTAGTTCTTCCAAATAAACCTGTTGGACTATAACCTGGTGCTGTGTGATTTTTAACTTTATAATTATGACACTGAGACAGAGGAACATGTATGTATTTTCTGCCTGAAGAAATAAGACAAGAGATGCCTTGTTGAATTTCCCAGTCACTGTTTTGCGTCTCCTGCCAAGGTATGGCATATGTGACTATAAAGCTTAAGAGATCTGTTAATGGGGAATGTGGTGACTATATATTCCAACAGCTGTAAATTTATGACTCCTTTTTATTTAATGTTTGTGAAATGCTTTATTTATTTGTAGAACACTTTGATGTCGAATGTAGTTATTAAGCCAGAGGAAGAACACGTGCCTAGACTTGCAGAAGTAAATATGGCGATTGCTGTCAATGATAAGTAAACAATGATGCAGCTAATGGGCAACAGTATCTTTGTGTTTTGTCTTCAATGTGCTGTTTATTATGTTTCTGATAGTCTCAGTCTATTTTGCAGTATTCACTTGCTGTAGTCCTGCAGCAAGTTATTGCAATCATTAGGCTATTCAGTTTGCCAACACATTTTACCCTGTTCTCATCTACTCTGAATAAATCATTGAGTTTTACTGAGTGATCAGAAAGTGGCAGCTGCATTTTTAAAAAGGTCACTGAGGTGAAAAGGGATTTGTCTCCAGGTAATTACTCCATCCACACTAATTCTGGAGAAAAATTTGGCAGCTCATGACATCTTGCAATTTCATTTTACATTACATACTTAAACGATCAAAAGAAAAAAACTCCATCAAATGCAATCCACTGCAATCTTACCTAAATCCAGATAATTCATTTTTGATAATAGTTCCTTGCTTCTTATTTTTGTGTTTGAGCCTCACTGACAAACCTGCTTAATTGCTGCATTGTCTCCAGACCTGGATTTAGGCAAAGATGTGAAAAGGTAAAATACCTTAAGTCAATTTTTCCTGTGGAGAAAGATGTCCATGCCAGCCTAGATATAGATTTTTTAATGAGATTTTGGCTTTATTTAATTCTGGCACAGAGAAGTCCTGTGGGATGCATTGGTAATCCAGTAAATCTTTATCTCGTTGCTGTTTGTTGGAATGTATGTTTGCTACATTAAGAACAACAACAAAAACACACTAGATGGACACTTTAGAACGGATTTTACAATTGAACTTGTTGTTTAAATCATGCAATCCCACTTGGGACATGGAATGAAGGCTGCTATAAATTTCACTGTTGTTTCAGCTCCAGGAAAAACAAGCAAAGGGGGCAGAAATTACATTGTGAACGATTTTAAACAATTCCTAAATATTTGTGCGGTCATATATACCAAGAGATTGAATAGGTTAGGATTGTTTTCGGTGGAGTTCAGATGTGTGGGCGGGGGGGGGGGCTATCATAGAGACTTATAAAATTGCAACAGGACTAGACAGAGTAGATGCAGGGTGAATGTTCCCGATGGTAGGTGCATCCAGAACTAGGGGGTCACAGTCTGAGGATTTGGAGTGGACCATTTAGAACGGAGAAGAGGAGACATTTCTTCACCCAAAGAATGGTGAGCTCGTGGAATTCATTGCCACAGAAAGTAGTTGATGCCAAAACATTGAATGTATTCAAGAGGTTGCTAGGTATAGCACTTAGGGTGAATGGGATCAAAGGTTATTGGGGGAAAGCAGGAACAGGCTATTGTATTGGATGATCAGCCATGAGCATGATGGATGGCGGAGCAGACTGAAAGGGCTGAATAGTCTCCTCCTACTCCTATCTTCTATGTTTCTATCCAACATGATATGGAGGTGTTGGTGTTGGACTGAACTTGGCTATCAGCAATATGCAACAATGTAGAATGGCCAAGTAGAGACTGATAGCCAGGTTTGGAACCCATGAGGATGGCCTCAACCGGGACCTGTGGTTCATATCACACTACAGCGACCCCACTGCATATCTCGCACTCGCACTCTCTCTCTCTCACACACACACACTTACATACTCTTACACACACATGCTCTCTCAGCCAGCCACACACACATCCCACACTCATGCACAAACAGACATACTCTTACAAGCTTATACTCCGTCATAGCTACGCGCACACTCTACCAAGCATGCGCACATACACACACTCTCTCATGCGTACTCACACGCACACACTCATTCTCTTTCTCTTCTCTCTTTCTCACATGTGCACACACGTAAGTCTATAGGGTGAATTTGCATTTGCAGAATTGTATTTGCAGATACAATCTATTTTTTCTCAAAAAACTCTCAACCTGCAGGCAGTCAATCCAGATAACATTTTATAATTTCTTACTTTGGAAATAGAACCAGCCTGACTCAAGATTGGAATGCAGACAGACTCTAACCTCACACCTGTAATACATTGTCTGAGCTGAGATGTCACCTTTCTTCATAAAACCTTAAGTTATTCTTGAGAATGTGACTTAAAGTAGTTCTGGATTTACATATTAATGAACCAAAACCTGCAACCCATTCTAAAAGATGAATGACTTAACGACAATCTAGGTTTATTCAAAATATTGTTTTAATTGCGTGACATTGTGATCTTTCGCTATAAATTCTGTATCTTATGATCCTGCCCCACTAGTTACCTGCTGAAGGAGCAGTGATCTCAAAGCTAGTGCTTCCAAATAAACCTGTAACCTGGTGTTGTGTGATTTTTTAACTCTATCCAACTTTACATCTGCTGCCAGACATTCTGGAGAAGGCAGTTAAAAAATCACTTAGGACGAGCTTTGCAAAAGTAATTGTCCATTTATTTTGTCATTTGCTTCGATTACTGTCAATCATTGATCCATCATTGCCTCAACCAGAGGCACACCGGTGAAATTTGACTCCTTGGTGTCCGTTTCCTGGCAGTTTTACCCACAAAACAGTATCCATGACATAGGAACCCATTTCTGGTTGCTAACTGTATTTTGGAGGAGACATTAACAGGTAGAACAATTCTGTATGTCGGTAAAGTTGGCAGACCATGACATCAAGCAGCATTAACATCCCCTCCTCCATAGTGACAGTCCTATTTATTGGGAATACCAACTGCTTTCAGATTAGTTACAGATTTCTTTCTGTTGTTGCTTGTGTTGATTGTTGAAGTGTTGGTCTTAAGCCCTTCTTCAGCTTATGCCCGAAACGTCGATTCTCCTGTTCCCTGGATGCTGCCTGACCTGCTGCGCTTTTCCAGCAACACATTTTCAGCTCTGATCTCCAGCATCTGCAGACCTCACTTTCTCCTCAAATGTTGGTCTTCTCCAGTTTAATTTTACCTAACTTTCCAAGGAGTCGTGTATTATGTGCTGATCAACTTTTTCTCAGCCATGATGCACAAACCATTTTCTCCCAGATATGGGCACTGTAGTTTTACATTTTTCTTGAATTAACTGTTGTGGTAATACAGTGCAGGTTAAGATACAAGAAGAGGGAAAAGAGCTGCAGTAGAAAGTCTCACCTTCCCACAGTTTTCAGGGAACAATTCTTCTACCTGAAACTGAGTGAGGAACAGAGTGTTAAGCATCCAGGCTTCACACAGAAGGCCTCCACTAAAATGTAGCACTTGCTGCAGATTAGCAACAGCATTATTCGGGCTGTGAATGTGATTAAATATAACGCAAAACTCAAGTACACAATTGCTGTACTTTATTGGTTATCATCTCCAAGATGCACTGAAACCAAAGAGATTCCACTCCTAGCTGCTGAGCAGGTAAAAAGCATCTTACTTTTGGTTATTTTTGCATAAGTTATTATGCCTTTGTCTGCAGCTGTCCACTGTGCCCTATGCATTTAAATAGTGACAATGAACCCAGAGGATGACTTACAATTAACTTGGGCCTTCTGTGGAAAACATTATTCACAGTTGTACTGATAACCCACAAACACGTGTGCAGCATATTTCACAAACGATGTTTCCATATCAGTATGATAGAGCAGACCCTTAGGCTGATTAAACTATGATCCTATCACTTGAGTTGTCCTGGAGGAGCCCTTCAGTACTTGGCAGAAACTTGTCATGATTCATGGGGGTCAGATGCATGTTCTACAATTTCTACTTCATGTGGCCATAGCTCATGTCATCAGCTGTATGGGCTGCATCTGAATGCAACCCCAACCGTCCCTAACCCTAACTTCCCTCTGTCACTTACCACCACAGTATCCATGATTTGGAGATGCCAATGTTGGACTGTGGTGTACAAAGTTAAAAATCACACAATACCAGACTTAACAAACAATCAAGGTATTTTTCTATGTATAATTTCAGTTACATCACACTGTAAATGTTTGCTATAAATTCTGTGTCTTACAATTGCATACTTCACAACCATCTGATGAAGAAGCAGCACTCTGAAAGCTAGTGCTTCCAATTAAACCTGTAACCTGGTGTTGTGTGATTTTTAACTTTGTACACCACAGTATCCATCTGACACTAACACAATGAATAAAAAAAACCTAAAATAATCGTTCCAAACTACATTCATCAACTGAATTGCAAAATAGTATGTGTAATCATCAAACAATCTCTCAATTACACAGCCTTAACATTGTCTTCTACATGTGTCCTAATGCTGCCCTTATGGAGTGGAGACTTGGTTTGAATTCTTGATGACCTCTCACTAAACTGGCATGTAACCACTCAGCAGCATGCTTGTTGGCTGCACCTTGCAATCATTTAAATTATCAGGCAGCGTAAAGTTTGTTTGCTGCCTGCATCTAAAGCAACAACCATTGGGGTAGTGTTACAACAGTATTACCACAATTCTTTTTTTGAGACCATGTTAAAATTTTCTGGCCAGTAGAATTCCCTTTGGGGATTCCCTTTTACTTTTTCAAAATAAAACAAAAACATGAATGTGTCATAAACGAAGCTCACTCACTTCAATAATTTCAGCGGAGACAAGATCTGAAGCAGTAATTTCGTTTATTACACTCTTGCAAGAGGGGTGTAGTGTCTACTATTTACAAGGTAGTCACACACAACAGTTTAACGAGTACACATTTATGTAATTCGTTTCTCTTCTCTCCTCCCATTGCTACTCCCCTGTTTACATCTGTCACAACTCTAAACCCGGCTGTTTATCTCTGAACTCATCCAGCCTTGTCCGTGACAAAATGTTTATCTCTGGCCTTACAAGGCCGTTTGACCACCTCCCTCTGTGGTCTTATTGTTATATATCCTTCTTCACTGCCATATGTTTCCGTGCTTGCCAAAGCAATATTTCCTTTTATTCTTTATTTACACTGAGCCTTATGACCTCTTGATTGTGATTATTTTTGCTGAAGTGGGAAACAGATGCTTGTAACTCTTTGTACAGGCATATCTAGCTTAACCCCCCCTCCCCTCACAGCACCTTATCTATTTGTCTGTAACATCTACCATTGTTTTCAGGCACATTTCATTCTTGTATGCACATTTTAGCTGATGCAAAAACAATTATATATTTCCTTCACATAGTTTTCATTCTTGTTAACTCAGCTCTTGGTTGAAACAATTATACACTGGTGTGAGTTCATTTACCTTGCATAAGTAATTATGGTTGCAGAAGTAACACTGCTTTACCTATATCCCACAAATGTAAGCAACAAAAGGCTGGCAGATTGGTCAGGCCCTGACCAATCTAACCAGTGGTTCACAAAGTACCTGTGCAGAGATGTAAACAGCTACATTTGTTTAGAGGACTCTTACCTATCAAGGTTTACCTAGGCTGGCAAGTTACATCAATCAGAGACACTGCACTAGCAGACAGTGGCTGTGAAAGTCATGATGCTCTTCACTTTTATATTCCAAGGGATACTGCAAACATCACTCACCCTGTTGTGACGAATGCATTGAGCAAGTTCCAAATGCATCAGAGCAGGTAAGAAATTTTTGGCAATTTCCCCACAGACTAATAGGGCATTGGATAATTATTCCAATCTAGAGGGTATTGGCTGATTATTTAGATAGAAATAGTGTGCACAAACATGGAGGGAAAAAAAAAAGAGCAGGAGATTGGAATTAGGTCATGATGTTCATTTGAAGAAGTGATGCAGGGACAATGGACTGAATGGCTTCCTTTTGTGCTGTATCACTTTTGTGATTCTAGGAAACAGCATAAGAAAACTCAGCAGTTGTAACGTGTCCAGACCTTTATTGGTCTAAATATGATAGATTGTACTTAGGTGTCCCAGTATATCTGCTTGAACATTATGAGCATCAAAATCAACATAAAAAGATACTAAAATCGAAAATGTCAGAACTAGTACAGAGCAGTTCAGCAGCGTATGCACAGGCATTGGGTGTGGACCTTTTAGGCTGCACCCTCCTCTCTCTCAATTGCATCTTGTTGATAGTAATCAACACTGCTTTAATCTTGCAGCAGTCAGGATGCTTTTTATCCACAAACACCACAATGTACTCAGAGATTTCAAATTCCTTAATATTTCACCTATAAGTGGAGAAGCAAATAAAATATGGAGTTAACAATAATAGCCTACTCAGCAGAAGTTAACTCTTGCAATAGAAGTAACATCAAGCTAGTGGCTGCTGCAGTTCATACAATGTTCACCAGGGCAAAGAAGAAGGAAACAAAATAGTCAATAAGACTGCAACTCCACTTTCCCCATCACAAGCACATTCTATGGCTTTATAGGATTTCCTTTATACTTCGAGGTATGAAAAATTGGAGATATATTTACTCAAGCTTTGTCTAATGTCTCATAGTTTACTTTCCTGTCCTTGAGTAAAATGTGCTTAACTGATATAAGATTCCAGTAATGTGGCCACCTCGAGGGACACACTTTAGGAAGGGGATGAAGGCTGGAGTGCAAAAGACATCAACTGGGATAGCTTCAGGGGAAAGATCGAGACACTTGGAAAAAATATGTTGTGACAAATGTGGTTTGATTGGGCTTTGAACCCGTCTCATTTCCCATGTACACCATATGTGATTCACTCCTTAAAAACTATGAAAAATGTAAATATAAATGTGCTGCACTTCTACAGAAAAGTAATTTGAACTAAATTGGTAGTGTCAACTTGGCCATTGGTTCTGCTTGTCCCTTTGTTTGAGGATGTCTACACTGTATTATAAGTTTTGATAGTGGATCTTTCTGTGGGTGAAGAGGATGATTCTCAAACCACAAATCTTCGGGCGCATAGAGCAGGACATCACATGAGATAGTGGGATTCAGAATGCAGGATTGTTTTCTTTGTTTATTCTCTGCCACTGCTCTGATTAATCATTTAGATTGTGCGAAACAACGTATGGTATGACTTGATGGTCAAATTGTTACCAGCTTGAGCAATTGGTAGCAAGCTCCTCCCAATCTCTAATATCAAATCTGTTGCCCCTCAAGGAAAGCTTCAAAGTGTAAAACATTTGAAGCATTTTCTTTGTTGTCTCCTGAAATTTTTGCCATTTGAGTAAACAAAACTGAACAGGCAAAATGATTTATAAACATGCGGACAAAATGTGTCCAGTCCATCAAAGTTGATCTTTCAGGAGTTCTGCGTGATTGCTTGTGGAGTTAGCTTTGTGATGGTCATTAGTGTTTCTTCAATGCCCTCCCATTGAATCCAGAGTGTCTGAAGGGTGCACTGTAGTTGGAATCTCTCAAGCACCCTTACATGTTGCTGGTATGCTCTCCAAGTCTCACTGCAATGCAGCAGTGCGCTTCCCCTGTAGAATAGGATGTTTGTTGAATTACCGAGGCCGTTATTGTCAAACAGTTGCTGTTGTAGTTTGCAGAAGTCTGCCACTCAAAACTGGATTTCAGCAATTGTTTGCAAACAAAGTCCAGACTGAAAATACTGCATCTCACAATCAAGTTTCACACGGAGGAACCATTCAAACTTATAAAGTGTCAGAAGGTAAAATGAACAACAGTTGAGAACTCCTTGGTGGACTGTAAACTAAATGGTGATGACAGTCTGTGAAGTGTTTCGATTGCACAACCAAGAGAGGTTTTAAAAATTGAAGTTCAGAACTACCACAAATGGTTCAGTTTAATGTGGCATGTGCTTATTCATTACACATTTAGGATTTGACTTTTTATCATTTTTCTCATTGTTGACTTTAAAGAGGGAGAATTTGACTCCATAGATGGTGGTTCCTAATGACACTTGTTTGTTCTCAGGTGTCAGTCATGTTATTGACAATGACACTCCCTTCACATTATCAGATACAAGGGTTGTTGATTTCATTGCAGAAGAGATTTATGTTAACTGATATTTAACATTATGGGAGCAAGGAGCACTTCATGGAAGCATATCCATCCTCTGATGTATTGTCTCCCCTCCATAGGTTGTCACCTGAATGCCATGTGTCATGCATGACTATGTGCAATCCTCAGGTGTACTGAGTCCCTTCCTCTATCTATACATATATGTCAACATACATATGCAACTGTTTTCTGTCTGTCAGGCTGATACCACATGACTGGACACACGGATGCTAATGTGAAATAATGCCCCTTCTAAGGCTCATGAGATTACCATCCTTCTGTGTGCAGTGGAGCTGATAGAAACATTGTGCTGCAGCTTTCCAGCTCTTGGCCTGGGCAGTTTCAAACAATCCACAGGTTGACATCACTGGCAACCAAGTGGGCATGTGGCAGATGAAATGTTTGATCTTACATGAAACAGGTAGACTAAAGTGGATATGGCCCAATGGTTCCTTCCCCTTCCCTATCCTCTGAAAATCATTTAATACATTGTGTTTCTCTTTGTACTGTTGGGTGATGACATGGTGGGGAATGCATTGCATATTCTTCACCCAGTCATCTCCTAGAATGCCAAGTGGAGTCCTATGTAAGAAATAACATGCAATGTCCATATTTAAATCATCTTCCACCTGAAGCGGGCAACTGCTACAGATACCCAATAGTAGTCCTTTGCAGGATGACATTGAGTGGAGGGTGTGAGCACAAATCAATACATTTCTCTCCCCTCACCCATTCCAATTCATAATTCTTTCAATTTTTGGAGGGGTATTTACTAAAGGAGCTAATGAAGGTTTCCTGAGAGAAACATCTTGAGAAATCAGGCAGGTGTGACTAGCTGAAAGGCATGGTCACTAGGAAGATCTTTGCCCATGGAAGTAACCCATTCCCATAAGATTACTACACACTTTCAGAGCAAGTTAGATAGCAAAAGTCAGTCTCTAGAAGCAGACCAGCCAGTCAACAAGCCCAGACTTACCAATAACATAAAGGGGGAGAAAATACTTCCATTGGGTTATGCCGATGACATGTCAAATTTTAAAAATTGATTCTGTTTTGTTAAAGCATGAATTTTTTTAGTTATCTTGAGCTCTTGCTGTTCTAATGTTCCCTTTTAATATGTATTGTCATTGGGTGATTTTCTTATTAGAAAACATAGGGGATTTACTCCAAAAGATTCCAATTCTGCAAACCTTGCTTCTTTTCTTTCACTCTGCCAAAAACAACAGCTTGTCTGTGTATTTCCCAGTCTGAATTAATTTTCCCCATGTTTGTTAATTTCGAGATGTTGTTCTCATAATTTCATAAGATACGGGAGCAAAATTAGGCCATTCGGCCCAATGAGTCTGCTCCACCATTCAATCATGGCTGATATGATCCTCACCCCATTTTCCTGCATTCTCCACATATCCTTTCAACCCATTACCAATTAAAACCTGTCTAACTCCTCCTTAAATTTACTCACTGCCCCAACATCCACTGACTTTGGGGTAGTGAATTCCATAGATTCATAACCCTTTTGGAGAAGTGGTTTCTCCTCAACTCTGTTTTAAATTTGTTACCTCTTAATTTAAGACTGTGACCTCTTGTCCTAGAATGCCCCACATTTGGAAACAACCACGCCACGTCTATTTTATCTTTACCTTTAATCATCTTGAATACCTCAATTTGATCTCCCCTCATTCTTCTAAATTCCAGAGAGAATAGATCTAAACTGTTCAACCTCTCTTCATATGACGAGCCTCTCATCTGTGGGATCAATCTAGTGAACCTCCTCTGAACTGCCTCCAGTGCCACTATGTCTTTCTCTTCTTCAGCATGTGAGCATTTTCATCAAGGTGTAAAGTGGGAGGTGAAAGTAGTTTGGTGCTTCCCAGAAGTCGACATGGGGTGGGTGAGGCAGTGGCGGCATGGAGAAGGTGATGATGGGCTTGCCACCTTTGGATAAAATATTAATTTCAGTTTGTCTGTCTGTCACCTAAGCCATGTTGAAAAATAAACATTATGGTCACGTGATACCTATGATTATTTTAAGTTGGTGTTTTTTTTCCTGTTTTTAAGACCATTCAAAACCAAGAATATTTCAGGCATTAATGTAGATGATGGAGTTTGAAAATCAGTAGTTTATATTTTACATAATCATGACAGTTGTAATTCTAATAATCATGAAAATTCCAGCTGAAGTAAACATCGGGTGTGTTAATTATTTGTGACTCTGCTATAGAGCATCACTAACAGTGAGCATTGACAATTTTCAAATCATATCTTTTTAGCAACTCTTAAGTTTTGAATGCAACTCTGAGGCTTACTGATGGAGGCCATGATGCGAACAGCAATAATTATCCCTATTAAATGCATTGCTGCATTCATAATTCTGTAAAATTTAATTATTCCAGTTAATTTGCTGCAAATGTTGTTATTCTTCAAAACTAACTTCTTGCAACTATTTTGGTGTTGATTTTCCATCGTCTGCAGTTATCATGGTAAAGGTTTTCATGTATTGCAAATTTTAAGTTGTATTTCTGAATAATTAATTGTTAGTCCTAATTCTATCAGAAGAAAAGATTATTATAACACTGCTTGGTTTAGTGTTGAATTTCAAAATTCAGCAAGGTGCTGTTGTATGCAATCAATCTCTTTTGGATGCAGCATTCATGTAAGCAGCAAAGAGATATTTCTACCTCTGTGCCGTGCACTGGAAAAAAATAACAATGTTTCTACTGTGGATCAATAATGGGTGGAAAATATACATGCCTCAACTTAGGCAAGTATCGGGCAATAATACCCTTTCCTCTTTTGGGATAGAATTTTGAATTGATTTGGATCAAATCAAATCAAATTGAATTGAATTGAATTAGCTTTATTGTCACATGTCCTCAAATGAGTCAAGAGAAGAGTTTTCAAGTCACCATTTACGGCACCATCTTAGGTACAAAGGTACTGATTCTTCAGTCCTGGGCATGCTTATGAAAAATTGCAAGTTAAAGAATACTTGATTACTCATCAGATTTATTCAGTCAGTATCTGTGCTGTATATACCAGTGCAGTCTGGTTCAATCTAAACTGTTCAACCTCTCTTCATATGTCGAGCCTCTCATCTGTGGGATCAATCTAGTGAACCTCCTCTGAACTGCCTCCAGTGCCACTATGTCTTTCTCTTCTTCAGCGTGTGAGCATTTTCATCAAGGTGTAAAGTGGGAGGTGAAAGTAGTTTGGTGCTTCCCAGAAGTCTACATGGGGTGGGTGAGGCAGTGGTGGCATGGAGAAGGTGATGATGGGCTTGCCACCTTTGGATAAAATATTAATTTCAGTTGTCTGTCTGTCACCTAAGCCATGTTGAAAAATAAACATTATGGTCACGTGATAACTATGATTATTTTAAGTTGGTGTTTTTTTTCCTGTTTTGTGGGCGGCACTGCTGCCTCACAGCGCCTGAGACCTGGGTTCAATTCCCACCTCAGGCGACTGACTGTGTGGAGTTTGCACATTCTCCCAGTGTCTGCGTGGGTTTCCTCTGGGTGCTCCGGTTTCCACCCACAGTCCAAAGATGTGCAGGTTAGGTGAATTGGCCATGCTAAATTGCCCGTAGTGTTAGGTAAGGGGTAAATGTAGGGGTATGGGTGGGTTGCGCTTCGGCGGGGCGGTGTGGACTTGTTGGGCCGAAGGGCCTGTTTCCACACTGTAAGTAATCTAATCTAATCTAAACCCTTCAACAATTCCCAGTTCAGATGCAAAAGTAGCAATTGTGCTAACATTTGACACATTGTCATCAGGGTAGGGAACAAAAAAAAATTGTCTGAGTTCCTGTTTCTTATATTCAAGTGACTTTGAGAAAAAGTGTGGATGTGTCCTAGTGACACTGTAGGTCTACCTACAGCACATACACTGCAACGGCTCAAGAAAGCAGCTCATCACCATTTTCTCAAGGGCAATTGGGATGGGCAAAAGATTGTGGCCTGGCCAGCAATGCCAATGTCCCATGAGTAAATTAAACACAGTATGTGAGCATTGTATCCTTACAATCCATTGTCTCACCACCAGTTGTTTCAAAGATGAGCACATGAGGAATGACCATTTCAGCAATGTATCAAAGATATCCGGTTCATTTGTATATCAGCCAGACATCCACACTACTGAAAAGTGACAATAGACAAAAATATTGACAACACAAGTTAAATTTCAGAAGGTTGATAATGTTCTCTTGACTCATTTGAGGACATGTGACAATAAAGCTAACCCAAAATGAATCATGTTACAAATGTTTTCCAAAGGTTCTTTGTAACAGTCTGTCTGTTGGAGTTCTAGAAGCTGCCGCCTTGACTTGCCATAGTTGATGCAGTGAAAGCATTCTAACAGCATTGTGGATGTACCTTCATTGCACAGACTGCAAGAATTGGCTTCTTTTGCAAGCAGGTTGGAGTACAGGAATACTGTATAGAAATATTGCTATAATTCTAAAGTGTTTTGGTGCGATAGCACCTTGAATACTGTATGCAATTTTCGTCTTGATATTTAGGGAAGGATTTGCTTGCATTGGAGACAGAACAGCAAAGGTTCACTATATATGTAACTGGAGGGAGGGAGTCCTCCCATGAGGAAACAATGAATAAATCATGCCTATATTCTCTGGAGTTTCAAAAGAAGTGGCAATTGCTTTGAGACCTGAAGGGATTTGAAAGTGCAAAGACTGAGAAATTGTTTTCACTGGCTGGAGAATTTGGAGCAAGGAAGTTTTGTCTCTAGGCAATTATATGGAACAGAGTTGAGGAGACATTTTTTTGAATGGTTGTGAATCTTTCAAATTCACTTCCCCGGAGGGTTGTTCTTTGTTGTGCATGTTTAAGGGCTGGGATAGCCTGACACTTAGGTTTTTCAGGAAATCAAAAGGTAAGGAGAGCAGGTAGGAAACTGAAGTTAGAGCTGGAGATCAACCTTGTTTGTCTTGAAGAATGGGACCGACTTGATGATTCAAAAGACTTACTCCTGCTTGTATTTTCTGTGTGCTGGTTATTAAAGTAGACACTTCAATATTTTTTCTATGACAGTGAAGGAGGATGATAAATGGTGGCCTTGCTATCACTGTCCTGAGAACTGAAAGTAATCCCTGAACTGTGTTGGGATGTTTTCATATATTTATTGGGAAGTAACCATTCCCAATTAACATGCACAAGGATGTAAATGAAGTACCGTTGAAATTGAATTGGGCATTGAGGACCAAATATACATGGACCTAATGCTTTTTGAACTTACTTAGCTGCGATAATGTCACAGAAGGAGTAAAACAACAAAGATCAAGGCATGATGTTTTATAGTTGTTTCACCATAAAACTGTCCAGTATAGTTATTTTCTAATGTCTAAATTTAAGTACAGGATGAATTGAAAATCAATTTTATAGAATAGAATTGAAATTTAGGCTATTGTGTCAGGCATGGGTACGTGTGCATTGCAGGACATTAGAGGGGACAATAAAAGAAAAAAACCCAACATAGATGCAGCTAAACAAACTTCAAATCAAGTGAGTAAATCCAATTTTTAAACCTTTTCATTCATATATCTTTCCCCATGGTCTTGGATTGGGGAAGAAGGTGTCACCTGTCATTTGATTATCTGATCTCTGAATTATTTTCTAATGTAATTTCAGATAGTTTCCTTGACACAGGAAAACAGGCTAATATGGCTAACAGCATGGTATGGTGGAGATGAAAATACTTTGAAACAATAGCTGATAGTACAGGAGGGCAATAGTCCTTTATCTCATCAGTAAACATTTTAATGACTTTTTTCCCAAATCCTGTGATCGAACAATCATTATCCTGCAGTCATGTATAATATTTTTAAAAGTCCCTATTTCTTTTTCCAATTGTAGTGATCTCTTGAGAGATGTGGATGTAGAACTATAATAGTGTCATTCAATGCAGTGGTTCCTGTTACTCTTTGATCTGATGAGACAGGAAGTAGGGATGTTTGATTTGAAGAGACATATGCTGAACCAATGTTTTCCTTCCCGGGGCTGACTAAAAAGAGAAATTAGGCTGCATGCTTTTCCTTGACTTTCACATAGCTTCAGAAATGATTGATTGAACATAACTGAGGTATTACAGGATTAGAGATTCTTTTATTGGGCTCATTTCCTAGTGAATTGAAGTGGTTTAACACACTGCATTTCTATATTTTATATTTGTATCCACCAGACAGAGGACTGTGGATAATGATTGTGACCAATTTATTGAATATAAGTATGTACTGATGGTGTTAACCTTTTTGAAAAGAAATGGTCAATGTGAATTAATAGCTGAAATCCAATGGGGAGATCCAAAGATGACCCAAAAATCTAACAAAAAAAGCTTAGAAAAAGCTTGGCTCCCCTTATTTTGATAGATTATGCATAACCTTTCCAATAGTGAGAAGAGTTTTGGGTTCAATCAACTTTTAAACAATCACCCCAATTTTTGAACATATGTGTCCAAAGAGTTCTGTAATTGAACACTGATATCCAAATTTTTTTTCTACTTGTTTCATTCAAGTAAGTTGAAGACATTCATTCACAAAATCTTCAACAAATGTCATTGAGCAACAAGAAAACATGTAAAACTCGGGTTCTGTTTAACTACCCTACCCAAATTTTGGTTCATATTCCAGGATACTTTATTTTTTGCTTGTCACACCCACTCAAATGTGCAGGAAAGGAATTTAGTTCACCATTAATCAACTTTCCAAGATCTCATTCCAGCACTTTCTTCAAACTCAGGATCACCTCTGGAGTGCCCGAATATTGACTTGGCTTCTCCTATTCCTTAACTATGAGCTGTCCCTTTGATATATGATTCACAGCCACTGGAACACATTCAAATACTGCTGACTCCTCTCATTCTGCAACTGTGGCCTCAACATTAAAGACACTTCTGTCAATCTGCTGAACTAACATCAATTTGCGAGAATGCCAGAGCCTATCCACTGTAAACAATGGGTATCTTATGTTTAACAAACCAATGATGTGAAGGTGCCATTGTTGGACTGGGGTGAACCAAATCAGAAGTCACATGACACCAGTCTATAGTCCAGCTGGTCTATTGGAAATCACAAGCTTTCAGAGCGCTGCATATTCGTCAGATGAAGTCCCTTTTAGAGACTGACAAGGGTTTCATTATAAATTCATAGTTCGGCACAAACACCATTTTCAACATTTTCTGGACCCGATCCTTGCTCAGAGCCAATTCCTCTCTGCAGAAGAACCAGTTTTATGTTTTAATTAACCAGTTCACACCTTTGGAGCAAGTGAGGCTTGAACTCCCACTATGCCTACAAGAGACCCGAGAGTGCAGTTTTTGCATTCAAAGTTTCAATGAGTATCATTTGCTCTCAGTTAACGCTGCAGCTTTACACTCACATTAACACAAAAACAAAATACTGTAAGTGCTGTAAATCTGAATTAAACTCAGAAACAAAGTTGAAAATGCAGGCCAGGTAGCACCAGGGGACAGTGCAAACGTAGCTCCTATTTAAAAAAAAGGGGGACCAAAGCAAGCCTGTTATGGAAGAAGTTATGGCAGGACATTTAGATAAATTCAAGGTCATTAGGCAAAGGGAACCTGCTTTTGTGAAGGGGAATCATGTTTAGCCAATGTATTAGAGTCTTTTGAGGAAGCAACGTGCTATGGATGAAGGGGAACCAACAAATACATTGCATTTAGATTTCCAGATGGTATTTAATAAAGTGCCACATCAAAGGTTGTTGTGGAAAATAAAAGTTCAAAGTTTAAGGGTTTCATATTGGCATGGATAGAAGTTTGGCTGGCTAACAGGAAACAGGGAATAGGCATAAAATGATATTTTTCAAACTGGCAAAGTGTTAACTATTGGTGTGCCACAATGATTAGTTCTGGGACCTTAACCATCTGAAATATACAATAATAGTGTGGTTGATGTGATGAAACATACAGTTACCAAATTTGCTGATGATACAAAAAACGTAGGAAAGTAAGTTGTGAAGCAGCATTTAGGAGGTCAAAAAGATATTGATAGATCAAGTGAGTGAACAACAAACTGGCAAGTGGAGTATCATGTGAGAAAATGTGAAATTATCCATTTTAGCAAGAAGAGTAAAAAGGAAGCTTATTTTCGAAATGGTAAGAGATTGTCGTGCTTTCAGATGCAGAAGGATCTGGAGTGTTCGAGTGCATGAATCACTAACCTGTGTGGGTACATCCAGTAAACAAGAAGCATCATAGAGAGTTATCCTTCCTTCTGAGGGGATTTGAATGCAAAAATATGGAGGATAATCACTGATAAGACTGTCTGATGTTCAGTCACCTTAGTTAAGGAAGGATGTAATTGTGTAGGAAACAGTTCAGCTGCTTCTAGACCAATATCTGCAATGAGTGGGTTGTGTTATGAGGAAAGGTTGGACAGGCTAAACTTGCAAATGCTGGAATTTAGAAGACTGAAAAGCAATTTGATTGAATCCTTTAAGAGCCTGAAGAGTGTTAACCTGCTGGATGTGAGGAGGATCATTGTTTGGAATATAAATGCCGTCTGCCAAACCTACCTTGCCCCTTCAAGCAGCACACTGAGTTCTTAAGTAGAGTCATACCAGTCTCCAAATGTTCACTTTGTTTCTCACTCCACAGATGGTACCAGACTTTGAGTTTCTCCTGCTCCCTCTGTGTGTGTGTGTTGTAGATTTCCTTTGCTTGTGTTTTTTTTTAAGAGGGAGATGATCATTGCATCTCAAAGCTATTGATTGTCCCTTTCCGACATCTGGAATCCCATTTATTCCCAGAGTTTTGTTTGATTATAATTAAGCATAGTGGTCGGCTTCATCTCGTTCTGGCTTCAGATCCCTCTGGGAGAATTATGTCATGCATGTCTCCTGCACCATATGCTGGTCACTGACGAGGCTCTGAAAGTTTTCAAACTTTTGCTGTAAGATGATATTCTGAATATTTTGATAGTGCCTGCTCCTGGTAGGAAAGTTAATATACAGACCTCAAGGCTTTGTCAAAACATCTTATATCTCCCATATCTGCACACATTTGTATCCATTCAGTGAGCACTATCTACCAACTGTGTTGAATGGCTCAGAGGGTGATTTGCAGAGTGCTGCAGGTTTCACATTATGCAGCTTTTGAAGTCTGCTCATCACTACATTCAAGTAATCTGTCATGGCAAGAGTTTTCTTTTCTCAAAATTCATGGATTTCCATGTCATTTTCAGTACATCAGTCTTGGCTTCTTCAGATTGAAAATCTGGCCATTTCTCTAGTTATGCCTTGTACTTTAGTTGTCCACACTGCTTTGATGAGTCAACACCAATGCCCGGAATTGGATTGTTGCAGAAACGGTTAACGCAAGTCAGAAGCTGGAAAAGCTTCAGCCTGTATTCATTGGTGTTCAGAAGAATGCAAAGTGACCTTAGTGAAACACAAAAGACCTTGAGGAGATTAAACAGGGTGGAGACTGAGAGGAGGGGCTGAATTTTCACTCATGGATTTGGAGTGCAGAGTCAGTGCATTTCCTGACTCCACAAACTTGGGCAATCAAAACTGAATCAGAAGTTGGGATTTTTATTCAGGAGTGATGAAGTTCCCTGGCATTGGATCAGATGATATAGGAACAAGTGTAGAGACCAGAAGCCTTGCCATGGTGAATTGGCTCTGTATTGCAATTTTAAAGAAATTAAAATGCAAAGTATCACTCTACACTCACCCTTGCTAAGCCTTCAACACACCACACACTGCATGCCAGCACATTCCACCTCATGCCAACAGCCCCATGGACACTCAGACTGTCCAATCCAGCCAATGTCCCCGAGACCCATCATCTGATCTCTTCATCACCTCCAAGGCAACTTCTCCACATATCCTCCCTTGGCTTTTTATAGCCCTAATGCCAACTTATTGGCAATATTTTGGGGCAGTACAGTGTCACAGTGGTTAGCACTGCTGCCTAATAGCACTAGGGACCTGGATGTAATTCCCATATTGGGTGACTGTCTGTGTGGAGTTTGCACATTCTCCTCATGTCGGCGTGGATTTCCTTTGGGTGCTCTTCTTTTCTCCCATAATCCAAAGATGTGCAAGTCAGGGAAATTGGCCATGCTAAATTGCCCATGGTGTTAGGTGTGGTAGTCAGGGGTAAATATAGAGTAGGGGAATGGGTCTGGGTGGATTACTCTTCAGATGGTCGGTGTGGACTTGTTGGGCCAAAAGGCCTGTTTCCATACTGTAGGGAGTCTAATCTAATACATGTCAATCCATGTCCCCCACACACCACTCTTTATCCTTACTGAGCCCTATTTTATCATGTACTTCCAAAAACTCTGCAACCTCATTTTTAATAATCGATTCTAAAATCTTACTAACAACTGAGGTCAGGCTAACTGGTCTATAATTTCCGATCTTCTGCCTCCCTCCTTTCTTAAACTGGCGTGTTGCGTTAACCATTTTCCAGTCTTCTGGGACCAACCCCTTCATGCCCCTAATCATATTATACACCTTTTTCAGGTTCCCCTCAACCTTCAAGAAATGAAACTGAGTTTGTCCAGTCTTTTCTCATAGCTGAAATGTACCACCCCAGACTATGTTCTGGTGAATCTTATTTGCCCCCCCCCCCCCCTCCAGTACAATCACGTCTTTTCCGTCTTATGGTGATCAGATCTACACACAAGTCAAAGTTCCAATCAAAGCTCTGTACAGCTCCAACATGACCACCCTGGTCTTGTAATCTGCACCATGACAGATAAAGGAAGCATCCTGGATGCCTTAACGACCCTATTAATCTGTCCTGCCACCTTCAGGGATCTGTGGACAAGCACCCAAAGATCTATCTGTTTCCCTCAGCTTCACTGAGTATGCACTGATCTTGTTCCCTTTTCCCAAATGAAACACCTCATATTTGTCAGGGTTCTATTACATCTGTCACTGATCTGTCCATCTGACCAATCTGTTTATTTCCTCCTGAAAATAAGGTTAAGTCAGCATGCCTGAAAAATCTTTTGGAATTCTGTGAGGAGGTAACAAGTAAAAGAGAACCATTGGATGATATCTGTTGGGATTTCCAGAAGGCTTTTGACAAGGTGCTGTACAGGAAGCTGTTAAATAAGAAGAGAGCTCATGGTGTTAGGGGCAAGGTACTGGTATGGTTTGGCTAACTGGCAGAAGCAAAAAGTGGGGATAAAGGGATCCCCAGCTGGTGACTAGTGAAATTCAGCAGAACACAACTATTCACGTGATACGTTAACAACCTGGATGAAGGAACCGACAGTAATGTTGCTAAATTTGTGGGTGACACAAGGATAGGTGTGGAGTCATGTTCTGTCGAGGAAGCAGGGAAGCTGCAATAGAACTTATTCAGGCCATGAGAGTGGACAAGAAGTGGCAGATAGAATACACTTTGGGAACGTGAGAGATTA
Organism: Chiloscyllium plagiosum; assembly: GCF_037043375.1. Taxonomy (NCBI): domain Eukaryota; kingdom Metazoa; phylum Chordata; class Chondrichthyes; order Orectolobiformes; family Hemiscylliidae; genus Chiloscyllium; species Chiloscyllium plagiosum. The sequence continues at coordinate 33,398,732 of NW_028270141.1, forward strand.
TCCACTTTGATAGGAAGAATAGAGGTGTACTCTATTTTGTAAATGTGGAAAGGCTTCAGAAATCTGAAGCACGAAGGGACAGAGGATCCAAATTCAGGATTCTCTAGGTTCAGTTTGCAGTTAGAAAAACAAATGCAAAGTTAGCACTCATTTGGAGGGGAGTAGAATACAAGAGCAAGGGTGTATTACTGGTGCTGTATAAGGCTCTGGTCAGACCACATTTGGAATATTGTAAACAGTTTTAGCCCCATATCTAAGGACATACTGGCCTTGGAGGGAGTCCAGAGGAGATTTTTACCAGGAATGAAGAGCAGGTCATGTGATGAGGGATTGAGGACTATGGGTGTAATTGATGGAGTTTAGAAGGATGAGGTGGTGGATAGGAGTATGGGGAGTTCTTAGTGAAACTTACAGAACCCTGAGAGGCTTGGATAGAATGGTTGTGGAGAAGATATTTTTCAAGTAGCAGGAGAGATTAGGACCCAAGACCACAGATTCAAAGTGAAGAGATGATCCTTTAAAACGGATGTAAGGAGGAATTTCTTCAGCCAGAGAATAATGATTCTGTGGAATTCATTGCCACATAAGGCTGTGGAGGCAACTGTTTGAGCATATTTCAGACAGAGGTGGAAAAGTTCTTGATGATTAAGGAGATCAAAAGGTTACAGGGAGAATGCAGGGCAATGGTTTAGAGATGCTGGTGTTGGACTGGGGTTTACAAAGTTAAAAATCACAACACCAGGTTATAGTCCAACAGGTTTAATTGAAAGCACACTAGCTTTCGGAGTGTCGCTCCTTCATCAGGTGATGAAGGAACGACGCTCTGAAAGCTTGTGTGCTTCCAATTAAACCTGTTGGACTATAACCTGGTGTTGTGTGATTTTTAACGCAGGGCAATGGGGTTGAGAAAAATATTAACTATGATTAAATGGAGGAGCAGTCTAGATTGTCTAAATGGCTTCATTCTGCATCTGTATCTGATGGTGTTATGGTAAACTAAAACCAACCAGCCAATCTTTGTGTCATCCGCAAAGACACTTATGAAGACATTCCTGAAGAAGGGTTTATGCCCGAAACGTCGATTCTCCTGTTCCCTGGATGCTGCCTGACCTGCTGTGCTTTTCCAGCAGCACATTTTCAGCAAAGACACTTATCTCAGCTACATCATTTATGGCTATCACAAACGATAAGAGACATAGCTATGATCTTGCCACTACATCCTGGGGTCAGTCATGCGAACAGCCTTCTACGACTAGCCTTTATCTCCTGTCATTAAGTCAATTTTGGATTCAAATTGCTAAGTTATCCAGGATTGCATTAACCTTTTTCTTCTTTATCAGTTTCCAACATGAAATTTAAAGTCACCATAGTCTTATCAGACCATAGGCTGCTCTCTTAATAGAGACAGAGACAACTGGTGGTGGTTTAGCCTGAGGGTGCATCTCAGGTGAGGGGAAAAGTTGAGAAGAAGAGTCTTTCATGGTAACCTCATCTGTACAGGAATTGAACCCGTGCTTTTCACACCACTGTGTATTGCAAACCAGATGTCCAGCCAACAGAGCTAACCAATATATTTGTAGCTATCCATGGATTTCTGGGCTTGATGCTCCTACATTTCATCCTAAAAGAAATATGTTGGGCGGGTACTTCTTTCTTTACTATTTCCTCTCGCACCACACCCATCCAAAGTACCTTTTTGAATGCCTCCCACATTCCTGCTGTTGATTTACCCTCAAACAGCTGCTTTCAGTCTGACTGGAACCTTACTAATAAAAGCTTTATTGATGGCAAGTGATTTACTTTTTTTTGACTTCCTGTAATACCATTAGCCCTCACACAAGCATTTTATTTAAGTGGATAATCTCCCAGAACAACCATTAAAATTCAATAACAGTTCAGTACACGCAGCTCCTGTTCGTCGACCGTGACAGTTTGGAGGTCGCCCTCAAGACGCTGCCTGTCTTTTACCAGGACCAGATCACTGTCTGGAACATGGTCGAATCGCGTCGCGCCGACCCTCCGGCTGGAGTAGCGGCTGTCGTCAGGGAGCAGTTGCTCAGGAATCCGCACCTCCGTACTCGCGGGTTCGAGTGGCTGTCGGAGGGGAGGGCCGTGGCGGTGAGGGTGACCAGGGTCGGGGACGTGCTGGGTGCTGGGGGCCTGAGCTGGACGCTACCGCAGGACATAGCGAGCAGGACAGCGGTAGACGTCCGGTACGTGGCCACCGCCATCCGACGCCTTAAAACGGCGGTGCTCGGACCCAACGTAGTGCACCAGTTGGAGGACGCTCAGGTGTGCGGTGGGATCCCGTCCGCGCTCACCCCAGCCCAGACAGAATTTCACATTGGCTCCAAGGTCCCGTACTTCCCGCGGGAGCCTGTGCCCCACAACCTGAGCCATCTCCGAAATTTTAATTTTGTCTCATTTAGGGATGTGAAAAGAAGGGCCCTGTATAGACTGCTGCTGCACACCGTCCACCTCTTCTCCCTCATCCATCGTCCGGACACGCCTTGGCGTGCCCATTTGCCACCGGGCGGTGGGGATCCCCAGTGGAGGGCTCTCTATGCGGGAGTCCTCCCCCTTTCTCTCGGGGATCTGGGGTGGAGGGTGTTGCACGCAGCAGTCCCCTGCAACCGCAGGTTGCGGTGGTTCACGAACTCCCAGCCCAACTGCTTGTTCTGTGGCGGTGTGGAGTCCGTGGACCACGTGTATATTGGGTGTGGGCGTTTGCACTCCCTTTTTGATTTTCTGAAAAACTTCCTCCTCTGCTTTTGGTTGCACTTCAGTCCCACGCTCCTGATCTTTGGGCACCCGGTACGGAGGAGGGAGGGCAGGTCTGAAGACCCCCTCGTGGGTCTGCTCCTGGGCCTGACCAAACTGGCCATTAACAGGTCCAGGCAGCGGGCCATGGAGGGGTTCGTTAGGGCCGACTGCCTGCCCCTCTTCCGCGGTTACGTTAGGGCCCGGGTGTCCTTGGAGAAGGAGCACGCGGTGTCCACCAACACCCTGGAGTTGTTCAGGGAGAGGTGGACGTTGCAGGGAGTGGAGTGCATCATTTCTCCCTCCAACTCTATTTTGATTTAGTCCCTACCCTCCCCTTCACTGTTTTGATCACACAGCACTGCCCTTTGATGTGAAGGGCAGTGTTTGTCACTGGCCACCCGGGTGTTTTCCTATCTTCCTGGTGATGGAATTGAATAAAGATTCGTGCACTTTGTGTCTTTCACTGTGTCTCACACCTGCACACACACACCATGGGTGCTGGGGAAAAAAGTAAACACTACCGCAGTTAGGCGGTAGTGTGGGGGGTTAAATTAAAAAAAATTAAAATTGAAAAAAAAATAGTTCAGTTTCTGCAAACACTTGAATCCATGAATAAAACTGAAATAGTAGGTACCTGACTGTGAAAATGGAAGGTTGTTCAAACAGTCTTGAAGTAGAAATCCAGTCAGGCTCGTATCAACACTCAAAGAGAACTCTGTTGGCAGTTCCAATGAACTGGACAACTAATTAGCTTATACACTTATATATGGTCTTCCATTGCCACTTTAAACAATTTCAAAGGCACTCAACTTTTCAAAGGATAGGTTGCTTCTCTAAATGTCCACATCTGTTCCTACCGGGTCTCTGATCAGCACATAACCTTTGAAACACCTGGGAGACCAAAATTAGATATGAGCAGAGGCAGCGACTGATTTATTTGGGCTACTGTCCACAGAAGTGTGCACATGTGAAATTCTGCATTCCCACCCTGTAAAAACGGTGGGTCCCTTGTTCAAGGATGGGTGTTCTGGGTTTGCCTGTTATTTTGGAGCAACAGAGATAATCAAAATTAAAATCCAGGTCAATACTTCCCCTAATGGAGGAGTCTAAAACTAGGGAATGCCCATTTATAAATTCAAGGCCTGCTGCTTAAGAGGGAGATGACAATATTTTTCTTCTCTCAGTTTGTGAATCTTTCAAATCAGAGGCTGTGTCATTGAAAACATTTGTCTGTGAGACAGAGATTTTTGACTGAAGGGTTTTGGACTGGATGGGGGCTGTATGGGAGGGGGTGTCCTCTGACTGACAGAATCTTAGAAAGCGCAATTTCCTTATTTGCCCATTTTCCAATTGGGTGATGGTTTGATCAGAAAGGTAAAATTATCTTGAGCTAGCTTAGATACAGTCAGTCAGTCAGTCAGTCAATGTTGGACATAACTGCTGTGCAGATTGAATGGATAGCAAAATCCTATTTCCCTTGATAGAAGGTTCAATATATAGGAGGCATCGATTTAGATAAAGAGCTAGAAAATTTGAGATGGTCGTGGATGAGCAGAGATTCAAGGCAAAGTCACCCAGAGGATCATAAGGGTCTGAAGTTCACAGCGTGTAAGGCAGAAACCCTCTGGATATTTTTGTAAAAGTACTTGGTTATGCACTTGAAATGCTCTCACCAGCGAGGAAGGAACTAACAACTCCAAAAAATGTTATTGAAACTGAATGGCTTTCTGCTGTCAGCACTGTCATGATGAACCACATAACCTGTTTGCAGATATCTTCCAGTCACCATTGTTGTTGATACATCTCTGGAGCAGGTGAGACTTGTATTTGGACTTCCTGTCTCAGAGGTAGGGACACTACCACTGCACCAGAAGAACCTTCAGTGACCTCTTTGTATGCTGTACATCTCTGATTCTGCAGTGCAAAGCACAACCTTTGGATGAGATACTGAATGTCAGCTATTACGCAACTAACTCTACTCCTGTCATTTTGATTAAGCCGTTAACTTAAATTCTCATCCGCAACTCAGTATAAGGAGCAGGCAGCAAACGATGCCTCTTCCAACACCTCTGCAAATTTTAAAATTCCACCCAGTGCTTTAGCGAATGGAGGAAAGGTATAAGACATGAGGGCTTTGAGCTGGATTTAATACATGCTGATTGCTCGACTTGAAAATAGTCACAGCTTCTAATAGAATACATGTGATCTCACTGCTTTCAGTAAGTGGGTGTGGTGATTGGGACCAGGTGGACCTTATAACTACGAAGTTCCTGATTGGCCCAGGTTAACAACCACAATCAAGAATGTCAGTTAGTTAATGAGGTCCACCTGGTCCCAATTACTACTGAGTATTTACAAATTTCATTCAAATTCTTTTCCTTTTTCAAGTTTTTGTTTTGCAAAGCCCAAGAACTACAAATGAATTAATATTTCTATAAACAGGTAAATTGTATCCAAAGGCAGGCCCTGGTGTATACAATGCACAGATAAAATTATGGCATTTTTAATAAAATTGTTATCTATAGTGAATGGTACCAATTACATCTTTGAAGGAATTACAGAAGTCACAATTTGATAAGAGTGAGTGCTTTAAGCGAAGCCAAACACAATTAAGGCAATATTGTTTTGAATACTTATTATGTTTCGAATGTATGATTATTAAATAATCTTTAATAACCTAGCCGCCCACAAATTGACTCAAAACAGCTTTTCATATATCAAGCAATTATTACTTGGCACCAGAGTTCAATAAGCTTTAATGACATACCAATATACCTGCCAACCTCACAGTGGTTTTATTGGAGTTTCTAGATTTATTGCTGTATATCTTTCCCCTTCAGTTCCTGAGTTGTCTTCATCTTAATGTGCAACGGTTTGAGCAGAACAGCATGTAAGGGTGAGATTTCCCTTAGCCTTGAAAATAAAATCAGAAATTCACTTTATACAAATATGCTTAATATTTTGCCACAATTTGCAGGCAGAGAGAAGATATTTTTATTTCTGATGTGAGTAGTTCAGTTTTTGAATGGGTATTCGGAAATTGTAATCAAGTTTCACTTTTTTTAGTTTAAAAAAAAGTCTCATTTATTTGGATCTTTTTCAGGGATGATCAAGTTGGGGATAATTGAATGTTTCATGCATTTTTAGCAGGAGTAAAGAAAACATTAAGGGGCTGATTCTGATTATTCAGTTGAAGTTGCTCTTACAAGGTTTAAGAGTGAGAGAATTAGTCCTGCAGGATATCATTTAAGCAAATATAGCTTCCCACTAGGAATGCAGCTTTGTGGAATAAAGATACGCAGAACAACAATCCTACCTTTATGTTGCATTCCTGTCCTGTCCCTAGTCAGTTTTTAACTGACGAAACCCTGAGTGGATGATCATGCCTTCCTGTAAATATTTCTGAGCTCAGGATTTCAACCATACTGATATCACTTTCATTCTGTCACCAGTAATAGGAAATCTCAGCAACTAGCATCAGTCATGCTATCAAACAAATTAAGCAGCCAATCACATTGAAGAATTCTCGCAGATTGCAAGCCATTAAATAACAAGCAAGTTTTGTCTTTCACTTTTTATGATTTTTACAGGAAGTTAATTAAAAATTTTGGACATTAAGTTGGACTAAGGTAAAAGCTAAAAAAAAAAGCTGCAGAAGTATTTTTAAACAACTAATGAAGACTCTTGATATTCAACAAATATAAATTTAGATTCTCAGGCTGCAGGGTTTGTTCAGAAGTAATTATGATTAAATGAACTTTCTGAAAAGCCTGGTTGATCCTGTTTTAGCAAGGTGGAATTTTTTGATATTTTTGTGCAAGTGTATTCAAATAATCAAGGAAAATTCAAATAAAATCAGGACTTGTTAATCACTTTTCACCATAGAGCACTTTGTGCACATAAATGTAACAGTGCAAATCCAACTGGCAAAGGCTGTCATTTTCCAAGATTAATGACAGCAATCATGCTTTAGTACCACAATGACCCTTACACGTTTTTGCTTGTGGGTCCTATAGTTATTGCAAAGTTTCCAATTCTGATTTTTTTCATTGAAATCTCAATTTTCCTTCTTAATAGATCCAACTACCTGTTCCACTTGCTCTGGTCCTAATGCAATTCATACAAATGAAAGAAAGCAAGCATTAAATTAGTCAGAAAGAAAATCAAATATGTACAATAGTATGGCTATGCATAATAAGTCAATAATTATGACGTGGGTTAATTAGAGCAGTGAGCAATGATTGTGTGGCAGATGCCTGGAGGAGTCAGTTTGGAACTGAATTAGTTCTCGTGGTGAGTACCTTTCATGATGCTGGCAAACAGCTCATGAAAAACTTAACCTCTGAAAGGCAGCTTCCTAATTTGGAGGTAAAAGATTGAGCTAGATGAGGTCATTCCTGAAGGCCTATGACAGTAGCTGAAGAGAGAGAATGAGAAAGGAGGAGCGGGCAATATATGAGCAGAATGTTATTGTTCCATCAAAACTTAAGTCCGTTCAGATGCAAAATCTCCCAGTGGTGGCCTAATTTTAAACAGGCAACTGCACTTTAATATTACTCCTTTCTTTCAAGGGGTTGAAAGATACATTGCATTTTTTCAGCATTTTCTGCGTTCATGAGCTGATATTTCACTTTGGAATATTCTGTATACCAGCCTTGACTCATTGATCTCTTTCTCTTTTCTCCCAGAAATTGAAAAGGGAAGCTGTGGTGACCCCGGTGTTCCTGCTTATGGTAAAAGAAGTGGAGACAGTTTTTTACACGGCGACACGTTGACATTTGAATGCCAATCAGCCTTTGAATTAGTTGGAGAGCGGACCATTTCATGCCAACAAAATAATCAGTGGTCCGGTAACAAACCAAGCTGCGTCTGTAAGAATCCTTAAATTGAAATCTTTTTGATGACTTGACTTTTTACTTCAATGCTTTTTGAACTTTTCAAACACGGCTTCTGTGAGAATATTTCATTTGTTGCTTTTTGATTTATCAAATACACTGGAAACATCTTATGATAGATACCTGTTTTCTGGGGCAATATTAAAGTGAAAGAATTTTTTTATGGATTCAAAATATTCTTGTGCTTAAATGGAATGACTCCAACATAAACATGTGAGATCCATCATATCAGGCTACCTTTTCTCCACAGCTGGTTAGATGATGGCACTATCAGAGATGGCTACTTCATATATTCACTTTTTTGGAAGTTTAAGCATCAATTTGGTTTAGGTGTTTCCCAAGCCTGGAAAATGGTGACTAGGTCCACTGGCATACTGAGTGACAGACAGGCAGCTTAGTCTTCATTGTCAATTGTGACTAGCTTTTGCAAATATAATTTTCATGTTTGAAGGAGATGTGCGAGGCAAGTTTTTTACATGGGGCGGTAGGAAGCTGAAGCACTCTGACAGGGTGGTGGTACAAGCAGATATTATAGCATTGCTTTTGGAGGCATTGAGGCAGGCACATGAACAGACAGAGAGTATACTGACATGGGCATTTGGTAGGTAGCTGTGGTTAGTTTAGAATGGCATCATGGTTGGCACAGACCTGTTCCTGTGCTGTGATGTTCTTTGTTCCTTGCATACCAGTAACTAAAAAACAATCATCTCTGTTTTAGCAGACCAGAAATCGAAGCATTTGGATGCTCTTGATAGGAGGTTTTGGGACTAAATTGATATTTCAGGTTCATAAGCCAGTGCAAAACTACCTTCAAACTTCGCCATTTTTGGATTCAAAATGTATTCAACTATCAAAGTAAATTCTTTAGATTTGTTCAGCTGAACGTTTTGAGGAAAGTTCGCAAAAATATAATTTAAATAAAATGAGAGTTTTTTTGTAATAATAAGATGATAAAATTAGTCAAGAATATTCCTGCTTAATCCGTATTTGAAAAGGCATAGTAAATACTGTTAGTCAATGATGATGTAATTACTTTGTTTTATGTATTACCTTTCACTGTTATGGTGAACAGTTCGTGATGACTTACTGGGATAAGGTTAAATTTAATTCCTTCTATTCCCCAGAAACACACTCATCTGCCTTCACCAAAGTAGGTATAGGTTTATGGTAAAGAATATCAAAACATGATTGAAATTTGTAGATAAAACAGACACAGCTGTGCTACCTTGTTGTAAGAGGAATTCAAAGTTAATCTCCGCTTCTAATGTCTCCCCATAGTCCTGTACCATTCACCACTTCAAATATCCTGATTTCCCTTATTGCAGTGGTCTCTTCAATTTGTCCTGCGGCATTCTGTAATAGCTCTGCACAAAGAAATCTCTTTCCCTTTCCTCGCTGACAAATAATCACTGATTCTTCGGTCTTTCTATCTTCACTCATCCAAAACTGTTCATCATTTTAAAGGCAACCTGGATGTCAATTGGAGATTGCCTCCTTCTGAAGGACTGGCATTTTCCTTTTTGCTCTACATAAGCAGCACCTCCACATTGATGAATGTTCACTACTTTATCACTACGGTGATAAAGTTCTTTGATTGTTTGTAAAAATTGAGTTTGAACACCAAAGAGTTGTCATCAATTGCCATACATGCTGCAGGTGGCTCAGTGGTTAGCACAGCCTCCTCACAGCGCCAGAGGCCCAGGTTCAGTTCCAACCTGGGGCGACTATCTGTGTGGAGTTGCATATTCTCCCCGTGTCTGCGTGCATTTCCTCTGGAGGCTCCCGTTTCCTCCCACAGTCCAAAGATGTGCAGTTTAGGTGAATTAGCCATGCTAACTTGCCCATAGTGTTCAGGGATGTGTAAGTTAGGTGCATTAAGTCAGGGGTAAATATAGGATAATAGGGTAGGGAGGGGCAGTGTGGACTTGTTGGGCCAAAGGTCCTGTGGGGATTCTAGATACTTTGAACAATATGTTAGTGTAATGACACACAAAAGAATATTCTAAATATTTAATTTGATGATTATGGACCAATGAAAATGTCCTTTTAAATATGAAAGGCCTCTTTTTTTTCCTTCTAACCTGCTGTTTTTTGGTATTAATTTACAGAAAGTAATTGATGTTTATGTTATGTAACTGTTTGTATCGATTGGATTAGTGATATATGTTGTGCAAATATATTATTGTCTGACTTTTTTGGACAGTCTCCTGCTTCTTCAATTTTACCACACCATCCGGCATTGTGCTATCACCAAACTATCCTGAGGAGTATGGCAACAACATGAACTGTGTGTGGCTGATCATTGCAGAACCAGCGAGCAGGATTCACCTAATCTTTAATGATTTTGACATCGAGCCTCAGTTTGATTACCTCACCATAAAGGATGATGGGAGCGCTGACTCTACAGTTCTCGGAACTTTCTCTGGTGATGATGTGCCTTCCCAGCTGGCCAGCAATGGGCATATCACCCGCCTGGAATTCCAGTCCGATCATTCCACCACTGGACGTGGCTTTAACATCACATACACAAGTAAATTGGCATGGTTCTGTTTTCTTCCAGTGAATGTTGTCCACTTTACCTTTTCCACTATTGAAGGGAGGTGATGGCCGAGTGGTATAATCACTAGACTATTAATCCAGAAACTCAGTTAGTGCTCTGGGGGCCTGCATTCGAATCGTGTTATGGCAAGAGGTGGAATTTGAATTTAATAGAAAAAAAAACTGTAATTAAAAAATCTGAGAAACTATAATTAAGTCAGAAAAGCCCATCTGGTTTACCAATGTCCTGAGGGGAAAAAAAATCAGCCATCCTCACCTGGTTTGCCCAACATGTGACTCCGTACCCACAGCAGTGTGGTTGACTCTCAACTGCCCTTTGGAATGGCCTAGCAAGCTGCTCAGTTCAAGGGCAGTTAGGGGTGAGCAATAAATACAGGCCAACTAGCAACACCCACATCCCACGAGTGAATTAAAAAAAAAGTTCTTAGTGCAAAGGATGAAAGCCTGATAGGTTGCCTGGCAGAATGCAGGTTAGAGGTGGAGTGTTTCAGGATTGAGCATTCCAACCTTCATTATATTGTATCTGGTATCTCCCATCAGATGGCAAACTTTTACATGTTGTGGTGAAGGTGAGTTGAATGTGTGACACCACAGACCACTTCACATGTCAGCTTGAAACCATTACAGTGTACCTTTGGTGGTTTACCAAGAAACAGGCTGTCTCTTAAAGTTGGAAAATGTGCTCTTTTTCAAATCATTCTGGGAACATGAGTATTATGAGTTAGGTTGCGATTTATTGTCACTGCTAATAAAGGTGGTGGTGATCATGAATGTTGTGCAGTGTAGTGAAGATATTTCCATGGTACATTTTGGTAAGGAACTTCAGAGGACTGAAGAGAGCAGTGACAATGAAGGAGCTTTTGATGCATGGCTTAGTTAGCATGGTATCTGATGGAAGGATTCAGAATTGATGCTGTTTCCATGTACCTCCTGTTGTCTTTTCAAGTGTTGGTGAAGACCTGAGGAGGAAGAGGCTTGAGCAGTGATATGGAAGAATTTAGTTGGATCTGCTGTCATCAAAGGGTTGAAAGGAAAAAGCTTGAAATGAAAAGACAATAGAGAATGAGCAATGAAGGACTCTACTAGCCAATGAATATCTGCCCAACTGTCAGAATTTTAAATGCAAATCTGTTAGTCTAGATATTACAATAAATGAATTACCCCACCAAATCTCAAAAATAGTCATCAAAATTATTGTTAAAATATATCATCAAAATATTCAGTGTTTTATGTTCATATAGTTTTGCTAAAACTGGTAATTGGAGGGAGACGTGACTCTTAAATGTAATCTGACCTATTACAACTCAATATTTAACTGCGTTTCCTACTGTTCTATTTGAAAAGGACAGGGAAGGAGAATATTGTAAGTAAGAAACTCAAATTATTTTGTGATCAGCATTTATCGTCTTAAAGTTGTAATTGCTGCAGTAGAGAAGGAGATCATTTGGACCATCAAGTAATGAGAGTAATTTAGCTCTAACTCTCCTTCCCTTTCCCCATAGCTTAACATTTTGATTTCCCCTGCAGGTGCTTAGCTAATTTCCTTTTGAAAGGCACAATTAGATCTTTCTCCACACTCTCATGCAGCACATTCTAGTTAGAAATGTTTTGCAGTCGTTTCGTCGCTAGAATTATCTAGATAATTTGATTTGTTGGTAATTGGCTGGAAGCTGGATGATTTACAACATTAAAATCATCTCTCAGCTACCTTCCATCTGCATCTACCAAGATAAAGAATTCTAACACAATAGAACACTACTAAAAAGACCAGTGACCTGATTGCAAGTTGCACACTGGAAAATCAGGAGATTTAAATGGCGGTCAGAAGCTGGGTTTCAGCTCCAAAACTTTTGAACACCATCTTAACCCACTCGTCTAATTGGAATACCTCAAGTAACCAAGATGTGGAGGAGCCGATGCTGGACTGGGGTGGACAAAGTTAAAAATCACACAACACCAGGTTATAGTCCAACAGGTTTAATTGGAAGCTCTAGCTTTCAGAGCGCTGCTTCTTCATCAGTTAAGGAAGGCGCTGCACTCTGAAAGCTAGTGCTTCCAAATAAACCTGTCAGACTATAACCTGGTGTTGTGTGATTTTTAATTTTGTCAAATAACCAAATTGTTTTATTGCTAAAATAACTCATTAAAGTTTAAAGGAATTGCTTTATTAGAGAGCTTGCATCTGTGCAGATCGCAAAACTCAACATTGTCATTTCATGTGAAGCAGCAATTGAGTGATCAATTTCTCATGCATTCAAAGAATTGAGACATCATCCAACTAATAAATATCTATCCATTGAAACTCACTGACAGGAAACTCTCACATGAGCACAAAAACAATTTGCTTTTCAAAGAAATAAGAATGATGCTTGAGGCAACTTTTTAAACAAAGTATGACTTATTTTGGCAGGAGTCCAGACAGTTCCAATTTACTTTCAGTTGCAAACATATTGTTATTAACACTCTAGGTGATTTAATTGAGATAGTGTGTAATGGAATGGGTGATTATAGCAATCTGTACTTCAGGCAGAAATAAAGAGGTAGTGTGTCTGGGTGAATGGTCAAGATTTAGAAAACAGGTCACCAAAGCTGAAAAAGCGTAAGAGCAAAACTGAATAATATATAAAAAAAAGTAGTGGCTAATTGATATCAAACCAGAGTTTTTAAAAGAGAGCTAAGAGAGGTAATTTCTGTGCATTGTTTTCTCTGGAGAATATTTCAGTTGAGTTGGTGATGGTGCACTTTCAGAATTTTAGCACTAGAGAGATGCCATTGAATCAGAATGCAACATTAAGTTTGCATGAAAATGAAGTTAGGATAATGAGGGGGTGGGATAGGAAGTTATTGTATTACAGGCTTGGAATCATGACCTGAAGAAGTGAGGAACTTTGCAGCAGAGATTTGTTTGGTGCAGTGTTTTAGGTGCCACTGCATTAAACCACTGTACACCCCAACATATAAATGTCTATTATGCTACCTGGAAATAACGAGACATTGTTTCTTCTTATGGTATATTCTCGAGTATTAGTTGATCTCATGTATAAGGCCATCCTTTATTTTTGGCCAAATAACCTGGAAGTTTCCATATATCTTGTTAAAAGTCAACCCTAGTTCTTCACAGATAATAGATCAACATTGATGAGTCAGTATGCCAGCCGTCATGTCCTGCACCAGGTTTCCAGTCTGCTGGTTGTTCTACTCCGCTCCCAGTCTTACAGTCCACTCCTAGTCACCCAGTCCGCTGGCTGTTGTATTCCGCTCTGTGTTTTCAGAATTGCCATAATGCAATTTTTTTTTCCTCTCTTCATTTAAAGATCAGTTGGGCTTTTGCTAATGATATGGTATGAATTTTGATGGGCATGAATTTCAGCCCCTCAAAAGTAGTATCCATTTTGAGTGGCATGGTGGCTCAGTGCAGCAGGGTCCCAGGTTCGATTCCAGGCTCGGGCGACTGTCTGTGTGGAGTGTGCACATTCTCCCCGTGTCTGCGTGGGTTTCTTCCGGGTGCTCTGGTTTCCTCCCACAGTCCAAAGATGTGCAGGTCAGGTGAATTGGCCGTGCTAAATTGCCCATAGTGTTAGGTGCATTAGTCAGAGGGAAGTGGGTCTGGGTGGGTTACTCTTCGGAGGGTCAGTTGGGCCGAAGGGCCCGTTTCCACACTGTAGGTAATCTAATCTAATTTAATCTAATAGTCCACCCCATAACTTTAACCTTAAAAAGTAGTAAAACAAAATTGACTATTACTCGCATATATACAGGGTATTTTAAATTTGAAATTATCAGCCGGTCAGGCAGTATCCATAGAGAGTGAGAGTTGACAGATTGAATTATACAAAACACTGTATAAACTCATCTAGGATTTTGGGACAGAGGATGAGACATTAGTCTGGTATTTAGGAATCTGGTGGTTTACCAAGTTGCAGATCATATTTAGGGGGTCAGGAAGCTAGGGTGTGAGAGGTGATGGTTGGCGACAGGAGGAAATCCTGAAGAAAAGCAATACCTTAAGGTGGGAAAGGCCCTCCAAAAATCTTGGGGGTTCCATGACAAAGTCAAAACTGCTGCATACTAGTGGTCAGTGTAGTGGAAATCTCCCAGCTTGAGCATTTGGTTGAGACCTCTCCTGTTGCTGCTTAAATTGCGATGGTGGCAGGATGAGTACCTTTAGTGGGTATTAACTGGTCACTTCAGAGTCTCAATTGGGCCATTAGTGAGTGGGTAACCAACACCACCCTTATTGCTGGTATGAATGTGATGGAGGCAGAGTTGAGCTGATAGACAGTGGGCAACACACTTATTAGATTCATTGAGATCCCCCCACCCCCACCAGCGAGGAACTTGCAAATCCAGTCCAGTGTTTCAGCTCAATGATTTTTAATTTGATCAGAGGCCCGGGAAAATGTCAAAGAAATATCAGGAATCTGAAATATCACAACTGAGTCATTCTGCACTGTGCTGCTAGATCTGCCGAGTAATTCCAGCATTTTTGTTTTTATTTCCCATTTCCAATACCTGCAATAATTTTTCTGTTCAGTGCATAGGATCTCTTTTTTTTTAGCCACATTATCTCTGGGTTCAATTTTACCATCTCCTACTGAAATTATTCTTTCTCAAGATCTCAAAATGTGGAAGTTGTTAATTCCTTCAGGTTTCTCTGCCTATCTGCAGAATTTCAGCAAGCATATATGTTCAGCAGGTAATCAGGAGGGCAAATGGAGATGTTGGCTTTTATTTCAAATGGAATGGAGTATAAAATAGGGAGCTGAAAATGTGTTGCTGGAAAAGCGCAGCAGGTCAGGCAGCATCCAAGGAACAGGAGAATCGACGTTTCGGGCTTAAGCCCTTCATTTCCTCATTCCTGAAGAAGGGCTTATGCCCGAAACGTCGATTCTCCTGTTCCTTGGATGCTGCCTGACCTGCTGCGCTTTTCCAGCAACACATTTTCAGCTCTGATCTCCAGCATCTGCAGCCCTCACTTTCTCCTATAAAATAGTGAGGTCTTGCTGAAACTCAACAAGGTATTTGTCAGACCACACCTGGAATATGGTGAAGAGTTTTGGTCCCTTTATTGAGGGAATGATGTACTGGAATCAGTATAGTAAAGTTTCACAAGGCTGAGGCATGTATGGGTGTGTCGGGATTTCCTAATGAGGAGAGGTTGAGTAGGTTGGGCTGATATCATTGGACTTCAGAAGAATGAATGATGATTTTATTAAAGCATACAAGATTCTCAGATGACTTGACAGGATAAATGTACAAAGGTTGTTTCCACTTGTGGGAGGATCGTGGAGCAGAGGGCGCAATCTCAGTAAGAAGTTATCCATTTAACACAAATATGAGGAGGAATTTCTTCTCTTGGATGGTAATGAATCTATGGAATTCTTTGCTGGACAGGTCTGTCAAAACTGGGTCATTAAGTATCTTCATAGTTGAAACAGATGTTTTACTGAGTAAAGGAATCAAGGCTTTTAGGGAAGGCAAGAAAGTGGAGTTGAGGATTATCAGATCTATCAGATCTATCATGATCTCTTTGAATGGTAGAGCAGACTAGATGGTCCTGATGAAGGGCTTAAACCTGAAATGTCAACACTCCTGCTGCTAGGATGCTGCCTGATCTGTGCTTTTCCAGCGCCACATTTTTCAACTCTAGATGGTTGAATGGCTACTGCTGCCAATAGTGTATGTTCTGCAAAACCCTTTACCATGATATCATTGGACTATTAGATTTGGATTTGCCTGTCCCCCTCCCTATGAGTGAGGGAAAATTAGAAAGGGAATCTCTTGAACGTCTCTCATACATTGTCCAGTATTTCCATTGAGAATAACAGTGTGAGCACTGAGTCTTCTGCCAATGAAAGTGGTCTTGAATCTTTTATGATTATTCCAATTGCCAATATCGGTTCTGTGAATTTGAAATTTGTTAATAAATTGCCATTTCTGCTACATATTTGCTATGTACGATCTGCATTACGGTGTTTCTTAAAATAGTGTCATACTAGTATTAAGCATTAATAACAAAAGTGAGGAATAAGTAACACTTTAATTGTAAAGGCAAAGTCACCATGGTCCCAGAGGACCATCTGGCTGCTGTCATATTAGAGGGAGATGACTGGTAGTGGTTTAACCTCAGGTGATGGCCAAGGTTGAGGAGGTTGGGCCTTCATGGTAACCTTAGCCAGTGTGGGAATTGAACTGATGTTGTTGGTGTCACTGTGCAATGCAAAACAGCTGTCCAGCTTGGCTGACAACCCCCATATTGGTTGTAAATCATACCAAAAATATTATTCTCACTCAAATATGCATAACACACAACTGAACAATGCTCATGCCCCATTTGTCACTTTAATCTGTGCAAGCTTCAAAGCAAAAACACGTAAAGAACACTTATCATAAAAGTTATAATGTTGCTAAATATCTATGTTGATAACTTACGTGAAGTGGAAAAAAGTGTGTCTGGAGTGTAATGGTGATAGGCGATGAAGTGAAAAGGAATTATTCAAATGTTGTTTCTGAATCATTTTCAGGTGGTAATGATATTCTTTTCATATGATTTTTAACCAGCTTTTGGCCAAAATGAATGTCATGACCCTGGCATTCCAGTCAATGGAAGAAGGTTTGGTGATATATTCCTGTTGGGAAGTTCTGTCTCTTTTCATTGTGATGAAGGCTTTATTAAAACCCAAGGATCTGAGACCATAACCTGTGTTATACAAGAGGGAAATGTCATCTGGAATTCTGCTGTTCCGCGATGTGAAGGTAATTACTGCATAAGCTACGTTTCTTCAGGAAAGGAGAAGAAAAAATTTCCTTTTTACAAACACCTTAATGTAACATTTGTTATTTTTTTTAAAATGATAATGAAATTAATCCAATTTCTTCCTCACAGGAGACATTAATTGTCATTATATAGGGTCATGTAAAATTACTGATCAGACTGTTTCATGCAAATGTACAAGCTCTCATGGCTTTCTGTAAGGTCTGGCCATTTAAGGATGTTTTAACTATTCTACACCCAGCCATTGCAAGCATAAGGGTTGGTCATCCAAACCTTCTGCTACAAGTCATTCTGGGCGTGGGACATCTTGACATGCAATTAACCCATTGAATGACCTTCATCCTTAATTAAGGTTGAATTGAGTGTGCTACCCCCAGTGTACCAGCTGAATTCTTCAAAATCCCATGTGTATCTAGGTTTTTGTTGTATCATGGAGACACTGTAAAGGAGTGAAAATGGTAGCTGGACTCACTTTCAGAATGCCGGTCTCATTTCCTGGTGGTCCTAGTTTTAGCATTGCTGCTTATGGGTGTGAACTGGTTTGGGTCTCAACCTCATACCCTATACTCCTGACCTGGCTGCTATCATGGGGTTATTCAACTCCTAATTCCTACAATGTTCTCCCTTTTTTGCTGCTGTCTCTTTTTCCATCTCTTCTGCTTTTAATCGTAACTTAAATTGTTTCATTTCTGCCCTTTCCTTATCTCTCACCTCTAACTCAAGCTGCTTCATTTGCAATTGAATTCTCGCCGTCTTTATAGATTCTGATGGTTTCTCCAGCAAGTTCAAATGCTGAGCTACTGCTGTAATTATCTTTCCCTTTCTCATAGAAGCAAGCAGTTCCAATTCCAGCTTCTTTGCTAATTCCTGCAACTCGGTCTTATTCACCTTTTGCAAACCTTCCAAAGTCACAGCATCCACTTCCAGAAAAGGTTTGGCGACTGAAAGAGCCATTACTATCCCAAGTTTTGTCTACCCAACCAAACCAACACCCGGAATAGAGACAGTAGCACCTCCCACTTGCTTTTTAAATCCCAGACAAGGCCCCAATCTGTTATGGACCAGGCCAGACCATGCAAAACATTCTTAAATAGGCAGCCCAGACCATAACTTTGCAATTCGTTTCAGTAACTGTACAGTGAAAATTACCCTGAGTAAGTTAGCTAGGTTGACTGCTAGATTTTAAAACAGATAACAATTTATTCACAGAATTGCATAATGAAACACAAAGAACATAATACATAACCCCTACAGAACTCAGTCTATCCAAATTAATTATGCTGTTCTGAATATATACAACAGTCCCAATAAACAAACTCCCTTTAGAAACCAGTATAAATGGAACATATGCTTACGAGTTGAAGTTGAAAGGAAGAAAGAGAGAGAGAATTTCCACACAGCACATCATTGAATTCCTCACCAGTTCAAGACTGAACTAAACTGCTCAGCTAGAGAGCGACCACTCCCTATTCATTATACATGTCACTTCTCAAACGTGACCACTTCCGCCTGTTTACATATAAACAAAAGCCCTCTCAAAATCCTTTTAATCTCTGTACCAAACCAGAGTGATCAGAGCCCTGCCTGGTTTATTACCCCTCTGAAACAGATCAAGGACGGAGTATCCTTGAGCCAAGGAACAGCTTTTAGCAAAAAAAAAGGACTAGCTTTGTGACAGTGGCAATATTTGGGTAGTATTTGTATTATTTTATGTAGGCTGGATAATTCTGGGAAATATTTCAATGTTGGTGCCAATGTCATTGCCAAATTCGGAGAGCTTTGTTCAGCATTTAGCAAGTTCTAGAGCACAAATTTTTAATGCTATTGCCAGAATGTTATCAGGGCACATTGAATTTGTAGTAACACATGCCTTCAGCCATATTTTGATCTCACGGTGAAGTAAATTGAATTATTTGAAGACTGGTATTTGTGTTGATGTGGACAAAAGGATCTTTACTCTCTCGGCAATTTTATTTCTATTCCTATAGCATCTAAAATGTGGACAACATTCGAACCGCTGCTTAATCAATGACTTAGGTGGATTTATATTCATTTGACGAATTATGACAAAAGGAATCCTCGGTAAAATTGAAGTGAATGGGAATCAAGGGGTAAAACCTCTAGTGAATGGTATTATGTCTTCCAAGTACAGTGAGGGATGAGTGAAAAACATTGGCCTTGCAAAAATGCCATATTCCATGAATGAATTGAAAAAAAAAAATTGTACTCTGTGCCTCAATTTATAAAAACTGGGATAACTAATGCATTTTTTGCAGCTTTATTAGTTGTCATCATGTTTTTACAGATTTCTTTGTATGAACTAATAAGTGTCTTACTTTTATGTCATAGAGTCATAGAGATGTACAGTTATGTAATTTAGTTTAATTTTGTTTTACATTTTACAAAATGTCACTTCTTCCGAGTCTATCCTTTACTTATTCTTTCCTCTTTAACTGATCACCTTATTTATGTTTACTGCCTTATTTTCCATCTAATTGTTTAACTGCCTGATTCACTAACCTCTCTGTGTTCTTAAAACCGATCATATATAGGGGAGTCACCCAGATAATGCATATGCCACTAGTCCTGAAACTGACTCCAGGCATCACCATTGTTTAGATCACTTTGATCTGGAAACAGAAATCTGTTAACCATTGGTTTCTTCTTCTTGCCCTATCACTAAGTTTCTATTTATGATGCTGGATTTCCTTTCATACAATGAGATCTAATTTAACTTGAGGCAGTGCATTCTGCTAATGGACAGACCCCAATATCATTTTAATTTGTTGGGTAAAGTACTGGGTACACAAAAGGTGTCCTGGTACAGTTTGCTAAATTTGGGGCTTCAAAACAAAGCAGGGTGATTCTAACAAGTTAAGTTATGAGGTTGGAAGAGAATGCCGTGATCTGTTTGAGTCTGAATCTCAGAGGGAGCAGCAAGACAGGTTGGTTTTTGGTAGACCTCTAAGAGCATACTTCTATTTACAGGGCCCAGTACATTCATTCAGTATCTACTGTTAATTATCTCTTTGCTCCCTTGTTCATGGATCTAGTCGTCGTAAGGTGGCCTGCATTAGTTCTAACCTAAAATGCAAATTGGCTTCTAATTCCCTTAAGCAACTCATGATGTGATTTGAAACAGGTCACTGTTTGGACATCTGTCCATTCAAAATGAAGCCAGCATTATACTTCTGTCCCTCATTACTGTATAAAAGTCTGTCAACCTTACTTCACTCTTTCATTGATTCGCGGAACTTGAGTGAGATCAGGGAATCACAACACACAAGAAATTGCAGGCAACCCAAGACTCAGTAAATCAGTACAGTAATGCATTGTGCCATTAGTGTGACATTCATTGCCTATTTGTCGCACTCTTTCACTCTTTAAGAAATTATTTGTTTCTATGTCCTTAAAATAGCATATATTATTGTGGGTTTAATGTGAAATATTTGGTTGATGGAAGGAAAGATTTGTTTGCATTTAAATAGAGCTTTGCATTTTATCTCTATCCACCAGCACCTTGTGGTGGCCATTTGACAGCACCGAGTGGGATAATTTTATCTCCAGGATGGCCAGGATATTACAAGGACTCTCTAAACTGTGAATGGGTGATCGAAGCAGAACCACGGCATTCTATCAAAATAACATTCGACAGGTTATTAATTTTCAATGCTTTCAACTAAATGTAAATTGACCTTTCACGCTTTTACCTGTCTCAAACTATTCAGTAAGTGTGACATGATTGAATTTCAAATTTTGAAAGATGGAACAATGAGTCCAAAATATCTGCATTTAATAAACTCTAATTTTGCCTTACAGTAGCGCAAGTTTTGACAGATAAATAATATAATGATAAAAATTGTAATCCATGTGTTCTGCCACTAGATATCACTAGCAGTTTTATAAATGGCATAGAACGAGAAATGATTCCAGCTTATCAACAGGCCAATTGGTTCATTAAAGTCTGTAATTGCTTTATTCTGCTCAAGGATATTGTCTTCACTACACACACTACACACACACACACACACCCACCCTAGAAACACACACACTACACACACCCCCTACAAACACACACTGTGCACACATCCTACAAACACACATTACACACACACTGCACACTACACTGCGTTTCTGCCTTCTCCTCACATCCCTTAAAAAACATAGTGGATTCCTCTTCAGCCATGGTGTGTGCTGAGAATTCCTGATGTTAACTCATCTCTCATATTCTCTGATATATTCATTGTGTTAGGTGAAATAACTCACAGAGGCTGGTATCCCATCACCAATTTATCCTTTATTTACATGTGGAAAGTCCTTGACACTAATCCAACTCCCTCAGAGCCAGCTCTCTGAGTGAGTAGGATGTCTGATACTCCTGTTCTTATCTGTCAGCCAGGGCTCCCTGATTGGATCAGATTAACAGCTCCAATTAGGGAACTCATATTCTATGAGGTCCACCTGGCTGACCTCACTACGATCATGACAGTAGGTCTCTGAAAAAGTCCTTGAATTAATTCTTAGGCCATTGAACTTCAGTATGGGAATATGAATTGGCTATCAGAATCTTCCATTTAACCATAATATCATTCAAACTTTTCCTGAAATATACAAACACCAACATCACAGAAACATTCCTAACATTTGTTTGAAGTGTAATTCTGCAATGGGTGCTAGAATATTCTGGAAACGGGCTGGGATACTTCAGTTCATGTTAAACATGAAAACATTTGAAGAGGAAGTGCATTTGGTAGAACTGACTCATTGTCCTTTAATAATGTAAACAGTCACATGGCTGCAATATTAGTTGTCTTTCATTCAACCTTATTACAGTGATGAACTGATTGCAGGTGGGATTGGTAAAGATTCTGTGTAGAAATTTTTTTTAAGATCTTGTGTAACGACCGGACCCCTGGCAGTTACCCGTTTGTTACCGTTCCATTTGGGATACCCCAGACTGCTAAGTAACTGGGTCAGGCGGGATGAACTGCCCCCTTTTTTTTATTCACCCTGTTGGTTAGGTGCAACAAAGTTAATTTAGAAAGGATCCCTTCTCTTGTGGATACCATTCTCCCAGATGCAGATATTGTGAAAGAAGCCAATTTAATCAGGCTTTCTTGAATTAACAAAGAATAAGTTTATTCATTACTAAACACACACACACTATACACACACTACACTACAGACACCACACATACTACATACATGCAAAACACACACACACACACACGAGGTGAATCCAAACACACACACATTACGAGGTGAATCCAAATGATAAAACTTAAATTTCTGACATACATATCACCCACTGAATTGTTTTCAAAGAATTGAAACTTGGTGCCATTGCAGTGGATATTACAAGTTAGTTGATGGACAGTCACCTTCATGATCCTTCATTTTGCAGATTGGTTGAGATTTGTAGTTCTGATGTCTTTTTGATCATGACTGGATTCTAGCATTCAGAGTGAGAGAGAGAGTTCTTCATTGTCCTATATATTTTTAAATGGTTTGCATCACCTAGGGTTAGAGAGTGTCCTCTTTATTTTCTGGCTTTTGGCTCACTCCCTTAGTTTGCACATCAGGGGGGAAACTAAGCAATAGCTCTGTGAATGCGATCTTCACACATAGTAAGCTAGGTGAGTACACACGAGAGCATTCGGTCCCATTATTCCACTTCAGCAGAGATTAAACTAAATTTTTAACCCTTGTCCTTGTGTATTCCTAGAGAGTAAACCAGACTTGTTTGCAAGAGGTGGCTTTCTGCTGAGAGGGGAGGGATCATCAGTATCTTGGTTCATCTTCTCATTAAGTCCTTCTCTGTTTAATGTTTCCCTGATTAATTTATGTGTGCGACATTCCCTGGCTTCACACAGGACATTGCCAGACAGACATTGACTGTAAACACATAGCTTTTGTTCTGTAGCATTCCAACTTTAAAAAACAACATATTTGGAATTAAAAGTAAAACAATCTCCAAGTTCTTCAGGGTTGATGATCCATTGTCATAACAGATTGTGACATAAAAGGAACATTGCCTTTAAATTGTGTATATTTGTAAGAATCATAGGCATTTCACAGCCAAGATGGATACGACCCATTTTCCTAATCATCTTATGTTGTCTTGC
Source organism: Chiloscyllium plagiosum (assembly GCF_037043375.1). Classification (NCBI taxonomy): domain Eukaryota; kingdom Metazoa; phylum Chordata; class Chondrichthyes; order Orectolobiformes; family Hemiscylliidae; genus Chiloscyllium; species Chiloscyllium plagiosum. The sequence continues at coordinate 33,421,849 of NW_028270141.1, forward strand.
ATTTGGTGTAGTATCATCCCATTTTAAGATCTATTTCTCCAATCTAATTTTTCATTGCAGTGCCGAATTAGTTGAAATCCATGTTCCAAGCCTCTAACTTTCTAACATGGGCCATGACTTTTTGTTGCTGACCCCGCTCTTGAAAGTTCTGCAATGGAACCTAGATCTCATAAATCAAAGATCAATGTGTTAACGCAATGGCTATTCAGATCTGGTTTAATGATCTTGTTGAAACGTTAGAAATAGGAGCATTCCCTTAATGGCCTAGTTGCCAAATGGAGTGCATTTCATTGTCCAAATCAAGAGAGCATTGAATTTGGTCTCAAATTTGTGTTGTTTTAGCGTAGATATCGATGTTGCACAATGTCTTCTCTCTTTACAAATTAAGGATTAAGATCTTGACAGCTGCTAAAATGCACTAATTTAAATAAAAGCTGCACAATTTGAATTATAAAACCCAGATACCAAGAAGCCACTAAGATGTGACTTCTATTACTTAACATTGCCCTAAGACTGTACCATACCACAAGAATGATAGGGAACAGGTGCCTGCACTGTTAACGAAGTTCCTGGGGTGGGGTAATGGAGCAGTTACTTTTACATGTGGAACTTTTGCATTAGTCAGTTTCTTCATGAATGAAGGATGGAGAAGAAACAATTCATGTTGATTAAAGCCATATCTTAAAATTTCATTTCTGTTATATTTATTTATGCAACTTTGAGAGTGAAAATAAAATGGCTATTAAGAAGAATACTTAAATTTCAACTGTACGACATCGAGGATGTCACATAGTCATAGTCATAGAGATGTACAGCATGGAAACAGACCCTTCGGTCCAACCCGTCCATGCCGACCAGATATCCCAACCCAATCTAGTCCCACCTGCCAGCACCCGGCCCATATATCTCCAAATCCTTCCTATTCAATTATCAGCTATCACAAATAAATTTGTTGATTGAGACAAAATAATTTCCTTGTGTCTTAGCTGTGGAATGGAAACATTGTGCTGAATCTAACGAAAGCACAAGAGGAAGCGTAAGGCTTGAGTATTTGATGCTAATCAGTCAGATCTTTGTTTCCAGTCTGACTGCATACTGTCCACAGAACAGTTATGTCTTATTGGCCTGAGCAGCAGCATGCTGTCAAATCTTAGGGAGATTTATGACATACAATTTTTCTCTGTGGATGCTAATAATTACTTTGCATTGCACAAAACACATTTACTGAAAGATTAATTCAGTTGTATCTCTTTCCCTCAGAGTTGGATTTGACCTAAACGTTTCTTCTGACGCCAGCCACAACCTCTTTTGAGCATTGCGCTGAACTATTGCATCAAGCTTGTTTAAGAATTATCACCCAAGTGTGTCTGACTATTTATTTGTCTTTTTGACCTTGTTTGTTTTGTGTTCAAACAAACTTGCCAAAAAAAAGAGACTTTCAATGTAATATGGTTTGGTGCCTAAAGTTCTGCACCGAGATGCTGCAATGTGAAGTTCAATGCATTGGTCTGAAATTACTCTTCTTTAATAAAGATAGGTACTTTAATGGTTTGATTTAATTCAGGCTAACAGCTTTGCTAAACCAAAGCATAAGGGATTTCAAACAGACGATTAACCTTCCACCCATTAGTGTCCCATCATGTAATGTCAGAAACAAGAAGTTTATTTCAGTCACCAACTGTTCTACATTTCATTGCATACATTCAAGATACGTTATTTTAGGCCAAGTAACTGCATTAAATTCAACCACAAGGAATTCATTGGTTTGTTTTAGACCATTCACACTCACATAATCATCTTGACAGCCAGTAAACTACATTTATTTTAAAAAAAAAATATTTCAAATTATACAATCCAGACTCCAAAAGCCCTGACTCTCTGCCAGTAATCTGATAAATGTAACTCCTGCTTGCTACCTTTGCCTTAAGCCTGTACTTTACCACAGAAATAACAGGGCAGGTGCCAGGACTATTAACAACCTGACCGGAGCATCTGGCCACTGGAGATATTGGAAGCTGACAGCAATATATTGCCTTTCTGTGAGTCTGGAGATAGACATTGATCTGGTCTAACTTTTTAAAGTGCACAAATGTTGACTGCTTAGTTATTGATTTGTCACTCCCTAATGACCGATTGTGTTTAGTATGTAGCTGTAGTGGGTCCCATATTCCGCTGTTAAGAAGGGAACTGCAACTGCTTTGGTTTCATGACGGAGAACTAGGGAGTTTGGCACATCACAACCTTCCATCAGATGTGATAGAGGGAAAAACAGAGCATTGTGATGCACGCAAAAGAAACCACTTCTCCATAATCCCTTCATGGTTGGAATTTCTGTGCAACCAGTACACAGACGACAGTAGTTTGAATGTAAATACAGCCTTCCAGCCCAAATTGATCATTTATCACATTAAGTGGACCTGAATTTCTACCCTTCCAACTTTTGCATTTGTTTTAAATGCTAATTTACCCAACCCCATCATTCTTCCTCTAAAAAGGATGACTTATATGACTTATATGGCAAAATATTTCACAGTCAGTAGGGACCCTGTACCTCCTTGACCAAGTACCACCTTCAAACGTGAACATGATCATTGGGTGTGGTGTGTTAAACATAGCAGTTACCCAACCCAAGCCTGTCCTGTCCTGATGTGATATCCAAGAAGATGATAAGAAACAGGAACAGGAGTAGTTATTTGGCCCCTCAAGCCTGTTCCACCATTCAATGGGATCTTGGCTTATCTAATATTTTTCACATCCACTTTCACCCTTTTTCCCCGTAAGCTTTGATTCCCCAACTGATCAAGAATCTACCTCAGCCTTAGATGTACACAAGAAATTTGACCCCACAAGACTCTCGACCCTCTGAGAGAAGGAATTCCTTCTCATCTGAGTCTTATATTGGCACGCCTTTCTACTCCTCAGTCATCAAATTTCCCATGAGGGAAAGTGTTCTCTCAGCATCCTCTTAAAGCCCTTAAGATTCCTATATGTTTCAATGAGAACATCTCTCATTCTTCTAAACGTCAGTGAGTAAAGTACCAACCTGTTTGCTTAAAAGGCATTCCCTCCATACCAGAGATCATCCCGGCAAACGTTCTCTGAACTGCCGCCATTTAAGTTTTATCTTTCCCTAAATGAGGGGACCAGACTATACACAGATGTAGTCTGACCAGCACCTTGTAGAGTTGCAGTAAGACTTCCCTACTGTTATACTCCAACCCCTTTGAAATAAAGGTCAACATTCCATTAATCTTCTTGATTACCTGCTGCACCTGTCTGCTAGCTTTCTGTGTTTTGTGCACAAGACATCCTAAGTCTCTTTGTGTTGCAGCTTTTTTTTCCTTTCCTTTCCTTTTAGTCTCTCTTCCAAAATAAATAACTTCATATTTTCCCATTGGCCAACTTTTTGTGCACTTCCAGGTGAGGTCAATCGTTATTGATGAGACATAGAAACTTTGACTATTTTTGTCTGCCAGTCTGAATAGTATACCCTCATAATACCCTTTCCAGACTCAGCAGGCAGTGCAGGCACCAAAGCTTGAGACCTCTGTGGCTAAATTGAGTTGGGAGTATGCAGTAGAGATCATTTGCTAATGAAAACTTCGGGAGAACTCCCACAGGCTATAACATGAGCAGCTTGCAGACTCTAAGACCCAAATATAAATCTAGATCTAATCATTACAAAAATGCAGAAAAAAACATATTCATTAGATTAACTTTAATGTGAATCGCCAGGTTGAGAGTTCTATACCATACCCAATCTTATTTCATACGAAGTTTGATGGAGTCTAAACCTAGGCAAGGTCCAAAAAGTACCTATTCTCTTTCAAGATCTGGTGGAGTGAGTTAATGAAATCTGGGGTAATTAGGATCAGTTCATCAGTGTCTGGAGTGTTAAAGCTACTTTATAGTGTAGAACAAGGGGAGTTGTGGTGATGTCCTAACCACCTATGTTCTTACCTCTTGATTAGAAGGCTCACGTTGAAATTCAAAATATCCCAGAGATGTATCATAACATCTCTGAACAGGTTCTTAATAAAATATCTATTAGGTTATAATAAGGACTCCTGTGGCACTGTAGTAGGCAGGTTGGCCTGGTCAAGTCACACTTGCTCCAAGAGTGCGTCTTAACACTTCTGAATGGGTTAATTTAAAACAAAATCTGGAAATTATAATAATTCACCATAATAAATAGGGTGGGATGATTTTCTTGACTCCTTTTTAATATATGAAAATCTATTGGCACTCATGTATGTATCAGTTGTACTTTGTTTGGGACGAGCAAATGTCACTTAAGTAGCATTCTATAGATCAATTTTAAAAAGAAAATCGAACATATTTATTAGACCACTGGTACCCCTTCAGAATAATTGTTCACTTGTCTGTTCAGCACTTTTACCTAGATATGCTTGTAAATTAATAAATTGCTTCTTTTTCCTCAAAGGTTTCAAACTGAAGTTAATTATGACACACTCGAAATTCGGGATGGGTCCATTAATTCATCACCTTTAATAGGAGAATACCATGGTACACAAGCACCCCAGTTTCTGATCAGCACTGGCAATTATATGTACCTTTTACTAACTACTGACAACAGCCGTTCAAGTGTTGGTTTTCAGATTCACTATGAAAGTAAGTTTCTTTTGTCTCTTCCAAGCAGAGCATCTGGTATGAATAATGTCTCACTTGTGTCCTTGGGTGAACAAGAATGTTGTGTTGAAAACACTTCTTCAAATAGAATTTTTTACGTAATTGTTTGGGCTCTTACTCCTACAGAATCTGTCCAATTTATATTGCAAAACAGGACCCGACATCCCTGGCAGCTGACAAGTGAAAATGAGGACTGCAGATACTGGCGATCAGAGTCGAGAAAGTGGTGCTGGAAAAGCACAGCAGATCAGGCAGCATCCGAGGAGCAAGAGAATCGATGTTTCAGGTGAGAGCTCTTCATCAGGAACCCTGATGAAGGCTCTTGCCCAAAACTTCAGTTTTGCTGCTCCTTGGATGCTGCCTGACCTGCTGTGCTTTTCCAACACTACACTCTCAAGTGTGAGAGCGCATTTTGCAGCTTTGTCTTCCAACTCTAGGGTTGTTTCTCAGTGGATGGCTGTCAGCACAGTGTGTTCTGAACCATGAGAAGGTTCAATTCTGTTGGTACAGTCCGACGTGAAAATTGGAAGGATTAAGAGAAACAGGCAATGCTTTTGGTTTGATTTATGCTGACGGAACTTACAATTTCAAAACATATACTTTTTTTTTAATGTATGTGTCTTTTATTAACAATCTCCCTCAATGGCTTCTTTCTTCAAATCACACACTTCATTTCTTGCAATCGTCAGTCCAAAGACGTGCAGGCTAGGTGGATTTGCCATAGGGAATGCAGGGTTATAGAGATCAGGTAGGGGGTGGGTCTGGGTGGGATGCTCAATGTGGACTGGATACGACGATTAGCCTGCTTCCACACTGTAGCGATTCTATTGTAAGACATGGGTTGCTCTGGTAATTTTGGGTCACTTTTCTTCACAGCATTAACAGTTCAATACTTCTGTCTCTCGAGTAGACTTCTGTTCAGTATTTGCTTCATGTTGTTAAGGTCTCTACTTTGGATAGCAGAATCTGCAGTTTTTTTGTCTTCTGAAAGAATATAGCAGTCCTGACATTATCTTATTTTCTCAACTCAAGTACCACATTGACAGATGTCAGTCAGAGCTTGTCAAACTTTATTACTATGACTGACTAAGGAGCACGTACTTCAGTTCACTGATCTGACCTTTCCTCAGTTTGATTCATTAGTGTTAAACCTCACCTTAGTCCTCAGAGGCTGTCTGAACTCTCAGTAGAGTCTGAACAAATGAACACAGCAAGCAATTCATTCCAGCTTATGCCAATTGTGCTGATGAGCAAATTTTGTATAAATTGGTTTCTATCAATTTTAGTATGGGAAGTTTTTCTGTTGCATTAATTGAGCAGGCTTTCCTTAAGGTTAATTAGATTCTGATTGTCTCGTGGATACGTTGCATTTTGTGTTTTGCGATAAGTCCACATCAGAAGGATCAATAGAAATAAGTTTTTTGTTTTGCACTTTTTCTCGTCCTTATTTTTCACACTTCCATTAGACAGGATACAGGTTAGATTGCACCTTTCATATGTTCAAGTCACCTTCAGAATCACAAGATATGTGAAGATATGCATTGTGAATATTATGACAAAAATTGTTTCTTTCTTCAAAAAGAAACACATGTAGAAGCCAAGTAACATTGATTCAATCTTGTAACTAATTCTCTTCAGAGTTCCTTTGTTCAGAAGTTTAAACACTGATAACCTCATGAAAGAGAACATCAGGTTTATCGTTTCCCTGCATAATGGAGTGAACTGGCTAAGTTCCCAAATGCAAATTCAAAATGTTTTGAAGACAGATTTTTCCAGAATTTTGAGAGCAATAGGTAAGAAATTAGCTTTATGGGTACACTTCCTGGATAAATTGCAACAAAGCATACTGACAGATAAAGGATAATTCCAAATCTTGAAAAACCAATGGTGAGGAAAGATCAACCTCACTACATTTGTTTTCAAGAGCAAAAAATAATAAGCAGAAATCTGATGAATTGTTTTAACATAAACAGTTAAGGAGGTGATGGTGACTATTAATCCAAAGACCCAGGTAATGTTCTGGGGATAAATAAAAACAATGAAGTGTTGATGCTGGAAATCTGAAACACAAACAGAAAGTGCTAGAGAAACTCAGTAAGTGTGTCAGTAAAAATAAGAGAGAGAAACAAAGTTAATGTTTCAAGTCCAGAATGTGTTAATTTCCTGTTAATGTTCTGGAGAGCCAGGCTTGAATAGCACCAAGACAAATGGTGCCATTTGAATTCAATAAAATTATGGAATTGAGCTTCATAATCACCATGAAACCGTGTCACTTGTCAGAATCACTCATCTGGGGGGAGTCACTGTTTTAGGGAAGAAAACTGTCATCCTTACCTGGTCTAGCCGGAATGTGACTGTAGTCCTTTTGAATGTGCTATACAAGATCCCAAAGTGCAACTCCTCTATACATTGGAATTAAGACTGTCTGGGAAGTGGAAAATTCAGGTTCTTAGGTTTTGAGCATCACTGGCCATTTATTGAAGATGGTGGTGACCAGTATTTTAGAACCTTCAGTTGCTGTGGTGTAGGTGCATCGGCAGTGCATTCAGTTTTTGCAGGTGATGACACCGAAGGAATAGTGACACAGTTTACTTGGAGTAGAACATTCAGGTGATGATGGTCTTGTGCATCTTTCTAAGTCGTAGAAGTTGTGACTTCATGAACTGATGTTGAAGGAATTGTGGTGTGTTATCAACGAGCAGTTTATCAATGGCACACACTACAGCCACTGTGCATTGGTGGTGGAAGGAATAAATATTGGATGCACTAACTGAGGTGGCAATCCAGGAGACTGCTTGAATAGGAAGGGTTTCGAGGGATATGGGCCAAGTGCTGGCAAATGGGACTGGATTAATTTAGGATATCTGGTCAGCATGGATGAGTTGGACTGAAGGGCCTGTTTCCATGCTGTAAATCTGTACGACTTTATGACTCTGGATGGTTCACTCATACCAGAGAACAAAAATAGGTTGTTGGCATGAAAACATTCTTGTTGTGAAGCCAAATTCTGTTTTTTAGCCAAAGTGTTAAGAAATTATTTCCTCCTCCTCCTCTGGTCAATCTTGCATCTGGAGAAGACAGATTCCTGAAGAAGACTGCCACCTATGAGGACCACTTGACGAAGATTACCCTCTGACCTTAGCACTTATGATGCACCTATTTCAAGAGGCATATAGTTTACACAGTTTCGATCAGTTGTCTGAATCCTTTTCGCTACTGGCCTTGGGACATTTAGTCATGACAGCAGGATGACTCATATTCTGGTAAAACTCGAAGTTATTTTGGGCCTGCAACTTAAAAGAAATTCTAGGGTTGACATATTAATCAATCGAAACCTGCACCTCCATTCTAACTGATTAAAGACTTAATAGCCATTTAGGTTGGTTCAGTCCATTCTCATAAGTTTTATGAACCTTTGATCTTTTACTTATAAATTCCGTGTCCGATATATTCTCCCTCACTACTTGTCTGAGGAAGGAGCGGGGTCTCTGAAAGAGTGTGGTTTCAAATAAACCTGCTGGACTATAACCCGGAGTTGTGTGAGTTTTGACATTGTTCTCTTGCGTACCTTCATCTGAGGGTTAATTAATCACTCTTTCTGAGAACAACATTTCTTACTTTCCTAAACACTGCATTGATAATAGGTTGTACATGGCACCAAATTAATCTTTGATGTGCAAATGAAATGACACGCAACGGAGCACTATAACCTCAGGGATTCTGGTTATTTCTGTAACCTTCCTTTAGAACTGTGCTTTCATCTTTATTAATTAGGAACTTGGAAAGCTATTTAATGCTGTAACATTCAAATGAGATCCAATTCTCTATTGAATCCAATAATACGATTAGATTCAAATAGAATCCAATCCAATAGTAAATACGAGGAAAATTCAGTTTCCAAGGGACCCCAATTTCCAACAATACTTCCAACATTAAGGAGGCCATTAAGCCCTTGTGCATGCCAGCATTCTGAAAGAGTGAATCACCTCGGCCCACTTTCGTACTTTTTCTCTCATTACTGCAATTTTCTTTTCTTCGGGTGTTTATCAAGATCGCTTCTGAAAGCCAAAATTCAATCTGCCACCACTACACCCTCTCATGCAGTGTATAATAGACCTTAAACATACACTGCTGAACATGTTTTTTCCTCATGTTGCCTTTGGTTCTTAGTCAATTACCATTAATCATTGCTTTATGATCCTTCTACCAATGTGAATAGTTTCTGTCTATCTACTCTGTGTAGACTCCCCAGCATTTAAACACTCTATATAAAATCTACTTTCAACATTAAACACAGATAACCATCTGATGAAGGAGCGTCGCTCCGAAAGCGAGTGTGCTTCCAATTAAACCTGTTGGGCTATAACCGGGTGTTGTGTGATTTTTAACTTTGTACACCCCAGTCCAACACTGGCAACTTCATATCATACTTTCAACATTGTCTTTTCAAAGCAAAACAACCCCAGTTCCTTCAAAAATTCCAGGTCGTTGAAGTTCCTCATCTCTGAAACCATTCTTGTGAATCTATCCTCCATTTTTCCAATCCATTCCTTTCTTCCCTCATTTAAATTTTTTACAGGCAATAGTTGTTTGGTGATGCCAAAGCTTGTTATTTTTAAGTAATTTTATGTTTTATGCACCTTTTTAAAAGAGCAAGTGATAATGCACTTGTCTCTGAGTCAAATAGCTATGGGTTCAAGCCCCAACTCAAGGATCTGAAATCACAACCTAGGTTCACGCTTGTTTGTCTTACAGAAGAAGTACAGTGTGGTTGGAGATTTCAGCTGCCTGCAAAATGGATGTGAAGAATTTGGTAGTGCTCAGAAAAGCTAGGGGGCCCATTTTTCATTCCAAACAGCACAGGATCAAGACAAATTTTGGGTGAAAAGCAAAATGTTGCTGAGTTTCTGGCAGAGACTTGAGCCTTGCACTTTTCTGACAGATTTCCATTTAGACATCCAGCTAAAACATATGGAATCATGGTGCATATATTGACGTACACATTGAATGATAAATCAAGGACCATAAGGAAATGTCTGATTGGAAATTTACCCCTTAATCTTTAGTTTTCACTGAAGCTGATTTTATTTATTCTATGCTGAAAATGTGTTGCTGGAAAAGCGCAGCAGGTCAGGCAGCATCCAAGGAGCAGGAGAATCGACATTTTGGGCATGAGCCCTTTTTCAGGCTCATGCCCGAAACGTCGATTCTCCAGCTCCTTGGATGCTGCCTGACCTGCTGCGCTTTTCCAGCAACACATTTTCAGCTCTGATCTCCAGCATCGGCAGTCCTCACTTTGTCCTTTATTTATTTTATGTCAAATTTACAAGATTATTAATTATAAATGAAGTGATATTTTAAAATGATGAAAGGTAGGCAGCAATATGGGACTTGGGTGTGCAAATATTTGAAATCTTGGATGAATATTTGGAAATAATTGAGTTGATTGATGTTCCAAAACTCCTTCTCACACATCCAATCTGTTACAGAGATCAGCAAGCACATTATGCTATTTAATCACATGCAGCCTTATATTATTGAACGTGGTCACATTTTAAATCATTTTCCCTTTGGAGTCAGGTAAATTTGAAATATGTTTGTCATTCCCTGACTTAATATTGCTATGTATATTTTTTAGTGAGCCTCCTATCACAGGGACTCATTGTTCATCTCATCCTGTGTGTTTCTGTGCACGGAGGTGGGTTTGATCTTGTTATACGAGAGTGGAAAAACAAATTGCCAGGATTATCTTTCTGAGGAAGTGGGTGTTAGCAGGTTGAATGATGCGATTAAAATTTGACGGCTTTGCCACAAGTACTCCTTAAAGTTAGAGTAATTTATTTTCTTTGGCATGGTTTTGCCGATTTGCAGTAGTGTGTGAGAATACAAGGGACTATGACTCAAGTTGTCTGCAGCAGAGTACAAATCTCTGAGCAGAAGTCTCCATTCTAATCTCTGATTTGGGTAAGAGCAAGCTATCACTTTTATCAAGAGTTGCTGTAAGTTGTTCAAAATTGCAATTTCAAATGGAGATTTGTTAAGGGGAAATTGGGTCTAACTCACTAGCTGGCGCTTTTTGAAGAGAATACAGATAGGGTTAATGAATACTGCATTGTTGATGTAGCATGCATGGACTTCCAAAAGATCCACACAACAAACTGGGAAAGATCTACCTCATGGGATAAAAGGGAACATAGCTATATTTCCAGGCAAAAGTGAAAGGCTTTTGCCTGAAACGCTATTTTCCTGCTCCTCGGATGCTGCCTGACCTGCTGTGCTTTTCCAGCACTACTCTAATCTTGACTCTGATCGCTATGTTTTGCTTAGTGATAGGAAACAGACAGTATTGGTTCCTGGATATTTCTTGGATGAAGGAAGCATTGTTGGAGTTTCCCAGGGGTCAGTCTTGGGGCCAATGTTTTTTCTGGTGATCTAGATCTTTGTGTGCAGAGGACAATTTCAACGTTTGCAGATGGCACAAAACCCAAAATAATTGTAAGCTGTGTGGAGAACACTGAACACCTCCAGAAGGACATAGATAATTTAGTGGAATGGCAGATAGGTGGCAGATGTAGTTCAATATGTGAAGTGTGAGGTGATACACATGATACAAACAACATGGAAAGAAATGATAAAATAATGGATATTATTTGACCGCATTAGCAGGAGTAGAGCGATTGTTGAGTATATATGCATATGTTTTCAAAAGTGGCAAGACAATTGGATAGAGCTATCTATGAAGAAGCTGTCTTCTCGACTTCATTTATAGGGGGATAGACCACAAAAGCAAGTAGTTTGTGATGAACTTATATTGGACACTGGTTAAGTCTCAGCTGGAGTATTGTATCCAGCTCTTAGTGCCACTTTTTGCAGAATGATGTTTCTGGAGAATGGAGAAAGCACAGAATAAGCTTACAAGAGTGATTCAAGTGATGAGATCATTTCGGACCGTTTTCCTTGGAGAGAACAACTGAGGGGAAAATTGATCAGAGTTTTCAAAACCATAAGGTGTTGAGGCAGCGTAGCTAGTGAAAAAAAATGTGCCTGCTTGTTGAAGAGTCAAGAACCATGGAACACTGTTTTCAAGTGTTTGAAGGAGAAAAAAAAAATTTGCACAGTGAGTGGTTCATGTCTGGAATGCACTGCCTGAAAGTGTGGTAGAGGCAGGTTCAATTAAGGTATTGGATGCTTATTTAAATAGAAACAATGTGCAAGACTGTGGGAAAAGGGCAGGCATTTGAAAAGAAACTTGTTCATAGTACTCAAAATGCAAATACATTGGTTGAATGACCTCCATTCACAATTATTTGATCCCTGTGATGTTCTGCATTTTGATATTTTAACTGTAGCCTCATTCAAGCAACTGGAAAACCAGTGAAAGAATTTTGGACTTTATACAGGACCTTGGTGTAAGTGTCAAATAGGTGTCATTTTGTGGGGAACAGTCAACAACAAGTTGGCCAATTAGTGATGGTTGGGAGATGTCACCATCCAATTAAGAACATTAGGTGGACTCTAGAGGCTGACGAGCTGGTGAGGGATCCTCTTGCTTGGAAGCAGCTGAAACTTTGGTTCTGATTAGAAAGGATACCTGCTGTTCAACTTCTTAAATTTGTAAATTTAGAATCAGCAGCTGAGCCACCACAGTGCAAGGGAATCAGACCAGGCAGGCAAACATGGCCTCAAAGCCTGCTTAAGTGTTAACTCTAATGAATTCTCTCCACTTGATGACACAGTCATAACATGTCGCATAATGTAAAGCACACCAAACCAAAACCAGTATGTGAAATTGGCTGATGGTCATCTGCTGGAATTATTTCAAAGATGGTTACCAAAGAAAGCAAATTAATTTGGAATAGGGTAGCATGAGAACCTGTAAATGAATATTTGATTGATTAAGTTTTGTGTTTTGTAGGTGTCACCTTGGAACTAGATTCATGCTTAGACCCGGGAATTCCTGTAAATGGGCGACGACATGGAAACAACTTCTCAATTGGATCGACTGTGACCTTCAGTTGTTGCCCTGGTTACACATTAAGTGATGATGACCCTCTAATATGTGATGATAATCGTCAATGGAACCATGCTTTACCAAGCTGTGAAGGTTAGTGTCCATTTCTCAGATGTGACCACAAAAATATTTCTATTACTAATGTCACAACATATAAGGGGCATTTGTGCTACTATTAAGAAACCTGAGAATTATTAACTTAATAATTTGAAATCATCTTATCATTTAATTCATTGTTCATCAAAGTTATTCCTATTGAAACAATTAACATTGAACAGCCAATCAAAAACAAAATTATGGGTAGAATTAAAAGTTAGAATGAAGAGAAGTAAAAATTAGAGAGAGCAAATTTATTACCGGGTAACATAACGATTAAGAATGAGAACAAATGCTAGCGACTAGATTTTGTTAATAATTCTTAAAGTTGAACGGCTAATATTTCTTGGATGAATTGATACAATTTTCAAGCGTGAGAATTTTGAGCTAAGGTTTTCATTGCTAAAGGAACTAGAAACTCAATCTATTCAATATTTCTTTCTTTTAATATATTATTAAATAATATTTGGGAATTAAGCTAACAGTACAATGTATTCTAATCATTAAGAGAGTCCCAAGTTCAGCAGCTAATACAGAAGGCAACTGGAACATTGGCCTTTATTTCTAAAAGGAATGGAGCATACAATTAAGGAGATCAATTATACAAAACTATACAAGCCACTAGTCAGAGCTGAAAATGTGTTGCTGGAAAAGCGCAGCAGGTCAGGCAGCATCCAAGGAGCAGGAGAATTGCGTTTCGAGCATGAGCCCTTCTTCAGGAATGAGGAAAGTGTGCCAAGCAGGCTAAAATAAAAGGTAGGGAGGAGGGACATGGGGGAGGGACATTGGAAATGCGATAGGTGGAAGGAGGTTAAGGTGAGGGTGATAGGCCGGAGTGGGGGTGGGGGCAGAAGAGGGCAGGAAGGTGGTGCTGAGTTCGAGGGTTGGGAATGAGACAAGGTGGGGGGAGGGGAAATGAGGAAACTGGAGAAATCTGAGTTCATCCCTTGTGGTTGGAGGGTTCCTAGGCGGAAGATGAGGCGCTCTTCCTCCAGCCATCGTGTTGCTATGGTCTGGCGATGGAGGAGTCCAAGGACCTGCATGTCCTTGGTGGAGTGAGAGGGGGTGTTGAAGTGTTGAGCCACGGGGTGGTTGGGTTGGTTGGTTGGTCCGGGTGTACCAGAGGTGTTCTCTGAAACGTTCCACAAGTAGGCGGCCTGTGTCCCCAATATAGAGGAGACCACATCGGGTGCAGCTGATGCAGTAAATGATGTGTGTGGAGGTGCAGGTGAATTTGTGGTGGATATGGAAAGATCCCTTGGGGCCTTGGAGGGAAGTAAGGGGGGGAGGTGTGGGCGCAAGTTTTGCATTTCTTGCGGTTGCAGGAGAAGTTGCTGGGAGTGGAAGTTGGGTTGGTGGGGGGTGTGGACCTGACGAGGAAGTCACGGAGGGAGTCGTCTTTTCGGAACGCTGATAGGGGAGGGGAGGGACATATATCCCTGGTGGTGGGGTCTGTTTGGAGGTGGCAGAAATGATGACAGATGATATGATGTATATGGAGGTTGGTGGGGTGGTAGGTGAGGACCAGTGGGGTTTTGTCCTGGTGGCGATTGGAGGAGTGGGAAGTGGAGGAGATGCGGTGGAGAGCATCGTCGATCACGTCTGGGGGGAAAATGCGGTCTTTGAAGAATGAGGCCATCTGGGTTGTTCGGTATTAGAACTGGTTCTCCTGGGAGCAGATGCGGTGGAGACAAAGGAATTGGGAATATGGGATGGTGTTTTTACAGGGAGCAGGGTGGGAGGAGGTGTAGTCTAGGTAGCTGTGGGAGTCGGTCAGTTTATAGTACATGTCTGTGTTGATTTGGTGGCCCGAGATAGAAATGGAGAGGTCTAGGAAGTGGAGGGAGGAGTCTGAGACGGTCCAGGTAAATTTGAGGTCGGGGTGGAAGGTGTTGGTAAAGTGGATGAACTGTTCAACTTCCTCGTGGGAGCACGAGACAACGCTGATACAGTCATCGATGTAGCGGAGGAAAAGGTGGGGGTGGGGCCAGTGTAGCTGCGGAAGATGGACTGTTCCACATATCCTATGAAGAAGCAGGCATAGCTTGGGCCCATGCGGGTGCCCATGGCTACTCCTTTGGTTTGGAGGAAATGGGAGGATTGGAAAGAGAAGTTGTTCAGAATGAGGACCAGTTCAGTCAGTCGAAGGAGGGTGTCATTGGAAGGGTACTGGTTGGTACAGTGGGAAAGGAAGAAGCGGAGGGCTTTGAGTCCTTCGTGATGGGGGATGGAGGTGTACAGGGACTGGATGTCCATGGTGAAGATAAGGCGTTGGGGACCGGAGAAGCGAAAATCATAGAGGAGGTGGAGGGCGTGGGTGGTGTCCCGAACGTAGGTGGGGAGTTCTTGGACTAAGGGGGACAGGACAGTGTCGAGGTATGCAGAGATGAGTTCGGTGGGGCAGGAGCCGGCTGAGACAATGGGTTGGCCGGGGCAGTCATGTTTGTGGATTTTGGACAGGAGGTAGAAACGGGCGATGCGGGGTTGTGGGACTATGTTAGACCACGAGTCAGACCACACCTGGAATAACTTGAACAATATTGGTCTCCTTTTCCGAGTTAACTTCTACTGGCATTGGAGGCAGTCCAGAGAAGGTATGATACGAAAGTCGGAGGAGTTGTTGACAGTGAGGAAGGATGTGGCAGGTTACAGCAGGATATAGAGAAGCTGCAGAGCTGGGCAGAAAGGTGGCAAATGGAATTTAATGTAGCTAAGTGTGAGGTGATTCACTTTGGGAAGAATAACAAAAAGATGGCGTACTGGGCTAATGGTCGGATACTTGGTAGTGTGGATGAGCAGAGGGATCTTGGTGTCCATGTACACAGATCTCTGAAAGTTGCCACCCAGGTAAATAGTGCAGTGAGGAAGGCATATGGCGTACTGGCTTTTATTGGTAGAGGAATTGAGTTCCGGAGTCCTGAGGTCATGATGCAGTTGTATAAGACTCTGGTGCGGCCGCATCTGGAATATTGTGTGCAGTTTTGGTCGCCATACTATAGGAAGGATGTGGAGGCACTGGAACGGGTGCAGAGGAGGTTTACCAGGATGTTGCCTGGTATGGAAGGAAGATCGTATGAGGAAAGACTGAGACACTTGGGGCTGTTTTCATTAGAGAAAAGAAGGTTTAGGGGTGACTTGATTGAGGTGTACAAGATGATTAGGGGGTTAGATAGGGTTGACAGTGTGAACCTTTTCCCGCGTATGGAGTCGGGTATTACAAGGGGGCATAGCTTTAAATTAAGGGGGGGTAGATATAGGACTGAAGTTAGGGGTAGGTTCTTCACTCAGCGAGTCGTAAGTTCATGGAATGCCCTGCCAGTAGCAGTGGTGGACTCTCCCTCTTTATGGGCATTTAAGCGGGCATTGGATAGGTTATGGAGGATAGTGGGTTAGTATAGGTTAGGTGGGCTTGGATCGGCGCAACATCGAGGGCCAAAGGGCCTGTACTGCGCTGTATTTTTCTATGTTCTATGTTCTAAGGTTCACAGTATTGGTTCCACACAGAGAAGAATTTTCTTCTGAGGAGGTTGGGCTGTGGAGTTTATAGGAATGAGAAGCAAACTTCTGAAATATAAGATTTTTAGGAAGCTTGACAGTGTGGAGATAGAGAGGCTGTTTTCCAATGTGGGAGACTTTTGGATCAGAGAACATAATGTCATGCATTTAAGATAGAGATGGGGAAGGTTTTATTTTCTGCCAGCGGGTTATCAATCTATGGAATCTTTATCACAGAAGGCTGAGTCATTAAGTTACTCCAATCTCAGATAGACTGGTTTTTAATAAGTAAGAGAATCATGACTGAAAGGGAAAGGGCAGGAAAATGGAGTTGGGGTTCAGATTAGCTATCTTACTGAATGACAGAGCAAACTTGATGGGCCAAATGGCTTATGATTGTCTTAGGGTAATTGGATACTGATAACTGTTATTTTGCTGTATTATGATACAAATTGAAAATAAAAAAATTTGTTCCACTTCTGTTGAAGTCCAAACATGAGTCCAAGCAGTAACCACCCTCTAATAATTATCACTACAAATTATACTTAACTTTACTAACCTGCAATACATTTGGACACAATTCCAACAATGACAATTGTGAGCAAACTTCTTCCGACATTCATCCTTTTAAATGTAGCAGTTGCCCATGTACTGCATTTATCACTTGAATAGGAAACATCAGGGAATGGTTTGATTATTGGAATAAGGGTTACATTACAGCTGGGCGTATTCTGGTTATTATTGTCTATCAATAAGTTCCCATTGAATAGCTATGAGGTGTTCTGATTCATTTTTATTCAACATGTTGTGACAGACTGTAGTTTACCATTAGCATCCTCACAATCAATGAATTGGTAACTACAAATTAAATAAATATTAAACTCTTACAGCAAGGAACTTCATTTTAAAACAATTCAGTTGTGCACAGGATCCTAGGGGATAGTTTTATTTGATTTGTTTAGTGTTTTGAAAATTGCTTTCTGTTAATTTATTTCAAACTGAGTAACTCTCAGTTGCTACAGAATGCCTCATGAAACCAAAAAAAACCCAACTTGTTCCATGTAGCTTTCTCAGAATAATAGAATTCTACAGTGTAGAGGCATGCTATTTGACCCATCAAGTCCACAACAACCCTCTGAAGAGCATCCCACCCAGATCCACCCCCGACCCTATCTCCTGTAACCCTGCTTTTCTCATGGCTAAGTCACTTAGCCTGCACATCCTTGGACACCATGAACAATTTACATGGCCAATCTACCTAACCTGCACATCTTTGGACTGTGGGAGGAAACTGGAGCACATGTCGGAAACCCACACAGACATAGGGAGAATGTGCAAACTTCGCACAGACAGTTACCCGACGGTGGAATCAAACCCGGGTCCCTGGTGCTGTGAGGGAGCAGTGCTCACCACTGAGCCTTTGTGCCGCCCCATAACGTAGTAAAACAACCTATGCACATCGTGAAATAAACTTTGACACTATGATGCAAAAGATGATGTTGGGACAAATGACTTTGGCAAAGAGATAGCGGTTAAGGAATTTCGTAAAGAAGGAAGAAAGAAACCGAGGTGTAGAGAGGGAATTCTGAAATTTAGTACTCTGGTGGCTAATTATGGAGCAAATAAAATCAGGGATGTTAAAGATCCCAAAGTTGATGAATTATAGAGATCTTGGAAGTTGGCTCAAAGGTGGAGAAGGGCGTTATCATAGAAAAAAATTGAAACCAATGCAATTTTTAAAGTTCTCGTTGTTAGACTAAAAACTGATGTAAGTCATGGGCAATGGAAGATTGAACGTTGATACATTCTGAGAGCCTTCACCTCTGTATAATCTGATCCATTGCTACTTCACTCAAGGAGGAAAAAAAATCTCATCATGAATTTGTGCCTTCGTGATCAAGGTTCATCAACTATCACGCCCATGCCATTCAATCAATACCATTTCCAAAGACGTCATATGCAGCATGTCTGACTCACGTATGTTGCCAGACATGCTGCATTTCTCCAACACATTTTGTTTATATTTATTAAAGAGCAAACTTTATGAAAACATTATCATTGTACAACCTCCTAAAAAGTTGTGGAACATTTAAACAGAGAGGCACTGAATGCATTTCAATGATTCATTTTAAACAGAGAGGCACTGAATGCATTTCAATGATTCATTTCATTCAAATGAATGGAATATTTTAGGACTAAGTTGTTATGTTGTTTTACTGTTGGGATGAAGGCTTTTATTGCTTGAAATTTAAAAGAAAGATAGAAAATACACTCAATAAGTCATGTAGTATCTTTAGGAAAGCCACGATAGCATTTGGCTCAAACTCTCTTCAAATAACTTAGATCTCTAATTTCTTTTGGATTTGATATATTAAAAAATAATTAGACCTGCTTCACTCTCTGCATATTCTGCCTGGCCTGATGAGCATTTCCAGCATTTTAAATTCTTGTCACAAATAAACTGGATCTATCTTGACTCCATAATAATCAATCGATAACCATTTGCCATTATTTTGATTTGTGCTTCAAGAATGCACATCTGGGAAAAAGTCTGGCACATTAAGCATGTGATAGCAGCTAGATCCTCACATGATGTAATTTTTAGAAGTTTGTTAAATATTAAGAGAATAACAGTTGAGCTAATGACTCATCACACCTTAACATCTATTGACCTTTTTTGTGTAAAAGTTAAGCTTGGTTTTAAATCAATGTCCACATTTAATGCTTGGTAAGGTAATGGTTCAAAGGGGCTTAAAATTGAGGTGACATCAATTCCCTACATTCTACTGATATCATACACATTTTACTGGTTGAGTGACTGTGTGGAGTTTGCACATTTTCCCTGTGTCTGTGTGGGTTTCCTCCGGGTGCTCCGGTTTCCTCCCACAGTCCAAAAATGTGCAGGTTAGGTGAATTGGCCATGCTAAATTGCCCATAGTGCTAAGTGAAGGGATAAATGTAGGAGAATGGGTCTGGGTGGTTTGTGCTTCGGTGGGTCAGTGTGGATTGGTTGGGCCGAAGGGCCTGTTTCCACACTGTAACTAATCTAAGCTAAACTCCTGCGTTTAAAAGGAGCAGATGCATCTGTACCAGCTCCCTAAGATCCTGCTAATTACTCCTGACCAAATGTAGTGTTATGATCACAGCTGATGTTGTTATTGGACAAGTCAAATCCCTGACAGAAACCTAGTTGATCGATCACTCTTTCAGCTGTTTTGGTCTTAATGAAGTAATCTCTCACTGAAACATAAGCACACAGAGCTGACGATTTTGCTTTAACGATAAGACAGATGTTTATTACAAATGAATATAAGATAAAATAGAATAATCCAAATTATCTCTTTACATAAAAAAATCATTTTTAAACATGCATTAAAGCTATAATCATATTAAACTCATACCATTTGTTTATACTTTGAAAAGGTACAAAACTGCTGTTGCACAGTACCCAAAATACATCTCTGCGACAGTATCCCGAATATCATTCAGATAGTACCCACACCAGTATTCCTGTTTCCAACATGTTGCTCAGTATAAATCAGTGTGACTTCAACTTTTAGACTGGAATTGTACACAACTTATTCCTGAAGCTATTATGCACCTGCTAAAGTGTATGCACTTTCAAGTGATCCCTTCACTGTTTTATCGAAACAATTCTGGTCTGAGGCTAACACTAACTCTTTACTCGAAGGTAATCTAGATCACTATACTGTACATCCTTCACTTCTCAGTGTCACTTTGCTACACAGACATCTTATTCAAGAACAGGACTGCCCAAATCAGCAGGTCAGGCAGCATCTAGGGATGCTGCCTGACCTGCTGCGCTTTTCCAGCAACACATTTCCATCTCTGATCTCCAGCATCTGCAGACCTCACTTTCTCCTACTGCCCAAATCAGTCAAAGTAAACCTAAAAGTCACACTTGATCTCTCTCAGCAATGAACATTTTCAGACTTTTTTTTTAACCATGTTCCACAATTCTCAAACAGACCTTACAGCTCCAGTATTTACCTTTCTGTGAAGCAAATTAATCTGAAATAAATAAAAGTCTAATGGGTTGCACAAAACCTTTTAATTCTGAAGCCAGTCCACAAAATATGTTTTTGGAAGAAATCCCATAGCTAGAGAATAGCTTAAAGTTACTTATTAATTTCAGGCATTCAGAAAACCTCCTTGTTGCTAACTCAAAAATCAGACAAAATAAAGATGAAGGAGTATTGGTGGCAGCAAACTACCTCAAAGAAAACCCAACCAATACTGCATATAGATAAAGGTGCCAAATAAGAAAGATGCCAGCAGTGGCCATATTGTAAAATATGACAGTAATGATCAAGGGAGGAGAGGACATCGGCTCCCCATCTTATGTCTTTGTATTATCAGTCAGTCACAACATTGTAAAAAATTTTTTTGCACCCAGCTTGCTCACTCCTACTAAAATGTAGTAACAGGTTCAAAACAAAGAAACACATCCCTAGATTTTCCAGAGTAAAAGATAGGGCACTTTTATTCCCTACTAAACCTGAGAGAAAATAATAAAACGCGCACCATCAAAAACTCACACAAGTATTTTTAGAAGGGAAAGTGAAGTTACCCAGAACAAACAGAAAGATAAAAGAAAATGTTGCTAAGTTCTTTGAGTTCTTGAGTTGTGTGAATGAAATCTGAGTCTATGATTGTTGTTTTGTTTTCTCAGCAGGAACAAAATCTGTAGAATCCTAGAATTCTTAATAAATGTATGTTTTCCCAATTTCCTTTCTCAATGAGAGGTTCTTTAAAGAGATAAGGCCTTTATCTCTTTCTCCCCCAAGGGGAGAGAGAGAGAAAGAGAGAGATAACAAGATGCAGATCCTGTCATTGTTAATCGGGTCTCATTCTCGCTCTCTCATTCTCTCTCGCTTTCTCTCTTCACTGAACTTGTCTCAGTCCATGGTCAGCTAATCACAACTGATTTAGGTTTATAGGTCAATCACTTTAGTCCATGAAAGTCTCACGCATTAAATCAGATAATGGAGGTTGAATACCTAGAATCCATGATAGTCCTTTCTCAAAACAAGATATAGAATGGAGTCGGCGAATGGTACTTTACACACTTTTCAGATTCGAGGTGCATTGGAGTAGGACTCCTCAGCCAGAGCTTGTTCGTTTCTTTTCCTTTTTTCTTTTTACTCTTTTTTTTCTTTCTTCTTGGTGATGTCCTGAACTCTCAGCCTCAGCATGGACTGAGAGGCCACAGCACAGACCCAGCATGTTGACCCTCGGCCTGTCACATTGGCTTCTTGGCTCAGTGTGGTGGTCTCTGCCTGGCATGCTGTCTCCTGGCCGAGCATGAAAGTCTGTCAGCAACTGACTATGACGGTCTCTCGATGGCTTGGCATGGCAATCTTTCAGCCTAGAGTGGCCTCAGTGTACACTCCTGGCCTTGAGATGATTTCAGAGTGGACTGCTGGCCTCAAGAGACTTGAGGTGAAGTCTGACTTGGTTAGGAGTCAAGGCCCAGCACTGACTAGAGGCGAGGTGCCATTGTGGACTGAGTTTGAACTTGGTTCTTATTCTGAACATTTTGTTTCTTTTTTAATGTATTTCTATGATCTATAATGCTGGACCTTTTATTTCTTTATTCTTTTCTTTTTATTCCCAATGAATTTGTACTTAATAATCTGTATCTAGGTAACTTTGTAGCTAAGATGACACCTTGTGTAAGTGGCGACTTGTAAACTTTTCATTGTACTCATTTGAATGAGACAATAAAGCTAATTCTAATTCTAATTAAATAAGGAAACCATTCAACCCATTGCAAATATGTTGCTTTTCTGAAAAAGATAAACCCGTTCATTCACATGCCTTTACTATTTTCTCATAATTTCTTCAAGTAATGTTCCGTTATACTTATGAACTCAGTTATGCATGCCTGTAAGAGTAATGGTCCAAACACTGATGCATGATTGACAGCAATGTTCATACCCTTCCATTTGAAAAATATCCATTCATTATTCTCCACTGGCATTTAACTAAATCTTTATCAGTGCTGTCACATCATTTTGAATATTCAGTTTTATCAACAAGCTTCTGATATGCAACCTTATTCAATTAATTTTGCAAATCTATTGCATTTCCTTTATCACTTGTGCTCTGCCAGTTCCTTGAACAAGCAACTCAGAAGTTTGTCGGATACAACTTGTTTTTCACAAGTTTGTGCTTATTGGCTTTATTTTACTTTAGATAAAAATAACGTAATCTGTTATTCCATAATATATAAAAATTAACTCATATTGACTTGTCCGCTGGTCAGTTGGTTTGTGAGCAGTGTGATTCTGGCAGTGTCATCTCTCTTATGAGAGAGCAGTCCTATGGTTTGGTCAGACTATGGCAGCTTGATATGAAATTGAATAGAAAATGTAAATTCAATTCCAGAAACAGGCCACACAGCCATACAAGTCCATTTCAGCATATATGCTCTAGCTGAGTAAAAATGTATCTGTGTTATTTGTATTTTTTATTTATTTAGTGGCTATGGGCATCATTAGCTGGCATTTATTATCTTTCCCAAGTTGCCTTAGAGAAGGTGGTGGTGAGCTGGTGTCTCAACTACTCCACGTGATACTGAATTTGACATTTTATTATTCTTTTGCATCGTGGTTTCTTTCGATTTCCCAGTTGGATTTGTTTGTGATTATCTTACCAAATACGAATTTTGTCTGCAAAAAATGAAAACTTCATCTTCAAGCCTGTCTGATCAAACCTTCGCATAAACATCAGAACCATGGGGTCACCCTTTAGTTTTCTCTTTTCCAGACTATTCAATCTTCACTGATATGTACAACTTCTCAATTCTGTCATAAGTCTGGTCAATCCACTTGTTATATCTCTGCATCCTTTCTGTGATTTAAACACCAGAACCATTCTAAGTGTGGTCTCATGAATGTTAAATATGTTTATCATACTTTCTCTAATTTTCATTTCTACCCTTCTTAAACACAAGCCCCAAATGATGGATTTGCCTTTTTGTTAAACTGTGTCGCTGCTTTTAGCATTATGGATATCTCTATTCCTTGTTCCCATTGCTCTGTTATCCCGTTCACAGTGTAACTTTCAAAGAGTCTGCTTTCTCCTTAATTTTGGATCAAATTGTAGCATGATATATGTATCTTTATTGAAGTAGTATTGCCAATTGCATGCCCTTTTTCCAAGTCTTATGACATTGGATAGAATTGAGATAAGGAAGACATTGAGTTTGATAATTTACATTGAACTTATATGCTGGAAATGTGTTGCTGGAAAAGCGCAGCAGGTCAGGCAGCATCCAGGGAACAGGAGGGCTTATGCCCGAAACGTCGATTCTCCTGTTCCCTGGATGCTGCCTGACCTGCTGCGCTTTTCCAGCAACACATTTCCAGCTCTGATCTCCAGCATCTGCAGACCTCACTTTCTCCTCAAAGATTGAACTTATATGGACACATATGCAGGAATCAGTCATGAATCTTCTTTATGTCATGTTCTCATATGAGCCAAGATTCTTGCCTGTTCACCAATGAGGCCAATTAGTGTGAACTTCACAACGAAAACATTCGTAAATGTGTCTCTTGACCTTGAGTTTATACTTTGATTTGCGCTGCTATGTTATCCCTCAAGATTCTTCAGCCAAATTCTGCATGCTGTTTTAAAAAAATGGTGCGACTATTTCTAAGAAGGATAGATTTGTGTAAAAGTGTTCATAGTGGGGAACTGTGCCTCAAAGACAGTACAGATCAGAGATTGATGTCACAATATTCAGTGAATGTTCTCCTTATATATGTTACATGCTAAGAGCACTGCTCAGGTGTGTTTACCTATCATGATACTTCAACTTTTCTCAAATTTTACTAAAGTAGAAATTTTAATTTGAAATCTGTTGCAGTCTCTTAAGCTGATTGAATATTGCAGCCACATCACAATGTTGTTATTCAGGTTGAAATATTAAATAAAGCACTGCAGTAAAATTCAATAGTTAGAAATTGCCAATACTGCAATAACTGACTGCAATTACGACAGTGAACTGATTGCTTACATTGAAAATCTTAACAGCAATCTTCAGTTTCCATTAGATCCTAATAGGCCAGAAGAAACCAATTTTTGTCTGTCTAAAGCATTTATACTACCTGCATATTAACTGTGCTTCTTGACTTGAAATTTTGAAAGTATTTATTCAAGTTCAGATGCAGGAGAAAGACTTAGCATTGTGCAATGGTTTACAAAAGTTAATTTAAAATCAGGTAGGAGTTATAATACAGAGAAGTTAATATTGAAATCATTCTTGGGTTATTATTTATACCACAGTAACTTCAAGGTGAACAGTTTAATAGGACAGAAATGTGCTGCTTTTCATTTTTTTCAAACTGTCAGCCAGTATTATCCCTGACACAGTGAAATGGAGTTGTGACAATACATTGTACAAGGAATTTGTATGAGTACAGATTTCATTTGTATTAGAGCTTTTTTTTGTTTGCTGTTCATTGAACTTTCTAATGTTGTAATGTACTGTTTCTGTTTCTTTCAATTTCTATATATAAAGATAGATTCGTGCTAAAATCACAATCTATTATTTATTTTCTGTCATATCCTAAGGGATGGGGCAAAGGAGTTGTTTCTTTCACAACTGTTACAAAAAGGCCTTTTTTCTTTGTTTTAGCTTTCTGCGGTGGCTATGTTCGTGGTACAAGTGGAACTATTCTGTCTCCTGGATTTCCAGATTTTTATCCTAATTCCTTGAACTGCACTTGGATAATTGAAGTTTCACATGGAAAAGGTAGATCCAACTGCTTTTCTTCACAGCATCTTCCTCTTCAGAGACAACACCCCAAAAATAATTGTTTAAGAAATTTAAAACTGTGTCAGTGAAAACCGCTCTAAACGTTTTGATCCATTATTCAGTTGAACCCTTGACGAATATCTGTCATCGCTCCCCAGTTTGGCTTCATACAGTGGTTGATTGGATCCACATACAGTGGTTGATTGGATCCACATACAGTGGTTGATTGGATCCACATACAGTGGTTGATTGGATCCACATACAGTGGTTGATTGAAACCTCAGGAATGGCAGAGTCGGTCATTCTGTTGTATCAATCTTTTACTTGGCAGCTCAGGAAGGCCATTGCCACCACGTCAGAGTAACTAGAGATTGGCAATAAATACTGCTAATGAAGAAATGTCGACAATCTGAAAGTGTTATTTTGTTTTGCATGAATGTATTAATCGAAAGACTATGTAAAAGAAATTAACTCTCTTTACGAATCAAAAGTTACTTTTTTAACTGACTGGACAAATTGGAATTGATGTACCAGTGCTGGCAGGGACCAATGTCACTTAAATCTCTGCTTCAGTATTTCTTTTGTTTATTTTCAGGTGTGCAGTTGGTATTTCACACATTCCACCTTGAGAGTTCTCATGACTACTTAATTATCACAGAGGATGGGAGCTTCACCAATCCTGTAGCAAGGCTCACAGGCTCTGCCCTGCCTCCAACTATTAATGCAGGTCTATTTGGAAATTACACAGCACAACTACGCTTCATCTCGGACTTTTCAGTTTCTTATGAGGGATTCAACATTACGTTCTCAGGTAGGGCACCTTACATTCACTCAACCTACTCAAGTTATTTGAAACTGAAAATGTAAATCAAAGGAAGACGTGAAAAGATACCTCTGAACATGATGTAAAGCAATCTGCTGAATACTGGTCATTTTACGACAAAATTTTAGCTATTACTCTGAATGTTCAAGACTACCAATATCATCATGATTAATTGAAAGAAAAATAAGTAACTTAAATGACTGGATTTACAGAAAATAGCAAATGATACATAAATCCTCTGCATAATGATTTACAAAATATCCAATGTTTTGTATTATGAGTGGATTGAAAATATTTACAGGCATGAACAGAGAAAATAATTTGGTGATTGTTATGAATTTTCATTATTTGGCAAAGTGAGGTTTCTATTGAATGGAATACTTCAGCTATAGTTTCTTATTGGGTAACTCTTCATTTCTGACAATAATATTGGAGAGCTGAAGACAAACTATTCTAATTATTCATTAATGTCCATTTCTATTCTTCTGTTTTAGAGATTATCTTTTGGATCCATCCAAAACCACCAATTTCAACAAATAACTAGAAAAATGTTTCATGTTATTGCAACATTCATTTGTTTTATTGATTTGGAGTATTCTCTTTGCAGAGTATGAATTGGAGCCTTGCGATGATCCTGGCGTTCCTGCTTTCAGCAGAAGAATTGGATTTCAGTTTGGAGTAGGGGACTCATTGACCTTTTCCTGCTTTCCTGGATACAGACTTGAAGGTGCTACTCAGATCACCTGTTCTGGAGGAGGACGGCGTGTGTGGAGTGCACCTCTTCCAAGGTGTGTGGGTAGGTGGTCACATGCTTTCATTTCATGCATCCTAAAGTTGAGTTTACTCGAGATTTTGTGAGGAAAAGTCCAGGCACAAAAATAGGCCTCCCTGCAACATGATAGTACTCACAATATCAATCAATTCCAATAATTCCTTAATTTCACAGTGACCGCTCCTGGAAGCATTTGTTAAAAGTCACATTGTTAAATTTGAAGAAAAGTTGATTATAATAAGTAAATACACCAAAGTTAATTGAGGTTAACTATGAAATCATGATGCTAAATCCTTGGATAACACATATGGGATACAAATTAAAATCCTGTTATATTTCGATTTCTTTTTTGGATACTGTTTGAAAGTTTTTTTTTTACACAATGAAGTACAAACCGAGATATGGTTCAAATTCAAAAAAGATGCAACTGCTGCAATGTAACTCAGGTGGGCCCTGAGCAGATTAAGAAATTGCAGAACAAAAGCCACTTAGAAGAGGCATTAAGGATTGCAAAGACACAAAAACGACTCACAAAACATACAAGTTGTGCTCAAAGCAGGACAAGTGGTCATAGGAATGTTTGAAACTGACTGATATGGAACTTCTCTTCGTTGGTAGCATGTGATTACTGAAAAACGTGTTTGTTAATCATAGGTTTATCTCAATGAGCTGGATGTGGTGGGAAGAAGGGAATAGTAAGTTCAGCATGGCTTCCTATGATCACATACAGACTGG
Organism: Chiloscyllium plagiosum; assembly: GCF_037043375.1. Taxonomy (NCBI): domain Eukaryota; kingdom Metazoa; phylum Chordata; class Chondrichthyes; order Orectolobiformes; family Hemiscylliidae; genus Chiloscyllium; species Chiloscyllium plagiosum. The sequence goes on from NW_028270141.1 coordinate 33,449,216, forward strand.
AAGTGTGTCTTCCGAAATCTGTATTAATCTACATTGTATGATAGGTTCAGTTATGCACTTCAAAACAGCACAAACATGTGAACAAAAGTGCTTTGAAAAAAATTGAATAATTAATGACCAAGCAAACTCTTTGCATTATGTTTGTACCATCCATGCCATTATGGATTTTCCCTGACCTGTTTAACCACTGAAGGAAGTTTCTGCATAAAAGTAATGAAGCAAAACAGAAGAATATTCATATACTCTGTGTTTCATTGTCTAACTTAGGATGCTTTCCTCCGCCCCACAGGTGCAAGAACCACCGCATCCCATGAGGCATTTAATCACCAAAGTCTGGGTCTATATTCAAAACCTTCACGTCCATTTTTGACCTAAAATTGATCCTTTTTTTAATTGAAGAGATAATACTTTGCATCACCAGACTATTCTGTGTTCTCTCATTCTGTGCTTACAGTATGAGATGCGACGTCTATTTATATCATCTACGTCTTCCAACATTTCCTGAAAGATCACCATCATGGTGATCATAAAATATTCTTTCTCGCTGCAGAAAAAAAGTTTACTTCTCTGAGCAGAATCATAATGCAGAGCCCCAAGTGCTCAAACTGTGAGTGGTGCTCAGTTTCAAAACCTCTACAATTCACTCACTAATGTCTTCATTTGAGGTTAAAGCCTAAAATTACACATTTTTAAAATGTAGTCTCACCCATGACACAGGCAAATTTGTAACCATTTCTTTAACAGCTAAAGGCTTTTGTGTTGTATCTAAACAATTCAGATGAATAATGATCACTGCAGCTCATATTGTGAGAGAGAGAGGATTTGCCTGTTTGGATATTTCCATGAATACCCCTCAGGTGCAGCACAAATGTAAGAGATGGGCTGTTCACATTTTTCTTGAACTGGGTTACATCAATGTCATGAGAAAACTTGATCTGCTCTTGACTGAAATCTGTATGCAAACTTCAGTCAAAATATTAGTGAGGCTTTAGGCCTGTGTCTGTGGTTAAGATTTCTGTCCTTTAAGAAACTGTTTCTCCAAACACAAGATGAAGGAAATTTTGCTGTTATGTGCAGGTTGACTTGGGAAGGATTGGATTAGCCTCTTATTATATAGGGACTAGATTAGATTCTTATTATATAATTCTTGCATAATAATAATTATGTAAACCTTCTTATACATTATTTAGTTTCTGTGTTGAATAATTTCTTCACCTATGAACAAAAAAACTTCGAAATAAAGCCTGGATACTATGATATCCATACCTTGTTTTATTTGTTAATGGGGTGTGAACACTGGTGGTGAGGCCATCATTTGTTGACCATTCCCAAATGCCTTGAAGAAGGTGGCTGTGTGAGCCTCCCTGTGAACTGCTGCAGTCATGTATTCTACAAGCATCATCAGTATTGTTTGTGAGAGGGTTCCTTGAATTTGAACAGTGAAGAAACTATATTATGATTCCAAATGCGATAGTTCCAAGTCAGGATGGTGTGTAACTTGGAGTGAACTTGTAAGTGGTGTTCCCATCTGTCTCCTGCCCTTGTATTTCAAGATAATAGAGATTATGTTTAAAAGGTGCTGTCAAATTAGGCTTGGTGAGTTGCTACAGTACATTTTGTTAATGGTACATATTACTGCTGCTGTCTATTGTTGGTGGGCATAATGCATTTTAAAGCAATTGATGAAGTATCAACCGGGTGGTCATTTTTTTCCTGCATTGTTTTGAGTTTGATGAGTAATGCTGGTGCTGCGCTTAACATTCAATTGGAGAGTATTGTATCGCACCCTTAACTTGTGCCTTATAGATAGTGGACAGACATGGAGACTCAGGAAGTGAATTATTCATCACATAATTCTCAACCTCTGACCTGCCTTGCAGCCACAGCCACTAACTTGTCCAGTTAAGCTTCTGGTCAATGATAACCCTGACGATGTTATTATCAAATGATTCAGCATCAGTAATGCCATTAATGTCAAGGGGAGGTGGTTAGATTTTCTATTTTTGGGGAGAATCCATTGATAACCATCAGTATCTCTAACCTTATAATGGAGAGAAGGGCATTGACAGGTAGGTAAAGACAGTTGATTCTCGGACACTGCTCTTAGGAACTCCTGCAGTGATGTTCTGGGATTGAGGTGATAGATCTTCAACAACTATACCACTGTCCTTTGTATTAGTATGACTCTAACAACTGAAGAGCTTTCATCTGATTTTCAGTTACTTCAACTTAGACAGACTCCTTGGTGACTTACTTAGTTGAATGACACCTTAACATTAGGGATATACTGTCTTATTCCCCCTCCAGCATTCACTTCTTTTGTCCAGGATTGGAGCAAGGAAGATCAAGACTGCAATAAAAGCTGGAACCAAATGCCTTGGCAGAATGTAGACTGAGGATCGATGAGCAGGTTCTCGCTGAGTAGTGTTATTAGATAGTACTGCTGATGATTGTCAGAATCTGCCTTTTGTGCACAGCAACGATCTGGGCATTTTTCAACATTGTAGGTGTAGATGTCAAAGTTGTAGCTGCATTGGAACAAGTCAGGCTTTTGCCAATAAGTGTTGCCGTATTCCATGCCTTCAGCTGTTTCTTGACATCAGATGAAGTGAATTGAATTAGCTGAAATTTGGCATCTGTAATGTTGGAGATGTCATGAAAAATAAGACAGTGATCATGCACTTAACAGATCTGCTTGAAGTTGGTTGTGAATGATGAAGCTTCAACGTTTGCATTGACATGCTGACTTGTCCAACATTTTGATTGAAGATATTTGTGTAGCTTCCTTTCCTGAACATCTATTGATTTTTCCACCATCAGTCACAAATGGATGTGGCACATCGGCTTCTTTTGGATCCATTGGTTGTGGGGTTGACTCAACTAAAGCATGTTGCTTCTGTGGCTCAACATGAAGCTGTCCTGTTTTGTAGCTTCACCAGGATGATCTCTCATTATTAGGTTCAGCTGGTGCTGCTTCTGGAATGCAGAGTAATCTGCTGGTTTAATGGCATTGATGGATTGAGGGATATGTTACGGATTGCTGTTGATAGAACCCCAGAACGAGACTGTGTCTATTCTGAATGGTTTTCGGGCCAAACTATCCAATGGAGAAATTCTCAGTGTGAGGGTGGGATGAGTAATGGGGATGGTCATTCTTATTAATACTGTCAAGGGCAGATGCATTTGTGATAAATAAGTGAGGTTCAGATCAAGTAATCTTTCTCTCTTGTTGGTTCTCTTACCACTTGCCACAGGAAAGGTATGTCTCTCAGAACTCAGGCAGCTCAGTTAGTAGTGGTACTAATGCATCAGTGTTTGTGGCGGATGTTGAAATGCCCCACCTTGAGTAGTTTCTGTGTCTTTGCAGTCCTTAATGCCTCTTCTAAGTGGCTTTCAATGTGAAGACTGCTGATTGATGAGGTGACAATAGGTGTTATTCAGCAAGACATTTCTTTGTCCATGATGTCATGAGACATCAACAAGTTCAGAGTCAGTGTTGAGGTTTCCCAAAGTCAATCTCTATAAGTCTATATAATCACATTTTTGCCATCTCTGATAGGACTGTATTTTTCAGCAAGCTCCCCCCCAGCCATGCCCTTCCCTTCCCATTGCTCTGCTACTGTCAATTCTGGAACTGCTTACAACAACTGAACTCAAGGATTTTATCACTTATCAGCTTAGCTGGCACCCTACCTGCCTGGAACATCTGGAACCCTGACTTCTCACTTAGCTTACACACTTACCCTTTCATAGCAGCCATTAACATTTCCTTAGAGGTTTCAACATTCTCTCACTCTCACACACGCGCACACACACACACACACCACACACACACACACTTACTCACTCACTTGCTCAATCCTTTTTGTGAAAAAATAAAACTTGACCTCAGCTTAAAATATTGAAGCAGGACCTCTCACCTATAGTGCATCATCTAAACTGAGATATCACCTCTTGTACATTGATAGCACCTTTAATTATCTAGAGACAACAACTTGAAAGGAATCAGGATTTTGCATTTTAATCAGCAGTCTACCTTCTAACTCATTAAGGGACTCAACAAAGGCAGCCAGTTTTCAACTTATTAACTTTTTGCTTATAAATACTACGTCTTATACCTCCTCATCATACCATGCCTGAGGAGGGAGCTCAGCTTTGAAAGCTTGCGATTTCCAGTAAACCTGTTGGACTATAACCTGTTGTCGTTTGATTTTTGATCGTATCAAAATGCCTGACTGTGCTGCGGTACACTGAATTCTCAGAGCAGTGATCCCCATAAAAAGGAGGAAGGTTTGTCTTATCCTGACTATGCTGCACCACATAGGAACTGTGTTGACTTCAATATACTCTGAATGTCTGAAGTTCTAGAAACTGCTTTTTCTGTTATTTCTGATGTGATGCCAACTTATTTTCCAGCACCATGCTTATCTGTAGCTCTCAAAATATTTTTTCCAGTGATTATTATTTTGGAGATTCTTTTGTTGCAAGGTTTTTCCGTAGAATAGCTCATTTAAAATGCAGCAACAGTCAGATCTTGGAAGAGTTCAACTTCATTGAATGTCATGACCGTGAGAACTTTACATACGTGGCATTCAAAAATAGGCAATGGTTTTGGCTGTATATCTAAACATTTGAGATCATTATTTAATGTTTCATCCTATCTTCTTTCCTCTTTGCGCAGCACTGTATCTCTGTTTCGATGTGCACTGTTTCTGCTGCATCAACTTTGAACAATGACTTGTGTCGAGATCTACTCCAAAGTCAGCGCCTCTCAATTGGCCACCAATAGATCCCTTCCCTCAAGATTGCCTTTCTCCCTGTTGCTAAATTGACAGGGAATGGAAGCATGCCCTGTGCCCAAATAGAGATTGACATCTGAAACCAAGATTTGGACTCAGGCTCTCTGACTGAAAATTCAACATTTCACCAATATGTGCTGAGATGGTGCAGAATGGGGAAGCATTTCCTTTGCAATTATTTTGCTCCCCCAGTGGTGGAAAAGAGCACCTGCTTCTGCTTGGTTTCTCAGAACAGAATTGGACATTCTTGTGCCACTGTATTCTAGTGCCACAGCATGGTGGCTATTGTTGTCCAATTCTGGTCTGAGAAACCAAGCAGAACCAACCATGCGTTCTTTTCCACCACTGGGGGAACAGAATAATTGCAAAGGAAATGCATCCCACTTTTGCACACATGTCACCTGACAGCTGACTCAAAGCAGTAATTGAAAATGTGTTGCTGGAAAAGCGCAGCAGGTCTGGCAGCATCCAGGGAACAGGAGAATCGACCTTTCGGGCATAAGACCTTCTTCAGGAATGGCTTATGCCCGAAACGTCGATTCTCCTGTTCCCTGGATGCTGCCTGACCTGCTGCGCTTTTCCAGCAACACATTTTCAGCTCTGATCTCCAGCATCTGCAGACCTCACTTTCTCCTCAAAGCAGTAATTGCAAAGGTTGGATACATCCGCATTCTTGGCTGCAGCTACTGTGTTTTCCAGGGACCCAGAGAGTTGTGTTATTGGATATCTTTGACCAGAATTACCAGAAAACTGTGAAAAAGAAATTAAATTCAAAATTTAGTTTAAGAATAATTTTGTGATAAATGACAGTGTAACGGTGTGCTTTTCAAACTGTGATCTGATGATGGCCATATGCAGGTGCAGAGTACAGTTAGATTGTACACACATATAATAAAAATGTTCTAACATTCATTAAGTGTAGTGCATGACTAACAGCAATCCTAAAGAGAATGCACCCTCACCTACTAGATGCATAATGTCCATGATCCTGGGATGTGGTGTTCCATTTACTATGTTAACAGATTTCTTGCAGTTTCCACATCATTTCATAATTAAGAGAATCTGCAAGAAAATATGAACTGATGGGTTTTGCTGACAAACATGGAGTCTCCAAATAATGTACAGTAAGATGGTACTTCGAGTAATGGTGGAAATGAATTGGGTAGCATTGCATGAGCTGCAGTTGATTATTTGCAATCTTATCTTTATGCTGAAACACGTTTGATAATGAATCTCTTCAACCATATTAAGTAGTTATTTAAAAGTTCACATGTTACTGTTAGGATTCCAAAATTATCTTGTTTTCTGCATAATTACCCACAGCTAATCTTGCAGCTAATAAGCTGAATAAATGGTTCATTTTGGTGATTTTTAAATATTATGGTTAATGGTGCTTACAACTCACAGAAAAAGTTCACAATTTCCACTTCAAATCTAGGATTTTTGCTGTCTCTTGTGTCACATAATTGACACTAAATATATGGGCTGTATGATGATGTTATATGGGAATCCTGGAGGGTATTTTTGCAGCAGACAACAATTATAAGTAGTATTATGTAATTGAGTTGTAATTGGTGTATTTTTTTTCTCTGCATTTACTCTAAAAGGTGTTTTAATTGCTTGCACTTTGTATTTGTGACTTAGCTGAATGTGGAGCCTCTGTATCAGCGACAGAAGGTACTCTCCTGTCACCAAATTACCCAGCCAACTATGACAACAATCATGAATGCATCTATAGAATAGAGACACAGTCAGGGAAAGGAATCCGCCTTCGAGCCAAGATGTTTGAACTTCAACAAGGCGATGTTGTCAAGGTAACAGTGACCTCAGCAGATGTAGTTTCTTTTTATATAAAATAAGCTAATCAATAGTTTCACTCGTACTGCAGAATTTCGGCATGCTGTACATGCTGAAAGTAAAATTATACAAGTGGATTACTTGAACCAATTTGAACCCACACATTGATTGACGAACTTGTTTCAAACAAGGCGTCATTGGTTTTCAAACTTAATTTAGATATTTGAACTTTAAATGGTTCTTATTTCTATTTGAAATATAATCAATTAAAACTCTGACAAAAATGTGATCAATGAACCATAGCCAGGAGGTTTCCAAGTTTAATTTTTAAAACCTTGTGAACTAACTGAAATTAGTTGAATTGGTGGCTGGAGCCTCCATTGCATTAGATTAGAGAGGAGAAATTGCAAGCTAGGGTTCCCAGAGGTTCCTTCACTCCTCTGTCTCTAATCACCTTTTTTGGTGATACTCACTGTTCAGTCTTGTGTAAAATGAAAATTTAAAAAAAACGTTGTGCATATCTATTGCACATTTCATATCCTGAGAATGCTCTGCATTTTGCTTTTCTCAATTTTTTTTTCTTTCTCGACGTAGCCTTTTCTGAAGTAGAGTCATTCCAGGGTAATAATCTAGTGGTGAGATGAACACTCCGATATTTTATCAGAATGCAAGTTTGTGCCATTTGTGACAAAGTTGCGGTTTTTAGGACAAAACTCAAGTGCTGCAGAAACTCAGCAGATCTTGCAGCATCGTTTTCTTTTAGTTTGCTCATTGAATATAGACGTCACTGGTTGAGACAGCATTTATTGTCCATTCCTTGCTGCCCTTAATAAGGTGGTGGTGAACTACCTTCTTGAACTGCTACAGTCCATATGCAATAGATCTACAATACTGTCAAGGTGGGAATTCCAGGCTTATGACTCGGTGACACAGAAGAAATGGTAATATATTTCAAGTTAGGATGATGAGAGATTTGGAGGGGAATTTGCAGGTGGTTCACATGTATCTGTTGCCTTTGTCCTTCTTGATGGTATTGGTCATGGCTTTATAAGGTCCTGTCTAAAGAGACTTTGTGAACTTCTGCAATGCGTCTTGTAAATGATACACACTGCTGTTACTGACCACTTCTGGTGGAGGGATTGGATCTTTGTGGATGTGTTGCCAATCAAGCAGCTGCTTCGACCTGGATCGTGTCAAGGTTCCTGAATGTTGGTTGAGCTGCAGGCAAGTAGGGAGTATTCCATCACAGTCCTGTCCTGGCCTTGAAGATGGTGAGCTACTCGCTCCAGGATTCCTAATAACCATCATACTTATATGACTAATACAGTTCAGTTTCTGGTCAATGATAACTCCAAGGATGTTGGTAATGGAGGATTCAGTGATAGTGATACCATTAAATGACAAATGGCAATTGCTTATTGCTCCTTTGTTAGAAATAGTCATTGCTCGGCACCTATATAATGTGAACGTTACTTAACACTTGTCAGCCTAAGCCTGGATATTGTCCAGGTCTTGTTCCATTTGTGCATAGACTGCTTCAGTCACGAATGGTACTGAATATTGTGTAGTCATCTGCAAACATCCCTACTTCAGATCTTTTGATGGAAGGAAGCTCATTAGTGAAGCAGTTGGAGACTCTTGGGCCAAGGACTGCAGAAAGTGAAACACTGTTAACACTTTAATTCGGGAAGCACTTTCTGTTTTTCATCTCCAGCACCCACAGTAGGTGGCTTCTTTTGAACCATTTTTAGGATGCAGTGTGTGTGTCTCCACTTCTCTTTTGTGAGAGAGTTGTTTTGAAAAAGAAGGATTACTTTACTTTAACTATTCAATGGCAGCGAGTGATGAAATCCACTTGTTGTATTTCCAACTGCTCAAAAGTAAATGATCGAGTTTCCATTGATGGATTTTATCTCTGATGTGGAGGTGCAGGTGTTTGACTGGTGTAGATAAGGTCAGAAGTCATACCACACCAGGTTGTAGTCCAACAGGCTTATTTGAAATGACAAACTTCCAGAGTGCTGCCCCTTCATCAGGTGAAATGAAGAAAAGCATACAGGCACAGAATTTATCGGCAGGGAGATCAATGGGCAGAGAGATCAAAAGATCGTTCATATAGTGTGAATGCAGTGTCAAATAACAAGTCTCTGCAGGTGATCAAAAGTGTCAGACGATGTGCATAAAGTATCAATATCCAAATAGCGAGTGAAGGGGATGACCTGTAATCCAATTAATTGATGCAGAGAGATAATTTGAGAAAAATAAAAATAATGTGGTACTGGAGACAAACCAGATGACTGGAATAATATGATAGTTGGAAGGGTCACAAGTCGAGGTATATAGCCAAAGTGACAAGTCATCCAAAATTGTACAATCTAATTAAGGTGGAGAGGTCATAGCAAGTTTTCAAAGACAGTAAGGAAGATTTTACAAATACAAAACAGTGTGGTGGTGTTATGTGTAGCACGACATGAATCTAAGGTCAGGGTTGAGGCTGTCTTCATGGGTACAGAACTTGGCTATCAGTTTCTACTTGGTGATGCTGTTTTGTAGTGTATCTTGAAGGTCACCTATAAATTCTGTGCCTGTATGCTTTTCTTCACTTCTCCTAACGAAGGGGCAGTGCTCCAAAAGTTGTGATTTCAAATAAATCTGTTGGACTCTAACCTGATGTCATGAGTTTTTAATCTCAGCATGCACAGTTCCCCACTTCTCATCTGCACTGAAACAAGCATTTATTGTTTGGGCTAAAAGTTTTTTTGTTATTTTGTTAGAATAACCATTGCATTGAGGCGAAGACAGTTTCAAACCAAAATCTTTTACATAATCTCAAACTAAGGGGTGTTAATTGTGTTTTGTTACTGTTGTAAAGATAATGATTCTGAAGTGGTTTGTGTTCTAATTACATTGGCTCCACCTCTTGTATTGATGTCACACTGAGTCTGTGGAAGGGGACAAAGTGCTCCAGTCAAGCCTTGGTAAGGAGAAGCCACATCTGTGCAAGGTGCCTAAGGTGCTAGTAATTATGCCTGACCAAATGTTGGATTTAGTATGATTATGCATTAACTAAGAACAGAGCTTCTTCTGTAGATACCATACAGTGGTGTGTTCTCAATCGGTATTTACTCAATAGGCTCTGGGCAAACAAGGATCGGTAGTAGTGAACTAACTCAAACAACCCTTACCCAATACCACATAGAGGTAGCATATACCACAAGGTTCCAGAAATGCTCCAATATCACAATTAAGATCACTTATTTAGAATGTATCCCTTTATTACCTTTCCCCATTTATATCACAATTTATTAATAGTTGCACATTTTCTTTTTATTGTTGCCCCTCACATTGATTGGGTCACAGCGGAGTCTCTGTCACTTTCACAGAGTTATGTCCTGATCTTTGATAATCAGCTGTTAATTACCAGAGGCAGCTGGCCCAGCGAGGAACACTAGGCACTGTTGGATCAAGACAGCCATCCTGAGAAAATTCTGGAGATATTTACACATTCAAATGAAATTTATTTAATTTTAATTGGTATAATTTCATTTAGTGAGGCAGCTTGCTGCTTGTTTTTCCCCTTTCTTTCTGAACAACGTTGTTATTCAGATGGGATGATGACAGAGCTGTCTTCGGTGGATTTGGCCTTGTTGCAGCCCTGGAAGTAGCTTTTCAAGAGGTCCAAGATGTAATGCTCTATTTCCTTTCCTTAGAGTTGATATCTGCCTCAGATGTACAATGTCATCAACATAGACAACCTTCTGGAATTTGTGCAAGAACCAGTAAATTCAGTCTAAGTTAACTGGCAATTTGAGGAGACATAAGAGTGAGTTTTGTACAGTGAGTTGTTAATGATTTGACACACTATGAAGCAGAATGTTATTGTTATTGTACAGTTCAAGAGTTGCAGGTTTTTTTTCTCCATGCCAGTACTCTTCTGTTTCTTTCTTGTGTCAGCTTGCCCTGTGGGAGATGGCAGCATAACAATGCTGCACTGTGTGTGGGTGATGCAGCTTCCATAGTTGAATAGTTGGAGATGGGAAGAGGGAGCCAATCAGGATGGTAGCATTGATAGTTTTGTGAGGATAAGATGAAGTATCTGGATGTTTATACAAGAGCCCTAAGTATTAAGTCTGTGGATAGCTGAATAATGGTGTTCTATTTTCTACATTTAAAATTGCAGTATTGACAGACAGCATTGGCCTCATTTCGTTCATGACAATTGCCCTTTATTCTGGACAGGATTTCTTAAAGAGTATATACTTGACTCTTTGATGAATGCAAAGGCAGTCTGCAGTTCCTTTGTGCTTGTTTCACAATTCAGTAAGATCATCACTATTGATCTCTCTCTCCATTCCAACTTTGCGGTTGTTCTCAATGTCCGTTAATTCTTTCAATGTTCAAAGGTTGATTAACCTCTATTGATCTATGACTTCAATACACTATATAACTAGACATCCATCTCTGCCTGAGATATGGAAATCCAAACAGTCATAATGTTTTGAGTGAAGACATTTCTCCTTACATCAGTCATAAATGGCTGACCCCTTTCTCTGAGACTGTGATCCATTGTTTTAGTCTTGACTTCTCTGCAGCTGTTCTGTGAAGCTAGACAACAAATCTATATGGGCTTTCTCTAATAAGCTGAAAGTTTTCAAGCTATTCAGTCACCTCTTCTCAGTTTCCAGCAATTCCCTGATAATAAACATTGATTATTTGAGGATCAATGAAGCTTAGCTTTACGATGGGGAAGAGTAAGGAGGCAGACTGATTCTATTTTAGCTGGAAACAGGGATTGAAGTTTGGCAATATTCTGAAGGACAGTCAAGTCAAGCAAATACACATGCACCCACACTCTCTCTCTCTCTCTTTCCTGATATTCTCATCAAGAGGAACTGTCTCTGAATTAAGATTATTGCTCAGTACAAATCTTATGAAATGTTGTAACCTACAACATAAACGGAAAGTGCTGGAGCGACTCAGCATCACAGGTGTTGGCAGACCTGCTGAGTTTCTCCAACAATTTCTGTTTTTGTTCCAGAGTTCCAATATCCACAGTTTAGCTTAATGTTCTCGCCTATTTTTCAAAGCTGAAAAACACTTGATCTTAGGGATTTATAGCTCTTTAGTCCATTTATTTCTTCATTACTATTATTTTTCTCAAATTGATTGTGTTAAATTTCAGACACTGGTTCAATATTAGTTTCCTCAGTATGTCTGATGTGCTGACCTATCTTGTAAATGTGAATGCAAAGTCATTTTTCAATATGAGTGATATGAGTGATGCTTTCCTTATTTTCATTGGCAATATCAGCATTCACAGAGACTTGTTCTGCTAGGCTGCTTACTAGTTAGTCAGAGGTTAAAATTAATTGAAAATTTTACACAAACTGCAATGGCATTACAGTCTGTTCTGCTATAATACGGTAGTTGTGTTCTCTTGAGACCTCATGTTATGAAAATCGCACAGTAGAAATAATAGGGCCTGTAGGAAAAACAGGATTTGAGGCGAACCACTAAAGATATCAGTAAAAATTGAAACAAAAATAGTAGCTGGCCAAACATAAATGATAGCAAGTCTATGTAAATGTTAAAATCCTATGTTTAAATGAAATAATACAATATATTTAGCACTTTAAGGGCTTTCTGAGTTTGCTGAGTTGCAGGACTTTATTAAGACAGGGGCTGAGGGCCATCATCAGCATCATTATTACTTTTAGGTGCAGTTCTGGGTACAGGATTATGACAAAAGAAAATATTTAGTCCAGAAGTGGAGGCTGTAGTTCATTGTCCTCAGACTGTTTCGGGGGGGGGGGTTGGCTTAAAAAAGGCACCTGGTTTTTGCTGCTTTGCTATCATTCCTCTCTCATGAAGAAGTTGCTCATAGGGTGCCAGATAAGATTTTATGCCACAAACTGCTATCCTGCTGCGTTCTGTTTTATAGTCATTATCTTCTGAGAGCTGCAACTGCTTCTCAGTTTCTCTCAGCATAGAAGACAAACAAGAAGTGGGGAGTTTGCATGGTGCTGTAGCTGGACTTCATTGTCTTTATCTCGAGCTTCAATTTTCCCCACAGCAACAAGTTCTTTCAGATCAGTCTCTATTTCTTCAAATCCAACTTGCTTTACAAGAGCAACACAATGTTCTTTGATTGCTGGAAGCTCCTCTGATTGTTCAAAGCCTTTAAAATCATGAAGAAAATCTAGGAGAAGCTTCCTGCAAGAAACTGCATGTAAGCAGTCCTTACTGACATCACCCCAGGCCTCCACAATAGTGTCAATAGCATTCTTAATGTTAAAACTCTTCCAAAATTGAAGAACACTATCCTCATTATCTCCCCAGTAGCTGCAATTAGCTTCCTGAATGTGTGCCTTAAATAATAAACTTTAAAGGCTGCTATTGCACCCTGGTCCATGGGTTGAATGAGAGAGGATGTGTTCAGAGGTAGAAATAATATTTTGATGTTTTCAGAAAGCTCACCAATGGTGGGAGGATGGCCTAATGCATTGTCCAGAATGAAGAGAGTTTTGAAATCCAAATCTTTACTCCTGCAATAATTTTTAAAAACTTGCTCAAAGATATCAACGATAAGGTGAGGAAAAATTTGCCCTGCCACCCAACCTCTTTTGTTTGACCTGAAGTAAACACTGAGAGTGGTCTTTAATGTAACTGGAAATGGAATTCCATCCTAACCAACTGGGGTTCACGTTTTTAAAAAAGAAATTCCCCAATTCACCAACTGTGTTACAGCCAAATCACATTGATGAAACGTGCATTCTAGGAAAATGACCCATACTCAGTATAAATGTGTGTTGCAGTAAAAGCACAGCAGGTCAGGCAGCATCCGAAGAGCAAGAGAATCGATGTTTCTGAACCCTACATTAGGAATGTCGGTGGGGAAGAGGACAGAGAGATAAATGCGAGGAGAGGCTGGGGCTGGGGGGAGGTGGCTGGAAGGATATAGATGGATGTAGGTGAGGGGTGATGGGGATAGAGAGCAGAGGATGGAGCAGATAGGTGGGCAGGAAGATGGGCAGGTAGGACAGTTCAAGAGGGCAATTCCGAGTTGGAGGATTGGATCTGGGATGAGGTGGGGGGAGAGGAGATGAGAAAACTCGTGAAATCAATGTTGATAATGTGTGGTTGGAGGGTCCCAAGGCAGACGATCAGGCGTTGGGTGGCTAGCATTTGGTGGTTGAGGAGGCTCAGGACTTGCATCTCCTTGGTGGAATGGGAGGAGGAGTTGATGTAGTTGGCCACAGGACGTTGGGGTTGTTTGGTGCATGTGTCCCACAGGTGTTCTCTGAAATGTTCTGTGAGTTGGACATCCTGTGTCTCCAATGTAGAGGAGACCACATCATGAGCAAAGGACATAGTAGATGAGATGTTTGGATGTGCAGGAAAATCTCTGCTGGATGTGGGAGGATCCTTTGGGACTTTGGATGGAAGTGAGGGGAGAGGTGTGGCCGTAGGTTTTACACCTCCTGCGGCAGTAATGGACGATGCCAGGAGTGGAGAGTGGGTTGGAAGGGGGGCTTAGACCTAACGAGGGAGTCACAGAGGGAAAGTGTATCTCTGGTGGTGGGGTCTTACTGTAGATGATGGAAATGACAAGAGGATGATGCACTGTATCTGGAGGCTGGTGGGATGGAAGGAGAGGACCGGAGGGGTTTCTAATCTTCTTGTAGTTGAAGGGGTGGGATTCAAGGGCGGAGGTGTGGGAAGTGGAGGAGACGTACTGGAGGGCATTGTTGACCATGTGGGAGGGAAAATTACAATCCTTAAAGTAGGAGGCCATCTGAGATGTCCTGTAGTGGAATTGTGCCTCCTGGGAGCAGATATGGTAGAGGCAGAGGGAATGGAAGTAAGGGATAGTGTTTTTATAGGAGGGGGTTTGGGAGGAGGTCTACTCCAGGTAGCTGTGGGAGTTGGTGGGTTTGAAGTAGATGTTTGTGTTGAGTTGGTCACCGGAAATGGAGACAGAGAGGTCCAGGAAGGGGAGGGAGGTGTCCGAGTTGGTCCAGGTGAATTTGAGATCAGCGTGGAAGGGTGGAAGTATTCGTGAAGTTTATGAACTGTTAAATCTCCTCGTGGGAGCACAAGGTGGCGTTGATATAGCCATCAATGTAGCAGAGAAAAAGGTTGGGTTATGGTGCCGGTATAACCATGGAAGATGGACTGTCCCACGTATCTGATGAAGAGACAGGCATAGCTACCCCTTTGGTCTGAACGAAGTGGGAAGGTTGAGGGTGAGTACCAGTTCAGCCAATCAAATGATTATGTTGGTGGACGGGTACTGGTTGGGCTGACAGGAGAGGAAAAAAATGGAGGGCTTGGATGCCTTCGTCATGGCGGATGGGCGTGTACATGGACTGGATGTCCATGGTGAAGATGAGGTGTTGGGGGCTGGGGAAATGAAAGTCATGGGGATGATGAAGTGCATGAGTGGTGTCCCAAATGTATGTCAGGGGTTCCTTGGTCAAGGGGACAGGATGGTGTCAAGACATGAGGAGATAAGTTCAGTGGGGCAGGAGCAGGCCAACTCGATGGGTCAACTGGGCAGTCAGGTTTGTGAATTTTGGGTAGGAGCTAGAACTGGGCGGTGTGGGGTTTCCAGACTATGAGATTGGAGGCTGTGGATGGGAGATCCCCTGAGGTGATGAGGTTGTGGATGGTCTGGGAGGTGAAGTTGTGGTCGAGGGTGCAGTAGGAGGAAGTGTCCGCAAGTTAGCACCTGGCTTCAGCAGTATAGATGTCAGTGTGCCAAACTACCATTGCTTCCCCCTTGTCCACGAGTTTGATGGTGAGGAGGGGCTGGAGCAAAGGGATTGGAGGCCTGCGCTTTGCAAGGATGAGAGGGTGGAGTGGGTGAGGTGGTGGACAGGTTGAGGTGGTCAATATCACGGCGGTAGTTACAGATGAAGAAGTCTAGGGTGGATAACAGACCAGTACGGGGTGTCCGAGTGGATGCAGTACGTTGGAGGTAGGAGAAGGGGTCCTCGGGGGTTGGGTGGGAGTCCTGATGGAAAAGGTAAGCCTGGAGATGGAGGTGTTGGAAGAAAAATTCAATGTCGCAACACGTGTGGAATTTGTTGACCCAGCAGCGTAATGGAATGAAGGTGAGACCTTTACTGAGGACTGATCATTCATCCTCAGTAAAGGGGAACTCGGTTGGTGGGGGAGGGTGGTAAAAACACGGCAGGGCTGGGGGCTAGGACCTGGTGTAGAGCTGGAGTTGGGAGTGGGGGTGGAGACTGTCACTGAAGTGGGTGTGGTCATGGTATCATGGGTGACTCACCAAAGAAGTGGCGTACACCATGGTGGTCAGAGGGGCAGAAGCGGTGCACTTGGTGGCATCCATGGTGGCTGAAGTGATGTTGTGTATGATGTCTGCGGTGTCTTCAGTGGCGGCTGTGTGTTTGTCGCTGGTATTTCAGTCAGTGAAGTCCGTTGGGGGTGGAAGTGGCTAAGACGATGGCAACCATGGGGGCGGAAGTGACATGATGGAAGCATTTGTGGTGGACCTGGCGGCAATCGTTGAGCAGGTGATACTGGTGGGAATCATGGAGGAGGTGGGTCCTGGCAGCGATCATGGAGGCAGAGTTCCTGGCAGCGATCACTGAGACGGTAGGTCATGGCAGCATTCACAGAGGTGGTGGGTCCTCGCGGAGATCACGGAGGTGGTGGGTCCTGGCGGTGATCACGGAGGTGCTGGTCCTGGCAGCGAGCACGGTGATGCTTTAGTCCCCTATGGCTGCAGTCTCTGAGATGGCTGGCACAAAAGTGATGTCATCATTTGCCACAGTCATGGTGGCTGTAGAGGCCATGTGGCTAATGGTGTCCGAGGAGAAGGTTCTGAAATGATTGAGGAATCCTGGGTTCGGAGGTAAGTATGTAAGAGTTTGGTGTACTTTATGTACCTTGATGTCTGTTAAGCTAGAGAAAAACATTTGTTGCATGTGTGGATCCTTCTCAGGATGAAGAACAGCAAGGGTCCATTGCAGATCTGGTGGAGTATGGCGGTGAGCTGGGGCAGGGCTGACTGCAGGGACAGTAGGTGGTAGCGCAAGGCTGCGAGTGTGGAGCAGAGGATCCAGAGGGAGAACCATTTCGGGAGGCTTTGGATTTGCTGTAGGTACTGGTTGTCCTGGTCAGGTCCAAACTGTGATGGCTTGAATGTAATCTGGAGTCCATGTGGGATAGGTCGTTTGCATAGACAGGTGCTGAGGAAGGAGATATGGCTGTGGTAGCAGGTCTGCTTCAGGATGTGGTTGAAGAGCTTCAGAACAGAGGAGATGACTTGGTGGGTTGCAGTGAGAGAGAGACTCACTGAGATCTTTGTGGAGGGAGGTGGAGAACTTCTTCAAGGTGGACATCCTTGGAAGAGGCTTCACAGTAAGTTTACAATGGCTAGGAGAAAGTGAGGACTTCAGATGCTGGAGATCAGAGCCGAGAGTGTGGTGCTGGAAAAGCACAGCAGGTCAGGCAGCATCCGAATGGCAGGAGAATCGACGTTTCAGGTATAAGTCTTTCATCAGGGATGTGGGGTGGGGTGAAGGGGGCTGAGAGATAAATTGGGATCTGGGGCTGGGGCTGGGGGAGAAGGTAGCTGTGAAGGCAAAGTGGATACAGGTGGGGTGATGGTGATAAGTTGAAGTGGAGGGTGGAGCAGATAGGTGGGAAGGAAGGTGGACAGGTAAGAGGGTGGTGCAGTGCCATCCCACTCATGTCCAGATTCAGTGGATCATCCTTCATCATTTCAGCCACCCACAGTCAGACACCATCACCAGAGATAGATTTCCTTCCATACCCCTTCAGCATTCCGTAGAGACCATTCCCTTCACGACTCCCTCATTAGGTATATGTTCCCCACCAACCCACCCTCCATTCCCAGCACCTTCCCTTGCCACCACGAGAGTGCAAAAGCTATGTACATACTTCCCCCTCACCTCGATCCAAGGCCCCAAATAATCCTTCTACATCCAGCAGAGATTTTCCTGCACATTCAAACACCTCACCTACTGTGTCGGTTGCTCTCGATGAGGTCTCCTCTACATTGGATAGACAGGATGCCAACTCACGGAGCATTTCAGAGAACATCTCTGGGACACATGCACCAAACAACTCTACGACTGCCCTGTGACAGATCACTTCAACTCCCCCTTCCACTCAGCCAAGGGCATGCAAGTTGTGGGCTTCCTCTATTGCCAAATCCTAGCCACCCGACACCTGGAGGAAGAACGCCTCACCTTCTGCCTTGGAAGCCTTCAACCACATGGTATCAATGTCGATTTCACCATTTTCCACATCTCCCCTCCCCCCACCTCATCCCACATCCAGCCCTCCAACTCAGCATTGCACTCTTGAACTGTCCTACCTGTCCATCTTCCTTCCCATCTATCCATTCCATCCTCCGCTCCGACCTATCAACATCACCCCCCACCTGCATCCACCTTGCCTTCCCAGCTACATTTCCCCCAACCCCACCCCCTTCCAATTTATCTCTTGGCCCCCTTCCCACCCATGCCTCCCACATTCCTGATGAAGGGCTTATGCCTGAAACATCGATTCTCCTGCTTCTCAGATGCTGCCTGACCTGGTGTGCATTTACAGCATCACACTTTTTGACTCTGATCTCCAGCATCTGCAGTCCTCTCTTTCTCGTACTCAGTATAATAATGGATATCATGGTACAAAACTATTATTCTTATTATCAATGTTATCAATATCGTGTTATCAATGCATCAAAATCCAACTTCATTAGTTTCATACCGCGAATAATTTCTCACTTCTTGTGGCAATTTTAACTTGAATGGAAAGGAATATTAGTCGGGATGTGTCAGGGTTAACTAATTCGATATCATTTTGCACCATGATCAATGTTAAAATTATCACCAGTTATTTTCAGTTTCACTTTCTTCACATGTTATGAGGATTTCGAGTATTAAAAGGACAAACCAATAATTAGATTGTATGTTTTGTAAATATCACATTTTAATTTCCTTTATCTTTCCAAAAAAAAGGAAAATACTGCTTTAAACCAAGGAGACTGTAAAGCAATGTCACAGCTTTGAAATCCTGCTTATTGGAGTACATTGTCATTTGTTGCTATTTTCCTGGAGCTGAGACACCAAAGATAGCAGAGAGATGATGGGCTGTGAATGAGGAGATAGTTGCTTGGCAACAAGGTATTGTTTGGTTCCTGACCATGTGACCATGGCTTGTATTGGGCCAGTGCAATGGGAAACCATCTAGCTTTCAAAGATAAATCATCAATTAATCTCTCCCTGTGTCTCTCTCCAGTATGGAGGGACCAGAAAGATTCCATAACAGCTAACTGGGTCCTCAATTAGCTTTCCTCACAAATTTCTTTACTTAGTTGAAATGACAAGGAAAAGTCACTTTCAAAGATGCTAAATGAGGAAAATTCTCAACCTGTGAATGAAAGACAGCATTGGTGTACAAATAATGACCTACTGCGAAAGTACAGAAAGGAATCGGAAGAAACCAAAATAAAACAATGTCAATTCCTACGATCCACTTTGATCCTATGAAGCTCTTCCATGTTTCTTTTTTACACTGTTTGCAAACTTTAAATGTCTGTCTGGTTGTGAAAGGGAACAATTTAAAAACAGTAGAGTTGAAGTTATGCAGAGTTATAAATTAGTAATTTGTGTTTATTTACTTACATAGATTGGACAGTTCGCAATAATTTTTTTTTGTTTAAGTACAGAAAGCGAGTGAATGCATTATTTTAAACTGAGCTTGTCAATCCAGTAAAAAAGAATTATGGATGCTTTCACATAGGTCAGTTAACATAACTTCTGTCATTGAAAAATGTTGGAGTCTATTATAAAAGCATGTAGCAGCAGGCATTTAGATAAATGGCAGAGTCAGCATGACTTAATGATGGGGGAAAAATGACAAATTAATTACAATTCCTTGAGAAGGAAACAAGCAGGGTAACTGAAGGGTATCCAGTCAATGTAATATATTTGGATTTTCAAAAGGCATTCAAAAAGATACTGAACCTAACACTACTTAAAAAATATGTTGGTGTAGTATACCACCATGAATAGAGGATTGGGTAACTAACAGAAGACAAAGTGTTTGGATGGAGAAGGAAATTTCAGGACAGTAAAGGGTTCCATGCCAGGTTAACAATTACATCCAATTTATATGAATGACTTGTATGATGAAAGTGATTGTACTGTCATCAAGCTTGCAGATGACACAAAAATAGATGGGGGAGGAAAACAGTGAAGATTACAGGGGTTGACAGAGAAACATGGGTAGGTTAAGTGAATGGGCAAAAAACTTGCCAACGGAATATAGTGTGGGAAAATGACACGTTTGCACTTTAGCAGGAAAAATTGAAGAGCTGAATATTATTTGAATGGACAAAGACTGAAGAAAGTCGCAGCACAGCGGAATTGGTGGGTCCTAGAGAATGAATCACAAAATAGCTAGCATCCAAGTTCAGTGAGAAATAAGGAAAGCAAATGGACTGTTGGCCTTTATTTCAAAGGAAATTGAGTATAAAAATAGGGAAAATGTGTGAAAACTATGCAAGGCATTTTTAGACCTACATGCATTATGTGAACAGTTGTGGTCCCTTTTTCTGATGAAAGATATGTTGGCTTTATAGGCAGTCTAGATTCACTAGTATGAGATACTGAGAAAAGAAGTTGAATATATTGGGTCTGTACTCATTAGAATTCAGGAGAATGAGAGGTGACCTTATTGAAACATGTAAGATTCATGGGGAACTTGACATTTTAGATACTGAGCAGTTGCTTCCCCTTGTGGGAAAATCTAGGACCAGAGAGCATGACCTTAGGATAAGGAGTTACCCTTTAGGGCAAGAAATAAAGAGGATTTTTATTTCACTTGGAGAATGGTAAATCTGTGGAATTCTTGACCTCACAAGGCCTTGATTATATTCAAGGCTGAAATAGACAGATTACTAATTATTAAGTGAGTCAAGCATTGTGGGAATAGCTAAGAAAGCAGAGTTGAGGATTATCAGATCAGCCATGGTCTGATGGAATGGTGGCGCAGACTCAGTGGCCTACCTGAAGAAGGACTTATGCCCGAAATGTCGATTCTCCTGCTCCTTGGATGCTGCCTGACCTGCTGCGCTTTTCCAGCAACACATGTTTCAGCTCTGATCTCCAGCATCTGCAGTCCTCACTTTCTCCTAGGTATTAAATTTATCCCAAATCAAAAAGTATAAAATTGGAAATTATGACTCTTGTGGTGCAGTAGTTGTCTCTCTACGTCTGGGCTAGAAGCCTTGCTGCAAAGGTGTGTCGCAACAAATCTGAACTAGTAAATGTTAAAATAAATAAAACTAGAGATGAATACTTCTATTGTTTGCTTCCTGTTACCCACATGTCTCAGCAATCCCTCTTTTATGCGTGGTACTTAATTTAACAATGCTCTTCACCTGTGTAAATTAAGAATATAATTAACATACCGTTAACAACTGGAAACTTCTATCTGCTACTATTTTAGGTGTATGATGGAAGAGACAACACATATCGGTCCCTTGGAGTGTTTACTGAATCTGAATTGCTGGGAGTTGTGTTAAATAGCACATCAAACCATATATGGTTGGAGTTTAATACAAATGGAACAGGGACTGGCCATGGATTTGAGTTAACATATGCAAGTAAGTGAATTCACCATATAAATGCAAGGTCTGCTTCTGTTGTCTTGTTCAGAGTTGGTACTGAATGTTCAGTTCTTAACAGATGTGTTGTGGTGTTACATACAAGACATGGATGTTTTAGCCTGTGGGCTAGATGTCACAAAATTGTGAAAACATTTTTGATCTTTCTACAGCTCATGTAAAGAGGAAATTTTACCTCCAACAATGACCACCCACCACTGACCTCGCTCCACCCCCTTCCTCCCCCCAAAAACACACACACACATTCACACAACATGCACAATAGTTGTTAAATATTAAATGGTATTCCTTGTTTTAGCAAACTATAAATAGACTGACATTCAGGGTTTGTTGATATATTTTTGCGACAGTATTTTAAAAACCCCATTGTTGATTCTTAGAACACTAGCACTTTGATTTCTTCAATACCTTTAACTATGTTAGGATATCCTAAGCTGTTTAAAATGCGGCAGTTTAATATTGGGACCCATACAGTTATTAAGAGTGGAGTTGAAACCAAGAGGTAGACGCTAAGGAGCTCTTTAATGATTGTGAGAGAGAGAGAGAGAGAGAGAGAGAGAGGTCGGCCAATTAATGAGGACCAATATTAGTTGTATCTGCAGTAGACCAGAATTGGTATCTTGAGAGTTGCTAGGCAAGAGGAGATTACAGAAATAGGAAGAGGTAAGGCCAAGCATGGATTTATACTACAGTGTAGGAATTATAAAATTGAGTTTATGCGGGTCAATGAGCATAGGGATAGGTGAACAGAACTTGGAACAAGTTAGGATATGGGCAGTAGATGCTTGGATGAGTTGCAATTGGAGAGGGAAGGGAGGTGGACAGGGCGTGGCTGCTATTGGGGATCTATACACTACTCTTACTATTGTCATTTTTCTCACTTATCAATCAGGAGAGGAAGGTATGCAAGATATATTCCCATTATCCATTGGAAAATGAAAAGTGTGTGTGGGTGAGGAGGAGCTGCGCTTTGCAAGGAAGATCACCATTTTTGGTTCTTTCTGAACTGTACTTCATGGTGGTTAGGACTGATAGGCATGCAAGCTCCCTTCTAGTTATTGCCTTTCATTGGGTGCCACCTTGTTCTGCACAAAAATAAGGATGTCTTTCAGCGAGTATTTACAATTGTTTTTAAAGTGACGAGAGTGTCATCATTGATCACAGTTAACAGCATGTGCAAGCTGTAAGGGGTGTATGATATTCGAGAAAAATTGAAAGTAGGGTATACGTGGAGGAGTAACATTGTTGAGCAAGGATGGCATTGGTAGATTGATTACAGACTGGTTTGGTTCAAGATGTTAGGATGCTGAATATATTGAAGGTGAGGAATACTGGGGAGAAGAAGTTGCTCATAGGAATGGCCTTTCAGCCATTCTAACAGTAGTCAGCACATAGAACAAAGTAAGGAAGAAGAAACATTCGGGTGTGTTTGTAATAAAAATGTCAATAATTTGTGTGTAATCTGGAAAGGTTAGATTGGCAATGGTAACCTGCAAAAGGAATTCATAAAATACTTTTGAGAGAGGCTGAGAACTGCATGTTCTGGAACCAACTAGTGGATATCTTATTCTGGACTTAATAGTGTGCATTGTGATTAGAATAATTGCAGACCTCTGAGTGAAGGCACCCTAATATAATAGTGACCATAGGATACGTGATTCTTCCATTCAGTCTGAAAGGAGAAAAGTGCATCTAAATCTTGAGAAGTGTTGCTGACCAAACTGATGAAACCATGGGTTGGCAAGTCCCCAGGTGCTGTTTTTCAAACAGACTCTGCCCTCGCCCCTTCCCTCCCCAGCCCACCCCACAACACTGATAAGGTCCATCTGGTCCTCAGTTCCAACACCATCACCCTCTACATGCAAAGAATCATAAGTTACCATTTCTGCCACTTCTAGAAGATACCAATCACATTCCCCTCCCTTGTTGGCATTCTCTCCAGGATACTCTGGTCCACTCCACCTCCACTACCAACATATGCCCATGCCCCCACAGCACCTCCTGATGCTGTGGTATTCAGTTCCCATCCCATGTCACCCTGCAGCCATGTCTCTCTAATCCAAACTGTATTGTATCAGTTTATATCTTTGTGTGGCAACTTCATTCACTTTATTGCAAATGCTCCATGCATTAAGACACAGTGCCTTAAGTTTTGTTGTCTGAGCATTTTTAATTCTGTTTACATTATTTTGCACTGTGGCTTGAATTCTCTGCCAATTCTGGCTTTTGTCTTTTTTTCCTTTGTTTCCCTCTTTACCAATTGCCCTGCCATTTTAGTTTAAGCTCTCCCCCAGGACATCAATTCCAATTCTGCCAAGGTGTGACCCATCCATCTTGTACTGTTGCACCTCCCCAGAATCGGTCCCAATATCCTCGCAACTTGAATCCCTTTCCCTTGCACCATTTGTGCTATTAGTGTGTAGTTAGCATCCAAACTTGTCCAGCTCTGAGTGAACAGTCAGGAAAATGTTAGCCAGAGGCACATATATGCAGCAATATTAATACAAGGATGCCTTTTTGTGCCACTTGTTGAATTGCAAATCCAGTTTCAGCTAAGGTGTATTGTAATGCTATGATCTACCAATTACCTGATATCTAAGAAATTGGCTGTGAAGCAATTGAATTGAAGTGTTTAGGTGAGAATTCATGATCACAGACCTGTGTATCTTGTGTTCAGCCTCTATAACTGAGCTTGCCTATCCTGTGGCAGGGATTATTTCAACTTGTTTTATGAAAGGATCAAAACACTTCTACTTTAAGAATTACATTTATATAGTGGATCCAAAAAGATGAGTTTCAAAATCCCATTGACTTTGAACCTTCTGAGATCAGTTATTCAAAACAGTGAAAACAAAATCTATTAATATGGTCATCTGATGGTTTGGCATTATTTTGGAACCAATGAAAGGGAGGAGGAACTATTTGTGAATTGCACTGATATCATAGAATATACTCGAGTGAATTTTCAACTTCACTGCTGAGATAATAATTTGTATTATCACATTTTATGGATAACCTGCCTCATTATAATTCTACTACAAATCAAGGAATGAGAATCGTTTTTTTTACCAAAGGCAAATGATCCTTTTTGCTAAATTACTGCTGAGATTGTGAAGACAAAAATCTATCCCACTGTGCATGTTGTTTTAGACCCTTGTGTTCTTTGTTTCCTGAATAAAACATGCCTTTTGCTTTTACTGCAACAGCATTGCTTTAGTTCTGTAAGAAACCCATCTTGGGTGCTGGTAGCACTTTCTAATCGGATTAACCTATATGTTAAACTATATTCCACTACTTTTTCAAGTGGCTAAATTAATTAGCAAACAGGTCAATCAGCGTTAATGAGATTTGCACTAAACATGCAGTTCAAAATGTAGATAGAGGAGAAGGTGTCTCTGATGCTTAAGCTGCTTTGAAGCCTGTGCTTCTGAGGGGGAAAAAACACTGTCTGACTTGTTAGTACACTTCCCTGGGACAGATTGAATTATCAACTGCATCACTCTAAATGCTTTAACTGACTGGTCTGTGACCTCATTTGTGTAATGTTTAGAGTTCAAAATTCAAATTAGTGACAATAGGATGTTAGGAAAACAGTATTTAAAAAGCACAGTAATATTTGGAAATGAATGTGCTGGATGTACTGGAGCTCTATTTTGAAGAATATAGACAAGTTGCACCATTACGTATCACTCACAAGTGTTTTTTTTTTTTCCTTTTCGGGTTACTTTTGTGAGGGTTTTCCTTTTTTTCAAAAAGAAACAAGGTCAGAAAGTCCTTCTGGAACTGTGAACTAATCCAACATGGCTTAGAAAATGAATGGCTGTTGATATATCTCATGTGTTCATGAAAACGTGTCATTAGCTTGTTTTCAGTTCAGAATAAGGAAGGATTGTTATTCTTTTGAAAAGCCAGAGATCAAAAGATTTTTAGGGCAGTTTGGAGTAGACATGATTGCAGTCAGAAATTGATGTATTTTTTCTCCTCGGAAAGAGTTTTCAGAGGAATTCAGGAAATTGGGACTATACAACCTAAGAACAGGAGTAAGTTGTTTGGTTCCTTAAGCTTGCTCTGCCATTTAATAGGGTCATGGCTGATCCAATGCTCTCCATGTCTACTTTCCTGGCCTTTCCTATAGCCCTTGATTCCCTAAAAGTTACTGGTCAGTAACTTAGCTATCTCAGCTTGAAATACTCACATTTGTTTTTCGAACTGTGAAGGCAGAGACGTTGTGTAATAAATTACCTCAGCAGGAGTTTAGTTTTTCCAGATTCCTGACCATAAGGATTTGGTTAGAAACCTGCAGGTGATCCGAAACTGAGAAATTCTAAGCTCTCAATTTTGTGAGTATTCACGTGAAAAAGTTCAGAGTAAAAATTGGGAGCACTTTAAAAATAATCTGTCAAAACTAGTTTCCATGCTAGAATTGGAGTTGTCCTGGCGCATCATTAGCTGGGATTATGATACAAACCATTTACTGTAAAATCATGATGGAAAGAAAGGATTTGCATTTATATCATGTTATAGCCACTTACAGTATTTCTGTAATGCACACACTGTTTTAAAGTAAGAAAGTATTTCGTAATCTAATGGCAAAAGTTATAAAAGGTGGCTGAAAGGTAGAAGGTAAAGGTTAGTGGTGGAGGGTTGCTTTTCAGACCGTAGACCTGTGACCACTGGTGTACCATAAGGATTAATGCTGGGTCCACTGCTTTTCATCATTCATGTAAATGATTTGGATGTGAACATAGGAGGCGCAATTGGTAAGTTTGCAGATGACACCAAAATTGGAGATGTAGTGGGCAGCAAAGAAAGTTACCTCCGATTACAACAGGATCTTGATCGGATGGGCCAATGGGCCGATGAGTGGCAGATGGAATTTAATTTGGATAAACTGAGGTGCTGAATTTTGGAAAGCAAATCAGGGCAGGACTTAAACACTTAATAGTAAGGTCTTGGGAAGTTATACTGAGCAAAGAGACCTTGAAGTTCATAGTTTCTTGAACGTGGAGTCTCAGGTAGACAGAATAGTGAAGGAGGTGTGCTTTCCTTTATTGGTCAGAGCATTGAATATAGGAGTTGGGAAGTCATGTTGTGGCTATACAGGACATTGGTTAGGCCACTTTTTGAGTATTGTGTACATTCTGGTCTCGCTGCTATATGAAGGACATTGTGAAATTTGTAAGGGTTCAGAAAAGATTTGCAAGGATGTTGCCAGGTTTGGAGGGTTTGAGCTATAGGGAGAGGCTGAATAGACTGGGGCTGTTTTCCCCAGGGCATCAGAGACTGAGGAGTGACCTTATAAATGTTTGGATAATCATGAGGGCTATGGATAGGGTAAATAGACAAGGTCTTTTTCCTGGGTTGGGCGAGTCCAGAACTAGAGGTTTAGGGTGACTGGGGAAAGATTTAAAACGAACCTAAAGTTCAAATTTTCACGCAAAGGGTGGTGCATGTATGGAATGAGCTGCCAGAGGAAGTGGTAGAGGCTGGTCCAATTACAATATTTAAAAGGCATCTGGATGTGTATAAGAATAGCAAAGGTTTAAAGGGATATGGGCCAAGTGCTGGCAAATGCGATTAGATTAATTTATGACATCTGGTTAGCATGGACGAGTTGAACCGAAGGGTCTGTTTCCATGCTGTACATCTCTATGACTCTATAATGCAGCTCTAAAGTTTAACATATTATAGTTTATGTTCACTAGTTTGAAATGTATTTGGTTATGAAGCAGTGCATGAACCTATAGTCAATTTCTTAACTAACTTTGATGACTTCTTTCCACTGCAAACAAGATGCAAACATTCCTCCCTTTCTGTCCTTTCCTCCCTTTTTCTATATTGCCACAAAGTCTCTCTCTGTGCTAATTTATCTGTGAACCATTAGCTTCCCCACTGCATCTTTCTATTGTCATCAAGTTGAGGAATATTAATGTTAGTGATTGGAGCACCTAACTTTTCCAGGAACCTGTATTAGCACCAACATTCATACGTGTGACCTGTTCTGAGGAAGGCTCACTGGACCTGAAACATTAACTCCAATTTCTCTTCATAGATGCTGCCAGACTTGCTGAGTTTTTCCAGCAATTTATATTTTTCTTGCCAATATTTATTGTGCTGGGCTGGGTATAATAATACCAGACACAGAACAAAGATGCCTTTAAGCAGTTTCTCACAAACGAGATGTCTCTACAATTGTATCTTGTTGCATTCTTTAATATTTATTTAGTGGCATTGAGGACTTTTGAAAACAACACAGAAATCAGTCTCTTGAAGGTCACTGCATCAGCACTTACGTATCAAACAGGCATGTGGAGAGTATCTAAATCCTGGGAATTCCGACGTCACTTGATTCAATTCTTTGAAAATGAAAAGCAAGCAGAATCCCTGAGGGTGCATAATAACAAAGGGGATGAATATCAACATTTTTTTTCTCAGAGTACTTCATCACTTACATGTATGTTTGTATTTGCTTTCCCCCTTGCTTTCTGTCAAACAACAGGAGCTCACTGAGCAGGCAGTAATTTTCAATTTGCAAGACCGTTTTGTTGAAATTTTCCAATACCTATGGACACAGCAAGTAAGACCATCTACCCCATGGAGAATGTCATCATAAATACATTGCACAGAAAGGGCTCACCACTGGGAATGTTCTTTCAAACCTTGTACACATCTGGGGAATATTGCTGGATAGGTCACAAGCATGGTTGCTGTTATATATCTTATAATTGACCTCAATGCAAATAGAAGGGAGTTTGGCCTGTGTTTACCACAACTATGAGTGTGTGTCACATCTCCTGAAGGTGGTCTTTTGGACGTAATGACAAAATTTTAGAAAGGAGCCTAAATATAGGAGCTAACCTACATCGTTCTGAAGGCGGTTTGTTTGGGTATGATGTGATGACTTGGAAGCAATCATTTGTACCTTAGCTGTTTCTAGGACTGGATATTCAAAGGATCAACATCTCAGTGATCCCAGTGACTGGTGTACCACCCATTTAGTAGCCAGAGGATTGGGAATGGAGCTGGGAAACCAGGGAAGTGAGTCATTTTCTGAACATGGCCTTACAAAGGACATGATCAATTTTGTCATCTTGGCAGAATAAATGGAGAGCTGGGACATCATATAGGGTATTAAGAGGTTCTTGGCAAAATTATATTTTTCTTTCTATCAATCAAAACTGATTCAGCACTGTCAGCCTTGTTAAAGCTGGCTTGGAGGTTGGTCTGCTTCAGAGATTTCAAATGGCTGACGGACCCCTGGGAAATCTTGAGAAACCCCACTACCTACCACATTCCTTCCCATCCATGGGAAAGTCAGCACAGTTGGGAAGGGAAGGTGCAGACTGACACATAGCTGTTGGTTCGTTTCTATTTTTACCATCCTGTCTTTGGTCCACGCTAACTGTTCACAGTCTGGATCAATCCTTTGGCTGAAGGCCAAAAATGTTATCTGTCTAAGTTTGTTGATGATACTAAACCAGGTGGGAATGTGAGTTGTGAGGAGGATGCAAAGAGGTTTAAGAAGGTTTAGACAGACTGAGTGATTGGACAGGGACATGGCAGATGGAATACAATGTGGGAAAATGAGGAAGTATCCATTTAGGTGGGCATTGGGTATCCAAAGGGAACTCAATGTCCTTGTTCATGAGTCACTCAAAACTAGCACACAGAAACAACAAGCAATTGGGAAGGCAAATAACATGATGGCCTTTAATACAGGAAAGCTTGAGTTCAGGAGGAAAGATGTTCTTCTGCAATTATATAGAGACAATGTTTGGTCACCTTCACGAAGGAAAGCATACTTGCCATAGGAGGGGAGTGGTATAGAAATAAGAGGTAGACCACTTAGAACTGAGAAAAGAAGAAGTGTATCTTCACTCAAAGGTGAGTAAACATTAGGGGTTCACTACTATGGAGGGCTGTGGAGGTTCAGATATTAAGTGTGTTCATGGTAAAAATCAATGGATTGCTGGATCTTGGTGGGATCTGGGGTTAAGTGCAAGAAAATGGCATTGAGGTGGATCAGCATTGATGTAAGTCAAAAGTCACATGACACCACCTTATAATCCAACAGGCTTATTTGAAATCACAAGCTTTCGGAATGTAGCTACACTCCAAAAGCTTGTGATTTAAAATAAACCTGTTGGACTATAACTTGGTTTCGTATGACTATTGACTTTGTCCAATCCAGTCCAACACCAGCACCTCCACATCATGGCTAACCATGACCTAACTGAATGGTGGAGGAGACCTAAGGGACAGAAAGGCTGACTGATGCCTCAGTTTTGTTCCTGTGTATTTCACGATGATTAATTGTTGGTTTGCAGTTTGTGAAAATGCATTCATTGAAGAGCTGATTATCACTGCTGAATGCTGGAAGATCCCTTTAGTTTGATGCCAGATTCAAATTGACACCAAGAAAGGGGAAATCTGTAGTTTGGAGCTCAGTGTTGGTGTTGAATATTATCATTTGGCTGATGACTCTGAAATTGAGGCTTTTTTTTTTGGAAGAACAAACATCTTAAGAAAAAAAGTCATAATGATGCCGTGAGCAGCAGGAGTACACCCCCACAGAACTTAAAATTGGCCCCAAAGCACCTAACAAGCTTGACATTCTTCTAATTAATATGGGTGAGCTGTTTTTCGAGCACAACAGGTACTGGCAGCTTGTCAAAGTAATGTAAATGAGTCGCAGGGTTGAATTTCAAGCTGCAATCAGGCCTTTTGTTTTAGATGTGTTTTCAGTGCCAATGGCTGGATATGAGTTTAAAATGTGCAGCCACAAATTCTTCGTCAAGGTGTAGTTATGGTAAAAGCTGCTACCGAAATCCTTGAGTTGAAGAAGTTCTGGATTAGAGTGCATTTCGTTTGTGTTGATTTTAGTTAGTTTCAACTTGTAACAAATGTCGAAAACCTATTTGAGTATGAATCCTTAGAATCCGAGCATTTCCAGAAAAACAAATCTTCATGATATTCATTAGGATTGACCCCATGCACTGCGATGCTGGGATACATGCTAACAGTGCTGCTGCCAAAATTCTCTTTCCTTAGCTGTTTCTGTTGAACAAAAAAATGGGTCATTTGAGAGCAGAATAAGTTTTTAAAAACCTGTTTTAAATGACTAAATGTTGTGCCCTGACTTGGTGACATCATAACTTTCACCAATTATTATTATTGTTGTCATTTTTATTAACATTTGAAAGTTATTAACTGCATCCACAGACCACATAACAAGAATACATAACAGGAGCAGGAGAACTTGGAGAGATTTGCTAAGCTCCAAGTCAAGAAACAGCCTTTACTCATCTCTGTTGCTCAGCACTGACCATCAAGTACACATTATCAATTTTTTTTAGATTTCTCATGTTTTATTTGGGTACATAAAACTCTCTGCTGATCAAAAGCTGAAGTTCAAATCCATTTAAATACGTTTTGGACAATTTATAGTAATTGGTCTGTAAAAGTCAATAAGGCAGAAGTGGGTAGTGCAGATGCTGGAGGTTAGAGTCAAGATTAGAGTGGTGCTGGAAAGGTACAGCAGATCAGGCAGTATCCAAGGAGCAGGAAAATCGATGTTTCGGGCAAAAGCCTTCATCAGGAATGAGGCTGGGAGCCTCTGGGATGGAGTGATAAATGGGAGGAGGGTGGGGCCAGAGAGAAGGTAGCTGAGAGTGCAATAGATGAATGGAGTGGGGGGGGGGTAAAGGTGAGAGGTTGGAGAGGAGGGTGGAGTGGATTGGTGGGAAGGTAGATTGATAGGTGGGACAGATCATGAGGATGGTGCTGAACTGGAAGGTGGGAACTGAGATAAAGTGGGAGGGAGGGAAATGAGGAAACTGGTGAAGTTCACATTGATGCCGTGGGTTTGAAGGGTCTCGATGCGGAAGATGAAGTGTTCTCCCTCCAGATGTCAGGTGGTAAGGGAGTGGCAGTGGAGGAGGCCCAGGACCTGCACGTCCTCGGCAAGGTGGGGGTGGGGGGACTGGGAGCAGGAAGGGGAGGGGGAGGGGAAGTTGACATGTTTGGCCATGGGGTGGTGGGGTTGATTGGTGTGGGTGTCCCAGAGATGTTCTCTGAAGCGGTCTGCGAGAAGGCGTCCGGTCTCCCACATCGGGAGCAACGGATACAATAAATGACATTAGATTAGATTCTCTGCGGTGTAGAAACAGGCCCTTCAGCCCAACAAGTTTACAGCGACCCTCCAAAGAGTAACCCACCCAGACCCATTTCCCTCTGACTAATGCACCTAACACTATGGGCAATTTAGCATGGCCAATTCACCTGATCTGCCTATCTTTGGACTGTAGGAGGAAACCAGAGCACCGGGAGGAAACTCACGCAGACAATGGGAGAATGTGCAAACTCCACACAGACAGTCGCCTGAGGTTGGAATTGAACCTGGGACCCTAGTGCTGTCAGGCAGCAGTGCTAACCACTGAGCCACCATGGCACCCACATGTGTGGAAGTGCAGGTGAAATTTTGATGGATGTGGAAGGCTCCTTTGGGGCTTTGGACAGAGGTGTAGACGCAGGTTTTGCAATTCCTGCGGTGGCAGGCGAAGGTGCCAGGAGGGGATGGTGGGTTGTTGGGGGACATGGACTTGACCAGGTAGTCGTGAGGGAATGGTCTTTGCAGAAAGTGAGTAGGGGTGGGGATATACCCTGGTAGTGGGGTCTGTTTGGAGGTGGCAGAAATGTCAACGGACAATGCGATTTATGCGGAAGTTGGTGGGGTTGAAGGTGAGGACTGAGGGGTTCTGTCCTTGTTGCGGTTGGAGGGGTGGTGTTCTTGGGTGGAGGCGTGGGATGTGGATGAATTGCATTGCAGGGCATCTTCAATCACGTGGGAGAGGAATTTGCGGTCTTAGTCTTACTTAATAGTAAATTTCCCAAACAAAGCTTCAACTATATCTCACAGCCAGTTTTGCAGTTATCATTTTGATTGGGAAATGTGGACACTTACAACATTAGCTTTGGTAAAAAACAAATGATATTGACTTCTTTGTCAGTAATGTAACCCATCTGAGGTTTCTCCTTGCTGAAACTCTGGTGGAGTGTAAAGGGCAGTCGACTAAGTCATACCAGATTATTTTTCTGTCTATTCATGTTTAAAGTTAGCCCCATTATCACTTAAATATTAAAGTAGCAGAGTTTAAAAGTTTATTAGCTGTTTTACATAAGTAACATGCCAAGTGTGGGCATGGGCATATGTGTGAAATTTTCTCCATGGTTACTGGGCTGCTTGACACACTCAAGTGATTCTAGGCAGTAGACTTAGCAATGTGTTTTGTATTCCATTTATCAGTGAATTAAATGGCAAGCAATGTATTTTGAACATGAGTGTTGTGCCACTGTAATTTCTGAAGAATGAAATAGTGCTTTGAGCTAGTGATGATGTCGAGGGTTTCTGCTAGCAATCACAGAGTGAAAAATGACAAAAGTCAAAAGACACTGCTCCTATAACTCACATCACACCCGGGCGAATGGAGCATGCATAGGGCATGGTTTTACAGGTGGCAGTAAGATTGATTCTGTTGTGATGTAATTCTTTCTGTCATGGTTTCATGTCTCTGTTGAGCAATGAAAACTAATTTCAGCGAAAAATTTCTTGTTCACAGGCTTTGATTTGGTGAAGTGCGAGGATCCAGGAACTCCTAATTACGGCTACAAGCTGCGAGATGGAGGGCACTTTGCCGACACTGTAATCTTATACAGCTGCAACCCGGGATATACACTGCATGGAAGCAATACACTGACGTGCCTGAGTGGAGATCGGAGAGTATGGGACAACCCTTTGCCATCATGTATAGGTAAAATCAAGAATGATGTGAGTTTGGAGATTTTATTTGCAGGTATTATGGGCTTGCAGGGTGCCATATTTCCCACATTCCTAATGGACAGGGTGGTTTGGCAGCCTATCTGTCAGACCATGGCCCCCAGTTATATTACTGAATCTGAATACAGATTGCTACCATTCTCAGAGGCTGGCAGCTCTGTTGCCCCAGTAGCGCCAGAATGGAGTGGTGGCTGCAATCAGAACAGCAGGCAGTCCCAAAGAATGGGGTCGTCATGGAGACGTTCCCTCATTTGAATTTATGGTATTATGAAAACATTTTGCTGGTGTCAGTTTCTTAGCTAAAGCTCAGTGACATCATAGAAAACAAGGAGCTATTGGAAAAAAAAGCAAGCATTGAATTTTTAAAAGTCATTCATTTGATGTGACTGTCACTGGCTCAACCAGTATTTATTGCCCATCTGTAATGGTCCTGAGGAAGGTGGTGAGCTGCCTTCTCAAACTCCGATGGTCCATATGATGTAGGGACACTCTCAGTATTGTTTGGAAGGGAGATGTTGACCCTGTGACAATGAAGAATCACAGTGTTTTTTCAAGTCAGGTTGGAGTGTGGTTTGGAAGGGAACTTGCAGTTTGTGGTCCTACTAGGTGTTAGAGGTTGTGGATTTGGAAGATGCTGTCAAAAGAGCCTGCATGAGTTGCTGCAGTGCATACTGTCACTGTAAATTGGTGGTAGAGAATGGATGTGTTGCCAGTTTGTTCTAGATGATGTCAATGGGGAATATGGGAAATATTCTATCATATTCGTGACTCAGGCCTTACCGATGGTTGACAGGCTTTAGAGAGTGAAATGTGGAGCTCCTATACTTGGAATTTCCAGCCCTTAACCTGCTTTTGTGGCCAATGTAAAACAGAAAATGTTGAAAATCTGGCAGTATCTTGGTGAGAAAACAAAGTTAATGTTTTGAGTCCAGTGACCCTTTCTTCACTCCAGTGACTCTTATAGATCTGAAACAGTTTAACCTCTGGTCACTGGTAACCAGCGAGCATTGATAATGAAGAATTCAGTTATAGAAGTGCCATTAAATGTCAAGTGAATATGGTTGTGTTACACAAGGTAACATATACCTTCGGGTTAATCTGAGCCAAGCCAAGGTTTTGCCCATTCTGATGTATAACACAGCCACTAGGCAGAGGATGGGGCATTCAGTGAAGTTGAAGATATGCATGTCTTTGACTCCTCATGTTCTTATCAGTATCAAGTAACCTGTATATAGTATTAAGATGTAATAAAGTTAAATATCTCACACAACCAAGTTATAGTCCAACAGGTTTATTTGGAAGTACAAGCTTTCAGAGTGCTGCTCCTTTGTTAGATAGCTACCTGATGAAGGAGCAGCGCTTTGAAAGCTTGTACTTCCAAATAAACCTGTTGGACTATAACCTGGTGCTGTGTGATTTTTAACTTTGTTCACACCAGACCAACGCCGGCACCTCCACATCACGGCTAAGATGTAATAGACATTATTTTGTTACCCAAAAATAAATATGTCTTCTGCTGAGACTTATTTATAATACACCTTTTGCCCCAAACTGCTAGAAAGACCATAGACCAACATAGAAAGAATGATTGGTGGCTACTCCCTATCCCAACTGCAAGTACTTGGTGGTCACCTCTTTTCATCACTATTATAACATGTTTGTGATGGTGGACACATTTGAGTAAAGTAACCAACTGTGATGAGAACCATAAGGAATTCAAAGAGATAGGAACAAAGAAATTCCTGCAAAAAAGTGAGTTGCTGCTTTACTTGCAGAAACATTTCAGAAAGGATCAGCTTGTCAGTCAGGCGCTGAAAGAGTTTGAATGGCTATCAGT
This sequence comes from Chiloscyllium plagiosum, assembly GCF_037043375.1. Lineage (NCBI taxonomy): Eukaryota > Metazoa > Chordata > Chondrichthyes > Orectolobiformes > Hemiscylliidae > Chiloscyllium > Chiloscyllium plagiosum. Next base: position 33,484,177 of record NW_028270141.1, read on the forward strand.
CAAATTCAGGCTTGTAGGAGCTGAGCCGAAGAGTACTGGAAAAGCAGAGCCAGTCAGGCAGCATCTGAGGAGCAGGAAAATCAACGTTTCAGGCACATGCCCTTCATCAGGAATGAGCCTCACCCTCTTTCACTCTGATCTCCACCATCTGCAGTCCTTACTTACTTCTTGTAGGAACTGAAACAGCTAGCAGCTGTACTCTTATGCCAAAAGACAAACCAGCCCTGGGGTGGAAACAAAGCTTAGAACAAAACCAACATGGGCTACATTTCATCATACTTGGGCAATTATATGGTGCAAGGTCTGAGGAATCAGACAAAATGCAATCAGATTGGCATCAGCAGTCCCAAAGGGAAAAGGATAGAAAATGTATCAGAATGGTGCAAAACCCAGGCTAAAGGGCTGCGAACAATAAAGCACAAGCACTTAATGGAAAAAAAAGCATTGCAGCAGTTGTCAATGGGCACCAATGTGATACAACTGCAAAATTTTAATCGGTTACAATTTTAAATCCAAGTTGAGAATATCTGATCTGCACTTAAATATCATAAGTCTAGTGCAGAGGATTAAGACCAGGAAAAGCATTCAGAAGCAAGAAAAATTTTATTTAAATAATAGAATATTTTAATTGTACAAAGAGCACAAATGCATCTTTCCTTCTGGGGAAACAATGCACAATTCATTACAACAAAAGCAGAAAAAGCCACAAACCTCTTTTCAAAATGCCCAGAAATCCTTCAGCTAGTTCAAAGAGCAGGAAGCTCTATTTGATTCCTAAATCTGGTAAGGTTATACTAATATTGCAGAAGTACTATTTACAAGTTTGAAATATTTAAGAGAATCTCAAAAGTGATTCTTAAACTTTGAATCACTAGAGAGCAGACTGCAAATACAACTTATAGTTTTATCCAAAGAATCTCTTCCAGTTCGACTGAGATACAGAATTGGAAAAGCTAGTAAATAAAGGAAAGCTTACCAGTAATTTAAAATGAAATTGCACTCCTGAATACAAGAAGACAAAACTGGAGAATATAGAATATCAAATTTAAAATGAAATAGAAATTACATATTAAAATACTTCCACAGTAATAAGTTTAGTAAGTTTTTACATTAAAGAGAAATGTCAAAGACATATTGTATTCTTCCTGATTCAATTTCAGAGACAATTCTAACAAAGCACAACATTGAAATTTGTGGGGAAAGAAAACATTCTGACGATAAAGAATTGTTTCAAAATTAAATACCAACTGCCAACAATTAAATGTCAATCAGCAACAGAACATGTCAATGCTCTATTATGGCCAATAAGTCCTCTGATAAATTATATAAAACACCAGAAAATGCACAAAGATGCAAAAACTTTTGAATGGGTTTTTAAAGCTTTTGACGATTGCTTTATCTAAAGAACACAAATAATTCTCAAGCAGGCAAAATCTAATTGAATTCAATTTACAGCAGAATCCAAAGACAATTTCATTGATGATGTCTACAGATTAGCTGAAACCTGCGAACACTGAACCTTCCATTCAGAATTCATAAGAGACAGAATTGTTGTCAGAATTTTTGATCAGTCTTTATCAGATACTTTGCAATCCAAGGAAGATTAAAGTGTGGAAAAGCCCGTCCAAATTTTCTTGCAAGCAGAGACCAGAAGAAAAAGCATAGACAAACTCAGAGGAGAAGAATAAACTTGCTGAAGAAGAGAAACAGAACCTATTGACCTCAAGGTTCAGACACATGACAAAAAAAACACAAAAAGTAGGCAAAGCATCTGATGCTAAGAGTCAGTGTCAGCATTGTGGAACAGAAAGCTCTCTCAAGCAAAGACAGTATCGAGTTATAACAAAAGTGTGTTATACCTATTAAAAAATAGGTAACTTCTAAACGATGTACTTAAGTCTGAACCAGTTCCAAAAAAGCTTGTGCAATGGTGAGTCCAACCACAAAACCATCCATCTCATTTAGAAGATATGCCTGCATTTGAGGATATCTCTGCATTGGAGAAGATACTCAAGGGAATCCAAACGGAAATGGGATCTCTGCCGCAACTAAATATGACTGAATGTAGGTGTTCTAATGGATACCTCATGCAATTTAAGCTCCGTAGAGGAGCAACTGTCCCTGTCTTGTTGAACCTAATACCATGATAGCCTATAGATTTGGAGATGCATTGTGCAGGTGGAATAAAACCTAGCATGGAAGAAATGCTCAAGCTTACTACAGCACCAAGAATATCAAATTTTCAATTATGTGTGCATTGTCCACAACCAACAAAGCTGCCTCTTAAGTAAGGATGCATGTTTTGCCCTCAACATCCTGCAATTTGCTGGTGTGGTTCAACTACTTGATTGACTAGGGAAAACTCAGCCAGTGGAAGATGTCATGGCCATACAAAGATTAATAGCTGATTGTAAGAAAAAAAAATTCAACCAGGGGAAATCACTTAAATAAGAGGCTGTGATTAATTTCATGATATTAGAATGGAATTAGCCATAGATCTCACTGGGCTACAGGAAGTATGTTCTCCCCTGATTGTGCTAAAAAATCCTAAAAAGATAATTACCTGCAAAACATGAGACAACAACCAAATATTATATCTTAATTACTTGATACTGTCCACCTGAGATTATTGGTGGACTTATCATAATCAAAGCAATACTGACAACGTGGCAGTCTGCACCACGTGGTGACACAGAGCAATACCTCTGATGAAATTGGTATGCAACACATCATCTTCACCATGTGAAAGTTGGCCATTAGGGCGGAAGACCTGTGACATTTGTGACAACATGACCTGCAGTGAGACCAATGACAATTGTACGTTATACCCCACCAGTACTCTTGTATAATTGCAGCTTGATTAAGAATGATTGATATTACCATCACAATAAATTAAAATGGTAAACTATGTAGGACCTGAATTCAAACTCCCAACGTTTTCCTGAAATTTACAACCTAATTTAAGATCCATTCCTTTTCTCTTTAGGAAATCATATATCACTAAACTTGCACATCACTTGAGTGCCTGCAGGTGTTACCAGAACCCATCTGAAGCTCAAATGCACATAAAAAGTTGCCACTGCACACCACTGCAAGGACTGTCAGTTGTGTTAAGATCAAAGTTTGCTTAATTAGGATAGAAACATTTGTACTAGCGTCATCTGAATATAATTCTGTTACTGGAAGGCAGCAAAAAATATTGATCACTTTGTTTTGACATAGTCCCTTAAAGCCAACCTCTTTGACTAAACATTTGCCTGTCTCCCTGAATATCCCTTGATACGGTGCAGTGTCTAATTTTGTTCCTGTGAGTTACAGTGAGATGTGTAGTTATGTTAAAGATGCTGTGTCAATTTGTTTTTTTTCTTGTATATGCTAATTGACAGTCTACATTTCTTTGGCAAATTAAATCTCCATGAAGCAAGATGTGCATTTTAATTTGGAGATGCCGGTGTTGGACTGGGGTGTACAAAGTTAAAAATCACACAACACCAGGTTATAGTCCAACAGGTTTATTTGGAAGCATTAGCTTTCGGAGTGCTGCTCCTTCATCAGGTGGTTGTCCTCTCCGAAAGCTAGTGCTTCCAAATAAACCTGTTGGACTATAACCTGGTGTTGTGTGATTATTAACTTTTGCCTTTTAATTGGCTGCCAGAAGCAACAAAGAATGTAACAACCAAATTGTGTTCATCTGTATGTTTTCTTTTCAGCGGAGTGTGGAGGCCACTTCAAAAGTGCTACTGCTGGGAGGATTCTGTCCCCTGGCTACCCAGCACCATATGATCACAACATCCACTGTACTTGGATTATAGAAGCTGATCCAGGAAAAACTGTCAGGTATGCCCTCCTCCTCCTGCATTGTGTTACAACTGTCCTATATGGGAACAGAGGCATTATCCAATTCATAAAAGTATCCCACTTTCTCCTGTGTAGATTAGATTCTCTACAGTGTGGAAACAGGCCCTTTGGCCCAACCAGTCCACACCTACCCTCCGAAGAGTAACCCAACCAGACCCATTTTCCTCTGACTAATTGACCTAACATCATGGGGAAATTTAGCATAACCAATTCACCTGATCTGCTGTGGGAGGAAACCAGAGCACCCGGAGGAAACCCACGCAGACACAGGCAGAATGTGCAAACTCCACGCAGACAGTCAACCAAGGCTGGAATCGAACCTGGTACCTTGGTGTTGTGAGGCAGCAGTGCTAACCACTGAGCCACTGTGCTGCTGTGTATTCTGCGAAAAAATGTAAAATGAAGTGTCAGTGTTATAAATGCAAACATCAATGTGTTAGTTTCTATTTGCTATAGAAATGGAACCCTATTTGTGTAAAGGGTGGCAGGATAGGGGAGTGGGCAAGTGCAAATAGGCAGTGAAATAATTGCGCCAATGACATAGAATGAGAAAAGAAAGAAATTTATGTATGTATATATATATATATATATATATATATATATATTTTACAACTGCAGGATATATAAAAGTGCATTACAGTTCAGGGAACACCAAGGGAAATGTAATTGCTTTTGTAACATAGAAACACAGCAACAGATTTCTGTACTTACCATAGTACTGTTTGTGATGATTGAATAATCTGCTTTTGTGTGTCCTGTCACACATGTTGTGGGACTGTCTGTTACTCCCAAAGAATAAGTGAAAAATTTACAATGATAAATATCAATGCTGTTTAAATTGTTTAAATATGTTTCAATATGGCCAAACCATATTAATTTATTGTATTTTAGCTCAATTTTCCAACTTCTAAATTTTACAGTTTTCATCCTGAATTAATTATCTCAACCTTTCATATTGATGGCATAAATTATGAATTGTTTTGCGTACATTGCCCGAGTTATTATTGTACTAACTAATTTAATTAGCTTCCAATGCACTGTGCCAAATATCTTGTTCTAAAAAACAGGAGTAACCTGGGAATTATTATTGGTTCACTATTTGGTGATGGCCAGCTCAGCCTTGATTCTAGGAAGACATCTACTCAGGAGGGAGAGTTGCTGTATCTGGTGTTTATGCAGGTGAATAGGCTGCTTCCTGACTCACAGATCTTTGGCATATGTAACAGTACCCAGATTGAAGGACTTACTACATTTTCTTCTTTTTCCCATCATTAAGACATTTGAACTCTCAGCATGATGCAACTTGGTGGACACTTTGTCACTATTTTGCAGTAAGCTTCAGAGTGACTCTGTAGTTTTCTCTTGGTCCTAGCTGGAACACTGGCCACTAATGAGGTGAAGAAACATGACATAGCAGGGGAGACTCTTTTCAGCTATCCAGACACAATATCCAATCCATTGTTGTTGATGTTTGTGAGGTTTTGCATGACTACTTACAGAGTTGGCTTTGAGCAGATGCTAGTATTTGTTTTTCCCATTGAAGCCAGAGAATGTGATGGAGGCGTTTCTCAAGTGCTCTGTTTTGCTAATTTATAGTCTGAGGCTTACTGCAGTGCAGACGTGTGGTGTCAACAACTCCTCTGTATACCAGCACTTTTTTTGACTTACAGAGGCCTTTATAGTCAAACACACACTGCTGTACTTTGTAGAAAGCTGAGCTGGTTCAACTAATTCAATGTAAACAATCGGATGCAGAAAAGTTTGAACAAAGAAGACATCTTGTTCTATTCATCATTCTGCTGCTTTCAGTTTGTGGGCAAAGACAGGGACTGTATTTCCCACACAACAATGACATTCACCATCAAACATTAATCCTCTTAAGTAACTGTAAACTTCAGGTTTCAAAAAAAAGTTGTTTTGACAGAAAAAAATGCTACTTTTATTCAGAAAATCTGTCATAGAATTAGATGAATGAGAAAAACCAGTTTAAAATAGCAGACACGACAAGCTTTTATGCAAACAATTAAGTCTGGAGGCACACAATCCAAAGAACTTATTGTCACCGCCCCCGTCTTGTTCCTCCCTTTGAGGAGCCGAGGAGGTGGGTAGAAGAAGCCATCACGCATTGCAGTCCAGAAATGGCTGTCTTACCTACAGAGCCTTCCCATTGTATGTATAAGTGAGATCACCACAAACCCAGCAGGCTGCCAGCAAAATCCTCCAGCTAGCTAGCAGGCATCTGCTTAGAAGGGGTTTGTGGTTGGAAGTTTAGATAGCAAATTTATATCAACACATACAGGAAGCACCATATTAAATGGGCGGCACGGTGGCACAGTGGTTAGCACTGCTGCCTCGCAGCGCCAGAGACCCGGGTTCAATTCCCGCCTCAGGCGACTGACTGTGTGGAGTTTGCACATTCTCCCCGTGTCTGCGTGGGTTTCCTCCGGGTGCTCCGGTTTCCTCCCACAGTCCAAAGATGTGCAGGTCAGGTGAATTGGCCATGCTAAATTGCCCGTAGTGTTAGGTAAGGGGTAGATGTGTAGGAGTATGGGTGGGTTGCGCTTCGGCGGGTCGGTGTGGACTTGTTGGGCCGAAGGGCCTGTTTCCACACTGTAAAGTAATCTAATCTAATCTAATCTAAATGATGTAGAGGCCAGACATTATTCAATTTATTCAAAAAGATTTTCTGCACTTGTTTGTGCTGAGAGTACCTTTATGAATGTACGCATTAGTGCAGCACCTCAGTAAAGGTGAGGAATGGAGTACAGATTTCTGAAGGAATTTTGAGTCATTATCTTTGATTCATATTGACAGAAGGATCGCTCAGGGTCCAAGTTAAAATGACATATTATCTAAGTTTTCTTCTCAGTTGTGTTGCCTCCTTGTTCTGCTACCACTCACTCCGTGTTCTGTTTGTTGCAGCCTTTTTTGTATCTTTATTCAGTGTAATGTGTGGAGCATAGAGAACATGGCAATGACCCAAGAGAATATCTGTGAATGTTGAGGGTTTTTAATAATGGAGCTCTTAATCTATTCAGCTACTTGACATACTGTTGCAAGATGTCACTTAGAAGTCTGTGTATGATCCTGGTGGTTACTGATGATCTCACAGCACCACCATTCTGATCCTCTCTCTGGCTGCAAAATAGTCTTATTAATCAGGGATGAAATTGGGACTTTGTCCTCCAGAAGCCAAACATGCATTTAGTCCAACTTTCCAAATTAGATGAGTATGGACGATTAGCATAAACTTAATGAAACACTTTGTATTCATGGTCTCAGAACAGCACAACATTGAAGATTTTAAAGTTCATTGTTTATGTGGGTCTAATATTTTTCTATAGAGACTCAAAAGGCCACACGAGTCCAGGTATTTATTTATTAATGGCCAGAAGATTGAATTATGCTATGCCCTGTGTTACTGCTGCTCAGTGAGGATGTTTCTCTCATGCATCTACATAATTTGTGGAAAGTGAGTTCAATGACACTTCAAAAGACCCCAACATTCACCCCAACCCCCCCACTCTCAAAAACACAAGTGTAAAAATTGAGATTGTTACATTGACCAATGGTGGCACCATCAGGATTAGCACAAATTGTTCACTGTAATTTTGCTAATCTCGAGCTTCCTGAAACACTGCTCTTCAGCCAATCCCATGTTGCATTCAGGCAAGTCCTGAGAATGCAGTCTTTAAATCAGAAGAAAGTGAGGACTGCAGATGCTGGAGACATGAAAAGTCAAATGATGGAAAAAGCACAGCAGGTCAGGCAACAGCTAAGGAGCAGGAGAGTCAATGTTTTGGGCATAAACCCTTCATCAGGAATGTGGAAGGGAGTGATAAATGGGGGGTAGGGGTGGGACTGGGGTGAAGGTAGCTGTGATGGCGATAGGTGGATGCAGGTGGGGGGTCAGTTGTGATAGGTCGGTGGGGAGGATAGAGCGGATAGGTGGGGGGGATCGACAGGTAGGTCAGGTCAAGAGGGTAGTGATGAGTTGGAGCATTGAATCTGGGATGAGGTGAAGGAGGGGAGATATGGAAACTGGTGAAGTCAATGTTGATGTCGTGTGGTTGTAGGGTTTGAAGCAGAATATGAGGTGTTCTTTCTCCAGTTGGTGAGTGGCTTTGATTTGGTGGTGGAGGAGGGTCAGGATTTGCATGTCCTTAGAGCATACCACATAGAAAAGTATAGCACAGAACAGGCCCTTTGGCCCACGATGTTGTGCCAAAGGTTAATCCTGATGTAAAATAAAATAACTTAACCTACGCACCCCACAAATCACTGCTATCCATTAGGGACGCTTAAATGTCCCTAATGACTCTGCTTCCACCACCACCGCTGGCAACGCATTCCAAGCATTCACAACTCTCTGCTTAAAGAACCTTCCTCTGATGTTCCCTCTATACCTTTCTCCTAATATCCGAAAACTATGACCCCTCATACCAGTCAGTCCTGCCCTGGGGAAAAGTCTCTGGCTATTGACTCTATCCATTCCACTCATTATCTTGTAGACCTCGATCAGGTCACCTCTCTTCCTCCTTCTCTCCAGAGAGGAAAGTCCAAGCATATTTGACCTCTCTTCATAAGGCAAGTCCTCCAATCCAGGCGGCATCCTGGTAAACCTTCTTTGCACCCTCTCCAAAGCCTCTATAAATTTCCTATGGTATGGCAACCAGAACTGGATGCAATATTCTCACCGCTGACTTGTAGAGCTGTAGCAAAACCTTGCGGCTCTTAAACAGGTCCCCCTGTTAATGAAAGCCAAAACACCATATGCTTTCTTAACAACCCTATCCACTTGGGTGGCAACTTTGAGGGATCTATGTACTTGCACACCAAGATCCCTCTGTTCCTCCACACTGCCTTGGGGGAATGTGAGGGAGAGGTTGAAGTGATTGACCACAGGCCGGTGAGGTTGTTTGTTGTGTGCAGACCAGAAATGTTCCCTGAACCACTCTGCGAGTTTTAAATCAGCTTATACCCGCTCTTGCAGCTAATTATGTTGCTTTCTGGAGATGCTGAGAGAACTGAATTAGGTCCAGGTTTCAGGTTCTTCTGTTTTGAGTCTTATTCTAATTAAGATATTTACATCCAGAGCAGTGAGGGGCACTTAATCCTAACAGCATGCACTAAATTGAACATCAGATGCTAGAAGTGAAGGGATGTGTAATGTTCCCTAATCCCTACCTACAATATTTCACACAGCATTTTAAACTATCAGAGTGCAAAGTCTGTGAAGTCCTTCACTTTTCATTGCTCTTGCATTTAGTAACTTAAAAGAATCAACTGAATACACATGTACTTTCTTTAGTTTGCCACGTAACAAAGACAAGACCATTCCTTTTCAAATAAGGTATTTAACCAAGGACAGAAGAAATAGTTGGTTTTGATGTACAGTTTAATACCTGCTTTAAATAGATTTTTTGACTGTTTACAAGTTATTTTAAAAATAATAAGCAGATTTAAAAAGAAAATTAGGTTTTCAGATACCTCCTATCTAACTGCAGGACACCTTCATGATCTGAAATAGATATTGTCTCTTTACAATGATCCTTCTTGTAAATGGAGCAAAAATGGTCTTGGGAGGCTGAAGTATTAAACACATCTCCTGCTCTCTTTATTCTACAGCTATCAATGTCATGGCCTACAAAGGGTGTAAACAGCTCAGAAAATATATACTCATGTTTTGATTGCAATTGAATCAAGCCTTCGTACTAGTTGATAAAATGTATATTGTGACCCTTTCTCCACGAACACATCTTTCCATTTGGCTGCACTTGTTGGTTAATACTGATAGTAAATGGCAATCATTTCAATTCTCAAATCTAGGAGTTTTGTTTTGAAATGTTTTTGGTGTCTCTTTATATGATAATTAGTTTTGAATGACAACAGTTTTTTTAAAATAAATTCTGAGTTATTCATACCTAGAGTTTCTGATTAGAATGCAGTTTAGGCATTCTAAGGTAATCAGCAAATATTTTATCAACTAGCACTTATGGGACCAGAACTGTGCCTTTGATCAAATATTCAGGTTGATCAAGAGGTCTGCATAATCAATGTAATAACCACTCTAAGTAATCAACACGTAATGTAGGCAATGTAGACGTCACTGTTCTAGCTTATTTATGGCATAAATGACTTCAATTATAATGCAACTTTGCCTTAAATAAAACTTACTGGCAGAGAGATCTTCTTACTCACCCCCTCAACTGATTACTCTGATATTGTGGAGATTGCGATACAGTAAACTTCTGGTATTTCAGCTATATAAATTTTGCCTATTTATCAAGAGTGCCTGTTAAAACAAAGTTTGCTGTAATTGAATGAGTATATGCAGATTTCCTAACACTGAATCAGACAATTGAGGGGTGATCTTTTAGATAAAATTATGAGACAAAGTCTTTTCCCTACGGTGGGGAGTCCAGAACTAGTGGACATAAGTTAAGAGTGAGTGGGGAAAGACATAAAAAGGACATAAGGGGCAACTTATTCGCACAGAGAGGGTGGTGTGTGTGTGGAATGAGTTGTCAGAGGAAGTGTTGGAGGTTCGTACAATTACAGCATTTAAAAGGCATTTGGATGGGTTTGTGAATAGGAAAGGTTTAGAGGGATATGGTCCAAGTACTGGCAACTGGGACTAGATTACATTCAGATATCTGGTCGGCACGGACGAGTTGGACAGAAGGGTCTGTTTCTGTGTTGTACATCTCTATGATTGTTGCTTTAACCAATTATCAAAGGTCAGCTCATTAATCTGTGCATATTGGAGTGGATCTAAGAGGAAGAAGACAATGATGATACTTAAGGTTGTAAGGAGGATTAAGGTAGAATAATTATATTTGGTGTTACACCTGGATGAGGAAGGGAAACCGTTCTCCCTCTTTCTAATCCCCTCTCAGATAGTCATAAAACATGTTTTTTTCCTAAATATGTAGCGCTCACATTTCACGAAAATTTATTTACCTCTAAAAAAGGAGTTAATTACCAAATGTTTGGTTAGTGAGATACAGGTGAATTTTATTACCTATTAAGTTTGAGAAAAAAATATAGATGCAACATCAAACACGCTCTCAACCGCAGGTTTATGTCGAGAGTGTCTGGTACAGGAAGAATAAAGGCTGACTCATTTCAATTTTTGACATACAACTCATTAATTTAGAGCAGATATTTTTGGTCATTCCACACAGGTTCTCTGGAAGCTTGCCCAAATCTGTGGTCAGCTGTTTGCTGCTGCTAATTTAAGTTAATATTTCTTCCTTTCTGACAAAAAAAACTGCATTCCTGAAAGTGTTCAAGTACAACAGTGAGATGGGAGAAATTAAACTTCAGTAGTCTGTTATTTGCCACTAATGTAACAGTTACAAACAGTGACCAAAAGTCTCAAATATCCTTAGAAATTCTTGAAAAATATTATGATCCATTGATGCTATGAGACCTGTTTTCTTGAGAATCAGAATTCCTGCCTCAATTAATCATCTGTCAAAATGAGGCATATTCAGTTGAGACATATAGGAGCAAGTATAAAGAGCAAATCACCTCATGTGATTTGATTTGCCAGGCATTTCTACATTTGGGTACAGAGAATGTTGTTGCCTGGGATGAGAAATTGACCTATAAGGAGAGATTCGATAGGCTTGGATTGTTTTCTTTAGAACAGAGGGGGTTGAAGTGGGACATAATTGAGGTGTACAAGATTATGAAAGGAATGGACGGGGTTAATAAAGAGCATCTGTTCCGCTTGATTGAGGGGTCAGTCATGAGAGGGTATAGTTTTAAGGTAAGGGGCAGGAGATTCAGAGGGAACTTTGGAAAAAAGACATTTTCACTCAGCAGGTAGTGGGAATCTAGAATGCATTACCAGGGAGGGTGGTAGGGCAGAAAACCTTACAACCTTTTAAGAAGAAATTGGCATTGGGCGACATGGTGGCACAGTGGTTAGCACTGCTACCTCACAGCGCCAGAGACCGGGGTTCAATTCCTGCCTCAGGTGACTCTCTGTGTGGAGTTTGCACATTCTCCCCGTGTCTGTGTGGGTTTCCTCCGGGTGCTCCAGTTTCCTCCCACAGTCCAAAAATGTGCAGGTCAGGTGAATTGGCCATGCTAAATTGCCCATAGTGTTAAGTGAAGGGATAAATGTAGGGGAATGGGTCTGGGTGGATTACGCTTCAGCGGGTCGGTGTAGACTTGTTGGGCCAAAGGGCCTGTTTCCACACTGTAAGTAATCTAATCTAAATTTGGATGAGCACTTCAAATATCATAACATTCAGGGATATGGGACAAGTGCAGGAAATTGTGATTAGTCCACTTTTAGTGACAGTTATGTCAATGCAGACTCGATCGGCCAAAGCGCCTTCTGTGCTCTGTGAATTTATGAATTTGCTTCAACTATGATAGCCTTGAAAATTCCCATTGGAAAGTCAACAAATTAGGATAATTATACTGGGAACAAAAGTAAAACAATTGGCAGAGTGTGTCATAACAAAAATATGAAGAAAAGCCATCAAGCAATATTAGCTAATTTATGAGAAGCTGGTCAACTGATTGTAAAGAGATGCCACAGAAAGTGAGCTTGAGCCAGGCAGATAATTAACCCATCCTACATGATGAACAGAATCTCTCCATTCTTTCAAAAGCTAAAAAAAACATGTGACGGAATAGTGCAGATCGATTTGACCTAGTTGTTCAGAGAAGTGAATCTTTAGTCATGGCCTAGGTGTTCCAATCAACAGTAAAGTTGGGTCCATTGCCAGTGTCTGCCAAGTTTCTACTGACCTTATGACACTGCCTATTTATTCTGGGATCTTCTAATACTGGCAGATGAAGACGTGCAGGGTACCATCTCCACAGTTAATCCAGGGAATGTGGGTAAAGTCAGGGGAAGGAGAGCTCATGCCCCATATCTTTTTGGTACATCTGTACAATTCAGGTAAATTTTGAAGGATCCAAGACCTTTAATAAATGATTTTATATAATGGTGAATGGATGGATGGGCAAGTGGGTGTCTGGATAGTGTGGTTGAGATTGGGTGGCATTTGGTGGTCAGATGGGTTAGTCCGGTCAGAGTGCGAATATAGTCAATTGGTCACATGATAATTGGGCAAGGTGAGTTGTAGAGTTGCCCAGTGACTGAACCAGATATGAAATTGTCTAATCTTACTTGAGTAAGTACTTCACAAAGTCTAGTTGACCAAATCTTTCCCCTATTCAGGCTCAGGAGACATACAGACAATCCTGAGCAACACAATCAGCCCATCAAAAATTTAAACCTGCCAGGTATTGCTTACATAAATCTGTGCATCAGGACTTCTGCAGGATCAGGAGGTTGGAAGATTTCGGCCATTGGTGATAAAATGGATTGACTTTTCCACTGTTGTAACCTTGCAAAACTAAAAATGAGCAAAGTGATCAAACATAAAAATAATTCACTGAGATTTCAAATCAGGTTTATAACTTCAACAATGGGATTTAAAACTGAATATTTATTTTAATGAGGTGAACTGATGAGAAAATCATCATTTTTTTACACTTTTTTTATTGCAGCCTTCATTTTATTGTCTTTGACACTGAGGCATCACATGACATCCTGAAAGTGTGGGATGGACCAGTAGAAAGTGATATGTTGCTGAAGGAGTGGAGTGGTTCCTCACTGCCTGATGATGTCTACAGCACATTTAACTCCATAACACTTCAGTTTGACACTGACTTCTTCATCAGCAAGTCAGGCTTCTCCATACAGTTCTCAAGTAAGTGACATCATCTCCTTCCCAAAATTTGATTCCACTATCGAGACTTTCAAAGCTTCTTAACGTTATAATGTTTGAATTTGGAACAAAACATTCCAGAATGTGTGAATCATTTCAAAGTCCTTCAAGTGGAAGTAGCAACAAAGGATTTTTTATTTTATAAAATGTCTTTCACATTCTTAGAAAATTTCAAAGGGCATTGTGAAGACTCATGAAATGTTAATCATTACCTCAAGGAGGCTGGGAAAGTGAATGTTAGAATTTTTTTAAATTATACAAAACTCTGGGAAAACTCTATTCAGAGTGTTGTATTCAGTCTAAATATTACACTTCAGAATAGAGTGCTGCACAGATTCAATAAATTCTTCTTAGGTTAAAATTATTTAAAATATGAGGGCATGTATTGAGTATGGATGAATAATGTGTGACCTACTGTACATAGTCTATATTAGGGGAAAAGTGATTCCTGACTCTTAATTAAGAATCCTTAATTAACCCTGTGTCTATAATCAACCTTTTCTTGTGATATAGTAGAGGAGCATTTTTTTTTCAAGCTGCAGAACAAAAAATATGACTGATTTTTGATTTGGAGTTTCAAGTTGAAGTAGAACAATGGAAATACAACATGCATCACACAACTGGAATACTGAATAATACAAAAAGAAAACCTTGAATCTGGATTGGCAATGAGGAACTGGAACAAGAAAAAAGGATACTTGAAGTAAAATATGAATGGAAATGCTCTGCAATACTCACTGTTCCTCTTACAACCTGTGTCCAATCTGTCATCCAATAGTGGATCTCTTGACCTCCATAAGCAATCCTGGAGGAAAGGAGCTGCTTCCAGACAGACAGAATAGGCAGAGGTTCTGACCTTTCCTGTTCTAGTGCCATGTTGTTAGCTGCCACAGACTCCAGTTGCTCCCGCATCCCACTGCCTTCCAATCCCAACTCCACGCCCATCTCAGCTGCCTCCACTTACTCACCACCTTTTGCTGTCTCTGCACAGGCAGGTTTTCCTCCTTTTTGCTGAAAGCAAAGCTGAAAAACGGACTTCCACATGCATACAGTATAATGTCACTAAGGTGTTTAATATGGTTAAAAGTTGATCACGTAGAAAGAGAGAAACTGTTTGCTCCAGTGAAAAGGAATCTAGAACAAACAGAAATAATGTAAGATTGGACTGAAGTTGTTCAGAGATGGTACCAAGAAACAATTTTTCACACCATGTTTCGCGGAAACCTGAACCTATTTCAACTAAAAAGGATCTTGATGCTAGGTCAATTGAACATTTTAACTTTGAGATTAATGGACTTTAATGAAAGGTATTAAAAGCTATGGAAGTAAAGTAGGTGGATAGAGAAGATGTGGGTCAGTAATGATCTGATTGAACCAGACGTTAAATTTGAGGGATAGAATGCTAAATTCTGTTCCTAAAGTGTGAGGTGTTTCAAATTTAGCAATTTATGGTGACTGTTGTGATGTGGCAAATATAGCAGCATTTTGTACAGAGAATAAAATATTAAATAGGGCTCTTGATGCCTTATTGTTTGTGATTAATTCACTTGTGTGATGTGGATGTCACTGACTAGCAGCATTTAATGCCTATCCCTAATTGCCATTAAGAAATTGGTGATGAGCTGACTTCTTAAACCACTGGCGTCAATGCGCTGTAGGTAGACCCACAATGCTGTTAGGGAAGAAATTCTAAGGATTTTCACCCAGTGGCAGCGAAGGAATTGTGATTTATTTCCAAGCAGCATGGTGAATGACTCAGAGGGAATTTGCAGGTAGTCGTGTTCCCATGTACCTGTTGCCCTTACCCTTCTAGATGGAAGTGGACATGTGTGTGGAAGGTGTTACCTGAGAATCTGTAGTAAATTAGTGCAATGCGTATTGTAGACAGTACACACTGTTGCTACTGAGCATTGTTGGTGGATGGAGTGAACATTTGTAGATGTAGTGCCAAACAAGTAGGTTGCCTTATCCTGGTTGCTAGGGGTCGAGAGTGTGGTGCTGGAAAAGCACAGCAAGTCAGGCAGCATCCAAGGAGCAGGAAAATCAACGTTTCAGGCAAAAGTCCTTCATCATTCGGGCTTTTGCCCAAAATGTCGATTTTCCTGCTTCTTGAATGCTGCCTGGTTTGCTTTGCTTTTCCAGCACCACGCTCTCAACTTTAATCTCCAGCATCTGCAGTCCTCACTTTCACCTTATCCTGGATGGTGTCAAGCTTGTTGAGTTTTTTTTTTAAGAGTTGCACTCATCCAGGGACATCTGGGGACTATTCCATCACATCTTTCTTGTGCCTTGTAGATGGTGTTATGAAAATCCATTTATTGTCCAGCAGTTATGAATTCATTGTGAAGTCAGCTTCAGAAGTAGTGTAAGAAGCAGCTGTAGCTTGAGTCTTATCTCATTATCTTCGGATTTGGTGAATGGCTCCAATAAACATCTAAAATAATTGTTTGAAATGTCCATCATGTTAAACTTTTCATTTTATGAAAAATGTTGAGACTGTTTGTATGATAGAATCATCGAGTCCCACAGCACGCCAAAAGGCCCTTTGGCTCAAACTGCTCCATGAAGACCAAAATGTCTGTCCACACTAACTCCATTTCCCTGCACTTGGCCCATACTCTTCTAAACCTTTTCTATCTGTGTATTTGTCCAAATACCTTTTAATTATTGTTAATGTACCCACTTCAACCACTTCCACTGGCAGCTCATTCCATACATGTACCACCCTCTGTGTAAAAAGAAAAGTTGCCCCTCACCTTCCCTCTTATTCTTTCCACTCTAACCTCAAACTCATGCCCTCAAGTCCTTGATCCCCAAACCCTGGGAAAAAGATTGAGTGCATTCACCCTATCCATGCCTCTCATGATCATGATCTTATACACCTCGGTAAGCGCCCCTCCACCCCCAAGTCTCCTATGCTGTAAAGAAAAATGTCCTAGCTCGTCCAACCTATCCCTATAAAGTAAGACCATTGAGTCCAGGCAACATCCTTGTAAATTTCCTCTGCACTATTTCTAGTTGAATAACATACTTCCGATAACAAAAAGATGACCAAAACTGAACACAATGCTCCAAGTGCGGCCTCACCAACTTCCTGTACAAGCTCAACAAAACTTCCTAACTTCTGTACTCAATGTCCTGACTGATGAAGGCCAGTGTGCCAAAAGCCTTCTTCAATGCCCTGTCTATCTGTGACTCCGCTTTCAGAGAACTGTAAACCTGAACTCCAAGATCCCTCTGTTCCACTACATTCCTTCAGGCCCTACCATTCACCATAAAACTATCACGATGAAGGAAGTATTTCAGTCATTTCAATTGGAGGATTCAGACTGGCTGGTAGCAGCTTGGGCAAACACTCTATACATCGGTAAAATCACTATGTTGCACTTTAGTCGATGGGAATATTTCAGGGTCGCAATGGGTGGAAGTCCAGTCCTGTCACTTTTCACAAGGAAACTCTAGGCTAATAGGGCCAGGTTTTCAAAGGCGTGGCAGTCATACACAGATTGCCATGCAGTACCTTCACTTTTAAGGCAGACCTCCGCATTCCTGACAGGAGATTCCAATCAGGGTTTCTTCCAAATCACAGAGCAATACTTGAAATCTGAAAGAACCCTCGGAATGCATGGTAGTTGGGGGAAGTCAAACCATGTCTCTTTTCACTGCCATAGGAGCTGTGCTATGTGATCTGAAGATGTGATTGATAGCTCCTAAAAAGGACTAAATTTCTGAAGTAAATATAACATCATGGTATGAAATGGGCAGAAATTGGATGCCAGGTGGATAAGGGGATAGGATGCCAACTGTGTAGAGTACCATGTTGGAAGGATACCCATGCACAGGGTGTTAATGGGCAAAGTAATTAACAGAGTGTTGAAGGTGGGGTAGGGGTGAAGCCTTCAGTCCTTATGGTTGGGAGCACCGATGCCCCATAGGGAAAAGGTGGGAACGTGTCTAATCCAGGTGGGTGAGTGGGGCATAGTATTGGCTTTGCTGGGGTGGATGAGGTGTGGTGTCACCTCTGGTTGGGTGGATGGGGTGTGCTGTCAGCCCAGGTAGGTGGGAGGGCTGTAGTATAGGGGCCCGTGGGATGGGCAGAGAATGTCAAGCCTCAAAAGGAAGGGAGGAGTCATTTTCCAGGGAGATGGGGCTGGTTGGGTCTTCAGGGAGAGAGTTGTGTCTGGTAGGAGGGGAGATGATGTTGAGCATAGAGGAGTGGGATAATGTTGCAGGGTGTCAGGTTCCAGGGGTTTTGGGTGGGTTTTCTTTTGCCTGGTGACAGGAGATGTTGGAATCTGGAAGAGGGGAATGTCAGGTTCAAGGGATAATTTTGGATGGGTGGGGTGTGCCGCAAAGGTGTCAAGTTTTGAGGAAAAGGGCTGTCAACTCAGGATCAGGGAGAGGTGTAATTTCTCAATCAGTTTTATCGCTATATTGGTGTTAGACTGGTTGAGGTTGCTAACAATCTGATGTTTCTTAATTACTTCACAGACACTGAATTTTTCCAAATTCTCCAGTTTAAATGGATGCTTTCATCATTCTCATCAGAGGACAGTTGCCCATGAAATCTTAAATTTATTGAGTAATTCCCAAAGAATCTGCTACCTTGGAGATTCTGTAGGATTCCAGTGGGCAAATTCAATCTACACTGGAATAATGACTCTCTCTCTCTCTCTCTCTGGCCATTGGAAAATCCAAGCCAATATTTTTTTGACAGATTGGACAAATGATTACCTTTCACTCAATGAACACCCACAGGTTCTAACATTTGACTGCAGCCTTTACGAATGTTAAAATCTAGTCTCGTCTGCTTATGAAAACTCAGGAAGCTGAGTCTTTGTCAAATTTTGCTCCTTATGTAATTTAGATTGTGAATAAGAGACACAGCTCGTCACTGTTCTGGCTTATAAAGTGAACTTATTATTGTATTGAACGCAAGGTTATTCTTGTGCTTTTTAAAAACTTTCAAGCTAGTGAGGTTTCTGCAATTGATATTCCTTCATCATATTGATTTTGCTAAATTTCAGGAGAAATTTGTACTGTCAAATCACATTGAATCATGCCAAAACAGGGTTGTGCTATTTCGTGAGAACCACTGCAGTTGAGCTCTGGTCAGCCAAATTGTTTTCAGATCAAACTCAACAAAGAGAATTCCACCTGCTGGCATGGGTGTGAAGCTGACTTTACAGATCAGTGTTAATATGCCCTTGACTGCCTCAGTTCATCAGATACCAGTGCTGCAGCGTCTTTCATGTTTTGCAAATTTAAAATCAGATTATTGCTTCTGGTCTGTTGGGAAGAATAACTAAATATTAAGGGAAAAAAACTTTGCTGATCAAAATAAACCACTACAATTTGAATCTGTCTAAACTAATAGAACATTGCCTCTCGTGTAAATAAGATTGTATAGTCCTTTATTGAAGGGAATTGCTTTAATTTCTTTGATCTCATTGGAGCGAAAACATAAATTTAATAAGATACTGCCAAATGTATTAATCATTCCCATGTTTCCAATAGGAGATCCACAAAGTAGTATGATGCAGGTCAGGCTGTGTGCTTGCCCAGTCTCTGCATCATGCTCCTTTCAAGCATGACTCCCGTATGTCTATCGAAGTTGGATACTATTGAATATTTCCAGTGATGGTTAGATGCTTGGTTAGGTGATTAAACTTTACCCTTATAAATGTGGTGAAGGTAAAAGCAAAGAAAATAGCAAACGTAATAACTTTCTGAACCAGTTTATTGACTGACAGCTTCAAAATAAAAAGATACAGGCATTACAGGGAAATGTTTGTAAGTCATTTACACAATTTCTGCATTTATTTCTGGTTAATGGGTGGCACGGTGGCACAGTGGTTAGCACTGCTGCCTCACAGCGCCAGAGACCCGGGTTCAATTCCTGCCTCAGGCGACCGACTGTGTGGAGTTTGCACATTCTCCCCGTGTCTGCGTGGGTTTCCTCCAGGTGCTCCGGTTTCCTCCCACAGTCCAAAAGTGTGCCGGTTAGGTGAATTGGCCATGCTGAATTGCCCATAATGTTAGGTGAAAGGGTAAATGTAGGAGAATTGGTCTGGGTGGGTTACGCTTCGGCGGGTCGGTGTGGACTTGTCGGGCCGAAGAGCCTGTTTCCACACTGTAAGTAATCTAATAAGGGAAGGCTAACATGGTCCATAAGTTGCTTCTCTGAAATTTAAACGGGAATTCAAAAGATATTTAAAAATGTGCAGAAATGACTTTTCAATCTTCATTCATAGAATCCCTACAGTGCAGAAAGAGTTAATTCAGTCCATTGAGTCGGTACTGACACTCTGAAGAGCGACTCACCTAAACACACCTCACCCCACCAATCCCACATTTGTCATGACTAATCCACCATCCTTCAACTGTGGGAGGAAACTGGATAGCCAGGTGGGAGCCCACACAGGCACGGAGAGAACATACAAACTCCACACAGACAGTCACCCAAGACTGGAATTGAACTCAGGTCCTTGGTGCTGTGAGGCAGCAGTGCTAACCACTGTATCACCGTGCCACCCACAATGCTTGCAGTACTTGTTGCTTCTTGAAACAATGTACAGAATACAGGCTTTCAAGAATACAAGATTTTGTTTCCATAAATCTGAGCATGCTCAAATGAAAGAAGGGAACATTTCACAGCCAAAGCCAACATCAGGTCATCCTAATTCAACTAGAGATGGAGAGTAAAACTCTGAAAGCTCTTATTCAACTTCTCTCTTGCATTTCATTATTTGCCATTTCTTTGAGGGGCAACAGGTCATGTGAATTTGCAAGGAATAAGAGACAACCTTAATCATGTCCTCACTGACAAGAAAGAAAGATTAAGCTTGTAGAAAGAGTGCACTTTCATCTCCTCAGGATATCACAAAGCACTTCACAGTCGATTACTTTTGAAGTGTGGTAAGTGATATTATGGAGTAAATGTGTCAGCCACTTCACACACAGCAAAAACCATTAAAAAAATTGGATTTTTCTGCTTTCTTTCCCTGATGTTTGCTGTGATAAATGATGAACAGAATATCACCGGAACCACTCTTGCTTGTGTGTGAATATGGCCACTGGATCTGTTACATCAATTAAACAGTAGATAGGACTTTAATATCTCATCTGAAAGACCATGGTGCAGTACCCATTCACTGCTACAATAAAGTGTCAGCCTGGGTTACATGCTTAAGTAATGAAACATCTGCATCTTGCTGACTTGATGCCTATCTAGTTCATATCTCACTGATATAAATTGGAGCATCAATTTACCGAGATTAACTAAAGCCAATACAAAACAAGAATGCAACCTTTGATTTTGTCAGCTGATTTGCTTTGTAGTACACCCAGAGAGTGCCTTTTACTTTTCTAAGTAATTCAGGAAGCAAATATATTAGCATTTGAGGCTGACAATTAATATTTATTTCAGTATCAATGATCAGAACAGCAACTTACATTTATATAAAATACCTTTATCAAAGCAGACTAACCCAAAACATTTGACATAAGCCATCTCAAACAAAATGTGACACTGAGCTCAAAAGGACAAAGTTAGGACAATGATGAAAAACATTGATGAAGGGTAGGACTTTAAGGAACATTTTAAAGGAAAAACAAGAGAGTGAGGGAGAAAATCAGAGCTTGGTGCCTGAGCAACTGAACTCTCAGCCATCAATGATGCAGTGACTGAAAAAGAGGATGGACAAGAGACCAGAATTGAAAGAGCAAAGGAATGAGTGTTAGAGTGGTGAAGAAGGTTACAGACATAGGGAGTGGAAAGGTCATGGGGAAATTTAGAAACAAGAATGCAAATTTTCAAATTGTAGTGTGCAGCCACTGTAAATCAGTGTTTCAGTTCAACTAAACTATTGAGGATAGCCATGTCCTTCCGGTGTAATGAATGATTGTTTCAGCAGAACAGTAAACAATCTGTTTATTTGCAAGCAAGTTGTTTTCTGCAAGAGATAAATATGCAGGGACCAATAAAAAGGAAACAAGAATTGAGAAGATTGCCAATATGCTGACCATTGAAAATGTGAGCAAACCAAGCAGAAAACAGAACATCTACTAAATGGGTAACTGTGTGAAAATCTGAAGGTCATTTATTGTTTCACATGTTTGGTCCAGAAATTGATGTACTTGTTTCATGAAGGCTATGATGATGAATAAGCAGCTTTTTTTTATTGGATTTCTATAAATAATGTAAGAAATTGTGTTTTAAGTGTGTAGTGATTGTAATGAGGTCAGCCAGGTGGACCTCATAGAATATGAGTTCCATGACTGGGGCTGTTAACCTGTTCCAACCAGGGAGCCCTCACTGACAGATAAGAACAGGAGTGTCGGACGTTCTATTCACTGGTTCTGAGGGAGCTGGATCAATGTCAAGGACTCTGTGTGTAAATAAAGGGTATCTTGGTGATGGGATACCGGCTTCTATGGAGTTATTTCAAGTATTTTAAATTATACCCACCGTTATAAGAAATCTACTTGTACAGACGAATAAGTGGAAATATGTTTGCAGCAATGATACAAAGCATTGGGCATAACATGAACAAATGAAGAAGGGCAAAGGGCTGTAGGCATAAGGAACACCTCATTCCTCACTTTGGCACTTTATACAGACTCTAGGACTCAATATTTAGTTCCATAATGTCATAGCATGCCCTCGATACTCCATTTTGCTCACATTTCCCCCACTGCCAACCCACATTTTGTTTGACTTTTTGAGTTTGGTCTCAAACCATTTTCTCCTTTTGACGTGTTCACTTTTACCTCTATGTCTCTCCTTTGCCATTATTATGAATCACTCTGTCCCATGCACTGGGCACCTTCAAAATTTATTCCACTTGCTCCCCTTCTCCCTCTGTCAACACCAAAAAACCACCATTACCTACCCCTTTCAGGTCTTAAGCAAAGTCATATCAAAACATTAACTTTGTTTCTCTTCCAACAGGTTCTGCCAGATCTGCTGAGTTTCTACAGCACTTTGTTTTTATTTAAGCATAATTCACAATCATTCATTACGCATTGTTACAAAGATTATGAGGAGACCTCGATATAGATCTGCATTAAGATGCTAAGATAGTCAATGCAGAGAGGTGTGAGATGATGTATTTTGATGCAAAGAACAGTGTAAAATAAATGATCCTGTTCTGAAAGGTGGTCAGTGGAAAAAAGACTTGGTTGCAGATTCACAAGTCCCTAAAGGTAGCATGACAGGTAGAAAGAGAGGTGGTAAAGCATTCTATATTATAGGCTTCATAAATGGGGTGCTCTCTTATTAGAGAGAAGTGAATGGTGGCGATTTAACCTGAGGGCCACCAGGTCTCAGGCAAGGGAAGAGGTTGAGAAGGAGAGTCCTTCATAGTAACCTCAAATCTGTGATGAGAACTGAACCCATGCTGTTAGCATCACACTGCTCTGCAAGCCAACAATTCAGCCAACTGACCTAAACTGATTCCCAAATGCGGGTATTGATAAGGGGGTCATGGTAAACTTATTATAAGATCGTAGTCAGCCCTCAGCTGGCATGTTGTGTTTGGCACTGGCTGCCACATAATCAAAAGCGTGTGCCTGCATTGGAAAACACGCAGGAGAGATTCACAAGGATAGTTCCAAGGATGAGGGAATTCAGTTTTGAAGAGAGAGTGGGTAGGTTAAGACTGTTTTCTTGGGAGAAGAGAAAGCTGAGAGGAGATTTTCAAAATCATGAGGGCTCTGAACAGAGTGAATAGGGAGAAACTAAAAGAATTGAGAACTAACGGGACAGTTTTAAAGAGTTTTGCAAAAGAAGCAAATGCAAGATGAACAAAGAACAGTTTCGCACAGGAACAGGCCCTTTGGCCTATCAAGCCTGTGCCAACATATGACACATTCCTAATCTAAAATCCTTCTGCCTCGATGTGACTCCTATATTCCCTGCCAATTCCTATATCTATCAAGGTGCCTCTTAAATGTTGCTATTGTATCTGCTTCCACCATCTCCTCTAGCAGCACGTTCCAGGCACTTCTCACCCTTTGTATAAAATGTACCTTTCACATCTCCTTTAAACATACCCCCTTTTTACCTTAAACCTATGTCCTCTAGTAATTGACATTTCTACCCCGAGAAAAAAGACTTCAACTTTGCATCCTATCCTTGACTCTCCCAATCTTGTAAAATTTTATAAAGTCGTCCTTCAGCCTCAGACATTCAAGTGAAAACAAATCAAGTTTTTCCAATCTCTACTCATAGCTATTATCTTCCAAACCAGGCAATATCCTCATAAACGTTTTCTGTATCCTCTTCAAGGACTCCCCATCCTTCTGGTAGTGTGGCGATGAGAACTGTATGCAATATTCCAAATGTGGCCTAACTAAAGTTCTATACTGCAGCATGAGTAGCCATTTTTTATATTTTATAGCTTGCCCAATGAAGCAAGCATGCCATACGCCTTCTTTACCACCCATCCACTTGTGTTGGCGCTTTCAGGGAACTATGGACCATGTGCATAGATCTCTTTCAATGTTAATACTTCTAAGGGTTTGCCATTAAATTGCATTTGCCATTTCTCTGCCTAAGTCTCTGGCCTATTTTATCCATCTGTATTCTCTGGCAATCTTCTTCAATATCTAAAGCTCTCCTCATCTTGGTGTCATCTGCAAACTAACTAATCAGACCACCTATGTTCTTCTAAAAATCATTTATATAAAGTAACAGTGGTCCCAGGACTGATCCTCATGGAACACCATTAGTCACAGATCTCCAGTCAGAAAGACACCCTTCCACTGCTACTCTCTGCCGCTATGGTTAAGCCAGTTCTGCATCCATCTTAACAGCTCACCACAGATCTCATGTGATTTCACCTTCTGCCTCGAGGGATCGTGTCAAAGGCTTTGCTAAAGTCTATGTAGCCAACATCCATCATCTGCCCTCATCAATCATTTTTGTTACTTACTCAAAAAAACTCAATCAAGATTGTGAACCATGACATCCCCTGAACAAAGCCATGCTGTCTATCACTAACAAGGGCATATTTTTATAAATGTAGGTAAATCCTAAGGATCTTCTTCAATAATTTTCTTGTTACTAACATAAGGTTTAGCAGCCTATAATTTCCTGGATTATCACTGTTGCCCTTCTTAAAGAAAGGAACAATATTGGCTATTCTTTAGTTCTCTGGGACCTCTCCTGAGATTGAAAAGGATATAAAAGATTTTGTACAAGATCCCACCAATTCCCTCCTTTGCCTTCTTTAGTATTCTGGGATAGATCCAAACAGATCTGAGAGGCTGACCACCTTAATGCTCTTCATAACACCCAACATCACCTCCTGTTTAATATCGGCATGCCTTAGAGTATCAACATGCCCCTCTCTGGACTCACCATCCACCATGTCCTTCTCCTTTGTGAATACCAATGCAAAATATTCATTAAGGACTTCACGCAATTCATCTGGCTCCATGCATAAATTTCATCTGTTGCCTTTGAATGGGCCTATCCTTTCCTGAGCGACCCTCTTGCACCTTATATTGGTCTAAAACACCTTGAGATTTTCCTTAATCTTGTTTACCAAAAACATTTCATGGCTCCTTTAAGAGCGGCACGGTGGCACAGTGGTTAGCACTGCTGCCTCACAGCGCCAGAGACCCGGGTTCAATTCCCACCTCAGGCGACTGACTGTGTGGAGTTTGCACGTTCTCCCCGTGTCTGCGTGGGTTTCCTCCGGGTGCTCCGGTTTCCTCCCACATCACAAAGATGTGCAGGGTCAGGTGAATTGGCCATACTAAATTGCCCGTAGTGTTAGGTAAGGGGTAAATGTAGGGGTATGGGTGGGTTTCGCTTCGGCGGGTCGGTGTGGACTTGTTGGGCCGAAGGGCCTGTTTCCACACTGTAATCTAATCTAAAATCTAATCTAATCTCTTAACTTCTTATTTAAGTTATGTTCTATTTTCTTTATAGTGTTTGAAGATTTTGTCTGTCTTCATTTTCCTAAATCTTACATATGCTTCCTTTCTCATTTTGATTAAACTCTCAATTTCTCTTCTCATTCAAGTTTCCCGAATCTTTCCATCCTTACCCTTCACTTTCAAAGGAATATGTTGGTCCTGATCTCTGATCAACTGGCTTTTAAAAGATTTTCACCTGACTGAATTGGATTTACCCTCAAACAGCTGCCCCAAGTTACATTCCCCATTGTTGTGGTTAGCCTTCCTCTAATTTAATACTTTCATCCAGGGGCTACTCTGCTACTTAGTGGGATATAAAATGGAGCTGGAAAAAGCACAGCAGGTCAAGCTGCATCAGAGGAGAAGGGGAGTCGACGTTTTAGGTTGGAATTTTCATTTTTAGTCCTAATGAAAGGTTCTGACCTGAAATGTTGACTCCCCTTCTCCTCTGATGCTGCTTGACTTGTTGTACTTTTTCCAGCTCCACTCATTATCCACTCCGCCTCTCCAACATCTTCAGTCCTCATGACTCTTATCCATAACTATAAGTAACTTCAATAATGGAATTATCGTCACTGTTACCAAAATGCTCCTCTATTGAAACTTTGACGATCTGGTTAGGCCCATTCCTCAATACCTGGTCTAGTGTGACCCCTTTCATACTGGACTATTTGCATATTGCTTCAGGAAACCTTCCTGCATGCGCTGAAAAAATGTCCCCTCATTCTGATCAAACCTCTTTATTTGTGTCCAGTAATCATGTCTGAACACAATTTGATTAATTTTAGATTAGGTTAGATTCCCTAACAGTATGGGAACAGACCCTTCAGTCCAACAAGTCCATACCGACCCTCTGAAGAATAACCCACCCAGACCCCTGACTACTGCACCTAACACTATGGGCAATTTAGCATGGCCAATTCACCTGACCTGCACATCTTTGGATTGTGAGAAGAAACCGGAGTACCCAGAGGAAACTCACGTAGACACGGGGAGAATGTGCAAAATTCCACACAGACAGTTGCCCAAGGTGGGTATCGAACCCAGGTCCCTGGCGCTGTGAGGCAACAGTGCTAACTACTGAGCCACTGAGTTGCCCCTAAGAAATGATACTCAACCTGGTAATTTCTTCACTTCGTTAAGGGATTCACAATCTTCCTAGGTGTGTCGAGACGTAATTGTTTGTTTTTAAAAAAGCGTTATTGATGTGTTCAATACTAAATCTCTCAAATCCTCATTTCTCATGTTGTTCTCAGTGGAACTTGTCATATCCTCTTCTATATCTTCGACTTATGAAGCAGGTTGAGTTCAAGCTTGAGTGAGGATCCTGTCTGAATGACATGCGTTCACTCTCATTCTGTAACACCTTTTGTATTGTAGAGTTGCTTGTAACATGCCTCGTAATCTTGATAGTTACGCCACTTAGTCTATGTAGTTTCTTCTCTGTAAGCTGCAATTTCTGTTTCTTCAGCCATTTTATTTGAGCTGGTAAGATAGTGACACATGTCCCTGAATATAGGTTAAAATTAGTTGTATGTCCATTTACATGAACAGTGCTTTCAAACTCAAGTTGATGGATCCCTTGGAATGCATTGGCTATTTTTTAGTACAGCTGGTATTGTTACATTAACTTAAGTATGAGTCAGCATTCAACTTTTTGCTTCACTGAAACTGTTCTGCCTCTCCAGAGTTTCTGGACAAACTGAATTGCCCATACTAAATTTGCAATTTAGTATGGCCAATCCACGTCACCTGCACATCCTTTGGACTCTGAGAAGAAACCCACACAGAAATGGGGAGAATGTGCAAACTCTGCACATACAGTCATCCAAGGCTGGAATTGAACCAGGATTCCTGGTGCTGTGAAGCAACTATGCTAACCACTGAGCCACTCATGTCGCATGTGTAATACAAGTGTTTATAGATAGGTTCTATTGATCTCCTGTGATCAGGTGATTATTCTCCAAAAGTGTTTTGTGATTTTTCCTGGCTTTTACTTCCAGTTCATAATCTTCTGTTGTTAACCCATCTCTGGAAGTTTATTTAATTTAATTGAATGGAGGTTGAGTGAAGTGATTACGCCACAGTAGAGACAGATCAATCAAAAGTTGGCATGGAGACAGAGTGGAAGAGTCGGACATCACACAGAGCCGTGGTAATAGGGGACTCCATAGTGAGAGGAACTGACCGGGGGTTTTGTGGCAGCAGGCAGGACTTAAGGATAGTGTGTTGCCTTCCTGGTGCCAGGGTTGAAGACATCACAGACAGAGTGCAGGAAATCCTCAAGGATAAAGGTGAAGAGGCAGAGGTGGTGGTACATGTCGGCACAAATGATGTGGGGAAGAAGAGGAGGAACATACTACAGCGGGACTTTGGAGAACTAGGAAGAAGGCTGAAAAGCAGGACGTCCAGGGTGGTTATCTCCGGTTTGCTTCCAGTTCCTCGGGCTGGTGAGGCCAGAAGCAGGGAGATAATGGACTTGAACGTGTGGCTGGGGAACTGGTGCAGGAATCAAGGATTTAAATTCTTGGATCACAGGGGTATGTTTTGTGGTAAGCATAAATTATACAAGAGAGACGGTTTGCACCTTAATAGGTTGGGGACCAGCATTCTGGCAGGCAGATTTGCTACTGCAACACAGCTACGTTTAAACAAAGTAGTGGGGGAGGGGGGAGGGGACAAGCTGGATATTTAAGAAGGAAATTGAAGGGAAAGTTAGAACAAGGGAAGTCAAGAAAGACAACTGTATCAAGACTAAAATTGGGCCCTTGAAGACAGAAACAGCGGAATATATTATGGGGAACAAATAAATGGCAGAAGAATTGAATTGGTACTTCAGATCTGTGTTCACTGGGGAAGACACAAGCAATATCCCTGAGGTAACAGTGGCTGAAGGACCTGAACTGAAGGGAATTTATATTTGCCAGGAATTGGTGTTGGAGAGACTGTTAGGTCTGAAGGTTGATAAGTCCCCCCGGGGCCTGATGGTCTACATCCCAGGGGACTGAAGGAGGTGGCTCGAGAAATCGTGGATGCGTTGGTGATTATTTTCCAGAGATCGATAGATTCGGGATCAGTTCCTGCGGATTGGAGGGTGACTAATGTTGTATAACTTTTTAAGAAAGGTGGGAGAGAGAAAGCAGGAAATTATAGACCAGTTCGTCTGACCTCAGTGGTGGAAAAGTTGCTGGAGTCTATTATAAAGGAAGAAATTACGACACATCTGGATAGTAGTAACAGGATAGGTCAGAGTCAGCAATCATTTATGAAGGTGAAATCATGCTTGACTAATCTTCTGGAATTTTTTGAGTATGTAACTGAAGATGGACGAGGGAGATCCAGTAGATGTAGTGTACCTGGACTTTCAGAAAGCTTTTGATAAAGTCCCACATAGGAGGTTAGTGAGCAAAATTAGGGTGCATGGTATTGGGGGCAAAGTACTAACTTGGATTGAAAGTTGGTTGGCTGACAGGAAACAAAGAGTAGTGATAAATGGCTCCATTTTGGAATGGCAGGCAGTGACCAGCGGGGTACCGCAGGGATCAGTGCTGGGACCGCAGCTTTTTACAATATATATTAATGATATAGAAGATGGTATTAGTAATAACATTAGCAAATTTGCTGATGATACTAACCTGGGTGGCAGGGTGAAATGTGAGGAGGATGTTAGGAGATTACAGGGTGACCTGGACAGGTTAGGTGAGTGGTCAGATGCATGGCAGATACAGATTAATGTGGATAAATGTATGGTTATCCACTTTGATGGCAAGAACAGGAAAGCAGATTACTTCCTAAATGGAATCAATTTTGGTAAAGGGGCAGTACAAAGAGATCTGGGTGTTCTTGTACACCAGTCAATGAAGGTAAGCATACAGGTACAGCAGGTAGTGAAGAAGGCTAATAGCATACTAGCCTTCATAACAAGAGGGCTTGAGTAGAGAAGCAAAGAGGTTCTTCTGTAGCTGTACAGGGCCCTGGTGAGACCACACCTGGAGTATTGTGTGCAGTTCTGGTCTCCAAATTTGAGGAAAGACATTCTGGCTATTGAGGGAGTGCAGCGTAGGTTCACAAGGTCAATTCCTGGAATGGCGGGACGACCTTACGCTGAAAAACTGGAGCGACTGGGCTTGTATACCGTTGAGTTTAGAAGACTGAGAGGGGATCTGATTGAGACATATAGATTTTTAAAGGATTGGACACTCTGGAGGCAGGAAACTTGTTTCTGCTGATGGGTGAGTGCCAAACCAGAGGACACGGCTTAAAAATACGGGGTAGACCATTTAGGACAGAAATGAGGAGAAAGTTCTTCACCCAGAGAGTGGTGGCTGTGTGGAATGCTCTTCCCCAGAGGGCAGTGGAGGCCCAGTATCTGGATTCATTTAAGAAAGAGTTGGATAGAGCTCTCAAGGATAGTGGAATCAAGGGTTATGGAGATAAGGCAGGAACAGGATACTGATTAAGAATGATCAGCCATGATCATATTGAATGGTGGTGCAGGCTCAAAGGGCAGAATGGCCTACTCCTGCATCTATTGTCTATTAATTTATGGATGGAATGTGAGAATTGCTGGTTACCAACATATGTTGCCCATCATTAATTGTGCTGGAGATGATGGTGGTGAGCTATCTCGTTTCCCTGCTTTAGTCCTTATGGTGTGGGTACATGTGCAGTGCTGTTTGGAGGAGAGTTCCCGAATTTTGACACAGTAACGTTAAAGCAATGATGATATGGTTTCAAGTCAAGATGAAGGAAATTTGCAGATACTGGTGTTCCCATGCATCTGCTGCGCTTGTTTACCTAGCTGGTATGGGCTGTTGGTTTGGAAGGCTGTTTTGTAGGAGTTTAGCTTAGTTACTGCACCGTGTAAAATGTGTCAATGATACATACTGATATTAGTGGTGAACTCTCTTTGAGCTTGCTCCTGGTAAAATTTCAGATTCTCATTCCATTTGATTCTACTTTAGATTTAATAATTTTAAGTGCTTGATTAATTTGGTAATTTTCTTTGCTGTTTCAAAAAGAATATTTAATTAAAAGGAAAAGTTGCCTCTATTTCCTTCTTAGATTTTAATACCTTCTTGATAATGATGGCCTTCCCTGAAGTTTAATTTTTGTGTGTACATCCCTCCACTTCAGTTACTTTAGACATCCACGATTGGATTTCAAGTCTCGGGGGCAATTTTTTTAAAGTGAGAGGAGAGGGATTTAATAAAGATAGTAGGGCATTGTTTTTTTACACCGAGGAGGAGAATGTAGAATGAACTTCCTGAGCAAGTAGTGGACGTGGCTGCAATTACAATGTTGAAAAGATATTTGAATAAGTACATGAATAGGAAAGGTTTAGTTGGATATAAGCCAGGAACAGGCAGATGGGACTACTTTAGTTTGGGATTATGTTCAGCATGGGCCGGTTCGACTGAAGAGTCTGTTTTCAAGCTGTCTGACTCGAGAAAAGTTAGAAAAGATAAAGTCAATGTAGACCCAGAGGACCATGGAGCTGCTCTCACATTACAAGTACTCATACATACAAACTCAGGTCTTCCCTTTGTAACTGAGCATTTTCATTCATTCAGACCTTTTTTGACTAAAATTTAAGCCAAAAATATCATTAGTCTATCTGCTCACTTCACAGTCATTACTTTGAAGACCCACAATTTACTGAAAGATATTAGAATAGGAACTTGGCAAAACAAAATAACTTGAAGTTTCTTGTTATGTATTCCACAGACTAAGCAATCTTTGTGGGAAGTCAGTAATTCTAAATATAAGAAGTCATATTTAACAATGTATTGCCAGCATCGAGAATACCAGTCTGTGGTTGTATCAAACCAATGACATCTGTACTCAGTGATAACCAGAAGACAGCAAGTGCAAGTCATAAAGCTAAATAATCCTTCTATTATCTCTATTGGCTTTGAACATCATTGTGTTTTCAGTATCTGATGCACATATCTCTTTTAGACCTTATTCTATTCTGTATGCTTGTTGTCATTTGTACTTTGTAGACTTGGGAATTACATTCTTTTTCTTTAAGAATGTATTTATTTTGAACCCTCTGTAACTCTTCCTTAAAAGCCTCCCATTACTCTGATGCTGTTATACCTTCATCTAGCACTTTGTAGTTAACTATTTCTAAATCAGTTCTCAGCTTTGTAAAAATTGAGAAATGGAAACTTTTAATATTGATCTACCTTTTGGCCTTTTCCTTGACTGTATTAAGTCTAACAATCACAAACATAAAAATAGTTTCCTAATAATGTCTATTCCACCTGCCTAGCTTCATTCCCTAAACTTAAACCCTGAACTATCCCTTCCTCTGAGGAAGGACTCGACAATTTGGGGGCACAGTTTTAAAATATATGGGTGCTTCCCTTTAGGAGTCATTTTTTCTCTCAGGATCATTATTGTTTGGAATTCTCTTCACTAGAGAACAGTGATGGCGAGGTCACGGTTTTTAAAGGGAGTGGAGGATTAATGGGACCAGTCAGGGAAATTACGTACTGAACTCCATCAGATCAGCCATGATGTTCGTGAATGACAGAGCAGGCTCAATGGACAGGAAGGCTTCATCGTGCTACTATTTCTTCTGATCTTATGATCTTTTTCAACCTGCTAAATAACGGCTAAGGAAGTTCTCCTGAATGCATTTTAAGCATATTATGCCTTGTCCTGTGCCTATTACAGTGAATTTAAACCAGTTGTTATTAGAGTAATGGAAATCCCCTGCAGTTGCTGCTCTGCTGATTCCACACATCTCAGCTTATTATGTCCCACTGACTGCTTAGGAATCTGTTGTCCATAATCGTGTATTTCTGCTTTTTTTTCCCTCTCCTTTGTGCAACTAAAACAATTTAATTTGCTGGTACTCTGCCATTTCATTTTCCTTGCAGTTGTATTTGTTTCTTTAATCCATGTTGAAATCTTGCCCTTCAGACCTCTTTTGGACACCCTGTAGGCAGCATTGCTCAGTTACCATTCTGGGCTTTATTTAAGCCTTACCTCAATAAAAAACTATGAAATCATACTTTCATGTGTTTACTTGTATCCTCAGGCCAACTTCCTTATTTCTGAAATTCTCTGTATTGCTATGTAGGTATTAAACACTGACAACTTGCTTCCTTGTTTATTTTATAACCTTGAATTGTCCTGTTTTCCACAGTCTCCTGTTACTTTTTCTCCTTTCATTGCCAATTTTGATTATCTCCCTTATGAATTCCACACTCAGATAGCCAATAACTTTCCAGGCTGCTTCAATCTCTCTCACCAGCACAATTTTGATCCCAACCATGTCCAAGTGCAACCCATCTAAAGCTGGTCCCAATGTCCCTTGCATCTAAAGCCCTCCCTCCTGTGCCATTTCTCCAGCCACATAGTCATCTGCGTAATCTTCCTAATTCCATAACCATGAGCAGGTAACACCAGGAATAATCAGGACATTACTAAATTTGAGCTTCAGAATAATAGTTTCTTTCCAAGCTTCTGTTACTCAGTTACCTCCCTTGACAACAGTTATTGGCTTGGCACAAAGAGGGCAAGAGTCAAATCTGTATCAACTACCTTTATTTTAGTTTAGTTAAAATGGACATAACCTTTTCCTAACCCAATGCTGTGAATTGTAACAGCAGGCATGCAGTTCATACAAGTTTAAAATTCACGTGCACACCCACTAGATTTGACATTCCCAGAACAGTCAACAAAAATAATGCTAATAGCCATGAAGGGAAGCTTACACTGGTCAGGTACTTTCTCCCAGTTCTTGGGGTCCTGTCCATACTTCGAAGTAATGGGGTTCACGACTTCACAAAAACTCCTCTCTGGAATGTTCACTGATGGCACACTGAAGTCCCTCATTTTTTATCCTTTGTCCTTATCTGAATAAACTGTGGTTTCTCATTCTTGTTGATTCTTGGTTCATCTGAGAGCCGGTGTCTTTCCACTGTAGACTCCCTCGAAGGGCACCTTTAGGATGACCTCATTATTCTTCCATCAAATAAGGATTTCTCCCATACTATCCCTCAGAGCTGAGCCAGCTCAAACCAATTGGAGCCAGCAGCTATGGTTTGGTAATTCCAGTTCACAGCTACTGTCTTTGTGTGCGAGCAGTCTCTAGCCAACAATTCCTAAACTGTTCCTGTGACTCCTCATCCTTTTTCTACCATTGTCCTTGGATATCGGTATGGTATACAATCTCTAACAGTTCATCATCCTCTGTCAACAACCGAATTATCTCTGCCTGCTGCAAATGATTTTGTCAGAGTGATCTACAAAGAATAGCACTTTTGACCAAATGTATAATTTAACAATACCTGATGCCATTTGTTTGGATATGTTGTAATCTCAAATGACAATTACTTACATTAAAGACACTGCATAAATATAATAACATTGTCCCAAGGTGTTTTCAAGGATGTTACGAAAATAATTATGATGCAATCCATAGAGGGGGATATTCATTCAGATGATCTAAAGCTTGGTCAATAATGTAAGTTTCAAGATGTAAGTTTCCTTAAAAAAGGAAAGTGAGTTAGAGAGGCAGAGGGATGGGGAGGTAAGTTCTGAGCTTTGGGACTGAGGCAAGTGAACCATGTTCTTGACTAAACATTTTCTGTCTGTTGAAGTTTGAAACATGACATACACAACATCTATTTAATTATTTCTGCTCTTTTTTTGTTTCAGACAGGCAAATGTTGTAGTTATATGCTTTGTCCCTCGAAGTACATATCATACATGATCAAAATTGTCAACATGGTGTATCTGGCCTCTGGCTGAAGTTCTTTACTGTCTTTCTTTGGAACTGAGGCAGAAGCAAATTGTCCCCCCATGGTCTTCAACTTGTCAACATTTTAAAAATCATTTATTAACGTATGTTGTGATGGTACAAGTTGCTTTGTGTCTCTTGTAAGTGGTGTCATTAACATGTTCAGAAATTAGTTTTAGTTTTAAAGAATTTGACAATTGTGTTCAGCAATCTGGTTGTAATTCAAAGGAGTCGAATACAGTCAATTCTGCATTAGTATAATTCATCAACTCTCATTAAAATGCGTAGTTTAGCTGATAATTTGTTCAGAGGAAGTTTAAGATTAGATGCTTAATAAGAACGTTAGTTGCATTTGTAACCCCCTCATACCCCCCAACCCCCCAAAAAATCCAATGTTTAATCTTCCAGTGTGTGTCATTCCCCAGTATCATATGACCTTGCAGTCAATATTTTTAAAACTGAATCCAAGTTGAAGCTTTTGGCATTTCATATAGCTCTAAGTCTCAAGTGAATACTTAAGTAAATATGGACGCTTCTAGTCAACAGATGAATTCAGACATTCTGTTGCCTAAGGGTGGATCAACACAGAACAGCGATAAAATTTGAGTCTACCTATCCCTCTATTCCACCCTGGACAAAAGAAACACCAAAATCCAGGATGTAGTTAGATGTGAGTAGATGATATCAACTTTCCATTGTATTATGATAATCTCCCTCACCCGTGGACACAGGACTTTGAATTTGTAGAAAGACAAATTATGTATTGCCCTATTGTCTGATTTTAATTCAGCAAGAAGCTACGTTGCAGACTGGCTTCCACTGAAAGACATTGAATTAACCACAAGCCATCAAGATGCTGAGATAATTAACTGAAATACCTCATAAACTGAACATAAAAGTAGGCAGACAGACTCTCCAACTTCTCTTCTAATTTCAAGTTCATCTGAAAACTAACCTCCAAGAAAATTGATGTCAGAAAGCCTTACAACCTGCTGAGAATCCTTTGCTTTACAAGGTCCTCACTTGAGCTTGAAATCATCAGCTCCATCCTCGAGATTGCAGACCTGCTATTAAACAGACCAAAATAATTATAAGCTATAACAGTACATTGTATTTATATGTATCTAATCTTTTTAATGCAAGTGAAACATTGTGTTATTTTGGGGAGTAAGGAAATAAGAATAAGTTACTTTTTTTTATTTTTAAACTCATTAGCCTTGCTGTTGGAAATACTTACTTGGGATGCACATCATGAGTAAGAACGTATCCAGCCCTTATATTCAAAACATACTGATCATGGTCAGTGAAGGGGACACACAAATTTTGTCCAGAACAGGTTGCTGTGTTCACACCTCCATGCACCTTGTTACAGTTATGCATGGTTTGTTACCGTGTGGTATCATAAATATGAATCTTCAGAATGTTTGATCCATTGTTAAAAGTGATCTGGTGAAAAAAGGTCCCAGGTCAGCTATTTATTTCTAGTTCTGGCCTCTGACAATATACTTAACAAAGAAGACACTGAGCAATCCCTTTAACTTTGTAGCAAGAGTTTCTGTCAACTCAAAAGACTCCTGAAAGGAGATAGTTTGAATAAAGTGTTTGACAAAATGTATGCATTATAAGTTAAGTATATGTATTCTAAGTTGCAAGTTCTGTCGTTTTATGCGTTGCTTCTGTGGGGTCTCCAAATGTACACAGATTCCGCCAGTGGTTTGTGCTGAGTGAAATTAGTATATTTTTGTTTGAGAAGAAATGTGTGAAGCATCCGATATGCCATCCATTTCAGAGTGCACTGTGATCAGCTAACTAAGCAGCATCATCACCTTGAGTTCCCTGCCCTAATTGTAACTTTGTACGGTTGGTTGTGGCAAGGAAGCAGGTCCTCAGCCTGCCTTTCCCAGAACAGGGGACAAAAGCTGTTGGCATCAATGAGATTCGCATGCCAGTCACCTAGCTAAGGTTTCACAATTCAGTATAGCAGGAATTAAATCAAAATGCCACTTTCAGACTTTGAGAGGTGATGTCCTGCTGAGTCTGAATGAATGAGGTGTATGGGCGAATGGCTGATGAAATATATGGTGTGAATTCATCGCTGACTGAATATGCTGAGTCTGGCCACTCGGATGTGAAAATGCTGTGTAAGAAGGTAAAAGTCGAGTAGTTACTGAGTGATAAACTAATGTCTGATAACTTGTTATAGTACTTCATCCTTCCTAAGCTCCTGTGAAAGTTAAATTAGCTCACCCTGGATGATCTAATTGACAATCAGAAAACATCTCATAGAAATAAGATTTACAAACTCTTGTGCCTCTATCTTAGAAAGACCTGAGTTCAAGTCCCAGAAATGTGTCATAACAGGTCTGAAAGGATTGTCTAAAAAAATTCTATATCAAATTACAATTTAGAATTAGAATTAGGTTTGTTGTCTTTCAAGTACAGGAGTATAGTGAAAAGTTTACAATATCGCCCCTCGTGGTGCCATTTTAACTGCCAAGTACCAAGATACAAGTCTTGATACAAATTAGAGAAATAAAGTTACATTACTTTACAGTGATTCATAGCATAAGTTAGAAAAATAAGAATTAGAGTTAAAAGGATAAACATTACGGTCAGATAAACACATTGCCGATAAATGTGTATTGAAAAGAACATTAGACTGTCAACCATAACTCCCGATTACATGCCTGCAATGGTGCATGTTGTCATGGGGACTCGGACTCCCTGACTGAACTGCAATACATAACGGTGTGTTTTATAAGGCCATTTCAGAGATGAACAGTTCATGGATAAGAATCAACTTCAGAAGACAGTTAAAGATCAAATTTGCCATTGTAGAATAGAGTAATGTGTTGGTGAAGAAAAGGGAGGGCGGCTGGGAATTTTTGTTCTATTAAAGATTAATTGTATTTTTTTATTCATACAGCTTCAACAGCCACTACCTGCAATGATGCTGGAGTTCCACAGAATGGAACCAGGAGTGGAGACAGCAGAGAGCCTGGAGATACTGTGACTTTTCAGTGTGATCCAGGTTATCAGTTACAAGGAACTGCTAAAATTATGTGTGTGCAGGTGGACAATAGATTCTTCTGGCAACCTGATCCTCCAACATGTACAGGTACATTACAGAATGAGTAATGATGCCAATCATTCATTTTCACATGTTAAGTTGATTTTACAAAGGAAACGAGTATATCACATTATTTAATTGGGATCAATCGCTAAAGCAGGTGAACAACATGAGCAGCATGTTCATCTGACTGCAGAGGTGGATTTCCTTTCTCTTTTTGAGTGAGTGTAACTTTCCTCTGACTTCAACCATGCTGTTCCCATTCGTCTTTTTGTGGGTCAGAAATGACTAGCAAGCAATTGCATCCTGAACCTGCTCCCAACCTCTCGAAGTTGAATTTCTCAATTTAGATTTTCTCCGCTCTCAATTTTTACCTGGTGATGCAGGGTTTGGAAGCCCATTGAGTGTGACAAAGAATTAATTTAACAATGATTAAAATGTGAGTTATGTGTACTGAGCAATTAGTTGAAGTGTCTGAGATGGTGATACAAATGTAATCTCATAACACCAAAGTAGTGATTCAGCTGGAAATTATAGATTTGACCTGATTTTCATTTCCATTGACTTCAATGAGTGGTCAGTCTGTTACCATCTATTTGTTTCTATGCTGAAGTTTAATTTCAGCATCAAAATGTTAACTGTGCTTCTCTGTAAATGACTTTAAGTTATATTTGAGCCAGGTTTTCTCCTCAGGCAAGCAAAAGCCATAATCCAGAAATGGAGTTCTGATAATTATTTAAAGATCCACACATATTTTTTAATATCAGAGAAACTCTTATAGCTCCATTATGCTGCAGTGTAACTAGAGCAAGAAATTTATTACCACTCAGATCTACTCATAAACTGGCATGTTTGGTGCCTCTGGGATTTTTATACAAAGTGTGTAAGTTGCAAATCGTGCCACACAGGGTGTGTGTAGGAATTTTGTAGGACAAGTTATTGGATAACATCATGTCAATCACCAACTGTGAAGATAATCTTCTCTGAAATCCCCATTGAATGAAGGTCAGCAGCCTAATGCAAGATTTGATGCATTATTCTTTATCTGAGTCACAGACACCTCTCAAGTGGATCTACAGGTCTGAACATTTAACAAATGGCAGTATTGAGACTAGACAGGAGTTCAAGAAAATGCTGGCTTCCTGGATGTCATGAAAGCAAGTAATATGATAGGATGTACTTTAAACTTTTCTAATATGTTGACCACCTGTCGGCCAGTTTTATTGGTAAACTACTTGTCTAGAAGTGGAAAGGTGATGAATTTAATGGACATCAACTGATCTTGAAGTACATAAAGGAGTTTGCTTGTTGGACTAGGGTATAAAACACCTGAAGCACCTCTAGAATGTGCTATAAATATACTTAGATTATGGATTCAGCCCTTATCTAGACAGATTTTACCTTCAGCAACCCTCAGTTCCAGGGAATCTAGACATAATGACATGAAAACATGTCTTGTCAAAAAAATTGGCACTTGGCTCAAGAGATTTTATTGACAGAGCGACCTTCTGACAGTGGGTTGCTCACCTACTTCCTGATCTGTTGCTTCAAAAGTTAAAATTTGAGGTTGATCTGGGGTTGGACTTGAGGTTTACATTTTTTAACACTTCACATGGCTCCAATCTATCTATCATTAAGGTTTAATTATCGCACCTTTAAATCGTGATTATATTTTCACTTCCATTTCTCTCAGATGTATAGAAACATCACGGTGGCACAGTGGTTAGCACTGCTGCCTCACAGCGCCAGAGACCCGGGTTCAATCTCCGCCTCAGGCGACTGACTGTGTGGAGTTTGCACGTTCTCCCCGTGTCTGCGTGGGTTTCCTCCGGGTGCTCCGGTTTCCTCCCACAGTCACAAAGATGTGCAGGTCAGGTGAATTGGCCATGCTAAATTGCCCGTAGTGTTAGGTAAGGGGTATGGGTGGGTTGCGCTTCGGCGGGGCGGTGTGGACTTGTTGGGCCGAAGGGCCTGTTTCCACACTGTAAGTAATCTAATCTAATCTAATCTAAAAAAACAACCGGACCCTGTAGTTAGTATCACTGCTCCTCTATAACAAAGTACTGCTTAAAATACAACAGAAAACCTGCTTCCCCATGTTGATGGCCTGAATATTCTGAGGATTGCTGCTCAGTCCAACTTCTCAACAATGCCATTGTGTTCAATGTTTCTGACTGTCCAATGCTGGATTCTTCATAAATTTGGAAAGCCTTAAAGCAAACTGCTTAAACCTAGTGCTGAACTATTGGGGGAAATCATAAAACATCTCATTTTACAGTTCTAATTGAGACATTGAAAGTTTTAGGACATTTATAAAGCTTTTCATTATGTTAATGAATGAGCAGGTGAATGCTTTACAACAGGAACATGAATGAGTGTATTAGTGTCTGCATGAGGAAATAGATGAGTGTATGCTTAAGCGGTTAATTGAATGAGTGTCTAAGTAAATGTGTGGACGCATGAATGAATGAGGTGTATGGGCGAATGGCTGATGAAATATATGGTGTGAATTCATCGCTGACTGAGTATGTAGATAAACAGGTGAACATAGTGAATGAATAAGGTCTGTAAGTGGAGGGGTGAATGGTTTGAATGAATGAGCATCTGAATGAAGACATGAATGAATGAATGAGCAAATTGCTGCAGATGCTGGAAGCTGAACTGGAAACAAAAAAATGCTGGAGATCACTGTGGGTCAGGCAACTTCCATGGAGAGAAAGCAAGCTAATGTTTTGGTTCTACATGATAAAGAGTCAACTAGACTCAAAACATTACTTGCTTTCTCTGCGTGGATGCTGTCTGACCTGTTTGTTTTCAGAAAGAATTAATAAGATGTCTGAGTGAATGCCTGTTAGTGTGGGTGAGATCCAAAAGAGTTAGCGGATTGGGACTGGTCATTTCAGTTTGTGGAGGTGGCTCAAGGGGAAGCACAGAGAGGAGCTGTGAACTCAGAACATGGTCAGGGACTCAGTTGGAGAGTACATGGAGGAGGTTCAGCAAGAGACTAAGCAGTGGATTGAGGATTCAGTTGCTTTGTTATATTGGTGTTAGACAAGGATTTTCCCTTCTCACATTTCCTGGCTAACTATGCAGGTAAGTAAATCTGAACCATTTGAAGCTAACTCAAGGGGTTAGAGACTTTGTTTGGATGATCCTGGTGTGGAGGAGGACTGCTCGTTGCAAGTTCAAGCATGAATAAGTGAAACGTCTGCATTATACGTCTTGCCTCCAAATAGCTGGAGACCAGAAATTAGTACATTTCTTGCGACTGATAAGACCTTACTCTCATAGAGTTCATATGTGGGTAAGTATACAAACCAAAGGGAGAAATCCAGATCCTTAACATATCTGTGATGATTATGGCATAGCTATGCCTTATTAGAACTAAGCATGCTATTTGAAGGTAGGTAATAGTCTCAGATAATTTCTTCCCCTGTGGGGTAGTAACATCAATCCTATCAAGTCTTAACTCTTAGATTAATCATTTGTGGATTTGATCAGACTAAATGCAAAGACAAAAATTATCAGGGAAATTCTCCAGATCTAAATTAACTGTAAATAAAAGTTCAAGAAAACTTCAAATCACTTCAGTGATTTTTTATGCACATTGAACGAAAAAAAAATGGCCTCGCTGGCTACTTCAGCAGGCATTAGGAAACAAGTAAAGTGAAGCAAGTATTCAGGCCAGGGTCATGCAGGACATTCAGACTCAACAGTTTGGTCAGTGAAGCAAATCTGATAGTTTGCCTGGTCACTTTCTGAATCAACTAAGTTTGTTGATTCAATTTTACAATATGCCATAATGCAAGTTGAACATCTTGGAATGTATCATTAGAAAAGTAGTTTTATTGTTCTCCACAACTATATTGCAGCTTTTTGATGCTGTGAATTTCAATGTGTCCCATACTGTGGTCTGATCAGGATATGGCATTCTACAACTTCAGTATATCTTTCACTTGACTGGATGCATGTTTGCTCGCTGAGCTGGAAGGTTTGTTTTCAGATATTTCATCACCGTACCAGGTAACATCTTCAGTGAGCCTCCAAATGAAGCACCAGTGGTGTAGCCCGATTTCTATTTATATGTTTGACTTTTCTTGGGTTGGTGATGTCATTTCCTATGGTGATGCCATTTCCTGTTCTTTTTCTCAGGGTTTGGTAAATGGGATCCTAGTCAATGTGTTTGTTAATAGAGTTCCGGTTGGAATGTCTTGCTTCTAGGAATTCTCATGCATGTCTCTGTTTGGCTTGTCCTTGGATGGATGTGTTGTCCCAGTCGAAATGGTGTCCTTCCTCATCTTTATGTAAGGATAGTAGTGAGAGTGGGTCCCATCTATCTTAGGACAAGCCAAACAGAGGCATACACGAGAGTTCCTAGAAGCATGGCATTCTAACAGGAACTCTATCAACAAACACATCAACTTGGATCCCGTTTACCACCCCCTGAGAAAAAGAACAGGAAATGACATGACCATAGGAAATGATGTCAGCACAGGAAATGACATCACCAACCCAAGAAAATTCAAACATATAAATAGGAAGT
The DNA here is from genome assembly GCF_037043375.1 of Chiloscyllium plagiosum. Classification (NCBI taxonomy): domain Eukaryota; kingdom Metazoa; phylum Chordata; class Chondrichthyes; order Orectolobiformes; family Hemiscylliidae; genus Chiloscyllium; species Chiloscyllium plagiosum. The sequence goes on from NW_028270141.1 coordinate 33,526,095, forward strand.
GGGCTACACCACTGGTGCTTCATTTGGAGGCTCACAGAAGATGTTACCTGGAATTGTGATGAAACATCTGAAAACGAACCTTCCAGCTCAGTAAGCAAACCTACATCCAGTCTTCCTTTTGCACTTTCACAATTGTGTGATCTGTGCTTTTGTTTTTGAGTAGAATTCATCATCGCTCACACAGCTTACCTTGGTACAGCATAGCAAACATTACTGTAGCTGTTACTGTAGGTGGAAGATCTTACAGTAGCAACAACAACACCTTGCATTTATACAGCACTTTTAAAATAGTAAAACATCCCAAGGTATTTTACAGTAGCAAGCAATCAAATCAAATGCATTGTAAACAGAAAACTGGAAAGGGACATAGTAGAATACCAGAAAAAGGCATGCGATCCTTTAAAAGCAAAAGACTGGTGAGGTAAGAAGTCAAAACCTGAAGGAAACTATACAGGGATGGCTGTGCGGAGAAATACGGACTAATTAATATACAAGTTGACTGGATCTTGAGGGATTGCTTTTCCTTCACTCTGAATTTTCTTTTCCTAATCTGAATTTAATTTTGAAAAAATAACATTTTTAAAATGAAAATTTTGACCGCAGGAGTTATATCATGGCTGCAACCCCACTTTCACAGAGAAACAATTTCACAAAGTCTTTTATGCAAGGATTTTCCAAGAAATGAAAGTTGCCTTTTGATTTAGAAATAGCCAATCAATTTCTAGCTTTCGGAGCTTTGTGACGACTTTCTCTCTCACTCAAAAATTAACAACAGCATGGTGTTACTTTATTATGCGGAGTCACACAGTGGTAGTTCAATTAAGTAAATTATTCATATTTTTCCTTTGATTCTGACTACAGTGTTGCTATCCAATTCATCTCCTCAATGAACTCTGGCAAATGTAACAAATACATGCATGATAAAGTGGGTGTGTGTTCAGCATTTGATTGATTTTAAGTGTTCACAGATACACTAATTTTGATTGCGTATTTCAAGGGACACCAATACTATTGCAAAAACATCAATGTTGCTGTTCATCGTCATTTTCTTTTAATGTTGGAATTTGTTTAATCCAATAAACAGTTTTTTTTTGCAAAATACATGCGCATAATAATAATATGTTAGTGCAAAGAGCAACCTTGAGGGGTCACAGCTACATAAAGAAACTATCCACTGATGCATCCACTGCACTGTAATAAATTCTCAGAGGTTCTATAAACCTATCACAAACAGCTTTTCTGTAGTCTGCTAATGTGCACCTTCCAGTGTGATGTGGATTACTAAGATTCAGTAAAACCTCTTATTAAAATTCAAAACAGTCAAACTATGGATGCAGATAGGTTTGGACATTGTGTTAGTCACATCAAATTTGGCTTGGTAAATTATTGTTCAGCTGTGGAAAGTATTTCTAACACAGCTTTCTGTATTTGTGGAGGCATTTGACTTCATTCTGATCCATCAGTAAAAGAGACAAACTTGCATTTATTTTAGATTCCCTACAGAATGGAAACGGGCCCTTCAGCCCAACAAGTCCCCACCTCCAGAAGAGTAACCCATCCCTCTATCTTATATTTACCCCTGACTAATGCACTTAACACTATGGACAATTTAGCATGGCCGATTCACCTGACTTGCACATCTTTGGATTGTGGGAGGAGACTCACATAGACACGGGGAGAATGTGCAATCTCCACACAGACAGTTGCCCGAGGCGGGAATCAAACCCCGGTCCCTGGCACTGTGAGGGAGCAGTGCTAACCACTGAGCCACTGTGCCACCTTTCAATGATTCCAGGACATTGTCTCAGTATTTGTGAAGTATAGCCACTGTAGTAATTAACAAGCCAATTTAAGTGCAGCAAACGACTAAAATCAGTGTTGTGATAATGACCAGAAAAGCTATTGCCTGTCATGTTGATTGAGGGATTAATATTGACCAGAACGCTGGAGATAGCTCCTCTGCTTTTCAACAAAGTCTTGCCATGGGATTTTTTGCATCCAACCAAGAGGGCTTCAGTAGAAGACCTGATCCAAAGGAGAGCATGCCTGACAGCACAGCACAGCACTCCTTCTGTACTGCACTGCAGTATCAGTCTTGAATTTTGTGCACAAGTCTGGCGGCTGGAACTTGAACCCACAAAGTTCAGATTTTGTGATGAGGGTGCTACCACATGAGGAACTGTTCAGTTCTGAGGTAAAACACCATCTTTTAGCAGTTTGATGTCAGGCATGTCAGTTGTAAGGATTGTTTACATGACAGCAATTGTAAAATTTGTTTGCTGTGAACTTCTGCGATACACATTTTCTTGTTTTTAGTTTAACGTTTATTTTGCAGAAAATAATATTTATTACATCAGTAATCGATGCCACTATTCTAATAATGTCAATCAAAATTTATCAAATAGAGCTACAAATATGCAAAATGGTTCTGTTAGAGGAAAAAAAAACACCACACAGAAAAGGATAATGCTGTGGAGTGTACCGTTAAAAAAACAAGGAGGCTGTCATAATTCAGTGTGAATTAAACACAGATCTGACCCAACATTGATCCATGTGGTGTGCTACTTGACACTGGCCTCCAGTCACACCAACAGCCTCTACCACCACCCTCTGTCTCATGCCACTAAGCCAGTTATGGATTCAATATGCCAGGTTACTGTTGATCCCATGGGCTTCTGTCTTTATCAATCTCCCATTTGGCACCCTGTCAACTACGTCAACTGCCACAACTTTCATCTATACTCTGGTCACCACCTTGAAAATTTCAATCAAATTTGTTTGGCATGACCTTCCTCTGACAAAACCATGCTGACTATCCCTGATCAAACCTTGCTTTTTCAAGTGGAAATTAATCTCTCCTTCAGAATTTTCTCTGTAGTTTCCCGACCACTGATGTGAAGTGCACTGGTCTGTAACTCCCTGGTTTATCTCTACCACCCTTCTTGAAGAGTGAAACCACATTAGCTGTCCTCCTGTTCCCTGGCACCTTTTAGAGAGGACTTAAAAATTTGGGTCAGAGCCCTTGTAGTTTTCTCCCTCATCTCCCACAGCAGCCTGGGATACAATTCATGTGGACCTGGGGATTTGTTCAATCTATGCACTCCAAAACCTCCAATCTTCCTCTGTGAATCTGCTCAAGAACTCACACTCCATTAACCTGAATTCTGTATCTACATCCTCCTTCTCTCAAGTGAAGACCAATGTGAGGTATTAACTTAACAGCCTATCACTGTCTTCTAGCTCCATACACAGTGCTTTTGGACCCAAATGGGCCCCAGTCTTTCTAGTTATGCTGTTCTCCTGATTTAATTGTAGAATCCATTGGCATTCACACTCATCTCAGCTGCCAGTGTTTTCTCATGCTACTCTTTGCTCAACTAATTGCTTTTTTAAGTTCTCCCCTACATTTTCTATACTCCAGTGGGGCCTCTGTTGATTATTTTGATTTGATTTGATTTGATTGATTTATTGTCATGTATATTTTGTTACAAAATACGGTGAAAATGTACAGTGTCACCACTTTCTCCACGATCTTAAAACACAGAAACATAATGCAAAACAAAGCATATAAACGCAGAAGAATAAAGAAATAAAGAAATGCGTCTATCTTTACAGTCCTCCTTGTTAAGAACTCTGTCATTGGCCATCATTGCCATGCATGAGTTGCCTTCACTGCGCTGCCACCACTGGAACAAACGTTGCCACTCTTTGGTGCCATCTTACTTTCACTAGTGTCCTCACCATTATGAGTCCTCGATTAACCTTGCCATTGTAGACACCACCAATGCCACTGAGTCCCACACGGGCCCAACCTCAACTCTGCCACCGCTGTGAGTCTGCTTCCGGCCCACCTCACCAATTTGGCTGCTGCTGATGCCGTCAGATCTCGTGCCGGGAACCCAAATTCACCTCTGCCGCAGCAGCCATGAGTCAGCACTAGGTCCGTCTCATCGAACCAGAAGCCACCAAGAACCCAGAATCTCTAGTTAACCCCTCCCACTGGCAACTCATGGTCAAGGATGTTGTTCCCATTCTGTTTCAGGTGCAGACTATCCTGCTTGAACAGGTCCCATCCTCCCCAGAAATGTTCCGGGTCATCCAGGAATCTGAAACTCTCTTCCGCACCAACACTTGAGCCACACATTCATTCGTCCTGTTATCCTACTTCTGTACTCGTATGTGACACTAAGAGTATTCCAGAAGTTGGAACCTTTGAGATCTTGGTTTTTAATCTACTGCCTAACTCCTTGAGTGAAGCTCCCCAATTTCTTATGGATCTCGAAAGACACCCCAAATTGCCAAACTCTTGAATGAGGATGAACAGACTCCCCTTCTCTATTCACCTGATCCCTCAGTTGGTCACAACAAAGTAATTTTAAGTAAGTTATTTTCCCATTGTTACCCACAAACACTCTCCATTAATCGCTATTCGCCCTCCTAGCCAGATCGCTATCTCCTCCCTTGTCGGTCCAATTGTTCTTCTCTCTCTTCGGTCTCTATCCCCACCTATTGTTTATGCTTAACCCTCTCCCCTTACATTGTTTTGCATATAAAATGAAATTTTCCAAGCTACCATCAGTTCTGAGGAAAGTTCACCGGACCCAAAACAGTACCTCTGATTTCTTTTCACTTCTCTGCCAGACCCGATGAACTTTTCCAGCAAATTCTTGTTGGGGTTTTATTTTAAAGAAGTATTCCCTCCCTTTTCCCAGACCGAAGGAATTTGGATTTTTAATAGGAGCCAATTTACTAAACAAAAGAATATATGTGTTAGTCACTACCAGAGCAGAAGCAACACCCATGCACAGAGGTTAGAAAGGAGACATGGGTCCAAAAAATGTTAAAATTTATTCAGATCAGGCCCTGGGCCATTTGTGATGTGTAGATGGTGAAATTTTGATCATTGAGCAGTCAATGTTGAGACGCTTTCTTTTCAGGTTAGCTCAAACACTTTTGGTTTTTCTTTTAGAAATAACTTGGTAACTAGCTCCCAGCTCTCAGTGAGAGAATTGTTTCCTGTAGTGCAGAAGTGACTAGTGGAGAGTTCTTCAATGGGGACTGTCACTGCACATCAGCATATTAACATCAGGCTTATAAATATGAGCACCTCAGCCCACTAACATACCAGGATAAAGACTCACTTTTGATCCCTGTCTTTAGGTATTCTTGAAAGGAAAAAAATGCAAACATGTCTCTTGCCCAGACTGCTGTGTTCTTTTGCCACCTTGCTTACAGGAGAAAGTGAGGACTGCAGATGCTGTAGAGTCTGAGTCGAAAAGTGTGGTGCTGGAAAAGCACAGTAGGTCAGGCAGCATCCAAGGAGCAGGACAATTGACATTTTGGACATAAGCCCTCAGGATGAAGGGCTTATGCCCAAAATGGTGACTGTTCTGCTCCTCGAATGCTGCCTGACCTGCTGTGCTTTTCCAGCGCCACCCTTTTTGACTCCACTTTGTTCATAGTCTGATATACTGACTACAGGTTACAGTTCAGTTTGTTTTGAATTTCTCCATTGAAGCTTTTGGTGTAACATTCCAAGTTGCAGATTTGCATTTGCAGTGATCTTTGACTGTATCCAGTCTTTTTTGTTGGGGAAACAAAAATGCAGTATGGTCCTAAGTAATCCAGGGTTATGATTCACGATGGTGGCATTTTTTAGAAAGGAAAATCTCACCTGCTCTGGCCTACATGTGATGCCTGATCCACAGAAAAGTGGTTTACTCGTGCATGTTTTCTGAAGTAGTCTAGAGACCACTCCAATCCATCAAACCACTTGAAATAATAACCACTAATAAAACCATAAAGCCAGATGAATCACCGAGCATCAAACATAATACTAGAAAGGACAACACGCACCATCCTGTCGACTCTGCACAACCCATCTTAGCAAAATGAAGTACTTGTGCCAAAATTCAGAAAGCTGACACATAGGTAAATCACAAAACAGCCTGCCATCACCAAACTCAGCGAAACATACATTACAAACAGCATCACGGACAGACCAGAAGAATGTACCGAGGATTGCCAAGGGCACAAACATTTTTCTCAGTGGGTTGCACAAGGTCTAAAAGACACAGCTGTTCGACTAAGATTGTGAGGGGTGCACCAACAAGAGTAAAAACTTATCAATCCACCTATGGCGTATAAATCTGACCATCAATAGGAGTGAGCACCACATATTTCTTGTGGAGACTAATTGAGGACTCCCTCCATCTGGTTATCTGGTACTACCATTGTGCTAAATGGGATAGATTTCAAACAAATCTAACAACTCAGCACTCAGACCAATGAGGTGCAGCAACAACAGAACTGGATTCAATCACAATCTCTTAACCTCATGGCCTGGCATAGCTCCCACCCTACCATTACCACTCATCCAGAGGATGACTCATGGTTCGATGAAGAGTACAGGATGGCATGCAAAGAGCAACACCAGACAAATAGAAAGATGATGTGTCAAACTAGTAAAGCTGCAGCACAGGGTTACTTGTGTATGAAGCAGCAGGTCATAGACACAGCTAAGTGTTCATACAACCAGATGTCCAGATCTAAAGTCTGCAGTCCTGCCATATCCAGTTGTGTATGGAGGTGGACAACTAATCAACTTGCAGCATGAGGAAACTCCACAAACATCACATCCTTAGTGATTGCGTAGAGTAGGACATCGGTGCAAAAGACAAAGCTTGATGCATTTGCAAAATCTTCAGCCAGAAGTCCCAACTGGATAATCGATCTCAGCTTCCTCCTGAGGTCTCTAACATTACAGAAGAAGGATTAACTACATTCCTCATCACACGCTACCAGTAGCATTACAATACTGGCATCAAGCTGGCAATGTGCAAAGTGCCCAAGTGTGTCCTGTCATCCAGAAGCAATGTAAACTCAATATCGCCTCTTATCATCTAATCAGTCTATTCTGGATGATCAGTAAAGTGACGAAGGTGCAGTCACCAGTAGTCTTTCATCACAAATAACCTACTGACACTCAGTTCAGGTTTCACAAAGGCCACTTGGGTTCACATGTCGCTATAGCCTTGGTCCAGACATGGACAAAGAGCTGTACTTAAGAGGGGAAGTGGAGGTGACTGTACTGGAAAGCGACAGCAGAATTTGACTGCACCAACAAACTGGATTCGATGGGAATCAATGGGAATGTGAGGGTGTGACAGCACAGCCTCAGAGCGAGGGGATGACCCTTTAGAACTGTGATCCCGAGGAATTTCTTTTGCTGGAATACTCATGGTGAATCTGTGGAACTGATTGTCACAAAAAGCTGTAGAGGCCAAGTCATTTAATGCATTTAAGACAGATGTAGATAGATTCTTGATCAATAAGAATTACAGAGAGAAGGCAAGAGAATGGATTTGAGAAGCATAACTGTCACAATTGAATGGTGGAGCAGACTCAATGGGCTGAATGGCCTAATTCTAATGGTATATCTTATGGTCTTCTGCTCTTGCCTAGTTGGAGGTATACCTTTCGGAAAGGAAGATTGTTATGGTTTTTAGAGGTTAATTATCTCATCTTATTATTTTTCTTGTAGTTCGTAAGTAATAAAAATCCTCTCTTTTTCACTCAATGATATTTTCTAATTGGCTCCTTCATTTTTGAGTAGTTGAACTGCATTTTAATTGAAGTGTGACTGAGAGAAAAAGTCAGTAAAACAGTTGTGAATGGCACCGAATGGTTTGACTGAACTTGTGTACAGTTCGAAATGGAACTCCAGTATGTCTACTATGTTTCTTTAAGATATAGCATTTCTTTTACGTTTTCTTTTCTTCTGGGGATTCTGCTGCATGCTAGAAATATTTACAAATCTTTGCTCCTGCCAATAAAGGGAGGTTTAAAAGAGAGGAATTGATTCACTCCTCCTTATTTGGTTGTAGCAAGATGTAAGTCATCTTGAATATGAGTTCAGTCCTCCTCAAAAAAAAGTAAATCATAGAATGTAGCACAAGAACAGGTCCTTTGACCTATCATGTCTGTGCCAATCATGATGCCATTCTAAATTAATCCCATCTGCCTGCACATGGTCCATATTCCCTCCCCACACCCAGTCCCTGCCTGTTCATGTGTTATGTGCCTCTCAAATGCTGCTACTGTATCCACCTCCACCACCTCTGGCAGTATATTCCAAGCATCTACCATCCCTCCATGTAAAAAGCTTTCCTTGTACTATCTCCCGTAAACTTTTTCCCTCATACCTTAATCCCATGCCTCCCTGTATTTGACATTTCCACTCTGTCTATCTCCGCTGGCTATCGGAGGTCAAACTCCACCATAATGATTACATCTTTCTTATTCCTGAGTTCCACCCATATAGCCTCACTACGTGAGCCCTCCAAGATGTTCACTCTCAGTATGACTGTGACATTCTCTTTAATCAGTAATGCAACTTCCCAATCTCTTTTACTTCCCTCTCTGTCTCACCTGAAACATCTAACTTCTGGAATATTGCGATGCCAGTCCTGCCTTTCCCTCAACCAATTTCTATAATAGCTATCACATTGTAGTTCCATGTACTAATCCAGGCGTTATGGTCCTCTGCTTTAACTATTGTACTCCTTGCATTAAAGTAAATACACTTCAGTCTGCCAGTGCCACTGTGTTCATTAACTTGGTTCTGCCTGTTCTTTCTGTGGGACTTACTTGACTTAACATTCATCTTCTCTTCAATCACTCCACATACTGACCTACTGCTCTGTTTCCCACCTACTGCCATGCTATTTTAAACCCTCCCAAAAGGCACTAACAAAGCTTCCTGCCAGGATATTGATGCCCCTCCAGTTTAGGTGGAATGCATCCTTCTTGTACAGATCTCATCTGCTCTGGAAGATATCCCAATGATCCAGATATCTGAAGACCTCCCTGTTACACCAGCTCTTTAGCCAATCATCCATTTATGTTATCTTGCTATTTATGAACTCGCTAGCATGGCAAAGGGAATAATCCCAAGATTACAACCCTAGCGGTCCTGTTTTTCAACTTCCTACATATCTCCCTGAACTCACTTTGCAGGATTTCATCTCTCTTTCTGTCCATGTCATTAGTACCACTATGGACCACAACCTCTGGCTCCTCACTCTCCCATTTCAGATATTTTGTGCTCGGTCATAGACATCCTTGACTCTGGCACCATAGAGACAACAGAACATCCTGGAGTCTCGCTCACAGCCACAGAAAGCACTATCTGTGCTCCTGACTGTAGAGACCCTATCACTACTGTTGACCTACATTTTGACCCTACCTGCTGTAAAAATGCTGCCAGTTATGATGCCACTGACCTGGCTATTGCTGTTGCTTTCCCCTGAGTGGCCACCCACTCTCAATAGTACCCAAAACAGGATATTTGTCTTCCTGGTGGTCACCAAACTCTTTTCTGTCTTCCCTTCACTATATGAGTGGTGAGACCAACTCACTAAACATGCTATCCACGATATTTGCAGCTTCATGGATGCTCCATATGAGTCCAACTGCAGTACCAGCTTCTCCATGAGACAAATCAGGAGCTGCAGCTGAACACATTCCTGCATAAGCAGTCACCATGGAGACTGGAAGTGTTGCTGATTTCCCACATATTGCACAGGAGTGTTCCACAGGGCTGAGTTCTCCTATTATTGTGAACATTAACAACTACAAATGTTAAATTCGAACACACGAATTCTCATACTTATAGTTCTCATGCTTTGGATATAAAAACATTGTCTGTCCAATTGCACAGCTGCCCCCTTCAATCTTCTAACTACTTCCAAGTTTTTAAATTCAAAGTTTGTACCCATTTTGAATGGAGGATATTTGTTGTCAGCGAGGGAATGATTTGTTTGTTTATTTGTTCTGCTTTTCTTTTAGAAAATGCATTTTAAGTTTCTTTGTGAGATTTGTACACGTCTGATTCAGATGAGTGATCAAAGGGTGATACTGATTGAAAATGTTGACTTTGATATTTATTTTTCATCGAGTTACCACGGTTCCAGGCTGGGAATTTTATAATGCCTTGAGTCATACCCTAATAAACCGAATATATGCTGACCGTAACAAAACCCTTCATTCACTTGACTCTCAAATATATAAATAAATCAGTACAAAGTTTAAAAAAAATCCCTTTGAAGTTTCATGGGATTATGATCTTTTTCAACAGTGCATGCTATGTTTTTTTCCTATCGTTGTTTTTGTCGGCCTTTGTGCTCTAAGGACTGTTCTGTCTGATATCTTTAAATGTTTGCCCTCCAGTGAGGGAATATCATTGCCAGAACTCTCCACATCAACCCACATTATGTTGACATATGGCATAAAATTATAGAAAAATAAACATTAAAGAAAAGCACAAAGCTTTGGAAAACTGCTTTCTCAGGTTTGACAAGATTTTAGAACAACTCAAAATGCATATCTCGTGTCCAATTGTGTGTTATTTAAGATTTATCCTTTTGCTTCTTGAAGAGCCTCTAACTGTATGATTCATTTAGTACATAGCTCTTAGCAAAACAGCTGGGTCTACTAAGGTATTCTGCATGATTTCTTTATAACATACCAATGTGCTATTTTCTGATCTCTGCATCTATTTGGTAATACCACTACGAAGGTTTCATTGGACAGTATTATACACAGGCTTCATCTAGTGTTCCACATTACTGATTGGAGAATATTCTGAGATCTTCAATGATGATGGTTGAGAAATATGTATTGTTCAAGATACTTGAGGGAACTCTACTGCTGTTCTTCAAATATATCCATAGACGTGTGCGTTGGCTTGCAAAGGCATACCTAAAGACTGCTATGAAAGACTTATGTTTGCAAGTCTTGTGTGGTTATTGTTGGTTTCAAACATTATTGCTAATACAATAAGATATTCATAATACTTGATCTGTTCCTGCATACTTTGTTTACTTGACTCATATATTCCTTGTCCAATCTCTCCAGTTGACCTGTCAATCTGTGGCATACTTGTGTAGTAAGTTTCATTTCTATTATTCTTGCATTCCTTTCTGTAGGGAGCCCACTTGGACACCTCTGCTTTTGCAGGTCAATACTGTTGTGTATTGATTACAGTGGCAATTTATACCCATGGGCTCTGAACCCAGTGTTGCAGAGCTATTACCATGGCATGTTGTAAAATTGAGTTCAACAAATCTGGCAATCTTTGGGGTATTGTTAAATATTAACCATGGAAACTGCCAAATTGTTCACTCAATCCAACTTGTTAGACTCCTCTACCTGAAAACTGTTTATCTTGTCTTTTAATATCCTCTTTAATATCCCCTGAAATAGCCCAGCACGCCACTTAGTTTTTAAGCACAATTGTTTCAGTAAGTCAGTCTCACACCCTCCACCTTTTAATATGCCTCAAGGTAATGAATGATGCCTTGCCAAACAAATAAAACAGCTTGTACATTTCAGCAACAAAGATGAATCTGATAGAAGACTGTTCAGACATAAGTAATGAATGAAAGTGAAGATATATTGTGGCAGCAACGTAGAAAATTATAGCTACACTGGTGCAATAAGAATCGTTAGAAATCTACACAGAGGCTGATGAACTTTTTCACAGACCCATACCAAGCTGCAAGTTTTACAATCTGATTAGGAGCCAGTAACATTTGTTTTGAAAAAGATAAAATTAGAAATCCCAGTTACTTACTTAGCGAATAAAGCATCAGGATTCCACGCTTTCGAACAACAGAAGAAATTTTATTATACACGAGTTATACAAAGCAAAAATTCAATGCTACCTATCTTATACTGAATTAACGTAAATTACAATATATCTGCTGACACCAATGATCATATTTCAATGCCAACTATGTATTTTTTCAGACTGCATACAGTTGAATTTTTTAACAATTTTTTTCATCATCAACGTGCTCTTTTTTTTCATTTTCAGATGTTTGTCAGTTTTGTATAACTCTTTTTTTTATTGAAATATCTTTGAGACATTTGACCACTAGTGGATATGCTCCTGGGAGTCAGCAAGCACAGCCCCTGAATTAACAAATCATGCTAGACGCAACAAAAACAGATTCCACAGATATTCTCTGCAAACCACCCAGACATTAGTGAGTCATGAGAAGTTTTCCACATCGACCTTTTCTTGGAAGGATTTCTGCTCCTTTCTTTCTCATAGCTAACCACCTTTTGTTAACAGCAGCGGCATTCAGCCAGTAGGTCTTCCTGGCTTCTATATGACCAGCAAAATGTTGTCAGGCAAGATGTCCCAAAGCACCCCAGTGACTGCTCACCACACTGTCTCATTATCTCTTATACTGAGATCACATCCTTCCAGATTCACAGTCAGTTATTGGTGACTCCCTGAATTAGATGCTAAGTTGCAATGGCTTTGTGTCAAAACCATGGGGAAAAGAGGGGAAAAACAAATCCAAAAATGTAGATTCCATCACATAGTGATTTGGGTTCCTAAGAGTGTGATTGACACTAAAACACTGAATATTTGGGTTCTAGATCTTTTCTAATCGTTTCTGTTCAGAGATGTCATGATACATCTGGGCAGGCAGGGCCTAAATCTGAGTCTTCTGGACCAGAGGTAGGGACACTACTCCTCCACCACCAAAGCCCCATAATATATGGGATCTCAAAGATAGTTGTTCCCATTCAGAAAAATCGATGGCCCATTTCTTCCCTCACTCATGGATAATCTATCCAGTTATTGTTGATATAATGCAATCTGCTGAAACACCTGAAAACATCAGTGTGTGGAAATGCTTCCTGTATGCTAGAGCAAACTTCAGCCTCAAGTTTGAGGGACTCACGTACTTGCAATATACTGTATACTTGGTAAGTGACAATTGATTAAAGTATTGTTGAAGAAACACCCAAGACTAACATTGTGAAATATGTAGACTTGGAAATTCTGTAGAGTCTAGCTTCATGTGACATCAGTGGGAGACTGGTGGAAACAGCCAGAGCTTTTACCAATGATCTGCTTGTACAATTGTTCAAGAAGGCTTTGTGACCCCAGTTTAACAGGATTTATTGTTACACCATTCTGTCCAGGTATCCTGGGGTTAGGACATCTTTGCAAAATAAAAGTAGAGTAAGATCAAGGAAGGAAATGCTTTACAGCATTTTGAGGTTTGGGAGCAGCAGACGTGTTTGTCCGCTAACCCCAAACCTACAATCCTTTACCTCAATCTCACCCCATGATCACTCCTACTCCAATCCCCACCAATTACGATCTCCAACTTTCTCCCAAACTCTCTGATTTCCTAAGTAACTAACATCATCTCTGATTCCTCTGGATGTCTTAGAAGTTAGTCTTCCATCTTCTTTGTATATTTTCATTACTGCTTTGTGTAAATGCATGAAGCTATATCACGCTTGTGAGGTAACCACATATCAGTCATTGACTGGTGTATCATGTCCTTCGTCAGACTGCTCACTGGGCAATTCTGATAACATTAATTTTTGGGCAGGTGATTGACATGGCATGTTATCTGGTAACTAATCCTAAAAAATTGTGACATGTAACCTGCACAGCATAATTTGCAGCCTGTATACTTCAAATTCACATAAAAATCCCAGAGGCAGAAAACATGCCAGTTTATGAGTAGATCTGAGTGGTAATAAATCTCTTGCACTAGTTACACTGCACAATAATGGGACGAGTCGAGGATCCCTGAAATCGAAAATGCATGTGGAGCATAAAAAGCTGTTAGAATGCCATTTCTGGATTAAGGTCCTTGACATTTCCATTTGCTTGAGGTCGGATTTTGCCCCAATTATAAGCTCAGTCTTCTGCATACAGGCACCACTAACATTGAGGGGCTAAAATGAGACTACATCAGGCGTGAAAAATAATGGATAGCAGGTTGATTATTCACCTGTATTCAACTGAAATTTAAATTGGTTGTAAAATAGCCATTTGCAACACTACCACTTGTTTTGTAACACCATTGAAATGCAATTTTACCCCGATTTAATTTGCTCCATTGTTTAACAGATTTTGCATACATTTTAATCCATTCAAGCTAAAATATAGCTTATACTTGCCTTTAATTTTCTACTACAAAATGCATACTTTTTGTTGTTATTCCTCCTGTTTATGCTCCTCCTCAATAGTGGGATTAAAGTTCCTTTGCATTACACTTTAATGTGAGTCTCCAACCAATGTTAGTTAGCAAATCTACCTTTTTATCCTTTTGGCCTGACCGGGATTCAAAATTTGTGTCTCCATATTTTTGATAATCATCATATCAGTTTGAGTATGCTTGGACAGGGTTTGAGTTTTGTGTCTGGTAAGGGTTTCAAACCAGCACAGGGCAGAATTTAATGCTCTCAACCTTCTGGCAAGAAACTCAGAATGAAAAAAAGAGTGCTGGCTTTTCCACAAGCAAATGTAAGAAAAATCCTAATTGATATTTGGAGAGCTGTGTCACTCCTTTTAAGATTTTTTTTATTTCAAGATGGTAAATTGCTGTCATTTCCAGTTGGCAATTTGCTGTTGGCTATCCAATAGCCAAAAACTAAATATCAAAATAATGGAAAAATAATTCCATTAAAATCATCATTACGCAAAGCTTGCTCTGGCTGAGAGTAAGTTTCAGGGCTTATTTTTCACAAAACGTTTGATGTAATGATAAATTTCTACTGAAATATACATTTTCCCTGTGTGCTTTTACTTTGTTTCTCCCAAAAAAACTGAATTGATAGTTGATAAAGGAATGTTTTAGGTTTATTTGTCATTTCTGTTGAATAAACAAATTGCACATTTATTTAGCAACGGTATAAAGTATCAAAAACATGTACTAAAATTGACGTTATCAAGTGCGGTTGTTCACCACATATATGAGAATATCATGTGGTGATAGACGAGTATGTATTTTAGAAGTTGTGGCCTTATAACTCACAGCGCCAGAGACCCGGGTTCAATTCCTGCCTTGGGCGACCGTCTGTGTGGAGTTTGCACATTCTTCCCGTGTCTGCGTGGATTTCCTCCGGGTGCTCCGGTTTCCTCCCATAATCTAAAGATGTGCAGGTTAGGTGAATTGGCCATGCTAAATTGCCCGTAGTGTTAGGTGAAGGGGTAAATGTAGGGGAATGGGTCTGGGTGAGTTGCTCTTTGGCAGGTTGGTGTGGACTTGTTGGGCAGAAGGACCTGTTTCCACACTGTAAGTAATCTAATCTAATCTACCCCATAATAGGCCATAATAGATCATCAAGTGATTGATAGGGTCAGGTGCTTCCAACACAAGGAACTGCGTCATGCAGGATCCAATGTAGCATCCAGAAAGCAAAATGAGTCATGAGGGCAGACCATACTGTATTTCGAAACTGGCACGTTGGGCAGGTAGAACTCTGCCAGTAATTAGATTTCAGTCTGTGCAGCCAGGTGGCACATACTGTCTGCATTGTGCATTCTGAGATCCTGTGCAATGAGCACTGCTCCACAACTAGGGAAAACATGTAATGTACCTTGGCAGATGCTATTATTCTCCCTCTTTCAGAAGAAGCTGCTTCACTATTGGCAGATACAGCCTTTACCAGCACAAATGAAGCCTAATGGCTAAATGTATTTCACTCATAAATCAGTGCATGCAGACACCCCTTAGTAAAGGAGTAACTTTAAAGTGCTAGTGGTCCAGTGGTACATGTAAGGAGCTATCCTGGGTGTGTTAGAAAGATGTGAAATAGTAGAGGCCGAGTTGACTTAAAGCCCTTAGGTGATCCTGAGTGCTTTACTATTAAGGATGCCCTTCTACTAGTCTTTTGGTCAATGCCACGCAGCATGCTATAAGTAATTTCCAAATAAACAAGCGACACTTGACTATTCCTATCTGTGTTACTTTTGTTTGAATAAGCAGAAGACTCTTTGATTTTCTGTTTTATTTCTTGTTGTGACAGCTGCCTGTGGTGGGAATCTGACAGGCCCAGCAGGTGTCATTTTATCGCCTAACTACCCTCAACCTTATCCTCATGGGAAAGAATGTGACTGGAGAATTAAAGTCAATCAAGACTATGTCATAGCACTGATATTTAAAAGGTAATTGCAAAATTGTTTCCGGTTAAAAACCACGCAGCACAATTGCATTCTATATGCTGCTGTAAAGGGACACTGCTTATTAATGTTAACATCTTTTTTTTGTGAACATTTCCACCTTATCTTTATTTGAACTTACTTATTTTGTTTTAGTTTCCATATGGAGCCCAGCTATGATTTCCTTCATATCTATGAAGGGGAAGATTCCAACAGCCCTCTAATTGGCAGCTTTCAAGGATCACAGTCACCTGAGAGAATAGAGAGTAGTGGTAATAGCCTTTTTCTGGCCTTTCGAAGTGATGCTTCTGTGAGCATGGCAGGATTTGCCATTGATTACAAAGGTACTTGTTCCCTCATTATCTGTTTGAGTGTTTAAATGCTGAACCACCTTGGGGTTCTTAAACTTTAGCCTGCAATTCCTGTTTCAAGAAGTGACATTTAAAACCCATGGGTTTTTGCAGAAAAACAGTTATAATTTCAGCTCATCTCCGCAAAGGGTTCTGCTTTCAATGTATTGAATGTTTCCATGTTAATACAAGTACTTGTTGATTTCTAGAGATTATATTTTCTTCGTAGGTTGTGATGAACAAGAATAATAATATTTAGATCCAAGGTTTCCACCATATTTGTCTGGACTTGGCATTTTTCAAATGTCCATCATGTTTAATCAATAGCAACCATGCTTTAGTTTGTCATTTAGATAAATAATTTGGATGAGAATATAGAAAATTGGTGGCATTATAGACAGTTAAGAAGGTTTTCTAAGATTATAAAGAGATCTTAATCAAATGGGTCAGTGGGCTGAAAAATGGCAGATAGAGTTCAATCTGGATAAATGTGAGGTATTGCATTTTGGTACAACAAACAAAGTTAGGACTTATACGATTAATGGTAGGACCTTGGGTAGTGTAGTAAACAGAGAGACCTAGGGGTTCAGGCACCTTTTGAAGTTTGACACACATATAGACAGGGTGCTTAAAAATGCATTTGGCACGTTTGCCTCATTGCTCAGTCCTGTGAGTATAGGGGTTGGGAAGTCATGCGGAGGTTGTACAGGACATTAGTGAGGCCTCTTCTGGAATATTGTATCCAGTTCTGGTTGCCCAATTATAGGAAATATATTATTAAGCTGGAAAGGGTTCACAAAATATTTACCAGGATGTTACTATGTATGGAAGGTTTGAGTTATAAAAAAAAGTTGAATAGGCTGGGACTTTTTCACGGAGCATAGGAGGTTGAGAGGCAACTTTAGGGTTAATGATAGTTCTCTTTTCCTGAGGATGAGGGATTTCAATACTGGTGGTACATCTAAAAGATGAGAGGAGATAAATTTTAAAAAGGTGCGAAGTGCAAAATTATCGCACAGAGTGGTTCACGTGTGGAATTAACTTCCTGAGGAAGTGATGGATGTGGGGACAGTTATAACATTTAAAAAAAAATTTGGATAAATACATGAATAGGAAAGGTTTGGAGGGATATGGGCCAGGTGCAGGCAGGTGGGACTAGTTTAGATTGGGATTATGTTCAACATGGACTGGTTGGACTGAAGGATCTGTTTCTGTGCTGTATGACTCTATGATTCTGTGTTCTATATATTGTTACTAGAATTTAAATTTTTACAGCAAGTGATGTTGTATGGATGGGAATTGCAAGAATAAGAAACAAAGGTAGAACATCTTCTCAATGGACTGCAGACCAGTTGGTATCTGAAAGGATAACATAAGGTTAACGTTTCACAATGAGTCACAATTGAGGACTTTACCAAAAACATTGACTTATGTTTCAGATGCTGACTGTCCTGTTGTGCATTTCTAAAGAATTTCTTCATATCTCCATCAGAATATTTCATTTTATCCCAAAAATTTGAGTGTAAAGTTTCTCACAACCAGGGGCTGGGCAAGTTTAACAAAATATCCTCACATTTGTTAGAAGGACTATTATTTGTGTTTGTTGGACTTGCTGCATATAAAACAAGACATCCCTTATTCTTATCCACCATGTTCATTTGGATTTGAAATACATTTTCTTTTGAAATTACCATGTAGTGTGAATCTCTAACAAGTTGCGATGATAGGTGAATGGGCCAACTTCACACTTGATGTATCTGTCACCTGTGGTTATTCCCTGTGCAAAAGCCAAGAATACCTGACAGGGAGGGAGAAGATCACTGGGAACTCTCATAATACTCGAGTAACTATTCATATTGTGAGGGAGGTTTTGGCTTACATCTATTCTCCTGTCTTCATGGCAGTGATATAGAAAAAAGAATGTCAGGAGGAAGAGGGAAGAGCAAAGTGAAATATCTCAAAATCATGAAAGAAAACAGTCCTGTTAGTGTGCATTACTGTATTCTTTAGTTGCAAATGTCTGACATTCCTACCATTGATTAAACTATATTAAAATGCAGTTGTGTTTCAGAGTGACTATCATTTCTAAATCTTGGCAGTCTGTTGCAAAGTGCCAACACTTAACTTATGCTTTTAAGCTGTTTTCCCTTCTTACCTCTCTGTTTCTGGTGTAAACTTGCACAAGTGCCAACAGGCATCTGTGGTTTCACTGAAATGACCATTCTTCATGACTGAGCCAGAGCAGTACATGTGTTTGATGTATGCAATTATGAAGGGTATGTAACCAAGCCTGATCCTGTTCTCATCTAAGCACTGCACCACAGTCAGGAATGGCTTCTCCTTCTTGATTGCTGCTCTGGATTAGGTAGCTGACACAGAATTGAACCTGGTATGCTACAGTGTGTGACACTTGACAATTAATCTTGTTGAACTCTTGTGCACACAGCAAAATCTAACTATCTAAAATCCAGTTCCCAGCAGGACATTTCCACATTTCCTTTATCTGCCTAGCCTCATTTCATTGACTTCTTTTTCCTTTTGTGATGTTTTACTTTGTTTCTTTATCTTACAGAGAAACCTCGAGAAGCATGTTTTGATCCTGGAAACATAATGAATGGGACACGCATTGGTTTGGATTTTAAGCTCGGTTCGACTGTTACCTATCATTGTGATCCTGGCTACCAGTTAGCAAATGTTGCTACAATCACGTGCATCATTGGGGAAGATGGGAAACCGGTCTGGAATAGGGCTCTTCCTTCATGCCATGGTAATGTATACATTTAATTAAATGGACAAGGATGCCACATGTATTACGATGTGTAGAGATGACAGAAATGAGTTACTCTCCAGCAAATCTTCATTTCTCTTTAGCAATATTACACATATCCTATATTGATGTAAAGCTAAAAATGTTGAGCCATATTTTCTAGAGGACTGGTTTGGAATTTGTTCAGTTATCTTACTGTCTTTGCCATTCAGTGTTCTGTTATGCCTGAACGTAATTAACTTTAAGATCATATATCCTTTACATAATATGAAGTAAAGACATTTTACTGGCTAACCCATTGGGCATTCCCCTGATTTTGATTATCACAATGACCAAGGAAAGATGAGGAAGGAGGAGGCTTAATGCTTAAAGTGCCATTGTTTGAGGTTGAAATGAGAGTAATTGGGGAACATTAGCAACTTGCATTTCTTTTGCACTACAGTGGTTGTATTACCACATTAAAATCCCATTATTTCATTTGTGGCAATGAATGTCTTGTTTCTTTTAATTTGCTCACATTTTTCAAAAGTCTAAGGAATCTCACTGGAACAAGAGGAGATAATGTTCATAGCTAGTTCAGTCAGGACAAAGTCATGAATTATTGTTTCACACAAAGTCGAAAACTAATGTGGAACTTGTCCCCAAAAGTGTCTGGTTACTACAACAATTGGATGTTAATTGGAACACTTTCATTTATTGTTGTTCAGGGTTTCAGGGATATGGAGCATTGGTAGGGAAATGAAGTTGACATGTAGATCGACCAAGATCGAATTGAATGATGCTGCATGCTTGAAGGGCTGAATGACCTCCTTTTTCCAATGTTCTAATGTTCATAACTCCAAATTGCGGACTATCTTGCCCACATCTTCCGGTTTCCCAGTGTTCAGAGGCCAGATGTACCTCCCAAGACAGGTTATGGAATCCCTTGAACCACCCAGTGACAAGACACAATGTACAAGAACTTTGAACTTTCAATGAACAATTTGCTACTTCCTGAGACCCTCTGAGAAAGTCTGAGTTAGAATGGGAGACTTTGGATGATTCCGCCATATTTATCTGAATAGTTAATCAGGAGATGTTGGATAGAAAATGATTCTAGTATAATTCCTGGGTAACTATTTAACTGAACCCCAAATCACATTTGGTGAACCTACTCTGTCTCTAACCTCCCTTATCCCACCCCTTCATCCCTGATAATTTCCACACTTGTGACCTCCAGCTCCTAACAATGTTCTCCAGAATTTAGCTCCCAGTCTCTCCCCACCTTCCCGTCTCACCCAAACTGACCCCATCCCATCACCTGACTTCCCTCCTCTACCCTCCATCACAATCCTGAAGACTCCAAACTACTCACTGACTATGACACCCAGGACCTGACCTCTGACACAACCAAATGCCCTCTGATCCAACCAACTTCCCACCCACTACATATCTGCCATCCTATCTCACCTCATTCACTTACTCATCTACCCACTTCATCCACCTCTCCCCCATCTCCCTCGTCACTTATATTACCAAACCTAACCTCACACCCGGCCTACGTGTTTCTGTTTTGTAGCTTTTGAAAAAAGCATTGTTGCATTTCATGTTTTTACTTAAATCAAAATTGCAGCTGGCACTATCAAAAGCGGGCATGCACTCTGAGCAGATTTTCTGCACTACTCCCTTTGAAGTTATCTATGTTCATTTGAATATGAAAGATCCCACACTAGAGCATCAGTCAGCAAAATCAGCAGAAGCTAAATGGGTGACTTTTTTTTGATCAAGGTCAGAATAGAGTTTGGTTTAGAGTTTAGTTTGTTCACTTCCAATTCCTTCCTCCTGTCTGCATGCTTTTAAAGCACCATCCTAGCTGAAATAATCATTGCTTTATTATATAAATGTTCCTTTGTTTACTTTTTAAAAAATGATCATTGCTGTTGCCATTGCCTTGGTCTCCATCTCTCTCATATTGTCCCAGAAATTGCTGGAGTAGAACATCTCATTGTGCATAGACAGGGGAGAGTGAGTTTTCATAAGGAGTGGGGTGTGATTGAAGATTTGCAAGGATGGCAGTAATACTGGAAGGGACAATAAAGATAGAAAATGCAACATTTGACTATTATTTACAGGAAACAATGCCTTCAAAATTACAAGAATGCAAATTATTAATTAAATTGATTGTGCAGGTGTCTGCCTCAGACCTTCTCCAAACATTGATACTTCAGTTGGGATCTTTAATGATTTGGAGAAAGTGAGGACTGCGAAGATCAGAGTGGAAAAGTGTGGCGCTGGAGAAGCATAGCAGGACGGGCAGCATCAATGGAGCAGGAGAATTAATGTTTCGGGCATAAGCCCTTCATCAGGATTGTGGATGGGGAAGGGAGCTGAGAAATAAGTGGGGCAATGGTGGGGAATGGGGCTGGGAGGGGTGCGAAGGTAGCTGGAAGGCAATAGGTAGATGAAGATGGGGGGTGATGGTGATTGGTTGGAGAGGAAGTTGGAGCAGATAGGTGGGAAGGAAGATGGACAGGTAGGATAGTTCAAGAGAGCGGTGCAGTGTTGGAGGTTTGGATCAGAGATGAGGTGGGGGGGGCAGGGGAGATGAGGAAACTGGTGAAATCAATGTTGATGCCATGTGGTTGGAGGGTCCCAAAGCGGAAGATGAGGCGTTCTTTCTCCAGCCATTGGGTGGTTTGGATTTGACAATGGAGGAGGATTTGTCAACCATTGGTATTTGTTTCTAATATAATCCAATAATGTATTTTTCAGTGTAATGTGCAAAAACGTATAGCACACAGAAACATGGAAAATAGGAGTAGTCGTAAGCCATTCAACCCATTGAACCTTCTCCGTCACTCAATGTGTTCAAGTCTGATTCTCAACCATAACAAATACTCTTGCTCTCGTCCCCAGTTCTTGAAGCCTTTTGTGTCTGTTTATCACAATGAAAACATATAAAAAAAGAGAAATGAAGAAAGCATTGAAAACTATTCAGGCTACAGTAAAAAAGAAGTAACATTTATAATTTCAACAGGAAAAGTAATTAAAATCCCAATTATCTTTTTTCTATATAACTGCAAATATAATTTTCCCAATAGAAATTGACTGTCAGTTTCTGTTCATATACTTTGTAATACTTAATGAGGGCTTTCATCAAGTGATTGACAAAATCAGCCTGGAAATGGGCTGTCCAGAGTCCTTTGTGGACTTTACTGAAGTTATAAAATCCTTTTTATTTGATCAGTGAAGATTATTTTAGAGCTTAGTCTTATTGTCTGCATATACTTGCTCAGGCCCATTAGAATACAGAAACTTACTGAATGTAGGGTTTCTTTCATGACCAAGCACTGCTTAAAATCTTTTAATGGAGTTCAGTATTCCTCTGTGAGGTCATCCAAAATTGCAGAAGGCTTGATTTTGAAAAAGGAGAATTATTTGAACATATGTGAAAAGTACTGTGAACTCATTTGTTACTTGACTGATTTACCTTCGATTTCAGAATAGCCTACCATAGCTTTGTTCAACATTATGTAACAATCACCCTCACAAATCAAGAGCTGCTGAGTGATGCAGACAGAGAATGCAAGCAATAGCAACTGCAGTATTCGTCATTTTCATATCTTCGATGAGCAAGATTGTAGATCAAACTGAAAATAGCAGCTAAGAAGCATATGTGCATTTCATTTGTTACCAACGTCTCATTGACATGACAGTCATCGATTATTTGTGAAGGGGTTCATGTTCTCTTGCACATTTTCTAGCATTACACTCACTAAAGATGATCATTACAATTATACTTGTTGAGACATTATATTTATAACCTCTTTTTTCTTACTTTCCAAAAAACATAAGTATGTTTTAAGATCATAAATGGTACTGAATGTGTTTGGCAGCATGCATGTTTGGCTCATCCACTTGAGACTCAAAATGTGGAAAGTCTTGCCTGCTAGCTGGAGAGCCCAAAAAGAGCCCTCCATTTCTTTTTATAGAGAAGGCTGCTACATTCAGTGCTAATCACATGCATTGCAGCTGTTCAACATGTCAGCTCACCACAAAATTCTTACAGACAATAACAGACAAGTTCTGTTTCTGTTTCATTACTAATATTCATTTATTTGCACAGAGTAGCCCGACTGGTAGTACTTGAGTAGTTGGCTTAGCTTAGTTGGCTGGATGGCTATTTTGCAGAGTGACACCTACAACATGGGCCGATTTCCTGCACTGACTCAGTTATCATGAAAGATTCTTCTTCTCAATCTCTCACCGCATCTGAGGCCTGGTAACCCTCATCTGAGGCTCAGTAACCTTCAGGTTAAACTTACCACCAGTTTACCCCACTCTGAAAAGAGAGCTGCATGATTTGTTAATACTATGGTTCCTTTGCCCTTTACCCTTTATTGCTAATTCAATGAAAACACAATTTTGATGGTTTTTGACAATGTTTTTCTTTAGTGCAACAATATTTAGATTCTATTACTATTTAATCATATGATGCATAAAGGAACATCACGGAACATGGTTCTTCTCCGTTACAACTTCTAAGTGCTGTTTTGCTAATTTATATATATTTATTTAATTATTTTTCAGCTCCTTGTGGTGGACAACACACTGGATCTCAAGGAGTGGTTCTTTCTCCTAATTATCCTCACAATTATACAAGTGGCCAGACATGTCTGTACTCCATCACAGTGCCTGAGGAGTTTGGTATGTTTATTTTACTTACAGATTGATATTAGAAGAGTTAATTCAGGAATTAGTCATTTTTAAGCACCATCTTCCTCCATTTAAAATGTGCCCATTTCAAATAATTACATTATGTAATGATACTCAGTTCCTCACACAATTTTAACTGGGGTTAAAGTTTTAAGGTAAATTAAGAAATAACTAGTCACTGTGTCTCTCTTAAAAAAAACTAGTTGAATGGTTCAAACACCCATCATGAAAATCTCAAATGCTGTATATACAAGGTAAATAAAAAGGAGATGATAAATCACTTGCTCCAAACAGCTGGATCACGTTGGAAAAGGGAATGCAGGGGATAAGTGACTCAGTTTTGTAACTGTTCCTTTCTATCAGATTTTCCAAAGACAGGAAGAACAATTAATATGAGGACCATTATCAGTCAGAAATCAAGGAAAGCAGATAGTGTGACACTGAAGCAAAAAGATAAAATGCTGAAAACACTCTACTGGCCAGATGACTGACTAAGGTGGCGAGAGCAGATCAGTTCATGTTTCAAGTATGAACCCTCCAACATACTTCACCCAAGTATTATTTTCAAAAAGTTAGTACTACCTTAAAGAAATAACTTCATGTAAAATAAGTTACTTTTTGGAATGGGGTAACTGTTGCTACGTAGGCAAATGCACCAGACATTTGATACATGGTCGAAGATGACAGTGACAGTAAAGTGAACAGGAAGTCTCTGGTGGTGTTGGAATGCTGTTCAGAACACTGAAAGAATGCAGAAGGATCTTATAATGTGTAACTGAATGATCAGATCAGAGATAATTTATCAGTTCAGTATTTCATTCAGATGGTATCACGGAATAATTACAACCAGCCCCTGGATGAAGTTCCCCAATTTATTACATTTACAAATAGGAAACCCTAAATTGTTAAGTTGCTGCGTGAGGAAGGATGAAGTGGCTCATCCCTTCAGTTGGTCATGTTAAGGTTAACTGAAGTAGAATTCCTTCCCTTGTGGATAGCATTTTCCAAAACCAGATGAACTTATGTTTGGAAAAGAACCAACACAACCAGGTTGTCTTGAGTTAAAGTAAGAGTAAGATGATTAGTTACTAAATTAGAAAATAAGTAATAATGCAAGACTTGTCTGTGTAGATTAGAAATGAGAAGTGTATCTAAAAATAGATGGAAGTTAAAAACTACACTGGTCAATCTTTGAATTTCTTGCGGACAGTTGATAATCACACAGTGCACCTACTATTTTGGATGCTGTCAGTAGCATTAACATTGTCAGGTGAGCAGTCAAGTTGGAGATTTTGAAGGTTTGGTGAAATTATTTTATCCTGTTTCTTGTCCTTCCTGGCCAGCTTATAGGAAAAGAGAAAGACATCTCTTTTTTTTAAATTGTCGTGCATGGATCACTAGGGTTTTTACCAACTGTGACCCTCATAGCACACACAGACCAGGGTTATTAAAGCTTAATTTTAACCCTTGTTCTTATGTATTCTTGAAAGGGGAAAATGCAGACATTTCTCTTACCCAGATTATTCTCTTTTCTTTTCATTATGTTCACAGTCTGAGAAAACCCACATATTACATTTCAGTGTGTAGTGCATTTCTCACTTTGAAGTCATCTTTGAAACCTCCTTTAAACCCATCAGGTGTGACATTCCATGATTTCCCTCAAAACTGGGGATAATCCACACAGGGCTTCCAATGACTTACATTCTTACCCAGAACTTATATTCTGAGTCATTTGTTTGGCTGTTTGCTCTCTTAATAAACACGTTGTAATTAAAAGTTCTTTATACCCATTGATGTTGTACGGTTATGATCTATTTTCATGACAATAAAAATACTTCTCTGTTCATTTTCTGAATCAAAATGTGGAAAAATTAAGATTGACTGGTTGAATTTGTTGTCATTTACCAAGTTCTGATTGAATGTTTCTAAAAAAATCCAAATTTGAATCCCTCTGGTTAAGATTCTGATTCTACCAAATGGAGTAAGTTTTGAGATGCGGGGGCACTAAGAAATGTCTTCGTCATATCATTTCTAAATCTACTCTTCTGCTGATTTCCCATGTATGGGATGGGAAATCATTGATAAGTGAAATCATTGATCACCAGGTCATTGAGAAGTGAAATACTGAATTCTTACCAATTTAAAGAAGGCATGACAATTACAGCCTTGTGTACTCACAATCACCTTTTAATGAAAAGAACTGAAATACTTCAGCAAAAATGTAGGTAAAACTCTATTATAAATCAACATAAACATACAAATCTGCACTGCATGGCAATTCATTGTATATTAATCCCATAGGAGACTTTTTCGACCTTTTCACATCGGAGCCATACTGCAAGGATTGAGGACAGTGAACAAATTTTGGAAAGCCAAGACTTTGCACAACAATAAGCAAATTTCAGAGCAACAAATTGATAATTTAAATTAATGAGTAATAAACAAGCATTACCATTAAAATGTACACAGTAGTTGATCAAGCTAATAATTGTTTTATTTGTGTACTCTCTCTCTTATGAAACAAAGTCAGACAGACAGACTAGGCTTCAAGTCTATATCACTATGAAAGGGGTTGGGGGCTGACACTGAGCTAAGAAAATGTTTCAGTAAAACTGACAAAGTGCTTGTTGTCTGGCACAAATTCTGAGCTGGCATTTGTGGAATTCACATGGAAGTGGGGGTGAGAAGCATGTTTTGATTCAGCCTGGGTTTCCCTCTTTTCCCATCTATTTGTTGATAGGTTTTCAGGAAGAGGTGGAGGAGATAGATGGATGAGTATTTGGCTTAGTTCTTCATGCACTCTCGCTCTCTCTCTCTCTGCTTTCCACATTCTGTGTCGATCCTCCCACTCTCAATCTCTGCCTCTCATAAACTCACTCTCTCTGATCTCTCATTGATGCTCTTACAGAAGCATTCTGTCTCCGTCAGTCTGCTGCCCACATTCACGCATACACACTCTCACGCAGTTAGGCACCACACAAACTCGAGAGGCTTGTTCCGCCATCTTTCAGTGTAGTTCTCTGAGAGGTTCACACCTTTTTCTGCGAAGGTTTCTTGTTTCCCTATAACCTGCTTCCAGGACTCTGCTTACAATCTAAACCGAAATCACTCACCATCTCCACACATCCCCACTTGCTGCCTCAACCTCAGACCTTCTCACAGCCTCGACTCTGACCTGACTCATCAATACAACCTCAGGCCCACTGGCAACTTGACCTTGACCCCACCTGTTGCCTTGACCCGTTGCCCCATTCACTGCCTGAGACCTGGGTGGTGCGAGCATTGGCAGATCTGCTCTACTTGGTTTCTACAAGGGACAGGATAGATAATTGGCTGTTGCTTTCTTTTTAATACAGCATGCTTTCTTTATTATTACTGCAGCAGATAAACTAGCCTTCAAGTGAAAATCATGGTTGGATGATTCTGTGGAAGGGAGCTTCATGAGTTGCTGCAATGTGTCTTGTAGATGGTATCATTGTGTACCAGTGGTAAAGAGAATGAATCTTCAGCATGGGGGATAGAGTGGCCCAGCTGATGTCAAACCTGTTGAGTGTGTTAGAGCTGCACTGATCCAGGCAAGTGGGGAGTATTTCCACATACTCCTGACCTGTGTCTTGTAGATGACAGATAGGCTTTGGGGAAATGGGAGATGAATTCTATGGCAAGTAATTCAAAGCCTGTGATCTGCTCCTTGTATTAATAGTGAAAGCAGAAGATGCATAATTGAGTTTTGTATTAAATATTTGAAAATATGAAGATTACAATTTATAAAATATAATCCAGAAAAACATTTTGTTAGTTATAATGGCACGATGGTTACATTGTCACATTTATCTTCAATGCATTGCAGTAATGCTACATTAGCTCAATGGAAATCTATTGAGTTGCAGTAATTACTTTGCTTAAATATGGCATGTTTAGTTACTGAAGCTTAAACACTGATAAATATTTCCATTGCTCAATCCTTTGGCCATTAGCGTTCATCAATTATTTACCATTTAAGTACCCTGCATATACACTCCAGATTATTTATTGTGAATGTTAAATACATTATAAGTTAGGTATAAACCTTTTTAACCTTAGTGTTATGATTATATAAATAAAATTAAGATATTTTGGATCACTTGTTAAAGACTGAAAAGGGTACTCACAGTGAGTGTAGCATCCTTATTCCTTTGATTTATGGACAGCAGCCATTACCAGTGCTGCAAGAATCTTGAGTCTACAGCAGCTTTTGAGATTCCAAACCTAATGATAGTGCCAGACTTTACCTAGAGCTAAATTTATGACCTGAAATCAATGCAAAGTTGGGCTCCGGTGAGATGGATCATACCTTTACTGTGTCCTGTCACAGAGCAAATGCAAGAGAGATTGGTTATCTTTTATGTGCATTATGTATAATGGTCCGAGAGGAATCATCTGATGATATTATGGAAATGCTCCCCAGTGGGCATTTACACACTGAGAGGAGATAGTGAGGTATCACAGTGAATTAAGGGGGCTCCTTATGTCTCGATTTCATTACTGACCATCCAAATGTTCCCACTCACAGCTTTGACTTATGACCAAATGTTACCCGCACATTGAGGCCAGATTGCTGGTGACCCACCCTCCCACACCACTCCTTTATCATCTCCCTCTCTGTACCACCCCCCTCATTGTATGTTCACATTGTACTTCCCATCGCAATCATTGCCCCCCTCTGTATCTCAGCATGTTGCCACTAAGATTAGATTACTTACACTGTGGAAACAGGCCCTCCGGACCAACAAGTCCACACCGACCCTCCGAAGAGCAACCCACCCAGACCCATTCCCCTCCATTTACCCATTCACCTAATACTATGGGCAATTTAGCATGGCCAATTCACCTAACCTGCACATTTTTGGACTGTGGGAGGAAACCGGAGAACCCGGAGGAAATCCACGCAGACACAGGGAGAATGTGCAAACTCCACACAGACAGTTGCCTGAGGTGGGAATTGAACCTGGGTCTCTGGCACTGTGAGGCAGCAGTGCTAACCACTGTGCCACCGTGCTGCCCACATAAGCCCCAGCATTAATGTACTCTCCCTCCTTTGGCTTCTACCTCCCTTGATAACCCCACCCTTAACCTTCATTGAGCTGACCTTCCCCCACCAACCCCCCCACCCCCACTACCCCCCTCAACACCAGACCTGACCTTGGTCCAGTTTCCTGACTGACTTATGTGTGACCAGATCTTTTAATGATTTGTATGCAGCTCCACACTAATGTTCTTTGACTTCCTGGACCAGATAGACTGGACCTACAGGACTGACCATGATTTAATCACAGGTTGTAGTGTTATGCATACCCTCACCCTGACCACCCCATGTGGCCAATCATGGACACTAACCTTGATCTACTGTGCTGGGACCACCTGACTGAAACCTGTATCCCCCTTTGAGGTTGAAATGTAGTAAATTTGTTGATGCACGTGCACTTTGTTTGCTGTATACACTGCTGATGCATGATGCAGGTGTGAAACTTGACTGATCTCTGCTGACTGCTATGATAAGATGCCTATCTTTGTGACTGAACTAAAAGGCATTTACCCTCTGACTGAGGGGACAAATAAATTGCACACTCCCCACAGTGTGGAAACCTGCCATTTGGCTGATCAAATCCACACCGGCCTTCCGAAGAGCATCCCAGCTAGACACAGCCTCTAACCTATCCCCAGAACCCTGCAATTCCCATGACCAATCCACCTAACCTACACATCCCTGGACACTGTGGGCAATTTTGCACTGCCAATCCACCTAACCTACACATCTTTGGACTGTGGGAGGAGACCGGAACCACCAAAGGAAGCCCATGCAGACATGGGCAGAATGTGCAAACTCCACACAGACAGTCACCCAAAGCTGGAATTGAACCTGTGTTCCTAATGCTGTGAGGCAGCAGTGCTAACCACTGAGCCACTGTGCTGCCCCTAAAGATGCAGAAGGACAGATAAGGATGCCATAAGCAACCATGTAGATAGAACATGACTGAGCAAAATGAAAATAAAAGCCTGACCTTTACCCTGCTTGAATCCATGTGATTTGGTGGCACAGTGGCTCAGTGGTTAGCACTGCTGCCTCACAACGCCAGGGACCCAAGTTCGATTCCCATATTGGGCGATTGTCTGTGTGGAGTTTGCACATTCTCCCCGTGTCTGCGTGGGATTCCTCCAAGTACTCCGGTTTCCTCCTACAGTTCAAAGATGTGTAGGTTAGGTGAATTGGCCATGCTAAATTGCCCACAGTGTTAGATACATTAGTCAGGGGTAAATAACGGGTAGGGGAATGGGTCTGGATAGGTTACTCTTCGGAGGGTTAGTGTGGACTTGTTGGGCCAAATGGCCTGTTTGCATACTGTAGGGAATCTAATCCAATCAAACATGCCGGTCACTGCATATGTAGTTGCAACAGCGTCACAGTGACAGACTTCGAAGTATAACGTGGAGGTACAGGACTATGTTACAGTTGGATCAGAGATGTACTACATGAGTGTGCAGTGATGGTGGTATGTATCGAATGTTAACAGCCATGGACAGGGGAGTGTGGTGACAGCATACCCTGAGATGTTGCTGACACTTTGAATGTCCAGAAGAACAAGCAGCAACCTGGAGTCATCAGGTACCTGTTCTGACTTTCAAGTCAGGAATTGTCTCCATCTAATTTCTCTGTGGCTGGTAGGAGAATGGGAAGCTGCATACTGATGAGGTGAAATTAACTCATGATGACATGCTAAAGCATGACCGGTCACTGATGAGAACCTTCTCTCACTGTTTAACTATTGGTTGGAAAGTGGGACTTTTTGCTGTCAGCATTTAGAAGGTCTTTGCAGGCCTCGATATTCCCAACTTTCTTGATAATGTGCACATTTTTCAGTGCCTGGAAAGATTCTGCCCAGTTGGTTTAGAGCTTGGTATTCCTCAGATGTAGTATTAATATGCGATAAGCACAGTTCTAAAGGAGTGCATTGCTGGAAAAGAACAGCAGGTCAGGGAGCATCCAAAGAGCTGGAAAATTGTTGTTTCGGGCAAAAGCCCTTCATCCTGAAATATCGATTTTCCTGCTCCTCGGACGCTGCCTGACCTGCTGTGCTTTTCCAGCACCACACACTCAACTCTAATCTCCAGCATCTGCAGTCCTCACATTCGCCAGAGTTCTAAAGGAGACTATTTTGACCTTACCTTCCCCTTAACCCGTCTGAATTGGCCAGCAGTTGGGTCCAAAAACAAATGATTCATAATGGCTCTCCTGGTGAGGGCTAGTGTGATATTTTCAGTTGTGGTCCAAAGATCTGACTGGAGTTTCATCTGTATGTTTAAGTACTTCAAACAAAGTGTGAAAAGAACAGGTTAAAATAACATACTGTGCAAAGGTACTGAGGTTAGAGGGACTACATCGTTATCCCAATTGCTTTCTGGTACACATCCTGCAACATTGGGATTGCATGAGCTAATGTCCATGAAGGGTTCTGAACTCTTATTGCCTTGTGATTGGTATCTGTGAATGCCATCCTTCATCACTGGCAGTAGCTTTAATTTGACAGCTTTACATTCATTCCTGTAGTCAATTCATCATTTTTTCCATGACTTTTCACTTCAGTTTGATCAATGAATAATAATTGGAAAAATTCTACAGTAAGTGCTGAGGGAACTATCTGGAGAACAGATGATAAACAGGAAGTGACATTACACTCGATATTCTTTGGTTGTATTATTCTATTTTTATGTGCTCTCCCACTCTGAATGTGACAAGCTCTTCAAGCTACCCCATCTGACAATGCTGCAGCAATTACTAAATTCCTTCACAATTTTGCAAAGACGCGAAGGGATTAATTTCCAATAGAACTGAAGGTATAATTACATCACACGCAGTGCAGCAATTTAAGGAATTGACTCTTCTGTAGCTTTCTCAAAGTAATTAGGGACGGCCGACACATGCTGACCTTGCCATTGGAACTCACATGAACAAATCAAAAAGGTTCAGAAAATATAAAAGTTAAGAATTACGATTATGTCAAACATGATAGGACTGTAAATTTGTGGTGCTTTCAGCATAATCTTAGCAAAAGATTTGAATGAAAGTTATATGTGTGCTTGGACCCACGTACCTCATTTCTCAATTTTACCCTTGAGCTCCTACAACAACCACCTACACCTCACTGCCAATTTATTTGCGACGCTAATTTCAATAGTTTTGAGTGATTATTGTTAATAGAAATGTGATGTTTTTCAATGCCTCAGTCCTGGATAAATATTCCAAGTTAAACACATCTCCCTGGCAATCATATTGGAACAATGGTGCTGGAAGAGCACAGCAGTTCAGGCAGCATCCGAGGAGCTTCAGCAAAATCGATGTTTCGGGCAAAAGCCTTTCATCAGGAATAAAGGCAGAGAGCCTGAAGAGTGGAGAGATAAGCTAGAGGAGGGTGGGGATGGGGAGAGAGTAGCATAGAGTACAATAGGTCAGTGGGGGAGGAGATGAAGGTGATAGGTCAGGGAGGAGAGGGTGGAGTGGATAGGTGGAAAAGAAGTTGGGCAGGTAAGAGCTTCAGGGCAGAGGAAATGACTTGGGAGTTGCAGTGGGAGAGGGACTCCCTGAGATTCTTGTAGAGAGAGGAGGAAAACTTCTTCAAGGCAGGCATCCTTGCAAGAATCCCAGTGGGGAGAACAGAACAGGGAATTAATTCACCTCCAGTATCTCTGCCTGGCTTAACTTGGGTTGGTGAGATTCTGAACTCATGGACAAAAGCTTGTATCACAGTGGTGTTCCACAGGGGTTGGTGCTGGGTCCATTTTTCTTTGTCATTTATATAAATGATTTAAATGAGAATGTAGAAAGCATGGTTAGTAAGTTTGTGATGACATCAAAATTGGTGGCATTGTTGACAGTGAAGCAGAATATCTAAGATTACGAAGAGATCTTGATCAATTGGAACAACGGGCTGAGGAGTGACAAGTGAAGTTTACTTGGTATAAATGCTTGGTATTGCATTTTGGTAAAACAAACAAAGGCAAGACTTATTCAGTTAAAAGTAGGGCCTCAGGCAGTGCTGTAGAACAGAGCCCTAGAAGTTTGCATCACATGTAGTCAGGATGGTTAAGAAGGCATTTAGCATGCTTGCTTTCATTGCTCAGACCTTTGAGTATAGCAATTGGAATGTCACGTTGAGATTGTACAGGACATTGGTGACCTTACAGAGATTTATAAAATCATGACGGGTATAGCAAGGTGAATAGCAAAAGTCCTTTCCCTAAGTGGGGCAGTTCAAGACAAAAGCGCATATTTTTAAGGTGACAGGAGAAAGATTTTAATAAGACATAACGGGCAATGTTTTTACACAGATAGTGGTTTGTATGTGGAATGGACTGGATGTGGCTTACAGTTGCAATATTTCGGAGACATTTAGATAACTCCATAAACGGGAGGGGTTAGGTCCGATATGGGCGAAACACAGGCAGATGGGACTAGTTTTGTTTGGGAACAAGGTCAGCATGGACTGGTTGGACCGAAGGGTCTGTTTACATGCTGTATGACTGTAAGACTATTGGCTGGTGAAAAATATCAGTGGCAAGCACTCCCTTCATACTCATATATTTAAATACTTTTGCTGGCTTCTGGCATTATCAGCTGGATAACTATGCAGAATGGCTGTTTAGATGCTGGATGCTAACTTCAGATAATCAGGAAAAAGGATAGACAGAAAAATAATTTTGCAATATACTCTCAGTAACATTCACAACAAATAACTAGAACTATTTGAATGATTTATAATATTACTCACTAATACTGAGTAAGATATAACTTGGACAGTATCCCAGATTAAATGTCCTGGGGGCAGATTTTCCATTCTTTCACTTGAGTGTACGTGATCTCCTGGGTAAAGCACGCATGGAAAATGAAGTAAGGAGCAGGACTTCTATCAGATTTTCCATCTGTTTGTTTAAATGAAAGAAAGGAAGAAACAGCAATAACAAACTCTGGCTGTAAAGCTCTTTACAAAAATCCTATAAAGGATATTGCTGTTGAGTTCTGTACTAATGCAGCCTTTGTCAAGGTGTACTATATTCCCTACCTGAATTTTCTGTCGGATGATTTTTCATGCTCAAGTGCAACAGAGCAAATTCCTTTGATTGCTTTATAGCTTCAATAAATGAAGAGCACTTTTACATTCTGAATCATATAAAAGACCCAGCTGCCAAAGTTAAGCGATTCATAATCCATCGGTGCCTGTTGTATGGAAGCTGCATGGTACTTGTTAAATATTATCCAGACACAATGAAACCCTTGAATCACAATTTATAGTCAACAATTGGGCTGTTTCGTGAACAAATGTAGTCTCTAACTGAGCTGAAATAATTGCTGAGAATATAAATTTTTCCAAATATTGCCAAAACACTTCTCTTAACAAATTCAGAAAGCTTCTTTCGATCTGTAGTCATGAGGGGAGAGAAGCAGCTGCCATACTTCCCATGACAGCACTCTAAGGGAATTTGGGAGAGATGGATGCCCTTTTAAAGGAACTTATGAAAAGCTTTTAGATGCTTGATAGAAATCTAAAATGACAATGTACTTGATTTTATTTCTGAAGTACTACAAATTGTATCTGTGTAGCATTTAAAAAAAAACATGTTTTTTAATTTAGTTGTGGTGCATAGAAGGAATGTAGCCATGCATTGGCAGCAATTATTGAAATAAAGGCTATATTATGGGAACTTAAATTTTGAAGCAAATTACATATTTGCAATTGGATTGAAACACAAACAAATACAGTCAGTTGGTAAGTCTCCTTTCACACACCAGGAAAGAGCTAGCTTCCCTCTTTACTTGCAGAGATCCAGGATTCACTGCTTATGATTTTAAAAATTCGCTTGATTCTCGAGCAGTCACGGTAGATTCGAACAGATCAAAAGTAATTATGCCGTTCAAGAATGGTTCAGGAGAGAAAATAGTGAATTGCTTTCTTAGTTAGGCTTACCAAAACAGTCTTGACTTCATCAAAATTGTGGAAGATGTAAATTATCCACGTCCACAATGGTGCCAGTAACATCAGCCGGGGGTCAGATGCATTCTCATATCCCATGGCGATAGCCCTCTCATGTCCCATATGGTGAAAATTTGTGCATTGGAGTCCTAGATTTGGGTCTCATTTGTAATTTTTAAAGACTTCCCAAGGTGCTTCAGCTGGAAATTGTTTGAAAAATTCATTTTGTGGGATGCGGGCATCATTGGCTGGCCAGCATTTATTGGCAGTCCCTTGTTGCCCTTGAGAAAGTAGCGATGAGCTGACATCTTGAATATCTGCAGTCCACCTGCGGTGGGATTTTTAAAAATTAGATTCCCTACAGTGTGGAAACAGGCCCTTTGGCCCAACAAGTCCACACCGACCCTCCGAAGAATATCCCACTCAGACCCATTCTCCCTACTAATGCACCTATCACTATGGGCAATTTAGAATGGCCAATTCAACTGACGTGCACATCTTTGGACTGTGGGAGGAAACTGGAGCACCCGGAGGAAATGGGGAGAATGTGCACACTCCACACAGAGAGTCACCTGAGGCTGGAATCGAGCCTGGGTCCCTGGAGCTGCAAGGCAGAAGTGCTAACCACTGTGCTGCCTGTTGACCCACAATGCCATTAGGGAGGAAATTCCAGAATCATGATCCAGCAAGTGGCAATATATTTCCAAGTCAGGATGGTGAGTGGCTTGGAAGGAAACTTGAAAGTGGTGGTGTTCCCATGTATCTGCTACCCTTGTCCTTCCAGATAGAAGTGGCCTTGGGTTTGGAAGGTGCTGTCTGAGGATCTTTGGTGGATTTATGTAGTGCATTTTGGTAGGTAGTACACACTGCTGCTACTGAGCATCGGTGGTGGAGAGGATGAATGCTTGTGGATGTAGTGCCATCAAACGGGATGCTTTGTCCTGGATGGTGTCAAGCTTCTTGAATATTGTCAGGACTGCACTCATTCAAGCATCACACTCCTGATTTGTGCCTTGTAGTTGGTGGACAGGCTTAGGGGTGTCAGGCAGTGAAATACTTGCCTTAGTATTCCTGACCTCTGACCTGCTCTTGTAGCCACTGCATTTATGTGATGAATCCAGTTGAGTTCGGATCAATGATAACTCCAAGTATATTGATAGTGGGGAATTCAGTGATGATAGCACCATTGAATGTCAAGGGGCATTGGTTAGCTTGTTTCTTATTGGTGATGGTCATAGCCTGGCATTTGTGTTGTGCAAATGTTACTTGCCACTTGTCAGCCCAAGCCTGGATATTGTCCAGATCTTGTTACATTTGGACATGGACCGCTTCATTGTCTGAGGAAACACGAGTAGTGCTGAACATTGTGCAATCATCGGTGAACATCCCCACTTTTGACCTTGTGATGGAAGGAAGGTCATTGATGAAGCAGCTGAAGGTCATTGGGCCTGAGACACTACCCTGAGGAACTCCTGCAGAGATGTCCTGGAGCTGAGATGACTGACCTCTACCAATGCTGAAAATGTGTTGCTGGAGAAGTGCAGCAGGTCAGGCAGCATCCAGGGAACAGGAGAATCGATGTTTCGGGCATAAGCCCTTCTTCGGGCTTATGCCCAAAACGTCGATTCTCCTGTTCCCTGGATGCTGCCTGACCTGCTGCGCTTCTCCAGCAACACATTTTCAGCTCTGATCTCCAGCATCTGCAGACCTCACTTTCTCCTCAAAGACCTGACCTCTACCAATCATGACTATCTTCCTATGCATTAGGAATGTCTCTAACTATTGTCGAGTTTGTCTTCTGATACCTATTGATTTCAGTTTTGCTCAGGTTCCTTGATATCACACTCCATCGAATGCCGTCTTTAAGTTAGTGGCTGTCACTCTGGCCTCACGTCTGGAATTCAGCTCTTTTGTCCATGATTGAACCAAGGCTGTAATGAAGTCAGGGGCTGCATGCCCCTGGTCAAACCCAAACTAGATGTCACTGAGCACTGAAATCCTGGGATAATGTCAAAATATCATTGATATCTCAAAATTCTCCCTTATTGTGAAACTGTTGTTCCTGATAGCCAAGTTGAGTTTGGCTTGTTCTATTGTTGTCCCTAAAACATAATGAGCCAAAATTCATGGTTCATCATCTGTTGTGCTTATCTGCCTTTGCACTCTTTATGGTCTTCTTTACTGGATATTTCTGGAGCTGATGACCAAAAAGACACATTGCCTTTACAGAGCATCTGGGAATCTATGTCAACAAGGCAAGAAATTTAGCACAGCAGATTTAAAAGTTATTGTGAAGCTGCAGGAAGTCTGAAGCAGGAAGTTGCATTTTGAACATTTATTGGAATATTAAATCAGTTCCAGAAAGCAAAATGAATAAACACAAAGAATGGTTGGATTAAAAGAGAGGGATAAAAACAGACTGAGAGAATAGGATTTTTAACTCTTCAAGAATAACTATTTTTATTTAAAATAATGGACTCCATGTTTGCTGAAAAGACTTGTTTTATCAAAAGAGGTTACTTGGAAAAAAATTTGAATTATCATTATGTTAGAAGAGGAGTTGCATTGGAATAGACAAGATTTGCTTCAGCTATTTCATACTGTTCCAAAATCTTAACTGTGATTTTCTTAAGGAGGTATCTGCTTGCTGAGTGGGGACATTTTAGATAGCAGGTTCTGAACTTACTCATTTAATTGCAACATGTAGTTTTTGCAAACTGCTGTCTGATATCCTTGTTATTAACATTGAACACTATTAAGTTCATCATTATTTTTGGTGTAAAGTCTGAACCAATGTTCAAGAAAGGTGTCACTAATTTATTTTCACAAATTCAATTGATTTATTACTTTAGTACAGGGACTTTTTAAAAAAGGGCTGATTTATTTGTTGATGATGCATGTTCTTGAATGCGACTGTTGCCTAGTGTAAGATAGTAAGAAGTATCAGAGAAGTCTGCTTTTCTCGAGCTTGCTTTGCACATGTCCCTAAAGGACATACTGGCTAATTTTAAAATACAGCTGTAGAGTTAAGAATAAGGTGTATAATGTTTAGCAGAAACGTCAGTACAGAAAATGATGTGGACCAGCCCTTCAGCATTCCAATCTCAAGATTTGTATGGGCTTCTCCATCATACTTTTTTCAGCATTTCTAAAGCTTGGCCGATATCAGAAGTGACAAGAGAAAAGAACGGAATAAAACAAATAGTCACTGGGAATTTGATCATAAGCACCATGTGACAGTCAATTTAAAGCAAACTATTTTGATAAGTGTCAGAAATAGAAACAGCGGTGCATGTTTATGGAGTCCACCACAGAGGATACATTTGGGGAGTGGTAGGGTGTAAGGGAAATTGGTGGAAGTACCCACAACAGATTTGCATCAGGAAGACTGCCCAACTCAGGGCTCAATGTGAGTACCACATCTGATGGTGGGAGTCCATTTGGCTCATTAGTGAGCTATTTCAGAGAGATTATTTCGAAAGCCCACTGGAAGTCAATAGAGATACAGGGATTTAATAACACTTAACCAGCTCGGCTATGTCTCCTGGAGGCTACTCCCGAAGCTCTGTTGGGTTTATCTGCAACCTCATTGCAAGCATGTTGTCAGGTAGGATGTTGGATGTTAGATATTGGAGAATGGGTGTCTGTATTTTTGGATGTATCTGTTATTGGATTTTTAATTCCTGTTTTAAGAAAACAGCCACCTTGGAGATCTCTACAAATTATTTTCTGGTGAAAATTGCAAGCACTTCTGGAAGCAAATTCACAATCTGTTGTTTTGAATGCATTTTAGATCAATGTTGTAGATAACTCACTGAATAGCCAAATAACGCAATTCAATAGTAGGGAATACCTGCTCTACCATTATGTTCATTAGAGTGCCAAACAGGGTGCTGCACACACATTAGTGTTTCTTCTGTAAAGGATAAGCAGGTTTGTCAAACATCTAGTCCATTCAATTGGCAGTGGAAACTTGTGTGGGGTGACCTGAGGTGTCAATCCAAGCAAGGTCAAAACAAGTGTCAATCACTTTATTAATGCCATCAATTGAAATTGTCATATGAGCTGTAGTACTATCTGCTGTACTACTGGTCCCCTAACAGGACATTGGAAAGTTTTCTGAACAGAAAACCTGTTGATGGGTCATTTTCCTTTTTATTAACAATGCAACTTACACAGTGATGTCAGCACTTTTTGTCAAATAATGGAGATTTACAACAGAGTAATAACTCCATCATGCAACAAATTGATTCCTTTTAGATGTGCAATCTTAGTAGCTTTCTGGCCAATATTTAATTATATATTTTCCACAGATCAATGCTTTTCACATTTTGAAGATCAATAATTCATTTCATGTGAAATCTTTTGAGAGTGTCCAAAAGTGACAATTGTTTTTCTGGAATTAGTTGATTCTGGTTGATGCAGATCACCAAAGAAAATATCTGAACAAAAAAAAACTTCATCATGCTGAAAAAACTTACACTTGTGAAACATGAAATTCCTGTCCTTTCATGTCATGGCTTAAGTCTTGTGAAAGAGGCGCAGGAAGTTAAGATTATTGTTTCTCTTGAGGCACGAGGTGGGAGAAGGGCAGATTGTAAACAGAGGGAAGTGGAATCCAAGCATGCAATCATTTAAATAGGAAGTAGTGGCTTACTGGTGATCGGATTTAAGGCACTTTGCAATGTGAATTTAAGCAAGATTGATCACTGGCAGTTTAAAAAATTATTTCATCACATCAATCAATCTTGACAAAATGTTAGAAAATTTATCTTGAGTCATACTCCAACAAAAATGTGAAAATCTCAACTGATGAAGGGGTGTTTTTTTATGAATTAATGGAAAGGGAGTTATCTTAATGGATGGACAATTATATGGAGCCTGCCAGCTTCTATGAGCTGAGTTCTTGATGGGTATAATTTTCTGACTAACTGCTCCTGATAGAGAGCCCTCTCTTCTGAGAATTGGTATTAATGTTAATGGTGCGTTAAGTGTACAATTCTTCTGTCTGTTGACTTTAAATGGTTAGAAAATCATTGAAAAGCTAGTCATGCATCCCCCGTCCTCACCAAATTTCTGATCTGTACTCACAATGGATGTGACTTCCGGCTGGAAAATTTCAGGAAGTACTTGTTTATAAAGTTCACTCTTAAATAGCTGCAAGGCATATAAACCCAATGGGATACTCTTTAAAATTCTCAGGCATTTGTTCTTTAGAAACTTTGTGCCATCAGGAGTAATTGCTGAGGCAAGAATAATAGCCTACATTGATACAATATTCCTAAAAGGGGAGATATCAATTTGAAATTATGGACCAGTTACCTTAACATTGATTTTCAATTAAAAATCATAGAACCATAGATACTAAGCATAGCTTTCAAGGTAATAAACTATGCCTCATAAAACCTCTTGCATTTTCTGGAAAGTAACTGAAATAATAGGTGCCGAGCACATGGATCTACAGTCTAGTTTCTTGAGATTTTAACATGTTTTTTTCAGTGATGGATTGCAAAGATAGTCCGAACAGCAGGGCTGGTTTTCTCTTTGTGTAAACATTGAGTGATCCTGATCATCTTGGTGAGAAGCCTCACTTTCATTGGCAGTTCATACGTAGTTGGCAATTGGGATAGAAGGGATCCTTCCATGTAGTCACTGCTCCTTGAAGTCAGAGAATTCCTACCCAGTTTCCTTTTGGATAAAAAACACTCAAGAACTGCAGATGCTGGAAATCAGAAACAATCAGAAATTACTGGAAAAACTCAGCAGGTCTGGGAGCATCTGTGGTGAGAAAACTGAGTTAACAGTTTGGGTCCAGTGACCCTTCTTCAGTAACCTGTTCTGCTTTCTCTCCACGGATGCTGACAGACATGCTAAGTCTTCCCAACAATTTCTATTTTAGTTTCTGTTTGGCAAAATCATGGTGAAAGCAAGAGTACACATTCTGGTTACATAATATAGCTGTGGCGTTTGGCAATGTGCTAGCTTTGATGTTTTTTACTACTTGCTTCCACTACTGGATAGCCTTGTTCATTTCTCCCACCCCTCCACCCCCACCAAACCCAATTCCATGGCACCACAACACATGGGGCAGAGTGTGAACGCTGAGAATTTTGGAGTTTGTGTTAATTGTCTTTGGACAGAATATGCCTGAAGATAATACCTGAAAATGAAACTAAGCTCAGAGAAGGACCACGTAAAGGGGAAGATGGATTGGAAATTTGAAGCAAATTTCGTAATATTCTCCATATAAAATTACTTCAGGAAGTTGCAGCTGTATAGTCAATAATTGGAAGAAATGATTTAGGAAGGGGATCTGCACTGAAATGGAACAAATAATCTTTACCATAAAAATAATGGGCATAGCTAGTACCCAAGCACCTCTTTTTTTTAAGATAATGTGAGAAATTTGTTTCTCTTATGCAAACCGTGCACTTTTAATGATTTAAAGGAGCTCATTTCTGCACATGCTTATTAGATAACGTTTTAGCAGGGCTTTAGTTGGATGCATGTAGATTTTCTTTGTAATAGCTTCAATGCTGACAGAAGGAATAGTTGCTTAAGAAGGTAAGTCAGGCTGATAACCTAATCAATAACTGTTCGCACGCTAGTCAAATGCAGGTTGTACATTGGTTAGCTATGCCTTATTCTTTAATGAATTTTTGAATATTAATACAGTAAGCTAAAAATACACACTTATTTGACATCTGAGAAAAAAGATTGCTTAGTATTTGCTGCGTGGGGCACAGCACTAGATTTGATAATGTCACAAACAGGTGAGTAAAAGTAAAATGCTACAGATGTGAGAAATTTAATATCAAAATAGGTAGCGATGGAAGCACTCAGGAAATCTGGTCCCCAGGTGAAGAGAGCAACAGATTTAACATTTGGGCTGAATATAACTTCTTCAACACATTAATGAAGATAAAACTGTGCATGAAGGAAAAATACTCCTGCTGAATGTAACTTGCATACAGGTTGTGAGGTAACTAGTTTGGCGCGAAGGATTTAGCTCTAATTTTATGGAGAAAATAAATTCCAATATATATTCCTAAACATTATTGAATGTAGTGCACGGGATGACAGATGGTTGGCAATGCATTAGCAAGGAGGTAATGTAGTCGAGCTTTATTGATAACATCATAAACTGTGAGAATGAAGCAGAACCCTGAGATTGAAATGCTCCTTGAACCTCATAGCTAGCTGTTTAATAATATAGTTTACTCTAAATTGGAAACTTTTTACTGTAAAATAGATTTTGCTATGTGCATGCATTTAAGTATTTTGAAGTTTAAAGAAAACAGTTTTTAATGACTTTATCTCAGATTTATTCAGCAAAATTCAGAAAAAGTGCTAATATTGCCAAGTTGTAGAAAATGTACCTTTTGCGAGTATTTCTTAATGTGTGATGTTTTAGAAAGCCTAATTTTCAAAATTGTTCCAGGGAAAGCTTTCTGAGGATTGCTAAGGTAGAAGTGAAGGGGAATCTTGGACCAGTTGACATGGGACCAAGCTGCAGCATTCAGAGTTCTTTTGAAAAAAAAAGGAGCAGTAAGCAACATGCTCATCATAATTAAAGTGATGTCTCCAATTTAGTTATTGGGCTCTAATCAAATTGATAGGATTTTTTTTATCCATTCATTGATGTGGGCACATGACGAGGCCAACATCTAATGCTCATATCTAATTGCCTTCTTAAACACTTATGGTCCAACTGGTGTTGGTACACACACTGTTAGGGAGGGAGTTCTAGGATTTTGACCCAGCAGCAGTGAAGAAATGTCAATATAGTTCCAAGTCAGGGTGATGTGTGGCTTGAAGGGAATTTACAGTTGATGATGCGCCCATATGTCTGCTACCCTTGTCCTAGGTAGTAGAGATTGTCAGCTTGGAAGTTGCTGTGCAAGGAACCGTGGTAAGTTGTACAGTATATCTTGTAAATGGTGCATCCCATTGCCACTGCGAGTCAGTGGAGGAAGGGATGAGTGTTCAAGGTGTTAGATGGGGCCTATCAAATAAGGTGCATATTTCTTGAGTGGTGTTGGAGCTGCACTTATTCAACTGGTAAGTCTTTTTCATATTTTGACCTGTGCACTGTAGACGGTGAACAGGCTTTGGGAAACATGAAGTGAGTTAATTTGCTGCAGATTTCTGAGCTTCTGACCAACTCTTGGAGCAATGATAATCATCTGGCTGATCTGGTTCAGTTTCTGGTCAATGGTAACCCCAAGCTGTAGATATTGGGGAATTTATCGATGGCAGTGGCATTCAATGTCAAATAGTGATGTTTAGATTTTTGCTTGTTGGAGATGGTAATATTCCTGGTACTTGTGTGGTGCAAATAGTACTTCATATTTTTTTCAGCCCAAGCCTGAATGTTGTAAAGTCATCAAAGAATTGAAGATAGGCGCATGAGTAGGCCATTCAACCCTTTGTGCCTGCTCCACTATTAAACAGGATCATTTAATTCATGATCATTTAATTCAATATCCCAGTTCCACTTTCTCCCCGTACTATTTGATCCCTTGAACCATTGGAACTATATCTAACTCTTCTTTGACAACATTCAGTGTTTCGACCTCAACTACTTTCTGTGATCAAGAATTTCACAAGTTTTCCACTGCCTGGATGAATAAATTTCTTCTCAACGCAGATCTAAATGGCCCACCCCAAATTCTTTGACTGTGACCCCTGGTGCTGAATTCCCTGGTCATTGGAATATACTATATTTATCCTAAATAGTCCTATTAGTACTTGATATGTTTCTATGAGATCCCCTCATTCTTCTAAAGTTTGGTAAGTATAGTCCCAACCGAGCCAGTCTCTCTTCATATATCAGTCTTGCTGACCCAGAAATCAGTTTGGCCAACCTTTGTTACACTCCCTCCATAGCCAGGACATCCTTCTTCAGATAAAGTGATCAAAACAACACATAAATACTCCAGCCTCTCACCAAGGCTCTGTACAATTGCAGTAAGACATCCCCACTCCTGTACGGGAATTATCTCACATTGAAGGCCGACAAACCACTTGCCTTCTTCACCACCCACTGCACCCGCATGTTTACTTTCAGCAATTGGTGTCAAGGACAGCCAGATCTCATTGCTCCTCCCCTTTACCAATCTATCACCCTTCAGATAATAAGCTGTGTTTGCTACCAAAGTGTATCGCCTCACCTTTATCCACATTATGCTTAATCTGCCTTGCATTTACCCACTCACTCAACTTGTCCAAATCACACTGAAGCATCTCTGCAAGATGGCAGCCAGTAGCTGGTAGAGTGCTACAGGGGTTGGTTCTGGGGCTATAATTATTTACAATATGTATCAATGACTTGGATGAGGAGAGTGAAAGTACTCTTGCAAGTTTTGCAGATGACAAATATAGGTCGTAAAGCAAGTAGTGGGATAGCGATAGGTTACGTGAGTGGGCAAAACTGGGCATATTGAATATAATGCGGGAAAATGTAAGGTTGTGCACTTGGGCAGGAATAATAGAGTGACTGAATATTATTTAAACATTTCAGATTGCTTCAGTGTAGAGGGATTTGTTGTTCTTGTGCAGAAATCACAAAAACCTAGCAAAT
Organism: Chiloscyllium plagiosum; assembly: GCF_037043375.1. Classification (NCBI taxonomy): domain Eukaryota; kingdom Metazoa; phylum Chordata; class Chondrichthyes; order Orectolobiformes; family Hemiscylliidae; genus Chiloscyllium; species Chiloscyllium plagiosum. Next base: position 33,570,478 of record NW_028270141.1, read on the forward strand.
AGGTAATAAGGAAGCAAATGGTCCTGACTTCAAAGGGAATGGAATATAAAAATAAGGTGTTGTATTGTACCTCCTGAAACAAATCAGACAAGTCCAACCAAAATGTTAGGAGTGAATTTGACTAGGTATTCCACAATACCAAAGTGGTCAAAACACTATGAATACAAGCCAGTACCAATGCAAAATAGTCGCAACTTTATTAGGAAACAAGTTGCTATAGCTTTTACACTAAAACAATACTATCTCTAATCCTATTTGACCCCTTAAGCTTACAATACTTCCCGAGTCTCTTCTAGATTTGCGCTGCCATTCTCTGTCTGTCTTTGTGGAACTGCAAAGCTGGTTTCCCTCTTTTTCTCTGTCTCTCTCTCTGTCTCTCTCTCTCTCTCTCTGGATGGTCAGTGGGTCTCTGCCTTGGGCCTCATCAGAAGGTCCAAGAGGACTGAGAAGGTTAACTGCAGATGAATCCTGCTTTTATACTTTTTTTGGATGGTTTTCTGGAACTTTCTACAGTTCTGGCCAATCAGGAAGCCTTGCTTAATAGTTTGACACGTTGTCAATCATTTGGATGGCTATTGTTTGTTTCTTTGTGTGGCAGGACCTGGTGCCTTTCTGTCTGGACCCTCCTTTGTTTGATGGATATGTTGTTGGGATATGAATATCCAGAATAACTGTTGCCTTTTACATTATGCTAATGTCATTAGGACCTGGCTGCTGTGTTTGCACACTGTCTGGTGTGTGGGTTTTGTGATTTTGGAGTTTTACTTGACCAATGTACCCAACATCCCTTGCTGTTTCATAATGTTAGCAATCTATCTGTGTTTTAGCAGACAGGAGGCTACTATAAAGGAGTCTTGTGAAAACTGTACAAGGCATGAGTCACACTATGGCTGGAAAAGCGTGAACAGTTTTTGGTCCCTTATTTAGGAAAAGATATGCTGACATTGGAGGTAATCCAGAGAAGGTTCACTGGGCTGACACCAACTATGGACGGTCTGTCTAATGCAAAAGGATTAAGTAAATTGGACCTATATTTGTTAAAGTTTAGCAGAATGAGAGGTGACTTTATTGAAACATACAAAATCTTGAGGGTATTAGACTTGGTAGATACAGAGACATTGTTTTCCCCTTGTGGAAAAGTCTAGGATGAGAGGGCATAAATTCAGAATAAGGGATCGTGCATTTAAGACAGAGATGAGGCAGAATTTCATCTCGCTGGGGAAGTGAATTGATGGATTTCGTTATCTCTAAGACAGGGTCATTAAGTATATAGAAGGGCAAGTTAGACACATTTTTAAACAGTTGAAAAATTATGGATTACTGGGTGAAGGCAGAAAAGTGGAGTTGAGGATTATCCAATCAGTCAAGCTCTTATTCAGTGGTGAAGCAGACTGGTGGCGGGGGGGGGGGGGGGGGGGGGGCTGCATGGCCTACTTCTAGGGCTTATCGTTCTGGTTATTTAGTGAGGTAATATTTCTCCGAGTTACTTCCTATGTCATTTTAATTCCGTCCCTATACCCGAGGCTTGGTTGGCAGTGCTTGATGCAGAAAATTCAGAGTGTGTGAGGAGGGTAATTTCCAAATTCCTTAGCAGATTCATTTAGAGTCATAGAGATGTACAGCATGGAAACAGACCCTTCGGTCCAACCCGTCCATGCCGATCAGATTTCCCAACCCAATCTAGTCCCACCTGCCAGCACCCGGCCCATATTCCTCCAAACCCTTCCTATTCATATACCCATCCAAATGCCTCTTAAATGCTGCAATTGTACCAGCCTCCACCACTTCCTCTGGCAGCTCATTCCATACACGTATCACCCTCTGTGTGAAAAAGTTGACCCGTAGGTCTCTTTTATATCTTCCCCCTCTCACTCTAAACCTATGCCCTCTAGTTCAGGACTCCCCGGCCCCAGGGAAAAGACTTTGCCTATTTACCCTATCCATTGCCCTCATAATTTTGTAAACCTCTATAAGGTCACCTCTCAGCCTCCGATGCTCTAGAGAAAACAGCCCCAGCCTGTTCAGCCTCTCCCTATAGCTCAAATCCTCCAACCCTGGCAACATCCTTGTAAATCTTTTCTGAACCCTTTCAAGTTTCACAACATCTTTCCGATAGGAGGGAGAACAGAATTGCACGCAATATTCCAACAGTGGCCTAACCAATGTCTTGTACAGCTGCAACATGACCTCCCAACTCCGATACTCAATACTCTGATCAATAAAGGAAAGCTTACCAAACGCCTTCTGCACTATCCTATCTACCTGCGACTCCACTTTCAAGGAGCTATGAACTTGCACTCCAAGGTCTCTTTGTTCAGCAACACTCCCTAGGATCTTACTGTTAAGTGTATAAAGTCGTGCTAAGATTTGCTTTCCCAAAATGCAGCACCTCGCATTTATCTGAGTTAAACTCCATCTGCCACTTCTCAGCCAATTGGCCCATATGGTCAAGATCCTGTTGTAATCTGAGGTAACCCTCTTCGCTGTCCACTACACCTCCAATTTTGGTCTCATCTGCAAACTTACGAACTGTACCTCTTATGCTCGCATCCAAATCATTTATGTAAATAAGAAAAAGTAGAGGACCCAGCACCGATCCTTGTGGCACTCCACTGGTCACAGGCCTCCAGTCTGAAAAACAACCGTTCACCACCACCCTCTCTCTTCTACCTTTGAGCCAGTTCCGTATCCAAATGGCTAGTTCTCCCTGTATTCCATGAGATGTAACCTTGCTAACCAGTCTCCCATGGGGAACCTTGTCTTTTACAGCATGCCATGTCCAGGTTAACTGTTGTGGGTTAGTTTGACAGGATCAAGTTTGAATCAGTCAGTTGTCACCAAATTAGGATTCGTTTGGACAGGGAATTTGAATTCAACTTCAAATAAACCAGCAATTTTAATTAGGTAACAAACTTCCTGCATATTTTTAATTAGTGTCTTCTGTGCAATTCCAATTGGAATTAATGGATGACTCAAGTTAAGCAATTTTAAATTATGTGAAACAAACCAGTATTGTATTTTTAAAAACTGGGACCTGAAGGGCTATAGGACTTGTAACTATGCAGCACTTGAAAATAGATTACATTTATGATTTGGACCTGAAACTATATTGAGTTTGTGACATGCAACATACAATATTGGAAATTTGTTTGACAGTGAAAAATGTCCCATCTTGTATGTATTAAACATTCTTAGAAACAAGTGTCAGGATAGAAAATTAGTTGTTAGCGAAAGGGATAATGATTTGTGTGGAACCCATTCATTTAAATCGGTAATTAGCATTCTAAATGGTTTCATGTTGATTTGTTCTTTACAGAAGTTTATAAAATATTAGATTTTTTTGTGACAATGTAACTTCTTTTGTCTTGTGTCATAAACCCATTGGCCATTTTAATGCTATTTATTTAACAATTCTTCTCCCTTCTCTAATTCCTTGTTTTAAATGAATTGCCTTCTTGCTAAAGTTTTCTTCTGTGCTCTGGTTCCACTTTGTGACCAGTCTCAGGTAGTCATTCCAGATAAGTCTTGCCAAAGACTCTGCAGCCTATTTAACAATAAAGGTATTACAAACAAATCCCATCTTCTCCTCACCTGATGTATAAGCTCATAGCCATATACCAGTGGGCACTGAACAGTAATTACGAACTGCAACTCTTGCTAAACATTCACCAGGCTCTAACCTGGCGCATTGACTACTGAGGTGTGATCCAACTGGACAGACTAAGCATAAGCTACAGTGTGACCTTTGGCCATTTACACATACTCATCAAACTTCATTCATGAAGGCTCTGTGTCCAAATTTCTACACGGAAAGTATCATTTTTTTTTCCTGACTGCCATTTGAAAATTCTGTTGCTGATGGTAAATACTTTAAGAGATTTAAATCAAATCCAGTTGAATTAATAACTTGCCAAGGAGATGTATGCTTTTCAAATCTGTAGTGTTTTGTGACAAACGATTTTATGTATGCAAGTATAAAAAAAATTGCATGCGAATGTACGATGTTCTCTGCATTCACCGACACCATAAACACATTCACTTTTCACTTCTTTCCTCATAGTTTTAGATCCACGTCAAGTACCAGTGAAGCATGCAAACAAAGATGTAAACCAGACTATTAACATTTACTTTTTGTAGAGTAGGAAGGATATGTTAATCTCGCATGGAATAAATTATACAAAATACAGACTATTATCTAATAAAAACAAATTCAGGGTCTGCCATTTTGTATGAAAAGCAAATGCGTTGTATTTCCACACCTGTTGTAAAATCTTGCATGCTCTTTTTAAAGTAAATTTTTGGTACGCCATTCTTAAGAAAGAATTCAGCAAAGGAAAATCCAAGCCGCTGTTATCAAACAAAGACTCCCGCAGTGCAGAGGTGAGGCCGGACTTTAACTTGTAAGTGCTGTAGAATACAAAATGTACTACAGGAATGATAAATACTGTATATTAACTTTATGAATGGTAATTCTGTCTGTGTGACAGTCATCTCTGCTTGGACTACAATAGTTGGCCGTCAAATGAGCTGGAAGAGTCAACCTTGTATTAATGTAAGATTGTAAAAGTCTATAGATTGCTAAAATAGGATCCAGTATATGAGGAAATAACATGTTGAAGTATACAATGGCTCAACAATTTCTTTTATTCCTGCTAATGTTATTAACTGCTCCTATCTATCTTTTTTATTCTCCCAGTGGTTTTTGGACAGTTTGCACATTTCCAGACGGCACTCAATGATGTCGTGGAACTGTTTGATGGACATAGCCAGCAAGCCAGGCTTCTTGGTTCACTTTCAGGATCACACTCCGGTAACTTTATAACTTCTCAAATGAATTCACCGTTATGTCGTAAGCAGATGCAAGCTGGCACAATGGTTTCTCATTGCAGGTGCAAGTAGGCACCATGATTATTGATTTGCACTTGCAAGCTGCACAGTGATTATTGATTTGTAGGTGCAGGCTGGCACAGTGATTATTGATTTGTAGTTGCTGGCTGCACAGTGATTATTGATTTGAAGGTGCAGGCTGCACAGAGATTATTGATTTGTAGGTGCACGCTGCACAGAGATTATTGATTTGTAGGTGCAGGCTAACTCAGTGGTTATTGATTTGTAGGTGCCGGCCACACATTGATTATTGATTTGTAGGTGCAGACTGCACAGTGATTATTGATTTGTAGGTGCAGGCTGCACAGTGATGATTGATTTGTAGTTGCAGGCTGCACAGTGATTATTGATTTGAAGGTGCAGGCTGCACAGTGATTATTGATTTGTCGGTGCAGGCTGCACGGTGATTATTGATTTGTAGGTGCAGGCTGCACAGTGATTATTGATTTGTCGGTGCAGGCTGCACAGTGATTATTGATTTGTAGTTGCAGGCTGCACAGTGATTATTGATTTGAAGGTGCAGGCTGACACAGTGATGATTGATTTGTAGTTGCAGGCTGCACAGTGATTATTGATTTGAAGGTGCAGGCTGCACAGTGATTATTGATTTGTCGGTGCAGGCTGCACGGTGATTATTGATTTGTAGGTGCAGGCTGCACAGTGATTATTGATTTGTCGGTGCAGGCTGCACAGTGATTATTGATTTGTAGTTGCAGGCTGCACAGTGATTATTGATTTGAAGGTGCAGGCTGACACAGTGATGATTGATTTGTAGTTGCTGGCTGCACAGTGATTATTGATTTGTAGGTGCAGGCTGCACAGTGATTATTGATTTGAAGGTGCAGGCTGCACAGTGATTATTGATTTGTCGGTGCAGGCTGCACGGTGATTATTGATTTGAAGGTGTAGGCTGACACAGCGATTATTGATTTGTAGTTGCTGGCTGCACAGTGATTATTGATTTGAAGGTGTAGGCTGACACAGCGATTATTGATTTGTAGTTGCTGGCTGCACAGTGATTATTGATTTGAAGGTGCAGGCTGACACAGCGATTATTGATTTGTAGTTGCTGGCTGCACAGTGATTATTGATTTGAAGGTGTAGGCTGACACAGCGATTATTGATTTGTAGTTGCTGGCTGCACAGTGATTATTGATTTGAAGGTGCAGGCTGACACAGCGATTATTGATTTGTCGTTGCCGACTGGACAGTGATTATTGATTTGAAGGTGCAGGCTGACTCAGTGATTATTGATTTAAAGGTTCAATCTGACACATTGATTATTGATTTGCAGGTGCAGGCTCCTCCGTGATTATTGTTTGGTAGGTGCAGGCTGCACAGTGATTATTGATTTGTAGGTGCCGTCCGCACAGTGATTATTGATTTGCAGGTTCAAGCTGACACAGTGATTATTGATTTGTAAGAGCAACCAGAACCGTGATGATTGGTTTGCAGGTGCAGGATGCACAGTGATTATTGATTTGCAGTTGTTGGCTGACACAGTGATTATTGATTTGTAGGTGCAGGCTGACACAGTGAATATTGATTTGTAGGTGCAGGATGCACAGTGATTATTGATTTGCGGGTGCAGGCTGCACAGTGATTATTGATTTGTAGGTGTAGGCTGCACACTGATTATTGATTTGTGATTGCAGGCTGCACAGTTATTATTGATTTGGAGGTGCCGGCTTCACTGTGAATATTGATTCGTAGGTGCAGGCTGCACAGTGATTATTGATTTGTAGTTGTCGGCTGCGCAGTGATTATTGATTTGTAGTTGTCGGCTGCGCAGTGATTATTGATTTGCAGGTGCAGGCGGTGCAGAAATTATTGATTTGTGGGTGCAGGCAGCACAGTGATTATTGATTTGTAGTTGTCGGCTGCACAGTGATTATTGATTTGTAGTTGTCGGCTGCGCAGTGATTATTGATTTGCAGGTGCAGGCGGTGCAGAAATTATTGATTTGTGGGTGCAGGCAGCACAGTGACTACTGACTTGTAGGTGTGGGCTTCACAGTTATTATCGATTTGTAGTTGCAGGCTGACACAGTGATTATTGATTTGTAGGTGTCGGCTGCACTGTGATTATTGATTTGCAGGTGCAGACTGCGCAGAAATTATTGATTTGTAGGTGCAGGCTGACACAGTGAATATTGATTTGTAGGTGCAGGATGCACAGTGATTATTGATTTGCGGGTGCAGGCTGCACAGTGATTATTGATTTGTAGGTGTAGGCTGCACACTGATTATTGATTTGCGATTGCAGGCTGCACAGTGATTATTGATTCGTAGGTGCAGGCTGCACAGTGATTATTGATTTGTAGTTGTCGGCTGCGCAGTGATTATTGATTTGCAGGTGCAGGCGGTGCAGAAATTATTGATTTGTGGGTGCAGGCAGCACAGTGACTACTGACTTGTAGGTGTGGGCTTCACAGTTATTATCGATTTGTAGTTGCAGGCTGACACAGTGATTATTGATTTGTAGGTGTCGGCTGCACGGTGATTATTGATTTGCAGGTGCAGACTGCGCAGAAATTATTGATTTGCAGGTGCAGGTTGCACAGCGATTATTGATTTGCAGGTGTAGGCTGCACAGTGAATATTGATTTGAAGGTGTAGGCTGCACAGTGATTATTGATTTGCAGGTGTAGGCTGTTCAGTGATTATTGATTTGAAGGGGCAGGCTGCACTGAGATTATTGACATGCAGGTGCAGGCTGCACAGTGATTACTGATTTGAAGGTGCAGGCTGTACAGTGATTATTGATTTGTAGGTGCAGGCTGCACAGTGAGTATTGATTTGTAGGTGCAGGCTGCAAAGTTATTATTGATTTGCAGGTGCAGGCTGTTCAGTGATTATTGATTTGAAGGGGCAGGCTGCACAGTGATTATTGATTTGTAGGTGCAGGCTGCACTGAGATTATTGACATGCAGGTGCAGGCTGCACAGTGATTACTGATTTGTAGGTGCAGGCGGCACAGTGATTATTGATTTGCAGATGCAGGCTGTACAGTGATTATTGATTTGTAGGTGCAGGCTGCACAGTGATTGTTGATTTGCAGATGCAGGCTGACACAGTGATTATTGATTTAAAGGTTCAATCTGACACATTGATTATTGATTTGTAGTTGCAGGCTGCACAGTAATTATTCATTTGCAGTTGTAGGCTGACACAGTGATTATTGATATTTAGGTGCACGCTGCACAGATATTATTGATTTATAGGTGCAGCACTGCACAGTGATTGTTGATTTGCAGGTGCAGGCTGCTCAGTGACTGTTGATTTGAAGGTGCAGGCTGACACAGTGATTATTGATTTGTAGGTGCAGGCTGCACAGTGATTATTGATTTGCAGGTGTCGGCTGCACAGTGATTATTGATTTGCATGTGCAGGCTTCTCAGTGATTATTGATTTGTAGGTGCAGGCTGCACAGTGATTATTGATTTGCAGTTGTAGGCTGACACAGTGATTATTGATTTATAGGTGCAGCACTGCACTGTGATTATTAATTTGTCATTGCAGGCTGCACTGTGATTGTTGATTTGCAGGCACAGGCTACACAGACTTTATTGATTTGTAGTTGTCGGCTGCACAGTGATTATTGATTTGCAGGTGCAGGTTGCACAGTGATTATTGATTTGCAGGTGCAGGTTGCACAGTGATTATTGATTTGTAGTTGTCGGCTGCACAGTGATTATTGGTTTAAACGTTCAATCTGACACGTTGATTATTGATTTGTAGTTGCAGGCTGCACAGTCATTATTGATTTCCAAATGCCGGCTGACACAGTGATTATTCATTTGAAGGTGCATGGTGCACAGTGATTATTGATTTGCAGGTGCAGGCTTCACTGTGAATATTAATTTGCAGATGCAGGCTGCACAGTGATTATTGATTTGTATGTGTAGGCTGCACAGTGATTATTGATTTGCAGGTGCAGACTATACAGAAATTATTGATTTGTTGGTGCAGGCTGCCCAGTGATTATTGAAATGCAGGCGCAGGCTGCACAGACATTATTGATATGTAGGTGCACGCTGCACAGAAATTATGGATTTGCAGGTGCAGGCTGAAACAGTGATTACTGATTTGTAGGTGCAGGCTGCACAGATATTATTGATTTGTAGGTGCAGGTTGCACAGTGATTGATTTTTTTGGTGTAGGCTGCACAGTGCTTATTGATTTGTTGGTGCAGGCTACACATTGATTATTATTTTGTAGGTGTAGGCTGTACTGTGATTATTGATTTGCAGGTGCAGCCGGCACAGTTATTATTGATTTGGAAGGTGCAGGCTGCACAGTGATTATTGATTTGTAGGTGTAGGCTGCACAGTGATTATTGATTTGCAGGTGCAGGCTGCACAGTGATTATTGATTTGGAAGGTGCAGGCTGCACAGTGATTACTGATTTGTAGGTGTAGGCTGCACAGTGATTATTGATTTGCAGGTGCAGGCTGCACAGTGATTATTGATTTGCAGGTGCAGGCTGCACAGTTATTATTGATTTGGAAGGTGCAGGCTGCACAGTGATTACTGATTTGCAGGTGCAGACTGCACAGTGATTATTGATTTGAAGGTGCAGGCTGCACAGTGATTATTGATTTGCAGATGCAGGCTGCACAGGAATTATTGATTTTTAGGTGCAGGCTGACACAGTGAATATTGATTTGTAGTTGCAGGCTGCACAGTGATTATTGATTTGTAGGTGCACGCTGCACAGATATTATTGATTTGTAGGTGCAGGCTAACACAGTGATTATTGATTTGTAGGTGCAGGCTGCTCCATGATTATTGATTTGTAGGTGCAGGCTGCATAGTGATTATTGATTTGTAGGTGCAGGCTGACACAGTGATTATTGATTTGTCGGTGTCGGCTGCACAGTGATTATTGATTTGCAGGCGCAGGCTATACAGACTTTATTGATGTGTAGGTGCAGGCTGCACAGTGATTATTGATTTGTAGGTGCGGGCTTCATTGTGAATATTGATTTTCAGGTGCAGGCTGGCTCAATGATTATTGATTTGTAGGTGTATGCTGCACAGTGATTATTGACTTGTAGGTGCAGGCTGCGCAGTGATTATTGATTTGTAGGTGCAGGCTAAAACAGTGATTATTGATTTGTAGGTGCAGGCTGCTCCATGATTATGGATTTGTAGGTGCAGGCTGACACAGTGATTATTGATTTGTAGGTGCAGGCTGCACAGTGATTATTGATTTGTCGGTGCAGGCTGCGCAGTGATTATTGATTTGTAGGTGCAGGCTGCACAGTGATTATTGATTTGCAGGTGCAGGCTGCGCAGTGATTATTGATTTGTAGGTGCAGGCTGCGCAGTGATTATTGATTTGTAGGTGCAGGCTGCACAGTGATTATTGATTTGCAGGTGCAGGCTAAAACAGTGATTATTGATTTGTAGGTGCAGGCTGCTCCATGATTATGGATTTGTAGGTGCAGGCTGACACAGTGATTATTGATTTGTAGGTGTCGGCTGCACTGTGATTATTGATTTGCAGGTGCAGACTGCGCAGAAATTGATTTGTCGGTGCAGGCTGCACAGTGAACATTGATTTGCAGGTGTCGGCTGTACAGAGATTATTGATTTGCAGCTTGCAGCTGCACAGTGACTATTTATTTTTAGGTGCAGGCTGCACAGTGATTATTGCTTTGCAGATTGCGGCTGCAGAGTGATTATTGATTTGTAGGCGGTGCCTACACAGTGATTATTGATTTGCAGGTTGCGGCTGCACAGTGATTATTGATTTGTAATTGTCGGCTGCACAGTGATTATTGATTTGTAGGTGCAGGCTGCACAGTGATTATTGCTTTGCAGATTGCGGCTGCAGAGTGATTATTGATTTGTAGGCGGTGCCTACACAGTGATTATTGATTTGCAGGTTGCGGCTGCACAGTGATTATTGATTTGTAATTGTCGGCTGCACAGTGATTATTGATTTGTAGGTGCAGGCTGCACAGTGATTATTGATTTGTAGTTGTCGGCTGCACAGTGATTATTGATTTGCAGGTGCAGGCTGCGCAGAAATTATTGATTTGTAGGTGCACGCTGCACAGTGATTATTGGTTTAAACGTTCAATCTGACACGTTGATTATTGATTTGTAGTTGCAGGCTGCACAGTCATTATTGATTTCCAAATGCCGGCTGACACAGTGATTATTCATTTGAAGGTGCATGGTGCACAGTGATTATTGATTTGCAGGTGCGGGCTTCACTGTGAATATTAATTTGCAGATGCAGGCTGCACAGTGATTATTGATTTGTACGTGTAGGCTGCACAGTGATTATTGATATGTAGGTGCACGCTGCACAGAAATTATGGATTTGTTGGTGCAGGCTGCACAGTGATTATTGATTTACAGGTGCAGACTACACAGAAATTATTGATTTGTTGGTGCAGGCTGCCCAGTGATTATTGAAATGCAGGCGCAGGCTGCACAGACATTATTGATATGTAGGTGCACGCTGCACAGAAATTATGGATTTGCAGGTGCAGGCTGAAACAGTGATTACTGATTTGTAGGTGCAGGCTGCACAGATATTATTGATTTGTAGGTGCAGGTTGCACAGTGATTGATTTTTTTGGTGTAGGCTGCACAGTGCTTATTGATTTGTTGGTGCAGGCTACACATTGATTATTATTTTGTAGGTGTAGGCTGTACTGTGATTATTGATTTGCAGGTGCAGCCGGCACAGTTATTATTGATTTGGAAGGTGCAGGCTGCACAGTGATTACTGATTTGTAGGTGTAGGCTGCACAGTGATTATTGATTTGCAGGTGCAGGCTACACAGACTTTATTGATGTATAGGTGCAGTCTGACACAGTGATTATTGATGTGTAGGTGCAGGCTGCACAGTGATTATTGATTTGTAGGTGTAGGCTGCACAGTGATTATTGATTTGTAGGTGCAGGCTGCACAGTGATTATTTATTTGTAGGTGTAGGCTGCACAGTGATTATTTATTTGTAGGTGTAGGCTGCACAGTGATTATTGATTTGTAGGTGTAGGCTGCACAGTGATTATTGATTTGTAGGTGCAGGCTGCACAGTGATTATTGATTTGTAGGTGCAGGCTGCACAGTGATTATTGATTTGCAGGTGCAGGCTGCACAGTGATTATTTATTTGTAGGTGTAGGCTGCACAGTGATTATTGATTTGCAGGTGCAGGCTGCACAGTGATTATTTATTTGTAGGTGTAGGCTGCACAGTGATTATTGATTTGTAGGTGCAGGCTGCACAGTGATTATTTATTTGTAGGTGTAGGCTGCACAGTGATTATTTATTTGTAGTTGCAGGCTGCACAGTGATTATTGATTTGTAGGTGTAGGCTGCACAGTGATTATTGATTTGTAGGTGCAGGCTGCACAGTGATTATTTATTTGTAGGTGTAGGCTGCACAGTGATTATTGATTTGTAGGTGCAGGCTGCACAGTGATTATTGATTTGTAGGTGCAGGCTGCACAGTGATTATTGATTTGTAGGTGCAGGCTGCACAGTGATTATTTATTTGTAGGTGTCGGCTGCACAGTGATTATTTATTTGTAGGTGTCGGCTGCACAGTGATTATTTATTTGTAGGTGTCGGCTGCACAGTGATTATTGATTAGCAGATGCAGGCTGACACAGTGAATATTGACTTGGAGGTGCAGGCTGACACAGTAATTATTGATTTGCAGGTTGCGGCTGCACAGTGACTATTTATGTGTAGGTGCAGGCTGCACAGTGACTATTTATGTGTAGGTGCAGGCTGCACAGTGATTATTGATTTGTAGGTGCAGGCTGCACAGGGATAATTGATTTGTAGGTGCAGGCTGCACAGGGATAATTGATTTGTAGGTGCAGGCTGCACAGTGATGTTTGATTTGTAGTTGCAAGCTGCACAGTGATTATTGATTTGTAGCTGCAGGATGACACACTGATTATTGATTTGCATGTGCAGGCTGACACAGTGAATATTGATTTGTAGGTGAAGGCTGACACAGTGAATATTGATTTGTAGGTGCACGCTGCACATTGATTACTAATTTGTCGGTGCAGGCTGCATAATGATTATTGATTTGCAGGTGCAGGCTGCACAGTGATTATTGATTTGTAGTTGCAAGCTGCACAGTGATTATTGATTTGTAGGTGCACGCTGCACATTGATTATTGATTTGTCGGTGCAGGCTGCATAATGATTATTGATTTGCAGGTGCAGGCTGCACAGTGATTATTGATTTGTAGGTGCAGGCTGCACAGTGATTATTGATTTGTAGCTGCAGGATGACACACTGATTATTGATTTGCATGTGCAGGCTGACACAGTGAATATTGATTTGTAGGTGAAGGCTGACACAGTGAATATTGATTTGTAGGTGCAGGCTGCACATTGATTACTAATTTGCAGGTGCAGGCTGCACAGTGATTATTGATTTGTCGGTGCAGGCTGCATAATGATTATTGATTTGCAGGTGCAGGCTGCACAGTGATTATTGATTTGTAGTTGCAAGCTGCACAGTGATTATTGATTTGTAGGTGCACGCTGCACATTGATTATTGATTTGTCGGTGCAGGCTGCATAATGATTACTGATTTGTAGGTGCAGGCTGCACGGTGATTATTGATTTGTAGGTGCAGGCTGCACGGTGATTATTGATTTGTAGGTGCAGGCTGCACAGTGAGTATTGATTTGCAGGCGCAGGCTGCACAGTGATTATTGATTTGTAGGTGCAGGCTGCACAGTGATTATTGATTTGTAGGTGCAGGCTGCACGGTGATTATTGATTTGTAGGTGTAGGCTGCACAGTGATTATTGATTTGTAGGTGCAGGCTGCACAGTGATTATTGATTTGTAGGTGCAGGCTGCACGGTGATTATTGATTTGTAGGTGCAGGCTGCACAGTGATTATTGATTTGTAGGTGCAGGCTGCACAGTGATTATTGATTTGTAGGTGCAGGCTGCACAGTGATTATTGATTTGCAGATGCAGGCTGCACGGTGATTATTGATTTGTAGGTGCAGGCTGCACAGTGATTATTGATTTGTAGGTGCAGGCTGCACGGTGATTATTGATTTGTAGGTGCAGGCTGCACAGTGATTATTGATTTGCAGATGCAGGCTGCGCAGTGATTATTGATTTGTAGGTGCAGGCTGCACGGTGATTATTGATTTGTAGGTGCAGGCTGCACGGTGATTATTGATTTGTAGGTGCAGGCTGCACGGTGATTATTGATTTGTAGGTGCAGGCTGCACTGTGATTATTGATTTGTAGGTGCAGGCTGCACGGTGATTATTGATTTGTAGGTGCAGGCTGCACAGTGATTATTGATTTGCAGATGCAGGCTGCGCAGTGATTATTGATTTGTAGGTGCAGGCTGCACGGTGATTATTGATTTGTAGGTGCAGGCTGCACGGTGATTATTGATTTGCAGATGCAGGCTGCACGGTGATTATTGATTTGTAGGTGCAGGCTGCACGGTGATTATTGATTTGTAGGTGCAGGCTGCACTGTGATTATTGATTTGTAGGTGACGCTAACACAGTGATTATTGATTTGTAGGTACAGGCTAACACAGTGATTATTGATTTGTAGGTGCGGGTTTTCAGTGATAATTGATTTGTCAGTGACGCTGACACAGTTATTATTGATTGATCGGTGCGGGCTGCACAGTGATTATTGATTTGGAGGTGCAGGTTGCACAGTAATTATTGATTTGTAGGTGAGGCTGTCACAGTTAATTTTGATTGATCGGTGCAGGTTGACACAGTGATTATTGATTTGTAGGTGCAGGCTGACGCAATGATGTTTGAATTGCAGTATGTTTTGCTGTGATGCAGTTGAACGTTGCATAGCATGTCTCATATTTTCTAATATTTGTCATGTGAACCACAAAGGAAGGTGTCTTTCAACTACCTGTTTAAGCCTGATATTGGTAGAGGCCAGGTGGACATTTCTACTGCCTGTTCCTTCTGCACAAAAAAATGAGATGTGATGTAGAAGAAGCAGAACAGTAAGCTGCAATTGGTGCTGTGATATTATTATGTTGTTAAAATATGTAAACTGATGGAAACCTGATGTGATGAAAGCCAAGAGATTGTTTAATTTTCTCTATATTTAACAATCCTATAAAAACATAGAAATAGTGGGATTTAAACATTTAATTTCCATGAATTTTGTGAGGTTAATAAGTGCATTTCTTGAGTGAAATGCTTTCTCCTATCTTTCATTTGGAAAAAAATATTCTTACATTGTCTTCGGAGAGATGTCGTTATGGCAACTATAGCCTTTGAATTTATCTGATGCTTTCAATTTGAGATTGCTGGTCCAAAACAACATTGTGTCAATTAAAGAAGAAAACTAGAACAAATATTATATCAGACATCACATTACTCTTACTTTAATAGGGAAAAAATGTCAAATTAAACATATAATATCACGTGAGAAATATCAAGATCTGATATGTTCCCCTTAGAGAATGATGTTCTGCAAAATGACTGAAATATGCGGCAGATGAATTTATCTCTCTTCTCCATTGTCTGCTGTGCAGCCCTTAAACCAAATAACCTACAAGTGGAAGAGTGGGCAAGGGTGAAAAATGCTCTGCATTGGTCACCAAAATAATGTTCCTCAGAAGCGACAGTCCCTTTGATCCCCTATCCTCTCTGTGGTTTCAGTTATTGTTTTACCAGACTGTTGAAATTGATAGGCAAAGCTCCACAAAGTGGACATTGATTCTGTGTTCCTACACCACTGCATTTACACATCCGACAGTACTAAACCCAAACAAGGTTATATATTGGATGATGTTATCAATGTCTTGTCAACAAAATTTTTCCTGTTTTCAAAAAAAGTTACATTGTACTGAACTGTAAAGAAGCATCCCTACCTCATAATTAACATGTTTCACTTTTTTTTTACATCTTATCACTTCCTTTTTTATACTGCCCCCAACCTTTGTCCCTTCCTGTTGACAAGAGCCACAATCACTGATCAACCTGCGGTATCTTGTAGCATTCTTCAACAGGGAGTGAACTGGAACAAATTGAACTCTTACAGCACCCTTACTCAGTCTACTAGACACAGGACATTGTTTGCCATTGTCTTAAATACTTAGCACCCTAAATCTTAATTTTTAACGCTAATTAATTTTATATTTTTTGATCTGATAGGTATAAAAGCTTCTAAACTCTTATTGTCTTCGTGATACA
This sequence comes from Chiloscyllium plagiosum, assembly GCF_037043375.1. Classification (NCBI taxonomy): domain Eukaryota; kingdom Metazoa; phylum Chordata; class Chondrichthyes; order Orectolobiformes; family Hemiscylliidae; genus Chiloscyllium; species Chiloscyllium plagiosum. Next base: position 33,586,565 of record NW_028270141.1, read on the forward strand.
AATCATATTTATGAAGTCCTTGAACAACCGTAAACGTCAGTAACCTTGAATACTTGTAGCAAAGCATAAATGACATATGAAAAGCATCATTGCTACTGTTTTTTTCATGTTCTTTATAATGATAATACTTGTAACTGGAGGCAGTTGGAATAAAAGTTCAGCTGTGTGTTATGGATGGGAGAACAGGAGACTCTGAGATGAAAATTTGTTGTTCAAGATTAGAAAAACATTGCACCAAGGAAATCAATTAACAAATGGATAAAAAAAATTCTCTTGTATATGTATCCAAAGTTATTCAGTTTTATAATTGAACAAGGTACACCAAGTAGCTTAAGATTCAGTGACAGACCTTATTTTTCTCTTAGTTAATTAGAGAAACAAAACTTCATGGCTTTGTTTGTTTATTGTGTCACATGACTGTGCTCTATAGCCTCAATTTGATATTTTCTTTCTTTAGGAGAGACCCTGCCTCTGGCCACATCAAACCAGATTTTGCTCAGGTTCAGCGCTAAAAGTGGAGCGTCATCCAGGGGTTTCCACTTTGTTTACCAAGGTAAAGGATTTAGATTGACTGGTTTCCTCAGTAGGCTTAAAATGAGCCTGAGATGATACACCATATGCTTAAAAAGGAAGTTGATGTCCCTAACGACAGTTTCATTTTGGTTCAACAAACCTAAAGAATTGCACCTTGTCAGAAGCTCCATCTAAACTCATGAGCAGTATTTGAGCAAGAGCCTCCATTGACATGAATTTTTCATTTTCCAAATTTTTGGCACTTGCCACGGTGTCTCTGGAGTGGGACAGCTGGGCAGCAGAAAATTGTAAAGTGCATTTCTTGACAGGAAAAGCTGTCAAAAAAAATTTCTGTCACCTCTCCATTTGCTTTCCCATATATACCCTTTTCTGAAGTTTTTTTTAATCATCTGTCTGAGGATGTGATGCTTCCTATGCCTTTTCATTTCATAGAATCCGTATAGTGTGGAAACAGACCATTTGGCCCAACAAGTCCACACTGACCCTCTGAAGTGTACCCTACCCAGACCCATTCTTCTATCCTGTTACTCTATATTTACCCCTGATTATTGCACCTAACCTGGACATCCCTGAACACGATGGGCAATTTAACATGGCCAATTCACTTGATCTGCACATCATTGGATTGTGGGAGGAAACCGGAGCACCCAGAGGAAACCCATGCAGACACTGGGAGAATGTGCAAACTCCACACAGTTTCGAGGCTGGAATCAAACCCGGGTCCATATCTAGTCTTTGAACAATTAATACCAGAATAAGTTACACAGTATGCTGGTGTTCAGAAGAAATGACCTTTCGCAAATAATCAAAAATTAATTTCATAATTTAAGCAGCAAAAAGAATGATGAAAAATAGTTGTGCATGAAACTCGTGTAAAATTTTAGGAATGGAACAAATCAATTTGTTTCTTTTTTGAACAATTTAATCTCAGGTAAAGCCTGTTCTATTCAGCCTGAGCCCGTATCAGAATAGCTACTCGGTGTTCAGGGAAGTGATCAAATGTGATCTAGAATGGTGAAGCCGGCTTAAGGGAGTGAATAACCTGCTTCTGTGTTCCTACTTTAAAAACTATAATGCACATACAGAAGTGACCTCGCTCAACATTGTAATCTGTAAGAGTGAATTGTGGTGTTGAGCCTGGGATTTGGTTAATGAAAGTGGTCAGCAATCTTAAATTTGATTTGGATCCATGAAATTAGTTTTGTGTTTTAGGCTGACAATCAATCTGACCCTAATTCTGCTGGATCAGATTTTTGTCTTCAGTCATGTTTTTACTGCACCAAATCTTCACAGATTAGTTACAGAATGTTAAGATGCCGTTTTTGGTTTTAATCAAGCAAATGTTGATGGGAATGCATTGGCAGTTGGCATGGGGAAATGGTGGGAATTTTAACTGAGACAAAGTGAACAGATCTGGGAGCTGGTTAAAAAGGACTGAAAGTGGCAATTCATTGAGGAACCAGCTGCAGTCCACCACCTTCCATGTTTAAATTCAATGTGACGAGTTTTGTGCAAGAGGCCTCCTCAGGAGGGTTATCAATTCAACCCCTTGTAGCCCTCCCCCCTCCCCGCCCCCCATTGAGAAGATTCAATGAGACTTTCTAAATTTACCGCTGAGTGCACCAATTTTATACGCTTTTTAGAAATCCTTGGTGAAAACAAAGTGAGTGGACAGTGAAAATTGAGAAGGCTGAATAAATCTGAAATGTCTTGCTGGAGAAGCGCAGCAGGTCAGGCAGCATCCAGGGAACAGGAAAATCGACGTTTTGGGCATAAGCCCTTCTTCAGGAATCCTTTTCGGGCTTATGCCCGAAACGTCGATTCTCCTGTTCCCTGGATGCTGCCTGACCTGCTGCGCTTTTCCAGCAACACATTTTCAGCTCTGATCTCCAGCATCTGCAGACCTCACTTTCTCCTCAAAGGCTGAATAAATGGAAGACAAAGAATTGTTATAGTACTTTGGCCTTACAACTGATTCCTTGCTTAACTGAAAGATTTTGTTTTTATGCCATGAAAAAAATTCTGATTTGGTCACACCTAGAATTTTGTATTGAGCTCTGGTCACTGCATTACAAAAGAACATAATTGTTCTGGAGAGCGTGCAGAGAAGATATACAAGAATGTTGCTAGGATTTGTAAAATGCAGCCAGAAGGAGAGATTGGACAGGTAATCTTTTCACCGGATGAGGGCATCACTGACCACATTTGTTGCCCATCCCTAATTGCCCTGAAGGCAGTTCAGAGTCATTCACATTGCTGTGGATCTGGAGTCACATGTAGGCCAGACCACTTAAGGATGACAGTTTCCTCCCCTGAAGGGCATTAATGAACCAGGACTGTTTTCCTCAGAATGGGGAAGCTGTGGACTAATTTGAGACTTGCAAAGTCGAGGAACCTAGATTGAGAAGCCATGAAAAACCTGTTTCATCCATCTGAGCTGTCAATTAATAGGGCAAAAAGATTTAAACTGATTAGATCAGAGGAAGTGTGAAGGAAAATATTTTTCATCCATGGGATGGTGGGTGTCTGGATTTTGCAGCCCAAATTGCGGAAAAGTGACCTCAATCTACCCTGATGCACTGTGACTTTCAAGGCTACAAACCAATGCTGAAGCTGGGATTAAAAGAAGTATCTCGCTTAATTTTCATCTTTTTCACCCACGATACCGTGATGGGCAGAATGGCCTCATTCTGTGCTGTAATTTCTCTAATGTTTTTACTGAGATCTTTTGTAGATTTAAATTAATTTTCAAAAGAAGTAGTTCCAAATGCTAACCTAAAATGGTTCCTGATCGCTTGACCGCCAACTTATGCAGGTCCAGGGAACTGGCATAATAGACACAAAGCTGGCTACAATGAAGTTTGTATTTATCTTAATGAAGATTGAAACTCAGTTTAGTATCAGGATTCTCAGATCCATGCATCCTGTTATCCGAAGATACACAAGCTTTGTCACTGTTGAGAAAATAAGACCAACAGCTAAATTGTCAGGGTTCATATATAAATTCTAACCTCTCAAAACTCTTGTAAGAGCTACCTAAATTTTATTTGAAATATAAATTGAAAAATGAAAGTTTGAACTACTCTGAATTAACTAGGTTATTTCATGTTACTGAAAGAAAAAGTAGAATTTTATAGTTGCGTTTTGGTTACACAAGGACTTTTTTTAAGGAAATTGGATTTCATACTTGCATGAAATTTAGGCTTCTTTGGTTTAAAATGCCTCCCTTGTAGTAATGGTTCTGAATAATGGTTTATCACTGAACATAAGTCAATATTCCCCAAAATTGACTGCGACTCCCTTCGAGTCAAGGGCTTAGATGGGACAGAATTTTTAGGTACATCCAGGAAGGTTTCTTGAAACAATAAGAAGGTAGTTGAACTAGAGAAAAGACTATATTAGATGTTGTATTTGTGAATGAACCTGGCCAGGTGACCAAAGTTTCATTGGGAAGCGTTTTGGGAATAGTGATCATAATTCTGTAAGTTTTAAGACAGTTATGGACAAGGATAAGACTAGTTGTTGGGTGAAAGTGCTAATTTGGGTGGAAGACTAATTACAACAATATGAAGCAGGAACTGGAGAAATTAGATTTGAGGTGGCTATTTGAGGGTAAATCCTTATCTGACATGCGGGAGTCTTTGAAAGGCCAACTGGTCACAGTTCAGGACCAGCATGTCCCTACATGAATGAAAGGTAAAGATGACAAGATTTGGTAACCTTGGTTGACTAGAATAATTGAAAATCTGGTCACAAAAAACGAAGTATATGTAAGGTTTAGGAAATTAAAATCAAATAAGGTCCTTGAGGAAGCAGAAAAGAGCCTAAACAAGAAATTAGGAAGGCTAGAAGGTGCCACAAAATGTCCTTGGCAAGTAGGATCGAGGAGAATCCTATGTCATTTTATACATGTACTAGGAACAAGAGGGTAACTAGGGAAAGGGTCAATCCATTCAAGAATGAAAGAGGGAATTTCTGCCTGGAGCAAGAAGTGAGTGAGATCCTTAATGAGTACTTTATGTTGGTATTCACTAAGGAGAAGGACATGGATGGTGGTAAGATAAGAGAAGGGTCGTGGAAATGTGGAGAGAGAGAGGTTTGTTGATATTCTGGGGGCACATCAATCTCAAGAAGGAGGAGGTGATGGATGCCTTGAAAAGCATCAAAGTAGATAAATCCCCAGGGCCTGTAGGGATCTGAAGGAGTCAAAAGAAAAGATTACCGGGGCTTTGTCAGAAATATTTGCATCCTTTTTAGTCACTTGCAAGGCCCCAGAGGCTGGAGACTAGCCAATGTTTTTTCCTTTGTTTAGGAAGGGCAGCAGGGATAATCCAAGCTATTAAAGGCCTAAATGCCTAACGTCAGTGGTGGAGAATTATTGGAGAAGATTCTTAGGAACAGGATTTACACCTATTTGGAGAACAGTGGACTTATTAGGGATAGTCAGCATGGTTTTATGTAGGGGACTTCTTGTCTCACAAATCTGATTGAGTTTTTTGACAAAGCAACAAAGGTGATTGATCAGGGTAGGACAATGGCTGTTGTCTGCATGGATTTCACTAAAGCATTTTATAAGGTCATTCATTGTAGGCTGGTCCAGAAAATTAAATTGCGCGGAATCCATGATAAATTGGCAAATTGGATACAAAATTGGCTTGATCATAGCAGACAGAGAGTAGCTGTGAAAGGGTTCTCCTGACTCAAGGCCTCTGAACACATTTTGATGAAAAAATAGGTGGTCTAATTAGTAAGTTTGCAGATGGCACAAAATCTCTTGAAGTTGTGGATGTCGAGGAATGTTGTTCAAGAATGCAGAAAGACATAGAACATTTGGAATGTAGATGGGATTTAATCTGGACAAGAATGAGGTGATCCATTTTGGAAGGTTAAATGCAAGATGAAAATATACAGAAAATGCCAGAAACCTTTGGAGCGTTGATAGACGGAGGGATCTTGGGATCCAATTCCATAGCTCCCTGAAAGTGGCAATGCAAGTAAAAAATTGCATGTTTGTCATGATCAGCGAGTCATTGAGTCACTCATACTTGAGACAAACTTTTCCAATCTCTATAGGCTTGAATATAGGCTCGCCACTGTCAAAGCTTCAGGTTCCCAGACATTACTGAGCTCTCTTGCTGCGGGCACCACTGATGAATTCAAGTTAAAAGCATTATGTTAGGACACTTGCATGTTGCACCCCTGAGTCGGTATCTAGATTTATCATTGTGATTCTGAATTCCTGACTGCAGCCTGGCTCTTCTCAAATGTAACAAAATATAGCAGACAGTTACACCCTTGAGAGGAGTGATTTCGAACAATGGCACAGCTACTTATCTGTTTTTTGATTCATGATGTTTCAAATCACACAACACCAGGTTATAGTCCAACAGATGTACATGGAAGCACTAGTTTTTGAAGCACTGCTCCTTCATCAGGTAGCTGTGGAACAGGATCCTAAAATACACATTCTGTGTCTTAAGATCCTGTTCCACAGCCACCTGATGAAGGAATAGCACTCTGCAAGCTAGTGGTAGCCAACCTAAGGGTTGAAAAAGTATGGGGAGTGTGCAGGAATATAGCGTTCAGATTAACTCAGATCAACCATGGTCTCGCTGAATGGCAGAGATGTTGCCTGACCTGCTGTGCTTTTCCAGCACCACTCTAACTTTTTTAGATTAGATTAGATTACTTACAGTGTGGAAACAGGCCCTTCGGCCCAACAAGTCCACACCGCCCCGCCGAAGCGCAACCCACCCATACCCCTACATTTACCCCTTACCTAACACTACGGGCAATTTAGCATGGCAAATTCACCTGACCTGCACATCTTTGGATTGTGGGAGGAAACCGGAGCACCCGGAAGAAACCCACGCAGACACGGGGCTGTGAGGCAGCAGTGCTAACCACTGTGCCACCGTGCCGCCCTTTGGTTCTGATCTCCAGCATCTGCAGTCCTCACTTTCACCTTGAAGGGCCAAGTGGTCTACTCTTGTTTCTTATTCATGCATAATAAGGGCAGCACTGAAAAAAACACATAAGAGTGAAAGAAGAAATTAGCAAACATGATCTATATTTTACAAAGATAAACAGCCATTATTAAGTATTTATCATTTATTTCCATCTTTGTCATTGATTATACTCTTCACAAAATCTGCATCAATATTTCCAGCATTGAATTCATTAATTTTGCTGAGCAAGTTGATGAAGATTGAGGATTGACACTTCCTAAATTTATTGACTTTTGTATGCTTTGTGCAGAGACTGTCATTTTTCTTCATTGGGCATAGGATTTGTTGGTGTTGAAAATTGTTAATGCCTTTACTGCAGTAGGGTGGAGAATGATGTTACTTCAGAGGGTGGAAGGGTGCACCTTTTCTGGTCCCAGTCCTAGTCACAAAAGTAATATTAAGCAGCTTGGTGACACAGGAAACTATTAAGTGTCACTTTTTGTCAGATTTGGTATTGACAACAAGTCAGCCAGGATTTTATCGTCAACAACAATCAACTAATTTATGACTAATAAGAAATTCATTCCTGATGAAGGGTTCCTGCCCAAAACATCGATTTTCCTGCTCCTTAGATGCTGCCTGACCTGCTGTGCCTTTCCAGCGCCATTCTAATCTTGACTTCAAAATAAATTTTGTCAAGCAAAGAGACCAGGAGACAAATAGGTTGAATCAGGCAAATAATATGTTACTCTTCGGAGAAACTAACATACCCATAATTCAGAGGAGAGACAAAAGAAACTCAGCAGTATGTTAATTTTGAAGTACTTTCAAATAATAGTTAAACTCATGAGAAAAGGATGAGTCATGGATTGTCCCAAATTTTGCTCTGTGACCAAAATTATTCTGCATGCAGAAGTGTTGGGCATTGCATTGACTTCCCGTAACAGTTGTATCTGGCTGAATTCCCTTTACTGAAGTTAGTGGGGGAGAATCTAATGAATCTTCTTCAGGAAACCTGCACAAATAAGTTTCTTTGGGTTTTCACTTCATGCTCTTTGCTGAGAATGAGCAAGAACAAGAGAGTGAGAGCAATAATGGGCTGATTCTCTCTGACTGAGCTGAAAAGTGCAATAGTTCTATTTCACTCACAAACTGGACTGTGTGACCTCAGTCTGCACGCTCCTTCCAGGTTTTCTGCTTCTTGGCACAATGCATTTTTCTGAACAAAGCTACCTTAAAAAGTTAAAGGTCAATGTAATCTATTAAAATTAATATTTAGATTGCATCTATCCGTAGGAATGAATATTACCCTCTCCTGTGTTCATTCGTTTTTACAGTAGAGAAGTGTTGCTGATTGAAGTAACTTGGATTATTTCCATGTTGAAATATGTCAGAAGAATTGAATCAGAAATCCCATCAGAAGAAATGGAATGAGATTGTTGGCATGCTGATGTTGAAAGATTTTTAAAAATTTTACAATATTTTGCTTGTGCATGAACTGGCTTGCTGAGACAAAGTGTTACACCACTAGCTGACACAGTATACAAATGTTTACTTATAATTCTTGCCATACTTTGTAAACCATGATATACGATGCATGCCATTATGTAGTGCTAAGAAATGCTCTGGTCAACTATAAATTGAGGATTTTTCAACTTATGAAGATTAATTTCAATGATCACAGTAAAAAAATCATTTTCTAGTTCAGTGCAGATACATGATCATCAAGGTCTTCTTTCAAAAAAGACCCTACTGCTCGGTATTGCTGAAGCAATCAGAATATCACATAATTACATTTTAAATGGGATTTGACAAACACAAAGATGTGCAGGTTAGGTGAATTGGCCATGCTAAATTGCCCATAGTGTTCAGGGATGTGTAGGCTATGTGCATTAGTCAGGGGTAAGTGTAGAATAATAGGGTATGGGAATGGGTCTGGCTGGGATACTCTTCGGAGAGTTGGTGTGGACTTATTGGGCCAAATGGCCTGTTTACACACTGTAGAGATTCTGTGCAAATTTCTTTGTTCTTCTTTGTTCTAAATAAGTTTTCACACTTGCAATTTGTGTTTAGTGAAGTTCAAAGAAGCACATATGCTTTTCAGTTGAGTTTTTGATCTCATAGATAATCACAAAAAATACTTTTTTTCATTCAGTCATAGATTAACAAGCATTCTTGGTAATCGTTTAATTCTTTCATGCGTAATGGGCAGGGAAGACGCTTATTCCCCAATTGCCCTTGAGAAGGTGGTGATGAGTCTGCCATCTATCTCCTGAAGGTATGGGAAATCCAAGATTTTGACCCAGCGACAGTGAAGGAACAGTGATATGTGACTTGGTATGTGGCTTGGAGGGGAACACATAAATGGTGTTCTTCTCATGCATCTGCTGTCCTTGACTATCTTGGTGTCAGATATCATGAGTTTGGAAGGTGTTATCGACGAAGCCTCGGAAAGTTCTTGTTGTGCGTCTTGTAGATAATGCACATTGCTGACTCTGCATGGCCATGGTGGAGTGTGTAAATGTTTAAGGTGATGCATCGAATGTCAATCTAGCAACTTGCTCCATCCTGGATGGTTTATAGCACCTTGAGCATTATTGGATGAACTTGTCCAGGCACATGAAGATAATTCCATCAGACTTGTGCAATGTGAATGGTAGATGGGATTTAGGAAGTCAGTAAGCGAGTACTTACTATGGAATATCTACCTCTGACCCACTCTTGTTCGCCACAGTATTTATGTGGCTGATACTTCTGGGATACTGATGGTTGCAGATTCAGCAAGGTAATGCCATTGAATTGCAAAGGCATTGTTGTTGGAAATGGTCATTGCCTAGTGCTCATGTGGCACTATGTTATTTATCACTTATCACCACAAAGCTTACTATTGTTTTGCTCTTGCTACATGAAAGCACAGATTGTTCATTATCTCTAAGTGGTGAATGGAACTAAACATCCTGATTTTAGACCTTATGTTGTAGGGAAGGTAATTAATTAAGCAGCTGAGGATGGTTGGGTCAAGGACACTAGCCTGCAAAACTCTTGCAGTGATATCCTGAAACTAAGATAATTGGCAACCAACAACTACAACCATCTTCCTACCTGCTGTAGAGACTCAATTCATTGTTTTCCAGTGACCTCTATTCATGTCAATTTCACTGTCACTTTACAATGTCATCTTCAACCAAGTGTTTCCTTGCTTTGACCCTCAGGTTAGACTCACCATGAGTTGTATTTTTTCAAAATGAGAAAGCACCCTATGGTATGCTAGGTGTATAGCAACTTTCAGTTTAGCTTCCTTTAATTGTAAAGCACCATTTATGAATTTATAAGGCAGGACTTCAAATCTTTAATCTGCTTCATTGCTTTTGGGATAACCTCTGCTCTGTCAACAACGTGCTGATTTCACTGTTTAGTATGCACGCAGTATTCTGTTGTAGCTTCCTTGGGTTGAGGCTCCATTTGTAGCAATACCTGCTGCTCCTCCTGTCACACTCTTCATTGCTAATCAAAGAAAATTAATCCCAAGAGTCGATGGTTATGTGTGAGTGACGGACATACCAAGTCATGAGGTTATAGATTGTGGTGAATTACAATTCTGCTGGCTTGAAGAGCATTCTCATTTCGCTGCTGAGATTCTGACCTCAAATTGCTGCAATTGAGTATGCTTTCAGGAAAGTGAACCAATCTAAACAAATGGAATCCATTACTGTCATCAAATCTATCCGAAATAAAATTTGGACATCTTACAATGTGGTAGATATTTTTCTGCAATTTTGTCAATATCAAAATATCTGTAATTTTTAAAAAACTTTATTTTTTTTCTGAGGATCTGTCGATTTCTTACCAAAGTTACAACTGGTGATTACAAGAAATCTTATCGAATGTCAGAGCCAGTTTTAATTCCTATTTTTGTTTGTTGTTTTCAATCATTTCTGCTATCATGGATCCATAAAATATAGTCATATATGTGCCCAGTAAGGTGGTGAGAATAATAACTACGTGACTTCCATTTCTCACCTTTTGATTTGTTTAAACAATTGATTTTTGATAACTAAGTACCTATCATGAAGCATTTTTTTTAATGAACAAATTCTAACTATCTTTAGTTAAGTACTCAATGAAGTGCATTTAATTTTGTTAAGTATCAAACCACATCGTACAGAAAGAGACTTCTTGATGCCATGGTACCTCTTAGAACAAGTTATTCCCTTCCCACAGAAATCAACCCATGTTCCCTTTTTAATATATCCAGTTCCCTATTGTATAGATTTTGTTTAATTTGTTTCCATCATCTTTCAGGTCATAGCTTTCAATGAAAAAAAATCTACTCATCCCTCAAAGTCCTTTGCTAATTATTTTAAATTGCTGCCCTTTGGCTAACTGTCCCTCCCACCAGCTGAGACAGTTTCTCCCAATTCACTCATTCAAAAGCCTTCATAGTTTTGAATACCTCCACTAAATCGGCTCTTAACTTTAAGTACTGCGTATTGGCATTTGTTTGCAGCAACCAGTCAAGCACACTGAAGTGAAGTATTAATAAGAAGTCTGCGGGTCCAGAACAATAGTATGAAATGTGAATTTCAGCAGTATTCCAGTAGCAGAAAGAAAATTGGAGCCTGCAAAATCTGTTGTGGTGAAACTAAAATTGTTTACCCTTGGCTAATAACACATGTTTAGGAACAAGTAAAGATAATAAAATTGCATGGACACATTTGCTAATCAATTCTCATTAATGATCATAAAGATCCAGACTGTTTCTGCTTGATTTTATGATTCCTTCTATCTAATTGTAGAATTCTTCACAGAAAAGGCCCAGGAAGGAATTGTGCCTGTGCCGTTTTATAAGACTTCTAAATGCCCCTGAGAGCAGCAGCTGAAGAATAAATGAGCACAATGATCCAAATTTGAAATTCAATCATTTTATTTATCACCTTCCGTTTCAGCTTTAACCTTCCTTGGCATACACTTTTACAGTATACTGATTTCAATTTTACTGCAGTATGTAACATTTGCCAAAGGATAAAGAAGAATAATTCATATCGAAAACAGTATTCTTTTCTGGTACTCATCACATGAATCCAAAGTGAAAAGTGTTCCTTTTTGAACAATCCAATTGTAATTGTAAAGAGGCTTTATTATAAAACTGCTTTAACATCCATCAAAGACATACAAGCCACACATGTCAAATTCACACTGCAACTTTGTGAATCCTTAGAGATTGTCTATTTAACCCATATCTGTCAGATTTACCAGTTCTGTTCAATATATTTTCAAGACCTATTTCATTAATAGTAAATTAAATTCAGAAAGATAATCGCTCACAAAGTGTGAGACATTGAGAATTATGGTCTATGTTAATAATCTCCTGACATAAGTACAATAAGTGGCCATGGATGCAATGTCAGTTTTATTAAATAAAACTATTGTCCTCAAAAAGGAGCTGGGTGTTAATTAATGTTTCATGAGATTATGTTTCATATCTCACTGCCAGACTCTCAACTCTGTTTCTATCTTTTTAGTGGCACCTTCAAAATTGTCTGTTACCTTGCTTTTTAAACCAACATTCTCTCTTATCCCATGCCCAGTGCTTTACCACTCATCTCCTCAGATTTATTCCATGCACCTTCATCATTTATGCACTGAAATTCAATCTACGCTGTCTGTGTTAGGAATAATTCTGTGATCCTGTGCTCACTGGGAGTATTGGTGAGCATTGCCTGTAACTCTGACTGTGAGATTACACATGCTTGACGTGGCCCACTGGAACTAACTCCAATTGGTAAATAAATAGTTGAACAAAAATGCAATACTATGCCACGTAATCTCATGTTAGTCATGCCCCTTACTCTCCAGCTCATCGCTAGTTCCTCTGCTCTGTGTTGACTTTTTTTTTCTGTAACCACTCCGAGCTATGCAATGATGGCACATTAATTATTTTATGGTTCTAGAAACTTTATTGACAAGCGCCTTTTAAAAAACATTCTGCTATACGCTGACTTTTTTTCCCCCAGCAACATGTATGGTGTGTTTAGTTTTCTCTGAGTTCACAGTCAGACTTAACTAATCAAGCACAGTAAACATCAATTGTAAACAGACTCAATCAAGCACAGCAGATTTGAACCCAAGAGATCTCTTCTGCATCTTTCTTCCCTGTTCTTGTGGAATCATCATTTGTATTGTGTCATTGCATGAATATTCATCTGAAAGACTGCATCTCCAACAGTGCAATTCTCCTTCAATACTGAGGCTTGATTTTTCATCACAAGCTCAAGTGGAACTTAAACCTCAAACCTTTTGATTCATTTAGTTACCACTGTTGCCTTCAAAGCAATGATAGTAATCCTATTTACCATTAAAATTCTTGTCTCAAAATGACTGTAGAACATTTTTCAGTGCCGTGTGCAGCTGTAAGATACTATTTCCCATGATTGACAATGCAGAAATTCATCTATGAATATTTAACAGATTAAAGAAGAGCTTGAACATATATACTGGATGGATAGTACTCATCTATCTGGAAATTCATAGATTCATTTTTTTTTGACCATTCTGACTTGGCAAGCTCTTTGAAAGAGTTGTTAAATTAGTCCCATTTGCCTCTTGTATTGCCATTGCCCTGTAATTTTCCTTTTCCCTTTATGTTCTTCAGTTGTATAATATTGAGAAAAGACTTGGAATGTAGAAACGAGATTAGTTTGTACGTTAAATATATCCATTGTGAAGGTCAGGACTTGCTTCTGCTCTGTTGTTGATAACTGCACCAAACTTGCAACACAATTTGTCCACCACAGGTAATTAAAGATTCCATTGCATTTCCAGAGAATTACCATTAGTAAGGTGAATCAGCTCTGAGTAAAAGTCTTTCTTTGCACTCTTCTGTTATTATTTCCTGATGTTAATCCATATCTGAAATACAGTGCCAGTGTGCTGAAGTCATTTGTATCCTCGTAGTCATTTATCATGTGTGATTTTAGTTTGTTTGATCATGTACTTATCCATTGACATGAATAATAATAATAATAATAATGACCTGATATTGCTACTAGAATAGAATAGAAAGTAATTGTCACATGTACTTTTACATGAAAAATTAGTGAAAAGTTCAATAAGTTGAACATGGCACCTACATCAATGTCAGAGTCATACAGATTAGATTACTTACAGTGTGGAAACAGGCCCTTCGGCCCAACACGTGCACACCGACCCTCCAAAGAGCAACCCCCCCCCCCAGACCCTACATTTACCCCTTCACCTAACACTACAGGCAATTTCGCATGGCCAATTCACCTAACCTGCACATTTTTGGACTGTGGGAGGAAACTGGAGCACCCGGAGGAAACCCACACAGACACAGGAAGAATGTGCAAACTCCACACAGACAGTTGCCTGAGGCGGGAATTGAACCCGGGTCTCTGGCGCTGTGAGGCAGCAGTGCTCACCACTGTGACACCGTGCCGCCCATGCATAATAATAATAAAAAGAACCAAAACTAAGACAAAGTTCATCATTGCTGAGTTAATGGCTCCTGGGCTTGGGGAGAGCTGATTTAAGAACGATTGAATACTCTGAAGATGCAGCCATGACAAGGCCACCCTTCTGATCTGCTGAATACTCTACTGAAGAAGACCGCCATGCTGGACTGACACCACCACTCCTGGATGAGAACTTCTGGCGGGCTCCTGGAATACATGTGGACACCGAAGACAAAGAAGACATCCACATAGGGGTGAGACCTCCATGTCAGCACATTACCTCCAGACCAGGAGACCACCGTGCCTGTCCGAAACTGCCTTTCTTCTCTCTTTTGCACTGAAGCCTAGCTGTGGACCTGCATCCTCAGCCTAGCCTGTGGGTCTGGGATGGACGAATCAGCCTGGAACGTGTTCCTCACTTACGAGGAGACCTTGCCAAGGATGGAACTGTGTCTGGCTCGTCCTGACATTGCTGCCACTCGAGGTGTCCTCCTACCTGCCACTTTCCATGCTTAAAAGAGAAAAAAAACAGAGAAAAAAGAAAAGATAAAGGAAAAAAACGAAAACCAGCAAAAGTTAAAAGAAGGAAATAAAGAGAATGAAAGAAAAACAATGGGAGCTGATGAGCCCTGGGCTCAGCCCCACTACTCTGCCAACATCTCGAAATAAAGTACTGGTTGTAAAGGAGTACCCTGGCTTAAATTTGTCTTTTAAGTTCAGGACACCAAAGACAATTATAGCACACAATGTCTCCCCAATTAAAATCAGGGAGCAGAGTTACCCAAAGACTGTGAATGGATTCGGTGTCTATATGTTTATGTGGCATAGGGAGTGCTAGTACAGGAGGCCATTGGGGAAAGTAACATCAAATATAAGGATGTCAATGGACATATTCCACTTGAGTTCTAATTGTTGCCAATACCCTTCTGAAGACTTTACTTGAAAGACTAGGAAGAAATTATAGCAAATTAGGAATATAGCATGTCAGCTTGGAAATGTGCGGAGTTGTCAATTAATAGTTTGTGAATGTTGGTGTATCAGATAGTAAATTATAGAAGCCGTCAGGGACTGCTGTCTTGGAAACAGACATGACTTATTACTGCAGGAAAGTAAAATGCATACATGTGCACACATAAATACCTTTTGCCTCTTGGAAGGCAAAATCAGTTAATGAATGACATAATTTGAAAGGACTCCTGCTGCTGGAACCAAGTATTTCCCAGGACTATTTGGGACCTGATATGACACTAGATACTTGTTCATTAAATCATTACTGCCATCTTATAGTTGATCATGAATGGATCTCGAGTAGCAAGGAGTGCTAAAGAATGCTCAACAGAGAAAAACAATAGAACAGTAATTATGCACTTCTGCCTGCTTTATAAATGACTCTTTTGATGTGGTGCAAAAATTGTTTCGTTGATACTATTTCACATTTCTCACTTACAAAATGTCTATTTGAGAAAATAAGTTCAAGTTTTGCTTCATGGGGAATGAAACCCTATAAGTCATTTAGGGATAAATCTGAAATACCCAAGAGAAGAAAGTTACAATTCTTGAGTTTATGGCATTTTTCAGCTTTGCGGCATAATGGTTGATGTATTCAATTTGTACATCAGATGTAGTGTCTTGGTAGAAAAATCTAGTGCATAAAATATTGCTCCCCTGCTGGATCCTATTCATTACTGAAAAGTTAACTCCAATTCTTATTTTTATTTCCAGCTGTTCCTCGTACTAGTGCCACCCAGTGCAGCTCTGTTCCTGAGCCCAGATATGGCCGAAGAATAGGTTCAGAGTTTTCTGCAGGTTCTATTGTTCGTTTCGAATGCAATGCTGGATATCACCTCCAAGGCTCAAAGGCTATTCGATGTCAGGCTGTGCCTAATGGGTTGGCACAGTGGAATGATACAATACCAAGCTGTGTAGGTAAGTGCAGATGGAATTGTCCTGTTTAATGATTCTGGAAGTTCACAAGTGTATTAAGACTTATGAGTATTTTTCAGCAGGGTGGTGATCTGTGTAAATCTATTGACCACATTTGCGGCTTCCAGCTTCATATTGTGTGCTGCTCCACTGCACGCAGTCTGCTTTAGCTTTTAGACCATTTACTGAAGGGTTCGGTTTATGGAAATGCCTCAGTTGGAAATTCCAGATAGTTTTCACCCTTTAACATCATGAAATGTATTTATTTAAAATAGATTCACTCAGCAATAGACTTTTTAACTTACAAATAATTTTACATTGGTCTGTGAAAAGGGCAGAATCTCAGAAAGAAGTTGTCTCTGACTCACACACTGTTGCACTCCTGGGAATTTCAGGGTACAATACAGTTATTGAAGGAATCATCTTCATTCATTGGTCGGCAGTCGGAGAAAAGAGAAAGATATACAGTGAGCAAGAAGTAAAATTTGGAAGAGGTGAGGGAAAATTTAGTCCAAAAACCAGTTTAAAGAGGCAAAGATAAGTGGAGCAGTGATAGAAAATTTGACTTTTCACCAACTTGTTAAAAAGTAAAGCATTCCTAAAATGTTTACATGAGACCTTTTTTAATCAGTACATTTCGAACCCAACAAAATATGTCAGATAGAGTGTTATTTCAGTGCAAGAACATGAATATAGTGATAAACATAATTAGTTTTATGGCTATAGTGGAAAGGAGTTAATGTGGTCAATAATGAAATAGCAAATGAGAAGCAAAGCAATATCAATGATTTGGATTGTAGAAATCGACAGGAAAGCGAGGTCGGTGAGGACAACAGAAAATGAGCAAAGACAAGCTTTCAAGTTGGAGCCAAAAACTAAATATAAGGAGAAAAGTAGGTTTCCAAAAATCATGAAATAAAACCGAAAATGTGGTTTTTGACAAATGTTAAGTCCAAAACATAGTTGAAAACCTTAAATAAAATGTCTTATAAATTTACAAGCAGCAGAGGATTATCATTGTAGTGCTAGGGCTGGTGATGGACAAAGAAGGAAATTTTCTCTTGCATGTAGACAACATGACTGTGATATTAACCAAAAACATTGCATCAGGTTTCATTTAAAAAAGGATGAAACTAATATTACAGTAGAGGTTCGAGGGAGTAGAAATTATTCAAAAGTAATGCGTAAAAGAAGCAAAAGACGTGTGTGATGGAAGCAGGCTCAGAATTGCAGAAAGAAGGCAGGAGTTCTGTGACATTGAATGGTTTGAAAATAGTAAATGATCAACAGCTTTGCATCACTCAAAGTTAATATGGTACTTGTTCCAGAGGGGGCACACCTTAACTTGCTAATGGAAGCTTGGGGAGAGAGAACAGATACCCTAACAGAAATCTGTTGATCCTTCTTAGAAATAGAAATCTGCCAAAAGTCTATGAGACTATAAAGCTAATCAGTTAAGAAAAAAGACATGAACCTGTCCAGTTACCAGTTGAATATCTGTAAGGGGAAAACTAATAGAGACCAGTCCTTAGGACAAAATGAATGCTACTTTAATAATTATTGGTTACGGTGGGATGTCCAGCATATGTTTGTTAAAGGCAACCCTCATCTGACAAGCCTGAGTGAGTTTTTTTGATGAAATAACAAGGAGGGTTGATGAAGATAATGCTGTAGATTTTTTAAAAAATGTATTTGATAAAGTACTACATTGCTGAGTTGTTCAGCATGAGAAGCACACAAGATTAAAGTGACAGTGATAACATTAACTAAGGCTCATGATGCAAAAAAAATCATATTGAACAGAGAGAAATATCAAGAGGTGTTCCCCAACAGCAAAGAACCAGATTGAACAGAGAGAAATATCTACAGAGAGAAATATCTACGTTTCGTTATGTCCGAAACGTCGATTCTCCTGTTCCTTTGATGCTGCCTGACCTGCTGCGCTTTTCCTGCAACACATTTTTAAGCTCTGATCTCCAGCATCTGCAGTCCTCACTTCCTCCTATACAAGATTAGTGTTGGGGTGAGGCTGGTGGAAGGGATTATGACAGATAAACAGTGCAGGAAGAAGTTGCATGTGTTCGTGAGAACAGCAGAGATGGTCAGAGATGGGGACAGTAGCTGAGGTAGACTGAGTGTGAGGCAAGAGAGTCAAGTATGAGACTTATCCTGGTGAAGCAGAAAGGTCATTGACTTTCTTGGGGTAGAGCTAGCTGTTTTCCCAAACCCTGGAGATGACACTGACCCAGGTGGTAACCTCCTCTGGGAAGCTGACTCCTCTCCTTTGCAAGACCCCATCCACTTGGACTTCCAAGTCCTTGTTAGAGAATCACGGTGCTATCTTCCCCTTCTCTGCCATGTTCCACTGCTGTCCTTCAAAGAGTAGGGCAATTCCAGAATGCCAGTGATTGTCCAAGTGCACAGCAGCTTTATAAAGATCGCGCTGATGCAATGGATGCTGGTCTTTAGCTGGCTACCTGCTGAATGGTGAGTTGTTCCAGGAGTAATGTGTGGTAAGGTAATGTAGAACTTGAATGCAAAGGAGGTGATTAGGGCAGGATAGGTATTTAATGTGGCACATTTATAAGGTACAGCGATAAAACTCTTAACTCCTCCTGGCAAAAAAACCTCCAGAAATTTCATTGCAAGCAAAAATTGTAAGATTCATCCTGTTGTATGTAGAGGCCATTGTGCAATTGAGGTTCAGGGAAAATGTGGGAGCACAATCCCACAGAAAAGACTTTCAAAGAGATGACATCGGTAGGACAGACTGAATGCCCTCTTCTATGTCACGAGATTCTGTGATGCATTTTACCTCTTTCCTTTATTTTTCTTTGATCTTCCTTACTCTCTCCATTTCCTCACATTTGTTTTGCGATATGGCCGTATTCTTCTCAGACCTATACTTCCTTATCCTTCTGCTCATTTATTTGTGTTTATCATGAGCATGCCTCCTTTGTCATTATTTTCAATTCTGTTGCTCACCATGTAAGTTTACTTTGATGTCCATAGGCCTTCCATTCTTGGTTTTTCTGACTTTTTTCTGTCGGAGCGCCTTGACCTCATTCCCACTGTTCTCACAGTTCTTTGTCATGGTAGGTCCTGAGACCTCTCTTGGCCTTCTGTATCATCTTGTTTCTCTCGTAAGAAAGAAAGAAATAGTTTTCATATACCTTACTTACAATGGACCTAGGTTTTTTTTTTCATGAAATCACTGTTGTAATGTGAGGAAAAGGATCAACTAATTTAAGACATATTCTTGAATTAGCAGAGAGATGAATGGCTAAATAATCTATGATGTTGAAGATGGTTGAGGTGACTTCCTTGAATAGTGTTATAGTGTCATAGTCATAGAGACGTACAGCACAACTACAGACCCTTCGCTCCAACTCGTCCATGCCAACCAGATATCCCAATTCAAACTAGTGCCACCTGCCAGCACCCAGCCCATTTCCCTGCAAATGCTTCCTATTCATATTCCCATCCAAATGCCTTTCAAATGTTGCAATTGTACTAGCCTCCACCAATTCCTCTAGCAGCCCAGTCCACACAAGTACCACCCTTTGCATGAAAAAGTTGCCCCTTCGGTCTCTTTTATATCTTTCCCCTCTCACCCTAAACCTATGCCCTCTAGTCTTGACTCCCCCACCCCGGGGAAAATACCTTGTCTATTTATCCTATCCATGCCCCTCATGATTTTATAAACCTCTAAAAAGTCACCCCTCAGCCTCCAGGGAAAACAGCCCCAGCCTATTCAGCCTCTCCCTATAGCTCAAATCCTCCAACCCTGGCAATATCTTTGTGAATCTGTTCTGAACCCTTTCACGTTTCGCAACATTGTTTCAACAGGAAGGAGACCAGAATTGCATGCAGTATTCCAAAAATGGCCTAACCAATGTCCTGTACAGCCGCAACATGGCCTCCCAACTCCTGTACTCAATACTCTGACCAATAAACAAAAACACAACAAATGCCTTCTTCACCATCCTATCTACCTGTGACTCTACTTTCAAAGAGCTATGAACCTGCACTCCAAGGTCTCTCTTTCTGCAATACCTCCAGGACCTTACCATGAAGTGTATAAGTCCTGCTCTGATTTGCTTTCCCAAAATGCAGCACCTCACATTTATCTAAATTAAACTCCATCTGCCACTCCTCAGCCCATTGGCTCATCCGATCAAGATCCCGTTGTAATCTGAGGTGACCTTCTTCGCTGTCCACTACACCTTCAATTTTGGTGTCATCTGCAAACTAATTAACTATGCCTCTTATGCTCACATCCAAATCATTTATATAAATGACAAAAAGTAGTTGTGTTGTGCAATCCTTTGCATTGATTGAAGAGGGTGGAAGGATCTCAATTTAATTTTTTGTCATCTTTGTCAACATACATTTCCTCGGCCCTGCATTGATGAAATGTCAGATTCAAGTGTATTTTTAATCCTCTGGAGAAATGCTTGAACCCGTAGCCTTCTTGGTGAGAGTCCATCATGCGGGCATTGAACAAAGTTTACACCAAGAGTGTAACTAACTGTCGTTTTGTGTAACTAATATCCAGGTTTTTTTTTTAAACAGTGGAAAATGGACAAGTTGTGCACAAAAGGCCGAGCTAGAAAGCTAATAAAGAGACATTGCGTTCCCAGCTGCTCCAAAGTCACTGAAGTTGAAATCAGCACGAGATGTAGCGGGTTATTAAGACATCTATCCAGTCCTCTTTGAAAGTTGCATTATCATTTTGAGTGTTAGGTTGCTCAAGCTGTCATTTCCAGAGATTGGACATTACAAAAAGTATTGATTGTTTTGGTTTTTGACAAGAATGATTTTTTATTGCTCTATGCCTCGGTGACATTCATCTCTTATTAACGTCATAATGAAAGCACACAACTGCTGGAGCTAGCAGGACCCTCAGGAAAGCTCTTCATGCTATTATGCCCACGAACATCTATTCTCCAGCTGCATGTCTTTGCCTTCCAAATCCTAATCTACTTTTAAACTGTGACTCGTAGCAAAAATGGGAAGTATGGTGAATTAATTACGTCTGCACATTCTAATCCAATTATTTCCCAGCCATTACCTTTTCTTCAAGTACAGACTGCACTTGTTCCCAATTGCCCACGCGCAATGCCAGGAGATTATATGCCTTTTTTAATATAGAGAAGATTCTAGATTCTATGGTTAAAATGCTGTAATATCCTGTAATATATAATATTGCGGCAATAAACTTAATGGTGCAATTTCAGTATTAAGTCACAAATTCATTATGCTTAATGCTTAATATTTTGAATGCAGTTGTATAAAAACTAAGATAAGAGATTGTATTTAACCGCAGCATAGCATTTTATATGCCATTTTCTAAACCAATTTCTGCACCCTCGAACTCCTAAACATTTTGTCTCCTTAGATGCTCAAAGTGCAAGCTGGTCATGGAACAGCAAGAAAAACTTGATATTTGTATCTTGGGTGAAGAGGGCAATAAAAGGTAGCCAATGAAGTCTAAGGATTAGGAAATTAACAGCAAAACAACTGAGATGGGGAGTAAATTAAAAAGGTTGATTACAATGTCCAATCTGGTGCAGAAAGAGAAATAAAAGAAAGATACACATTATTTCAAGAAAGAGAGCGAGAAAAGAATAGGAAGGAAAAATAAGCAAA
Source organism: Chiloscyllium plagiosum (assembly GCF_037043375.1). Lineage (NCBI taxonomy): Eukaryota > Metazoa > Chordata > Chondrichthyes > Orectolobiformes > Hemiscylliidae > Chiloscyllium > Chiloscyllium plagiosum. The sequence continues at coordinate 33,608,097 of NW_028270141.1, forward strand.
ATAATTCAAGTTCAAGTTTGATATTTTTAAAATCTCCCTGAAAAGTTGAAACATGAAAGAATGACACTTGTATTGTTTAATTTTCAGTATCAGCAAGATTGCTTGAAAGTAATGGATTATCACAATTATTAAAAGGATTCTTGCAAGTATAATTGCTATCCCGCAGCCTCTGATGTGGGTTTAGCTTGTATATGTACCTCATCAGTTCAGCAAATTTACAACATTCTATGCATGTCAATGTTTGAGGCTGACAGGAAAAAAAAACACACTTTGTGAGGTTAATAATGGCTCAACACAGGTTGGACAGCATTATTTCTGGGTGCTTAACAGCCTGAAGTCACCCTTCAACTTTTGCTTAAATAATGGTGAATGGCATTAATTTTACTCTTATTTTGGTGTAGGCTATGGCCCAGTGTTTCTGCTGCACAACATGTGACATAATTGTATGAAAAGAAAACAGTAACTTGCTTTATGAATTCCACTCTATCCAGCTGCACATACTGAAATAAAGAATGTGTCTATAAGGAGCAGATAGGCAAAAGTGAGGACTGCAGATGATGGAGATTAGAGTCAAGATTAGAGTGGTTCAGAAAATGCATAGCAGGTCAGGCAGCGTCCGAGGAGCAGGAAAATCAACGTTTCGGGCAGGAGCCCTTCATCAGGAACTCGGGCTCCTGTCCAAAACGTCAGTTTTTCTGCTCCTCGGATGCTGCCTGACCTGCTGTGCATTTCCAGCACCGCTGTAATCTTAACTATAAGGAGCAAATGTTAGACAACAAGAGAGCGCATTTTACTCAGGTAGAATACAAGAAATGACTGCTATTACTGATGTAGTCATCCAGTACTGTGTCTGTTGAGCTTGAGCAGAGAGCATAACATTAGTGAGCTGATAATGGAGCAAATTGGGAACATCACACAGCAATCACAAATCTTTTAAACTGAAGGAAATACCATAAGACCATAAGACAAAGGAGTGGAAGTAAGGCCATTCGGCCCATCGAGTCCACTCCGCCATTCAATCATGGCTTACAAATGACAGAATGCAATTTGTCCTGATACTGTAACCCTTTACGTTCAGTACAATGCAAGTGCTTCTGCTGTAACCACAACCAAAATTATTTTTCTTAAGCTGCCCAAAATAGATGCTGTACTCCAGACAGTTTCTGATCATGGTCCTGTACAATTGAAGCATAATTTCCTTTACATTGTATTCCAGTCCAGATGGGAAAAGGGCCAAATTTCCTTGTCTGTTTTTGTTTGCAGTTGGTAACTGCAGTTTCTTTCAGTGATTTACAATTAAGGGTATTGAAATTACATGCTCCTGTACAATTTCTTATCTTACCATGTGTAAACTATTTCAAATTGTCTTTCTCAGATCTAAAGTGGTTGGCCTTTCATTTTGCCCAAATTGAATTCCAGGTGCCATATTTTTGTTCACTTACTTATCTTATCACAAAAAACCCCGAAGGAAACTGGACAAATTTAATCTCATAATTAAATGGTAACATGCATTTTTCCTGGTTTTGAAATAAAATCAATTGCCACAAATCTACATGCCTTTCTGATTTAAGATGTGTTTTAAAACAAACAAACATTCAACTGCTTGGAACTTTGACCAAGACAAGGCAAACTGTTTAATAATGTGAAACAACCTCGAGGTGGAGGCAAGCAAGTAAATAAATCACTCCAGGGGTGATGGTGAATGTTGTAGAGAGAGATCTTCCACAAATCGCACCCATCGAAAATGATTATTGGTTGAGAAAGGAATGAATAAATGCAAAACATTCCTGCCCAGTGTAATCTTTTGAATGATACGCCACAACAAATATTTCAAGAGAAGTTCTGAGAACTTTTTAGAGGTACCTGAAAGGGATACTATGTCTTCATTGGACTCTCTCCCATTCAAAATAAGAAAGGCTGGCCTGATTTACACAGAAACAATCACTGAGAAGAAGCACAAAGAAACCAGCTAACTAAGCCACAGAGAGCTAATGCATTTAAAAATAATTGCAAGTACTATTGACGAGAGAAACTAGATAATCAGGCTAAAACCAAAGCACTCTCAACAGTATTTAAATTTATCACTTTCTATGCGAAACCATCTCCTTTTAATTTTGTACCTCTATATGAGTGTATGGGGCCCAGATCATTGCACAAAATGCCATATGCTTACTGCTGCTTCTTTATTATTTCTCTCCAATTTATCAGGTAATAAATATTAATTGAATAGTGGTGTAGCTTTAGGCTAAGAAGACCGTAGGCCTTTGTTCTCATCAGCCAAGATCAGCCAGTTCCTTTCTCCATTCCAGGCCATAATTGAATATATACTTGAATACTTGTTGGGAGTTGAATTGCAGAATATAGGAACAATTATCATGTTGAATAGTATTGGAAGGTAAAGCTTTGGATGCTTTGTGCTTTAAATAAAATACATACATAAATAACATTCAGACAAACCCAGGGATAAAGAAGTGAAAAACAGTCAGAGCTGAAAACTTGAATCAAAATTGAAAAATCTGCAAATATAAATGAACTCAGTCAATACCTGGAAAAGAGAGATGCAAGATATGTGTCTGTAAATGGTTTGATTTTTGTTGGCTGATTGTTTCTAGTTTTCCAGTATCACCTTAGCAGTGATTTTTGTTTTTGATTCATTCACTCCAGAATTGACAAGGCCAGTGTTAATTGTCTATTCCTAATGCCCTGGCAATATTTGTTTTCCCCCTCCAAGGAGTTGCAGTTTTAAAACATATGTTGAAAAAAAGACAAGGACAGGAACAGACATACATGTCCTATACATAATAAAATGGCTCCTGTGCTACAGAGCCATTTTGTGAGATGCAGTGAGTCTGAACTCAGTCGGATTAAAATCAATTTGAGTTTTGTTGAATTACTGTAGCTGGACAATCATTGTACTCTTCAACTTGTGACTGGTTAGAGACCGTTTCAATTTTGCCCAGTTGGATGGCTAAATTTTATCTCGCCTCTTCCTTTTCTATTTCTGTACATTTGTGGCTTCTCATTTAAAAAGTGATGAAAAGCAATTCTCCTCTATCTTCTCGAGCTACAGTTAGTGAATAGGATACATGTGTAATCCATCAGACTAAACTGAACCTGAGCATGATCTGTATTGGAAGGGTGATGCCTCTGAAATGAAGTCTCTGTACTTTGGGCCAAACTGTGCCATATTCAAATGAAAAAGTGATACAAGAAGTATGAATAACCTGGGATGCATCAACAACAGGACATCGGAAAAAGATAATCTTCAGCCAAAATTCTTCCCAAGGAAAATTGGAGTGTTCGTTTAAAATCCCCTTTTGCAGACAGGTCAAAAGTATTATTGGTGTGAATGCCTTCCATTGCCTTATTTATAGACCCTGCACTTTAGGTGCTTGGTTTGATGGCCACATGAGTCAGTGGATGTCTTTCTCCACTATGATTCTGGAAGTGGAAAGTCTCTGCCTACCTTTTCAAGCTGGTTAAAACCAGCAAAACATCAATTGATCAGCAGCTTCTTCACAGATCCTTTTCTCTTTCAGTACCTTGTCACGGAAATCTGACAGAACGTAGAGGCACCATCCTCTCGCCGGGTTACCCAGAGCCGTATGGCAACAGCTTGAATTGCGTATGGAAAATCACAGTAACTGAGGGAGCAGGCATACAGGCAAGTCATTTGCACGCCGAACGAACATCATTTACCTTAAGTTCGCATGGCCCACCAGCAGTTGACAATACATTCAGAAAACCTGGTAGATACCATTTCTTTGTTCTTGTTCTCTTTATATCTCGATTTGTTTTTGAATTAGAACTGCTAATTGCAAGTCAAATCCAAATCATATAGAAGCAAACTTTGTAAAATTATTATGGGGAGAGTGTCATTGTTGAGCAATTGTTTTCGTTATTCATCAAATATATGTGGCAACACTGACCCGTGTCAGTGAATGAAGGTTGGTTAAACATGGAGAGAAATGCATCTCTAAAAATTTAGTCAGTTGGTAACCAAACATTAAGGCTCACAAATAAGCAAGTTCTATAAATTGTCACAAATCAAGTAAGAATTTGATTTGCAATATTTCAGAGTTTTATAGTTTGTGATTCAAATTTAACTGTAATGAATTAATGAAGCAGTGCAGAACTCTGAACTTTACTGTAACTGAATCCCGATTTTGTTGAATAGATTCAAGTGATAACCTTTGCCACTGAGCATAACTGGGATTCCTTAGAAATATATGATGGTGGAGATGCAACTGCGCCAAGACTTGGGAGCTTCTCAGGTAAGAAATTCATACCCAATGTCATACACCCTTTCATAAATCAAAAAGAAAAAACAATGCTAGAGTTTTACTAATACTTTCTATAGTGCAAATGCCACAGGAACATTTTGTGAAACATTGGTGAAAATCTTTTCCTGATACTTAGATCTACTCAGTTGTTCATTTAAGTCTGTGTGAGCAAATTACCTCATAAAAATGAGTTCACCTTCATTATGTCAGATAAGCTAAATGAGGAGAACCTTAGTTATAGAATCATTGAATCATACAGCATGGAAACAGACCCTTTGGTCCAACTCATCCGTGCTGACCAAGTTTCCAAAACTAAATTAGTCCCATCTGTCTGTATTTGACCCATATCCTTCCAAACCCTTTCTATTCATATACCTATCCAAATGTCTCTTAAATGTTGTTACTGTACGGACATCTACCACTTACTCTGGCAGTTCATTCAACATATGAACCAACCTCTCCATGAGAAAGTTGTCCCTGGGGTCCCTATTAAATCTTCCTCCTCTAACCATAAAATTATGCCCTCTAGTTTAAAACTCACCTTATCTATGCCCCTCATGATTTTATAAGCCTGTGTAAGATCACCCCTCAACCTCTTGCACTCAAATGGAAAAGGTCCCAGCTCATCCAGCCTGTCTTTATAACTCAAAGCCTCCAATCCTGGTAACATCCTTGCAAATCTTTTCTGCACCCTCTCCAATTAATAATATCCTTCCTATAGCAGGGTGACGAGAACTGAATAGTACTCTAAAAGTAGCCTCACCAACATCCTGCATAACCTCAACATGACATCCCAATCAATGCCCAACAGTTTTGTGGATGTCACCATCTTCTTTCTGACAAATAAGACCATAAACAATAGGAACAGTTGTAAGCCATTCGGCCCCTGGAGGCTGCTCCCCATTTAATAGGATCATGGTTGATCCGACGTTCCTCATATCCACTTTCCTGCTTTTACCCTGTAATTTTTATTTCTCCGACTGATCAAGAATCTATCTCAGCCTTAAATATCCACAAGGACTCTGTCCCCATAGTTCTCTGTGGCAAAGAGTTTCAAACAAAGAAGAAATTCTTCTTTATTTCAGTCTTAAATTTGTGCCCTTTCATTCTGAGACCATGTCCTGTGGTCCTAGACTCTTCCTTGAAGGGGAACATCCTCTCAGGGTAAATGCTTAAAAATCCTATATGTTTCAATGAGACCATCTCTCATTTGTTCAAATTCCAGGAAGTAGAGTTCCAACCTATTTAAAGTTTGCTCGTGAGACAATCCCTCCATATTAGGAGGGATCATCCTAAGGAACCTCCTCTGAGTGCCTCGGATGAAGTTGTGTCTTGTTTTTAAGTGAGGAAACCAAAGCTGCCCATAGTACACCACATGTGGTTTCACCAGCACCTTGCCCATTTGCAGTAAGGTGTCCCTTGTAGACTCTATAATTTTGGCCAGATCTGTAACTTTGCATTGCCTGTTTCTTCACAAATTGTAAAGGAAGTGATCATTTAAGGTGCTCAGAACAGATAAACCTTACATATGCAAACTGCTGATGAAATATGTATTTTATTGCTTGTCACAGTCTAGGTTAGGGGACGGTACAGTGATGAAGGGCACAGTGCGGGGTAAAAGGGGAAAGCAGAGACTTTAATCTCAAGTCAGTCCACCTCAACCTATGCATAGCAGAGTTCTTAAATACGGATACATTTCCCATTCATCTACCTTTGTTGTGAACCCAAAGTACCAGGATAGCCAGCATGATTCAACAAATTCAACAATAGTGAAAGTCATGTTGTAGTGAATGTCAAATAGAGGGCTGAGATGCAATGTTTTCTCTACCCATTCCTTAGCCTGGTAAAATATAATAGTCTCTGCAGTTCGTTTACTAATATAGATAACTTGGCTATTGAACAGAGATAAGGAAGGAATATGAGCAATCAAGTAACTCACAATAGTTGTGAATTAGGAATCCAGCTATGTTAACTGGAAGAGTCAAATTGTTTTTGTGATATAGTTAGATTGAAAGAATGATTTTCATTTCAGGTACCACGGTCCCTGCATTGTTGAACAGCACCTCCAATCAGCTCTACCTGCATTTTCATTCTGACATCAGTGTGGCAGCAGCTGGCTATCACTTGGAGTATAAAAGTAAGCACACATAGCATTTGTGCTGACAGGTACCAGCAGTAGAACTGAGTTTGTAATAAATCCAGTCTTGAATTATGTGATTTATAAAGGCATTATCACACATTTTAAAACTGTTGCATTTTAATTATGTACATACTGTGGTGTAGTTTGAATTCTCATACCAATGTTAAATATTTCTTATGCCTTTGATTTTCTTTTCGTATTGTGAATGCCAGTGCACTTTTGCAAAACAGTTATTACAGGACATTGTAGCACAATGGGGTTAATTCTTACTCATACTTGCCAAGACCACAGTTTGAACCCATCTCTGGTTGCTGAAGACCTTTTCTGACTGTCAACACACAACATGATCTGACTTTTTTTTAAAAACACAGTTCCTAATAAGAATGAGTTCTCAGCAACATGCAGTCAAAGATTGCAGTTTTAAGCTTAAGAAGTGGTGAGCTCAAAGGAAATTCAAACTCACAGTTCTGAGATAAGGAGTAAGCAGCATTAACAATAGTGCTATTCTAACAGCTGACCTCAGATGTACATGTGGCCTGGGCACAATGCTGGGATGCAGACTGAAACTTCATAGACATGTCATTGCTGAGCCTCCAGCCAGAGGAGTAGATAGAGGGAATTTGCATGGGTCATGCCAGTGTGGGAGTTACAACAGATATATGCTCCATACACCCTCTGCAAATCCCAGAAGGCTGATAGAACTGGGGTTATGGGATGGATTGCAATATCAATAGTTTCATAGCTATCACAAGGAACACCCAGATAACTGGATATTGGAAAGATAACAGCATCCAGACCCACACTGGGCTGCAGTGCAGTCCACCAGGCAGTGCAAACTGAATGATAATCAGGAATCTTCCACCATTTAAGAAAAAGTTGAAAACTGGTGACATGGAATCATTGCAACAATTGTTTTCAGGAAGAGTTCTCAGCAGCTCTAGACTCTATTTACATCTTCCAAATAGATGGTCTCCTCAATACTGGGCAAAGTATACCTTTTGGCAGCACTGGCATCCATAAACATGCTGCACAGAAAATCTGAAAAGTTAATCAAGATCTATCCAATTTTTGCAATCAACTGCATTGATCTGAGACATCTAAAAATGAACAATGTCCTTGAGTACAATATGCTTATTTGGTCTGATAGCTTCTTGCCATTGAGTTTTGCTGCTATTAAACCAGCTGACATTGAGTCAAGTTATTCATACCAACTTGTGTCCCATCTGTACAGAATTTAGTTTGGTTTCATTCGAATAAATCAGTTCCAATGACAGCAAGTAAGTATGTAATAACAACCAAAAAATGGTGCTGTTTTTATTCTTTGATTAAATGCTGCATGGAATTCATAATTTTGAAATAGCAATTATAGGTTTAAATCATAAATCAAATTGTGTTACGTTTATCCTCCAATTGGGACTATGTTTTATGCATCTGTCTTCATTGACTACTGAATATTTAAAATGTGTTATCCTTTTTATTGGAGGCGAGAGTAGTTTGTGCAATATTTTAAAAGCCACAAATATCTGACAGAGAGAGATGCACTTTCCCTTAAAGCTTACACATAATTTCATGTAATAAATGCCAAGTTATATTGAAGTTGCTATGTATGAATAATCTTCTTCATTCACGGAATATGTGTATCACTGGCACATGTGTAGCACTGGCAATAATTGCTATGTCAGCAACGATTGCCCTTTCCTAATTACACTTGAGAAGGTGGTAGTGAGTGCTTCCTTGAACCACAAGTCCATGTGTGTGTCTTGGAGAGGAACTTGCAGATGATGGTGTTCTCATGCAGCTGCTGTCCTTGTCCTTCTGGATGCTAGAGGTCACAGGTTCTGACATTGCTTTTGAAGGAGGCTTGGTGAGTTGCTGCAGTTCAATGGTGTTCCTATCACTCATTGATGTTAGAGGACTGGATTTTGGGGGGGAGCAGTGACCAAGTGGTCTGCTTTGGAGTTCAATGGTGCTGAGCTTCTTGGAGCTGTACTTAACAGACAAGTGGTTCATGGTGGACAGGTATCGGTGAAACAGGAGGTGAGTTATTCACCATAGCATTCCTAGCCTCTGACCTCCTCTTATAGCCACCGAGTCTGTTTGGCTGGTTCAGCTTAGTGTGTGACCAACGGTAATCGCCTTTGGATGCTACAGTGGGTGTTTCAGAGATGGTAATGCCATTGAATGTCGAGGATAGATGGCTTGATTCTCTCTTGTACAGTTTCATTGCCTAACATTTGTGTGATGTGAATAGCACTTGTCACTTATCAGCCCAAACCTGGAAATAGTCCAGGTCTTGCTACAGATGGGTGCAGGTTGCTTTAGTATCTAAGGAGTCGCAAATAGTGTTGAAAGTTGTACAATTATCAGTGGCATCCACTGTTCTGACCTTAAGCTGGAGGGATAATCATTGATGAAATGGTAGACATTGATTAGCCCATGGACACTACTGTGAGGAACTCCAATGTTCTGGGGCTGAAATGATTAAACTCAAACAGCCACAGCTTTCTTCCTTTGAGCTAGGTATGACTCCAACGAGCAGAGAGTTTTCCTCTTGATTCCTATCAATACTAGATTTTCAAAGACTTCATAGATGTCATGCTCAATCCAGGAGTGTTCCATACTTTTGACCCATAACAATGAAGGGATGGTGATATAGTCATGATGGCAATTTTCAAGTGATAGCACCAGGCATCTGCTGCTCTTGTCCTTTTAAATGGTAGACTTTGTGGGTGTGGAAGATGTTGTTGAAGGATCCTGAGTGAGCTACTGGATTGCATCTTGTAGATGATATATACCATTGCCACTTTGCATCAGTGGTTGGGGGAATAGAAGTTGAAGTTTATGGATAAGGTATTTTTCAAGCTGCCTGCCTTGTCCTGATGTCATTGAGCTCTTGAGTATTGTTGGAACTGCATTATCCAGGTAATTCCATCATACTCCTAATTTGTTCTTTGTAGATGTATCAAGAACTAAGCTGTGTATGTTTTGTACCAAAGTTATTTGCCTCTCAAAATGACCCCTCTTCCATTCCAGAAGGAAAGTACAAGTCAACAGGATTTATAGAGTGAGGAGAATTGTTCGCTACAGATTTCCCAGCCTCTGAGCTGAGAATGTTCACAGTTGATTACATCATATTGCTTGTATTTGTAACTCCTACAGAAGGGAGTAGTCCATTGTCACATACAGCAAAAACATTAAGTGGCTTTCAGGCTTTGTTAATGACAATAAGTGCCTGGCAATGATCATCGCCAATTAGAGATAACCTAACCATCTCCCCTTCATATTAAATTACTATCACAGAATCCCCATTACCCTTGGGTTTACAATTGACTCAAAACGTAATTGCAAATACCATATAGATACAGTAGCAGCAAGTCTAGGTCTGAGGCTGGTAATTCTAGAGCCAGTTACTCATGTCTTGACTACCCAAAGCCTGTTCACCGTCAACAAGGCATAATTGAGAGGCGTAATGGAATATCCCCAACTTTCCGAGAATAAAATGAATTTAATGCTCAAGAATCTCAGTGCCATGCAAGGTGAAACAGCCCACTTGACTGGCATTCCATCCACCGTCTTCAGCCTTTACTGTCTGTAATACCTGTGCACCTTGGCAGCTGTATGTACCATGGACAAAATGGTCTTCAGGAACTCACTCAGGTTGCTTGAACCAACCTTCCAAACCCGTGACTTCTATCACCTTGGAAATAAATGAGCAGCAGACACGTGAATTTCTCCTCTGGCTGTCCCACCATTCCGATTTGAAAATATATTACTGTTTCTTCATTGTTTTGGGGTTAAAATCCTGGAGCATTCTCTCTATCAACAGAGTGGGTATACATATATGACAAAGACTGCAGCAGTTCAAGAAGGAAGGTTTACCACCACCCTCTAAAGGGCATTTAGCGATTGTCGGTAATTGTTGGCCCATATCCCCAGAACAAATATAATAAATAAATGAAACAAGTGATAGATGACAAATCACATCATGGTCTGTCCAATGGCTGCAACTGCACAAGAAATGTAATCAGGCTCGGCTTAAGAAAAGCAAAGCTTTCACCGCTTGGCTTGTGGAAGGGAAAGGGAGTCAATTTGAGAGGATAAGTAATGTCAGTGCCAAGAATAAATGACTTCGCACTTGAAACCCATGTATTTCGCAGCATGTTAAATCTGGCTGCCACCTCCTTTTAAGCAACATCTATCTTTGGGTTGAGTGAATATCCTTATCAGGCAATCTTTACTGAATACGCATCATCTGATTGAGCCCCAGTTCTCAGAAGGGGAAGTTTCTTTAAAATTGAGTAGACGTTGAGCATGGAACAAATTGAAGGCCCAGTGGTATTAGTGTGTATGGGTGCAGGCAGTGGCGATCCTACCCCTCTGTGCAAAATTCAGTCCGATGTGAGCTGCACCCATTTTCCTTTAAATATGTTTAGTTAAGTTACAGAGTAACCCTTGGGCATCCATCTTTAGACATAATATTGGCTCAGAGTTAATGCTGTTAAAATGCGTTTCATACATTAACCTCAGTGCAGTTTGATCCTAAGAGCCATTCTCAGCTCTCGCATTTTGTCAGACCCATAAAAGTATATGTATATGAATAGTGAGTTAAATCAAACAAGTTCATGTTACCTCTGGGTGAAAAGTACTTTTCCTCAAATACCCTTTAAATACCTTTCATCTAAAAATTATGAACCCTCGTTGGGTTGATCATTAGCTAAGTGAAATGGTCCTACCCCTCCTCCCTGTTCATGCCCCTCAATCTGATACACCTCAGTCTGGGTCCTGTCAACCTTCTCTGGTCTAAAGAAAACAGGGAGAAAGTGAGGACTACAGATGCTGGAGATCAGAGTCAAAAAGTGTGGCACTGGAAAAGCACAGTGGATCAGGCAGCATCCGAGGAGCAGGAGAATCGACGTTTTGGGCATAAGCCCTTGATCGAACTGAAGAAAACAACCTGAGCTTATTCAGCCTTTCTTCATAACTAACTGCTCCACCCCAGCCAGCATCCCAGTGATGCTATAGAGTCATAGAGCTGTACAGCACGGAAACAGACCCTTTGGTCCAACCCATCCATGCCGACCAGATATCCCAACCCAATCTAGTCCCACCTGCCAGCACCCGGCCCATATCCCTCCAAACCTTTCCTATTCATATACCCATCCAGATTCCTCTTAAATGTTGCAATTGTACCAGCCTCCACCACATCCTCTGGCAGCTCATTCCATACATGTACCACCCTCTGTGTGAAAAAGTTGCCCCATTGGTCTCTTTTATATCTTTCCCGTCTCACCCTAGACCTGGGCCCTACAGTTCTGGACTCCCGACCCCAGGGAAAACACTTTGCCTAATTACCCTATCCATGCCCCTCATAATTTTGTTAACCTGTATAAGGTCACCCTTCAGCTTCCAACGCTCCAGGGAAAGCAGCCCCTGCCTATTCAGCCTCTCTCTCTAGCTCAAATCCTTCAACCCTGGCAACATCCTTGTAAATCTTTTCTGAACCCTTTCAAGTTTCACAACATCTTTCCGATAGGAAGGAGACCAGAATTGCATGCAATATTCCAACAGTGGCCTAACCAATTGTCCTCAGCATGAGCCGCAACATGACCTCCCAACTCCTGTACTCAATACTCTGACAAATAAAGGAAAGCATACCAAATGCCTTCTTCACTATCCTATCTACCTGCAACTCCACTTTCCAGAAGCTATGAACCTACACTCCAAGATCTCTTTGGTCAGCAACACTCCCTAGGACTTTACCATTAAGTGTGTAAGTCCTGCTAAGATTTGCCTGAACTGCTGTGCTCTTCCAGCACCACTGATCCAGAATGCTGCCACTAATCCTCTTTCCTATGCTTATCTAAGGGGCTTCCTAGTCTGGGTTAAGGATGAACTGTGAAGCATGTGTCAGCAGTAGAGCTTGTTGTACTTGAGAAAGAGGTGCAGTTTACTACATTTCAGTAACTGTATTCGCACCACATTAACTATTAGGCACATTAATTATTACGAGCAAAAGGTAAGCAAGACACAAGCCTGGACCAGCTATAGCTTCTGTTGACCTGGATTGTCGAAGACTCTCAACATTGTCCAATCTGCATCTGTGGCTATGTTAAACATCAACTTCACCTGAGCTGAAATTAACCCTATCAAATCCATAATCTTTCAAAAACTAAAATACCATTTACATTCATGAGATCATCATCCCATTTAGCAGGCTTCAAGAACACAAAGTTTAAGATTTTATGAAACTTTGTATGCCCTAAACTGTAGGTTTAATCAGAACTCTTAAGAGGAAGGTTTAGCCAATATCCATGGGTTCCAAAACTAAATGAAATCTTTTTTTGGGCTTCAGAGTAACTGACCAGATTGAAAGGAGAACCATGCATTTATCTGAGAACGTATGATAACATACATTATCTAGAATTCTGTGGGAAGCTAGAGAAGTGATTGCTGGGCCTCTTGCTGAGATATTGGTATCATGATAGTCACAGGCGAAGTGACAGAAGACTCGAGGTTGGCTAACATGGTGCCACTGTTTAAGAAGGACAGTAAAGACAAGCAAGAGAACTATAGACCAGTGAGCCTGACCTCGGTGGTGGGCAAGTTGTTGGAAGGAATCCTGAGGGACAGGATAGTCAACATGGTTTTGTGCATGGGAAATCATGTCTCACAAACTTGATTTAGTTTTTTGAGGAAGTAACAAAGAGGATTGATGAGGGCAGAGCAGTAGATGTGATCTATATGGACTTCAGTAATGCGTTCGACAGGTTCCCATTGGAGACTGATTAGCAAGGTTAGATCTCAGGGAATAACGGGAGAACTAGCCATTTGGATACAGAACTGGCTGAAAGGTAGAAGATAGAGGGTGATGGTGGAGGGTTGTTTTTCAGACTGGAGGGCTGAAACCAGTGGGATGCCACAAGGATCGATCTGGGTCCTCTACTTCTTGTCATTTATATAAATGATTTGGATGCGAGCATAAGAGGTACAATTAGTAAGTTTGCAGATGACACCAAAATTGGAGGTGTAGAGGACAGCATAGAGGGTTACCTCAGATTACAACAGGATCTTGACCAGATGGGCCAATGGGCTGAGAAGTGGCAGATGGAGTTTAACTCAGATAAATTCCATCTGCCATTTGCAGTGAAAGCACAATGATGTCTTTATTGCAACAATGCTTCTTCAGATCCATTCCATGCTCTTCCATCCTTCCAATGCTTCCATGCCATATCATTCTTATTGCATCCCCTACTCCACTCTTCCTGTCATTTTTCCATCCCCCATTTTATCCATCTCACTCTGATGCCTGATACCTATACCATCCGAACCCTGCTAAATATCCTGGACTGTTCTCCCCTTTATCCCATACCTTTCCCCAATATAACGTCCCTCATGTTCTGTCTTTCCTCCACCCCTTTACCATACAATTCCACCAATTTCCCCCAGCCAGGGTTACTCCGTTATTGGTGTTTCCTTTCCCTCCACAGTTATAGTTTCCATCAACAAGACCTACCCGACCCTGCTGTTGCCTCTTGCAACTACTGGCAGCCAAGTATATTTTAAATACTGCAGTGAATACCAAATCAGAACATGATGTGGAGGTACCGGTGAACACACTTGCACATTCTCTCTCCCCCTGACATGGGTGCACACACACATATTAGGGTCAATTTGCATTTATAGATACACTCTATTTTGCTCAAAAAGCACACAATCTGCAGGTAGTCAATGCAGACAGTCAATTCATGTAATATTTTATAAATTCCTACTTTGGAACTAGAACCAGTCTGACTCAAGATTGGGATACAGACAGACTCTAATGTCACACCTTTAATACATTGACTGAGCTGAGATGTCTTTTTTTATTATAAAACCTTATGTTATCTCATGAACGTGACTTCAAAGAAGTTCTGGGATTTATATATTAATGAACTGAAACCTGTAACCCATTCTAAAAGATGAAAAACTTAATAGCAACCTAGGTTTGTTCAATATATCATTTCAGTTGAATGACACTATGATTTTTTGCTATAAATTCTGTGTCTGATGATCCTGCTCCACAGCTACCTGATGAAGGAGCAGCGTTCCAAAAGCTAGTACTTCCAAATAAGCTTGGTGGACTATAACCTGGTGTTGTGATTTTTAACCACATCAGAACAGTTACACCTTAAAACAGCAACCACTAAATACAGCTCATTGAAAAATAAGGTTCATTTTTTTGAGAACAATGTTTTAAGAGCACATGAGTCAAGACAGCTTCAAGTCCTGTACCTCATACTTTCTTGTGTCTCATCGTGTGTTCGTCAGAAGAGTTTGAAGCATCTCCCAGTAGCAGTGGAGAGATGAAGAGGGAGGAAAGCCAGCAGGATGAGGGGAAAATCAGATCAGAGAAGATGGTTCCTTGTGCCTGGCTGCATGGCCTTTATTAATGGCTGAAGAGTCAAAATTGAGGTTTTGGCCAGTCTTTCTGCTGCAGTCTGTTCACCCAAGTAAATAAAAAAAAAGACAATTAAGTTGCTTGGAACTAACAAGAATCCAACAACAGAACATACTATGTGATGTCTTTGGCTGCTCTGTGACTCCTAAATTAATACAATATGTGCCTCATGCATGTCAGTTTTCTGTCTCTCATGTATTTTTGTCTGTGTCATGCTCCACCCACAAAATCAACCCACTCATTAATTAGAGAAGTGTAGTTGGAAAAATACTGATTATTGTTATTGGCTATGTGCTGTGACTTTCAGCTCACCGATTTATTAAAGTGAACATCGCCAAGTTATGATGTGGAGCAGCTGTTGTTGACCTGGGGTGGACAAAGTTAAAAATCACACAACACCAGGTTACAGTCCAACAGGTTTAATTGCAAGTACAAGCTTTCAGATCACTGCTCGCTAGCTACCTAATGAAGGACCAGTGCTCCGAAAGCTTGTACTTCCAAATAAACCTGTTGGACTATAACCTGGTGTGTGTGATTTTTAACTCCATTACCAAGTTAGTCAATTCACTAAAGCCAAGTGGAAACCAGTGTTGTAAATCTGCGGAATTCTTTACCAAGCAGTTGAGACTGAGTCATTAAGTATATTCAAAGTTGAGATAGACAGGTCTTTAATCAGTAAGGGAATCAAGGGTTGTGAGGAAAAGGCAAGAAAATGGAATTGAGGATTATCAGATCAGCCATGATCTCATAGAATGGTGGAGCAGACTCGATGGCTTACTGTTACCCCATGTTTTATTGTTTTGGAGAAAATATCAAAACCCTGGATAATACTCCAAAAAAAATGAAAATTAATTATTATCGACTGCAACTTACAGATAACACATTTTGACTGATGACCTTATTTGTATTTTTTTCTTCTTAAATATATTTATAAATGTGTAATTTAAGGTGTGGTTGTCTTGGTTATGTATTCTGATCTGAATATTGATCAGGTATTGTAAAATGTAAAACACATTTATGGAACAAGTAAAATCCAGCACAACAATCATTTGTTCCCTCATGTGGCAATGAATTATAATTTAGTACAAACGTGGAGAGGTAAATTAATTTGCTTGTCACTATGTGTAATTACTGTTTGTATACAAAACAACCCAATTATGAAGCTCTCATGACAATGGAGGCAACAAAAAAAGGGGAATATTACTGTTGGAATACATGACTAAAATAACTTGTCAGAAGTTTGAGTTGTGCTTTCCAGATACATTTTCAAACAAGACGCCAATAAAATCTTAGTTTAAATCCAATCTATTTAACTGAGAATATTATATTTAGAGCACATCTTCTTGCTGTTTTGAAGCCTGCAGGTTGGCAGGAAAGCCAGAAATTCCTGATGGGAGGAAAGGAATGATTATATGTCGAGATGCTCCTTGCAGAACTTACATAATGAGACTGATGTTGCAGATATGTTGCCCATTATGGGAACCACCTTGATTTTCATTTGAATCAGTGGAAATAAAAGCAAAGTAATTTCTGTAAGAAGTAGTTCATCAGCAAAGCTAGTTTTAGATACTTGTGATAAGATGAAAATCAACTCACTTCAGCTTTTAATATTAGAAGTAAATTTATAAATGTGCTCTTTTCATTATCACGGGGTAAGAAGAGCTCTGCAGGAATGATGGAAATGTATTCAAAAAGAACATGCTGATAACACCATCAAGCAGAGCAACCAGATTAGTTTTGCCTCCCAATCAACCAGAGACAAATGTCTCAATTGTGCTTCTTCTTCGCTTCTCATCTCCAGTATTTCTTTTGCTGCTTATTGATTTGCATCTGTCTCTGCCTCTGTCTCTCTCTATCTCTCTCTCTCTTCCTCTCTCTCTCTCTCACTCTCGCTCTCTCGCTCTCTCTCTCTCTTGCTCTCTCTGTCTGAGGTCTTTCTCTTAATGCCAATTCGCTTAACTTCAGTGATTTTTTTTTAGTATAGCTAGGTAGCTAACATGAGCCTTCTGTGTGGTCTTATCTATGCTCTACGCAACAGTACAGAAAGCACAGTGGCTAATTTGCAAGCAGTAAAGTCACTCAAGCGACAATCTGATAATGACCACGTAGTCTGGTATGTTGGTTTTGGTTGTGGATGACTGTTTTGGCCCATAGGTGTGCTGTACTAAGGGTACACAGTAATTACTGAGATACAAAATGATGAAACAGTTCAAGTAGCACCATAAATAGTTTTCTCTTGTACCGTATTTAACCATACAATACTCATGCATTAATATGTGTATTATTTTTAGCATAAATATCTATTTGTCTAAAATTTCCAGTGTTACATATAATTTACGCCATTGTGAAAATTACCAAAGATTATGTTTAGCAATTTTCATTATCTTTGTCATTCTGTTTTCCAATTTAACTTGATGTAATCCACTATCATTTTAAATATTATTAAAACATTGATCTGATCATCTTATGAAAGGCAGTAATGCCAGGCTTCTTCAAACAGGAATGTGGAAAAGGTATGGGTTTGGAAGGATATGGACCGGGTGCTGGCAGGTGGGACTACATTGGAGTGGGATATCTGGTCGGCATGGAGAATTTGGACCAAAGGGTCTGTTTCCATGCAGTACATTTCTATGACTCTATATGAAGAGTCGGAGGTAATTCTAGAAGTGAGGTATGCCTTATTTCAGTTTACCGTAATACACATCAGTTTCCTTATTTATGTGAATAATCATGTCCATTTATGAGAGATTGTATTAAGTAGTTTGAAAAGAAAGAATTGTAACCAAAAAGCCATCTGTCACTTCATCATTCTCTCATAACTAACATTAAGGAACCTCACCAAATTGTGCTACAAACACAAGATATATAACGACAGCCACATTGGTATCATTCATCAATTCTTTTACACACTCAAAAACTGCAATAAATTTGTTCGGCATGACCTACCTTTTATAAACCTGCACTGGTGTGGATTTATTGCTGTTCCTGTCATGAGATGTGCTTGAATTGCTTCCATTATGATGCAGTTTTTTTTTCTATATCAATAGCAATCTAACGGGGTCCGTAAAATCCAAAACCATGCTTGTGAAGTTTTGCAAAGATTGAAATTATATTTGCTGTCTTATAGCCTCCTGCTGCCACCTTGTAATGGGTTAGCACTACATAATTATTCAAACCTCAAATCCCACTTCTAACACAAAGTATCAAAAAACTTTATGATAAATTCTCTTTTGGATGATCATTATAAACTTGCCAATATTTTCTTTGTTGTTAAATTGACCTTCCAATATTTCTTCATCAGTTACAATTGTTGTTGTGTGCACTATATTCAAGGAGATTCTGATATCAATATTTTCTATAATGGCAAACGTAAAAGATATCATTACACACCTCCATCATCCTACCTCTCATTATTTAAACAAAAAAACAGAAATTTGCCTGACCATTGCACATAAATTCATAGGCATCCAACTATTGGCCTTCTGACTTTATTTCCATAAATTGAGCTAACATCAAGTGTAAGCATCAGTGAATTCAGTGAAGCACTACTGAAGGTCAGGCAACTGTAGTGCTAGCTGTATTTGAGGAATGAAGGTGTCAGAGGCTGAGACAGGTTTGTCTAGCTAAGCTGAGGGCTGGCCATGGAATTTTTGACAGCAGGTCATGAGTGGGCATTGACAGGTGGATACTAAAGATGATCAGCATCCAGTGAGCCTGGGCAGGTGTGATAATGAAGCAAACACTGGGTTCATGTGTGGGACAGTTGGTTCATTGAGGGGAGATAAAGAAGAAGGAATTAGAGGCCAAATCAGATGAATTTGGCTTATGATTGTTGGACAAGTTAGGATTTTCAGTAACCTTTTTATTTTACGTAGACGTGAGAGAAACATGCCCATTCCTTCCAGCTCAACATAAAGGAAAGTATGGGATTTTTCAGTTTGCATTGTACAAGGGGCCTAAGAGTGAGGCATTGAGACATTTGAATGTTGTGAATGGTTCCACAATAAATATGCAATTGTTACTTAAGTAGATACCTTACAGCTTTGGATGTTTTTGATGCGTGGTTTTTGTCATTGATCCAGCTTATTCAGTATGAGGGCACCCGGCTTTGAATCTGACATATGTGAGGAGAGAGAGAGAGAGAGACAGAGACAGGTGCTCTCCTTCCAATTTTTGAGTTGTTGAATTGTTAGCACCAGACCGCCAGGGGTTCCGACACATTATTAACACTTCTGCCGTCACCCCTTTCTGTCCCTTCCAGAACAATGACAGGGTTCTCCTTGTCCTCACTTTCACCTCACCAGTCTCACTATTCGATGGTTCATCCTTTGCCATTTCCACCACCTCTAACAGAGTACAACCACCAAAGACATCTTCCTCTCCTTTGCCCTGTCAGCAATTCTCAGGGACCATTCCCTTTACAACGGCCTGATGGAATCTTCCATCACTCCAACAGTTCCTAACCCACCCTGGCATCTTCCCAAGCAATTGTAGAAGGTGTAACACTTGCCTATTCACTTCCTCCCTCCTTACTCTGCAAGGCCCCTTACACTCTTCCAGGTGAAGCAGCATTTTACTTGGTGCTTCTTTCAATGTAATATACAACATTCCCTGTTCACAATGCTGTCTCCTTCACAATGGCAAGACCAAATGCAGACTAGGTGATTGCTTTGCACAGCACATCCACTCTGTGCAGAGGAAAGACCCTGACCTTCCAAATGCTTAGCATTTCAATAAATCATATTGCTGCCATGCTTATAGTTTTTTAAAATTATAATTCCCTTGTGGGACGTGGGTGTCTCTGATTGGCCAAAATTTATTGCCCATCCCTAATCGCCCTTGAGAAGGTAGTGGTGAGCTGTCTTCTCGAACCACTGCAATCCATGTGCTATAGGTTGACCCACAATGCCATTAGGGAGGGAATTCCTGGATTTTGACCAAACGACAGTAATATATTTAAAGTCAGGATGGAGAGTGGCTTGGAGGGAGACTTTATAGGTGGTATTTGTCCCCATGTACCTACTGCCCTTATCCTTCGAGATGGAAATGGTTGTGAGTTTGGAAGATGCTGTCTAAGAATCTTTGATGAATTTCTGCAGTGCATCTTGTAGATGGTATACTGAGTGTTGGTGCTGGAGGAAGTGGATGTTTATACTTATGGTGTCAATCAAGTGGGCTGCTTTGTCCTGGATGGTACCAAGCTTCTTGACTGTTGTTGGAGTTGCACCAATCCAGACAAGTGGGCAGTATTCCTTCATACTCCTGATTTGTGCTTTATAGATAATGGACAGACTTTGGGGAGTCAGGTGATGAGTTACTTGCTACTAGCTTCTGACCTGCTCTTGTAGTCACTGCATTTATGCTGCAGGTCCAGTTGAGTTCCTGATCAATGGAAGGACTAAGGATGTTGATAGTGGGGCATTCAGTGATGGTAACACCATTAAACTTCAAGGGGCAGTGGTTAGATTCTCTCTTATTTCGGTCCTTGCCTACTGTACCTGAAAGAGCACTATCTCATTTTTTGCTTTGGCACATGACAGTCTTCAGCCCTCAACATTGAATTCAACAAGTTCAGATCACAAACATTGCCCTCCATTTTGATTACAACCATTCGCCCGCTGCCACATTTCCTAGCCTGTCTTGTTGGCCTTGCTGTCAGCAGAGTAGACACATTTTCTCCTCTGCAAACCTATTATTTACACATATTTCACATACCTATCTCTGTTTTGCCAACATTAGCACTTCATTTGTCTTTTGTACTGTCTGTTTTACTGACTTCTCCTCCCTCTCTGTGCAGCCTTTTTCTCTCTTTTGAGGAAGAGTCACCTTAACCTGGAAGCATGAACATGGAAACATTTGACTAATATTCCTAGACCTGCCAACGTTGTCCAGCACATTCTATTTGTAATATAACCTTACCTTTGGTTGCAGCTGCAACCAGACAGCTGAAGATGGCCTTGATGTTGCCTGCAATACTGTTGCGAGTCTCCCATCAACCTCCCAATACCTGCCCAATGGGGGGCTCAGGGATCAACTGAAAAATTCCAGTCAGCATCTGACAATATCTTGCGATTATGTGAACCCACCCATTACCCCATGCAGCTCCACATTAGGCTGAACATCTGATGTTGGAATTCATCACTTGGTACATATACTTGAGACTTTGTTTGGACAGGACTCTGAACGGTCAGCTCATTCATCTGATTTCTGTGAAAATGTTTTTGGGATTTTATTAATCAACCTCATTTCTTAATTTATTATTTCCCTACATTAGTTTTGTGCAGATTGTGTTAAATATTCAATGTCTCTCTTCACTTTACTGTTTGTCATTTCTAATCTATTCATTAAGCACTGAACTGGCCACAATCTCAAGTTGATATTACAAGTTTCAGATTCTTGTGCTATTTAGGAAGGGCTCTTCAAGCTGCACTCAACTTCTTTGGTCCACAGGTTATTGTGAGCTCATTTTAAAATCAAGTTTACCTTACTCAGATAATGGTGATTTTTATTGCAAAATACTATCTAAGAATCTTTGATGATTTTTTGCAGTGCATCTTTGTAGCTGGTGTACTGAGTGTTGGTGCTGGAGGAAGTGGATGTTTATGCTTATGGTGCCAATCGAGTGGCTGGATGGCATCAAGATTCAGTGAATTTACTTAAGTAATTTTCAATTATATTAAAACCAATTTATTCTTAAATAGAGGACTATAGACCCATAATAAACATATTTACAGTTGGTGATAAATCCATTTTCACTTGAATTTATAAAGGTGAATTGAACCAAAGTTTTTAGATCATAGAATAGACTTTAAGGAAAATGATCAACTGCATTATATTTCTATTCCTGAATGCAGTAGTTTATAAAAGGTTTTATGTTTGTGATTTTGTAAATTCCATCCCTACCGGCATTGTGGGTCCACCCACAGCAAGTGGACTGCAGTGATTCAAAAAGGCAGCTCACCACCACCTTCTCAAGGGCAAATAGGGATGGGCTTTCAATGCTGGCCAGCCAGCGACGCCCAAGTCCCACAAATGAATAAAAAAAACTTTTGGTAATTAATCAGAGTAATTTAGGTGTAATTTCCTAGCTGTCTTTAAATGAAAACTTTATCCTTGTGTACTGACTTATTATTTCACTTCGTTTTCATTGCAATGCATTTAGCTGCATTGAATATCATCTACTTTTTAAAAAATCAGCCCATATACTTATTTTGTCCAACGAACTCTAAATTTTGAACAGCTTTGTTTTTTATTCCAATGCTCTAAATGTGTTCACAGTAGTAGATGATTTTTACATTTTGTTTGAATCTATTACTGGTCAGAGCATTGAGTATAGGAATTCAGAGGTCATGTTATGGCTGTACAGGACATTGGTTAGACCACTTTTGGAATATTGTGAGCAATTATGGTTTCCTTCCTCAGAAAGATGTTGTGAAACCTGAAAGGGTTCAGAAAAGTTTTACAAGGATGTTGCCAGGGTTGGAGGATTTGAGCTTTCGGGAAAGATTGAATAGGCAGGGGCTGTTTTCCCTGGAGCATCGGAGGCTGAGGAGTGACCTTATAGAGGTTTATAAAATCATGAGGGGCATGGATAGGGTAAATAGACAAAGTCTTTTCCCTGGGGTGGGGGAGTCCAGAACTGGAGGACATAGGTTTTGGGTGAGAGGGGAAAGATATAAAAGAGACCTAAGGGGCAACGTTTTCATGCAGAGGGTGGTGCGTGTGTGTGGAATGGGCTGCCAGAGGAAGTGGTGGAGGCTAGTACAATTGCAATGTTTAACAGGCATCTGGATGGGTATATGAATAGGAAAGGTTTGGAGGGATATGGGCCGGGTGCTGGCAGGTGGGACGAAATTAGGTTGGGATATCTGGTCGGCATGGATGAGTTGGACCGAAGGGTCTGTTTCTGTGCTATACATCTCTGACTCTATAAGAGAGAGGTCTTTTGTAGACACGAAAAATGATTGGAGTCTCAACACTGAGCTCAGGAAGAAGACAAGTCATCATTTCCCTTCCCATCCAGCTATTACAATTTGTCGATTTTAAATATTGTTCTTCATTCTTCAGATTTATCCCAAATTGTCACAACTACCCATTTACAACTTTCTCATTCATAGCATTTAAGAAAAAAAAACTATATTTAATGAAGTAAATCTTTAAAATGAAACCTCTGATGTTTTGCTTTTCGGTTGCTCTCTCAGCTAAGCAATTTTACTTTGACAATCCCATTGTGCTTATACAGCTGAAACTCAAACAGAGGATCAATTTAGCTACACATCCAGGTTGGATATGATCATGATCTGTGTGAAATATAGATTAAATATTTGGCCAATTGTTGCTTAGCCTCTCTCTCTTTCCAATAGTTCACATCCACAACCTTTGAATAAGTTGAGACTTGCTGAGAACAGACTCTTCATATGTAACATAGGTGATTAATCCATACTGCACGCAAAGTAGTTTTTAGTTTTTTCTGTCTTTTGAGGTTTCTAATTGTTAAAAATCACACACCTTAATTGTCCTTCACCAATGATAAATTTCACAATAAGATCTCATGATGTATATTTTTGAAATATAAACAG
Source organism: Chiloscyllium plagiosum (assembly GCF_037043375.1). NCBI lineage: Eukaryota > Metazoa > Chordata > Chondrichthyes > Orectolobiformes > Hemiscylliidae > Chiloscyllium > Chiloscyllium plagiosum. Next base: position 33,631,536 of record NW_028270141.1, read on the forward strand.
TCTCAGTTCTGTACTTTAAACAGGCTTTTCTCAGACAACACTTTCTGGCCTATCAGTAGCTGATTCCTTTGAGCCATAGTTGTCTTTCAGCTTATTTCCTTAAACATCTTGCCGATACTGTAGTTAAGTTTTTACAATAGCCATTGAAGTTTTAGCTTAACAATTATTGCCTGATGTTGTCCCAGTACCTTGTTTGTTTCCAAAATCATTTTTATTTTCTGGATAATACATAGTCATTTGAGTAAAAGTTATTATAAGTTGCATTTCAACTCAAAGGAATGCAACTCTGAATTTTAGAATCCGAGATCTATGCTTGCTATTTGAATTTCAAACCATCTGAAAGTTGCTTCGGTGATTAGCACTTTACTGTTTCAAGAATAAATTGCTTCTCGGTACAGCATGTATCAGCTTCTGATTTAATGACTTCTCACTCTCTTGAGCCTCATCAACCTTTTAGTATCAGATGATTGTCAGTAAGAGAATGTCTGAGATACCATTCTTCATTGTGCATTCCACAGACTGATTGCCTGATGTGCAATGAATCATATTTATACAAATGCTTGGGATCATACTAGACTTGCCATGAGATCAACATCATTCTTGGGCATACAGGCGAAATGATCATATAATTAGCAAGTTCTCAGGCCAACTTTGCTTCCCGTGTGGTCTCAGCTTGTGACGAGACCATCAAAGGCATTATTCCCATGTTGTGTAAGGGCAAAGTGAAACTTTAAGAGACTTACATCATGGAAGGAGCCACTTAATTCATGTGTTCATGCCAAATGAAAACCAAGTATACAGCCCACTTCCATTTACTAACTCTTGGTCTGTAGCCCTCTTGGCTACAAGTGCACATCCAAGTTTTTTTTTTCAAATGCATTGAGGGTTTCTGTTTCTCTGACCCTTTTCAGCCAATGAGTTCAACAGCAGCCCTTGAATGAAAACATTGCTCCAATATGTCTCCCCAGTCGTCCCACCAATTTCTCTCAATCTATTCCCTCCTGACTTTGACTTTTCTGTGAATGGAAAACAAATTAAGACTGGTCCCTGGAATTTGGAAGATTAAGGAATGATTTGATTAGCTTTCAAGACATGAAGGAAAACAGTTAGGCAGAGGCAAAAGATTATTTTTCCATTGGGGTGTCTAAGACTCTAAGATGGATAAGGAAATTGGACTCAGTATGTTCTGGCAAGGGGTAGAAGTTTGAAATATGTTCTCAAAATGCTAGATTATGCTAGATCAGTTCCTAATTTTAATACTGAATTTGATAAATTTTTGTTCGCCAAAAAATATGAAGGATTATGGGCAAAGGCTGATGTATAGATATAAATTAAAGATTCAGATATTGCATGGTAGAACAAGCATAAAAGATTAAAAGGCCTCCTTCTGTTCCTCTATGAGTTGGGACGAGGAGCAGGGCATTCAGCTTGTTAAGCTATTTGCTAATATCATAACTGAACTGATTATAACTTCTCTTCTGCCTTCTCTCTGATATCTTTTAAGATCCTTGTCAGTCAAGAATGACTCCAAATATGGTCATTCAGTGTAGGGAATCGCATGGGGATAAAAATTGTCTTCTTGATCAAGTTAATCCCTTAAATGTTCTGACTGGATGACAGTTAAAACAAATCCTATGGTCTTTCAAAGAAACATTGTCTATCTAAGCGTCCCCATAATTGCTTAGTAATACTCCATGAGTATAAATTAACTATTCTGCTACACAGTTCCCCAGCATTTCCTAGAATATGCATAAATAACAAATTGACTCGGTATTCTGCTATTTTGAACTATTGAATATATTCTCACATCATAATCGGTTATACATTTATACAGAAATTGGGTTCATGATATTCACTTCTAATCAGATTGAGTGATGGCCTTAGTATTTCAATATTCCTGTTGCTATCTGTATCCTCGATCACTTCCTCACATCCAATCTGCCTGAGCTTGGAAAAACCCAACTTTGTGCACTTCTCCACTTTACTGCTTTCCAAAATGCACACAGACCCCTGTATGACTTTAGTTCAGATCTTTACCTTTTTACACAAAGTTTAGGTTTGCAGAATATTTTGCATGAAGAAATTGAAAGCAGGAGGAGTGTGGGTATGGAGGCAACATTTTTCTATTCTTGGAGACAGAAACCACCATTGTAATTCTCAGATCACTCATGCACCCTCCATACCACCTCATATTCACATATAACTCCATAAGCCCCCACGTGGACCCCACCCACTTACTTAATCTATTGAAATCTCTTTTTGATTTTAAGCTTTCATCTACATTGCCTACAGTTTTCTTTATTCTTGTGCCATTGGCAAATTTGGATATCACTTTCTTTCACATCATCTTAGCGATTAATGGGTTCAATGAATTGTGATGTCCATAATTAATAATAAATCATACTCAGCATCTACAAGTTGTTGGAACCATTTGTTAAACTATCTCCTTCATCCTATAGTTCACCACATTATATTTTGGATAACCACGAGATATTTAATATTGAGTGTATAGAATGTGTGTTATACATATATAACATAGATCACCAGTCTATTGTCTTATCAGTTGTTTGATTTTATTTCTGTTTTGGTTGAAAACCACAATATACTATGTTTTACTGATATCAGAGGGACTGATATCATAGTACAATGATCTTGAATCATTTGAGAACAAACAGTCTTCATTGTCTACCTCAAAGACTCTTCCCTCAAACAAGTTAGTCCTTCTTCTGTGATGTCTCTGCTTTCATGTCGATCTCAGAAAGCCTAATGCTTAGAAATAAAAGCAAGTTATATTATCAACTACTATTCAACATACAGCTTTCCCAAGAATATCCAATAGAGTGATAATTTTAAAAAAGGCTAAGCAAACCTGCAGTAGGCAGAGCAATCTCTGTAATTTCCTGGCAAAATACATTTTATGCCCTAACAGTAAATCTTAAATGTATTTTTGGACTGTAAAATATATCTGTGGTCACTTGGTGCAACCTCTTCTTTGCAGTATGCAAATCTCCTGCACTTGCTCCAGTGTTAGGTTCAGTTCTTACAGGGATTTTTGATTTATTTCTTCAATAAGTGAATAATGGCGAGTGAAGGCACACATTAAAGAAATGTAGGCTGAGATATTGATTTCCAGCTGGATGAAGGAAATGCTCCTTGCACTTAGTTTAGTTAGTCCAAGGATACACTACTGATATTGGGACTCAGACTTTGCTTGTATGAGGTTAGTTGCAGACCTTGTTGGGCATGCCCAGTCAGCCCATTGTCCCACTGGTATCAGCCTCCATTTAGGTCTCAGTGTGAGGGGATGTGAGTGGTGCAACCAGAAATTGACAGCCAAGGATCACATGAAGCTATTGGGGGGAGCATTTGAGCGAAAGTAGCAACAATATTTGGCATTGCAGTGGGAAAGCACACCTGGCTGTCCTGACTCTTTATTCAGTTCTGTGTTTCTTTCCTAAGAATTGCACATTTTCTGGCAGTCTCCAGTGAACTGTCTACAGCGTATTACCTTGAACATGGTAAGTTTACCTCAGAAAAGCATTAGGCCCTTTTGTTTTCACACACAAAGGCCTTAAAACCTTGCTGCCCTGACCAAATGTTGGAAGGTGCATTTCTGGCGCATAAAATGGTGACATACTTGGGCCAGAGGGATGTCAGTTAAAGGCCCTCCTGCTGGTGAAATTAAAATTCATTCAGAACCTAGAAAGTAAAATTGGCCTCAATAATGGTTCAATAATCAATTGATCATCATAAAAATTCATCTGGTTCACTAATGCCTTTTCAGGAAAAAAGTCTGCTGACTTTACAATGTCTGACCCACATATGACTCCAGATCCACGGTGGCTGACTCTTAACTGTTTTCTGAAGCAGCCTAGTAAGCCTTTCAATTCAAGGGCTATTAATGATGGATACCAATGCCAATATTACCCACTTCACATGAAGTATTTTTAAAAATCACATCCTGTTTACCATGTCAGATATTTAGCCATCGGTTTTCCGCTTGAAATATGGGAATGCTGCCATTGACTTTCCAGCACACTCAATTCATGATGCCATCTGGTTCTATCGATTTGGCCTTGGATACAGCATATCCACCACTCTAATTCTAGTAAAGATTTCTCGCTTATCTGCATTTGCTGCAATACATCTGTTCACTTTTTTTGTCGACAGTCCCTGTTGATCTTACCACTGTTCAAACAGATAACTCTGGCATGTCAATGTGCAGCAACATGATAGCCTCAGAAAGCTATTTATTCTACACAGAATAAGCTTACTGGAACATACCCATTGCACAGACTATTATCAACTTTTCCAGTTGTAAATCACATTGGCTTTTGATAAGTTCAGTACTCTGCTGTACTCTGCAGATCTCCCATTCATTTTGATGAGCTGTGATGACTGTGGACTACATTAGAAACCAGATTTCCTGTGGGAGGAAATTAAATAATTAATGACAATCCAGAGAACAAAGACACAATGTGATTTTATTTTTCAACTCAAAAAATGACCTTACTTCCATACCAGGCAACATCCTAGTAAATCTCCTCTGAACCCTTTCTAGTGCTTCCACATCCTTCCTATAATGCGGTGACCAGAACTGTATGCAATTCTCCAAGAGTTTTATACAGCTGTAGCATGATCTTATGGTTCTGAAACTGAAACCCTCTACTAATAAAAGCTCACACACCTTCTGCCTTCTTCACAACCCTCTCAACCTGGTGGCAACTTTCAGGGATATATATACATGGACACCGAGATCTCTGCTGATTGACACTACCAAGAATCTTACCATTAGCCAAGCACTCTGTATTCCTGTTACTCCTTCCAAAGTGAATCATCTCACACTTTTCCACATTAAACTCCATTTGGCACCTCTCAGCCCAGTTCTGCAGCTTAGCTATTTCCCTCTGTAACCGATAACATCCTTCAGCACTAACCACAACTCTACTTACCTTAGTATCATCCGCAAATTTACTAAACCATCCTTCTACGCCCTCATCCAGGTCATTTATAAAAATGACAAACATCAGTAGCCCCAAAACAGATCCTTGTGGTACATCACTAATAACTGAACTCCAGGATGAACATTTCCCATCAATCACCATCCTCTGACTTTTTCCAACAAGCCAATTTCTGAACCAAACTGCTTAATCAACTTCAATCCCATGCCTCTGTATTTTGTGCAATAGTCTACCATGGGGAACCTTATCAAATGCCTTACTGAAATCCATAAACACCACATCAACTGCTTTACCCTCATCCACCTGTTTGGTCACCTTCTCAAAGAACTCAATTAGGTTTCTGAGGCATGACCTACCCTTCACAAAACCATGCTGACTATCCCTAAACAACTTATTACTTTCTAGATGATTATAAATCCTATCTCTTATAACCATTTCCATAACCAAAGTAAGGCCCACTGGTCTTTAATTGCCAGGGTTGTCTCTGCTCCCCTTCTTGAACAGGGGAATAATATTTGCTATCCTCTAGTCTTCTGGCACAATTCCTGTAGACAATGACAACATAAGTATCAAAGCCGAAGGCTCAGCAATCTCCTCCGTGGCTCCCCAGAGAATCCTGGAATATCCTCGGAAAAATCCCATCCGGCCCAGGGGACATATCTATTTTCAAACTTTCCAGAATTGCTAACATCTCCTCCTTGTGAACCTCAATCCCATCTGGTCTAGTAGCCTGCATCTCCGTTTTCTCCTCAACAACATTGTCTTTTTCTTGTGTGAATACTGACAAAAATATTCATTTAGCGCTTCCCCTATCTCATCTGACTCCATGCCCAACTTCCCACTGCTATCCTTGATTGGTCCTAATCTTGCACTAGTCATTCTTTTATTTCTGACGTATCTATAAAAAGCCTAAGGGTTTTCCTTGATCCTATCCACCAATAACTTCTCATGCCCCCTCCTGGCTCTTCTTAGTACTCTTTTTATGTCTTTCCTGGCTAACTTGTAACTCTCAAGCGACCTAACTGTGCTTTTGCATCTCATCCTAACATAAGCCTCCTTTTTCCTCTTGACAAAAGATTCAACTTCCTTAGTAAACCATGGCTCCTATGTTCAACAGCTTGCTCCCTGCTGACAGGTACATACTTATCAACGACCCGCAGTAGTTGTTCCTTTAACATGCTCCACATTTCTGTTGTGCCCATCCCCAGCAGTTTCCTTCCCCATCCAATGCATCCTAAATCTTGCCTATTCGCATTGTAATTACCTTTCCCCAACTATAACTTTTGCCCTGTGATATATACCTATCCCTTTCCATCGCTAAAGTAAATATAGCCAAATTGTAGTCACTATCACCAAAGTGTTCCCCTACCTCCAAATCTAACACTGGGTGCTGGCAGGTGGGACTGGGTTGGGTTGGGATATCTGGTTGGCATCTCTATGACTCTATGACCTGGTCGGGTTCATTATCCATAACCAAATCTAATGTGGTCTCACCCCTTGTTGGCCTGTCTACATACTGCATCAGGAAACCCTCCTGCACACGTTGGACAAAAACTGAACCATCTAAAGTATTTGAACTATAGTATTTCCAGTCAATATTTGGAAAGTTAGAGTCCCCCATAACAACTACCCTGTGACTCTCTCTCCTATCCAGAATCATCTTTGCTATCCTTTCCTCTACATCTCTGAAAATACTTGGAGGCCTATAGAAAACTCCCAATAGCATGACCTCTCCTTTCCTGTTTCTGACCTCAGCCCATCCTACCTCAGTAGACAAGTCCTCAAACGTCCTTTCTGCAAACGTGATATTGTCTTTGACTAACAATGCTACACCACCCCTCCTTTACCATCGAATCATAGAGATGTACAGCATAGAAACAGACCCTTCGGTCCAACCCGTCCATGCCAACCAGATATCCCAACCCAAACTAGTCTCACCTGCCAGCACCCAGCCCATATCCCTCCAAACCCTTCCTATTCTTATTGAAACATTTAAACCCAGAACTTGCAACTACCATTCATGCCGCTGCCCCACCCATGTCTCCGAAATGGCCACAATGTGGAAATCCCAGGTATCCTGCAAGTTCACCCACCTTATTCTGGATGCTCCTGGTGTTGAAGTAATACAAAGGTTTGTACAATTTTTGAAGCTTGTTAAGGTTTGCTTAAGATCTCATGAAGCCCATGAAAATATATCCATAGAATCCTTACAGTGTGGAAACAGGCCCTTTGACCCAATAAATCCACACCGACCCTCCGACGAGTAACACCCAGACCTATTCCCCGACCCTGTATTTACCCTTGACTAATGCACCTAACCTACACATCCCTGAACACTCTGGGCAATTTAGCATGGCCAGTCCACCTAATCTGCACATTTTGGTCTGTGGGAGGAAACTGGAGCACCCGGAGGAATCCCACACAGACATAAGGAGAATATGGAAACTCCACACAGTCGCCCAAGGCTGCAATTGAATCCAGGTCCTTGGTGCTGTGAAGCAGCAGCGCTAATCACTGAGCCACCGCACCGCCCAAAGATATATATTATCTTGGAATCAATAATAACATGTATTTATACAACGCCTTTAATCAATAATATATTCTCAGGTTCTTGAAAGGAGCATTAACCCTACAAGAAGGGATTAAAAGAAGCAGCAAGGTCGAGATAAGACTTCTTTCACAGTCAATTATACAGTGATCGACACCAGAGCATTGGAGTTGTGTGACAACAATAGCTTCAAAAACAGTTCAGCAATTGCTTGGAAATCTCCTTAAAATTGTTGTTCTCCCCTGACTAACTTATATGGGCTATCACAGTGATTTGTAATTATCAACCACAAATGGTGTGACTTAACAGTCCTTTTATTCCAGTCTGTCCAGTTTCAATTTCAGCCTTATTATCCCAAACTTTCTGCTATGTTTTGCTAAAACATGTATAGCCATCTACCTTAGCTAACAATAGAAAGTGCAAGTCCTTTGGATCATATTCTGAATTTGGAGATGACTCCCACAAAGTAATATGGTTGAATAGTTTTTTTTTTAAAAAAGAGCTGTTTAAACTATAAGATAGCCACAAAAGTTGATGAAGGGATTTTCCTTTTCCATTTTACTTTGCAAAGTGAATTACTAATTGCTAAAGCAAAAATGTTTCCTGTTAATTTTCACCTAGTGTGAAGGAAGCTCAGCAACTCATTGTACGATCCCACCTTCACTACCCTATTTAGAATCTGGACAAGATTGACCTCTACTGTGCAATGAAAGAAATATTTAGTTCTGTCTTGATTGCATCTGTATTTGCATGGCATTCCTGTTGTTTTCACAGCTTTCAAAGCATCTTTATGGTGGTATACTACTGAAATAAATGGCCAATAGTCCTGATTTGTGACTTCAAAATACCAGTTTCAAGTTGTGTCACAGCTGTTTCTGACATTTTCCTGCTTGTGGGATTCTTGTTTTCTGCGTATTTTTCATCGTGATTACCATGATGTACTTAGTTATCAAAGATTCAAGGCTGACAAGCAAGAAACAACCAGACTAAAACATACAGCACATTCGCTCGAATAGAATTCTGAAAGACAGTTTATTTGAGTGTTAGAAAGTAAAATTTATACCAAACCTTATTAGAAGACATTAACAAAGGTAACCAAAAGCTTGATCAAAGAGGTCGTTTTGAGGGATCATGTTAAAAGAGGAGTAAATGATTAGGAGATTTAAGGTGAGGATACCTGAGCATAAGAACTTGGAAGTTGAAAGGACCACAATGAGATGAGCAAAGTCATTTTGGAAGATTCTCATAGCAGGAAGATATTACATAGATAGAGAAGGGTAAGGGCATAGAGGGATTTAAAATTGAGGCAGTCTTTTAGCTGGAACTTGTGCAGATCAACAAGCATGGTGCCCCATGTAAATGAGACCTGCTGTGGTTTAGAACCTGATGAAACATGCAACTACCCACAAGTATCATAAAATATAGTGTGATGGCTCAATAACAGCAATGCGTACAGGGAGTTATATGTTGCTAAGCTGCCTACACTATTTGTGGTTTACCTCTGGAAGACTGTATAACCTTCATGTCTGAAGTGTCTCAATGAACTGTGATCTGTCACTGAGACCATGACACTGCATGACCTCCTGCCACATTGTTTGTTTTGACCATTATGGTAAAATAACAAATGCAGTGAGCTCTTCAGGGACTTTGGACCCAGTAGACAGCAGTCTATCATCTTTCAGTCAACATATTTAAAAACTAAGTAATGTAGAGCTCAAACAGCCTCACTCTTGTCCATGCATCCTCCTAGTCACAGTTTCTTGGTGACTCTAGTTTGGTAATGTCTACTGAACTAGTACAAATAGGGGTCACCTCCATTTCTGGATCCAGATAGTAACCATCCATACAGCTACATCTTTCTATTGCCCTCTGGCAGAACTCTCTGTTTTCAGCAAGTGGTACCCTGATCCAGTTGTAAAACTGTTAAGTTGTCTGATGATCTTGCTGTGCATTTGTTGGCCAAGGCAAAAGAAAGGCATTTGTGATATAACCTGCTAAACAACAGAACAGGTACTGGAAGGTGGGACTAGAATGGGTGGCTAGTTTTGTTTTGGGTTTGGTGCAGATATGATGAACTGAAGGGCCTTATTCTGTGTCATAATTTTCCTGGGACTCTGTTGATGCTGTTAATCCAAACTAAATCCAGATATTGCGTAAAAGCTCAGCAGGCCAGACAAGAGTCGATAGAAAAAGAATATTCACATTTCAAGTCAATATTCTGGAATGATACAATGAAAGGCTTGCAGCAAGAAACATTAAGGATTTCCCTTTTGCCTTCTTTCTGACATTTCCAGGCACAGTTATCTAACATTATAAATATGGATAGCAGCCTAAAGAGAGAACCTACACAGCACACTGGCTGAAATCTTATATCCTTTCAGGGTAAGCAAGCGGATGTAGAATGGTGAATTATGAGCCCACCAGCTACCCATCTCCACAGACATTTATCTGTGAAGGGATAGATGTCAGGTGCCCTTCTGCTGTTGGACCAAGAAGAATCCCTTAAATAACAAATTAATGGTCTAAAGAAAGAACAAAAAAATGTTGAAGATACTCAGTATTTTATGACAGCATCAATGGAGAGAAAAACACACTTGATGCTTCAAGTCTGATGTATCTCTTTGGAGCATTATACAGAGAAGGGACTGTAAAACCTGAAACAGAAGGAGCAACAGTCATCCATTGTCTGGATGTAAGTTTGCTCACTGAGTTGGAAGGTTCGTTTTCAGACGTTTCATCACCATTCTAGGTAACATCATCAGTAAGCCTCTAGTGAAGCGCTGGTGTTATGTCCCACTTTCTATTTATGTATTTAAGTTTCCTTGGGTTGTGATGTCATCTCCTGTAAAGAACAGGAAATGACATCACCAACCCAAGGAAACAGAAGAAATATATCTCATTCTTTCTTTGAACATTGAATGTTTTGGCTTCAACTGCTTTCTGTGCCAGAGACTTCCACAGGCTCTCTACTCTCTAGATAAAGAAGGTTATCCTCAGCTCAATCTTAAATGGTCTCCCCTTTACCTTTAGACTGTGACCACTGGTTCTAGACTCTCTGATAATCAGGATCATCCTTCCTGCTTTTACCTTGTTTGGACCTGTTGCAATTTTCAGTTTCTATGAGATCCCGCTCAATCTTACTAAACTCCATGGTATATATTCTAGCGCATCAGCTATGTCTTCATACGTCAATATTGCCATCCCAGGAAGCAGTCTGGTAAATCTTTATTGCACTTCCACCTTAACCGCAACCTCCTTCTTTGAATGACACCGAAACAGCACATAGTACTCAGGATGTTGTCTCACTGAGGCCCTGTACAATTTCAGTAATAGGGCTGCCCATTTTGTATTCCAATTTGATGAGCAGCCTTGCACTGATTTTTAGAATATGACTGAGTTAAAATCACTCCAGCATCACACTGCTGACTTCATAAAAGGACCTCTTTACTTCTCAACCCCCCCCCCCCCCCCCCCCACATTCCACCCACCCCCAGCACCACTTAATTCATTCCCTAAAGTAAAATTTAGTGTTGCATTATGAACTGACAAGCTTACAAATGAGTTGCTTCATTGGTCTCTGATTTTTATCAGAAAACACTATTGAGAACAATTCTTCATAGCACTTCTGGCACTTCACTGATCCATGCAATTTTGCAGTAATTCAACAGATTGACAACTAATTTTTCTCCCCTCTAAACTTTGCATTGGATAGGCAAGTCAGGAAATGAAGTAAAGTAAGGTCTTTTAGATATTTTATAAACCATGACATTGACATCTCCTTTACTGCCAGCATGAAAGCATGGTTATGCTGTGAAGAATATGTGCACAATGAATCCTCATTCTCTTGACTGTTATGATTTGACTTTAAAATGTTTTGATTTCGATATTACCTCCCTACATTGCTTGCACTTAATCTATAGAACTCTTCTTATCTCGAGTTGTACATTGTTTGGACTGGCTTTCTCTATATATGTTTTCTGTCAGACATCCACTAAAGGATTTAATATATTTGCCCTCCTTATACTGTATTTGACACTTTTTTCCTCATGAGAGACAATTGAAAGATCTGCCCATTGGCATTTAATACCGTATATTCCAGTTAATTCCCTGATCAAAATAAAATATCAAATAAATATGATTGCTTAATTATTATCACAGCCCTGATACTGTAGCTTTGTTTGCTAATGATCTTGACATAATTTCTTTCCAAATGAAATTCTTCAATGTGATGGTCTTCATGTGTCAATGCATGGAATTATCTGCGTTACCATTCATAGTGATGCCCAGTGTGAATAAAAAGAGAGAAGGGCCAAAAGGAATGAAAAAATGTATTACAAAATCTATTCTAAAAATAGACTAAAGAACAAAATAACTGCTGCTTATAATACCAGTTATAGCCACAAGAGTCACTGTAATGATTTGTAAAGCTGTCTACATGTTTTGAATGTTTTTTTTCATGCAGTTACTGCTTTTGATTCTGTATGATACATAATGCTGCTCATAAGAAGTGAGTTCGCACAAATCACTGGTTAAAGAATCAATGACTACGGGGTCAAAATTTCCTATGATATTTGTTCCTTACCCAGATTATCCACTTAGAGATATCAAGTGCATAAATTTAGTAGAAATGGAAATCAGGTCAGTTACCAAGCAATAAAAGAAATACAGTTTCAAGATTTTAGTTGATTATGGTGAACAGTCTCAATAAGATCATGAAGCTGCTTTTACTTTCAAACTTTCAACTTATTGTGCATTTCCAGAAAAACAAAGACCAACGCTGTTTTGATAAGCAATTCAGAATTTTTAGATGGTTGACGTATGATTCCATGTCAGTCATTACTTCTTTACCTAAATGTAAAGAATATACAATACTCCGTATAGTTTATTATCATATGGTTGGTCGTAATCTATCCTACCATCCTAAATACCATTTTCTTTTTCCAAAGTCCTATCTAAGTCTTTAAACTTTTCCTCCTTCCCTGATGCTGTAATTCTTCTTCTTGGTTTTGTTATCCTTTGCACCTTCCAATAATATGTTTTTTCACGAAGCTGATTGTTATTGTTGCTCTTGTCCTGACAACTAAAGGGAACTTGGACAAAAAATTGCATTAAGTTAAAGTGATCAGTTTGATGGCAATTCACAGCTCTGCATTTTCTAACTCTTTCTATTTGTGTGGGGACTCAGTAACTGGGTGTACTTTGAGTTTTAACTATACAGGGGTTTGCTCTACAATCACAGAGTGCATGTTGTGCATGGCATGATTTCTTCAGGAGAATTATAGTTACCCATTGGTGATATTCATTGGTTGTAGTGCTGCCAGTCATCAGTAGAAGTGCAGCAGAGTAGCACAGCTAGCAACCTGTACTAGTCCACTGATAGTTAAATGCCAATCAGCCTGGATGGAAGAAAAATAGAAAACAAAATAATGGGCTTGGTTAAATGAACTACTTTTTTGACAGCATTTCCTTCTGATAACTCTTATCTCATGCTTTACTAAGCTACTGGCACTTTTGATTACAGAAACAATTAGGACCATGCTGCTTTAATGTCTCTGATACGCAATCTTTATGGTAAAATTATTTATTGTAAACGGTACATCATCATCACATACCCCCTGTGACCCTCACAGCATCTGGGTTGGTCAGTCCAGCTGGATATCAACAAGTAAAAGCATTTGTTTAAACTCCAGTAATTACACATTGTGATTCATGTTTAATTAAGAATAAATCACTTCTGTCACAACCAACATAAACTCTACACTAGGCACAATTAAATTATGAGTTCTAAGGCTTGCATCATTTGGTGCTTCATTTCCTGTAACCCACTCAGATTCTGACATGATTGACATTTGTTCAACTTGTGCATTAGTAACTGGGTTACAGGACATTTACCGAAGTTTTACATTTCAGTAAGTGAGGGTTTATTACAGAGCAAGTAGCCTTAATAAAGACTATTATAATAACCTGAACAATACCGTCAAATTAATGTTATAATGTAATGAGGAACCAGAATTCTTGTTTTGAAAAGTAGACACAGTGTAAGATCTTAGGTACTTATTAAGACAACAAAGCCACAAGAGTCCATGGTTCTGAGCAAACAACAATAAACTTTACTAGGAGAAAGTGAGGACTGCAGATGCTGGAGATCAGAGTCGAGAGTGTGGTGCTGGAAAAGCACAGCAGGTCAGGCAGTATCCGAGGAGCAGGAGAATCGATGTTTAGGGCAAGAGCCTGTCATCAGGAATAATAAACTTTACTATACAGGGAATAAACATACAGTAATGCAGTCACCAATATGTATACAACCTATATTTAAGCATCACATAAGAATTACCATGATGTAAGTATAGACAGCAGATACACCAGATGGAATTGTATAGAAGCCTATGTAATGTGGGCTACAACAGGATTTGTGGCAGAATCACACAAGACAGTGAGGCCTATCTCGAGATTGGGAACAAAACACTGCATCTTTTATGCATTTGCTGAGTGTTGAGGCAAATTCATACCAGGCAATGGTGAACTGCCAATTGAGAATTATTGTGATTTTTCTTTAAATACTTTATTGGTGCCACAAATTGTCTCATTAATATTTTAGCATTCTACCTTACCTAACAAGCTGTAAAGGGCTAGATGTCAAGAATGCTCGAGATGGAAGTCAGAGCAGATCCCTGATGACTTCGGCTTGCCACTGGCTTCAAAAAGCTTCCATGTTGCTCTGCACCAGGTAGCTTGCATAATGATCCAACAGATGGCAGATGTTTGAAAGTTAACATGGACCTCACAGGAAGACAACCAGTCTACCAAAGAGAAACCAAAGTTTGAGCTGTGTTTACATCAGAAAGATTGTAGTTGACAAGACTACAGGACAGAGGTTTTATTGATCCCTGGTTGTCCTCCCATAATCAAATTCTTAAACGTTTGGAGAATAGAATCTCAGTAATTAGTATTAAGTGAATATTCCTCAGAACATACTGGGAAGCTATGTGCATGCCTCAGTGTCTTCAGAAACTAAACCTCTTTGGCCTAAATACAGTCTGTCCGTCAATCATTAAGGAAGGTATAAAGAGGAGCTGCAGGGCCAGTGAAGAGATCACCACCAAAAGGGGTGGGGGAGTGGAGGTAGCAACTGTTGGGGGGGAAGCAGAGGTTTTTGTGGTGGGGTGAAGAAGCAATATGGCGGAAGGAAGTGCGAGATGTATGGAAAGGGTGGATGGAACAGCATTGGCAGGCATTTTAGGCAGAGGTGGGGTTATTCACGGCAGGGCCAACACTGTGACCTCTATAGGGGAGTGTAGAGGAGCAGGTGGCGGCATCATTAAGGCCTAATGTTGGTATTCAGGAGGCAGGGAGGAGGCAAAGTTCAATATGCTGTGTCTCTATGTTGAGGACAAGGGGGGAAATGGGCTCTCACAGTAGGACCAGTTAAAAGGAGCCGTGCGTGCTCTGAGTGGGAAGGCATGGATGCCTGGCAACCAGTTGGAGCCCGGTGCTGATGGTGTTCACTGTAAGCTGTCTTCCCTATCACTTGCTGTCCTCCAGATCATGAAGGACAAATACCTGAAACTATATCCAGACAGGACAGTGTCAGTGTCAGTTTGATAGTCAATAGTGTGGGCTCCACGTCTGCTCGATATTACAGTATCAAAGGTGCAAACACATGAAACATGCATTTGGAAGGTACAGCAGCATTTCATTGAAAAACATACCTTCACAAACATACAATGTAGTGATCGTACTTGTGTGTCAACTGTTGGTCAAAAGCAGGTTGTTCCACACTGTCATTCGTGCTAAACTAATGTTGTCATCTCAGTGATACAAAAGTTAGCAGTGAATGCTGGTCAACAGTGCCCCATCATTTGTGAAACTTTCAAGCATGCCATGGGACCGAGAGAACAACACTGCATCATCTGTCATATCAGTATGACAAAGGACTCTACTGAATACAATGGAAAATGGAATGGTTGAGGTGCGTATGGATGGGAAGGAGCAGCAGGTACTGCCTTTCTGATGTAATATGTTAGTCATCAATTTGACGCACATACTGCATCCAGGGTTGTGGTGGAGTAGACAATAGGGCTATTGAAGGTGTAGTTCCACCACAAAGCAATCTGGGAGAGCCCTCCAGTTAGGATGGAGTGTTCCACATCAACCTAGTGTGCTGTGATCTGTGCAGTTAAAACAGGCAGTGAGACAATGTTCTAGATGCTGAGGAGCCAAGGGAATGGGAGCAGAGTTCCAAGACTGAGGATGAGGGCATTTAGCTAGAGGAAGCTCTCCTTGCAGACATAGATGCTCAGCTGTACAAGGAGCTAAAACACAGATGAGACCTCATTGATACCCGGTTTCAATAGATACAGCAGACCATTGTGAACGGGCAAGATCAAGATGCCCACATTGTGGGTGTGAATTGAAGCCTGCATTTATTCCCTTTGTGGGTTCCATTTTGGTGGCTGTCAATAATCGATCATATTTGGACTTAAGTGTGATATTCACCAATATTGTTGAAGACCCAGCACTGGAATAATCTCAAACACAGCTCTGTCAGGGACTGTCACAACATTCGGATAGTTCTCTCTCCCAATTGGAACAGTGCCGCCCTGGATTCTTAACACTGCACTGAGGCAGAGTTTTTGTATTACACAGACAACTAGCTCCACAAAACCAGTCAGTACCATGATATTTGTCTGAGGTTGAATCTTGTTCAGCTTTACAAAACAAATATCGTTTGTAGACTTCCTTTATCCTTGCTCTCAGCTGCTCTGAATTATTCATCTCTCACGACTTCTCCTGAGCCCCCACAATTCCCAGTACTTTTCCTGAGCCATCGTCTCAATACTTAGCCATACCTCCTGGCTTTGCTTATTCTCCTGAATCTGAAAGGTTTGGAGCCTGCCATAGCAGCAACATCTTTTCAGGAAAGAGCTCCTTCTCATAGCTTCTGAGGACCTAACTGATTGGCATCCCAAAGATAACAACTTTCTCCTCTGATTGTTTCCTTTCAGCTAAAATTGATAGTTTCAAAGCCTTGGATTGTTCTGCGTGACTCCTTGAAAACATTGCAACTTGCCCCATTCTTGTTCATACCAGCATTGAATGTAACTGATATTTTGAAATTGTCAAGTATAACAACATCTTGGAACATACCTGTTCCCTGAATGCTATAACAGTCACAAATTGCTGCTGGCTTGCACAGTACAAAATGGATAAAACAAAAACAAGATTAAATGGAGTGCATCGGGCAGTGGTTGGAAATTTCAGTTGTGCTTATCTCTATTTGTCAGTGCTTTAATGGAGCAGAAGTATTCCAACAATGATTTAAAATCATGGCACACCTTATCATTTTCAGAAACTATTCCTCTCTCTATGGAGTTAGATGAGAGTCTGCTTTACAGAGCATCCAGAGTCGAAATGCTGAAATCCACGACATATGGATTGAAATGGTTGAATAACTGCAGCTAATCTAAAACAAAATCAATTGACAGCCTATTCCCATGTTGTTATTTACTCTGATGGTGATTTTCACCCAACACTTCATTACCAGCTGCCATCTACTAATTGGGCTCTAGGTGGTCACTGAGTAGTATATGTTAATTGAAACTCTGTTTCACTGTTGAAATCAATACAGTAGCTGATGAGGGTGCTTTTGTGCTACTGAAAGTAAGTGTTTGGAATAAAGGTTTCAGTTGAAACTTACTTTGTCTTTCACTTGCTTTATCGAAGGGAATAGTGCCACCAGGAGAGTAAAGCAATATAAAGTGATGGAACTGCTGCATTGATCAGAATTAACTGAACACTTTTCTTTCACAGTATTAAAGAAAATGCTTACAAATGTCGTTCTACCAAATTTGTATCTGAAATACGTAAATTTAAATTACAACTGTCAGATGTATTTGGTTTTGTTGTCAATATGTAGTCAGGTATAAATCCATTAAATAGTATGTGATGATTAATGTCATCATGTGTTTCTTAATTTTTTTACATTATGGTAGTTTAGGAATTGTAAAAATATTTGAATTTTATATTTCCTTTGTTTGCTTCTAATGGAATATGTGTTTCTCACTGCAGCTGTTGGTCTTACAACCTGTCCTGATCCAGTGGTTCCTAGCAATGGAATAAAGATTGGAGATAGATATTTGGTTAATGATGTGGTGTCTTTTAGCTGTGAATCTGGCTATACGCTGCAGGTAGGTATAAGATGGATTTTGTTTTGTTTGCTTCTGTGTATCTCAGCACTACGCTATTGAAAAGGATTTATAATATCACAATCCTATTCCTTCAGTGTAACTATCAACTAGGTCAGAGTCAGCATGGTTTCATGCAATTCCTGCTGCAGTGTTGCACAGGTAGGTTATTGCATAACAGTATCTCTCTAACGTGTTATATGAATAAATGTATCAGGGATCTCCATTTGAAGTAATGATATGTAGAAAATGAACCAATTTTGTAGGCTTTAGCTGTCAACATTCTAGACTTATATTTGTTTTCCATTTTTCATCTTTTCCTCATTGGAATTTCTGTTTTAAAATGTAAATGGAATGCACATGAATGCATCTTCCATGTGTCTTACCTTGATTAATTCCTCTTTGCCTCTTTCTGTCCCTATACGCAGGCAAAGTGTGCTTTCATCCCAGTAGTAGGTGGCTTATAGAATATATAAGACATTGATCAAAAACATCCTATGGGACATCAATACATATAATAGATGGGCTTGTGAAATGTGACATACTATGCACTTTTCATCTGTTTCTACAATTTACTTGATCTAACTCTACTGGGATTCAGTTATGCACTTTCTAAAAATGAGAAGAGTTAAGTCAAAAGGTTAACAGCTATGATTAGTGAACAATAGATGTGATTTTTGTTTGCCTTAGTCTGGTCTCTACTGAATATGCTAGTCATATAATTGTCAGTTTGTGCAGCTCTAAAAGAAAGAACTTGTCTATTTTGGGTCCTGAAAAATAATGTGATACGTACACAGGAACATTGTGTTCTCAGCAATGCTTTTTAACATAATGCACTTACTGATACATTTGACTATGAACCATTTAAAACCATTCCCCAGCCCACATCTTGTATGAAGCTTCAAAAGCAGCGTTAAAAAAAGCTCATGAAAATGTTGGCTAACATTAGATTAGATAAGATTACATTACATTACATTGTGGAAACAGGCCCTTCGGCCCAACAAGTCCACACCGACCCGCCGAAGCGTAACCCACCCATACCCCTACATTTACCCCTTACCTAACACTATGGGCAATTTAGCACGGCCAATTCACCTGACCTGCACATCTTTTGGACTGTAGGAGGAAACCGGAGCACCCGGAGGAAACCCATGCAGACACAGGGAGAATGTGCAAACTCCACACAGTCAGTCGCCTGAGGCGGGAATTGAACCCGGGTCTCTGGTGCTGTGAGGCAGCAGTGCTAACCACTGTGCCACCGTGCCGCACACAAATATGTTTTTCACATGTGCTTTCTTTCCTCCTTAATTAAGATATATTTAAAAAGAGGGACTTTGAGACTTTTTAAAAATTAACAGACTAAGAATAAAAGGGCAATTTTCATTTTCTTGTTAAAGGATAGAGTTATTAATCACTTTGTTACTTACCTAATAAATTATCATATCCTTGATTATCAAAGGTATTTTTTAAATTCCTGTTAAATGTATCAAGGTCACACATGCCCAGACATCTTTAGACAGCACGGCTATTTGTGTGGTTTTGACAAAATTGATTGCAACATGTCAGCTATATTTGATGTAATGCAGAAAAAAGACCCCCTGTTCATCTTTTTAAAGAGGTGTGTTCACTTGTGATTATGAGGTTCAATGTTTCTATTGGTGGGTGGATCCAAACCTGGGGGTCAAAAATATAAGACAGTTGCCAATAAATCCTGCAAAAAAAACCTTTTTCCAGACTTTGGTGACAATGTGGAACTCGCTATCATGTGGAGTAGTTGAGCTGAATAGCTTAGGCAGCTTCTCCAAGAATATATTTAAGTACATAATGGAGGAAAAAAAAACAAGTAGAAGGTAATTTTGATACGGAGTAGAGTGGAAGGAAGCCAATTTTGGAGCAGCGCTGACCAGTTGGGCCAAATAGCCTG
Source organism: Chiloscyllium plagiosum (assembly GCF_037043375.1). NCBI lineage: Eukaryota > Metazoa > Chordata > Chondrichthyes > Orectolobiformes > Hemiscylliidae > Chiloscyllium > Chiloscyllium plagiosum. The sequence goes on from NW_028270141.1 coordinate 33,651,153, forward strand.
TTTCTGCACTGTGAATTCTGTATAAATCTAAGTAATTAACATCCTTGTTGCTTCGCAAGATTGTTTTTTGGATGAAGAGAAGACCATTGTTCAACTTGATATGATATTTGCAGAATGCCAAACTCACTGTTTTCCTGCAGCACCATCTGTTGATTCTTAAATGAGACTTTTGTCCGAGGGTTCAATTACCCTATCTGAACATTTCCCCCCCGCCGCCCTCCAGGTATTGCTCCATTTGTAAAGAGACAATATAAATTCCTAACTTGAAGTCCACCCTTTTTGAAGTATTGTCTTTTTCCCTGGCTATGGTGAGATGTACTGTCAGTTGCAGGTAGCAGCAGTACCAGTATTCAGTGCATGTTCAGATGTTTCTTTGTGACGATATTCACACAGGATGATTCACTAATATTATGTGATTACTATCAGCTTATCAAGCAGTTACCTACTCTTTACTAATAAAACATTCGGTATTTCAGTTCAATGTTATTTTGCCCTTTTATGACCATGACATGTAACTATTGTTTGCTGATCTGTAGAATAATAACATTTAAGAGTTTTGGATTGCACTGTTAAATTTCAGAGCTTGGGACTGGGTCCCTGCTGCTTTATTAAAATGTTGTTATTAAACCATTTTACTTCATATGCACTGAGCTATCAAGTTGTATGCAGTTGGATAAACTTGTAACCTCTACGTGTAAAATAACTTCGACCATTGCAGACATGGGAAATTCCTGAAATATTTGCTGATGTTATGATAGACAGGACACTTGACAGGCTCCAAGATGAAACAGTGATATAATCATCACTAAAATTTTAATTTTGTGTGCAGGTTCCCTTATGTGCATTTAAATGAGCCCAAACTGCATGAATAGGGAAATTAATATTGAAGAGTTTATTTTTTTCTTCCTTCCACCATTAATACCTATAGATAGACAGTCACGGGAATGTATCTACTCTGAAAAATATGATAATGATTGCAAAAAGTAGAAAGCTGTTGGTCATTCACACATAGTGTATGGAATTCTTAAGTTTCATTGTATTTGTAGCTCAGTTTATTTTGCTGCAAATGTGATGAGCACGTCATAAAGACTGGTTCATCAAACCCATCTGATCCCGTGATGACTTCTTTCTTCTGCTATACTGCCAAAGGAATATAATCTCCTGAGAGAAGTGAAAAACAATAATAATGGGAAAGAATAATCTGGAAAATGCTCTCCAGCCAGCACACCCTCATGTTGGACTCCTCTCATAGATTTAAGCAAGCCCAGGATATCACATGGACCAACTGTTTTTGTTAAGGCAATTCTTCTGTATAATTTGATCTCTGTTTCAGTCGAATGTAATCTAGTTCCCTCTCAAGGAAATACAGAGATTCAATACCCGTGACATCACCAACTATATTCCAAAGGCTTACCACCCTGGAAAATGAAAAACTGCCTCAAATGCAGTCTGTTCCTGTTGTTATATTGCTTAGACTCATGCCCCTTCTATTATGTTAAACTGGAAAAATCAATCAATAGGAATCAATACAATACTCAAATTATTTTATAAACTTTAATTGAGTTGTCTTTAAGTCTACACTACTCTAAAATAAATAAGCTGATCTGTGAAGGTGAGATTCTTTGAGCTTCTCACAGTAATTATCTTCCATCTCATAGCAGAGACTAAAAGAGTGTTTCTAATATGGTCTAACTTATGGCCTGAAAAATTATGGAATGATGTTGGCTACATTAATAGAACTCAATACCTTATCAGCTTTATCTATGTTTTCTCCACGATAGTCATAAACCTTCAGGGATCTGTGCATAATAGGATATCAATCATTTTGTTCTCAGTCTATTTCATCATTGTTCCCAGAAAATGAAACAAGTACTTTATGTTGACCCTACCAACACATGTGACATTATAACACTACACTACCTTTAGATGTTCTAATCTTCATGGTTCATCCGCAATGAAACTTTGGGAGCACATCATGCTTATCAAATCTGCCTTTCACATGCAGTAATTCAAGTCAAACTGAATATTAAAAGCATTATTTTGCCAGAGACTATATAAGGTTTTCTGCAACTGTTTCAGTTTACCACTAACTGGCATATGGTTGGAATGTTTTTTGCTTCCTAGGGACAAGCTCATGTTTCATGTATGCCTGGAACTGTCCGCCGTTGGAATTACCCATCTCCGATCTGCATTGGTAAGTGAGCAAAGATCCCTGTCAGTTGGTGAATTTTCTAATTTAGTTACAGAAAGGAAGGATTATGCTGCAATACCAGTCAATGAGTGAGAAATGTTTATATCACGAGATTTATACCTTGGACATCTCGAAGCTCAGTTTAGTTCTCACTGCAATCAGAAATGAAATCTGATAATTCACCATGGGATGGGAATTGAACCTGGTACCACCTCATATTGCTGGGGTTTTGTTTCTGTTGCCAGTTGGATAAGTTCAAAACTATTTTGTTTATAAGCAATCACACATGAAATGTGTCTATCCTGAACCTAAGAACATGGACTTTAAGAGATTCAAAATTTGCACTTGATTGAAATTGTCAGAGAACACATTGTCTGATGGTTGTACATGCCTCTCCACTTGGCAGGGATTGATTCCTGGGCTGTTCTTGTGAATTGATTTTGTAGAACTATGACAAAACCCCATGAGCAGATTATCTGAGAGAGAACAGGAAGTTTTATGCTCCACGTAGCCACGATCATCCCTTAGATAGTGCCTCAGCAGTCCCCATAAATATTGCCCAAAATAGCCTGTAGCCACTTTATAGCAGGTGTAATGATGTCAGGTGGTTTTGCTTGCATTGAAATGGGAGCTGAAACATCAAACTCTGGATTCTGCATGCTGATTGGGTTTGCAAGAATCCATATGAAGTTGGTCATCACTCCTGCACACGGAAAAAGCACAGGCTCTGATTTCCGTACGAAGTTTTGTGCCAACTTGCTATCGAAATCCTCTAGGCTCCTTAGAATTGACAGGTTGCCTAAAAGTCTGCAACATGGCCCAGCATCTCCTTCAGCCAGCATGGACATCCTCTTTCGGAGATGCGGGCTGATTTTATTATTGTAAAATGGAAATGGAAAGAAAAATGCTGACAAAACCTCTGTGGAGAATTTATGTTTCAGGTCAATGAAGGGTCACGGCATCATAGAGTACCACAGAATGGAGACAGGTCCTTTGGCCCAAACAGGTCCATGCCGGCCAAAATGTCCACCAAAGCTAACACTATTTAGCTTGCCCTGACTGATGAAGGCCAGTGTGCCAAAAGCCTTGTTCACTGCCCTGTCTACCTCTGAGTCTACTTTCAGAGAACTGTGCCCCTGTACTCCAAAGTCCCTCTGTTCCATTGCCCACCTTCAGACCCTATCATTCTTTATGAAACTCCTACCTTGATTTGACTTTCCAAAATACAAGACCTCACACTTATCTATATTCAACTCCATTTGCCATTTCTTGGCCCACTTCCACAGCTGATCAAGGTCCTGCTGCAATTTCTGATAACCTTCCTCACTGTCCACAATACCGCCTATTTTAGTGTCATCTGCAAACTTACTAATCATGCCTTGTATATTCTCATCCAAATCATTGATACAGACAACAAACAGCAATGGGCCCAGCACCAACCCCTGAGGTCTCCAGTCTGACAAGCATCCTTCCACTATTACCCTCTGCTTCTTACTATCAAGCCAGTTGTGTATCTGATTTGCCAGCTCCCCCTGGATTCCATGCGATCTAACCTTCCAGAGCAGCCTGCTGTGTGGAAATGTTTAATTCTGTTTCTTTCTCCACAGGCACTGCCTGTCTTCCTGAGTACTTTCAAAGTTTTCTGTTTTGTCTTGGATTTCCAGCATCCATGATATTTTGACTTTGGATTTTGGTAATGCTAGCTGGCATTAGGTGGTGGCTAGGTTCAGATATATTTGGTGGTCCTCACTTCTGAGGCTCAGTGCTAACTGCTGCACACGATTATAATTTCAAATTAGTGGGTAGCACAAATGGTGCCTGCTGAATGCACTGCGATGCCCACTTCTGTTTTTGGGCTCGTCCAATTTTGCTGGCAAGGAGTCTTAGTTGAGGTCACATCTGCATGAGTTATTTGCCGAATTTGAATTCAAACGATGATGCAAATATGGAATTTGAAACAAATTTTGTAGTCAACAGATTCACATAGTGGAACAATCTGCCCCTTTGTGCATGAGGAATAGAATTAGGCCTAGCTAGTGGAATTAATGGTGTCTCTCAGATGGATAAGTTATAAGCTGTTATATTTACTGATTAAAGTTCACAAAAATACCTTTGGTTGTGCAGTCTTGGGGTACTAAATGTGCCAGATAAATGTGACTTTTTATTGGACATAAATTACAAACTGAACTTTAAATAGGATCTCACTTTCAAATTCATGTTTGTTACACATTGAACATGTTAAATATAAAATCTCTGCTGAACGCAGCTCTGATAATTAAGGGAAGGTAATTGACACACAGACAACACACTAGACCATAGAGCAGCTGCAACAAATAAATGAAGGCTTTTTCTTTCTTAATAATCAGCTAGATGTGGAGGCGTATTGACAAACATGAACAATGTCATCCTAAGTCCTGGATTTCCTGGAAATTACCCAAGCAACTTGGATTGCACGTGGAAGATTTTATTACCTATTGGATATGGTAAGGAAGCTAAAAAGATACTGATGTTTTATTCAACATTATGCAGCGTTTATGAATGCCAGTTGTAACTTTGGAAGTCAATTTGAAATGAAGACATTATGTTGAGTGCTAACCCTTTCTCGCCTGTGAAAAATAATTTCTTCAGTCAGTTTTTAAAGTTTCGTTCATAATTTATTTCACGTCATTACATGATGACAATTGGTTGTCACTGGGGCAGGAGCAGACTCTGCTGGTATAACTGTTTTTTAAAAAGTGTCATCTCTAAGCATGTTAATTTTTACAGAGAGTTAGGGAGGGTTCCTGGGGACTCGGTGAAAGGTTATGAAATTAGGAGCAGAATCATGAAGCTGGAGGATCTGCCTATCTTAATGATATGGCCTCGCTTGTGGATCTTATCAGACGCATGACCATATTAACCACCCAGCTAAAGGGAGGGAGGACCCACAGGCATTTTTCAGTGGAGGATAGCAAAGTGTCCACAATTTTGGAGGGTAGTATGAGTGATTAGTGTCTGGAGTCTGTGCACAATTGGGAGGGAGAGAGAGGAGGAAAGACTCTATAGCTGAGCAGGAGGTGGACTGTGCATAGCGCACAGTGTTTACCATGACCATTCAAAAGGGATGGATTGAAAGGTCTGGCCATGGTTGTGGAGGAAAGGAATGTGTGGAGGGATGGGTGGGGGACACAGGAAGAGATTATGTCCACAATTGGGGTGGGATGGGCTAGAGATGAACAAGTGGAAGGAATCCTCCTGGCCTACAAGGAAAATTAAAATTTAAAGTGTTAAAATTGTCCTCTAGGCTTCTTTCAGTCCAGGATCCAATAGGCTTACCTCATGAAGAGACTGTCATTGGACACTTCCCTCAGTCTGGCCAACATTGTCCCACCATAATCCACCCATCCAAGCTCAATTTTAGCAATGAGGTTGTTAAAAATTAGACATTTGTGCTAGTTTCTGGAATCCAAATGAAAATGTTACAGTTTAAAAATAGTGTTCTCCGCAATCAGGTGACATAAATGTCCAAACTTGCCGCATTCTGCAAAATTTCTTTTCATGCTGTTATCAAGAGCTGTTAGTTCATTTTTTGAACGGATTAATAGTTCCAGTAAAAAGGGTGGAAAATGATTTTTAGGCGAATATTCATGCTTTGTTGTGTCATGGCATTCTGACAATAGTATTTAAGTTGATTTTCCATTGTGTCTTGAACTTTGAGGAGGCAATTCAAAACAAACAAAGACAACAGCAATGTGTTTGAAATGCTGAAGTTTGTTACAGAATTTAACAAAAATTTTAATCAATTTATGAAGGAAAACTAAGGTATGTAATGCTTTTCTTAATGGAAAAAATGCAACTTGCTTGCAAAATGACAAATCAATAATTCACACACATTGTCCTGCATCCTGTAACAAATAGAAAAGTTTTCAATGTTTTAAATGTCTGATAAGTACCAAGTTGTAATGCTTTTATTGCTATTTTGGGTTGTGTACTTCAGTTTAAGACCATATGGGAACTTGGGAGCAGAGATAAAAGTTGATAAAAGGAAAAAGTGCATGGTGATGAATTCTGTGTTTCCTATGTTTGACACACTAAGGATTGTTTAAATGTTGATTATGTAATTTGGTTCGAGGGAAGGGCAAGATATAAAACTGACAGTGGTTTCATAGTATTAGTTTTACTATTAGTATTTGCTTTCAGCCAAAATATCAACCACATATTGACTGGTTTGTTTGAAAGAAAGTGTGGAGGGTTCTTGGGAGAAGTTCCTTTCCCTTCATTGTTCAGCTGGACCTGGCTGAATTGGTAGTCTTCCAAATGACTTAGTGTCCTTTGTAAATGAGTCAAAACTCATTAATTCTCTGCGTCTGATAATGCTTTTTAAACATAAATGTTTCATCTCTGAACACCATTGCATAATTCAATTTGATTGCTGGGAAAAGGTGATTATGACAGAATACCACTGTTCAACAAGTTTTAACAGAATCCAACATTTTCCCTATCCATGGTTCTCAAAGCATCATGGTCTTTAGTCCAGCTTTACCACAAACCTAATTTTGAGTGAAGTCATTGCTTTGAATAATTGGTTTAAAAAGGCACACAAGATGCAAAGATTAACAGCTCGCCTGATGTGTCCAAATGTAAGGTGATTTTATAATAAACTTAGTGGCCAAAACAGTGTTTTATAAAGTAATACATCACCCATCAGGAAGATTACAAAATCCAAGAGGGGATACAGAAAATACTTAAGAGATTGATTCCGGGGTGAGAATTGAGAAGCCTTAATTATTTACTTCAGTCAAGATAAAGTTGATGGAAGATTTGAATTGTTCAAAATTGTAAGGGGTTTATACAGAGTAGATAAAGGAAAAATGCTCCCATTGGTGAAAAGACTTGGGACGAGGGGAAATTGATTAAAACGAGCAATGTCAACATGAGCAAAAGGTATTTTAGTTGGTAGATGGTTAGATGTTGGAATGCTCTGTCTATGAGAGTCTTGACTGCTATATTCAGATCTGGAAAGACTAATTTTGAGTGTAATGAATTATCACCCACTATGATGATGTCATATGAGGGACTTGTGGACAAACCAGCTTAGAATCTTGGAAGATCTAACATCTAAGTCCTCCTCATTATGACGATCATATCACTGCATCCTCTAACTAGTTTCTAACATGCAATAAACATATTCAATACAACAGCCAATTCCAGTTTGATTAGTTTTCATCTGCCACATAAGACCCTGTAGATCCAGATACTTAAGGAGGATAATGGCAGCAAACCGATCACATGGTGAGGTACAGACTCTGTTTAGCTGTGTATACCATAGTCAGTTGGTATTCAAAAGTGTTCTAATTACAGTCAAGACTCTTGTTTTTTTTAAAATTCCAAATTCCAAGTTATTTACTGGGAAAATTAAGCTATAGCATTCCATAGTTTAAAACAGAAGGCTTTTTTTTAGCCATGGAACTTGAGACAAAGCAAACACTAACTACAAATTTCGATTTTCTCCTTCGGTTGAAAACTCAGAATGAACAAGAGATAAACATGAATTAACAGACAGATGCCCTTGATTATAAATTACACATGAAATGGCAGCTATGACTAAAAGTGATCTGACGAATAGGTTCAGTAACCCATTCAATGAGAGTATGATCATTCTCGGTCATAGACATCCTGTATAACTCTAACATCTTCTAAAGGATGTTAGTCTCCCTCTTCACAGGAGCTAGCATTCTCCTGACAGAGGTGGACAACTGACTAAGTTCCACAGGGATGATCTTCACCAAAACTCTCGAGAATCTCCTCAAGACAGTCTGGATGGTATGGATCCACTATGCTATCTTTGAGTCACAAAAGCCATTGCATCAATTATGTATGTGGCTAATTGTTAGCTTCTCATCCAACCTCTGTCTCCACTGGACTTATCAACTTCTCTTCTGCTCTGTCTCTGTCTCCTTTTATGTAGCCTTGGCCAGAAGTTTGATTTCCAATCCAGTTTCAATTTTCATGTTCTTGCAACACAGCGGGTTGGATTTCCTTTTCCAGTTTGGACTTGTACTAAAATGTACAAAGCACTGAAACCACAGATTCTAATGTAAAAAGGAATTAGATGAAAATTGCTAGTTAGAGGATGTAGTGATATGACTGGCTCCTGCATTATCACAACAATGTTGGATGCCCAGAATAGAATATTGGTTAAGATGATTGAACAAGATCTGCACTTTGAAACATGGATTTCCTATCCAGGATAGTTGACTAAATACACGTATTAGCTGAATATCTATTGCTTCAGGAGATACATTTGGTTTTTCATACAAGTAGAAAACATTGAGATAAATGTTACATGAATATAACCCCTAAAAACTTAATATGCAGCTTAAATTTAAAACTCAGTTCCATTGTGTACACTGAAAAGACATGATACATCTAAGTAGAAAACGACTTAATGCTATGGAGCTGAAAAAGTTATTATTGCATTTTGAAATTATCTCTGTGATGTCATAATATTGAATATTCTTTGTGAGAGTATGTGCTCTGACCTGTTATTGCCCTAGCTGATGATAGTGTGGTCAAATCAGATTCCAGAGTGAAATCTATCTTGATAAGACAATAGACAATAGACAATAGGTGCAGGAGTAGGCCATTCAGCCCTTTGAGCCTGCACCGCCATTCAATATAATCATGGCTGATCATTCCTAATCAGTATCCTGTTCCTGCCTTATCTCCATAACCCTTGATTCCACTATCTTTGAGAGCTCTATCCAACTCTTTCTTAAATGAATCCAGAGAGTGGGCTTCCACTGCCCTCTGGGGCAGAGCATTCCACACAGCCACCACTCTCTGGGTGAAGAAGTTTCTCCTGAGCTCTGTCCTAAATGGTCTACCCCGTATTTTTAAGCTGTGTCCTCTGGTTCGGCACTCACCCATCAGTGGAAATATGTTTCCTACTGCCAGAGTGTCCAATCCTTTCATAATCTTATACGTCTCAATCAGATCCCCTCTCAGTCTTCTAAACTCAAGGGTGTACAAGCCCAGTCGCTTCAGTCTTTCAATGTAAGGTAATCCTGCCATTCCAGGAATTGACCTCGTGAATCTACACTGCACTCCCTCAATAGCCAGAATGTCTTTTCTCAAATTTGGAGACCAGAACTGCACACAGTACTCCAGGTGTGGTCTCACCAGGGCCCTGTACAGCTGCAGAAGCATCTCTTTGCTTCTATACTCAATTCCTCTTGTTATGAAGGCCAGCATGCTATTAGCCTTCTTCACTACCTGCTGTACCTGCATGCTTGCCTTCATTGACTGGTGTACAAGAACACCCAGATCTCTCTGTACTGCCCCTTTACATAAATTGATTCCATTGAGGTAGTAGTCTGTCTTCCTGTTCTTGCCACCAAAGTGGATAACCATACATTTATCCACATTAAACTGCATCTGCCATGCATCTGCCCACTCACTTAACTTATCCAGGTCACCCTGTAATCTCCTAACATCCTCATCACATTTCACCCTGCCACCCAGCTTTGTATCATCAGAAAATTTGCTAATGTTATTGCTGATGGATCAGTTTTTAACTTTACTTTAGTTAACATGTTGGTATGTTAGTCATTCACTAGGAACATAAACTAACTGATTTACTTCAACAACACATCAGTAATTTACTACTCAAAGACAAAAACAAAAAAAAAACTGTATATAGAACACAGTTAGAAAATAATCTTAGAATACCCAACTAAATATTGTTCCAACCTATTTCCCATCATCATCAAATCCAGAGAAAATATCCCTTTCTATCCAATTTTAAAATTTGACTTAACTAATTTTCTCCAGTTTTTGTTCTGTGATCTGTGTAATTTTCTATGACTATTTTCCATGAATGAATACAATACTGAGAGCTTAGACCTTCTCAGCTTCTAATAATCTGTAATGTTTTTAACAAAACAGTCCTAGTCTGGAAACTTCACAAACTAAATTTCCTTATTCCCTTACCCTACCGCCAAAAAAGAAAATAAATTCCTTTTTAAGATGGAGATGAAACTTACATCTAACCCCAGTCAGATCTCTTCCAAACTATCTTAATATCTTTCAATTTGTATGTTTTTTTTAAAAAAATTTCAAATATATCCTTTATTATCTCGAACAAAAGGCAAGCTTATGTCCTTACTCCAACTGTTGTAAACCACCACACAACCAATTTTCTGTTAATACAGAAAGGAAGTTCCTTGCTTTCTGATATATGCATGATTCAGTCACTGTTCTATAAGGTGTAGTCTTTGTTTAAATCACTTCACAAAAGTCACCAACTTCCATATGCCACTATTTTTATAAACTCAAGAATATTTAGAATCATACGAATCTGACTTTAAAATTGAGGTAAGTTCTGCATTCAGTTTTTTCCAGGAAGCATCTTTCTCAATTCTCTCTGAATATTATTGATTTCTCAGTGGCTACATCAGGAATCTGAAGTGTGCTTGTTCTCCTCATTGAAGATTATCTGTGCTCCCTTGCTTAAGCTCATGCAGATGTCATCGCTTTCCAAATTGATTGACTTCTGTTGGAAAAATGACTTTGTGGCTAAAGAAAGGGAAGGGATTTCTGCAAGCAAACACGTAATTTATCACAGCCAGTGGGTGCCTTTCTGTGAAGCACAAATTCAAACACTGATGAACTGTAATGCTACTTTTAATGCTGAATGATAAAGTTTTTAAAAATAAATTATCAACAGTTTACAGACAATAATGCTTGGAGGGCAGCAGAACAAATTTTTAGAAGGTTCACTTGGCTGCATCCTGGGATGAAGAGATTTGTCTTTTCAGGAATTGAATGGACCAATAGTCATTGGTGTTTAGAAGAATGATTGGTGATCGTATTGAAAATATAATATTCTGATGGGATTTGACAATGAGATGTTGAGAAGATGCTTCACTTCATGGAGGAATCTAGAGCTATAGGACATAGTTTAAATATAAAGGATCTTCCATGGAGGATTGAGATGTGAAATGCTTCTCTGTTCTTCAACAGCGAGCAGTGAAGGACAGCCATTGTATATACCCAAGGCTGAATTAGAGAGCTTTCAATCTACAAGGGAGCCAAGGATTATTTATGAAGGAAGATTGGATAGATAAGGTTTGAATTTACAAAAGTAAGAGATGATTTGATTGAAGCATCTAAAATCCTGAAGGGTCTTGACAGACTAGATGTGGAGGGGATATGTTCTATTTTGGGAAAATAAAAAAATCAAGAGTCACTTGTTTAAAAATCAAGGGTTGCCCAATTAAACAGAGCTCAGGTGAAATCCTTTCTCTCAGAGGGTCATGACAGTCTGGAATACCCTTCATGAAAAGGCAGTGGAAGTAAAGACCTTTAATATATTTAAGGTAGAAGTGGATTAGTCCTTAGTAAGCAAGGGAGTGAAAGTTTATCAGGATTAAGCAAGAATGTGGATTTGAGCTAAGCAACCAGAGCAACCATGATTTGATTCAATGTCTAAGCAAACTTGAGAGGCTGAATGGCTGATTCCTACATCTAGTTCATTTATTTGTATTGGGGGCAGTCAGAAAGAGGAGAAAGTGAGGACTGCAGATGCTGGAGATGAGAGCCGAAAATGTGTTGCTGGAAACGCGCAGCAGGTCAGGCAGCATCCAAGGAGCAGGAGAATTGCTGACCTGCTGCGCTTTTCCAGCAACACATTTTCGGCAGTCAGAAAGAGTTAAGGATGCACTCAGATCAGCCACAAGTTTAATGAATGACAGACTGGAACTAAATGATACCATTTTTCAAACTTTCTTGTAGAAGGTTGAAGAGGTAGAGATGAAAGAATATGTAGCACATGATTAGTTGTTGAGTGAGCAGGCCAATATTTGATAAGTCTCAGTGTTTCTTCCTTTGTGAGATGAGAGTATCTGTTAATCTGAAGGGAACTTAAATAGAGTTGAGTTGCAGAGATAGCAAGAAGAAAAAAAATCCAGTTATTTGCATGGTTTGAGTTCAAGGAGCATTTATCTATAACTTTCCCTCAGGCAGTTAAGTATTTATCATGGGAGTCCTGCATAAGATGAATCGGACATGGTTTATGAAAGCAACAGTGTTGCTACTCTTTTGCTTCTAATTTTGGGAAGGCTTGAGCTAGTGGTATTGTCACTGGACCTAGAGATCTAGGCAATGTTCTGAGGACCTGGGTTCAAATCCAACCATAGTTGATGCTGATGTTTGAATTCAATAAAAATCTTAAACCTTATGAATCTAATAATAACCGTAAAATTGATTGTTGAGGGAACAATAATCCAGTTCATTTATGAACGTTAGAGAAGGAAATCTACCATCCTTAATTGAGCTGGCCGACATATGACTCTAGACCCATAGCAATGTGGTTGCCTCTTTTATTAGGGATGGGCAATAAATGCTGGCCTAGCCAGTGATGCTGTTTTATAAATTCTCAAGGATCGGGTTCGCAGGAGAGTAGTCTGACACAGACCAGGAGAAAAGAACTGAGAGACGAGTTTGCTAGAATATGAGTATTTTATTCCCCGCAGTATCGCCTCAACCAGGTCTCGTACTAACAACGGGTCTGGTTTATACTCACTCTACATGTTACCGGAACTGGGAGCCGTCAGTTCTCGTAGAGCGGTTGCCAACAACCCACGCTCAGCGGTTAAACGTAACCCGGAGCAGACTCTACCGAACTGGGGACTTTCCCAGCTTATATACTCTTTCGAGATCTAAACATTCATGCGAACAACAGGGCAAGACTCTTTACGAGTTTCAGCTGGAACCAATTAAGCTTGCAACATCCTGTTTGACAGTGTCTGTTCCTTATCAAGGCTGGTAGCATAAACACCATAAGCAACACATTCCATTCCGGCAACATATTCATGCGAACAACAGGGCAAGACTAAGCAACACCTTCCATTCCGGTAACATATTCATGCGAACAATAAGACTAAGCAACACATTCCATTCCGGTTACATACAGATAATAAGATCCACACATGTATTGGGACATAATTTTAACCCTTTCACCACATTCCACTGATTGGCCCAATACATGTGTTACATCATGCCCATATATATCTTTTCCAACAAGCGTCTACGTACACGCCAAATATACAAGCAAGTCAGGATATTACAGCATGTTACGATCACCAGGACTCCTACCAGGATCGATGAGGGTGGGAATAGGAACTTCCCCGCAGTGGAGGACATACCACTCAACATATCCCACCAATGATGAGCTGACTCTACTTCCACTACATGGGCAGCGTGTACTACCTCCTGTCCATGTATAAAGGTAGACACTGTAACCTTGGTGACATTGGTTTGATGCTTTCGTAATATCTGCTTAAGCTCCTCGGATCGGTCCAATGCTTGCTTAAACCGATCCAGGGAAATGTTCCAAGGATTCATCAGCACTTTCCACTGCACCTTGGTAAAGTGGTGAGCACTGCTATAATTGGTTAACAGATAGGTCTGATTCTGCCATTGCCACTGATAGACATTTGAGAGGCATCCCGAGAACGGTACTGTGGGAAGCGTAGGATGTGGGTTATTGGTAGCCACACAGAGCGTGTGTGGCCCAATCTGCCACATCATGTCCCTTGGAGTTTCAACAGTCCATTCGCACAGGGCCGTTCCCTTAGTCAAGCAAGGGTCCCGATATCTGTCCATCAGTAGGCAAGTTTTTCCCTGATCAGTCTGTTCACAAGCGGACAGATCATAGGTAATATTGGTATCTGGGCTAAACCACTGCCCCCTTGTCTTCAGAAAATAATATCCAGAAGATGTAATCACTGGTAATACATAATATCGACAGACCGTAACAGTGTGGGTTACATTCATGGTAACAAAGTATCCTCTACACATAGTTGCGTTACACCATGTTCTTTCTGGATGGGTTATCATCCACAATTTCTCAGATACATTCCATATTCCCCTCCATGCTTGTACATTGGGGGATGTTACCACACGCAAAAATCGTTCTTTCTGTATTTGTGCGTGCAACATGTTAATATGACAGGCAGTCCAATTTAATTGAGCTGTAATGTTTTCAAACAGTTGTTGAGTAGCGTTCCAAACATTCAGTTCCCATTGTAGGGATTGCATCAATATTTTAGCTGTTTCTTCTTGAGTCATCATCACAGAAGGCATCCATCTCCCGATGGTGTGCAGCCCTTGTGAAGTAGCCTGTCCTGTGTTGGATAATTTAGTACGGGTTACCTCAGAGTCAATAGCATTTGAGATACCCATGACAGTTCCTGCACCTCCCAGTAGGGTGTCGTACCATGCACGCCGCCTCCTCTTATGTTGGCATTCTGGGATAGCCGGCAGCCGCACCTGCCAGTGAACATCAGTGTGCAGTACTGCCTGGGCCATCTGCTGACAAGTTGACATAATGGGAGCCAACTGTGTGCGGTGCGCGTCAGAGACGTTAGGGCGCACCAAGATCAGCCATAACATTCGAGTCCGGTTTTGAATAACTGTTCCATTGCTGATCCAGATGTCCTCATCTCCAGTCGTGATGTTCCATCGTGTCCCGTTTGAGCTTTCACATTCACGAGCGGTTATATTCCAATGACACATATTCACCGTTGCATTCAACATCAATGTACAGTTAGGGGTTATCAAAGTTACATTTCTCCCCTTATAACATCGTACACAAGTATACATTTGACAATCACTCGTGAGATCTAAAATTGTACACCATTGATTTGCCGCGCACTTAAAATCATCTTGCTGTTGTTCCTCACTACTAATTTTCCAACCTACATTTTGTTTCGATAAGGGTACCAACGACTGAGCTGGCACACTCCTCCAGACTGATTCCCCAGGATACATAATGGTGACCAGACTGTCTTTTCCTTGGGCTATGATCTCTGCCGGTTTGGGGGGACCAGTTGTCTGGCGTACCCATACCTTGGCACCCTTAGTGTCAGTAGACCCGAACCCCCCCGTCCCACGCTCAGTAACCTTAACGGGAGCTCCCGTCTCTTCCACCGTTGTAAGGTTACATGGTTTAATAACTAATTGTGCTATTCTGTCTCCCTTCTGTATCACATAAGGTTCAGATGTGATGTTGACCAGGACTACTCCCAATTCTCCTTGGTAGTCCGCGTCAATTACTCCTGCCATTACATCAATCCCCTTTAGTGACAATCCCGATCGTGGGAGGATATGCCCATAGGTTCCAGGGGGACAAATCAATCCTAATCCGGTCTTAATCACCGTAGGTTTTTGTTGGACCAAAGTCTGTGTAGTTAACGCTCGTAAGTCCAGTCCAGCCGAAGCCGGTGTGGCCCTTACGGGAATATTAGCTTCCTTAGCAAATTTCCACATTTTAATAGGCTGTGCCTTTGGGGTATCACACACCCGTATCATCCGATTCAAGGGCGTCACCCCGTTTCCCAATGGGCGGTTATTAATTTGCTTTACTACCCGAATCAATTGTTTCTTCCAACCTGTTAAATTATTACATCCTCCTGCCTTTCGCAGGGAGGATTTTAGAAGCCCGTTCATTCGTTCAATAAGTCCCGCAGCTTGCGGATGGTAGGGCACGTGATAAATCCATTCCACGTGGTTATCATGACACCACTGCTTTACCACCCTTCCTGTGAAATGGGAGCCATTGTCACTCTGGACCTGTATGGGCAATCCATAAAATTGTTCAATCAAATCTAAACATCGCAAGGTAGCCTGTTGATTGTTATGTCGACAGGGATGGGCTACCAAAACCCCAGACATAGTGTCCACAGCTGTACATATATGGTTACATCCTTGTGAGGAAGGTAATGGACCCACAAAGTCCATTTGCCAGCTCTGTCCTGGTCCCTCTCCTCGGTGTATATGTCCCATCATATGTTGGGGCACTCCCTGCCGTTGATGCTGACACTGCTCGCATTGATTTACTGCAGTCTTGACATCATCTACCATAAGATCTATTCCCCGATCTCGAGCCCACTGCAAGGTTCCTTGCACTCCCCAGTGTCCGGCCTTAAGGTGTGCCCATCTAGCCAAGTCCACTGAGGTGCCCCTTTGTACACTCATGGCTCGGACAATGCCGTCTACATATCGGTTATGTAAAGCTTCCTCATCATTTCGGGATGTATGAGCGTCTACATGGGTAATATATATATCTAGATGTCGAGCCTTCTCCCATATATCTTCCCATAATTGTTTACCCCATACCTCCCTATTCTGAATCATCCACTGATTGGCCTGCCAAGTTGGCATCCATTGGGTCATGCCATTAACCACTGACCAGGAGTCAGAAAACAAATAAACTCCCATGACCCCCGCTTGCATGACCACCATATGTACTGCTTTTAATTCTGCCCACTGACTACTTTTCCCCTCGCCTAGTTCTTCTAGGGTTATACCTTGTTTCGGATTAAAAGCGGCAGCTTTCCATCTACGTTGTCCTGCCTTCCATTGGGCTGACCCACCTACAAACCAAGCCGTGGTTTGTTCATCCAGGGTCAGTTCATCATACTGTTTGCCCATCTTGACGGGTGATTCTTTATACTCAATCACCTCAAACCGCTTTTCCCCTTCCTCAGGGGCCTCCGCCACTTGCTCATGCAGGACTGACACTCCCTTTTGTCCAGTCCGCACTCTTTCTGACACGTACCATTTCCATTTGATAATGCTGCTCTCTTGGGCGGTTCCTATCCTCTGGGTAGTGGGGTCACTGAGTACCCACGGGAGGATAGGAATAGCTGTTCTCATGATCACTTCATGTCCAATAGTTAGAGCTTCAGTTTCCACCAAGCTCCAGTAACATGATAACAATTGTTTCTCAAAGGGGGTGTATCGTTCCCCTGCCGGGGGCAATTTCCGGGACCAAAATCCCAATTCCGCAGGAGGCTGAGCCCGCGGTAATTCATGCATAATTGCCTCCCCCTGTTCATTCCGTATGGGATTCCCTTCCCCATCTAACATTACTTCCCGCTGCACCGGGAGGCGTCTCTGGACTTGTTTTCTCCTAACTACTGGTTTAGCCTGGAGTACGGGTGGGTCATCTTCATACTGATCATCTGAATCTCCCCAAATATTTCCGTCCCAATGGTCGATATCCCATCGATCCCCATTATTTAACTGGGCTACAAACGCCCGTACTTGTACTGGGTCCGGGGTTCGAGGGACCTTCCTTTTCTCTTTCCGTTTCTTAGCAGACAGATACATAATAGTTCGTCCTGCTAGTTCAGTTAATGCTGTCAATTCAGCCTTTAACTTCATAATTTCCTGCCTCAACATAGAGGCATCTCCCGAACTGAGTCCCTGCTCATGTTTCAGGAGGGCTAATTCTGCTTCAGCTTTTTGGCGCTTGTCTGACTGTTGTCTACAAGCCGCCGCACATGCCCACATCCTCCGCTGTACCCCAGGCAAGGGGTTCTTCGGCAGGACTGGGATCCTCTCAAGGGTGGACAGCAGCGACACTGGGGTTCCTACGCCCTCGGCTTCCCAGTTTTCCGGTCGCCCCCCCACCATTTGCCCACATCCTCCGCTGTACCCCAGGCAAGGGGTTCTTCGGCAGGACTGGGATCCTCTCAAGGGTAGACAGCAGCGACACTGGGGTTCCTACGCCCTCGGCTTCCCAGTTTTCCGGTCGCCCCCCACCATTCCTCAAACAAACTGCCACGTCATGCCACGGTCCCTGCCATCCCGGGACGGTTGGGACCTCCACAGTTTGTTCTTCTGGTTTCTTAGTCCTTTTCCCAAACATTGTTCTGTATCAAAATCTCTCCCCAATTGCGATTGATCCTGCCGACTACGCCAAAATGTTTTATAAATTCTCAAGGATCGGGTTCGCAGGAGAGTAGTCTGACACAGACCAGGAGAAAAGAACTGAGAGACGAGTTTGCTAGAATATGAGTATTTTATTCCCCGCAGTATCGCCTCAACCAGGTCTCGTACTAACAACGGGTCTGGTTTATACTCACTCTACATGTTACCGGAACTGGGAGCCGTCAGTTCTCGTAGAGCGGTTGCCAACAACCCACGCTCAGCGGTTAAACGTAACCCGGAGCAGACTCTACCGAACTGGGGACTTTCCCAGCTTATATACTCTTTCGAGATCTAAACATTCATGCGAACAACAGGGCAAGACTCTTTACGAGTTTCAGCTGGAACCAATTAAGCTTGCAACATCCTGTTTGACAGTGTCTGTTCCTTATCAAGGCTGGTAGCATAAACACCATAAGCAACACATTCCATTCCGGCAACATATTCATGCGAACAACAGGGCAAGACTAAGCAACACCTTCCATTCCGGTAACATATTCATGCGAACAATAAGACTAAGCAACACATTCCATTCCGGTTACATACAGATAATAAGATCCACACATGTATTGGGACATAATTTTAACCCTTTCACCACAGATGCCCAAAGCCCGTGAATGGACGTAAGATGAAGCGAAAATCATTGACATACAATTGCCTGTAGGTATCTGCAAGTCAAGATAACAACTTTGAGCTGCGAGATTCCTTGGTTACAGCTTTCAGGTCAAGCCACTAATTAAATTATAGAATTGTGTCATATTAAACCGCAAAATTAGCACATCAAGTCTCACTATATTGCATCTAATTTAGTGGAAGGACAAGGCAGTGTGAAGAATAAGTGTCAAAGGTAATATTGAGGTTAAAAAAAAACTGACTGACCACACACAGGAGATGAAATAGCTGCATTAAAGTATATGCCCTGATTTAATATGCCTCGCAGGCTAAAACAGTTCATGTAAACACGAGCATCCCTGTGAAATGATGCACACGGTGATTAGATGTAAATAAACATTGCAAGTGCTTTGTTATATTTGGCAAATAATATGTGATTATTTTTGCTTCATTCCAAGCTCTGTAATAAATTATTTAGTTCCGAGTCACATGCCAAACAATACAAAAGATTACTTAGCAGTCTCAGTTAACGCGAATTAACTTCTGACTGAACCTGTTTTTATCTATCTGAATAGAACATTAATTAAACGGGACACCTCCATCATGCACCATGGGTTGGCTTAATCTTCCAGTTAATTTACTGCATTGAATGCCCTAGAGACAGGGTTGCAGTGATGTGAAACATTTGGAGATAATGCAGTGAACCCAATTTAATCTTGAGCTATTATCATACCAGTTCACAATGCTGAAGTTGTAGGAAGAACATTTCTATCACATATGAGAAGGGATGGAGGTGATGTCGGGCATTAGAGCATCATATAACCTCCTTCCAATCAGGAATGAACTAGGACATGATGAGGTCATGGAGTAGAAAGATGTGAAGTGAAAAGCCCCATCCCCTTCCTTACTTTCCCCAATTAAATCATGGGAGAAAGAATTAAGGACTAATGTTTCACTTGAAGGTCAATTGAGTCACTTAAATGGCCAATTAGAGGTTCCCTTCAGAGGCTTAATCCAGAAGCAGTAGGTCCAGCATCAACAGAGTTTCCTACCTGTTTAAAACCAAAATATCATTGGAGAAGTAAAAAAAACTGTCCTTTTTTTAAACAGGCAGGATTATTTAAATTAAACTCCTTTTGTGTGCATTATTCTAAACAAGTTGTTCACTATAGTTTTACTTCAAGAATTTGATTTAAATATGTCATTGGACTAAAAAGTGTCAAACAATGAGATACCATTTCTTAATGTTATCCAATTAATTTGTCATAAATCTCTTGAACCTTTAATAATTTATTGAGACATTCATTACCAATTCAAGAGTGAGACCTTATATTCTGCATTGAACTTATCAGCTCACAAAGTCAAAATGTAATTCCCAATTTGCACTGAAGTTGTTGGCTCACTTGGGTTCTTGGCTTCTTCGCATTTCCTTGTGATGCTTATCAGAAAGAACATACTGTGGATGTTGGATGCATTAGGGTATAGAATTCAGAGAAAACAGAGTCTAGCAAATGATGCAATCTTTTGCAGATCTGCAGCTTCCTCAGAGAAGGGGATAAAGTGGATGAGGAAGCAATAATGATTGATTATGCATTTCAGGGATTTAACACAGAGCATATCAAATACTTAGCATGTATGCACATTTGTGTGGTATAAATAATGGGAGTGAATATCCACAGGGGTTCTTTTCATTTCTCGATAACAATTTACTGGGGTTTCCGTGGCTCAACTGAGATGTCAAGATGCTTAAAATAGTTTGGTGCTGCTGCAGAGAGAGAAAAATTTTCAAATTGATCAGCTGCCCACTCACATATGTACATTCCCATGGTTAAGAAAATAATTGTTCCCAGTTGATTGTGAGATTTTTATGTTCATGTTGTTAAAGCACTCCAATTACAGTATTCACTCGATTCTCAGCCAGCTCAACTCGACCAGTATAATAAAGTAGAAGGAAGCATTAAGTTTATATTACAGTCTGACCCTCTGACCTGATTCGAGCTCATATTAACAGGTAGAAGCTGAACAGGCTGAAGGTTATTGATTTCTCAGTTGTGAGTGGTGCTTTGTGCTTAGAGTACCTCACCAGAATATCAAACTTTTTTGACCAATATTGTGGAATTTTCCTAAGGACTCTACATTAGTCTTTTCTTTCTACCACTCAAAATGTGTCCACTTGACATGATTTTTCATTCATATTTTATAAAGTAGTTGTGAGATTTACCTCTTACTTCTGATAAGTGGTAAAGCTCACCTTTGTGAAGATGCACAGTACCTATGTTCAGAACATAGCATGTAAACTTAAGCCCTACTGTTTGATTTGGAAATAGATGATGAATATATATGGGAGATTTCTAAGTCAAGGCATAATACTGAATGCGGGTTGAGTAATGTTACTTTCTTCCTTTCCGTGATTTTTTTTTAGTAGCTAAGTGTTGCTTTTATCAATGCAGGTGCAGTAATTCAGTTTTTGAATTTTTCGACTGAAGCCAATCATGACTTCTTGGAGATACGAAATGGGCCGCATTACACTAGTTCTTTAATTGGACGATTCAGTGGAGCAGAACTCCCACCAATGCTCCTCAGTACTACCCATGATACCATCATCAACTTCTACAGTGACCACTCTGAGAACAAGCAAGGCTTCAAGCTCACCTACCAAGGTAGGATTAGCAGAAACAAGTTTCGACTGGGGAAGGGGGAAACTAGCAATTTTTTTGTTTTATGCTCTCTTTAACATATTTCAAAAGTTGTATAGCTAGTGGCTACATTGGTTGTAGGTTTTATTTCTCTCTTAATGGAGTAAAAGTATGAAACGCATTTTCAGCAGAAACCCCACAGGTTGTGCGGTGCTGCAGTGTGTTTGAGTATAGATTCAATATAATATTTCATTGAAAGAAAGTAGCACAGTTAGGTAATTAAAATGATCAATTTACAAAATTCTGCGTAGGTATTTAAAGGGATACTGTTCTCTATAGGCTTGTTTGGTCTTTCTTTATTCTATTTGTTTTTCATTAAAACATACAACAGGATAAATATAAAGTGCAACATTTAAAATTATGAGAATTTAAGAGCTAAAGTAGTGTCTGGGTGGGGGAGGGGGGATGAGGCGGAGGAGGAATTTTAAATGTTTATATTTTTTAATATTAAAAAAAATCACATTCTTGAAAATTACACGTTTGTCTGAAGTTACTCCATTTGAGGGATTGTATTGCATTAATTTTAAACCCTAACTATTAGATTTCTTTTGTATTGTGGATTGTACAAATAATAAGGATGACAGGTCTTCTCATACATTTGTATCCGTCATTTTTCTTTGCTTTACTCATGATGAAACAAAATTTTGTTTTAGAAAATTAATGTATGTATGAAAAGTTGGTTAATACACACTTGATCAGTTTTAAAAATTTCCCTGAGGGAGCAAAGTGTTGGGATGTAGTTCTTAATATTGGAAAGCTTTAAGAATTGAAAAGATTCAATGCCAATCCCTTTCTTTGATAGTATTTGGTAGTCATAGTAGGAGGAACCTAGTCTTTTGGTAGCATTTCTATTTTGAGTTTGAAGGTGGAGAGTTCAAATCCTAATCTGGAAAATCTTGAAATCCAGTTCTGAATTTAGGATTGATATTCGACAGACTAATTGGGTCAGCTGAGTGAGGGCACTATCTCCCTAAGGTGGCTTAGGAAAGTACTTAAGACCATGGATCCATGGATAGAATATAGAATCCCCACAGTGTGGAAACAGGCTATTCGGCACAACAAGTTCACACTAACCCTCTGAAGAGCATCCCACCCAGACCCATCCTACTACCTTATCCCTGTAATCCTCTGTTCCCATGCTAATGCACCTAACCTTGCTGAACACTCTGGGTAATTTAGCATGTCCAATCCAGCTAATTTTCACATCTGGAGGAAACCCACGAAGACGCAGGGAGAATGTGAACCTGATTCTGGATTCGTGGTACTGGAAGAGCACAGCAGTTCAGGCAGCATCCAAGGAGCAGCGAAATCATCGTTTCGGGCAAAAGCCCTTCATCAGGAATAAAGGCAGAGAGCCTGAAGCATGGAGAGATAAGCTAGAGGAGGGTGGATTGTTTTTACCTCTAATGTGAACCTGAGGCTAGTATCGAATTCGGGTCCCTGGCTCTGTGCTAACCACTGAGCCGCTATGCTGCCCCAAGAATATAAGAATAGCCAGTCTATCAACTGGTATCATGAAAGAAGTGTGAACACGCGGTTAATGAACCTGCAAATACTTTCATTGATTCAGACTCCCCCTAAGAAAATGGAGATAAAAAAGCAGCTTGTTCACTATGTGCCTCCATACAGGAAATTTATTATGAGAGAATTTATTTTC
This sequence comes from Chiloscyllium plagiosum, assembly GCF_037043375.1. Taxonomy (NCBI): domain Eukaryota; kingdom Metazoa; phylum Chordata; class Chondrichthyes; order Orectolobiformes; family Hemiscylliidae; genus Chiloscyllium; species Chiloscyllium plagiosum. The sequence goes on from NW_028270141.1 coordinate 33,674,065, forward strand.
AGAAATAATACAAGTTTAACTTGTAAAAATGAATTATGAATAGCATATTAAAGTGAGAGTGCATGGCAGTTTAAGTATATTAATCTTGTTTCAAATATTGAAGGACTTGCAGAAAATATTGGTCTCATTGGTTTGAGTTATTGACTTCAAATAATTTGGACCAGAATGGTAGTGATGCCAATGATTCATTCATTTAGCAAACCACTTAACTGATGCTAAGGAATAAGAGTAGATAGTAAAGCTAGACAATATTATTTTGAATTATCCCACTAAATCTTGTGGACAGTAACACTGCGAAACTCATCAATCAGAGCAAGGTTGTAAAGGCTATCTAATGGATTTTTCTATTTATAAAATGTACCAGTGAGCAGTGGAGCAGGAGTAGGCTGTTCATTCTCTAAGTTTGTGGTAACATTCAATTAAGTCAATGTTAATCTGTATCATAATTCCATTTACCCAATTTACAGAAAAGAATCATGGAAGAGTGCATAAGATGGCTATTCAGCCTCTCGGCTGTGTACTTGTTCTTTCAGTTGTCCCAACACCCTCACTCTTTCCCACATGACCCGTCATTTTTTTTCTCTTTATCGTATGTATCCAATTATCTTTTGAATGCGTCGGTTGAATCTTTATCCACAAGCTATAATTCAGTGATTATATCAATGTCAGTTGGTGAATTTCAAATCCCAACCACTCATGCATAAAGCAGATTATTTCTCAGGTATCTTCTGTTTTTTTTTGCCAAATCCCCTTAAATCTGAACCCTATCATTATGGATTCTTGAGCTGTTAGGTACAGTTCCATTTCACTTGTGATTTTCAACACCCTCTGTAATCTCCCTGTTTGCTTCTGTGCTGTGAATAGAACAACCCTAGCGTTCCCTCTCATGTCATCTTGAAACAATCCTCATACATTTTTTCTGCACTTTCTTTAAAGTCTTCACTTATTTCCTAAAGTGTGGCACCCAGAATTGAACACACTACTTCAGGTGGAGCTATGCTGGTGTCTTAATTCAGTTTTGCATAATTTTGCTGCTTTGGTACTCTATGATTCTGTTTGTCAACATCAGAATATTGTCGATTCCAGATTTAGAATTCATCTCAGTAAATAGTAATCACAAAACTATCAGATTGTTGTTAAAAAAAAATGTATCCAATTCACTGATTTGTTGTCTGAAGTTGGTCTAACCTAAATGTTACTCCAGGACTATTCTAAAGTGTTTGACGCTAATTGCTGTCTGAAATATTCTTCAATTGTATAAACTAATCACCCACTTGCAACTGCAAGAGTTCGAGCGTGCAGTTTTACCAGCAGTTTCTTGAGGGTGGTTAGGAGTAGGCAATAAATATTGGCTTTGCTAGTTGAGACCATTTCCTTTAAATGAATAATGAAATAACCACCATTTCCTTCTCTTCTGCATGCTGCTGGAAGCTTTTCCTATGACAGGAAGCTGCTACTCACCTTCATAATTGTGCTCAATGCTTAGAGAAAGCTGATTGTCTGCTCATGTCTGGAAGGCAACTGATTTATGTGCAAGTGTTTAAGTCAGCACAGAAGTATTTCAGAACCTGCCAGATCTGTAGATAATTGAAACTTTGACAAACAACGACAGAGTTACAATTGGAAGTAGTATTTCAAAACTGCCCTCTAAGTTGTTGATGCTTCCTGGTGGGGAGCCCTTCATTTGAGGGCTAATGTTCTTGAATGCCTGTTCGACGGGAGCTTCAAATGGTCATATTGGTGGTCAAATCAGTACACTGATCGTGATTTTTCTGACCTGCAGATGATTGATGGAAGTTTGACGCTAACTCCATAACTGTGGCATCTTTCACATTTCATGTTGGAATATACATGAGTACCAGTGGTGCCTTTCTGAAACTTTAAGGAGCCACTTAGTGGCCAAAATATGACAGTTCAGAGTCCAAAAGGTTTTGGTGAAGAGGAGAGGTGACCTGCATTGCTATAAAGTAAAAGGAGGCCCAACAGACAAACGCAAAAAGGGCAATGGGAACAGAGAGCTGTAGATGTCAACTGCCATGCTTCCAGCAATGAGCCATACTTTAAGACGCACAGTAGCCTCACAAGACTTGACATGATCAATGATTGCAAATACCACATCCCACCACAAGCCCCAAATATGCTTCAATTCACTGGATCCCTGTAACTTTCACACCCACAATTTCTAACAATCATGTCTCTTACCTGATGTCCAGACTTCACCTCACTCGCACATTCTTACTGCTGGTGCAACAGTCACACCCACATCTCTGAGCCGTTGTGCACTGCCAGCTTTTCAACAATGACAGTCATATCATCCACACAGTCACCCAAACAGATAGCACAGTGCTGAGTGGCATACTCGCCAGCAGAAATAAGTGGGTACAATTGGATGGAGCAGGAGCTGACTGCTTAAATATTAATTATTTCTTCGAGCCCCAAGTTATAATCTTTATCAATGCACCCCAATTGCACCATTCTTTCTTATTGGGGCCAACTTGTGACTACCTCAATGTCAATTCAAGTTGTACCTCTCCGTTTCTATCCAGCTCGACACCAAATCCATTCTGAAGAAGTTCAGCTGCCAACTTGGGGGTCCTTAATTCTATCATCTCTCATAATGTCATTGAACTCAAGTTATGTCAGGTTTAGGACAGGAGAGCTGGTGGAAACTATAAGACAATAAAACATAGGAGCAGAAATTAGGCTATTCAGCCTATCGAGTCTGCTCTGCCATTCAATTATGGCTGGTAGGTTTTTCAATCCAATTTTCCAGAATGCCCTCAGTTTCTTCATCCAGATTATTAATGCATGAAGTGAAAAGTTGTGCTCCCAGCATTGAGCCTTGTGGAACACTACTAGTCACCGGCTTCCATCCTGAGAAGGACCACTTTATCCCCACTCTCTGCTTTCTGTCAGACAGCCAATCTTCCATCCATCTTGCCTCTAATATCATGGGCCATTATCTTACTCAGTAGCCTCCAGTCTGGCACCTTATCAAAGGCCTTCCAGAAATCCAGATAGATAACATCCATTGGCTCCCTGTGGTCTAACCTGCTCGTTATCTCCTCAAATAATTCTAATCTGTGGAAATATTTTCAGCTATTCTAATGGTAGCTAAACTATTGATTAATGTTGGTTTGTCACGATCTGTTTGTCTTTCAAGTGTTCCTCAGAACCCTATTTATCCAATTGTATATTACTTTTAATAGTTTTATTGGTTCACCTTCCACTTCTTTAAGAGTTGTCAAACTGAATTATTAATTCCTTTTGCTCCCTTTCTGAAATTTAAAGTTTCACATTTGAGTACACAAGCTTTCACTTTGTTCTTCATCTTGATGTGTGTCACCTGGTCTTGCTAACAAAGCTTCCAAGAATTCCAAGAACAAAAAAAATCTCATTGTCTATCTGCACAAATGCCAAGCTGTCTGCAGTCCCCTTCACTATTAACCATGCACAATCATTGTGAACAAGTGAATGTTTGATATTCTGCTCGATATTCCAAATTTTTTTTTTAAAAATTGTATTTAGAATTGACTAACAGCCTTAATGTAATCCCAGTTTCAATGCTTGCAGCCAAAACTGATCTTTTCTGTCATGTATAATGTTTGTTTTTTGACTGGTCTCTCTGTGTTGTTCAGAAAGAATGTATTAACTCGGAGCAGGAGTATGCAATTCAGCCTTTCAAACCTGCACCACCATTTGATGTTATCATGACTGATTTCATTTCAGCCTCAACTCAACTTTCCTGCCTGTGATGCATAATCTTTCAACTCAATATGAATCTAAAATCTATCTATCTGTCAAATTTACTTAATCTCCTGGCATCCACTGTACTCTGGGATTAGTGAATTCATGAGCATTTGGGAGAAGTAATTCCTCCTCATTTCAGCTTTTAATCTGCTTCCCTTATCCTAATATTACAATCTCTCATTCCACATGAGGAAACATCCCTTCCACATCTACTTGGTCAATCCCTCCCTCTTAGCATCTTATATACTTCAATTAAATCTCTTCTCATTCTTCTGAACTCCAGAGAGTGTGGGACTAAACTGCTCAATCTCTATTTGTAAGACATAGTTAAAAATCACACAACACCAGTTTATAGACCAACAAGTTTATTTGGAAGCATCGGCTTTCGGAGCAGCACCTCCAAATCATTATTCTAAGACAAACCTCTTGGCTCTGTCATCAAACTACTGAACTTGCTCTGTATTGTCTCGACTGGAAATACATCACACCTCAAGTAATTTGTATGCAATACTCTCATTAATGCTTTGTGCAATAATACTTACATTCTGTTCCTTGAGCAACAAATGCCAGAATTCCATTTGCCTTCCTTGTTACTTGCTATACCTGCATACCAACTTTCTGCTATTCATGCCTGAGGACACCTTCTCCACACAAGGATTCCTCTGCACTGAAGCGCTCTGAAGTTTCTCTACATTTCGATAATAAGTTGCCTTTCAATTCCTCTGACCAAAATGGACAATCTTACTCTGATTCCCATTAAACTTGATCTGCCAAATTTTGACTCATTCACCTAACCTATCCATATCCATTGTAAATTTATTTTTTCATTGCAACTATTTTCCCATCTATTTTAATTTGTCTATATTACTTTATGTCCTCACATCCAAGTCATTAATATAGATTCTAAATAGTCGCTTCCAATAATATTATTTATTTTAATTTTCACCGGTTTTGCTTCGACCTGAAAAAACCTTTCTTTGAAATTTCATAAACACAGCACCTACAACATTATTTCCCCAATGCATGTCACACTTCTATGAGACACAACTTTGATTTAATAAATCTGTGTTGGTAGTTCTGGTTGGCTGATACCTTTTTCTCCAAAGTTATTTAATATTATTGTATGGTATCAGCTCTAATAATTTCTAAGCGATGCTAAAATTACTTTTTGAGTTTTTCAGAACAGCACAAAAATAAGAAGTCTCAGTTTAATTAACTGAAAGGTGCAAATATCTCTCATGAGCCAGTAAAGGCATCATTACAATCTGTAGCCTCTAAGTTACAACGCATAATGAAGTTTCATTATTTCTTTGATTAAATATGAGAACCTTAGTGAATACTCTGTACACTGAACTTTCCTATACTTGCAAAGATAAAAGTTATTTTGAAATTGTCCTTATATAGACAAAGGAGAAAGTGAGGACTGCAGATGCTGGAGATCAGAGCTTAAAAATGTGTTGCTGGAAAAGCACAGCAGGTCAGGCAGCCTCAAAGGAACAGGAGAATCGACGTTTCGGTTCCTGAAGAAGGGCTTATGCCCGAAACGTTGATTCTCCTGTTCCTTTTATGCTGCCTGACCTGCTGCGCTTTTCCAGCAACACATTTTTAAGCGCTTATATAGACAAAACAAATTTACAGCAGCACGATAGTGATGAGGAAAGCAGCAAGAAATACAAATATAATAGCAAAATGAAATGCTGCAAAAGTTTCAAAGGTTTTTTAATTTAGATGCATGAGATAAATTCATAATTTAATATCCTGACTCTAGTGCACCCACATGAAAATCAATTACACCCACTCACTGCTTTCCTAGAACAAAGGGAAATACAATGCACACAGTTTCTATTTTCTCTTTAAGGCTTCTCTTGCTGAAACAATTTCTTTGCAAAAGATTGTTTCAGCTTAATGATCTGGCATTTTTTTTTAATTGCTAAATTTTTTAAGGTTTAGCAGATGCAAGTTGGAGTCTGGGTTTCCATCTTGTATTGGGAAACTAATAAGTTTTCTTTCAGACAGAAGTGTGCAGTGAGAGTGAGAGCAGAGTACCTTGCCTTACCCACAAATTCGGAAACTGCATAACCTATGTTAGGGAAAGGAGACTGACATAAAAATATTTATTTTAAAGTTTTTTTCTAATGCAAAATGAGTCCAATTTGGGTAACGTGAAACTCCGGTCATGCTGAAGTTGTTAGCCTCTTCCACCAACAGAATAGAAAACTCAACAAAAGGATACCTGTGATAAGCCAAGATTCTGGAGTGGTAACTCCAAGTGAGCCAAACTTTCTTTGGAATAATGTACAAATGTCCCCCGTTGTCAGTTGTAGTCATGTGACATCTATTAAGAGGCACATACACTAAGCAGACATCTCATGTTCACTTTAAACGTCTTACGTTCACCTCATTTTGAACAGAGTGTTGCATGTACGCATGAAACAAACTAGCCCACATGCTTTGTATGACCAAGCCAACTAACTGGAGGGGATTCAGGCCATGCTAGAATGCAAAATCATGGGCAAGGCGATTGTAATAGTTGCAAAATGATCTCTCAAAGTCCTGAATGGGAATGCACCAAGGGATAAATTCTAACACAGATAAAACTGGACTGTTTCACTGTCTTTTGCCAGATTGCCCTTTAACATTGAGAGATGAAACATGTAATGGTGGTAAGAGAATTAACGAAGACTTCACCCACTACTATAGTCTACACCAACATGGATAGCACTGAAAACCTTTTTGTGGTAGGAAAGTCCGAGAAGATATGTTGACTTTTGACTATTAGTCACCACCGACATAGTATGAGAGTAACAAAACCAGAAGGAATACCTCCAGCACTTTTGAAGGATGGATCAAGAAAATGAGCAAAATGCATCAACAGAAGAAAGGGAAGCGTGTCAACTATCCCTCGATCCCAAAAAGTCCGATGAAGCCGCTTGTTTCCCTTATTGATGCTACTTAGGGTATTGAGGTGCTTCAGGATTTCACACTGCAGTGCTAAAAAAAAATTGTAAACACGTTTGACTGCATTGACAACTTAGCTGACTCATCTGAAGACAGTGTGTTCGGCATAAAACATTTACTGTATTTTTCCAGAGCAATTCCCAATGTTTCTCAATGCTTTTACTGTATAAGATCAGGCCCATGTAAGGTGGGAACAAATTGAAAAGTAATTACATTTTTACACATACTTGTCATGTTTTTTTTCTTTTTTTTGGCACAGAATACATTTATATGCAAATCAGCCACATGGGGCTTTCTCAACTATCTCAAAGCTCCACTTGACACAAATTTGAGGGTGATTTAATTTATTGCAATTTTATTGTCCTTTTTGTTCTCTTTAAATCGTAAAGTTAAACATAATTGTGACACTTAACATGGTCTTAAGCCTGTGTCCATTGTGAGTCTAGATCAAATTTGGAACTGTATGAGAGGAACTCTACTCATTGTGTTTCTTTCATAGTCAATGTTAAGCACCTCCTCCCTGATTGGATTAAGAGTCAGACATATAAGAGATCATAAGGCAAAATATTAAACCTCAGTGCCTTTACAATCATTTTAAATGTGCCTTTACGGCTTTTGTTCTCCCCCTCGGGTGTCAAGGGAAGAACTTAAGCTTTGAGGAATATCATTACGTTAGATGGGTGGAACTTAATTGAAATATTCAAGGATGGCCTTACAAGCTGATTACCTCTTTATTACCTGCTACTAACCTTCTGATTGTCATTTCTTTTAGCTTATGAGCTTCAAAGTTGCCCTGATCCACGACCATTTCAGAATGGATTTATCATTAATTCTGACTATAGTGTGGGTCAGTCTATATCATTTGAGTGTTACCCTGGTTACATCCTGATTGGGCAACATGTTCTTACGTGCCATCATGGGATCAACAGGAACTGGAACCATCCATTCCCAAAATGTGAAGGTACTTTCTTTATTCATTTCTTTTTTTCATTACCTTTTTTTTCCAGCAACTCCAGTCTGCTGCATAGGACGGCGATGACTGTTCCAGTGAATGGCTAATGAATGCTAAAGAATGCTCCCAAATTTCCTATATTCAACAAGCCAGTGGGTTCTTCAATCACAGCTCTTCTACTCATTTGGCTTTGGGTTGTACCTTTACCTGTTCATCAGTAGTCAGGTTATTTAGGTAGCATCTCATGGCCTTGGAAGTAAGCCCTTGTCTCTGAGGAACCACCCACACTGACTCTGTTAGAGCTGTGTGGTTCTATCAGAGGTATAACTAGTGCAGGATGAAAGCTGTTTTCAAGACCTCATCCTTGGAGATGCATGAAAACTCCAGTGGTTATATACCAGCAGTACATTGATGGAGCTTTGATGATGGCAACTGCAAAATTACACAATCTCTGACAGGAAATAGAGTCCAACCTTTCAGTGCTTTTGTGACCTTGTTAGCATTTGGCAATATATTCTCACTTGTCGCACTTGGATGGAGGTCTTTGTTGTAAGAGTAAGCGGTATCTTCTACGATGGGGAAGGATAAGTGACTGAGAGGTGATGGGAAATTATCATGGCTTCAGCACATTAAGACCTACTTAGGTACAGCTATATTTCATTCCTTATTATGCAATAAGCTGGTGGTTATTTGAACAATCCAACAACTCCAAAGCTAGATAAGCCGACATACAATGGACTGGAAATTCAACTTTTAAGAAGACTAACTGTGAGACCTAGAAAATACAAAGTTGAGAAGCACCAAAGGTGCTGGATTGACAAAATGGAGGCAGTGAAAGTCAGAAAATCTAATTTAAAACCCATTCAAAACTGCATCAAGAAGTATGTAGCTCGTGAAGAAAATCCCAAACCAGTGATTGCAGGTTCTCAGGCAAAGAACCAAGAAAAGACATGGAAAAGGCAGAAAGCAATTTTAATTGTGCAATGGATAGCTAGTGCTAGCAAAACCAGATCCCTAGCAAGCACTGCTTAAAACTAAAGCCCTGCAGACCAAATTCAGGGTTGGTACAACCATATGTTGCAACTATGACCTAGCAAAGAAAGACAAACCAAGATAGGGCTGCAAGTACATGATACTTCAGCAAAATGTGAAGGGATTATTGAGCTAACTTAGAGCAAAGCAATTTTCAGCCGCTTCACAACATTTATGAAATAACAACAAAGTCTAACTTACAAGTTCCCAGGAAAAGAAAGTGACTGCATCAGGTAATTTGAAAATCAGCTGAACCACAAAACCATTTAGAAAAGCCATGAATCCTGAGTTAGATGATCTGAGAGGTTTGGACACATGGAAGGATCACATTCAAATCAAAACTGGTATTTTGGAGAAAAAATGCTTGAGGTAACAAATTGCTACAAATTTGGGCAATAACAGGTCAACACATTATTTTTCTCCACAGGAAGAGTAGCCACTGATGTTTTTGTCTGACAAAGCCTTAATTGAGTCTACAGATACATTTTAAATAATCTTAAGTTAAAAGCCTTCCACCACAATTTCAAACAAAGTATACGATTCTAGGAAGGACCAAATTCAACAGAAGGTTTCAGACACCAAGTGAATGACGAGATGATTTTATGAAATACCTGTATACAGGCTGACTGAAGAATAAGATTGTGGAGGTCCAGTAGCAGAATTAATATGAGAATTCATTGAAGTCAGTGTTGCTGTTGTTCAATATCAGACTTGTGGCATTCCAGGGAAGAGCTCATTCTAGAAAAAAGTTGGAGTGATAAATAGTAGTCCATTAACAGAACAGTGCAGAACTGAGAGGTGATGATAAATAGTGGCTGAAAAATCTACCAATGACAACATAGCTTCTGTAGCATAGGAATGTAAAAAAAAGCACCAGAGAAGATGGCACGAAGAGCACATGACACCATTATACCCCACTAAAGCTGTGACACCAGATGATCATAGTGAGCCATATACATTGCAGAATGTTTGCCCCTTAGAAGAGTTAGCTATTTGAGATGAGTTTGATTTCTTGTTGTCACATGCACTGTCATATATAGTGAAAAGTGATTTTTTTTTTGCACGCTATACAGGTAGACCATACCATACACTGTGCATCAGATAGCAGAACAGAGTGCAGAATAGAGTGTTACAGCCATAGAGAACTTTAAGGGGGCATAGCTTTAAATTAAGGGGGGGTAGATATAGGACTGAAGTTAGGGGTAGGTTCTTCACTCAGCGAGTCATGAGTTCATGGAATGCCCTGCCAGTAGCAGTGGTGGACTCTCCCTCTTTATGGGCATTTAAGCGGGCATTGGATAGGTATATGGAAGATAGTGGGTTAGTATAGGTTAGGTGGGCTTGGATCGGCGCAACATCGAGGGCCAAAGGGCCTGTACTGCGCTGTATTCTTCTATGTTCTATGTTCTATGTTCTAGAAGGTATATATATATAGAGAGAGAGATCAACATGAATATGTGAGAGGTCTTTTCAAAAGCCAGATGACATCAGGGAAGAAGCTGTTCTTGAATCTATTTGTACATGCATTCAAACTTTTATATCTTCTGCCCGACAGAAGACGGTGGAATAGAGTATAACCAGGGTGGGAGGGGTCTTTACCAAAGTAACTTCTCAATGTTCTCAGGATCCAAAAAAAGATACCATTACATGTGAGGCCTTAAAGAAGCTGAATAAGTTTTGCCTGGAGGGGAGATATTCTATTTATACATGAGAACATTGGCCCCAATTATGTGTTCTGGAATGCAGATATAGATGTCAATGGAGATTTCACCAACTGGCACAGTGGCTCAGTGGTTAGCATTGCTGCCTCATAGCACCAGGGTCCCAGGTTTGATTCCAGCCTTGGGCAACTGTGTGGAGTTTGCACATTCTCCCTGTGTCTGCGTGGGTTTCCTCCCACAGTCCAAAGATGTGCAAGTCAGGTGAATTGGCCATGCAACCACTGAGATGGATGAACATTTTTCATTGTTGAAGCAACTGATAAATTGAATAAAAGGCTTCATGATAATCTGAACACAAACATCAAGTGTCTCACTTTCAAACTTGATTTCTTTCTTCCCAGAGTGTTTCAGTGGCCTATAAACCTGATGAAAGGTATGAGCTGTACTCCCCATGTAGCTCTCCCATATTCTAGCCCAAAAATGGTTTCCTGCTAAATACACAATTAGAAATTTGAAAATTGCAGGCATCTAAACTTGTGCTATAGCCAGAATGTTCTCATATTGCCCAATTTTCTTTATTGGTATAATTATTATTTGCTCTTGAAACAAACCAAAGCAATATGGCAAGATTATTTGTGATGAGATTCATTCATGTCACATAAACTGCATCGTGTCATATTTAGAAACTGCACTACTTATCAGGCTTTCTCACTTTATAGCTTCTGGTAGTAATATAACTGATGTTGTATAAGGACATCACAACAGATTTTACTCTTTTGGGTAAGTAATATAAGTTCAGAAGACTTAGGCTGAATGGATATGCAAATACTGAAACTGAAGTGCCAATGTTACCACTAAAATGTGCAATGTACAGTGTAATTCACAGTAACATTTCAGATTAATCTCAGTGTTCCTTTATTCATAAGATAAAAGAAGGAAAATGATCAGTTTGAAATCTTCAGCATAGGTAGGTGGGTATGCCACTCTGCCTGACTGACTTCATTTGTATCCTAAGGACATATTACTTTTGCTGACAGAATTTAAGGCATTTATTCCACAAAGATTAGCATAACTCAGCTTATTGAAGTTTTTTTTTGCAAAACTACCTCAACCTGTTTGTTTCATTTAATACTCCCTCTCAGGTCATAATTGATGTGATAATACAGTTTTATGGATTCCTGACCTGACTAGCTGGATTTTAACATTTGAGTCCCTTCCATTGAGGGAAACCATCAATGTGACTATGATTCACTAGTGACAGGGTGTCCATGGTCCCCCTGGGAGCATGGCCACCTTTCTGTCCTTATAATGTACTTTTGTTTGGTGGTAAGTTTAACTGAAGTTTGACCATTTGGTTTTGAATTGCTATCAGATGAGAGGCCTGAGAATGTGTATCAATGTCTGTGGGCCATTTTTGAGGATTACCCCTTGCCAAAAGGTGGGCTCAGTGTTATTGTCTACCTCTTGATAAAGAGTTGTCACTCCCACTGGAGAGCAAAGTGGTTCGTTAAGGCAACAACTTATTCACTCCAGCCCAGTGAAGAAGAGGCACAATAGCTCAAGCTCAGGTCATGCACTTAGAAATTTAATAAGCCAGCAATCTCGCACTGCTTACATTAATTATTCGATGAAATGCACTCAATAGCTGATGCCAGCACTCTCCATGCCATGGCTTCCTCCTCCCTAGAAGTATGGGACCATTAGACCTTCACACAACAAGGTCAAATTCTGTAACTCACAAGACAGGTATCTTGCCATTGTGTGAGCAATCAGGATGAACAGATAAGCTTTTGCTCAGCTTGCATAGCATTCTGCCAGACCAAGACCATTAATATTTCAATAAAGTTCATAAAATACCTGCTTGGTTTGATGATATTGATAATGATAGAGTTGTTGACACTTATCCAGATGAAGAGCATAAGGAACCTGCTGACATCTTGTTGAATCAGAACAGCATACAATTTATTAAGATCCATTAATCATCCAATTTGATGCGTTCTTTGAGCACTATTCATTTTAAGTGACAGTTGACCAATGGCAATGTGCTTTCTGCTTCCAAAGTTTTAAGTCCCAGTCAGGAATTTATGCTCAACTGTTCAACAAGCTGATAGTTCTTTGCCTTTATATGTGGTTGAGGATTTTCCTGATCTGTGCCCTGAGACCATCATAGCTTTGCTTTTGAAGACCTATTTATGGAGAACCTTGACGTTGAGGCCATTGGAATCTTTCCAGAATACCTCAGCACACTTGCTGTCAGTTCCACTGAACGTGAAGGATTGGGATGATGTCTTCAATCCAGTTTTTCCAAGTTAGCATGACACAGCTGGAACTTTCAAGAGTAATGTCGATGTTGATATGTAGACAGCCTCCATAATAAACAAGCATCTCCCCAAGAACACTAGGGTGAAACTATTGGAGCTTGGATGAAAATTAAATGATCTTGTAAATCTTGCAGTCTTTGCTTGGTGTGAAGATGTGGGAATCATTGTACAGTACCTTAACCAGCATTTCTTGTGAAGTTGTCCAATGAGGTTTTACACTTGTCACAGCATCTTCTGATGTCTGATGCTACAATGGAGAGACAACATCTGGAATACCGTGTACAGTATCAATCTGTTGGTTCTTGTTCTCTTTGGCAGTCCGTCATGACTCGCTTCCATCCTAAAAATTAGATCTCAGGTGGGTAAGACTCGAATACAAAATCTGCTGTCTCTGTCATAGATGGGGTCAGACAGTGTTTGGGGGAATGGAAGAGTGGGAAGTCTGAGTTGCCACGTGCTGCTTTCTTTGCTAATGTTTGACTTCAGCTTGTCATCAGCTGTCAGACAAGATCCTTCCCAGATGCTTTCCTTTCCCTTTTGGGTGGTCTTAGGCCAAGGTTTCTCAAGTGTTGTTGGGTATGTTGGATGTTTTCAGGAAGGGCTTTGAAACACTCTGTCTGCCCACCTGTGGCTCACTTGCCATGTCGAAGCTCTGAGTCAAGCACTTGTTTTAAGTGTCCATGTCCCCCATGTAGGAGAATTCTATGGCCTGTCCAATGCAGCTGATCGAATGTGGTCTGTGCTTCATCAGGCATGTAGACTTGAGTGATAAAGCAGATGATTGAATGTCTATCTTTCCAATGAATTTGTAGTATCTTGCAGAGGCAGCTCTGCCAGTACCTTTTTGGGCTTTTGAGGTACACAATTTTTCCACCATTGTGTTCTGATGGTCTACTAACTGAATAGAGATTAGGTTTTTCCAGGCACCTCTTTATAAAATTTGACAAAGTATTCTGTGCTATTCATACTTCTAAATTTCTCTAGATTGGCATAAAGGTAGGTCCAGTGGATTATATTGAAGCTCACATTCACCAACCATTTCAAGAAGGTGAGAAACTGAAATGTATTCTTGGTTCAGTACTGAGCTGGTATGGTCTTCATGTTTAGCGAATGGGATTTCCCCTTCAGCCACAGGTCATTGAAGGAAGGATGCAAACATGGTGGCACTGGCGAAGCACAGCTGGTCAGGCAGCATCTGACGAGCAGGAGAGTCGACGTTTTGAACATAAGCTCTTCACCTTGAATGTCATGGAGGCCAAAGGGGGCTGTGAGACAAATGGGAGAGGGTTGGAGCTGATGGGAAGGTTGCCAGGAATGTGATAGGTAGATGGGGGTGGGGGTGATATGGATAGGATGGAGAAGAGGGTCGAGCAGATAGAAATTAAGAAGGAAGATGGACAGGTAGGACAGTTCAAGAGTTTGGTGCTGACTTAGAAGGTTGGATCTGGGATAAGGTGGGGCAGGGGAGATGAGGAAACTGGTGAAATTGACATTGATTCCATGTGGTTGGAGGCTACCTAGGTGGAAAACGAGGTGTCTAGTGCGTGTGTCCCAGAGATGTTCTCTGAAACGTTCTGCAAGTTGGCATCCCTGAAGTGGAGGAGACTGCATCATGAGCAATGGACACAAGAGATGAGGTGTTTGGATGTGCAGGAAAATCACTGCTGGATATGGAAGGATCTTTTGGGGCCTTGGATGGAGGTGAGGGGGTAGGTGTGTGCGTAGGTTTTACACCTCATCTTTTGTGTCCGTTGCTCTCAATGTGGTCTCCTCTGCATCAAGGAGACAGGACACCAACTTATGGAAATTTCAGAGAATGTCTCCGGGACACACACCTTAAACAACTCCACCGCCCTGTGACCGACCACTTCAACTCCCTCTCCCACTGTGCCAAGGACATGCAAGTCCTGGGCCACCTCCACCACCAAATCCTAGCCACCCAACG